>NC_136061.1:25297497-26791093 GCF_964261635.1 Lissotriton helveticus
TTATTCTTTTATGCAGGCCTGTGACCTTCTATTTCTGTTGTCTGAATATCTTTCCCTATTCTATGTCCACTTCCTCCCCCAAGGTTCTGACTCCATTTGTGCTTTCTTTTCTACTATTGAAGACAGTTTAGGCCTGTATTTTTTCTTTAAAATGTACATGTGTACACGTCTTTCTGCTGATGCTTGCATTGACATGAGTGGACCTTCTTCTTTTTCTACATTTATTCTAACATGATCAGACTCCAGAAGCCCTGGTGCACACGTGCAGTGTTATCAGAGCATCTCACCACCCCTTGCTAACTCTTTCTGCCTCTAGATCAGACCTGTAGTTTTAAGGGGTTGCAGAAGTGCACCAGCAGTATGAGGGTCCGTGGTCTCCACTCAGATGGAGTGAGGCCAGGAATGTACAGTAAGTACTCCAGGCACGTGTGAACAGACTCCAGAAGCACATGTACACATGTTTCTAGATTGCACTTGTAGTTTTAATAACTGGGGGTGGTGTGTACCAGCAGTATATGAAGGTCTGTTATCTCCACTGTGAGCTCTCCTAACTCTCCATCAGACTCTTGCACCTCTCACCACCTCCTCTTTCTCTTCCCTCCTCCAGGTCCAGGTACATCAGCACGGAACTGGGGATCCGCGAGAAGCTCTTTGTGGGGGTCCTCACCTCCAAGACCACCCTGGGCACGCTGGCAGTGGCCGTGAACAGGACCCTGGGCCACCGTTTGGACAAGCTGATCTACTTCACAGGCATGCGCGGACGCAAGGTGCCCCATGGCATGACGGTGGTCACACATGGCGACGAGCGCCCCATCTGGAACATGTACCAGACGGTGAAGTACATCCTGGACCACAGCATCAACGAGTTCAACTGGTTCTACCTGGTGCAGGATGACACCTACACGGAGGCCCACCGCATCGAGCACCTAGTCAGCCACCTCAGCGTCGACGCCGACCTGTACATGGGCCGGCCCGAGGAGTTCATAGGGGGCGACCCTGGGGGGCGCTACTGCTATGGGGGCTTCGGCTACCTGCTCTCCCGCATCCTGCTCCTCAAGCTGCAGCCTCACCTGGAGAACTGCCGCAACGACATCCTGAGCGCTAGGCCCGACGAGTGGCTGGGGCGGTGCATCATAGACTACACGGCCAGCAACTGCGTGGAGGAGCACCAGGTGAGGGGGTGAGAGGGGCATGTGGGTGAAAGGGGCAGTGCTCCAGCAGCACCTGTGTGGAGGAGCACCAGGTGAGGGGCGGTGCACCTCCAGCAACACTAGAAGCTCCAGGTGAAGGGGCTTGGAAGTGAAAGGGAAGAGGCAGTACTCTACAATTGCTTGGGTGACCACCAGGTAAGAGGGTGGATGGGGCAAGCGAGGGAAGGAGCATAACTCGCCCACTAACTGCATGGAGGAGCACCAGGTATGAGGATGGCTGGGACACAAGAGGGGAGGGGCAGAAATCCTCCACTAACTGCGTGGAGGGCTCCAGGTAAGGGCAGCTGGGCAAGCGAGGGAAGGGGCAGAACTCATTCACTAACTGGGCGGAGGAGCACCAGGCAGTGGCGTATCCTCCACGAAGGCCGGAGGAGCATTGCCCTGCTGCTCTTTGTGCAGTGCAAAAAGGAAAAATAAAATGATAATACGATGTTATCATTTTACTTTTTTGTCCTAAATCTGAGCCAGGTTGTCTTGATTGCTGTTTGTTTTGAGCCAGGCACGCTGGAGCTTTCTAATTTGTTGTTTTATGTAGTTTATCTCTGTATTTCTCCACGGTGCTTGTTTTCTCTAGTTCTTTTGTGTGGGTTTTATTGATATCAGGATATCAAAAGCTTCCTACAGCCACTCAGCTTTTTAACACCATGTATTGTTTCTAGATCTGTACTGGATGTTAGTTGTGTTTTTAAGTGTTCCTAATTGAGTTTGTTCCATGGTTGATAGGTGTATGCATGTAAGGTGGTTTTAGGTGCGTTGCTTAGTTTTTGTTTTATGTTGGAAGCAAGCGACTGGTGGTCTGACCATGTGAGAGGAGTTAGTTCTGTATTAGCAAAAAAGACATCTAGGATGTATCCAGCGATGTGTAAGGGTTTGTGGACGGTCTGATGCAGGTTCAGTGCATCTAAGACTGCGATGATTGTTTTCGGATAGAGCATATTCGTTTTTTGTCCAAACCAAATGTTGAGGTCACCCAGAACGCATAGGTTGGAGTGTAGTGTTATCAGCTTTCATATTATGTCTAGCAGTGTGTCTGGGAATGTTGCATTGCTAGGTGGAGGTTTGTAAAGGAGCTGGAAGTTACACGAGGAAGACGGTGTAGGATTGTATCTGCTGAAAAGGGCCTGACAATCTTTTATGGAGACGTCCTCAACTAAAGGTGATATGTAATGTTTGCCTGAACATAACAGCTAGGCCACCTCCTTTTCAGCCTGTTTGATAGCCGAGAGGACTGGCTTCATGCAGGACTGGAGCCATATCATCTCCCAACAATGATTCAGCAGTTAATAGTATGTCTGGTTTTGCTTCAGTAAGAAGGTCGTAGATGTGATGTTAGTTTTTAGAGCGCGATCGAGCATTTATTAGTAGAGTCTGGAGAATGTGCTTTGGCGATAGTGTGACTTTGTCTTGTAGAAGAGTGAGTGTAGAAGAGTGAGCAGTATTTTGTGGGCTTGTAGCAGGTGTGTCCTTAGTATTTTTATTAGGTATATGAGGATAGCAATCGTGTAGCTGTGCGGTACTGTGTTCTTCGTCCAGCAGGTAAGAAGGCATTTTGTTGGGTGTGCGGGTGTAGGTGGTGGGAGATGGTGTTTGAGAGTCAGTTGGTGCGGTGTGGTGTAACCTTGTTGTGCAGTAGACTCGGAGTAGCGAAGTTGTGAGGTGTGACATGTGGCACGTTGATTATTTTGTTTGCGTCTGTTTAGGGCAGAAGGTGTATGAGTTAGGGGTGGTGGTGCAGCACGTGGGTGATGCAGCAAGGTTCTAAATTGTCCAATGGATGAGAGGCGGTGTGGTGGAAGAGGGAAATCTTGGTATTGGAGTTTGTTCATTTGTATAGTCTGAAAGGTGGGTGTATGTTTGTAGGATGGATCAGTATTATCAGCTGTTGTGCTTGAGAGATATTGTGCTGGTGTGCGTGATAGGTTTTGTTTTTGAGGGGTAGTGAAACGAGGTGCTGATGTGTTTGTTTTATGAGATGATTTGTTTGTATAGTATTGTTTGCGAGTGGAAGCTGTAAGGTAAAGGGGTGCTGATGTGTTCGTTTTATGAGATGGATTTGGTTGTATAGTATTGTTTGCGAGTGCAAGCTGTAAGGTAAAGGGGTGCTGATGTGTTCGTTTTATGAGATGGATTTGGTTGTATAGTATTGTTTGCGAGTGCAAGCTGTAAGGTAAAGGGGTGGTGATGGGTTTGTGAGTAGAGTGTATATTGTGTGTAAGAGGGGATGAAGTAGAGTTAGGAGTGTTTGTCTTAGACTTTTGATTGAAAAGGTAATATATGTGGTGCAGTGGAGTGTAAATGTTCGTTTGTGGTAGAAAGAGGAGGAGGGTGTTGGTCGAAAGAATAATGGAAGTCTGAGTATAGGTTTGTTAGTGACAAAAAGGGGTCTGTTGGGATTAATTAGAGCAGGGAGTGTGTGTATGGATGTGATGTAGTTAAATATGTTGGGCATTTGGGTTCTTGTTAGTGATGAGTTATTACCTTTTCTGTATTGAGAGCTACTTCTATTCAATGAAACGCATTGAGAGCTACTAATATTATTAGTGTTGTATAATCTAATTTTTTTGTATGTATATTAATTCAACTAAGAAAAAGCTTTCTAGTTTAGTAAGCTATAGGTAGCTGGAGAGCTACAGTAGCTCACAAGTTACTGGTTGGAGATCCAGTGGTATAGGATAGAGTTGTGGCACTGTTTGTAGGTGATGGTGGAAATGTGTGGTAGCTGGGATAGAAGGTTGTACATATTTGATTTCTGGAGTTTTGTGGTGGGTGCAGAGACATTGAACTTTGTCTTGGGTTAGTTTGTAGTAAATGAGTAAAGTACAAGTGCTGTGAGTGTGTTACTCTGGTTGTGGATGGGAGTGTGTAGGGTGGGTGTTGTATATAAATCTGGGCAGCATTTCTGGCACTAGCCTCAACCAATCCCGAAAGGCAATTGTCCTTGTTCTCTCCGACCTTAGCCTGGACGTCCGGCCAGAGTCACCCTGAACCCTGGCCTTTAATAGCCCTAGTAATCCAGTGTCCCCTTCGGCCAATGGAAAGCCTAGCCGTAACCAGTCACTATCCCTAAGCACTAGGACCAATAGGAGACCAATCCCTTACAGCCAATCCTAATCCTATTCCCAGCATCCAATCATACAGGAAATCCTAAACCATACGTCCAATAGAAAGCCCAGCCCCAGCTACCAAACTTAAACCCATCCACCAATCCGATCACTTGCCCTAAGCCCTACATAAAATCACTGACCATGAAGCAAGCAGTTCCCTCAAAATTTCGACTGCAAATCCCACAATTCAACTGGTAAAAGGAAATTGACGGGCAAATAAACAGAAATTACTAAACAAAACAGGTGAAAAATGGTGCAATCATGGGCAGGTAAAAAACTTCAAGTTAAAAACTGTAACCACCACAAATAAAACGGGTAATAATGATGCAATCACGGGTAGAGGAAAATAGCTTTTTAAATTTCAGGGTAGGGACAGCACTAGTCTGCCTTCTTACCACCTCCTGGTCCTTGGTTCACTGCAATCTTGGGCACTGGGAAACCGTACTGAGCACCTTGAACCGAATCATCTTCCGGCACAACAGGAAATGTGGACTTTGTGAGAAGCAAGTTAGCTGAGGAACACACACTGTTGCTGCCTTCATAGCACTGGGATTCAAAGCCACTGCTGCCGAATCCAAAGTCTGCAAAGGGAGGTGAGTTGCTCCTTGTGGTGGGGTGTCACTGAGGGTTGACACCTCTTGGCTAGCCCTGCTGCGCTGTTTTGTGGATGTGGCAGATAAGAGTCTGAAGGGCCCGGGGACACATCCCTCCTTCAGCACCAGCCCCCGCCCCCACTGCCCTCCAGAGAGCCAGACTCACCGACTGAGCAAGGACCCAGCTCCCAAACGTCGACTGCCAGGGTGCCCTGCTCCAGGCCACCCTCTGCCCCAGGCCACCCTCTGCCCCAGGCCACCCTCTGCCCCAGGCCACCCTCTGCCCCAGGCCACCCTCTGCCCCAGGCCACCCTCTGCCCCAGGCCACCCTCTGCCCCAGGCCACCCTCTGCCCCAGGCCACCCTCTGCCCCAAGCCACCCTTTGCCCCAGGCCACCCTTTGCCCCAGGCCACCCTTTGCCCCAGGCCACCCTTTGCCCCAGGCCACCCTCTGCCCCAGGCCACCCTCTGCCCCAGGCCACCCTCTGCCCCAGGCCACCCTCTGCCCCAGGCCACCCTCTGCCCCAGGCCACCCTCTGCTCCAGGCCACCCTCTGCTCCAGGCCACCCTCTGCTCCAGGCCACCCTCTGCTCCAGGCCACCCTCTGCTCCAGGCCACCCTCTGCCCCAGGCCACCCTCTGCCCCAGGCCACCCTCTGCCCCAGGCCACCCTCTGCCCCAGGCCACCCTCTGCCCCAGGCCACCCTCTGCCCCAGGCCACCCTCTGCCCCAGGCCACCCTCTGCTCCAGGCCACCCTCTGCTCCAGGCCACCCTCTGCCCCAGGCCACCCTCTGCCCCAGGCCACCCTCTGCCCCAGGCCACCCTCTGCCCCAGGCCACCCTCTGCCCCAGGCCACCCTCTGCCCCAGGCCACCCTCTGCCCCAGGCCACCCTCTGCCCCAGGCCACCCTCTGCCCCAGGCCACCCTCTGCCCCAGGCCACCCTCTGCCCCAGGCCACCCTCTGCCCCAGGCCACCCTCTGCTCCAGGCCACCCTCTGCTCCAGGCCACCCTCTGCTCCAGGCCACCCTCTGCTCCAGGCCACCCTCTGCTCCAGGCCACCCTCTGCCCCAGGCCACCCTCTGCCCCAGGCCACCCTCTGCTCCCGGCCACCCTCTGCTCCCGGCCACCCTCTGCTCCCGGCCACCCTCTGCCCCAGGCCACCCTCTGCCCCAGGCCACCCTCTGCCCCAGGCCACCCTCTGCCCCAGGCCACCCTCTGCCCCAAGCCACCCTCTGCCCCAGGCCACCCTTTGCCCCAGGCCACCCTCTGCTCCAGGCCACCCTCTGCCCCAGGCCACCCTCTGCCCCAGGCCACCCTCTGCCCCAGGCCACCCTCTGCCCCAGGCCACCCTCTGCCCCAGGCCACCCTCTGCCCCAGGCCACCCTCTGCCCCAGGCCACCCTCTGCCCCAGGCCACCCTCTGCCCCAGGCCACCCTCTGCCCCAGGCCACCCTCTGCTCCAGGCCACCCTCTGCTCCAGGCCACCCTCTGCTCCAGGCCACCCTCTGCTCCAGGCCACCCTCTGCTCCAGGCCCTCTGCTCCAGGCCACCCTCTGCCCCAGGCCACCCTCTGCCCCAGGCCACCCTCTGCCCCAGGCCACCCTCTGCCCCAGGCCACCCTCTGCCCCAGGCCACCCTCTGCCCCAGGCCACCCTCTGCCCCAGGCCACCCTCTGCTCCAGGCCACCCTCTGCCCCAGGCGCCAGGCTCTCCTGAACAGACATACCGTGTTCTCTTGGCCCCTGACAGCTGAGCCCGCACTCTGGTGCAGCTTTGTGCTGCGATGCCTCGCGCTTCACCAGCGTCTCCCAGCTTTTTTGCCTTTACCAGGTCGAGGAAGCAAGTTGAAAAACTGTACAGATGTCAGGCCTCATGTAACCGAGATGTGTTAAAAGAGTGCTTTGTGTTCTAGTTTTTAGATTCTTTGTAGAATTCTGTTCCGTTTGGCTGGTGTGCACAGGCCTCCAGTAAGGAGTATCATTTCTTTCTTCTTAAACCCAGAAGAAACTTAGGTGGGGGCTGGAGTAGTCACTGCAATGGACTTGTGTCCTTTCCATCCAATGACTGCACAAAAGGAGGATAGACCGTGACTCGCCACACTACACCCCCTGCAGAGTCCTTTGCTACTCCCCCCCCCAGTGAAGCCTCCTACCCCCACACCTCCACAGCATTGCTCGTCAAATGAGAACAGGCATGGGGTGAGAAGGAAGAATTCCTCCATTTTCTTTCCCCCCTCCCCCCCCGTGGACTGATTTCCATATAGCTGGGTTCAAACTGGAATGGCATGGTGATCAAAAAAACGATGGATGTAGGCCCAGTTCTCTCTACTGGGGTGAATGTATGACATTGTTCTGCATTCTGTCCATCAACTGTGTTTTTTGCAATTTTCACCCCGAGTGGGCTGGGTATGCTCAGACGTGAGTCCCAGGCTCTCCACACTACTGGAGTCAAGCTATCCAGGCTGATGAAGGCTGATAGCCAGAAACCGGTCCTTGGATGCTTGATTCCGGTCTGGGAAAGACATGGCTTGGCGGTTCGGGCTGGACTGGTCCCATTGGGCGCAGGGTCAAGGCTGATTTGCATATGGCCAGTGTCTAACCCAGGGTGGTGTGGAGTGCAAAAAAACGATGGATTTAGGCCCAGATCTTTGTACTGTTCTGCATTCTGTCCATCAATTGTTGTTTTTGCACTCCACAGACACAGGCCTTTGTGGCCCATGAGATGATGCCTCGTGTGCTCTAGAACTGCACAGCTTCAGATGGTGCGGTCCTGGGCTATGTGGCTTTGCACTGTGCTTACCAGAGGTGATGCAAACGCTTGTCCCAATCAATGACGCGCTCTGGCCTCCTTGGACTTCTCTCATGCGCGTGTCCTCTGTCTTGAAGCTCTGTCAAGGCAGTCTAGTCTTATGACCAGGTCTGTCGTCCTCGCCTTCTCTTCAGGACACACAAACAATTCAAAAACAGGAGTTTGTTGTATTCTGTACCCCCGCATGCACACAAAGAACCATTGCCAAGCTCAGATACCCAACACCAGAAGGATTGAAACAAGTGGCTGCAACCAGCGTTTGGAGACTGCACACAGACCAGGAGTGACCCAAAGGCACAGAGGAAGGGCTGCACCCCCTGCTGCTTCCAGGAGGTGCTTGGGGGTCACCGGGCTACAATAGGGCTGATATTAGCCAGCTGTTTAGGGCTAGTATCTAATTGAGTACACATCTGATTTTGTTTATGGTACAGGACCAGTTGAGAGTGCACATCTGTTTTTTAGGTCAAACATACACATTTTCTCACGTTTGTCAAATGATTAGCAGTGACGAGGCCTAAGCTGGGGTTCTGGGCAGCCCCAAGCTTCAGAAGCTTAGCAGCTGTGACTTTAAAGACAAAAGCTATATGGTTTATATGAGCATTAGGACATGAGGGAAAGCTGCATGGACACAACCTGAGGCCTGAAGCTAGAGTCCTCATAGGGCACAGCGGCCGCCCTGCCCTGCGGTCGAAGCTCAAGACTGCATTAGGGCACAGGTTGAGGCTGCATATGCGCAACAAGACGAGGCCTGCAGCCAAATCCTGATGGGTCAGAACGGACACCCTGCACTACGGTACAAGGGGACCAGAGGGAATCCTACAGCTTCTCCTTGACTCTGTCAGCTAATACGTTTTCTGCTTTATTGGCCTTGAGCTCAGGACTCCGTCTCCTCCACAAACTCCGTGCGTCATGCATATGGGAATGTGCTTATCAAATAATCAAAATTCCCTAACCCTGGGCTGGTGGTAACTTAACACCCCACCCATTTAAACTGAGATTTAAAACTGGAAACAGTAGCTTATCATATCCAGTGAGGTGAAGCTGTGACCAGTCCTCATTTTGCAGTACATGGTCAGCTTTGGGTATGTGAGCTGGCTCAGGAACCCTACAGGGAAGTTTGTACTTCTATTTTCAAGTGCCTTGTGATTTAAAGCCTGCTGTTTCTGCTTAGTGGAAACCAGTGACCCAAGAGATAGTTGGGCTCCCTGCCCAGGGTTCACTCGGCCTCCTGAAGGGGGATGAGGGCAAGTACTGCCCCACTAGGAGAGGTGAGGAGAGTCCATACATAGCACCGCCACATGTGGCCGGAAGAACTAAACTAGATCAACAGCGACAAAACAAATAGGTTCTAGGTTAAAGGAAAAACGGATTGGCAGTTAACATAACCACAGGGTCATATCAGATGGTCTGCCGTTTGTCGTGACAGTGTGGAGCCCTCCCCGAGCCTCCACTATCTCCCTAACAGTCAGTCCTCCCCAAATTGCGTTGGGTCTTAGTGTTTCAGACCCTCTCACAGGCCCACAATTCTTGTATTACGCAGTTAGAACCTGCACTCTGCATCTTCAGCCGTGCCGTCCCAGAACCGAACACCATCATTCCAGCCAGACCCCTGTTTCTGCAGATCCAGGGTCTGTAGGCAAAGTTCCTGCAGTGCAGACGTATTGTGCTTTACCCTTTCTGTGGGCTTCTACCAGTCCTCACGCAAGGGAACAAGCTAAACAGGGACAATTTAAACCTTAGACTCTAGGGCGTTTCTGGTGTCTGTGATGGCCCACCGGATCATATCCAGCTCATCACTTGCACGACCCATTAGTGCTCAATACATTGGTGCAATTAGTTCAGTGTAGCATGTTGCACCCAGCTGAGTACCCATGGGCCATTAATTCAAAGGCAGGTGTGAGCAGCCGAAGGAATATTTGGCACACCAAGGAGATGATGATGCAGGACTAGATTGGCTACCAGGAGCACCCGGCAACAAAAAAGCAAGGTCCAGAAGAGAGGGCCCAACATAGAGCCTAGGCATCACCTCAGTCCTGCTCCCGAAGCAGCCCCCAGCGGATTCCTGTTGGAGCAGAACCACTGGGAGAGCAGGTCCCATGAGCGCCAGCACACAGTGAAGTGCAGCATTCTCCAGGCCCCCTGTAATCGGGCAAAGCAGGAGAAGCAGCCGCTGTAAGAAGTTGGCCTGGCATGTGCTGTCCACTATTCTAGTTGGCACCCTGTATCAGTCCAAACAACCCTTATTGATGGTAGGTTTAAAGACAACTTTTATAAGAAAGCTATCCTAGTGGTAGCTGTGGAGAGCAGCCTTCAGGCTAAGTCTTGAAGGCATGTAAAGTAGCTTGTTTTACCAGTCTATAATCTTGTGAATGACCAAATGAAAGGAGAGCCACACAAGGTATATAAAAAATATATATGTATTTATTCTAAACACATCCCTCTAGTCGTTTTATGAGGCTAGAGGCAAAAGTACACAAGTTAAACTTAATCAGCACACAGTAAATTAGCACAGTATAAGTTTTGCCCTAGGGGCCTCACAAACCATATACTAAGAAAGTGGTATAAGAACCACGAGTGACATAGAGACAAGGCCTAGGGCCTGTAGAACCGCTGGGGCAACCAGGAACCACCCAAGGTAGGGACGCAGGAGACCCACGGGGGACGCGTGCAGTATCTAAACACAGCCGCGAATCGCCATTGACTTCTGTTGAGAAAGATGCGGTTAGAATTTGAAAGAATAAGGAAACTTAGGAGTGGACTAGGAACAAATCACCTTCAGTACTGGACAGTTCGAGAGTCAAGACCCACGGGAGCACCGAAGTACTCGTGTTACCTCACCCAGGGAAGCCGGGTGCATAGGTGACTTTTTTTTTGTCGGGTTTCCTCGTTGTTTCCTATGGAGAGCTGCAAAGAAGTGCTGCAGGTGACCAGATGAAGTGTCCGGATGGATCCAAGGGTGGATTGAAGATCTGAAGAACCTGAAAGCAGAGGGGACAGAGTCTGGGTCACTTACCAGTGACCAGGAAGGCAACAAGAAGATGCCAGCCGATGTCGAGTGTTTCAGGTGCAGGAGATGAAGCTTGACTCTTCAGCCACGAGGACCAGGAGGCGTCGACGACAACCAGGACCTGGATTTGAGCTGTCCCACATCGGATGTCGAGTGCTTCAGCGTCGGTATTTGTATTGGACCCAACAAGCCTTGGCAGCAGCAACCCACGCAGAATGCAAAGATTGGCTTCGGAGCAGACCAGCAAGGTCTGAGGGAGTCGGGGCACGTCTGGAGCAACCAGGGAAGCCCAAAAAACAAAAGTTACCTTCGTTGGGACCCACCAGTCGACTGACCAGGGATCGCGAAGCGGCCTCGAGCAGAAATGCCAGAAGTGTACCCACGGAACACTCATGGTGTGTAGGCCCACAAGCTTAGGTGCAAAAGGTGCTCAGGGCTTGGTCTACAAGTAGCCCAATGCACAACTTCGGGAAAGCTTGGGAAGAAGGTGCACTTGCAAATATGCACAGTATCCAGGAGTTCCTGTCCCACGTCTCTCGTGACGGCTGCGGGTCTCAGCTTTGCTGTGATCTCATGTCGGCCTCAGATGTCTGGAAGTCTGTGTCCTGTGTCGCAAATCGTTCGGGATCCGGCGGGAGCCTCGAAAATGCAGACCGGCAAGATGCTTCTTTGGTACCTGTTTGAACAGGGGGGTCACTCCTTGACCCCAAGGGAGATCCTTCCGTCTTCTGGTCGAAATAGAATGTCGAAGTTCCAAGATACATGTTGCAGAGTTTCATCCAGGGTAATCTAAAGTCCTAGGGACTGGGTTCCTATACTAATACTAAGTTTAGGGCTTGGATTAACTTTAAGGTCCCACCTATGGGAGGACCTGGGGAGAGGGTGGTAACACCCCTTTCCCTTTGTCCAGTTTCGCTCCCGAGCTGGGGCTGGAGTGCCCCAGCAACCGGATTGAACTGGGGTATGCACAGGGACACCTTGTGTGCCCCCATGCACTGTCTGAAAAGCATTCACTGAGTGCACCCACCCTGCCCCAATACACTAAATCCTGTCTGGGGAGGTGGTTACACCTCCCTGTACAGGAAACCTTTTGTCCAGGCCTCCCCTGCCGGAGTTTCGTCCAGCAACAGGAGGACAGACTTGTGTCTGTGGCAGCAGCATCCATTTTGTGATGCTGGGGCTCTTTTAAACTATTACCGGTCAGGTCAGTGTGTACATGTCTTCTCCCTCTAGAAGGGTGGGTTTCTACCCCTTCTTGCAGAACGTGGGGGGAGAAAGTATTCCAAAGTGTTTGACACCAAACACGACATGTTTTGATGCAGTCATTCCAAAGTTAGCATTTACCGCGAGGTCATAATGCACTTAGGAGTATATGGTATGGCAGTATCACAGAACAGCTATAAGGAAGGGATTACGAAAGCTGCAGAGGAGCTCAGCTCGTGCTTGTGCACCCTCTCACACAAAACTAAGCACTCTGCCTTCAGGATGGGCAAGGCCTGACAAAGGAGTGACTTATAGGTTTATATGTGTCTGTATATATAGGTAGATATAGGTAGCCTATATCTTAGTAAGGGGTGCAAGCACCACCTTACCCAGGCTGCAGTAGCAGACCTGTGGTGCCATTTCAGAAGGCTTCCCAGGGGTGGCATAATACATGCTTCAGTCCCTGGTAGGCCTCTGGGGCACCTATGCCCTTAGTACCTAAGGTACCATATACTAGAGACTCACAAGGGTAACCCAGTAACCAATCTGGAGTGTACCTAATGTACATGTAATCAATTTAGAGAGGAAGCAGCTAGGCTGGGGTCCTGGTTAGCAGGGCCCCAGCCAGACTAAAGTCGATAAATCAGTGAAGCACAGCAAAAAGTGGGGGTAACCATAAGAAGCAGATCCTACTCTCCTACAGCCCCCATGGTGATGAGTCTGGGCGACACATCTTAGCAACGAGGAGGTGCATCAGGGGTGGCTTGCTAGTCCAAATCGAGGGCGCAGACCCCACCGTCACATAGAGTCACAGGTTAGAAAGGGGCCTCCAGATGCCCAGTGGAAAAAGGCAGACCTTGTGTGCCCACCAGTCAGTCCTTACTCTAGCTAGTCCGCATATGGGAGGAAACAGATATTCACATGCTGTGGATGATGTGGGCATGGTCGGGAGCTATAGAGAATATTGCCAGCCATCTTCGGCTGACAAGCACTTCCCCATCTGCACTGCCACCAATCTGTCTGTGGGCTGACCTGTGTGGCGTACCTTGGTTCTGACATTGGTGCCATGCTTCTTGGTTGGTCTTGGTGGCGTTGCTTGGATCTAATGTTTGTGCTGTACTTCTTGGTTATCTCACAGAGTGCCTCTGGGCTGGCCTCTAAGGCATCACTTGGGTCTCACGTGTGTGATATTCTTTAGTGCTTATCATATAGGGGCCTGGGCCTAAATTGAGGAACAGGGTCTACTGCGACCTTGACATTTATATAGGAAAAAACAATATACCCTTCTGAGAATGGATGTAAAGTTGCCTCAGTATGGTACAGTGTTCCTGCTTAGTGTGTGTGGGCAAATGATTCCACAATGATGTTGCAAGTACAGAGAATCCAGTCACCGCCACCTTTAAAATGTGAATTCGGAACCATCATCTAAAATTTCTGATTCGCTTTTATCTTTATTGATTTGTCTAACTTTAATCTGACGGGGTTAAATTTGACACTGATCGATTGAAACTTGTGTAGTCTGCTTGGCTAATATGGGTTTTAATAAATGTATACATTTTTTGCTCAAGCCAGCCGAGATTGTCGACGATGAATCTCTGCATGGAGCATCTTTTGAGGTTAAACCATTAAACGGCTCCATGTTCCACTCCCTTATTTCAGTTGAGCCAGATTAGCTCTCCTTAAGGTTCCTATCTTTTTGTCACGGCTTTAGTGTTTTCATTCAGCAGCCGGTTGAGCTGGCGGATGGTTCCCCCTCACGTCCTTATGTAAGTGAATCCCTCTCAAGTCCATGTAAATGATGCTGTGGCTAGTTTACAGCCCCTCCGGAAACTTTATACCATAATAAAGAGGCACAATATATTAGCCTCCAAAAAGGTCCACTCCTGGATAACTATTGGTATATTGAGAAGGTAAGTTTATGTTATGGATAGTTGCATAGCTCGTTAATCACCTGTGAGGGTATCCAGGTGCTTTGCAGGGAGTTAGGCAACTGTCTCCTTGGAGAGGTTATTCTAAAAGCCAGCTCTTTAGCTTCTTGCGGCATTCGAGAAGCGATGAGGAGGCTTTGATGGTAAGTATAGCTTTGTTCTTTTTTTTTTTTTACAAATCTTTTTATTAACAATGCTCCTATCATCAAACAAAACAGGACTATCATGATAGTGCATGTGGTAGAATCACAGTCTACAGTACAGCATAGAATCTCCAATGGTCCAGGTGAGGCAAACAATTATTGGCATCACACTCCTGACCCACCCCCCCTCTCTCTGTACTTCCTCCATGGCCCCCTACTTTTCCGCCATTTCTTAGTGCATCCCCAGCTTTTATAAATAGTTTCCTCCGCCCTTTGACACCAGTCCAAGTCACGCACCCACTGGTCCCATTGTGGCGGAGTCGGCCAACCTCAGCCCCTTGCAATGTTCCTTTTGGCCACCCCTGCTGCCAATGCCAGCCACATTTCCTTATATCTAGTCCAATCCGAATCCTGCTGAATCTATCAGCAATAGCCATCTGAGTTCAAGCGGGACCGGTGAGCCCACCACGGCTGACATAGAGTCAACCACCTTAGTCCAAAAGTCACCATCTCCGGGCAGTCCCATAATATATGATAGAAGGTGCCCTCCACCTGGCACCCCTGTGCACAGAGGGCCGACCCACTTCGTTCCCAGGCGAAGAGGTGAGTGCGGGGGTAGTACACCCGATGCAAGATCTTGAGCTGCACCAGCTGGAACCTGCAATGTATAGCAATCTCACTAGGGCTTTGTAGGGCGTCCTGCCAGTTGTCGTCCTCTAATTCGCCTATGTCTTCCACCCACCCTGCCCTCAATGACGTCAGCGGGTCCGACATATTATTGATGAGTTTGCTGTATATTGTAGAGGTGGGTTTCTCTGCTATCGGCTCCAGGAGCAACCTATCTTTCTGAGGGGAATCCTCCGGGATTGACGTCCCATGTTTAATATGGGCCTGTAGGGCATGGGAAAGGCATATGTCTTGGTAATGTTGTGAGTCGTGAAGATCATATTCTTGATGAAGATAGGCAAAGGATCGTGGGGCATCCCCCCTCCAGACATCCCCCAAGTATTCAATGCCTATAAGTTTCCAACCTCTGAACCCAGTCAAACTAGACCCCTCCTTTAGTAGGTCTCTATGCCACAAGGGGGTTCTACCAGTCAGGGAACCAGACCATCCCAAGAATCTATTCACCTCCCTCCACACTGGACCACCACCCCTGTGTGAGACGCCAATCTTTTCCTGGCCTCAGAGCATGGAGAAGCGGTTCACAGCTGCCAGCTGGCATAATCAGCCGGTCTACTCTATACGCCGGCTCCGACTGATCCGCGTAAACCCAATCATTCACCACTTGCAACTGCGATGCCCAATAATAAAGCTTGATGTCTGGGAGGGCCAGCTCCCATTGTATACTCCCCTCGTCAACTTGCAGAGTGCTATCCTGGGGTTGCCCCCATCCCAGAGGAGTGTCCGCTGAGCTTGTTATATTTGAGCGAATATTTCCTTTGGAATCTGGTAAGGCATATTTTGCAGGATGTAGAGCAAATACGACATAGCCAGCATCTTAAACAATGCTGCCCGGCCCATGAGGGAGAGCGGCAGCTTCCTCCAATGATTCACGTCAGTTCGGAGGCGCGCCAATTGCGGTTCTATGTTCCTGGCGAAGAACTCCGCCCTGTCCCTCGTGATGTATACCCCAAGGTATTTAAAGCCTTGTAAGGCGCTGGAAATGGAGCACCCGGTCGGAATCCGCGGGGGAGGTCCTGAGAGTGGAAAGATAACTGACTTTGCCCAGTTAATGGTGTAGCCTGAATAGCTGCCAAACAATTCGAAAAGGTGCAGGGCCCGTGCTAGCGACTGGTACGGCCTGGCCATATATAGCACAATATCGTCCGTGTATAAGGAAATACGCTCCTCCCAGTCATCGTTCAACGCCAAGCCCCAAAACGACACGTCCCTCCTTACCCATTGAGCCAATGGCTCCAGGGACAAAGGGCACCCCTGTCTCGTGCCCCTCCTCAGGGGGAAGACCCTGGACACCGCACAATTGACTTGCACTCTTACCACCAGTTGCTCATATAAAAGTCGCACCCAGCTGCAGAACTTCGGACGGAACCCCAGTCGCGGAAGCACCATGAACAAATAGGCCACTCAATACTATCGAGTGCCATTGAGGCGTCCAGCGCCATCAATGCCGTCAGGGCGGACCCAACATCCTCTGTCATATATAGCACTCCATAGAGGCGGCGTAAATTGTGTTGGGTGCTCCTACGTGGCATAGACCCAGACTGATCGACGTGGACCAAGTGGGGGAGAACCACTAATAGTCAGCTTTGTTATTCTTAACTCCAAATCTACCCACCTTGAAAATATATCATAAAAGTACGTAAGAACAGTGAATTGTACTTTTCTAAAGATGCTCATCTTGATGTTATAATTGTAATCTATATTCTTGAATCTATGTTTGACAGAGTATTTTAAAAGCTTGATTGATTTGATTGACTTGATAGAACATCCTTCCAGATCCAGCTGTTTCTTGGTGTATCCCCGGAGATCCTCCCCTGTGGTTGGGTGTGGCGGCAGTAGTGGTTCATTCTTTCAAAGGCATGTTCCTTTTTTGATACTGTGCACTGTGTGTTGATCTTATTGTACCTTAAGCAGAAGCTGTGCTATCCCCTATGGGCTTGTCGGGGACAGCCCTACAAAGGGGAAGGGGGATCCTCCAGCTTCAAGAGATTTTATTCTTGGAATGTGTTCAACTTCTAGTGGTTGACTACTTGTCTGTCATGGCTCTCAAGCAATTTCTGTTTCAGGATGTGGCCTGATGACATGCGGTGCTTTACAAATACGTGTACTGCTGATGTGGGTGTGAATAGTGTGGAGGCATGGTCCTGTCGCTCACCAGACTCATAAGTCCAAGCTTTCAAAGTACCAACCCATGCAATGCTTTTACCTTAGCTTTAGTAACATTTAATCATCTTTAAGTTCAGAGTTCATAACTGAGGGTTGGTGTTGGGGTGTTTCTGAGCTCTTGTTGCATGTCTGCATGGAACTCCTCATCTCTTCCAAGATCTCAAGAAGTTCTTATTTCTTTTAAGGTAATGTCGAAAGTGTATCCCCATAACTTTGGCTGTTACTTTTCTTTACCCAGCATTAACATGAGTAGTTAGGAGTCCTGCTTTAGTGTCTTGGGGTACGGTATAAGTCTAAATCAGAAGCAGGAAGAGAGTGAGATGTAGTCACCAACCTAAAGTTCTTGTGTAGTTCTCGTAGAGCTGGGATTAGTATTGCAGACAGAACACTCGAGTCCACACACTTGAGGGTTCAGGGTTACTGTAAAAGGTAGTGCTGTAAATATCCATGTACAAGTCTTTAGAGTCCAATTACTGTTCTCACTGTACTCTTTGCCTTCCAGGGCGTTTGGTACCGCTACTTCGAGCTGGGCAAAAACACAGATCCAGAGAAGGAGAACGACCTACGTTTCAAGAACGCATTCACCGCCCACCCAGTGCTAGACCCTATCCAGATGTACCGTCTGCACAAGCACTTTGCAAAGATTGAGCTGGAGAGAGCCTATGAGGAGATCCAGCAGCTGCAGGTAATCTATGGAGAGGTGCCGTGTGTAGCACTCTGGACACCAGGGTTGTCTGTGGAGAGGCATCACATGGACCACAGTACTGAAGATCTCAGATCACAGTACTGAAGATCAGGTTGGCTCTCCAAGGCTACTGGCGCACATAATTGTGCATAGTTTGTGCTCGCATGAGACTTGAGAATCTTACTAAAAGGCATTTCTTTTCTCAAACCAGTTATCCTGCTCAAAGCATTTGTTTGTACTGAGAGTTCATGTGTGAAGTCATGTAAGTTACCAGCAAATTCTATTTTTCTCTAGACAATCAATCAATCAAGACATTTGTAGAGCGAACTACATGGGGTGGGGGGGGGGTGCTGCTAGTGATCGAAGAACCAGGTCTTGAGGAGTCTTCTGAAGGCCGGTAGGTCTTGGGTCTGCCGTAGGTTGGTGGGGAGGGTGTTCCAGGTATTGGCGGCGAGGTGGGAGAAGGATCTGCCGCCGGCAGTTGTTCTTCAGATGCGGGGGACAGTGGCGAGGGCGAGGCTGGTGGAGCGGAGCTGGCGGACGGGGGAGTAGAAGTTGAGTCGTCTGTTGAGGTATGCTGGGCCGGTCTTGTGGAGAGCTTTGTGTCCGTGGATGAGGAGTTTAAAGGTTATCCTCTTGTTGACGGGGAGCCAGTGCAGGTCTCTCAGGTGGGGTGTGATGTGGCTGCGACGAGGGATGTCGAGGATCAGACGTGCCGAGGGGTTCTGGATCCGTTGCAGTCATCTTAGGAGCTTGGCCGACCTTCCTGTGTAGAGGGCGTTTCCATAGTCCAGCCTGCTGGTGACGATGGCCTGGGTGACTGTTCTTCTCGTCTCAGTGGGGATCTACTTGAAGATTCTGCGGAGCATTCGGAGGGTGTTGAAACAGGATGAGGAGACTGCGTTGACCTGTTTAGTCATGGAGAGGGTGGAGTTGAGGATGACCGCCAGGTTGCGTGCGTGGTCGGTGGGTGTTGGGGCTGTTCCTAGGGTTGTTGGCCACCAGGAGTCGTCCCAGGCTGAAGGGGTGGAGCCGAGGATGTGGACCTCCGTCTTGTCCGAGTTCAACTTTAGCCGGCTGTTCCTCATCTATTCAGCGACGGCCTTCATTCCTTCGTGGAGGTTGGTTTTGGAAGTGTGAGGGTCTTTGGTGAGGGAGATGATCAGCTGGGTGTTGTCGGCGTAGGAGATAATGTTGAGGTTGTGCTGTCGGGCGACGTGGCCGAGGGGTGCCATGTAGATGTTGAACAGCGTCGGACTGAGGGAGGAGCCCTGGGGTACGCCGTAGATGATTTCGGTGGCAATGGAGTGGAAGAGGGGGAGGGGCGCAGAGTTCTGCCGGAGAGGAAGGATGTGGTCCAGTCCAGGGCCTTCTCTTGGATCCCGGCGTCGTGTAGGCGTGTTCGTAGTGTGCGGTGGCAGACTCTGTCGAAGGCGGCTGACTGGTCCAGGAGGATGAGGGCTGCTGTTTCTCCGTTGTCAAGCAGGGTCCTGATGTCGTCGGTGGCGGCGAGGAGGGCGGTTTCAGTGCTGTGGTTGTTGCGTAACCCGGACTGGGACGTGTCCAGGATGCTGTTTTCCTCGAGAAAGCGGGTCAGCTGTTTGTTGATGATTTTCTCAGTGACCTTCGCTGGGAACGGGAGCAGGTAGTTGGATCAGAAGTTCTTGGGGCCCGCCTTGGGTTTCTTGAGTAATGCGTTGATCTTGGCGTGCTTCCAGCTTTCCAGGAAGATTGCTGTCTCGAAGGAGGTGTTGATTACTTTCGGGAGATGGGGTGCGATGGCTGTGCTGGCTTTGTTGAAGATGTGGTGGGGGCATGGGTCTAGCGGTGATCCGGAGTGGATGGTGTTCATGGTCTTCGCTGGTCCATGAGAGCAGGCGGTTGGTGCCGGTGTTGGTCGTGGGGGCGATGGTTGTTGGGGCGGTCGTGGGGTTGAAGCTGTCGTGGATGTTGCCGATCTTTTGGTGGTAGAAGGTGGCCAGCGCGTCGCACAGGTCTTGGGCAGGCGGGGTGTCATTGGTGTTGGAGCTGGGGTTGGAGAGTTTCTTCACGATGTTGAAGAGCTCTTTGCTGTTGTGTGCGTTGTTATCCAGGCGGTCTTTGAATGAGGCCCTCTTGGCTGCTCTGATGTCCGGTGTTCGTTCGCGGAGCCAGTTCTTCTTCAGTTTTCGGCATGTTCCTTTTGGTGCCTGGAGGTCTTCGGGGAATCAGGTGGCTCGCTTGTTGGTGTGGCTGTTGGAGGGAGTCTTGAGGGGGGAGAAGGTGTTGGCACAGTCGTTGATCCATTCCCTGAGGTTGCGGGCGGTGGTGTCAGGGTCGATGGAGTCTGTGGGTGAGCTCTAGGCAAGGGTGGTGGTTAGCTGGTCTTCCGTGACCTTGCTCCAGCAGCATTGAGGCATCTTTTGGGTGCGTTAGTGCGTGGTGGGTTTCCTGAAGGTGAAGTGGATGCAGTGGTGGTCGGTCCAGGGGGGTTCGGTGGTGTGGTTGAAGGAGACGTGGGAGCTAGCGGTGAAGATGGGGTCCAGCGTGTGGCCGGCGTTGTGGGTTGGTGTTGTCACGAGCTGTCTGAGTCTGAGGTTGTTGATCAGGGTGGTGGAGTTGGTGTCGTCGTTGTTCTCGAGGTGGGAGTTCAGGTCCCCGAGGAGGATGTAGTCCGTGGACGCGAGGGCTGTGTATGCTGATGAAGTCGGCGATGGAGTCGCTGAATTGTGGTCTGGGTCCGGGGGGTCTGTAGACGAGGGTTCCTCTGAGGGTGGTGTTGGGGTCGGTGTGAATCTGGAAGTGCATGTGTTCGGCGGTGCTGAGGTTGTCGTCGGTGTTGGTCGAGACTCTGATGGTGTTCCTGAGGATGATGGCAATTCCTTCCTCCTCCTAGGCCGTTGGTGCGGTCCCTGCATGTGATCTTGTAGCCTTCCGGGATGGCTATGGTGATGTCGGGAGCTGAGGTAGGGTTCAGCCAGGTCTCAGTCAGGAAGGCGATGTCTGGGGAGGTAGAGTCGAGTAGGTGTAACAAGAGAGGTTGTACAAAGTTCCCCTAGATAAAAGCCTGTAACGGAGTCTCTCTCTCAGTGGGGATAGTGGAGGGAAAGGAGGTCTGGGAAGCCAACAGGTCCCTTGTCGGAACTAAGAAACCTCATACAACTACAGGACTGGATGACATGTCTCATTCAGCCCTTTGTGATGTTGTTTGCATCATCGGCTTCCTGCTCCTGCGTCAAGCCGGCGCTGCAATGCTTGACGGGTAACAACGTGTGTTACTCTCTGACGGAGTTCTTTTGTTCCTTGCCGTGATTTTCTGGTGTGTGAGGTACAAAAACAGGTGGAGTAGTGAGCAGAATGTGGGTTTTAAAAAAAGTTGAGTAGTCCACTAAGAAACCTTTATTGGTGTGGCTAGCCACTTTGTTAAAAAGTGCAAAGAGGGGTATAGAGGCCCAGGGTAACCATTAGTATGGCCTCATTTCAACCCTCCGACATGGTCAACATGTTTCATGCCCCAAAAGGCAATTCTTCAGGACCAAAAAAGTGCTCATATACTTAATAAGTGCCCTAAGGAGAGCTCAGGAGTATGGTTTATACAACCTGGTTGGTCAATGACCGGAGTTAGCCAAAAGTACTGTCACACCGTCAGACCATTGCCAAACCTGTCTCGATCTGCGCGGCTGATTCAGGTGGGGCGTGCGCTAGAGAAAGTACCCTTAGCGGCGGAGAGTCTGCGCCATTCGTAACCTACCCCCACTCGCTCAGGCGTGTAGTGAAACGCGAACCAGAGAGTCGAGTAGGTCCCATAGTTTGGCATGTTTGCGGGTGGGGCGGGTGTTGAGGAGTATGCATCTGAGGTAGTTGGGTCCTTCGTTTGTGCAGGCAGAGTGCTGGTGAAGCTGCAGTTCTGGCAGGAGAAGGGTCCTTGGGAGGTTCTCCGGAGTGGCCAGGTAGCAGGTGTGTACTTGTACGGGGTTGAGTGCGTGGAGAGTGCTGGCATCGTAGTGTTGTCTGGCGTTGTGGTGTTTGCGGGGGCCAGGGGTTCTGGCGCTAGGCGCGGTCCAGGCGGCGACGGGCGCAGATGGGCTCCATATATGGGTAGGTTGGAGGGAGGAGCAGCTGGGAGGCGGGAGCGGGCGACCTCTGGGCATGCGGGGGAGGGGACCGCAGGGAGGCAGCGGCGGGAGCGGATGGCAGAACGGGATGCGGGCAGAAGGGGGTCAGAGCAAGTGGCAAGTTGAAAACACCAAAGCACAGAATACAAAACGGGGATACAGAAAAAAGATGGGCAACAAAGTAAAATTAAGCAGTAGGCACTATGTGGGGCTGGGGAGAGGCACAGACACAGGCAATCTCCCAATCCCAGACATTTCTGGAAACTAGACCAGCAAGAGTGCCCAAAGTGGTGTGCATTGCAAATATCCCACTACTTTCTCTTACCCAAAATGCTCTACAAATATTTAACTTTCACTACAATCACAGATTTCCCTTTAATTTCTTTACGGGAAAGTTCCGGAATTGACTGTAGATCTGCACTAGTCTTACCACTCGGCGTTCCTACACTTCTGATTAAAAAGCATACAGCACTTGTATGGATGAGTCTATTACCCAGGACAAGAAAAGCCTCAAGTGCATGGTGAAAACATCAAGATTTTTCCTTTGACTTTCCATCCTTCTCTGCATGGGGGTAGGGACAGTGTTTAGGCCTGCGGTTAGCTGGAACCCTGAAAACCTAGCTAACACACACATTTATCTGATTAGCAGATTCCTTAACGTAGAATTATCCGCAGGCGTGAGACTGGATCCGGAAACTTTTTGCTCCGCATCCCTGCGCGCCCGGGGGATGGCATCACGCGGCTCTACCCAGGTGTCGCACGTGACGTCAGCGAGGTCACATAAGTCCCACCCCGGTGCGCCTACGTCAGTTTTTCCATTTCCGCGTGCAACGCGGATCCGGTTCATGCTCCTGGCCTGTTTAGGTCTTTCCCTTCTATCCCTTGTGTGTTGTGGTAACAGTGTGCGGATGCCTTCGTGTTTTCATGCCTTGTTTGTTTTGTGGACGCTTGATGTCGGCGACGGACCCTTAGCTCATTTGCATGTGGTGCTTGGGGGAGGATCACGGCTCCACTGATTGCAAGGCATGCCAGCGGTTGAAGCCGAAGTCGCGGTAACGCTGGATGAAACTTCTTTTGGCTCGCATGTTCAGGTCTGCCTCGTCTCCTCGCTCGGCCTCGGCAGAAGGTTTTCGGAGCGCCCGTCATTGTGGTCGTCCTCATCCCTCTCCTGTACTGCAAAGGCGTCGCTCCCCTGTGGATAAGTGTTGCAGTTTGTCCCTGAGGGCTGGTTTCCGGCCTGTTGGCAGCGTGGACTCTCCGCTGGTGATGCAGCCCACGTATCGTCCCCCTATCTACCGTTTCCCGGTGAGGGGAGATCGAGATCCCAGATGGAGGCATATGCGGAGGCTTTGCAGGCCTCGCTGGTTCCTCCTCTTCCTCCTTCCCCTCCTGGGACGTCAGGGGATCCCTTGCGCGGTGCAGGGCCTTCTGCGACATCGCCGGCAGCTCCGGCGCCGACTGGTTCGGAGTCAGGCTTGGAGAATGTAGTGCGGTTGGGGTGCGGCTCTTCGGGGTTCTCTCCTTTGGACCACGGCGCCCCAGTTTCGCCGCAAACTCCTACGGGAGTCCCTGTGGTGTGGCGGTAGGTCGCCGGGGGTCGGGTCGCATCTCTGAGCCCCTCTCGGTCCTTAGACTAGGTGATCCTGTCAAAGGCCGAGGTGATGCCGCTACGGCGCCGGCAGCTGCTGGCCCTGGCGGCAGACCCCTCTCGTCCCGTCATGGGTCCAGGCTGGTGGGGGACCCCTCGTCCATCTCCGGGCCCCTCTCGTTCCTCCGCGCAAGTGGCTGCCTCGTTGGAGGTCAGGTCGAGGCCGGTGGCGCCACAGGGGTCGGAGGCCCCCTCTCTTCCCCTCGTGGGTCGAGGCTGGCCTGGGACTCCTTGTCGGTCCCCGGGTTCCTCTCGTCCCTCCGCGCGGACGGATGCCTCGCCGGAGGTAGAGTCTGCCTTGGCGCCGCCGAGGGGGTCGGCGGACCTCTCTCGTTCCCCCATGGGTCGAGGCTGGCGGGAGCTGTTCAGGTACGTTGCAGGTGCAATTTCCCCTTTGCTGGATTAGACTGTCTTGGTGATGCCCCGGGGTGTCTTCCCTGGGGTCGCTGCGCTGTGGGCTGGATCTGACCTCCTGTCTGCGACCTAGCAACATGGTTCTGGTTCTGCTTCTGCTTCTTGAGTCGTGTGCGCGGGACCCTTGCTGAGGTGTGTCCGGGCTCTTCTTCACTTTCATGTTCTTTCTCTTGGAGGCTGAGGTGGTGTGTTCCTCCTTCCTCCTGGTGTCGCCTGGCCGGTCTCCGGGCTGTTCTTCCTGCTTCCGACTGTTTTCTTGCTGTCGGCGTCGTTCTGTCTGGTCTGTTGCCTTCCGACTGGTGGGCTCATCTTCTTTTCCCTAGTTTCCTTGGGCCCTCGAGGTTTTTTTTTTCCTCTTCCTTGCCCTGGCATTGGTTGGAGGTTCTGTTGCCTTGTAGGAGCGTGGGGTGCTTCGGCCTCCCCTGGCTTGCCGTTGGTACTTCTGTTGGGGGAGAACAGGCTCTTTCTTTCTTCTTCCCGCGCCCCCCTTTTGGGGTTGGTGGTGCTCTGCTTTAGCGGTCCCCCCCCCCCTTTTTCTTGCCTGTGGGGGGGGGGGACGAGGATCTTCGCCTGCCTGTTTGACTAGTCCCCTGTGGGACCCTCTGTTATGTCCAGGCTGGTGAGGTCCTTTCGCAGACCCTCCTTCCCCTGGGGTATGGCTAGGGTATCTATTCTACATTAAGGAATCTGCGGCTAGTAGTCTCTTATCAGATGTATGTGTTACTTACCTTCGGTAATGATGTATCTTGTAGAGACGATTCTAGCCGCAGATTCCTTCACGGCTCGCCCTTCCTCCCCGTTCTGCCAGGACCTTTCGCTTTGTCTTCTGCACTTGCCTCCCAGGGGGTGGCTGTCTCCTGTGGGTGCATTCCTTGTTCTTTTTACAGGCTGTTCTGTCTAGATTCTTGTTCCTTCCTCTTATGTTGATGCTTTGGAGGATGGATCTAGGGGTACTCCTATGCCACTCTGTTCTGGTTGTTCCAGGTTTGAGGCTTGCCTTTCCTCTCGTCCCTTCCCTCCCTCCCTCTGTTACTGAGGGTCCTGGGGCCCCTATTAGCCTATGAGTTGGGGTCACCTGTTCGTGCCTTGACCTTTGGGGGGTTGTTGCACTCAGTGCCGGGGTTGTCTTGGAGGTTGTCGTTCCCTGTTTTTCTTAGAACTAGTGCCCCATCATTATTCTTGGTTGGGGTCATGGCTCGGGTACATGTTGTTGTGACATTTTGTTGACACTGCTCTTTAAGGTGTTTGTCACCATTCCTTTTTCTGCTCTTTCGCACACTGTTCTCATACTCCCACAGTTTTGTCTGATGGCTCCGCGTCGTGGCGCGGAAAAGTTCTCCGAAGACAACTGACGTAGGCGCCCCGGGGTGGGACTTATGTGACCTCGCTGATGTCACGTACGCAGGCAACGCCTGGGCGGAGCCGCATGATGCCGTCCCCCCGGTGCGCAGGGATGCTGGGCAAAAAGTTTCCGGATCCAGTCTCACGCCGGGGGATAATTCTACGTTAAGGAATCTGCGGCTATAATAGTCTCTACCAGATGCATCCTTACTGAAGGTAAGTAACTCGTACTTTAAGACTAGACACCCACGAGCGTCCAGGATGGAATGTCTTGTGTGAGGCCCTGGACCGAGACTGAATGTCATATGGTTGCTCCATGTCCAGGGTAGCACAGTGGCACAAACTAAGCCCTGGAATTGCTCTAGAAATTTGCCAGCATTCCGTCCCTCGCCTTTGTGCTTTTTTTATTGAATCCCAGTCTTGTGGAAGGGACTAGGGAAGGAGGGTGTTATGATACTGCTGAGGCAAATGAAGGCAGACACCACTTACCATCAGGCGTGGTTGGGAGGTTTCAATGTCGGGAAGAAGTTGATAGAGACACAATCAGCGTGTACTAATTGTGTGGAGAAAGCTTTGGCTCACGGTCAGCGGTCTAGTCTCTGCTCCCACTCGCACTATAAAATCAATGCTGCGACGGACGTTCAGCGGGCGCGCTGCAGGCGTGCCTTAGGCAAGCCTAAGGCAAGCCCGTCTGCACCCGACCGTGGCCAGGGGCCAGGACCGCTGGCCGAAAAGCACGTTACTCCAAGGAAGACTTGGTCAATTTGAAACTCCTGTCCCTTGGAACTGCCCTCCCTGTCTCAGCTGGTAAGTTGTTGCTTGCTGAGAATCTTCTCTTGGCAGATCCTCCACAGGCGTGCTTAGAGACCCCTTAGGGCCTGAAGGTCGCTTTATTAAATACTAGGTCTCTTACCAAGCACAGCCTTGAAATCTTCACTCTTTGGCAGGAGACAGAGTTGGACATTTTAGCTCTGTCAGAGACCTGGCTTGACGAGACGTCCGGGCCTGACTTAGTGGCCTCCCTCCCTCCTGAGTTTACCGCCTGGACTTACAATCGCCAAGGCAACAAAAGAGGTGGAGGGGTTGCGCTTTTTAGCCGTAGGGCACTGGCTTCAGAGAGAGTAGGGGAGGAAAGCCTAGATGGGGCAGAAGTCCTGGGGATCAAACTCTGACTCACTGCCTCATGTTTGATAGTGGTAGTGGTGTACCGCCCCCTACGACCCTCCCCCCTATTCAATTGTTTGTTTTTTGAAGTAATGAGCGATCTTCGCTCAAGATATTTACACATTTAGGTCCTTGGTGACTTTAATTATCATTGGGAGCTGACCCCGAGAGAGGGTGCGGCCTGTAAATTTGACGATGTTATGACCACGCTAGGGCTACGTCAAATCGTGGAGTCCCCCACTCATGAGAAGGGTCAGACCTTGGCCCTTATCTGGACCACGTCCACGGTTAATCTTCAGGCCAACTGTATGCTGTGCAGCTGGTCTGATCATTCACTGATCAGTCTCCTCCTTCGGATTGACAGTCGCCTCAAGCAGGTGGCGGTGTGGTGGAAGGTATTACAGAACCGGCGTAAATTAGAGGCTACTAATTTGAGGGATGCTTTGAGCAGGTCATTTGCCCCTAGACCTGTGTCCATGAACCCAGATTCAGAACTTGAAGCACTTTCACATCGAGTAAGAATAGCCATTGACGAAGTTACCCCCGTTCGGAGGGTTAGGATCATGCATGGCGCTATAGGGGACCCATGGTACACGCACGAGCGGAGAAGCTCTCCGTCAAGCCGAGCGTTCATGGAGTAAATCTCTTGACCCAGAAGCCAAGGAGAGTTTTAAAGCTAAATTGGCCCATTACAAGGCCTCCCTTATTAGAACTAAGTCTGCCCACAATGAAGCTAGGATTAGTGAGGCAAGTGATATGCAAAAAGAGACATTCATCGTACTCGGAGAGCTGAGTAGGCGGACGGAGCAAAAAACAGTCACCGCTCAAGTTGACTGTGATAACATACAGAGCTTCTTTCTAACTAAAGTAGAAGACATCGTCACGGCTATTAAAAATACGCATATCAGCCCCTGCCTATTCTTGGCGGAGGAGGAGCCCTCTAACTCTCTGGGCTTCTCTCTGTCTCAGTTTCCTGTGCTCGAATCACACGACCTGACCCATCTAGTGGCTAAAGTGAAATCTGGGTCACCTGAGGACCTGTGTCCTCCAAAGGTGCTCAAAATGATCTTTCCCTTGGTTGAGGCTGAGGTGCTGTCTGTCCTGAATCTATCTTTGACAGTACCTCAGAAATTTAAGGAAGCTATAGTACTTTCACTGTTAAAGAAAGCGGGGGCAGACACTAGGAATCTGAAAAACTATCGCCCCATCTCTCAACTTCCGTTCCTGGCCAAGGTACCTGAACAGCATGTCCTGAGAGCCCTTGCGTTATATATGGAACAACACCACCTGCTGCTTCATTGGCAAACTGGGTTCGGTGCGCATAACAGCACAGAGTTAGTCATGCTTTCAGTCTTGGACGATCTACGACTGGCTGCAGACAAGAAGATCCACTCGGCCTTAATCCTACTTGATCTCTCAGCCGCCTTTGATACGGTGAATCATGGGCAGCTACTAGCTCGTATGCGGTGGCTGGGAGTCACTGGGACGGCCCTTCAGTGGTTCACTTCATTCTTGGAGGATCGCCGGCAGGTCCAATTAGGAGACCTCATGTCTAAGCAGGGCAACCTTTGCTGGGGGGTCCATCCGGGCTCGGCATTGTCACCCCTGCTTTTCAACATCTATCTCCAACCTCTGATTGAGGCTCTGGCAAAGGCAGACTGCCAGGTGTTTAACTACGCGGACGATACCCAGCTAATAGTCCGCGTGACAACTCCTGTGACTCACAGCGGAATGTCCAGAACATTCTTCGGTTCACCATGAATTGGATGACCTCCAATTCATTAAATGTGAACCCTGATAAGACTGAAGTTCTGGTACTCTACCCAGTCTCCTCCCCATGGTCCAGTCTTTCTTGGCCCCAAGCGCTTGGCACAACTCCAATGGCAGTGCCAGCGGTGAAAAGTTTGGGTATTAGACTGGACACCGGATTGACCATGAAGACCCAGGTGTCTGCTGTCGTGGGAAGCTGTATCGGGCTGTTGCGCCAACTCCGGAAACTAACGACCCTGCTGTCTTCCGCCACTATGCAGGCGGTGCTGACTGCTTTAATACTATCTCGTTTAGATTATGGCAATGCAGTCTACATTGGCCTTCGTGGTACTCTCTTGAGGAAACTCCAGGTGGTCATGAATGACGCAGCTAGGCTAATATTTAAACTGCCCCGTAGAACACATGCTACCCCCTTGCTGCGTCAATTGCACTGGTTGCCTAATAAGCAAAGGGTAAGCTTCAAGGGCTTGTGCATTGCACATAAATCCCTGTTTGGTGAAGCCGCCAAATATATCAAGCCCTATGCACCGGCCATCAGCTTCGTTCATCACAGGCTAGTCTCCCTGCCTGCCCTCATGTCAGTATGGCGACATTTGGAGGCAAGGCCTTTTCGGTCTGTGTTCCCCAGATGTGGAATAAGCTACCAGATGACATGCGCAAGGAAGATAGCCTGCTCCCATTTCGGAAAAGGCTCAAGACGATACTGTTCGTAGAGGCATTTGATCAGGCCTATTAGGATTAATGTCGGGTTCAGTGGCGCAACGGGATTCGGACTGTCGTTCTATGATGCAGCGCTTAGAGACCGCTGGTGATTAGCGCTTTATAAGTGTAATTTAACATTAACAGAGAATTTGTACTGTATTTGTTTTATTGCATTTGCATTTATCTCCTCTGTTTTCTTTAATTCCAAAGATGGTACAGCAGTTGAGCGCCAGTTGTGCTACCAGTTCTATTACTTCACAAGTAGCCCATGTTATTTAGGTTCACATTTGGGGGCTCGGCCTAACCGCCTGGTTCACTGGGCCTTTTTGTATGGTCATGGTCATTAATAAGGCTTCCCCCCCCTTCTGTCTCTAAGCCCCAGTTCCAGCGCGGGGACACGCTTTCTGCGTAACCATGCGCTTTACAAATATCCCTAATAATAATAATCTCCTATTCTCTCAAAAAAATCCAAGAAATTAAGATTCTGTTGTTGGCCCTACACAAAAGGAATCCATCCATTGATTTGCTGTTTTTGATGCTGGAGTTTCACAGATGACATAGCCAAGCATCCGGGCCGAGGTCTGTTTGACGAGGATAGGTTTGTAATGACTCAAAGTGTTTTCCTGTCCGAAATTACAATTTGGTGAGCTACTTCTCTTATTCCTCTGAAGGTCACAGACCCCTTTCGTTTTGTGTTGTCAGCTAAACCTCTCTAAACCTCAACATGAAACTTGTGTCAAGATAAACTGCCTTCCTTTTTGCAGTGAATTCTGGTAGGTGGTGAGACTACTTTTTGCGTTCAGGAGAATATTAACTGCACACCGTTATTGATGCCCTAAAGCTCTGTCACAGTCCATGGTAGGATTAAAAATTGTCGTTCTTCTTGCCTCACAGGCATCCTCTTCCCTGGCTCTTTTCAAGGTGTCTTACACCAAACTGCATGAACTGTGCGCATCGTGCTGACCGATCTTTCCCCTCCATGTTGAAATAAAAGTGCTTGATATGGTATTGGCAACTTGCTTGATGTAAGTGATCCGTACTATCATAGCCCCAGGCCAATCAGGCTTCATGCCCTGATGCCAACCAGGCACACCCTCCGGCGACTGGGTATCTGGCGCATGAGGAGTGACTGCAGGAGCCGACAGTTCTTCTAGCATTGGATGCCGAAAAGGCATTTCTTTGCATCGAGTGGTTTATATGATGACACTGCTGGTACGGTTGGGCTTTGACTCTTCGTTCCGGGCTTGGGTACGGCTTCTATATTCAAGTCTCACGGTCAAGGTCCACATTAATGGAACCATGTTGAAAGAGTTCGTACTGGGGAGAGGCACAAAGCAGGGCTGTCTCCTGTCCCAATGCTCCTCTTCGAGATAGTAATGGAGCCTGTGGCTAACTGGATCCACCGTCATGTGTTGATCCATCGGTTGCACATCGACTACGAGTTAGAAGAATTTGTCTCAATGTAAGGGGATGATGTCCCGTTGTATTGTTATTGTTATTGGTGTTTTGTAAAGCGCATGAATCACCCGGGGGCATCTCAGCGCTACCTAATTCAGTTGCCGAGAGCAGCGAAAACCCAGAGCATGTCATCAATATAGGAAGGCTTTCAGATGTTTCCTGAAGGTCAGGTAAGAGGGGGACTTTCGCAGCACTTCCGGTAGGGAGCTCCAGTATTTGGGGCCGACGTATAAAAAGGCTTTACCTCCCAGGCGATTCCGATTGATACGCGGCATCGCTAGGAGAGCTTTATTTATTTTATTTTTATTTATTTAGAAAGTTTTATATAGCGCGAACCAGACTCTTGCGAGTATCAGAGCGCTTTACAATATAAGAATAAATTCCAAGGGTACCAAACTACAGAGTGGAAAGTCATTACGTTACTTCTGAAATTAATAGATGAAGAATAAAGTACTAATTACTTTTTTGAAGATATAAACATCACTTAAAATTAAATACATCCATCTTTGTAGAGGTATTCAGGTAAAGCAGTGACTAAAAAGACACACAAATAGAATTCAGCTCATGAGCTACTAACATTTACTACTACACGATTCCCCAAATGGTAAAGGCAAGCATTACAATAATTAGAATACACAAATAGCAGTCTAACACTGGAAAATCCAGAGATACGCTGATTATTCACTCGTATTTTAACCATTACTGGGCCTGAAAAAAATTCATTACACATATTACAGGTAGGTTTAAAGCAAAGTAATAACTGAAGGCAAAGCTTGAAGTATCCATTTTATTTTATAATGCTGATACAGGATGTTGGAAGAGACCATACCAAACGGTAGCATTCGAGAGCGTGAGCATCTCGTACCCTGTCCGCATTGAGCGGGCCTGTGAGAATCGAAGTCAGCGCGACACAGGGCCTGCAATGAAGTTCCCGCTGGCGGGTACAAACAAGGTATAATGTCAGAGTTAGTAGGCAATAGGTTCTTGCTGCAATTCCTTAATTTGTACCCATTAGCAGTACTTTACCTGTTAAATTTACTGACTTGTTAATTATAGGGCAACATTTTAAGAACACCACCTGTGTTACTTATCTTCATATTCACTATGTTACTTTATGGTAGTAAGCACTTCTGGGTGCTGTGAAATTTTACAACATTAAGCATTATAATATCTTATAAACACTAAATAGTTTGTTATAATATCATTTGCAAATATAGAATAGCAATTTAATAGTAAAAAGAACATACTTTATCATTAGGTGTTAAATTACAAGACGATGTCAGTTTGCATAGTTTGGTTTGTAGATATTTTGGGCCAATTTCCCTCATGGCTTTAAAGACTAGGCAACATGTTTTGAAAAAAGCTCTCTTTTTGACCGGCAGCCAATGCAGTTCCTTCAGAAGGGGGAGCGATGGGGTACCCGGGGGGCGATTTAGAACCATCCGGGCGGCCGTGTTTTGAATGACTTGGAGCTTTGCTAGCTGCGTGACTCCTACTTCCGCCAGCAGAGCATTGCCATAGTCCATCCGACTAATTACTAATGCTTGGACTACCGTCCTGCGATGGCTCAAGGGGAGATAAGGAATGATTTTCCGCAACAGCCGTAGGCTGTAATAGCAAGAGCTCATTATATTGCCGACATTTTTTTTCATAGACAGGTTTTCGTCGAGCTGGATTCTCAGACTCTTCACTGAGTCCGAGGGGACTGGGGCGGTGCCCAGCTCTACTGTCCACCAGTCGTCCAGCACTAGTTCCTGTCTTTTTCCCAGAAACATTAGCTCTGTCTTTCCCGGGTTTAATTGAAGGCAGGATTCTGCCATCCAATTTGCAATAGCCAGCATTCCTTGTGCGAAACGTGCTCTTTCCTCTGCCAGATTTTTCCCAATAGGGAAAATCAGTTGAGTGTCGTCTGCATATGATACAACCTCAAACCCATACTGCCGCACTATTCTGGCTAGTGGAGCCATATATACATTGAAGAAGGTCGGGCTTAAGCACGAGCCCTGTGGGACCCCTCTATCCAACAGGTATTTGGAAGATCTGAAAGGGCCCATCATAACCTGTTGTTTCCTGTTAGCCAGGAAGTGGACCAACCACTTCAGTGCCAAATCCCCAATTCCGCAATCCTGCAGCCTCTCCGCCAGCAGTTGATGTGACACAGTATCAAATGCTGCGAAGAGTTCCAGAAGAATAAGCATCATGGATCCCCCTCCGTCCAGCATTTGCCTGATGGAATCCGTGACTGCCAAAATGGCAGTCTCTGTACTAAATCCCGGCCGAAAGCCGGACTGCGATGTGTCCACGATATTATTGGACTCCAGATACTGGCTCAATTGAGTGTTAATGTGTGCCTCCAGTATCTTTGCCAGCAGAGGGAGTAGTGATATTGGCCTATAGTTGCTCAGGACTCTGGGCTCTGCTGAAGGTTTTTTAATTATAGAGCGCACGTGGGCTTCCTTCCACGTCATGGGAATGTAGCCACTGGCCATCGAGGAGTTAAAGATCTCCAGATTAGATGGCGCACAGCTGGTTGCAATCAAGGCCATGACATATGGCGGGCAAGTGTCACTCAGGGATCCTCACTTTGATGTTTGGAGAAGACGAATGACATCCTGCCGGGTAATAGGCTCAAACTGGTTGAGGCCATTTCCCGGCACCACAATATGAGCACAAGGTTCAACTAGGCTGGTGCTTTTATTTATAGGAAAGTTCTCATATATCAGGGAGATTTTATCCTGGAAGTAGGAGGCTAACGCCTCACAGAGCTCCTGTGTTTCCATTGGTTGTTGTATGCAGGCCTGTGGGGAAGAGAAGCCCTTCACAATATCAAACAATGTCTTTACAGAATTCCCCGCCTGTTCTATTTGCATTTGGATGTATATGCATCTGGCCGATTTGATATTGTGGTGGTATCCTGCTAGAGCATTTTTATAGGTCCTTTTGTTCCCCTCGTTTTTGGATCGTCTCCATTGTCTCTCCAAAGTTTTACAGGAGGATTTTTCAATTTTTAGCGCCCCTGAGTACCAGGGTGCTGAGACTCGGCTAGTCCTAGGCTTAGTGTTCTTTTCTGGGATAACCGCGTCCAGCGTCTGAGTCAGAGCCCGGTTAAAATTGGCCAGTAGCGCCTCCGTGTCCTGGTCCCTTGATTCCTTAACCTGATTCTCAAAGATCTGAAACTTTCCCTCAAAAGCCTCTACGGTAAGTTTCTACCAAGGTCTGGCATTCTGAGGTTTTTTTAGTCTGGGCGGTTGCTCCTGTTCATATTTCATTTCCTCTGGACAGCTGAAAGAGATCAAATAATGATCTGTCCAGGTCAGAGGCTGAGCATCCGCAACTACTAGGGTTTCATTATTCGAAAATATCATGTCCAATGTATGTCCAGCTGTGTGTGTAGGGCCGAGGACATATTGTCCCAGACCCATGTCTGATAGTCCTGAAAGTAACTGCGCCACTTCTGGATCCTGGGTGGCTTCTCCATGATAGTTAAAATCTCCCAACAGTATAAAACTCCCGGAGGCTACGACCTGTGCGGCAATGAACTCTGTCACAAGGTTGACAAAGTTCGATTTTGAACTAGGTTGACGGTACAAAAGTGTGCCCTTAAAAAAACCTATCTCTAGCTTCTCATTCCTAAGCGTGTCTAGCCATTGGACCTTTACCTTCTCTTTAAATGCAATGGCAAATCCCCCTCCCACTTTCCCCGCTCTGTCCAAGTGGATAAGCTTATAGCCATCCGGAATCACGATATTAATTGCCGGGGTGCTATGGGGGGGTCAGCCAAGTTTCTGTCAGGAAACATATGTCAGGGGAAAGCGAAGCTAAAATATCCCAAATTTGAATAGCATGTTTTATCAGTGAGCGAACATTGCATAAAATGTAGCTCGATCCTACATAAGTTGCAGCGGGGGCGATCTCCCCTAATTTGCATTGGCTCCTACAAGCCCTGCACCCTACTGGCCCTTCTAAGATATTTTGTAGAATAGTGGAACAGATGGGGGTTTTCTCTTGGTTGTTTGGGACCCTCTTTCCGATGTCACATAGTGCTTTACTCGTGTATTTCAAAGGGTCAGTGCCCAATTGGCCAGCGTTACCCGTCCCCCGTTGTGGCCCGGCGCGGACGGGCTTGGCGCGTCCGGGTGTGAGGTATCATTTTATCCCGGAAGTCAGATGTTGTATCTCGCCAATGACTGGCCCGCTAACCCGTCTTTCTAGCAAGATGGTGCCCACTATTAGCACTAAGGAAAGAAACTGCAACAATTATGCCCCAATGAAGCAGAGGGCATGTAAATCTGCCCTGTCCGCAATTCTTAAAAGCAAGTATCAGGTGAGTGGAACATACAGTAACAATACAGTGAAATTTAAAATAAGTGTCTGGATTCCCGGCTTTCCGCCTCGGGAATCAAACTAGTCTTATAACTCCCATACCCCCTTATTTTCTATGTTATAAAGTCTGGAGATGTTTGAGATCTTAGGGAAGTACTTTGGGCCTTGTTTTAATTGGAGTGGAGTAAGTTTTGCATATACCCACTGACTGGATGGAGACCCCGGTCAGATTGGCATTGTCCAATGCCTAGAGAGGAAAGGAGATTTAGATACCTGGGAATTTGTCACCAAAGAACAGCAGCTCTTTGATGCGAGGAACCTTTGCCGATTGCTCTAGGAAATAAAGAGAGATGTGACGATATGGTTTCATATGTCCATAATGAACTGAGCCGTTTTATATAAAAGGATTTACCTACCCAAGTTCCTATACGCCATCCAAAACACCTCTTGGAGGCCCCTGAGCTTTTTTTGTGTCGGTCGAGGTTGAAACCTAGCTGCTGTTGTGGGATATGCGTGCGGTGCTCATTTCTGACAGTGACCAGAAATCCCTTTGATGGTGGCTTAGACCTACTTTACTACTTTGCAGCCCTTCTGGTGACACTTAACGACTGGTATTTGCAGAGCAGGCAGAACCCTCATTGTGGACAGACCCGCTTTGGACCCAAAGGGCTATGTATGGCAGATCGGAGGCACAGGGAACCTGCCCTCATTATACACTCTCACAAGAATGGTATGTAAGGCAGGGAGACGGGCAACCAAAAAAACTGGACGTCAGAATGTAGTGACTCTGAAGACCTCATTATGGGAGGCGATAAACCTGCCCCTCGTAGGCGGTGGAAGGGCATTGGAAGTGGGATGTGTTGGACATATCAAAGTTGATGGATTTTCGACAGACAAGGGCATGAAGTCATTCACTGACCTCAGTCACACTATAAGTTGACGGGAAGCCAATACTAGGCGCTAAACACAGGCCAGGCACCTCCTGCAGACCTGCATAGACCTAGAAGTCACCCTTGGAACACAGAGGGCTGGGGCTCTCCCTACATCTGCATTGTCTGGTAGGTCTCGACCTAAAAATCTGCGAGTAAAGGCAAGCGACCACGACAGAAGGGGCGCCAATACTGAATGGTGTCACACAGCAGTAGGAGGGTTTCTGCTCATCTATGAAATGGGGCACCAGCTTGAGCTCCAGAGGGTCCCTGCGTGCCTGTCTTAAAGATTCTGAGATTTTGTAATCATGAGGAATCGTCTCTCTGCAGATGTCTCAAGCCGGGTAAGCAAGACAATAGATGTGAATTCATAGCACAAGAGACTTTTCCGAGTTAAGTCACTAAGCAAGTGGAGTGGCTCACTGGTTAGAGGCAGCAGACCCGGAAGCAGAGAACGGCCGGGACCAGGGTTTAATTCCCAACGCGGCAGGGTCGTGGACCAGGGTCAGCGGACTCGACAATTCTTGCCTCGGTGCCTACTCTAACCAGGGATCACACTCGGCAACTCTGGGCATTAAGCTTGCCTCATCTCTACAACGGCCCCCCACAGATGCCGGGGATGCCTGGTTTCACCTTGGAGATACCCAGAAGGGACTATCTCACAGGGAAAGCCAGGACGGGTTCCCCAGCGGTCTTCAGCGCCGGGACGCTTACGGGCAGCTGTGCGCTTTACAAGTCCAACACATTTACATTACACATTTACACACAAGCAAGCAGTTTTACAGAATCATTCACAGTTAACAAAAGGTCCTGGATGGTGGACTCTGGATCAGTATCAAGATACATTTTTAGCATTCGTAGCACGAGTCCTTCTAGGCATTAGAAGTGACAAATCCAAGCCCACTGTTAAGCATGTATCTGCTATCTCTGGAGGAAACCAACTCCTGTGGCTTTAAGGTCACCTCAAAGATCAGGTTTGTCAGAGTGGTGTGCCACCAACCTAGACTCAGACTGAGGACTATTGTTACAGGCAAGTAATAACCTCTTCTTGTGAATAATCTGTCTGTTTTGATGTAGGACCTACCTTTAATAGGTTAATTGCTCATGAAAAATGGATGAGTATTAGGCAGAAGTCAGTCTTGCATTAATATTTGTCTCTTTTTTGTTACAGTTGGAAATTAAGAATACGAGTGGCCTTTCCGCTGATGGAGACCAGAGCGCTACCTGGCCCATTGGAATCAAGAGGCCATTCCAGCCCAAGACTCGCTTTGAGGTTCTCCGCTGGGATTACTTTACGGAGGAGCAGGTCTACTCTTGCATTGATGGCTCGCCCAAGTGTGACCTAGGAGGTGTGGATCTAGCCGACGTGGCTGATGTCATCAGCACAGCCATGGATGAGCTAAATAAGAAGTACCAGCCAGTGCTGCATATCCACAAGCAGCAGCTAGTGAACGGGTACAGGCGCTTCGACCCGACACGAGGCATGGAATACACCCTCGATCTCCAGCTGGAGGTGGTGACCCAGAAGGGACATAGTCGCTCCATAACCAAGCGGGTCCACCTGGTACGGCCACTAAGTGATGTGGAAATCATCCCCATGCCCTATGTGACAGAGGCCAGCCGCATCAACATTATTCTTCCCCTTACAGTCCATGACCGTGAGTACGTGGCTCACTTCCTGGAAGTCTATGCTGCCACAGCCTTTGAGACCAATGAAAACTCGCTGCTGACATTCCTCTTTGTCTATGACCCCTTTGAGGCCCAACAGGTCAGCCAGAATGACATATTTAGCCAGGTGAAGGCCAAGATTGCAGAGTATGAGCGCAAGTACTCTAATGTCAAGATCCCCTGGATCAGTGTCAAGGCAGACGCACCGTCCCAGATCAAAATCATGGATATCATCTCGAAGAAGCACCCTGTGGACACTTTGTTCTTTGTTGCGGGTGTCAACAGTGAAGTGAATTCGGAGTTCTTAAACCGCTGTCGTATGAACACCATAAACAGTTGGCAGGTGTTCTTCCCCATCCATTTCCAGGGCTACAATCCCACTGTTGCTTACCATGGCCAGCAATCTCCTGCCAACATTGAGCTGGTACGTGATGCTGGCCGCTTTGATCGAGATGTTTTTGACGAAGCCTGTTTCTATAATGCAGACTACATGGCAGCCCGGACCAAGATGGCCACGGATGTACAAGAGAATGAAGAAATCCTGGAAACACTAGACATCTACGACATGTTTGTGAAGTACTCCAACCTCCATGTTTTCCGGGCAGTGGAACCAGCACTGTTACAGAAGTATCGCCAACGCACATGCAACCCACGGCTTAGCGAGGAGATTTACCATCGATGTGTACAAAGCAACCTGGAGGGTTTAGGCTCCCGGTCCCAGCTGGCCATGCTTCTGTTTGAGCAGGAGCAGGGAAACAGCACTTGACCCAAGTGAGGACTAGGGATCTACAGTAGAGACCGGTCTGACGGAGTGCATGATACGCACCAACACAAGAACTCTTGTTTCCAGAGCACTCAAATCTGGACTGATGAAGTTACTTTAGGAGTTTTTTTTGTATGTTAAACTATGGTTCGGATTATATGCTGGACGTGAAGTTAAAAAAACTCCTTCCGAACAAAGAAAGCAATCAAACGCTCAGTGTGTGGGGCAAGTGTGAATGTGTCTGTGTGTAGATCAATGTATCACTTGGAACAGCTAGTGCAATTAAAGGCTACATATATTTTGGGTAAGCATTTGTGCATTTTCATGTGGTGCTTGGGTGGGATGCAGGTGTGTTGGTAACACACCTTGAAGTGATCTCAGCATTTCTTCTTTGTGTCTGGGTAGGGTGTTGGGCATCTGTCTGGGAGTTTGTGTTACAGTTTGGTCTCGTTGGGTCTGTTGTACAGATCTAAGAGGTGAGGAGTATTGGTACAAAGACCTTTTTGTTGTCAAGGACTGTGTGAAGGTTTGTAGAATGAAATATTTGTGTGTGTCTGTGTTTCATGTTTAGGCGTTCTGATCAACCATTCGTTCATGTCTGAGAAACATGAATAGAAATAATGAACAAAACTTTCACCAAAGCTTGAAGCTCACTTTTTGAAAGAACAAAATCTGTGCTGATTCTTCTCCGGCCCCAGAAGGACTCCGGAGTCTGAGTATATGGAGTGTGCTTGTTACTGCTTAACTTACCTTTACACATGATTTGTTGTTCTCCATTCTTTTTTGCTGCACACTTAAAACTTCTCTTTACGTTTCATTTGTTGTCATTCAGTAACAGAACGTTGCTGCAGGCGGAGCCTGACGAGTCATAACTCGCGCTCCTTTCTTTGATGGGGTCAGCTGCTCCGTAAAGGACATCCAGGGGTCCTCGTGGTGGGACAACTGCAGAAGCCCTGTACATGGTCCTAAATATGGCTGTCAATAAGCCTTGTTTCTTGGAGGATCAGAGCTCGGTGATCACGATTTGCCCTGCCACTGCTCTTTGTTGGGTGCAGTCGATGCTTTAAATCTTGAATACGGTTGTGATGAAACTTATGCAGCCTTACGTGGCGTTCTTTAGGTAACGCCACGTGTCACTGATGGATGAACACTTACCCTCAGCATCTTCCCAAGAGGTGGGAGTTCTCCGGCTACTCATCACTCTTACTTGTTCTTTCAGAGTTGTCCTAAGAGCACGGTTTAGCAGCCTTTAAGCCCTTGTGCCGAAGGGCGCCCCTTACCCTACCTCACCGCTCTGGCCAGTGGATGTGGCTCTCTAGTTGGGTCTGTAGCAAGTCTTGCTTTGAAAGGGGGAATACGGTCCTCTGCACACCACAAAAATGTGTACCCTTTGAACTCATTCCAAACTTGAATGTTCACTTAATAATAGAAGATTCTGCCAGCTGTTTAAAAAAAGTTTTTTTTATAAAAGAAAATTGTTATTTCTGCAATGTAAAATGTCTTTGGTACTTTTGTAAATGATAAGTTGGGGAACGTTTGAGGCTAGCGAGGGTGCGTCATTGGGGGGTGGGGGTACCAGTTACTAGGTAGCTTCATTTTGCCCATTGAGTTAAACGCGTGTGAGACTTGTGCAGACTGTATGAATAAGAAGTTCCAAAGTCGAAACCATAAGGTTCTGTGCATTAAACAGGCTGTGAAGGAAGATTGGAACTTGCACAATCATATTTTTTAAAAATATATATATGTCTATTTAATGATTTATGTAAGTTTATTGATATGACACTAATAAAATACAAAGATGTTTCTTGAGTTGTGTTTTCTTGTCCCAAGTCTTTTCTTTTGCTGTACTGTTAATGTTAGGCACGGCTTAAGTGGTTTTGATAGTTTACGTATAAAGTCTTCTTGTTAAAACGAATAGCATGCTGCTTATTTGTGAAAGGTTTTAATACAAAAACTTTGTCATGATGTAAATAAGCTATTCAGCTCCCATTCCATCTACGCTATGGTTGACAGTTTCCAAAGCATGGTACAATTGGGCGCTAAAGCCATAATGTTTATACTATCTAGTTTTACACAAGTAACACTAGCATAACCTTCTGTAAAATATTGTTTAGTCTTACGGCTGCGGCCCCTACAATGATGTTGGGATAACCTTTAGAAATAAAATGCAGAAGTTTCATCCCCGACACAGAAGGTATGTTAAGAGCTGCTGGACTTGAAACAGGCGGCGGAAGGACGTTGACGATTGAATGCCTCGAGCAGTACTTCTGGACACTGGATTGGTGCCAGGTTATCATTTTCAGATGTAGGTGACTTCTACAGAGGATTGGTCTTTGATGCCTTGACTCTGTCACTCGCTCAACTGCTCCTTGAGAACAGCCTTGGATGGACACACCTCTGTCCTGTTCACAGGTTACTTTGTATGATGGAAAGTAACAACGCACAAGACACTCTATTTCTTCAGACTTGTCCCTGGAAGTAATGAGGCACTTCAAGGACAAAACAGGTGTTGGAAAATGATGAACATTTATGTCTGAAGTCCGTGTCCGCTGCTTGCCCCTCCTATGGTCTACAGCGGCAAGATATCACATTTACTCATAGGCACTCCTGAATTAATGGATTGATTAAAACTTGCGGAACTATGGACTCACCATCCACCCTATGGTAGCCTTTTAAAGCTGTGATCCGTGAGCATGTCCAGGCTCTTATAGGGGTAAAGAAAAGAGGCATTGGCCCGTAGTCTGACATTAGAAGAGGAGATCAGATCCTTGGAGTAAGATGTGTGAGGGGGGTGGTCCCAGGGTAGCGCAGTCTGGTCCCCCACCTCCATCTAAGGCACCGATAGTTGAGGCACCACGCCCAAGCGATGCAGAGAAGGCTATACAATGTGGCCGTCAAGGCCACTAAACTTATTGCCTGGTTGGATAAACGAGACAGCGGCAGGAATTGGGTAACTAAGATAGATGATCAAATAGGGGGGGTTACACACCATGGGCGGAGACAGAGCCATAGACACTATGGAAAGGTATGCACCTCCAAGTCCAACAGATCAGGTGAGGATTTTTCTCAACTCCTGAAAACCTTACCTTTACGAATCATCTCCGAGGAGGAAAGGGAGGCCTTCGACCAGGAATTCACGCTGAAGGAAATTGAAGAAGCACTTTGAGGACTCCAATCGGGAGCGGCAGCGAGGCCCAATGGCCTCCCTCTTGAACTTTTCAAATGTTTGACCCACAAGATTGCATCCCACCTTCTCAACATGTTCCTAGCCGCAAGGAAAGTTGGCAGACCAGAGAACGTCCACAATCGTGGCGATCTCCTGTAAGTCTTACCGGCCCATATCTCTGCTCAGTATGGAGGCCAAGGTGCTGGCCAAAGCTTTGGCAAATAGATGAACCCAAGTCATATCAGTTATCCACCTAGACCAGTCCTAGGCGGGGAGCCCTACTAATTCTAAAGAGACTATATGGGGTGTTGCATATGACCGCACCAGGCTTTGAGGAGGCAGTGGTGCTTTCTCTAGATGCAAGACTGGCCTTCAATAGCATAGAATGGCCCTATGTCTTCTTGGTTCTACCTAGGCTGGGCTTTGGCCCCAAGTTCTGTTCATGGATCCACCTATTATATAAGGATCCAATGGCGAGCGTACGTGTGAACGTGGGGATATTTCGTGCCTTTACCCTAGTGCAGGAGCACGCAGCAGGGGTACTCCCTGCACCAGTGGTCTTCACCTTGGTCCTGGAGCCCTTGGCTGCTTGGGAATGTCAGGACCCTCTCATTTTGGGGATCAGGGAAGAATAATGGGAGCCAAAGATCTCTGTACATGCATACGATATTATGCTCTACATCACAAGGCCTGTTTCTTGATACTGAGGATCTATATTTTCAACCCCTTTGGGACTTACTCAGGCTACAAATTAACAGGGACAAGTCCCTGATTTTCCCACTCTCGAGGAGGGAACTTGTCCTTCCGCCGGGATGCCCGGCGCTGGTGAAGAGTTGCGGATTCCACTACCTGGGAGTCCATGTTACCAGGAACGGAGAGGAATTCCTGCAACAGAACGTTCGAGGCATGTGGGCTGCTGAGTTCATATCTGTGCATAGATCGCTGCCTAGTGTTGGGTCCGGATGATTGCACATTGTTGTCCTGGAAGAGTCTTCGAAGTATCACGAGATAGGTGGCTCCTCCCCTGGACTACAGTGCGCATGGGCATCCTCTCGATCCTTAGATTGTTTTTTTCCGCCATTGGGTTCGGATGTGATTTCCAACTCGGAGTTTGGAATCAGTAAAAAACTTTTCTAAAAGGCCAAAAGGCCTTCGGGGTCGTCGGTATTGTTATTCGATCGGTGACGACAACTTTCTTTCTGTTATTTTCTACTCATCGCGTCGAATCGGGCCTCGCGGCCTTTCTTCGACACCAGGGGGCCTTTCGTCGATGGAACGAAGTCCGTTCAAAAGATGCCCCAATTGTAACTCTAAATTCCCACACATAGATAAACACCCTGTGTGTAACAAGTGTTTATCACCTGAACACAATGAAGCCGACTGCTTAGCTTGTGTGCAGTTTCGTTCAAAGAAAACACTTTGGATTCGAAGAGCAGCGAGGCAGACTATGCAGAAGCCAGCGCCTGAACCGGAGAACATCTTTGAAGACGACGAAGAGGTCGTCGAAGCGGAGGACTCAGACCAGCAGTCGGAGCAGGGGTCGGAACATGACTCCGCCTACTACGTCGACGAAGAAGACGACATCGTCGAGGTAGGGGACGACGATCAAGGCATCGGAGCCGGCGAGGACATGGGGCCGACCGTGAGTACGGAGCCCAGTACATATCATGAAACGCTTCCAACGGCTCAGGTCGAGGCATCGCCGGAAGGCCTTAGCCAAGATCTAAACATCGATTCTATAGCCCCGATAGTCTGCCCGGCTAAGAATGTAAGGCAAGAGCCATCGTTGCAACATTACCATTCCCTGGTAATATCGAAACTGAAAGTTCCGGAGACAAAACAGAAACCGAAACTGATAGAGTTCCCACTCTTCGGACCGAAAGACGCAAATCCATCGATGCCGACAAAACACAAAACGGCCGCCGAGAGGGATACGTCGCATATCAGGGCGGTCGAGCCGAGATCCAGTACGCCCAAGGACATGCCTAAGCTAAAGGCCGTCGAGCCGACGAGATCGATGCCGACGCCAAGCAACACAAACGAAGGGCTCCAGCAGAAAATGGTTGTCGAACCGAAACAACAAGTCGACAAGCCAAAGACGTTGCAAACCAGAACACTCGAGCCGAAGACAAGGGTCGATGCCAAGGGGTCGATCGAGCCGAGGCAAAATATCGCTCCGAAGCAACAAGCTCCGAAGATGACGCCGAGCAAAAAACTGGTTATCGAACAAACGAAAACAGTCGGGTCGATACCAATCACGGCATCGAAAAAAGTCATACAGCCAAAAAAGAATGTCGAACCACAAAAGCCCCTCGGACCGATAAAATTCGGACTCCCGGTGCACATGCGGCAAAGAACGGTCGAACCAACAACGGAGATCGAACCGACACAAACAAAAAAGGTTATACAACGGAAAAGAGCTCTAGAACACCAAGAGCCCTCAACAGAAGAACAGTCCAAACTATATGTGGACCCAGATACTGGCACAATTACCCTATTGAAGAGGAAAATCAGACCAGACACTTCTGCTGAACACTACAAAATACCACTCAAAAAGAAAAGAGACTCTTCTACATCTCCAATTCTCTTTGAACCTATCACAACACAGGTGCAAGAATCCTATACATATTCTCCCTCGCACACAGATGAGGATGTGGAATATGACGATAGTGAAATGCATAATTATCCAGTGGACAATGAGGATAACCAAAATCAACCATGGACTGATGCAGTAGATCCTGCAGACTCTCAGCCCACGCAAGACAATAATGCATACCCTGTTAAAACTTCGCCTACAGAGGACACAGCAGCCTTCAATGCATTAATTGAAAGAGCTGCATACAACCACCACATGGATATGCATGCAGACCCCATTGAAGAAGACTTCCTTTTTGACACTTTTAACACTTCTGAAAGATCAGTGAAAACATTGCCAATGTTGAAAGGAGTCCTTAAACACGCTGGGGACATATTTAAAGACACTACTAGGGCAAGAGTCATTAACCCTAGGATAGAAAAGAAATACAGGCCAGCACCAGGGGACCCTACATACATTAAGGGATAGCTGCCCTTGGACTCCTTGGTAGTATCCAATGCACGCAAACGTGCTAATTCTCAAACCACTGGCGAAGCTCCACCCCCAGACAAAGAGTCTAAAATTTTTGAAGCTTCTGGCAAAAGAGTAGCTGCTCAAGCAGCTAACATATGGAGAATTTCAAACACTCAAGCCCTGTTAGCTAGGTATGGCAGGGCACACTACGACACACTTGAGCACCTTCTCCAGCATCTACCTGACCTTTATAAAGAACAGGCAGAATTCCTAATACAAGAGGGCAAGTTGATATCTAACGCTTCCATCAAATGCGCGCTAGACGCGGCAGACACAGCAGCCAGGGCTATCAACACCAGTGTCATGCTCAGACGGCATGCGTGGCTCCGCATCTCTGGCTTTAAAAATTAGGTTCAGAGCACTTTACTTAATCAGCCAGTGAACCCTGATTATTTGTTTGGGCCTATTGTGGACACAATATTAGACAAGAGGAAAAAGGATACCGAGACAGCCAAGTCTATGGGAGCCTTGCAGTCACAACAATACAGAGGCGGCTCCTTTCGTCGCTCCGGCAACAGAGGAACTGCAAGAGGAGGCTCAGCGCAGCACACCTCATACAACAAAGGGAACACGCAAAACACCTACAACAAAAACAGTAGAGGTGGATACCGTGGCAATAACAGCAAAGGTAGAGGACGAGGGAATAACACCACCAGATCCTCTACCAATACCAAACAGTGACTTCTTGTCACTACCCCCAGACCATGTAACACTGGTCGGGGGAAGATTGCAGCAGTTCCTACAAGTCTGGGAAAACATCACTACAGACAGGTGGGTGAGGCAAATAATCCAGCATGGCTATTGCCTAGAATTAATCTCCACACCTCCCAACATACCCCCAAAACACTGTCCTACGTCTGCAGAACACCTACACTTACTGCAGCAGGAAGTCATCAGCATGCTACAAAAAGGGGCCATAGAACCAGTACCCTTAGAACACTAGGGTACAGGAGTGTACTCACTATACTTCCTAATCCCAAAAAAGGACGGGTCTCTCAGGCCAATCTTGGACCTCAGGCCCTTAAACCAATACATTTTATCAGAGCATTTCCACATGCTCACTCTACAGCAGGTGTTACCACTGTTGCGTCAAGGAGACTTCCTCGCAACGCTAGACCTGAAAGACGCATATTTCCATATACCGGTACACCCTGCACACAGGAAATATCTCAGGTTTACAATACAAAATCAGCACTATCAATTCAAAGTCCTTCCTTTCGGGGTGACCACAGCCCCGAGAGTATTTACCAAGTGCCTAGCGACAGGAGCAGCACATCTCCGAAGACAGCATATTCATGTCTATCCATATCTGGACGACTGGCTAATACAAGCACAGTCAGCCCAGCAATGTGCCAGCCACATGTCACACACTATTCACCTCCTGCACAGTTTAGGTTTCTCGCTGAACTACCCAAAGTCCCATCTTCAGCCTGCCCACGTACAACAATACCTGGGGGCGACGATAGACAGTCTGGCAGGGAAAGCACAGCCAAATTCTGTCAGAATAAACAGCATTCAGACGCTAATCCAACGGTTCACGCCCCAACACTCGCTCCCAGCCCGAGTGTTTATGCAACTGATAGGTATGATGGCCTCATGCATTTTCATATTCCCCCACGCAAGACTACACATGCGTCCGCTGCAGGAGTGCCTAGCACGTCAATGGAACCAGGCTCAAGGACAATTAAACGACCTAGTGTTGCTGACCAGTCGTGCATACAACTCTCTGCATTGGTGGAATCCACAAAACCTTTGCAAAGGACGACTGTTCCAAGAGCCTGTACCACAAATAGTCCTGACAACAGACGCATCCCTGATAGGGTGGGGAGCCCATGTCCTCCACCACGCAGTACTGGGCTTATGGACCACGCAGCAGAAAAAGATGCACATCAACCTACTGGATCTGATGGCAATTTTCATGGCAATGAAAGCCTTCAAAGTACATCTGTGCAACAAGACTGTGTTGATCCGGACGGACAACATGACTGCGATGTACTACATACAGAAGCAGGAAGGAATACACTCTCCACAGCTGTCACATCTGGCTCAAAGCATGTGGAAGTGGGCCATTCAAAGAAACCTTTTTCTCATGGCCGAACACCTCCCAGGCAAGGACAATCAGATAGCGGATCTGCTCAGCAGACACAGCCAACAGATGCACGAGTGGGAGATTCATCCCACAGTGCTTCAACCATACTTCCAACAGTGGGGACAACCAGAGATAGACCTGTTCGCCACAAAACAAAACGCAAAATGCCTGTACTTCGTCGCAAGGTTCCCACACCCGCAGTCTCAGGGCAATGCGATATGGATGAACTGGTCAGGCAAATTTGCCTACGCTTTTCCACCAGCACCGTTGATACCGCTAGTGGCACGCAAACTGCGCCAGCACTCCATGACGCTAATCCTAGTTGCTCCAACATGGGCGAGGCAACCGTGGTACACCACGTTCCTAGAGCTTTCCGTGGTGCCTTATCAAAGACTAAAGCTAACACCCAGTCTCTTAACGCAGAGCCATGGAGACATTCAGCACCCAGATCCACAGCAGCTGAACCTTACAATCTGGCTCCTGAAGTCATAGAGTTTGGCTACCTAAACTTACCTCCTGACTGCATGAACATTATCAAGGAGGCAAGAAGACTTACCACAAGAGCATGCTATGCTGCAAAATGGAAACGTTTTGTCATTTACTGTAACAATGACATAAACGCACTAGACGCATCAACTCAAAATATCATATGCTATCTTTTTCACCTACACCGCTGCAATCTAGCCTATACATCTATAAGAATACACTTAGCTGCTATAGCAGCTTACCTTCAAAACAGGCAACACCTTTCCTTATTCAGAGTGCCTGCAATTAAAGCATTCATGGAGGGACTCAAACGAGTAATCCCCCCAAGACACCCACCTTCACCTGTCTGGAACCTAAACATAGTATTAACCAGACTGATGGGACCACCTTTTGAACCTCTACACTCGTGTGAAATTCAATTTTTAACATGGAAGGTGGCATTTCTCGTAGCTATTACTTCGCTTAAACGAGTTAGTGAACTTCAAGCCCTAACTATTCAAGAGCCATTCTTCCAAATCCACGCTAATAGGGTCGTGTTCAGAACAAACCCTAAATTCATGCCCAAAGTGGTGTCTCACTTCCACATCAATCAGACAATAGAACTGCGTGTTCTTCCCAAATTCACAGTCAGTACCAGAAAGGGCCCTCCACACACTAGATGTTAAAAGGGCTCTCCTATACTACATTGACAGGACAAAAGATTTTAGGAAGACTAAACAGTTGTTTGTTGCCTTTTCACCACAACACAAAGGCAACCCTATTTCTAAATCAGGCTTAGCCAGGTGGATTGTTAAGTGCATTCAGATATGTTATCTTAAGGCTAAGCGCACTTTAACAGTTCCCCCAAGGGCGCATTCAACGCGCAAAATGGGGGCATCCATGGCTTTCCTAGGAAACATCCCTCTAGAAGAAATATGTAAAGCAGCCACATGGTCTACCATACATACATTCACAAAACACTATTGTGTGGATGTACATTCCAAACAGCAAGCTGCTGTAGGACAGGCTGTTCTAAAAACTCTGTTTCAGACTGCTGCAGCTGGCATAGGTAGCCACCGCTAAGGGAGAGACTGCTATACATTCTATGCACAGATATGAATTCAGCAGCCCACATGCCTCAAACGGAATTTGCTACTTACCAGTATGCATCTGTTCTTGGCATGTAGGGCTGCTGACATTCATATCGCCCTCCCTCCTCCCCGGTGCCTGTCTCAGCTGTAGCATTCATTCTACCTTCTCTTTCTCTTGCATGGACATCCATTACTGTACAACACTCCAACCTCTGCCACAATGGCGAAAAACAATCTGAGGATGGAGAGGATGCCCATGCGCACTGTAGTCCAGGGGAGGAGCCACCTATCTCGTGATACTTCGAAGACTCTTCCAGGACAACAATGTGCAATCATCCGGACCCATCACTAGGCGGCGATCTATGCACAAATATGAATGTCAGCAGCCCTACATGCCAAGAACAGATGCATACTGGTAAGTAGCATATTCCTTACTCGCCCAACTGGAGCGTTTCAAAGCAGACGCAACCCATTAGAGAACACTATCGATCTCCCCAATGGGTAAATGATGACCCTCCCTCGCATGCTATACATACTCCAAAACACCCCTTACAGGTTCCCCGAGAATTTCTTTAGCAAGGCCAGCAGCGCGTTACGGACGCTGCTTTGGGAGAGGGGCAGCTTGCGTATATCACTTGCGAAACTCCAGTGGGGAGTATTTAACGGGAGCCTTGTGATTCTAGAACTCTGTACCTACTACTGGGCAGCCCAGTTGAGGGTGGTAACCGAATGGGTGTTTAGTAAGAGTGATGAACCAGCCTACAGGGTTGACCGAGGGGCCGTGGACGATCGGTGGTACCCAGCCCTACTATATAGGAAGTTAAGGGGAGACATCCTTCCATTCCAACCTTTCAGTGGTGCAGGTCTTTCATGTGACTAATTACTACCTGGGGTAGGGAGATAAATTAACGGCAGAAACCTCGCTGTGAGACAGTGATGCCTTGGGGAGGTGATGTAGCGAAACCACTTAAGATGGAGCCTGATAGGGATATATAAATTGAGGGACATTTGGAGGAGTGGGGGTATCCTTGCTCCCCATCACTGATCTCCAGGTGCAGTACGCCATGTAATAGGGGAAGATATTTGGATAACTACAGTTGAAACACGCACTGAGGCGCCACCTACCTGACTGGAACAATTACCAGATCATTCCCCCATGGAAGACCGGCTACTTATGGATCGCATACTGACTAAGGCAGTTTCCCTGGTTTACAAGAATATCATGAATAATTCTCCAGATCTTCTCTGCCCATTACGAGAGGCCGGGGAGGGTGACTTGGGTCTCGTAGAGGATGAGGTCTGGGGGAAGCCCTACAATGCCCCAGGGAGATAGCCATAAGGGCCCTCTTCCACTTGGTGCAACTCCGTAATTTGCATAGATCTTACTATTCCCGCTCCAGGCTACACCGGATAAGCCGCTGTGCCTTGGCTCAATGTACTAGAGGATGTGGTGAAAAAGGCACCTTCTACCACACGATTTGGGAATTCCCACAGATTCAACATTACTGGATGGAGGTCATGGCGGTGCCGGCTTCGGTTACGGGGCTGAAAGTTCTGATGGAGGCCAGATGGTTGATCTTGGGCATCTTGGGGGAGGTGATATGGCCCAAATACCGTGGTCAGTGGCTCACATTGGCTGTAGGGGTTGCAAAGTGAAATCTAGCCAGATTGTGTGGTTCAAGCTGTCCCCCGACGGTTCAGAACTGGGAAAATGATCTGGACTGGTGTCAAATAGCAGAGCGTGAGATATACCAGGTAGGGATGTCCCCGTAAGTTTGACAAGATCTGGGGTAGCTGGACACACTACAAGGAGTCTTGGGAAAGGTGATGGGAGGTGTGGGAGGGAGGTTCTGGAGTTGCTCCACATGGGACTTCTCTGATGGAATATGTCTTACTGTACTGGTTGTGTATGTATCCTGACAGATGCAGACCATTATTAAGAAGAGGAATGTTAATGCCTCCCTCGAGTGACCTTTTCTTTTTTTGTTTTCCATTTACCCTGAATAGCTGTGAACTGAACAACTGCTTAATAAAAAAGTTATTAAAAAAGAAAAACTTGCTCCCCGTATTGCAAGTTATGAGTCCTCAGTCTGGGGACGCTGAGAACTCTGTATCGTAGCATGGACAGGGGGATAAAGCCCAACAGGAGCGTCACTTGCAGGCAGAGGGATCAGCAGTCCCATCGCACAATTGTTGGAAAGGCCAGAGCGAGAATTGATCTGTGTACAAGCGTCCATTCTGTTTAGGCAATCGATTTGTTTATCGTTGGCCTTCCATTCTGTCTGCATAAGCAGGCTGATGGGACAGCTACGCTCTCAGACTTCTGTATTTGTACATAATCCAGACAGTCTCACTCTGGCTTGATGTCTACCTTGTTACAGGGCTTAAACAACCTTTCCCTCTGTTTATAGTCACAGCCCTCCTTCAAGACTGTTGAAGCTTCCAGTACCTTGGATATGACATTATCCAGATAGGACAAAGGAAACAAGAATGACTAGAAATATGCAACTTAGACACTTCTATCTGTGGATAAAGTGGTAGAAAGGCAATCAAGCTCGTAATAGTTTGCCTGTGGTGGGCTCCACAAACCATCCATGGGTGCAGTTGAAGCCCTACAAGACTCAGCCTATGGAGCCAACGTGTGTAGACGGTGCAACCTCCACACCAAGACTGCACACCATTCTGGACTACTCGTAGATCAATGGCCACAGTCGCTCGACCCTTGCAGGTATACATTGATAGAGGTCATACGTTTTGCTTCCCATTTTGTTGTAGATTACCTCATTTGTTTTCACCCTAGCTCAGCACACCTCCGAGATGTAAGTGACACTGATGTATACTAGAAGCCTCACACCGCAATCTAGTGTTATTTGCCAAACGTTTCCCCACCATCATTAATACAGTAGCTAACACGATTTCTGCCCCCTCGGATGGATGATGATACCCAGATGGGACCCCCAGTGGTTCCCCAGCCCGCGCAATCTCTATCTCCGACCACTCCTACTTCTCCACCCCCAGCCCTCGCAATATCTATCTCCCACCTCTCTTCCCCCATCCTCGGATCTCACATCGTTGAAGGGCCCCCTTCTAACTATCACTAATCTTAATAACAACTCACCTGCCATACATGCAATATGCGAACAGAGTCAGCAGTCATCACGCTAATCTGCCTGTTCCCTCACCCACATCATTAGCATGACCTAACTACACTAACGACATGGCTTACAGTACCACCCTGATTCTTTCCAAAACACCTGCCTCCAGTCCAACACATAACCCCATCAAGCTCCCACCAGCCCCCGACATCTCTAGCTCCTCCCCTATCCTACCCATCCTTCCGAGTATGCAGCCCCATCTTCCAGAATTTCCGCCTTCTGGGCACATTCAGTCGCCACCCGCCCCCCTTTCCCCGGACCTCCCTTGCTCTCACCAGCTCCATGGTCCTGAGGACCTACCCTCCCAATCCCATCTTCACACCTTCCTCGAAGGACGTCTGAGCAAGATAGCACTCTGCTTACAACAACTTAAGACAGGTTCGCAGTCTACGACATATCACGGAGGCTTTGTCGTCTAACTTCAGACTAAGCTGCTACACCAAGAAAAATCACCATCTTTGCATGCTCCCAGATTGTGTGTGTACCATGCCTCCCTCCGCCCACTATACTGGGCGGTCACCTGCTCACGTCACCCACACATCTCATAAGTGGTCCACCATTCCGCTCCCTAACGACCTTGCTCGCCCCTCCAGATGTAGAGCCTCCCTGTCTGATACTTATATTCATTCTCTCTTACATTCCTATGCTCCAGCACATCCCCGCACCATAGCAAACATGCATCAAATTGAATCCATTCCCAATGATCCCTTCAGGGAACCTAGATCGAACACCGGAACCTTAAATGGGAACAACCTCACAAGTGTCACCACCACTCCGCAGACACCAACTGACACCAACATAAGTCTCAAATGCGTGCTTCTGAATTGGAGATCGGCAGCTAAGCACGCTGCGGATATTGTCGACCTCACCCTGGAGCAGAATCTTGACCTTGTAATGCTAACGGAAACCTGGCTAAATGACTCCGCTGCCCCCATCCTGGACTTTTTAATACATCCCAATTATGAGATCATTAGGTCGGACAGATCCAGTGATCAAGACGGAGGCTTAGCATGTTTACATTTTAGCAATCTTACAGTGAAAGTACTACAGGCTGACCCTCTGCCACCTTGTGAATATCTATGCATTGAAGTGACTGGTGGCACTAATCACTCCTGCAAACTACGCACATTTTAGCAACCCCCTCTGCCCGGCGACGACCATCCCTTCTCAGAAATGATCATGGACATTCTCGGCCAATGCAGACTTCCTGAGAGATTTCAACCTGCACTGAAACAATTTAAATGATGTTGTGGTCAATAACCTTAAATCCTTCCTTCTTGACCTCAACCTAACCCAAATATGTGACCGTCCCACTCACATCAAAGGAGCTACCTTAGATCTCATTATTGGTAAGCCCAACTCCAACCTCCTGGACGCGATCCTCCCATGTGATTGGACAGACCATTACTGCATTTCCTTCCGCATTCTTGATTCGGTTAGAACATGTAAAGCCCAGCCTAAGCACCCAAAACAGCTAAAATGATGCATACGGAACATCAACCCGCAAGATCTGACAGCTCTCTACGAGAACATTCTGCCCCCCTCCGAGCATGTCTGATGCTCACGACCTTACGACCCACTATAACCAATGCAATGCTGAACATACTAGATTTGGTTGCACCACTACAGATTAAAAGAATGTCCTCTAAACGCTCCAAACCTTGGTTTACAGAGAGTCTTCACAAAGAAACTTAAGGCTTGCTGAAAGGCAATGGCGGTCTTATCCCTCCCTTGAACATCTCTACCACCTGAGATCCTTGAGAAGCATTTATAATAAACGCATCAGATGTTAGAAGTCCACCTTTTTCAGAACTCAACTAGACCAAGCAAAAAACTGTAAAAAAAAATAAATTGTTCCAACTCATTAAGTCCCAAGCCAATAGTCATCCGAACCCTGCGTCTCTGGGTCAAGGGACACTGCCTAATTGTGAAGAATTTGCAGACTTCTTCACTGCTAAGTCTAGTAAAATCGTAACTGAATTACGATCTGCCCAGGACCACCTGTCGATCAGGCCACGGACCTCCTTCTGTTCACTAGGTGGGGTTATATCGGACCATTTACATCCCTATCCCCCCCCTAAAAACAAAGCATCCTGGAGTCTGTTCCAAACCCTGGATGAGTGCACTATACACAAAACACTGTAGACTCTGAAACCTTCCAATCATTACATTGACCCTCTGCCATCAAACTTCTTCCCGGAAGTGACATCCTCCTTACTGTCATTGTGAACTAAGTTCGTCAATGCATCACTTCAGCAAGGGGATATTCCGGCCTGCCTAAAGTCGTGGCAAGACCCCGATCTTAAAGAAACCAACAGCTGATCACACATACCTGCATAACTTTTTCCCAATCTCCAACAGCCCCACCCTGGCAAAGCTCCTGAAAAACAGGAAATTCTGAAATCATCCAGCATTCACTGGCATATGTATGCTGATGATACCCAACTTTATTTGAAGATTACCTCGCCGGAGGACATTCAGTCCCTCAATTGAGTCCTGCTGGAAACACAAAGCTGGCTGACACGGAACCACCTGAAGATAAATGCTTAATCCACATTGCTTGTCCCTTCTCTATACCCCCGCAGGCTTGTCCCTCCTCTATTCCCCAGCGATGGCGGATCATACCTGCCGTGTAGGCGTGTGGCAGGCTGGCATCCTCTGAGCCCCCCAACCCCTGTTGAGAGATTGCGGCTGTGTCCCGGATCAAGTGTGAGGGACGGCGAGGGGTGATTACCGTCCCCGACGATGGGGGTGGTGAGAGATGGCAATAGTGTATGCGGCGGCCGCTCTCTTTGAAGTGCTGTGTGCATTGCGGACTGCCTGTGGGGGCCGGCACCTCCTGCCCGTTCCGCAAAGGTGGGGAGAGTGATTGATGCTCTCTGGCTAAAGGGGAGAGAGAGGAGTTCCCAAGGCGGCAAATGTTTTTTTTTTCTTTGAAGAACTCCACAGACAAGCTTTTCCTGAGTACGGCAAGGGGACGGAAACCGTCAGGAAAGGCTGGTAGCACGATACACGGCAGCCGCTGTGGACATTGCTATTTGCCTGGCGAGGGGCTGGTGCTCTCTAGCAGCATTTTTTAAATACTTCTACCGGGGCTCTCCGCTTAATTACCGACGTCTCTTCTTGTCTGTTTGTGTGGCAGCAAGAAGAAGAGCTTTGAAGATGGGGAGCTTTCGGTAAGCTGATTTTTTTTAACATTGTAGACGCACCGAGGGCTGGGAGAATGAGTGGTTGCAGCAATAGGAGCAGTAAAAAAAACAGTGATACACGGCAAAAGCGGCAGAAGGTACTTTTCTTTTTTGAAGAGTGATTTTTCAGTTGTCTTGCTTAGCTTCGCCCTGTGCTGATGGGCCATCACCGTAAGGGACCACACGCCCCGGGAGCCAGTGGGTGGTCAGCTGCAGCCCCTCCCTCTATGCCACCTGGGGGATTTAATCATCTAGCCTTTCACACGCGTGGGCCGGTTAAAGCCCGGGCCAAGGGCAGGCCCGTCTTCGACAGGAAGAGGCAGGGCAGGGCCCCCCCTCTTACATCTGGACTATGGGACATAAGGACCTAAGGTACTGTTTCTCTATTAGGCTGGGCTCTGAGGGCCACATATTGAAGTATCCAAGTGTTTATTTGTGAAGCCCGCTATTGTAGAGACCATCGCAACTAAATTTGAAAGGGAACTGCCTTGTATACTGCCCAAGACATTTGCCCAAATGGGGAAAAGAAAGTCAATGGAGGGGGGGGGGGGTCAACTTCAGTAATCAAGAAAGGGAAAAAGGCAAAAAAAGCAACCCACGCAGCTACTAATTGTGTCCTTACCAGAATTGAAGCTATTGTTAATGAATGCGAAGAGGTTCTAACACAGACCCAGAAACGAGTAATCCCTTCAATTTTCAACAAGAAGCCAGCCCAAAAGCCTTTTATTTGTGAAGTCCGCAGTCCGTCAGTTGAGACCTTAGAGGTAATTCCGATAGTTGAAATCCCAAGTATGAGAGCGGATTCTACCATCCAAGGGGCTCCACATGACTGTGCTATTGATATACATCTTCCCTGCTCAAACGGGTTTGCAGTGTTAGATCAAATCACCGGGGGCACTTTAGCAGACCCAGTGAGTGAATACACGGCCATAGAGCCCTTGACTAATGTCTCACCTTGCTCTAATTGTGGTCTTATAAATGAAGGTTTACTACAGAAAGTTGAACATCTCGAAAGGGAATCGGCTACCTTGAGAGTGATGGTTGAGGAGCTAACTCGCAGAGCTGACCACCCCCCGGCACATCTGTTTCACTCCCACCACCTACCTCAACAAGTACAGTAACTAGGGCATTGACACGGAGCCCTCTGGGGGATGGGGCTAGGCCATCTACAGTGATAGGCAATCGAGCCCAGGGCCCTTCGGGTACGGCTATTCCATCCCACATTACTAGATCTTACGTTGAGACTGTCACAGATAGGGGAGCTACAGGTAAATCGTCGGGCCAACCCTTTAGTAAAGAAGGTCACCAAGGCTTCCCTCCACTAAAGGAAGGACCGAGTAGACAGCTTGGATTGAACATGCAAGGGAGCAGTGTCCCCTCAGGGAACATTCTTCCAATAGTTTAAATGACCAAGGTCCCTAAATACACCAATACTCAAGGCTATGAAAGCAGTGAATCTCTCCATAATAAAGCAATCCACTGGTTACGCCATGTAAGGGGCTGTAGGTCAATTATAAGGGAAGACATGGTCAGGGTGAAGAGGATTTCTTCGGACAATTCCCAGACCGACTGCATTGAGCTGCAGTTAACTAATGCAGCAATTGCTGAGAATTTACTGGCCTTAGAGTTCCGCACTTTCCCCCCTGAGCACTCTGCTATCACGAGGCTCCCTCGATGGCTCCTGTTCTCCCGATCCGCTCGCCGCGTTCACTTCCGGGTCTCGCACTATGAGCGCCAGCGTCGTTCCTGATTGGAGGGAGGGTGACGAGGGTGGTGACGACAGCGACGGAGTTCCCTCCTCCGGGAAGGCCCATGTTGCCTTAAAGGTGCCGTGTCCGAAGTGTGGCTGTGGCGGAAAGGAACACGGGTTAATGTCGTCACCCGACCCGTGGCAGGTAGGGACCCCCTGACACCAGATTAGACACTTCCAGCTCTGGTCACCGGTTACGATGGGGAGGGTGTCTGGACTTAACAAAGTGGACTGACTAGATGAGGTCCAGCAACCAATCTCTTCAACCGATCTATTCAGAGGGAAAAGTGGAGGGACTGCCTTATGTCGAAACAACTTGGTGATAGAAAGATCCAATCTTGCCTGGGCTGGGGGCGCTGAAGATAGCGATATTGGGACTGCAGGAACAAACACAAGGGTGATTCATTTCCTCTCCTGGAATATAGCGGGCCTCCAGAAAAATCGCCCCTCCCGGAGTGGAATGAATTTATTGGCAACTATGACGTCTGCCTGTTTCAGGAGACTTGGAGTATGGTCCCTTTACACAAAGCAGGATACACTACCTATTTTATTCCAGCCGTAAGCTCAGGAAAAGGCCGTCCATCTGGGGGTCTCCACATATGGGTTAACATTTCATTGAATTGGTCCATCACCATGCATAATTTCCCCTCAAAGGATATTTTACATCTGACGATTAGAGGGCCAGTCAATGGTACCAATGTGGAGATATTTAATGTGTATGCGAGAGGGTCACCCGGGGCCCAATCTTCGGCAACCCTAACAGCACTAGAGTCTGAATTATCTTGTATTCCCCCCCTCGCTAATCTCATTGTGGCAGGGGATTTCAATTGCGCATATGAACCATTGAGTGGAGAGAATTTTCTGGGTATCATTGAGGAGGACATGAAATGGGCTATACCGACCCTGAGCATAGCGCCAATTAGGAAGTGGAGACAAAGGGCGATCAAAATTAATGCTCTAACTCTAGAATACAACTTAAGAGCAGTAAATGGTAGGACTCGCTTTGACCCGAGTGGGGCCAACAAGTACAGTGGGATTAGCTGTCCGTCACGGGATAGATTATATTTTTTGGGATACCCGTTTGTGGGGCGACCTTTTGGACATGGAAGTAAAACATACCCTGGATAGCGATCATAACCCTTTATGCATGAAAATTCATAACAAGTGGGCATCTTCTTCCGCTAAATCAACTAAGGCCCCGATAATGTCTACAAAAGAGGTTGTGCCCTCGAACTGTAATCGGCGCCTTAAATGGCGTAAGGTTTTACATCAGGAAGATAAATTGCTTAGTATAAAGGATTATATAGACCAGAAGGTTGTAAAGCTTGAATTGATCAATGATGTCTATTTATTTATTTTATTTTATTTGCATATATAGCGCAGGACTCGACCCCCGAAGGGGTATCTCCGCGCTTGGTTCGCTGATGCTGCCAGATTCGGTGCCTTTAGTGGGTGTGAATAGGGAGCTATTTCTCCCAGAAGAGATATGTCTTGAGTGCTTTCCGGAATGATAGAAGATTAGCATTTTGTCTCATACTAATGGGGAGTTTATTCCAGATGGAGGGTCCTATGTATGAAAGTGCTCGGCCGCCCTGCCTGGCCTTCTTAATGGGGGGGATTTTTAGTAAGGATTGAGTGCTTGAACGCAGGAGACGTTCTGGTTTATGGATTTGGAATATCTGAGTCAGGTATTAGGGGCCTGATCCAAAAAGGCTCCTATGTATGATGCAGCAAATCTTGAAGTTGATTCGCTGGCGTATGGGCAACCAATGGAGCTGTTCCAATAGGGGCCTTAATGATGTTCTCGAGGGGACATTGAGGACCAGCCTGGCCGCAGTGTTTTGGGCCACTTGAAGACGGTTAAGTGCGTATTCATTTGCTGAGATGAAAAGACCATTTCAATAGTCCAATCGACTTATTACAAGGGCCTGGACAAGGGTCTTTCTATACACGTTTGATAAGAAGGGAAAAACCCTTCTTAGGAGACCGATTGTCCGGAAACAGGATCCTGCCACTAAGTTCACATGTTCTGTTAGAACCAGGTCTTGATCCAGTCTTACTCCCAGATTTTTCACTGATTGCTTTGGGCAAGGGTCGGGTCCTAGCTCTAAGGGCCACCAGTCCGGTGACCATAGGAGATTGGCTTTCCCGAAGAGCATGACTTCTGTCTTGCCGACATTACACTGGAGGCAGTTGGAAGCCATCCAGGTGGATACCGCTCTCATGCCCTCGGCAAAGGAGTTCTTAATTTCCGGGGTAAAAGTCTGGAAGGGAAACAAGAGCTGGGTATCGCCGGCGTACGACACTGGAGTAAACCCATATGCTCTGACAATGTCAGCAAGGGGGGCCATGTACACATTAAATAATGTGGGGCTTAACCACATCGTCGCGGCCCATCTTCCCCTGCTGTGCTGGAATATGCAAAAACCCATTATTCATGACGAGCTGGGCTCGTCATGAGCGTGCTGGGAGGCTACCTCATGACGAGCCCAGCTCGTCATGAGCGTCGAAGGGGTTAAACATGAGCCCTGTGGGACCCCCTTGGTGAGCTCCCTAAAGGTGGAACAGTAGGAGCCCAAGCTGACACTTTGTGAGCGGCCAGTGAGAAAACTCTCCAACCAGGACAGAGCTACGCCTCCAATTCCAGCTCTCTGCAAACGGCCGAGAAGGATCTCAGTGTCGAAGGCTGCGGACAGGTCTAACAGCACCAGAATCATGGAGCCTCCTCTATCTTGTGTCATCTTGATGTTATCTGTCACAGAGAGGAGCGCGGATTCGGTGCTGTAGTTGGGTCTGAACCCTGATTGAGAATGGTCCAGACCCCCTGTGGCCTCGATGAATTTTGACACATGTGTGTTCACGAGCTTCTCGGCCAGTTTGCTTAAGAGTGGCAATAGGGAAATGGGGCGGAGATTGGAGAGGTCTGCCCATGGCAAGGCTGTTTTTTTACGGATTGAGTTAACTATTGCTTTTTTCCAGTCTTGTGGTATTTGTCCTTCTTTAAAAGAGAGATTAATAATTGTTTGTATCATTGGACAAAGTAAACTGCTTAGTGGAGTCATTATTTTGGCCGGGATAAGATCTAACGGAGAGCCTGTTTTGATGCTACCTATCAATGACAGGATTTCCATATGACTGGCTTCAGGAAAGGCGGTCAGCTTAACTTGACTATTGTTGGAAGGTGTCAAGATGCATTCGGCACTGTCCCTAGAGTTATTGGCCATAGTAATTTTGTCATAGATAGCATCTATTTTATTTTCAAAGAAAAGAGAGATGTCATTACATAGGGTTTGGGAGAATTCATCAGAACTCTCACAGTCCCCTAGTAGGAGAAAGTTTTCTTTAGCTTTAAGATGTTGTGCTATTAGCTCGGTAAGAGAGAGGGAGAAACCAATATTGGGCCCAGGAGGACGATATATCAGAGCGCCTTTCCAGTTTTCCTTACAGCCTGATGTTATCTTAAATATCATTACTTCCATCAATGGGCAGCTACTCTGCTCAATTAAGGAGATTTTTAAACATTCTTTGTATATTATGGCTATTCCGCCTCCGATTTTTATTGGGCGGTCAAGTTTTAAGATTTTATATCCTACTGGAATACCAAGTGTTATGGCCGGAGTGGAGTGTGGCTTTAGCCAGGTTTCTGTTAAAAACCATATTTCAGGGTTGGTAGGACTAATAAGGTCCCAATATCTCAAGATGGTGTTTCGGAAATGAGCGAACATTAAGAAGAAGGCTTTTCAGTCCCTTGGGCTCTGGCTTTCTACTAACCACATCTCCAATGCAGATGGAGGTATGAGATGCCTGAAATCTGCACTGAACACATGAGAAAGGACCTTCCGGACATGGCCATTGGTCACTCATACACCCCCCTGATCCTTTAGGTTGTAAGCTGAGAATAGCTTGGGGTGTGTATCTAATTCTTGAGTCCTCCAAGGGTTCCATCTTGAATCAATCAGAGTGTATAGCCCCTAGCCCCGTCCAGTCGCGGACGGCTCCTCTGCTCGCGAACGCTTAGCGCTCGGGAGGGGGCGAGGGCTAAATAGCCCAGAGAAAAGCAGGCACTAGAGCGCTAACCGCTCAGGAAATGCCCCCACAGGAAGTGCCTGGCTCTTCCTGACCCGCCCTCTGCGCAACGGTACTGGCTACCGCGTCGGACCGGGGCGGGCAGGAGTGAAAGACGAGCACAGGCTTCCTTTGCTAACCAGAATTATTATGTTATGTTATATTGGCTCTTCTATAGCGCACGGCTACTCCAAGGAGTGTCCCGGCGCTTTGGCGAAGAGAGAAACAAGGAAAAGTGTACAACATGGCAGTGCTCAAAGAGAGGGCAAACATTTACAGGGAGAAGAGCCAGGTCTTTAGCTCCTTTCTAAAGGCTAGCAAATTAGTAGCCGTTCTTAACGACCGGGGGAGATCATTCCAGCAACGCGGTGCAAGGTACCGAAAGGAACGACCACCAATGCGAGTGCGCTTGATAGAGGGAACCACAGCCTTGGCCTAGTAAGCAGACCTGAGAGTTCTTCTGGGGACATAGAAGGCAATCCGCTTTCCAAGGTAGCTTGGGCCAATCCGATGAAGCGCCTTGAAAGCCAGAGTCAGGATCTTAAAGGTGACTCTCTTGGCGATCGGAAGCCAGTGAAGTTGCTCTAGAAGCTCCGAAGCTCGCGCCCTTCGAGGGAGTCCAAAAATAGCTCTAGCCGCCGAATTCTGCACAACCTGCAGACGGGCCATCAGATATTTAGGAAGGCCCACATAGAGAGCGTTCACGTAATCAAGACGTGACCCTATCAGGGCCTGCACATTAATTTTTTTGTGCTGAAGGGACAGTAAAGGGAGGAACTTCCGTAACATTTTTAGGATGCCGAAACACTTCCCCGTAAGCCCGATGATCTGGGGTCTAAAGGAAAGGTCGACATCGCACAGGAAGCCCAGATTTTTCGCCTTTACTGATGCAGTGTCAGGTGGAAACATATCACAAGGCCACCATGACTTCCAGCCCGGATCAGGCGGGCAGCCAAAGAAGAGCAGCTCAGACTTGTCTGAGTTGGTGACTCGATCTCCGCTTCCCAGCAGAGTGGTCGCTCCCCTGAGACTTTGGTATCGTACTTGCAGCGCATTGCCCATAGCGACTGCCAGCTGTGTGTTCTGACCGCCGCTTTGCCTATTTTCATGTTAAACTGCCAGCGTTATCTGCATTGTTTATAATTTGCCAACTTTATCCCAGCATTTGCGTTCTCCCCCAAGCGCTCTCGGCGTTCAGACCCCTCCGCCTCCATTTTGTTGATTGTTGTCCCCGTAGCCCGCCCCGCCTCCCAGCTGAGCCGCCCTCCCACAGACAACAAACAGCGCTCCAGTACCTGGAAGCGCCGTGACTCGATCTCCGCTTCCCAGCAGAGTGGTCGCTCCCCTGAGACTTTGGTATCGTACTTGCAGCGCATTGCCCATAGCGACTGCCAGCTGCGTGTTCTGACCGCCGCTTTGCCTATTTTCATGTTAAACTGCCAGCGTTATCTGCATTGTTTATAATTTGCCAACTTTATCCCAGCATTTGCGTTCTCCCCCAAGCGCTCTCGGCGTTCAGACCCCTCCGCCTCCATTTTGTTGATTGTTGTCCCCGTAGCCCGCCCCGCCTCCCAGCTGAGCCACCCTCGCCCCTCCCCCTCCACCACCCTTTTATGACAGGAGTTCCCGCGTGCAGCGTTTACGCGCAGCGACCGCGCCCAACCCGCGCCGAAGGTGCGCCAAAGGTAAGCCCGTCTACGCCCGTCCGCGCCTGGACCGCGCTCAGCACCAGACCCCCTGCCCCTCGCGCCGCCCATCCCTCCCGCATTACCTACGATGCCGCCACCCTCCTAGCCCTTAACCCCGGTCGCGCCCCCAACTGCATCCAAGCCGCTCCTGGACACACCCATGGACCATTCTCTTGCTACTCCTGCAAATTCAGCGGCACCGACAACATCTCCGCTACGACCACACCACAGACTCCCGACCCCAACCACCTACAATGCATCCTTCTCAACACCCGCTCGGTCCACAGACACGCCATTGACCTATGGAATCTACTAGACACCATCTCTCCGGACGTCGCCTTCCTAACAGAAACATGGATGAACGCTTCCTCCGCCCCAGACATCACCATCGCCATCCCGGAAGACTATAAGATCACACGCAAAGACCGTACCAGCCACACAGGAGGAGGCATCGCTATCGTCCATAAGAAATCAATCCGCATCTCAACCAGCTCAGACGCCAACCTCGCCAACTCCGAACACCTCCACTTCCAAATACACATCGACCCCAAGACCACACTCAGAGGCACCCTCCTCTACAGACCACCAGGACCCCGCGCAAAATTCAGTGAAGACATCACAGACTTCATCACTCCACACGCGCTCCCCTCCAAAGATTACATCCTTCTGGGAGACCTCAACTTCCACCTTGAAAAGAACAACGACCGCAACACCGCCACCCTCTTGGACAACCTCGCAAACCTCGGACTTAAACAACTGGTCACTTCCCCTACCCACATCGCAGGTCACACACTCGACCCCATCTTCACCTCCAGCAATCATGTCTTCTTCAGCCACACTACGGATCTCCTCTGGACTGACCACAGCTGCGTTCACTTCACCTACAACAAGCCAAAACCCACCAACCATCTCCAACCAACTCTGCAAAGAAACTGGAACAAGATCACCACCGACCAGATCTCCGCATCGCTCCTTCGACACACCCCAGCCCACTCGTCTAACCCAGACCAAGCCGCCGCCAACTTCACCCTATGGTTATCCAACACCGCCGACACCCTAGCACCACTGAAAAAACGTCAAAGCAAACCTGGTAACAAGAAGGCTTCATGGTTCAACGATGATCTTAAGAAGTCCAAGAAACTCTGCCGCTCCCTTGAAAAGACCTGGAAAAAAGACCCAACCACTAGCACCAAGGACGCCTTCAAAAACGCCACCCGCACTCACCACCAACTAATCCGAAAGGCCAAGAAAACAGCATTCAAGGATCGACTTGACAACAACGCCCACAACAGCAAGGAACTCTTCAACATCGTCAAGGAATTCTCCAACCCCTCCGCCAACTCTAACGACATCACCCCCTCTCAAGCCCTCTGCGACTCCCTAGCCTCATTCTTCCACAACAAAATTGCAGACATCCACAACAGCTTCAACAACCAACCCGGAGACCAACCCACCCAACCATCTGCCGAACACTCCCCCCCCTCGAACACCCTCAACGACTGGAACCCAATCTCTACTGAGGACACAATCCGCCTGATGAATTCCATCCACTCAGGCTCCCCCACAGACCCATGTCCTCACCACATCTTCAACAAAGCAGACTCCATCATAGCACCGCACCTACGAGACGTCATCAACTGCTCCTTCAACTCCGCCACCTTCCCGGAAAGCTGGAAACACGCTGAACTCACCGCCCTTCTGAAAAAACCCACAGCGGACCCCACCGAACTCAAAAATTACCGCCCCATTTCGCTCCTTCCATTCCCGGCCAAAGTCATCGAGAAAGCCGTCAACAACCAGCTCGCCGCTTTCCTCGAAGCCAACAAATCCCTCGACTCCTCACAATCCGGCTTCCGAGCAAAACACAGCACTGAGACCGCCCTCATCGCAGCAACAGACGACATTCGAACTCTATTGGACAATGGAGACAGTCGCCCTCATCCTCCTCGACCTCTCGGCAGCATTCGACACAGTTTGTCACAGCACCCTGTTACAACGCCTCAATAACATCGGAATACAAGGAAAAGCACTTGAATGGATCACCTCGTTCCTCACCGGAAGAACCCAGAGAGTCCGCCTCCCACCATTCAAGTCCGAGGCCAATGAAGTCATCTGCGGCGTACCTCAAGGATCCTCACTCAGCCCCACCCTCTTCAACGTCTACATGAGCCCCCTCGCGACCATCGCCCGCCAACACAACCTCAACATCATCTCTTACGCGGATGACACTCAACTAATCCTTTCTCTCACCAATGACCCCAGCACCGCCAAAACTAACCTACACGAAGGAATGAAAGAAGTTGCCGAATGGATGAAACAAAGCCGTCTGAAACTGAACTCAGACAAAACAGAAGTCCTCATCTTAGGTACATCCCCATCTGCATGGGACGACTCTTGGTGGCCGGAAGCCCTTGGAAAAGCACCCATCCCGACAGACCACGCACGGAACCTAGGCGTTATCCTGGATTCTTCACTCTCAATGAACAGACAAGTCAGCGCCGTTACCTCATCCTGCTTCAACATTCTCCGCATGCTCAGAAAAACATTTCGCTGGATCCCCAACGAAACAAGGAAAACAGTCACCCATGCTCTAGTCACGAGCCGTCTGGACTACGGAAACACCCTCTACGCCGGTACTACCGCTAAACTCCAGAAGAAACTCCAACGAATCCAAAACGCCTCAGCCAGGATCATATTAGACATCCCGCGCAACGAACACATCTCTGGTCACCTGAAAGACCTCCACTGGCTACCCGTCAATAAGAGAATCACCTTCCGACTGCTAACCCACGCACACAAATCACTCTACGACATCGGACCAGAATGCCTCAACTCACGACTATCCTTCTACACCCCCTCCCGCCAACTTCGCTCTTCCAGCCAAGCCCTCGCCACTGTACCTCGCATCAACAAGACCACCATGGGAGGCAGATCATTCTCCTACCTGGCTGCTAAAACATGGAACTCACTCCCCGCTTACCTTCGCCTCACCCAGAACCACCTAGCATTCAGAAAGCAACTTAAAACATGGATATTTGACAAGTAATACTCCTCCCATTTCTAAGCGCCTTGAGACCCTCTGGGTAGGTAGTGCGCTATATAAATTCTCTGACTTGACTTGACTAGTTGCACTTCAGACTGTGTTCCTGAAACCACTTGAAAACGGCTTCTAGGCATTCCCGAATCCGCCCGACGTCGAAATTTTCACCCTTGCCACACGAAAAAAGAAGCTGGGTGTCATCCGCGTAGGATATGATCTGGGCACCAAAAGACTCCGCCACCGCCGCCAGAGGGGCCGTATAGATGTTAAAAAGGGTGGGGCTCAGGATAGACCCCTGAGGAACCCCCACCTCTAGCGGCGGCATTTCGGCGGAAAACGGGGGTGCCCAGACCACTTGCCGGCGGTTGGTCAGAAAGGACTTAAACCAATTCCACACCGTCCCACGAAAGCCTATCTCCCAGAGTCTTAAAAGGAGACCGGCATGGGGCACGGTGTCGAACGCCGCCGACAAGTCCAGCATGACCAAGATGGCTTTTCCCCCCCCCATCCAGTATCTCTCGAATGGCATCAGTGATTTCGAGAAGGGCCGTCTCCGTGCTAAAATTAGCACGGAAACCAGACTGAGAATCGTGCAGAATATTGTTGCTCTCTATGAAGGTGGAAATAGAGAGGTGCACGTGCTTCTCAATCACCTTAGCCAGCGCGGGGAGGAGGGAGATTGGTCTATAATTCGCGTGTACATGGGGATCTAAAGATGGTTTCTTCAACAGCGGGAGGATAAGGGCGTGCTTCCAGGCGTTGGGCACCTCTCCTGAGATCAGGGAGGCGTTGAGCAAGGGATTGAGCAGAGTGTTAACTGCCGGTGCAAGTCTCCCCAGACACTTGGCAGGGGTCAAGCGGCGAGCCCGATTTAAGCCGAGACAGCAGATTAGAAGAGGAAGCAAGAGAAATAGCAGGAAAAGCCAAAAGCAGAGGGCCTTCGTCCCTACCAGATGCAAACATAGATGCCGGATGGTCAGCAGCAGGGCTAAGCCCCGAGCCCGGAAAAGAACCTTGAATGAGTTTAATTTTATTAGTGAAGAATTCACCAAGTTGCCTGATCCAGGCTTCGGAATGAGCATGAGTGGGTGTGCTGGATACAGGTGAAACAAATTCCCGTACAACTTTAAAAATCTCTTTGCTCACACATTCAGCAGCATCAATTCTGCGCTCTAAATACACCTTTTTTGCCTCAAAAATGTGCTTATGATAGAGACAAATAAGGTCCTTATATTTGCTCTTGTCTTCCGAGTCATATCTACGTCTCCAGGCCCTTTCTGCTCTCTTGCAGTCTTGGCGCATCCTGCCCAGGAGTGGAGTAAACCAGGGGGCCGATACATGTCTGCTCACATCGTTGTTGGGTTTACCAGGGGCTAACTCCTCAAGTCTAGTGGAAAGCCATTTCTGAAACAATTCAAGATCCTGTTCCAGATGCCCTGTTAGCTGACAAGCATACCGACCAAGAGCATCCGCTAACATGTCCGCCGTAACTCGATGAAAAGGTCGAGACACTCTTCTCGCGTCTCTCAACCCTCTTGGGCCAGACGTGACTGCAGCTAAGATGCAAAATTTGATCAGATAGTGATCGGTCCAAGAGACTGGCAGGGGAGAAGATGCCTCTATGATCCTAGTGGAAAACATCTGATCCATCACATGGCCTTTGTCATGAGTAGAACTGACAACATAAGGGGTCATCCCAAAAGGACACACAATGTCCAGGAGTTTGATGGTGTCAGAATCTGATAGATTATCCATGTGTAGATTAAAATCTCCCAAGAGGATACAATGCTCTGATCTGAGACAAGGCACTGAAAGAGCAGCCTGCAGATCATCAAAAAAGGTGCCCAGCGGGCCGGGAGCCCTGTAGATGATAATCCCTGAGCAGGTTTGACGGGGAGACAGTTTAAGAGTGAAGCCAAGGGCCTCACTGCCAGCAATGTTCTCTACGGTGAACGTCAAGCAGGGAATGCTGTTGTCCACTATTATTGCCACTCCACCACCTCTGCCGGTACCTCTATCCCTCCTGAAGATGGTATAGTTTGGGGGGATAGCAGCGGCTACATCGGGGGCGGAGCATTCGCTGAGCCAAGTCTCAGTGAGGAACAGACACGAAATTTGAGAGTCCGTAAGTAAATTCCAGATGTCTATGGAATGCTTGCCGAGCGATCTGGTATTAAGCAGATAACAGGGATAGTGAGGGGAGTTATGTCCAAGAGCACGATCTTCCTTATGCAACAGATTCCAACCACAACCGGAGCAGCCCTTCCTAAGCGAGCGACCGCCCGGGAAAACATGGTGGCAAGAAGGAGCAGAGCGCCTGAGCGCAAATAACTCACTTGACGAATAACATAACATAGCAGCCTATGAAGTGTCAACGCTGACCAGCGAGATTAAAAAACTAAAAACTAAAATGCCTACCTCGCCGCCTTCCGAGACGCTGACAAGCGCAGACGGGCAGGACTCTGGCACGACTCAGGCACAGAGAAGGCACGCCCGCTGCGCGTCACCGCTGCGCACCATGAGGCGAGCTTTAAGTAGGCAGCTCCCCCAGTCCACGAGCGTAAGGACGCTCAAAGATGTCGCCCACAGGTCCTCACCACTCCAAGATGGCGCTCCCCGCCCTCTGCCTCCCCGGAACCGGACCCGCTCAACAGCGGTGGGTTTTCAAGCAAATTAGAGTGCGGGTGAGTGGCCAGAGACCCTGTGGTTAAAACCAGGGGAAAGGAAAAAGAAACGAAAATTAAATAAAAAATGGGACGTTTTAAGTAGCGCTGAGAGACCGCACGCGAGCTGCAGCAAAGCGCTGCTGCAGTCCTTGACCTTAGGTCCACTTCACCATTTGAGTCAGGACTGGGAGAAAAGGTGGCACAAGTAGCGCTAACACAGCAAGTATGGCGTTTTTACATGAGTGCTGACCCAGAGAATTTAATGTTTTTTAAAACGTGTAAATTTCACAAATAAAAGTCCGTTTTCAATCAACAGAGCAACATCGTTATTAAATCAACAATGGTTAAAATGCAGACAATTCTCTTCACACAGCAATTCAGGCACAGCGCAAGGTACAGTTGTAATACCTCTGGCGAGCAAAAGCGGATCGGGGACTCTGCCACCGCCACCCTACCCACCCTATGAGAAAACATATGATTTTCCATTCTCTAAGTTCTACCAAAATACAATAGATAGACTGTGAACGTTTTTTTATCATTAAGGAGAGCATGGTGACAAAAGGATGTTCACCTAGAGCCACTAACCTCTGGTACACGGCTGTAGGAGAGTAGGGTCTGCTTTCCTATGGTCACCCCACTTTTTGCTTCACTGGTTTTCGACTTAGATGTGGCTGTGGGCCTGCTAATCAGACCCACAGCCCTGCTGTTCTCTCTTTAAATTCACACCGTGTACTGTAGGTACATCACCAATTGGGAGTTGGGTCACTCTTGTGAGTCCCTGTACAGTGTACTATAGGTACCCAGGGCATAGGTGCACCCAAGGCCTACCAGGAGCTGCAGCATATCTTTTTGCAACCCCTGGCTGGCCATCCAAACTGACACAACTGGCTGATCACTCAGCTGGGGCAAGGTGGTGTAATCACCCCTTGCTTAGATATAGTATTCCTATATCTAACCTTATATCTAGACACATATACACCTATAAGTCACTCCTATGGTAGGCCATAACAATCCTGAAGGCAGAGTGCTTGGTTTTATGTGAGATGGGGCTCTAGCATGAGCTGTGCCTGTCTGCAGCTTTCGGAACCATGTCCTTATAACTGTTCTAGGAAATAGCCATACCATATACTCTTAAGTGCATTATGAACCTCGCGGTTAAATGCTAACTTTGGTTTGGCTTTATCAAAACATGTCGTGTAAGGTGTCATGCGCTTTGGAATACTAACGGGGGTAGCATTCCACCCTTCTAGAGGGTGAAGACATGTTTTTCCTACTAATCCCGGTTAAAGTTAACCAGAGCCTCAGCATCACAAAATGGATGCTGCTGCCACAGACACAAGTCTGACCTCCTGCTGCTGGGAGCCCTTCCAGCGAGGGAGGCTTGGACAATAGGTTTCCTGTCTTGGGAGGTGCTAGCACCACCCCAGACAGGCTATAGTGTATTGGGGCAGGGAGGGCTGAATGAAATGAGACACTGCCTGGGGCACAGAAGGTGTCCCATGCATAGTCCAGTTCAAACCGGTGCTGGGGCACTCCAGCCCCAGCTATGGCGCGAAACTAGACAAAGGGAAAGGGGTGTAACCACCCCCTTCCTGGGTCCCACCCATAGGAGGGACCTAGCAGGTAATCCAGCCCCTAAATTTGGTATATAGGTAGGAGATGAGTCCCAAGACTTTAGATTTATCCTGACTGAAACTCTGAAACGAAACTCTGGACCTTCGACGATCTACTTTGCAAGAAGATGATTGAAGAATCTCCCTTTTGGTCAATGAGTTACCCCCCTGTGCAAGCAGGCCCCATCAAGCGATTAATGGTTTGCTTTGTTGATGCTCCCGCCGGAGCTCGAGCACAGAGCCTGACAAGACCCGGACTTCCAACAGCCCGATCCACAGTCACAGCAGAGCTGAGACCCGTGGAGGCGACGAGAGACGTGGGACCGGCCATCTTTGAAAGCCAGCAAATTGCTTTCCGTGTCACTTCCGAGGCACCCTCTAAGTTGTGCATTGGATATTGAGAAGCCCCAGCCCCGAGCACCAACTGCACCGAAGATCAGCCCTTCACACGCCACAAGTTCTGCGTGGGGCCCTTCTGCATTTTCCTGCTCGACGCGTCTGTCTGGTCACTTGCCCGTTGGCTAGTGGCCTCTGGGACGACGAACCCTTTGATTTACACCGCTGGTCTGGTTGCTCCAGACTGGCCCCTGCTTCCCTGAAAAGGAGAAGCCCATCAGACCTTGCTGGTCTGATCAAGAAGCCATCTTCGATTCCTGCGTGGGTTGCCTTTGCCAAGGCTTGCTGACTCCAATCCGGAAGCCGACACCGCCAACAGCAAGAGCCTTCGTGGGACAGTCCGTATCCAGCTACTGGTCGTCGTCGACACCTCCTGGTCCACGTGGCTGCAGAAAGAAGCTTCACAACATCCCCTGATTGCTTCGCGACATCGCCTGGTTCCTTCCTGGTCACTGGCTAGTGACCCAGACTCTGTCCCCTCTGCTTTCAGGTACTCTTCATCCTCGATCCACCCTTGGATCCACCCGGACACTTCTCTCCTGGTCTCCTGCAGCATCTTTCTCCAAGGCTCCATAGGAATCAGCGACGAAACCTGACACACTTTGACACCTATGCACCCGCTTCCTGTGGGTGAGGTAACGCGAGTATTTCAGTACTCCTGTAGGTATTGACTATCCTAGTGTGCTAGTTTCAAGTAGCTTTTCCCTAGTCCATCCGGAAGTGTCCTAAAAGAACTAGTTTCCATTTCTTTCATTCCCATTCGAACTCTATGGTAACTCGCGTGCGTGTAAAGACACTGCACGCGCATCCCGTGGGCCTCCTGCTCCCTATCCATTGGTAGTACAGTGTAGCCCCAGCGATTCTCCAGGCCCTAGGCCTTTCTTTTGTTCGTGACGTGGTTCTTATACCAATATGTTAGTATATGGTTCGAAGTGCCCCTAGGGCATTACTGTATTTTGTGCAACTTATTGTATTTTAATTAAGTATCTTGTATTGTGCTGGTGCCTCTGACCTCATAAAGAGTTCAGAGGATTGTGTTAGAAATAAATACATATATATATATTTTGATATACAACCTGTGTGGTGTCCTTTCACTTGGTATTAAGGGGGTTGCATATGGTAAAACAGCTGGCTTCACATGCCCTCTTGAGTTTAGCCTAAGACTGCTTTGTCCATGCTACCACTAGGATAGCTGGTCTATAAGGTTGACTTAACAACCATCACCATAAGGGTTGTTTGGACTGGTGCAAGGTGCTCACCAGAATAGTGAACATCATATAACAGGCCAACTTCTCACAACGGCCACGTGTAGAAAAAAAGAGACGGGCACTATCCCTAGCTATACGGAAAAAAGACTCCTTATCAGTAAGAGCAGCCAGAAAAGAGTACTCTAGGGCCATAGGGCTAGCAAAGCGCGATTGGGAAGAATCGCACTGGCAGGAACTTAAATCTGCCTCGCAATTGAAAGATTCAACTTTTTTTGGGAGCTAATTAACAAAGCTACCCGAAGGGGAACCGACTTGATCCCAAACCACATTACAGGGCAGCAGTGGCATGACCACTTTCTTAACCTGTATTGTGGTGATGTAGGCACCCCGTCCTTGCAAAGTGAGACCCCCTCCTCCCCCCATCTACACCTGAGGGCCTTACATTAGCAGAACCCTTTGGGATCAACGAGGTATCCCTGGCCATAGCGAGTATAGCTCCAGGAAAGACGGCAGGCCCCGATGGCCTCCCTGGAGACCGACTCCTGTATGACCCAAAGCCGTGGGCTCATTTCATCTCGCTCTTGATGAACCTCATTGCTAGAGGCCACGGCGTACCTGACTCTTGGAAGGGAGCCGAGGTGGTAGCAATATATAACAAGCATTGGCATAGCCAAAGGTCTCGCCTTTGGGACCTTATAAGTGTTTATCCATGCAACACTTGATGTTGTTGCACCAAAGATATTCTGCTGCAGCAGCATAACTAAACACTTATAAGATCCCAAAGGCGAGACCCATTGGCCATGCCAATGCTTGTTTCACTTAAGCTTTACTTATCCTATCTTTTAAAGTCTTGTTTTCTTATTGTTCCATCTTGAGCCAAGTTTTTTAATTTCTCTATTTTAATTTCACTCTCTCAATAGCAGAATTAGGTTTACTGCATTTTCTCTGGTCAATGCGAGCAATTGGCAAAGTTCTGAATAGTGACAGATGTTGCCAATTTGGTGGACCTTTGTGTTGCGGTCACGGAGTCTTGAGTCGAATGACTAAGCACTTCTCCAAGCATTGCATTATGACCATCCACAAACAACTGTTGGGTTGGGTTGCCTAACCTTTACACCTCTTGACCAGAGTGACAGAGACACCACACACCTGTCAGGAGCTGTGTGACAGAAGTTGTTGACAAATTCAAGGTGACTGATCCCTTCCATAGCACCGGTGTCACTGCAGAGGGGCCCAATCAGGGAATTGCAAACATACTCACCGAGATGCATGTGCAAAGAGTGCTGGTGCATGTATTAGACATTGAATATTCAGAATGTCACAAACAGTATTGGAGACGTCATTACCTCTACGTCCCTCGTCCTCGACCCAGTCATACTTTATTAGTGATGACTGGGTCGAGGACGAGTAGGACTAAGAGTAATGGGGATTACCCAAAAGTAATCATAGCATCTTGTTTGGTTTGAGGTTAAAAATAATGGATGACTATCAGGAGTCATTTGATAATATGGATGTTAAGACAAAAGAGGCTGAGTATAAATCAAAGCCAATGCAAAAGAAACTCATTTCACAATATAAACCGAGCACAACAGGGAACCTATGTGGCAAGGATGTAAGAACGGGTGTATCAAACCTGTCTATATCTCTGGTGCTGCATTCTGGAAGCCTGCCCATCAAGTGCCGATGGTGATATTCCAGGTTTGAGTAGACTCTTCCACTCTGAAAGCTTAACACTATTGATGAGAGTGCAGCGAGGTGTGAATCAAGTCTGTTACAGCCATCTTGAAGCAGACACTGATGGCAATAGGTAGCCAGAGTGGAGGTGATCAGCTCCTAACTTTAGATTCCCCTCAGCCCTCAGGCTGGGCGTTGTGCACTAGCGTCTCTGTCACAGACACTTGCATGCACTGTGTTCACACTTAAGGTCGCACTGGCACGGGAAACATCACTTACAACGAAACTTTTACAACGCACTACCAATACAACGCGGTCATTACAACGCAAACCATTACAACGCATTGTGCTGGGGGGCGCTCTAGGATAGGGAATAGGTTAATTTACTATCCAATAACCTTCCCTAGTGTCCACGGGGACTGGAGTTGGAATAGTAAATTAAACTATTCACTATCCAGCACCCAAAAGCGCTATGCGTTGTAATGGTATGCGATGTAAAAACCGCGTTGTAAAGGCAGGCGTTGTAATAGCCTGCGTTGTAACATCATACATCCCACTGGCATAGACCTTTGACTTCAGCATGCATCCCCCCCACAGACCTCACCCCGCTAAGAGCCTGGGTATAATCGTTCCCTGCTGTGGCGGCAGCAAGCCCTCGAGTGCACTCACTCCGGCTGTGCTCAGGAGTACACGGAGAGGCTGGGTCACAACAATGCACTGTGAGCAAGTGATGCATCGTGTTCCCTCTGCCACCCTGGGCCAAACAAGCACGTTTCACCACGTTCTTCCTGTCTTGACCCCTGTTCTTTCGTCGCAGCCACAATGAGCATTCACTATGCTGCACAACCTACAAATGTCTTGAATATATTTAATGTGTATTTGACATACTTATCTCAACATATGTAAGCAATCTCTATAGCGGTGTGATGGGCGGCATATCATTGTTTGCACCACTTAGTACTTTTCTGCCTTGTTCAATCTCTTACTGTGGCTACAAATGCCGATATTACGGTTGAAATAAATGCTTTAAACGTTCAGAAGGATGGAGGGGTTCAGGAGCTGCGCACAGTGTCACTTTAAGAATGTTAAGGGCCCTGGACAAGACTGTAATGGACATCTTTCAGCGACGGGTTACTCAAAAAGAGTTGAATCATGTCTTGCTTGGGACTCACAAACCCTTATGCTAACAATAGGTAGAGAGACCGAGGCAGAGGGAGGCCGAGGAGAGAAAGAGAAGTTGAGATATGGAAGTAGGTGGAATCGAGAGAACCTTCACCTTTGTAGGGGGGCTCCTTACAGGCCGGCGCCCTGGGCAGTCGCCCCCTTGGCCCGTGCCTTGAAAGGTCTCTGCAGGCTGCGCACCTGTCGCACTGGCGGGGATTCCACTGGGCTGGAGCCACTCGGCGGGGCTGATCCACGCAGGCTTTGGGGAGTTCATTTGAATAGCAAACAAGGCACCGTCAGTTCCAGTGTTACGACACCGCCAGGAACAGCCCTTCTCCCGGGCCCGGAAGCCAGCCGTCTGACCCCTGCTCTTGGGATTATTGTCCTTACTACTAAAGCAAATAAAATAGTTCAGGGTAATGATGAACACACTGCGGAGACCTCTGCTTACCCTGCGGGGCGCACACTCAAATTCAAAAAGTCTCATGGTACTGAGTGCATTTGGGTCAGCACTGATGCGTGGGGTTGCACAAGGGTAACCCTCGCCTGGAGGAGCCTGTTCACCCCCCACCAGGGCACAGCGGGGCAGCGGGGCTGCGAGGGGCTGGGGTCCCATTGCAATGGAAAGGCTGCTTGGTACCCTGCCTCGTGCCATCAAGGCGCTAGGGGCGTGTCCCTTTTAATGTGAGCGGAGCAGTGGAGTCACTGTGGCCTCAATGCGCTTTTTCACCCCCTCATCCCATCGCTCTCTCCCTCTTAAGGATGCAGGAGGCGCCTCTTTCAAGCTGTCCGCTTCAGGGAGTCGCCCACCTTTTAACCTCATATTGGTTTATGGGGCTTTTGGCATGAGAATCTAACTTTAGCTTAGCACATCAAGATTTCTGGCGATTGTGTAGTTGTTAGTGGGTTTGAATAAGGTTTTTCAGTTGTGTGCTTAATAGAGTACAAACACAACACGAGCTGCAAATAAACACATTGGACTTTCACGGTGGGGGTAATGCCTTATGTTATTTTAACAAATCCTGTTCTTATCAGTTTTTATCAAAGCATTTTATGCATAAAGTTTTAGTACTCCACCTATTCGTAATCCGCCCCCGCGCTCATTCCATTCTCTTTGGAAGAATGAGAGGCTGAACTGGTAATGCCAGGATCCGAACCTGTGACCTGGTGATCACGCACACATCTCAGCAGTGAGTGCTTAACACACGACTCATTTGAAGCATAGGATTATGGTTTTTTCTTTGAATATATCATATGTTAGACTCTTATATGCTGTTATATAGTCCCATTTCCCTTAGAGTCAGGGGGACAGTGTGGCTAGATTTTTATTTGCCGTCATACTGTTATTCATTCCTCATCTCATGCAAATTGTGACTAGTATTCGTGCAACCAGTAAAGAATTTTACGAACTAACTTATGTGCTAATGGATAAGTTCAAAAATTCCAGTTCATAGTGGGTCACAATCTGACCCACCTTATGAATAATAATGAGGTCGGTCGTAAATTACAACTCGCTACAACAGGAGGCCAGCACAGGGACGTTGACCAGCTGGGGTCATCAGATCGCCATGTCTGTGATCACAATTAAACAAAGCTAATTTTCTTTCAATTGTAGCTTATTTTCATTGAAGGAAAGTGACTGGGTTTAAAAAGAAAAGCTTTGTTTTTTTGTTTTTTGTTTGTTTGCTTGAGAGTTGGCAGTGGCCTCGTGAACCACTGCCTACACCTCAGCAAACTTTATTTTTTAATTTTTTAATTCACATAGGGGAAGGGGCTTTAGGTGGATTCCTTCCTTTTTGTGACTGGGTTACCTCCTTATTTGAGGTATAGGTAACTTTGCAATGTTTTGCAGCTGGATATCTACATTAAGGGACTCGCTTAATGTACTAGTAGCATAAAAATCCTTACCCCCTTTTTTTAATCACTTTTAGTGCAAGCATTACTGTGTATTATTCCCACTACCGCTCGAACATCTTCAGTTCTTTTAGTTTTTAGTGCAGTTTTTAGTGCAGAATCACTTTTTTGCGCAAAAACAACAAAACCAACATCTTGCAACAAAATTGTAATAATGTCTTCAGTTGTTGTTTTTTTACCAGCGTCAAAAACAAATTCTGAGTTTAAGAATGATAATTTAGCAGCATGTGTTTAATCGATTTACAAGTTATAGCTAAAGGTGACCACAGGGTGGCACTCACGTCAACAAATTAAAATCGGAAGGACCATGAAATGCGTGCGAAATCGAGTTACCTCGGTTATTTAAGTAATCTCGCCAGCAACCAGCAGAACTTGAGTTTGGCATTACTGATCGCTTTAATTATGTCCAGTTTATTTTTACCGAAAGGGAAGCAAGGAAGTGCAGTGTTCGCTTCTCAGTTAAATTCTGAGAGATTAAGGCTGGGACGAATTCATGAAGTTATTCGTGCACGTTTAGTTTAAACCAAAATACCTTTTTTATGAGAGTAGAAACCACTTCTGGGAATCTCAGAAGTTGGTTGTGCATTCGTAAAGGCATTTTCTGTCCCAGACGTTTTAGTGTGAGTTAATGTACGCAGAGCAGCGCGGAGGGGATGTTTGAGGCTGGAATCCTGGGTGAGTGTAGGCACACCTGTCCATGTCCATGGGTATTCGCTCATTTCTGAACACTTTTCACTCTGGAAATGTTTCTCATGACAAGGGCAGGCCAGGGATGGGCAGGAGAAAGGGCCCCGTCCCCAGCCAAACTCTTGGGAGTGTATGAGAAGGAGTTACTCCACGAGGTAAAATGTTTTCTATGTGGAAAAAGAAGAAAGCATTTTAGCATGTCCACTTGCACCCTCTCGGCAGTTTTTTCACAAGAATAAATAAAATATACACCTGCATAGGTCGGCATGCAGAACTTGAATTCACACATGTTGTAGTGTAGTTCCTATAGTCCCAATAGGCTCTGCGCATTGGAATAATATATTCAGCAGTGTAGACGTAGGACTGAGGTTAACTAGTTCTCTACTGACTATATTAGACTTAAGTTTTGTGCCAGCTAGCTCAGAGTTCACTAGAAACTTTCTCGAATAAGCGAGGAGGAGTTTAACCTCCCTGGATAGACAAGAAGGGATTTCGTTTCTGACAACCACAAGATTATCGATTCTTTTGAGAATTTAGTTAGACAAGAAATTGCACATTTACCTTTCCAATCCAATGTGAAACATGGGAACTGGTCTAAGAAGGAGAGAGACATTCTTAAGAAACTCGCTGATAATCCGACGATCACTTGCATGAATGCCGATAAAGGTGGAGCATTGGTGGTCATGGACACCACCTTTTACCAACAACGCATTGAGGCTCACATCAACGATTCTAATATCTATGACTTCTTACCGGGAGATCCTACTTTAGATTTCTCAAAAAAACTGATTGAAATTATCAATACAGCCTTTGATAATGGTACCATTGACGACAGGACGAGAAGGTATCTCACTCCCATCAATCCTAGACCCCCTGTTATGTATATGCTTCCCAAGATGCATAAACATCCGACCCAACCTCCGTTTCGGCCTATTGTGTCCACTAGAGGAAGCATACATGAGAACACTGGTAAATTCCTGGATAGGTATTTACAACCGTTTGTTCTTAAATCCCAGTCACATGTGCGTGATACTTCAGATTTTCTAGCCAAGCTGGAACCTATCATGAACAATCTCAAAAATACTGAGTTGATTATGTGTACGGTGGACGTATGTTCACTTTATACCTCCATCCCCCATGATGGAGGTATGGAAGCTATAGAACAAACTCTTATCACATCAGACTTGGACCCAGACCTGAAAGTCTTTTTGATGCAACTGACTATGTATACTTTATATCATAGCTACTTCACGACACAAGACAAATGGATACTCCAATTGAACGGGACTGCCATGGGAAATTCGGCAGCTCCTTGCTACGCTAACATATACATGAAAGTATTTGAAGAGTCCCACATTCTTTGTCAAAAGGATTGGCTACAACACGGAAAACTGTACCTACGGTACATTGATGACGTCTTTCTGTTATGGGCAGGCTCTACTGAAACCCTCACCAACTTTCTGGAATCATGGAACAACATCAATGAACGTATCCAGTTTACCTGGGAATACAGTGAGAAATGCGTCCACTACTTGGATGTTGAACTACATCGAGATATCACAGACTGTTTTACGACGATTTATCGAAAACCCACAGACAGGAACTCTATACTACACTATAGCAGTTTTCATCGACTCAGCCTTAAGAACAATTTACCTTTTGCCCAGTTTTTAAGAGTGAAACGCATAGTGTCCAAAGAGCAGGAATGCAAACAGGCCCTCAGAAACACCATGGAGAGACTCAAAGCACGTGGGTATCCTACACACATCTTGGATCTAGCTATGGAGAGAACCGATAAATGTGTGAGATCGCAATTATTAAAACCAAAACCAAAAAAAAACCACTGACAGAATGGTGGTAGTCTCTAAACACTCTAAATTGTCTAATCAGTTTCAACACATTATTCGGAAACATTGGCCCATTCTAGCTATGGAACCTGACTTCAATGGTCTATTTAACCAACCTCCCATGTTTGCATTCACCAGAGGTCGTAATGTTAAAGAGTTATTGAGTCACCCTACGGCTACTACCACTCCTTTGGTTTACAATGGCTTAAAACCCTGTTACAACTGCAGCAACTGTGGGAACTGTATCCCTGGCAACAAAACGACTCACCCCATGAAAGGACATGCCATAAAATTGAAAGTGAACGCCACATGCAACAGCAGCAATGTCATCTACATGCTTAAGTGTCCTTGCGGCAAGTGTTATATTGGACACACGGAGAGAAAGATTCGTGCACGTATTTTAGAACATAAAAGCAATATACGTACACAAAATTTGAAGTCCAGCGTGGCCTCTCACTTTATGGAACTAAGACATAGTGTGGCTCAATTGAAGTTTCAAATACTTGAACAAGTCAAGATAACCTGCAATAATAAGAACACTTTGCTGAAAAGAGAAAACTTTTGGATCCGTCTTATGTCCACCATGGCACCGAATGGTCTCAACGACCATATGGAATTTTTGTGTTATCTGTAAACATTTCTAACATTACTGTTTAGCCCAGTATCTGCGTTCCTTATATGTCTTTGTTTGTTCATTTTTTCGTACCTACTGTTATGTATGTTACATGTATTCTTGACTTTTTGTACTCTTTGTTTACCTTTTTTTTTGTCGTTCCAAGATGGCCCCCACTTTGGTTGTCTATCTTTCCTTCAGCACATGTAGACAGTCCTTTGTTTATTTCCCGGATCCGGTTCCGGAGCACTTTTGGTTTATTGAACACTTCCACCATTACTTCTTTGACTCCTCACTGTCTTGGCGACTCTTTGCAGAGCTGATCTAACATCCACATAATGTAAGTACCGGCACTCGGACTCACGTATAGTCACGCTACTTGGGTTCTAGCAGACTTAGGAGCACGAGGCTTTTTCAGCGCACACGGGTTATCGGCTTCTATCATGTGTTCTTGAGTTGAATCAGACCATCACCATAGCGGGCTACCTTGAGCACTTTCACTCTTCCCCTTGGAACTTGAGACAATTGTTAGACTATCGTCACGACCCTTTGCATCTTCACCAGCACGGTGTTTATTTTTTTTTTATTATTATCTACTACGGGGGCACCGTTACTTACACTTCGGTTTATTTAAGTTGATTGCATGATCACATATTTTGACTGATTTTTTGCGACGCATGTTACTGATTATTGTTTATTCGAACATCAGATTGAATTGCTTTCATTTGGATTGTTTCCTTAGAGCATTCCCCTGAGGAAGGGCTTGGCCCGAAATGCATTGGGATGCGTAATGGGATGCGTAATTATATGATGATTGGAATACATTTGCCTTTGGGATGAATTTAACTTTGTGGATAAACCCATGGATTCTCATCTGTTATACATGAATAAAATGTGACAGCTGATTAATACTTTATACGGAATCAACGTTTTTACATTCAGTTTATAAGGAATTAGACCTCTGGTCTTTATCGTTGTGCACAGAGGTGCTCTCTCAACTGAGGGAGCTTTGTAAGAGAACCATAAAACATGACAACTTTGCTCCCTCGGAATAAGAGTGTATCTCTAGAGTTGTGTGAAAACAATAGACAGCTATTTCACTCAGTCAAATGTGCGTACTTAGTTTCACCAGATTGCAGAGAAAAAGAGAGACCAGCGTTTTCAATAAAAGGTGTTATTTATTGATCAGTCTCTTTCCTCATACAAGAGAAATGAATTGCTACAATTGCAATACTTATAGTTAAGTAAAGTGCATACAGTAAAAGCAGGATTATAAAATAATACTGTAAAAGCATTGATATGGTTTCTTAGCCATATGATACTTAAAATGGATAAAAGTTATACATTCATATATACATTGACTAATCATACTCAACTGGTGCTTCTAACTACGCCTACCCCGGTGTACCTGACCTAAGCCTAATACATGGGAAGGAGTAAGTAAGTAGCAGTTTAAGTTAAGTTTGTTTTGCCAAGAATCTGACTCAAGAATTCTCTGTAAGGGTTTAGTCAGTTCAGTACCTGGGTATTAGAAGGCAGGAGGGCTGGTATCTCTCTCTCAGGACTCGGTATCCCAGTCACCCGCAAGGGTAGGCTGGAAACGCCGGAGGCTGGATTTCTCGGCAGGAGAAAAGACAGCGTCTTTCTCAGCGCGTCAAAAGGGAGGGGCAGCGTCCGTGGGCTATCGCATCAGCTGGGCTCTCGGGCAAGTAGTAGATGCTCCAGATTCATCACCACCGTGTGTTTGCTTAAGGCAGCGTTGGTATATTTATACCTGAAAGGTGCCGGGTTTGACGTAAGGTTGGACATAAGACGTCAATAAAGATGTCACTAAGAACTGGGCGTTCTTACAGTGCTTTACAGGAGTTCTCGGACGAAATCAAAACAAAGCAGTGGGGATTTCCCAGGTTGCTGGAGGCTTGGATTTGTTTAAGAACTCGGTGTGCTTTCTAGGGGGCTGGAGGAATAGGCTTGCTTAATGTGACAGCATGCGCTATGACAAAATTATGAAAAGGTTTTCTATGCCGTTGTAGGGATATTATTGATTTATAACCGGACATGGGCAAAGAATAGGAATATTGATTCAGGTACCTAGATAAACACACTACACCCACTCCACGAATTCATGTCCATAATTACTAAACTAAACTAAGCAATAGTAAACATTTTTTGCATCTGAAATGGCATATGCGAAATAAACAAACTGAGTATAGGTACTGTATGCTTTCAAGCAGAGTAATCATTCATTAAAAAGGATGCATATATATATCAGCATGAATGATTTGCGAAAATTACACATGAAATGGCTCTTAATACAGAAAAGAAAAGTGCGAGACCATTTCATCACATATAAATACAGTTATTTGTAAATATGCTAGAGGCTGAGGTAATATATTGTCTCTATAGTTCCTAAAAATAGAAGCTCTGTTCTCTAAGAATAGTTCTACTTTAAGCAGAGGGTGAGTGCCAAAAAAAATTAAATATTTTGGAATCGGGGAAAAATAATTTCATTTTTCAAGGGAAGAAGTCAAAACAGTTCCAAATATTTTCAGAAGCTTTTGTTTTTCAAAGTTGAAGGCCGAATTCAGAGTTCAGGCAACGCTGAGTGCTCGTTTGCTTAAAAGTTTATTCTTTTTGTTCCGGGGAGAACATCATTTCAGACAGACTTTCAAAAAAGCAGTTTACCGCTTCAGATGAAAGTTCGACCAAGTTGGAAAATGCCGCAACTGTGCAGTCGTGAGAATGATTGCTATCATCAATGACATGATCAGCAGTGCTCACAGAAGGTCATACCTGGTTGATGCTGCTCTCATCTTGCACTTCACTACCCTTCAATCCCAGTGGTGAAGTCTCAACTAATGCCGTCATCAGGATGGGTAACCGCTGGGGACAACACGATGCATGAGCCTTTACTGGACTCAGCAAAGTATCTGTATCCAAAGGTACTTCTGATTGTAGTGTGAGACAGACGTCTAACACGCATTCTTCTCCGCACAGCATACATCTTAACACAGGTAAGATACAATTCTGCCAGATGGGTCTGAATGAAAGAAACCAGGTCATATTTAGATCTCTTAGCCGGGCTAATCCAAGGACTTTAGTTATGCGCTCCTGATAGCGTATAGCTAGGATTGTTTCTTCCATTGTTGCTGGAGTCTTGTCTGTGACGTGGCTTGCCATAACGAAGCAGGAGTATTAAAAATAAAATGCCTGCTACGAGTCCCAACAGGAGTGGAAGGCCGCCAAAGAGTGAATGGACAAAATTAGGAAAGATGCCCAGGACTGCTTTGAAAGGTGTCAACGGTCCCGAACAAATTGTCTTAAATACACTCTCGATACCATTCGTATCAGAAATGTTTAAGATTTCGTTTAGCATTTCTGCGAAGTGTAGGGGGCAATTTGTTGATAAAAGGTTATGTATCTCTGCCGTTGTCCTTGCAACTTGGAGATCATACGTTTCTTTTGATGACGTCAAGTGCACTGGCGTCTGTAGAAGAACAGACTTCATTCTGCTTAAAGTATCAATTCGAATAGAAGAGATTTTCAAACTGGGCCAAATTTTTCCCTCCCTGTCTGGAGTGTCGTCTGGATACAATACTTGCATACAGCAAGTGACCCTGGACGAAACGCTTACCAGATAAGCTTTTCCTGGCACCAAGCCACAACATCTGTGGTCCACTATTAGAATGTAGCTCCCGTTCGGAAGCCGTCTAAAGAATGGCTCTATTCGAGTTGCAGGTGTGCCAAGATGGTGACATGAAAGGTTATTTGAAGTCCCCTCACAGGCCCCATGTAGATTTATACCCTGACACAGAAGTATACCACTTAGTGATTTTTCACAATTATCACCACTAAGAAATACATTCTGTCCGGTTTCACTATAAGATGTGTGTGTGTAAGGTCATTTCCATGATGACTTAATGTATCCTTTACCCAACCTTTCATACTGGCCTGCCTGTATATACTTTTGGCAGTATCGAAATTGGAAAGTTGTTATCGGAATAGTTATGGTTCCGTGTATTATCCATTCGATGACAGGTCGTTCTGACATTGTCAATGGTAATCTCTCAAGTTTTTCAATGCTCAGAATTGTATATTCTGCTCCTTTTTGTGCCAAGCTGATTTGTATATCAGTAAGGTTAAAGATAGAGAATAGTGACGTTGTGTTGATTAAACGCCAAGGCACGTAGCCTGAACCCAGATTTTGTAACGTCCAGCCAAGCTGTACAATAGAACGCAATTGGGACTGACCATGTTGTAACATTAGCATGTCCTGCTCTATTATATCGATTGCAGATGATACAATACTGTCCAGTGAATATATTCTGGAGGACAGAGTCATTAACCCATTGTCCACAACAGAAAGTGATTTTTCCAAATTAATACGGTCAATTTCCCGTATTTTCTTTGCTGTTTCAATTTGAGTTTCTTTCCAAACTTCGTTATAAGATGCATATATAGAGGCCGCTATGAAACGTTTTTGACGCTGTTTGCGTGGTCCCATAATGAAATCATGCAAGTCAGCACCTTCTTTTAGTAAAGTTAAGTGTTGCTTAATTTCTGCCAGTGTGGATGTATGTAGCCATTCAAGACAAAGTTTCCCTACACTGTATGTTGTTACTATCCCTGGATGTTGTCGCTGGGAGTATCTAGGGTCTGGCTTGGTCAATTTGAACCCCTGTATTTTGTTCAGGAATTTATCTTGTCAGTTATTTGTGTCTGTGGGCCAGATCAACCATTTTTTCCAATCAGGATGTGTTCTGTTTTGGTTTAAAATATGGGATACGTCTATCTCAACCTCTGTAGTGCTATTACTGTCAGGAGTTGGCTTTGGAATAGACGGTTTGTTTAAGTCTTTAATTTTGGCTATGCCAAGATAGGTTGTTTGTTGAATTGTGTCATTCAAAAATATAATTTGTTCTGGGATCATGCAGGCTCTGAATAATGATTCTATTCCTTGGACTTGCCAATCTTTAGTAACTCAGATGGTTTTTGTCTCAATTTATTTTTCCAAAAATCAAAACCAAATGTATTAATTAAAAAAAAAAAAAATTCTGAATAGATTAATTTTGTATTTGTCAGCATGGTTTTCATTCCTGTCTTATTTAACAATTTGAAATAAAACGTTTCTGCTTGACTTGTGTTAAACCGTGAGAAGTATGGGAATTTCTCATAAAATGTTTTTGAACTACCTTTTGGTGGAGTTGCACAATGTTCCCATTGATTATAATTTAAAACATTTCTAGGTTGAGCAGATTTATGCAAATAATGGTTACCATAATGGTTGTAGCAGTACATCTGATCATAATTCGATGAACCTTGTAAATCATGTTCTGTAAATTTTGCTGACATAACTAAGTCTGACATCATATCATTAATACTTTCAAAATCCCAATCATCAAAGAATGTACTCGGTTTTACAAAGTCACTTAATGAAACCTTAAATTGATGAGGATACTTGAAGAGCTCGACCGGGCCATATATATCGTAATCGGTTTTGTCCCATGCTACCCCACCGGGTATCGGATTGGCTGTGAAGTTTACTGAAGAAAGTTCTCTTTTCTCGATGTGTGAAGACTTGTGTGGCTTTAGGACCAGGTTGATATTCTGGCTTGCTGTGTCCATTGTAACATATTTTCCTTGAATGAAGTGTCCCAAGCATAGCACCATGATGAGCCAAAGCAGGAGGAAAAGTACACCTAGCACCACCCAAAATTCAATCCATGGGGAAATCAGATAGGTTTCTTTTAGTTGATGAAAGAGTTCTTTAGTTTTGTCTTTAAAAGTTTTTGTTGTTGTTGGCTGTTCCTCAGGTTTGCTCCGATCCTCGGAAAAGTCATCGAAATTGATGAAGTAGCCTGATGCAGTTCTGTCAATTATTGGAATTGCTTCTGGATTTTTCTTTGGTTTATTAGCATAGTCTGTGGCTACATCGTTGTAGACAGGTGTTTCTTGACGAATTGTTGCAATTTGGGTTTCAAGAGGCATTAGTTCCATGGCTTTGTTGCATAGTCCTTGTTGATTCACTGTAGGTTTATCAAATGTGATTAGTCTCTCAGTTTGAACCTCTTGTTTTGTAGCAAACTTTGGTGTTCTGCTATTTCTTGGGAGTCCACTTGGCCTACTACTTATTATTGGCCACATGATTGTGGTTTAACCAGGTCGATGGATACAACTCGGTTCTCCTTTTTACCAGCAAGGGGCGGTAGTACAACTGATCTTGTTCCGTTGACAGCTAAGACAGGTACTGCTTTTCTGTAAGAAGGCCCAAATTCATTCTTCACCGCGATTTTCTCTCTGACCAGATCCCCAATCTTTGGAATCCAGACAGGCCTTGCTGGGACAGGTGGTTTCTCTTCAGTGACTGTTGGCTGTTGTTTCAACTTTATGTTGCTCAGGTCTTTTCTTTTTTCATTTAAGTCCTGTAAAATAGCCAAACGATCTTTGATATCAAAGCATTTTTCTTCTACCACTGAAGTCTGACTATCGAGATCCTGGATGTGCATTCTAGTCCCGAACAATAGTTCGTACGGACTGAAACCTTTTAGAGAATTTCTTGGCAGATTGTTAAGACTACGTTGGACACTTATTAAATGTTTGACCCACCCAACCCCCGAACCTAATACCTTTGCCGTTATAGATTGCTTTATGTCTCGGTTTTTTCTTTCCACCATCCCATTTCCCTCAGGAAGGAAGTGATAAGATTCCCGCAATGCAATGCCCATGCTGGTCATGTCCTCCTTATAAGCTCGAGAGCTAAAAGCAGGACCCTGGACAGAATGTAGCATGCCAATTGCGTCTATGCCGCTATAGACTCGCACATCTTTTATAACAGTTCAGACGTCAGCCGAGAGCTGGGGTCTACATTTTAAGTGAAACTAGTCTTAAATAATTATTAAAGGGACGCATTTTTTCTGGGTATCTCGTATTGATATTCTTGTGATATCTAAAAGAAGGGCATTGGTACTACTCCGAGCATTTCGCCACTGCGGTCTCTGTTGCAGTTTTGACAGTAAAATGCAAATTTGTAGTTTTGCAGGCTCATTCCTGGCCACCAGTATATTGATTGTAATTCTTTCAGAGATTCCTTAATCTTAAGGTGTCTTAGACCCTCACCCATATGTGCGTCTGCCACTAATAAGTTTCTCCTGTTCGTGTTTGGAATTACTCTATCCCCCACTCCAGGGATTTGAGCAAAAGGAACGGAGTTTGCATCGATTACGTATGTATAATTGAGTGGATAGTTGACAGGTAGCTCTGCACAGTCGCCTTTTGATGAAGTTTTTACCGCCAGCATAGTTTCCACCTCTACGTATTTTCCTGAACGCTTTTTTGTAGCTACGGAAGCCGGCTTAGTTGCTTCCGCTGTGGCTGTCTCAGCCAATGAATTCCCTGGAACGTGAACGCCATCACGTTCATGACTCAATGAATGTATCACGTGAGTCTTTGGTAGTTCTTTCTGTAAAAGAACTACTTGTTCCCAAAGCGATTTTTGCTTTATTGTGGCACCTGTGTCATCTTTGTAACCGTTTTGAACCCAGTTCTGCAAGTCGTTATTGTATGATTTGACACAGTAATATGAATCGCACACTATTAGTGTCGGGAATTCGCGATCGGCATTATCTAGCGCCATTTTTAACGCCATTACTGCAGTTTGTTTATCTGAATTATTTTCTACAGAGTGTGATTTTGTTACCAGAGGTCTCAATTTACCTCCGCGCCACACGTATTTAACAATCTCGCTTGTGGCGTTATAGGCTTGTTTTCCCCAAACTGAGGGTTGTGCATGTCCGTCTGTGTATATAACACAGGCGTACTGTTGTATGGGCAGAATGTCGATTGGCAGAGGATATTCTCTTTCATATTCTAGATTTTTTAATTTTTTTATTTCCGGGTCAAAATAGTATTTCACTTTGTCTGTAGCAAGAGAATTTTCCCATTGTATCCATTTTGGATTTAATGCCACAGTAGGTAAATTACATGGGCTTGTTAATGCCTCAAAAGCTGATTCTGCTGTTCTAACAGTAATCTGTCTGCCGTCAGCTTGGTCTCTTTCTTTTGCTACAGCTGTTTGTACCGCATGTACAATGTTTTCCTTAATACTGAATGTTTTTTCAGCTTCTGTGTACAAATGTGATTTGTATGCTATTGGTACAGTTTCTCCCTCATTAGAGGTTAGGTATGTGAATCCGCATCTTCCTGTGATGACTCGGATCACAAGGTTGCGTGTGTTATCGAGTGTTTGCAATTTTGTTTTAGCTAACATGTCTGTTTGCAATGATCTCAAAATGTATGTGTGTTTTTGAGTCCAATTGATTGTTTTAAAATCTGGTTTAATTAGTTCGTAGAGAGGTTTAACCCTCTCTGCATAATTTAGAATGTAAGCTCTTCCGAAATTCAGGAAACCTAGAATTGATTGTAAGTTCTTCAGCGTTCTTGGTGCTTGGATTACAGTGCACTTCTCTAAGAAGTTGTCTGCCAGGCTTTTGCTTTCACTTGATAATTCATATCCTAAAAACAGGACAGTTAGATGGGCAATTCGTGACTTTTTAAAGTTGAATTTGTAACCCTCAGCTGCGAACCCAAGTATTATGGTGTTCACTCTTTTCAAGTGAGTATCCAAGTCATCATCTGTTAGATAGATGTCATCGACATAAGATAATGCCTCATCATCATATATTTGTAGTAACTCTGTTACTCTTGCTGAGAATAATCCTGGGCTGTTCTTGAACCCCTGTGGGAGTCAACAGAATTTTTTCTGCGAGCCCATTATTGAGAAAGCGGTCAAATATCTGCTTTCAGGTGCTATATTTTGACAAAAGAATCCATTAGAGATGTCTAATGTTGTTTTGTATTTTTTGCGCACAATGTTATTCATTAGTGCTGCACTGTGTGAGTTTTGTACTGCAAACGTTTTGCAACATGAGTTAAGGTGTCTGTAGTCCAAAACTAGACAATATGAATCGTCTGGCTTGGAGACAGGAAACAAAGGATTGTTCATTTGTGAGGTGCAAGTTTCAATCACCCCCTGGTATTCAAGTTGATCTAAGATCTCCCTGACCTGTTTTTTAGCTTCTTGCTTAAGTGGGTACTGCCTCTGTGCAGTTGGTTGACATTTTAACTGGATTTTGTGAGGAGGAGAGTCCTCATCCCATCCAACATGGTTTTTATATAATGCAGGAGCTTGGGCTACTGCCCACTTTCTTGCAAGTGTATACTTTTTATGTATTGGAATGTGATTTGAGAAGGCAGGCATAATCATTTCTTCGCCATGAGGGCACTCCCTGACAAACTCCGGTGGCCAGTCTTTTTCAGCTAAAAGGATGTCATAGCCTTTTGAGAGATTATCCCAAAATAGACCCCTTATTTTCCTAGTCTTATCTCCCTCTATACTTAATGGTATTTCGTATATTTTATGAGGTTTGCTAACTATGGTATCTGCAGTTTCCACCTGAATGTATTCATTCGTGTCCACTGTCTCCAGATGATTCATCAGGATCTTGCGAGCTATGCTCACTTCTGCTGCGCTGTCTAGCATTGTCTGAGCCCACTCTCCGTTTTTCAGCTGTGTCCTCAGGATCCTCGGCATGTTTGATTATTTTAATGCTGGCTACCTTCTTTTTTGGAAATTGTAGTTTTTTACTTTGATGAGCAGGTTCTTTGTCTTTGGACTTGACGTGCTCTTCCCTGTTTTCTGACCGTCCTCTTCTTTCCGATTTCTGCGAGGAAGTCTGAAAAGATCGAGAGGGACGTGTATCAATATCTTGATATCTATCAGGTTTCTTCAAATTATCCCTATTTCTAAGGTTGTATCTTTTCTCAGAGGGCTCCCTCTGGGGAGACTTGTGTCCTTGGTCCGGAGATCTTTCTCTCCGCTGAGGAGACTTTCCTCTGGACTGGAATCTTTTTTCTTTGGGAGTGGATTGTTTATTTCCATCCCAGCTCTTTTTTGGAGTGTTTAGATTATTTTTAATAAATATCTTTTCAGTATTTTCAGTTAGTTGGGGTTTTACTGGTTTCCCACCCAAACTATCTCTTCCTAGCTCTTCATAGGATTTTTCTATGATTCTGGCAAGTTCAAATGGCTGTTCTGCTATATCTGTTTCTTTCAATTTCTGGCGGATCGCCACAGATGCTGCTTCTCCTTTTATGTTAGATAATAATAAAGCTGAGACCTGCTTGAAGTCTTTCAGTAATTTCATACCCAGAGTTAAAGCAGGTTCTGGACCGTATTTGTTTTGAATCTGTCTTAGCACATCGGGTATTACCGCCATGGACGGAACACCATGTGTTTTTGTGTAAATGGAAGCAAAGACTGTGCCCCAAGTGTCACAGTCCTCCACATGTGGTGAGATCCCCATTGGAAGACAGATAGTCAGAATTCTGTGTTTCTCAGTAGGGGTAGTATCCGGAAATACTGCCTCTATTTGAGTGATTTTTTGTGCTAACCAGAATGGAATTTGTTCCCGTTTTATGGCTACTTTACCCAGACATGACTGTATGTTCTGTGGTGTTATTTTATTTGTATTCCCCTGATGAGGGGTCAGCTGTGGAATGTTAATAGCTGGTTGGACTGTTGAAGTTCGCATTACATATTGGACTAATTGTCTATGAATTTTAATCAGTTGTTTTAGCTGTGCTGAAAGCTCTGGTATTGACATTTTTTCGATGTCGGGATGTGGTGTGTAGCTGGCTAGAACCGGCCATGTTGCTCCTGGTCTACCTAGTGGATCGACCCTGGTGATGTGATTATTATGTTTTAGGGCGCCTTTAAACCAGAGCAGGTGCTCTTGGTATTTTAGTGGGATTTCTACCTCCTCGAAAGGGGTGTACTCTTCCGGAGGTTCCTCTGTTTTGTAATAGTGGAATTCATGTGTGACGGCGTTTGCTGCTGGAAAGTTTATCCATGAATAGAATACCTCTGTCTGCCGATATTCATGTGCCTCAATTACGAATATGACTGTACCACCTCTTGATGTTAGTCCATTTTCTATTAGTTTAAGAGTTATATTTTTTCTTATGTTGACCGGGATGAGTATTGCATCCGGGTCGGACTGCAGGAGACTATTGTCTTCCTCTAGGAGACGAGCTGCTATTCTAGCTGTCTCCCTATCTCCTTCACCGTCTGACATTTTACTGACAGGAAGGTTTTTTGTTGCAGATCAAGTTTTCAAGGAAACAAAGATTAGGTGCACAATATTTTGGAACACTGTATCCTTCAACATTGAATAAACCAAAAACTATACATAGAAATCTCTTCCTACTAAGTTCCGGCGGATTTTTAACCTTTGACCCACTCCAGACGTCGTTGGAGTATTTACGGGAGAAAGGGTCTGTGTGAAAAAGCACGACTGAGTTACTCTAACGTCTTGCGTTAGATTTATCGCCTTTACCAAACGTTGGGCGCCATGTAGTGTAGTTCCTATAGTCCCAATAGGCTCTGCGCATTGGAATAATATCTTCAGTAGTGTAGACGTAGGACTGAGGTTAACTAGGTCTCTACTGACTATATATTAGACTTAATTTTTGTGCCAGCTAGCTCAGAGTTCACTAGAAACTTTCTCGAATAAGCGAGGAGGAGTTTAACCTCCCTGGATAGACAAGAAGGGATTTCGTTTCTGACAACCATAAAACATGACAACTTTGCTCTCCCTTATTAAGAGTACACCTCTAGAGTCGTGTGAAAACAAAAGACAGCTATTTCACTCAGTCAAAGGTGCGTACTTAGTTTCACCAGATTGCAGAGAAAATGAGAGACGGGCGTTTTCAATAAAAGGTGTTATTTATTGAGCAGTCTCTTTCCTCACACAAGAGAAATGAATTGCTACAATTGCAATACTTATAGTTAAGTAAAGTGCATACAGTAAAAGCAGGATTATGAAATAATACTGTAAAAGCATTGATATGGTTTCTTAGCCATATGATACTTTAAAATGGATAAAATAGATACATACATATATACATTGACTAATCGTACTCAACTGGTGCTTCTAACTACGCCTACCCCGGTGTACCTGACCTAAGCCTAATACGTGGGAGGGAGTAAGTAAGTAGCAGTTTAAGTTAAGTTGGTTTTGCCAAGAATCTGACTCAAGAATTCTCTGTAAGGGTTTAGTCAGTTCAGTACCTGGGTATTAGAAGGCAGGAGGGCTGGTATCTCTCTCTCAGGACTCGGTATCCCAGTCACCCGCAAGGGTAGGCTGGAAATGCCGGAGGCTGGATTTCTCAGCAGGAGAAAAGACAGCGTCTTTCTCAGCGCGTCAAAAGGGAGGGGCAGCGTCCGTGGGTTATCGCATCAGCTGGGCTCTTCGGAAGTAGATAGCTGCTCTGCTCCAGGATTACCACCGTGTGTTTGCTTAAGGCAACGTTGGTATATTTATACCTGAAAGGTGCCGGGTTTGACGTAAGGCTGGACATAAGACGTCAATAAAGATGTCACTAAGAACTGGTCATTCTTACAGTGCTTTACAGGAGTTCTCGGACGAAATCAAAACAAAGCAGCGGGGATTTCCCAGGTTGCTGGAGGCTTGGATTTGTTTAAGAACTCGGTGTGCTTTCTAGGGGGTTGGAGGAATAGGCTTGCTTAATGTGACAGCATGCGCTATGACTAAATTATGAAAAGGGTTTCTATGCCGTTGTAGGGATATTATTGATTTATAACCGGACAAGGGCAAAGAATAGGAATATTGATTCAGGTACCTAGATAAACACACTACAATGTTACCCAGAGTTGTTACTGGAAACCTGTGACTGCTGGAGGTTTCCATGCACACCTCTGCAAACTCTTGTGATTTAATAACGTAAATCTTCACCCCTCAAGGGTTGCAGAGCTGCTCGTTGCGATTTACGACTTTTTAAAGAATCGAACGCCCAATGTTTAACAGACGGTAAGTCAGCAAAGAAAAAGTTACAAATTCCTTAAAATTCTCTCGAATTTCAGTTTAAAGTGCCTTTGCGGCATAGAGATTCAAAGTGCTGGTGGCGATTTGGACGCATGAATCATTAATTTAATGTCCCTGTTTTCAGCAACTTGGACGAGCCTTCCTCATGGACCGGATACATGGGTATGATGTTCATGGCGGCCAGCAACTACCTCCCGACCCAAGTTTCAGACATGATGAACCAGGATCGCGCCTTCGCCACAGTTCGATTAAACTTCTCAGATCAAAAGAACGTCTGCACTTTAGCCACGTACGTTAACTACGTTTCCGCTCTTTGTTAGTGTGAATTCAGTGGGTGAAAAGGGCGGTGACATCTCCAACAGCCAATTGCTTTAGTGCAACACAAACTGCAGAAGAATATGCGTATGTACCTAGGTGTGGGGTTTTGTGTAGCACAAACTTAGCGAAGGACTACGAAGAACTTTACGTGCACAGCAGCAAATATTACGATCCACACTCATTTAGCGTGTTGTGTGCATTAACGTCAATTCACAACAAGTCGGAGTGGAGTGCAGAACAGAAGAGACGCGGGAGGGCAGGAGCGTGACGCCGTGAGCGTGCACGTTGGCGTTCCCTGCGGCTCGTGCCAGTGGGGGGCGCTTGCAGTCTTTGCCCGTTTCGCGCGTCTTAGAAGCGCGTTCACAGATCGGTGTCTGCTCGTGCACCGGTCTGTACCACTTGGGGAGGCAACACAGCGACAATAAGGCTCGCTAGGGGCAGCGCTTCACGCTGCAACCCCAGGCGAGCGCTAAAAAGGGGAATAGAGGACCCTGCCAAGTACAGGCCGATTAGTTTAATCGACGTAATACAGAAGGTGGTTGGCAGGGTCCTCCTTATGAGGATAAGGTCTTGGATGGAAGATGGGAATATCCTCTCACATTTCCAGGCAGGTTTTAGACAAAAGGTGGGCACGATGGGTCAGGTGTTTAGATTTTCATGATCCACTGGAAAATCGTTAATTGGGAAAGGCAGTCTATATCTGACCTTCATTGACCTGAAGACCGCCTTCAACTTGGTACCACGTGCCCAGCTCTGGCAGGTGCTGCATGACTTGGGCATTCCCTCTTCGACTCTTGATTTTATTAAACGCCTCCATGAGGGAAATTACGCTAGAATCAGGTGGGGGAGTCAGGGACAGCTGACGGAGAGGGTGGCGGTGAACAGGGGGGTACGCCAGGGTTGTGTGTTGGCCCCGACTTTGTTCTCTCTCTTTGTCAATGGGGTGGTAAAAGCAGCGCTTATATTATTAGATCTTAGCGCTGCCTTTGATACGGTGTCTCATGACATCTTGTTGTATCGTCTGGAGGCAATAGGGATTACGGGCCGTGCCTTGGAATGGTTTCGAGCATTCCTTTCTGACAGATCCTTCCGGGTCTCGGCACCGCCATTCTAATCTCAAGCCCATTCCATCGGCCAAGGGGTTCCGCAGGGCTCTGCGTGGAGCCCGACTCTGTTCAATCTCTATGTACAACCGCTTGCGGTAGTGGCAAGAGATTGGGGCCTAACGCTGGTATCGTATGCTGACGATACTCAGCTGGTCATTACCTTAGCAGAAGGCCCTTCTATATCAGCCACGAGGTTTAGAGATGGGATGGCTGCAGTTGCTCAGTGGATGGCTGACAACTGTTTACAGCTAAATGCCAGCAAAACGGAAGTGATGTTGGTAGGGAAAAACATCTCCCTCTGGAATGAGCATTGGTGGCCGGCCTCGCTGGGCACCATGCCAACATCCAAGCCAGTGGTTAAGAACTTGGGAGTGTGGATGGATGAAGCTCTCAACTTTCAGACCCACACGAAGAAGGTGGCAGCGACCTGTGTGGGCCTGTTGAGAAGTCTCCACCCTATCCTGAGGTTCTTTAATGCGCCAGTTCGGCAGCTCATTGTCCAGGCTACGATTTTATCGCGCCTGGACTATGCGAGTGTTCTACTTCTGGATGCAAATAAAGCCGAGATATTGCGACTCCAACAAGTCCAAAACTCGGCAGCTCGAGCACTGGTTGGACTCCCACGTAGATGTTCTGCCAGAGCTACAATTAGAGGCTTACACTGGCTACCGATCCAGTTTAAAACTCTCTGTATGGCGTTTAAAATCCTAAAAGGTACCAGCCCTGAGTTACTGCGGCCTCTTCTAACCCCATACATTCCCCAACGTAGCTTGCGCTCCTTGGGACAACATCTGGTAACTATACCAAGGACTAAACTATGCCGTGCCGGGGGCCGTTCTTTTCGACTCTTGGCGGCTAAATTGTGGAATTCTTTGCCAGTCTTCATTCGTGGTATGGAGAACATATTGAATTTCCGGAAATCCATTAAGACCTTCCTTTTTCCACTGTTTTAGGGACTGTGTTTTCTTGGCCAGCATCTGCTATCTTGTACAATTAGACTGACAGCGCCGGGACGCCCCTTAGCTGGGGCAGCTGCGCGCTTAACAAAATCATAACATAACATAACATAACATTTGAGAGAGGATACAGCCGATGCCCCAACCCTGGCTGGAGAGAAAACACCGACCCTCCTCCTTGCCGACAACACCCTCCTGATATCCAAAAGGCCTGTAAAAACTGCTAGATAGGTTCAGCCTGTTCTGTGATACACAGGGGTTATCCATTTAAACCACCTAGACCAAGTTAATGACCCTATCCCCGTCAAAGCGATTCAGGAATGTTATCACCTTGAATGGCACTCCATTAGATATTGTCGAGTCATTTGACTATTTGGGAATTCGGGTTAATAATCTGCTGTACTGGAACTCCCATATGGCCAACATGCTTCTTAACCACAAGCGGGTGTCAGGGGCAATCCTAAGAGATCAACAATCCTCTGCCAGTAGACCTGTAGCCCCGGCCCTTGTGGTTTATGAGGGAAAAGCATTACCCTCGGCACTATACGGGTCTGAACTATGGGGATTCGAGAATACCACTGACCTAGTAAGATCAGAGAGCAAGTTTTTTAGAGGTCTGGTTTCTCTCCCATCCTCCACTCCATTAAAGCCACTTTGTCAGGATTTGGGAAAACGTTACATCAAAGATATTGTACAGCTTCGCCCTTTATTATTCTGGGTACGTTTAAAGAGGACCCCCGAATTGGCCAACTATGCTGCTGCCCTCAACAAACTTATCAAACGGGATACATCCAATAAGATTAAGTGGATATGCAAGCTTAGACAGCTTATATCAGATATAGGGTTGGGGGAAATGTGGGACAGCCTGACTCCGCCACCTTAACAAGTACTTAAGAAAGCATATTGGGAATGGGTGCAGGCGGAGGATGACTTAGTCCCAATTGGGGAATCCTTACCAAGCAGTTTCCGGAACATAAGCCTGTCCGGGAGCTTGAATCCTTTCTCGACTTCATTCAAATCCCCAGAGACAGGATGCTCTATTTGAAGTTGAGGTTCGGAACCCTTCCGCTCAACGAATTAACAGTAGGATCTGCTTCTTGCCCCGGCTGTGCAGCCCCTTCTGTGTCTCTAGCCCATTTCCTTTTTGCCTGCACAGCCTATAGGGCTGCGAGAAGAAAATGGCTAAAACCTTTCTGCAAAAAGTTGGGCTCTAAGAATTCTAGGGTGGCGCTACGCATCTTAAAATCTGATACCAGGTCCCTTGTTATGGTTTGCGGGGTAGCCAAGTACCTGGGTAGTGCTTGGCTAACCCGCACCAAGCTGCTAATGAAAAATAAGAGCTAGGTGGTTGAGGCCCTATGTTGCACTATTGTTTTTATTGGTTGTATAATAGCTGCTTTTACTGACTTTTATTGTATATATTATGGACATTTTTTACATGATTCTATACATTGGTTGTATGCCGAAATGGATTTTTATATGATGAACTGAGAATTTACATGCTTTTATGATACATTTTTTATTGAATAAAGTACGTACAATAAATGCTCTAAAAACAGGATTTCTCCTAATCTCACCCCACAAGCAATCCCTAGTCATGGAACAATAGCTGAATCAGCATACTGCTTTTAATTGTAGACCTCACCTTGTGGACTCTGCATCCTCGTTTGATATTATATTAGACAAAAGTCTGAACATGCAAAAGCACATCAGTTCCCTCACCAAAGGAGCGGATAACCAATTCATCATCTTAAGGAAGCTCAAACCCTTTCTCCTGGCCCAAGACCTAAAGGTTGTAGTGCAAGCATTAGTGATCCCAAAGCTGGACTATGGCAGTGCAACGCTGTGTGTCTTGCCCAGAGGAAAAACAGCTCCGCTTAGAGTGACCCTCAATTCTGCCACTAGGCTCATAACGGGAACTAAAAAATACAACCACATCTCTCCGGACCTGCTGGCCCTGAAGTGGCTCCCATATGAAGCTCGGATACATTTGAACATTGCATGCATGGCACACAAAGCCATCCACTTCAAGACCCCACTGTACCTCGCCCAGACATTGGAGCTCTCATGTGGTACAAGAGCCTCCAGAAGTGCCAGCACCCTTTTACTAAGATCACAAAAATTCAAGAAGAAAAATACTTGCAATTAATCCTTCTCAGGCATGGCGCAGAGGATCTTGAACTCTCTCCCCCCTCCCCCTCTGTAGACCCCCCTCCCCTCCTTCCCCCCCCCCAAAGTCAGGGTGATCCCTTCCACAGGCCGCTTCAAAATGGAAGTTAAAGGACTCTTGATGAAGAAATATCTACCTCAGTCCGCCTTCCCCACTTTACCCGGATCCATAGCTGCTGTTTGTAGCCCAGAGGCCTTGCTGGCATGACTGCTGGCCATTTTTTTTAAATGTTGTACTTTTCGCTTTTTTGACTCTGTATGTTTACCTATACCCCCCTGGCTGCTTAATTTGTAAAGCGTTCTGATACCCTTGGTAGTCATGTTCGCGCTATATAAAACTTTATAAATAAATAATAAATAAATAGAAATCCCTGGCCATGAAGGAAGCTGTGGAGCCAAGGGGCAGTCCAGGTTACATGTTCATGCAGCTCAGGTCTCCATTGAAAGCTTTGTGCTCTTGCTGGGAGCTACAATAGACCGCAGCATCGAAGCTGTCAAGGAGACTTATCTTGGGGCTGTTAAAATGTGTGTCCATTCCCGAAAATAATCATACAATGGTTCAGATAAAATATATTTGAGCGGGACTCCATTGTTAGATTGTGGGGTATCTAGAGATCAAGGGCCTTTAGTCTCCGAAGGAAAGGTTGTTTCACACCAACCTGCTGTAATTTCGGGCAATATGTTTAGCTCTCAAGGCCTTTCTTCCCTGCCTTCGCGGTCCGTCTGTTCAGGTCCTGACTGACAACACTACCATGATGTGGTATATAAACCAACAGGGAGGAGTAGGGTTGTATCGTCTCTGCAGAGAGGCTCTGTGACTCTGGTCCTGGGCTCGGGACGATCAGATTTGTGTTATTGCAAATCATCTGGCAGGAGTGTTAAATATCCGTGCGGACAGTCTCAGTCGGCACTTTTCGACCGATCACGAGTGGCGGCTTCATCCGGAGGTGGTCCATCTCATCTTCAAGATGTGGGGATTTCCTCGGTTGGACCTCTTTGCCACTAGCAAGAACGCGCACTGCCCGTCGGTCTGCATTCTCCACTTACCGATGCAAGGAGCGTTGGGGGACGCGTTTCAGTTGGAATGGAGTTCACAGCTCCTTTACGTGCCACCCCTATCCCCCCAATACCCTTGATTCCGCGAGTTCTGAGGAAGACTCACCAAGACTGGGCCCAAGTCATATTTATTGCCCCGGATTGGCCAAGAAGGGTGTGATACACAGATCTACTACACCTCTCATCCCACCCTCCGCTCAGTCTCCCTCTCAGGGCAGATCTCCTCTCGCAGGGGCAGGGTCTTCACCCCCACCTCCAGAGCCTGCACCTTCATGCCTGGAGACTGAACGGGGCAACCTGAGTACTTTCTCTCTCTGAGGAAGAAGCCAATGAATTCCTACAATGGCTAAACACACAAGACCCTTACCTTAAATTCACGCACAACATGGACAGGTCACACCTGGTATTCCTAGACCTAAACATTCTGGCAAGACAGGGCTCTTTAGCTACCACCACGCATTTCAAGCCTACTGCAAGGAACTGCCTCCTGATTTATGACAGTTTCCACCCCCGGCACTTAAAACAAAACCTTCCTTTCGGACAATTCCTCCGTCTGTGAAGGAATTGCACCCACAAACATGATCACAACACCCAGGCTGAGGATCTCTGTGAGAAACTGTTAAAACGCAACTACCCAAAACATCTTGTATCTAAGGCAAAAAAGAGGGCCGTCAACAATAACAGGGATGCCCTACTTGAGCCCAAGATAACCAACAACTCAGAATCTAAAAGACCAATCTGTGTAACCACCTTCAGCTTGGCCTCAGACAAAGTCAAAAAACTAGTGAAAAAACACTGGCAGACACTGAATAGTGGGGGTTTGAACATACCCACTCCCATGTTCAACCACAGACGTGGCATGAACCTGAAGAACCGCCTAGTGCACACACGACCCAGATCAACAAATACCAATGAAGGCAGCATCCGTAGGCTACATCCTTTACCCATAGGGCACTACCCCTGCAGCAACTGCAGTGTCTGCCACCTAACCACAGCGACAAAGTCACTCACTTTGAACAACAACACCATTTGAGAACTATGCCAGTTTTCAAACTGTAACACAGCAGGAGTAGTATACCTCATCACATGTACATGCAACCTCCACTATGTAGGTATGACCACGAGAAAAGTGAGTACTCGCATATTGGAGCACAGGAGCAACATACGATGTAAACGTGCCACCAGAAGGATGAGAGCCCACTTCATTGAGAAAGAACACACACCCAACGATTTGAGGTGGGTGGTGTTGAAACGCATTAGCAACAAGGATAACCTGGAAAAGAGGCTACACAAGAGGGAACAACGCTGGGTGTTTAAACTCCGCACTGACGCCCAGTACTATGTCTGCTCTACTCACTGTGTTAGAGAACATCCGAGGCAGTCTGGATGTGGGGGACTCTGCGGCACTGGTCCTTCTGGACCGAAGTGCTGCCTTCGATACGGTTTCCCATGATATCCTTCTGAAATGCCCCAAGGAAGTGGGACTGAGAGATGTGACATTGGCCTGGTTTCGGTCCTTTCTTGAAGACAGGTCCTTTCAGGTCCTTGTTCCTCCATTCCACTCTCGGGAGGCTGTTCTACATTGGGGAGTCCCTCAGGGCTTCGTTCTGAGTCCTCTTTTGTTCAATCTGTATGTCAGACCCTTGGCAGAGGTGGCTAAGAGCAGGGGGCTGTCCCTGGTTTCCTACGCCGACGATACCCAATTGGTGTTTGCTTTCTCGAAGAAGTGCGACACCAATTTGGGTAAGTTTAAGTACGACCTCTTGGCTATATCGGACTGGATGGCAGCTAACTGCTTACAGTTGAACGCCAGCAAGTCGGAGATTCTCCTCTTTGGCAGGGATCGTGAGCTGTGGTCTTACCAGTGCTGGCCGGATCGCCTTAAGCCCGCCCCCCGCCCCAAAGAGGCGGTGAAAAACCTGGGCGTGTGGTTTGACAGCAACCTGACCTTTGATAAACAGTCGAAGGCCGTTGCGGGGACTTGCTTTGGACTATTGCGCGGTCTCAGGCCACTGCTCGGTTTCTTTCCCCCTAAGGTGCGACAGACTATCATCCAGGCATCTATCGTGTCTAGATTGGACTACGCCACTGTCTTTACCTGGGCACCAACAAAGCGAGCATTAAACGCCTTCAGAGGGCCCAGAATGCGGCGGCTCGGCTTTTGGTTGCACTGCCTAGATCTGACTTGGTTGCCCACGTGCTTCCTAGGCTCCATTGGCTGCCAGTTGATCGGCGTATTGAGTTTAAAGCACTTTGTTACTCTCACAAGATTTTGTCACGACAGGCCCCTCCAGGGCTATTCCACTTGCTGGAGTACTACGAGCCTGGTCGCCAGCTTCGATCTGCTGACCTTGCATTGGTCCGTGTCCCACGCGTCTGGAGAGCGAGGGCCGGTGGTCGCTCCTTCGGTTATTTGGCTGCGAAATTTTGGGATACACTCCCTCTCACTATGAGAGTAATGCAGAATCATCTGGCATTTCGTAAAGCCTTAAAGACCTGCCTCTTTACTTGTAAGTAGTCTAATCTGTTGTCGTTTACTGACTGGCCCGGGTTCTTGGGGTTTCTGATAGCGCTGGGACGCCTCGTTGCTGAGGCAGCTATGCACTTTACAAATCCAATAAATAAATACATAAATGGTCTCAATGACGATATACCCTGGGGTCTATTTTGTTGATTTATCCGCCTACAACCTGTATGGTGACCATGTGTTTGGTCTTGAATCAAGCTGAGGTGAGTAACAACTCCTGATGACCGCTTTCCCACCAAAGGAACCCTCTTTATCTGTCTTTCTGATTTTTACTCCACGCCAAAAACGACAAGGACCCACACACTGTAATGGTGTCCCCCACTGAGTGTTTTGATCAATGTACCAGAAAAACCCTCTTTATCTGTCTTTTTCAGACTCTAAACAAAACACCAAAAACAGCAGTCTAAAAACAACCAAACAATGGAAGGATGTCCCCCATTGATAGCACAAACATGTGATGCGCTTAAAAAACAAGCATTTGCAATGCAATAGGTCTCGCTTTAGGAAAGTTTGAGCTATTGTATTGTAAAAGACAATTTTTTTTATGTGTTGGTTTCGAAAATAACAAAATTAATAGCTTTGTCATTTACAATGTCAATAAATATAACTTTTCGCAAATGTGACACCTATAGCATTTGTAATGCAATATGTGTTGTATTTACGTAACTTAGATGTATTGATATTACAAATAACAATGGCTTTTAATTTTTTTAATAATTCTTAAATAAAAGTTATTGTAATTGTAAATAACTTTTGTGAAGATTATGTTCAGTGTATTTTATTGTGACGGAAATCCAAGAACAGCAGTGAAATATTAACATCTTTTTTTGACATTTGTAATAAAGCTTGAAACATTGAGAGAAAATATTTGAACCAGTTGTTGTTGAATGGTTGCACAGATTGATGATGTGGTGGCGACGAGTGATGCTGTGGCGTTCAGTGATGCTGTGGTACCGCATAGTGATGTTGTGGTGCCACTGAGTGATGTTGTGGTGGTGCTGATTGATGCTGTGGTGATGCGATAGATAGATAGATAGATAGAGTGAGATAGATAGATAGATAGAGTGAGATAGATAGACAGATAGCTAGAGTGAGGGCGATAGAGTGATGGCGATAGATAGACAGATAGAGTGAGGGCGATAGATAGTGTGTAGTCTGGTTTCTCTGAGCTCTGTGCTGCCTCAGGGTCCCGCACTGCTGTGCCCTTGGTGTGCTGTAAACACTAATTATGGTGTTGCGCCAAGAAGTGCAGAGGGCGTCCGGGGGTGCAGACAGGCCCTGTCCAGCTGGCACACGAGTGGCACTTAATTGAAGTTCATTAACGAACGAAGATGAAGGTGGTGCAGAGGGGTAACAATTAGAAGAGGCCTGTGGGCAGGAAGTGGGATAAGGGAAGGGGTGGCAAATGGTGAGCACTTTCGTGGCCGCTTTGATCTTCTCAGTGGCCGCCGCGGCTCACTGAGAACATCAAATCGGCCGCGAAAGGGCTACCAAAGGCTGCAGGCGGACAAATGGTGCGCGCGCCTTGCGCACATGAACTGTACCCGATCCGCCTGCAGACTTTGGGAGCATTTTTGAAAGCCCCTTCTAAACTCTCGCAGATCAACGCAGGCGCGTTGGATCAGCGAGACCTAAAAAGGGGGAGGGGCGTCATACAATGAGCAGAACTGAGGATCGGTTTGGATTAACCATTTTGAGATAAAAATGCTCTGCGCCAAATCACGACTTTTAAGTAATCTTTAACCAACTTAGGGCTCCTCCATCATAGCCTTATAACAAATATACAAAAACTAGCCCTTACATAAACCTTTTTCTTGACTATTAGTTATGATTTTAATTCTCACTCGATTGTCAGAATATCTGCCTAATATAATCTTTCACCGATGTTAAGCTTAAGACAAGGATACCGCGGAACCCTTCAGCGTATCTTTCCAACATGGCCGCCACCCTGTCCAAACACCGGCGGCCATTTTGAAGTTTCCGCGCGGTCTAGTCACTACAGACCATTATGCGGCAGAAACCCGGAAGCCTTTAAACCAGCTCCTTGCCGGAGGCAAGCTAAGATGCGGTCCGGCGTGGAGAGGTCTGGGTGCCCAGATGCGGTGTCTCCAACTTTGAAGTAAGTGAAATTTCTCCCGCAGGTCAAGTTTTGAAGGGTGTGATCCCCACGCACCTTCTAACGCAGCAAGAGCCCAATAAAACCTCAAATTTTGGGATCTCCATTTAACTATATACCCTAACTTTTCCTACCCTCTCATTTTGGCAGGATTGTTTCACAGGGAGACTCCACCCCTCTCCCCGAGACCATGAGGCGCAACTTCGCACATAACTAAGTAAAGATTTGGAAATACGCTAATAGCTTTTTACCTGTTTTGAGTGTAATGTGTGTCACCACTTGAGTTTTGTGTAACCATGTATATATTTCACACCGCGCATTAACCCGGCATGTTTGGTAACCTTCTAGGCACAACCGCATTCGCCTTGGAAGCCTGCACGCACCAATATGGAGCAAACCACCCATATAGGAGCGCAGTATGGAAGAACATAATGTGTACCCCCACTCAATGGAGGTTTTTTTTTGTTTTTAATGCATTCTCTCCATTTTTACCATTGCAGATATACAACGAGAATTAGCAAAAAAGCAGCAGCGTTCACTGTATCTTCTTTATTTTTTCACTATCTTTTTCCTATTAAGGTTGATTTAGGAGTGGTAAACACAGGGCTGCTCCCTGTTTGGTCCTGAGTAAAATCAAGGGGAAGCTCGAAACATGTTGATCATACACTGAATTCCTTCTCAAATAGTCAGGTTTCACAGTGTCAACCCCATTTTTAGACATCCCAACGTAGGAGCAACAATAAAGTTGTTTAGGCCCACTAGCAAGGTATTTGTAATCACTTTCTATCCACTCCACCACACACTGCACCACACATAGTCTTCCTAAATAAGTGCTCCTACCTAATTCCGCAAGTCGTAGCACGCCCCAGTTCGTAGAGAACTAGGATGGCCCCAATGATGAAGCATGTCACCGTGGGGAAACCCTGGTGAGTGAGGGGACTCAAGAACCAAAACCCCCCTCTTACAACCTTTGCGCCTGGAACCCTATCACCACTGAAGACACCATCCGCCTGATGAAGTCCATCCACTCAGGATCACCAACCGACCCATGTCCCCACCACATTTTCAACAAAGCAGATTCCATCATCGCACCCCATCTCCGAGACGTCATCAACTGCTCCCTCAACTCTGCTACCTTCCCGGAAAGCTGGAAACATGCCGAACTCAGCGCCCTTCTGAAGAAACCCACAGCAGACCCCGCTGAACTTAAGAACTACCGCCCCATCTCGCTCCTCCCATTCCCTGCCAAAGTCATTGAGAAAGCCGTCAACAGTCAGCTCGCCGCCTTCCTCGAATCCAACAAATCCCTCGACCCCTCGCAGTCCGGCTTCCGAGCCAAACACAGCATCGAAACCGCCCTCATCGCGGCAACAGACGACATTCGAACACTACTGGACAACGGAGAAACAGTTGCCCTCATCCTACTTGACCTCTCCGCTGCCTTCGACACAGTCTGTCATAGCACCCTCATACAACGCCTCAGCAACGTCGGAATTCAAGGAAAAGCATTGGACTGGATCATCTCATTCCTCGTCGGAAGAACCCAGAGGGTCCGCCTCCCCCCTTTTAGATCAGAGGCCACCGAAGTCATCTGCGGCGTACCACAAGGATCAACACTCAGTCCCACCCTCTTCAACGTATACATGAGTCCCCTTGCATCCATCGCGCGCCAACACAACCTCAACATCATCTCCTACGCAGACGACACCCAGCTGATCCTCTGCCTCACCAAAGACCCAAACACCGCTAAAACCAACTTACACGAAGGAATGAAAGAAGTAGCCGAGTGGATGAAGAACAGCCGTTTAAAACTGAACTCGGACAAAACGGAAGTCCTCATCTTAGGTTCATCCCCCACTGCCTGGGACGACTCATGGTGGCCACCGGCCTTGGGAACCGCACCCATACCTACGGACCACGCACGTAACCTGGGCTTCATCCTGGACTCCTCCCTCTCGATGACCAGACAAGTCAACGCCGTCTCACCATCATGCTACAACACCCTACGCATGCTCAAAAAAATCTTCCGTTGGATCCCCACCGAAACAAGAAAGACAGTCACCCACGCACTGGTCACAAGCCGACTGGATTACGGAAACACCCTCTACGCCGGAACCACAGCCAAACTACATAAAAAACTCCAACGCATCCAAAACGCCTCAGCCAGACTCATACTAGACATCCCCCGTCAAGCTCACATCTCCAGTCACCTGAAAGACCTCCACTGGCTCCCCGTCAAGAAAAGAATAACGTTCCGTCTCCTCACCCAGGCATACAAAGCCCTCTACGACCTAGGACCCGAATGCCTCAACACGCGCCTGTCCTTTTACACCCCCACCCGCCAACTACGATCGTCCAACCAAGCCCTCGCTGCAATTCCACGCATCCATAGATCCACCATGGGGGGGAAGATCCTTCTCCTACTTAGCGGCCAAAACCTGGAATTCTCTCCCCGCCCACCTCCGCCTTACACAGAACCACCTCTCCTTCAGAAAGCAACTAAACACTTGGTTATTCGATAAGTAAAGTACCCCCCCTCCCTCAAGCGCCTTGAGACCCTCTGGGTGAGTAGTGCGCTATACAAATTCTTGAACTTGAACTTGAAGAAAGACATTTTTCTTTCTTTCTGTTTTTTTCCTGATCATACTGGTTAGGAGCCACGTTCTGAAACTATGTCTCAAAACCCAATACCTTGGGTTTTCTTTAATTACTTTCTCTCTTCCACCAGATGTGTTGGATGTTATTTTATCTTCCAGGAGACACTCCACCAAATCTATTTATTCCTCCTGGTGGTCCAAATTTGTGAAATGGTGTGGAGAGAGGTCTATTGATCCTTTGAAGGCACGCTTGTCTGATGTGCTGTTTCTCTTTCCTTGGCCCAGCAGGGTTGTGCTGTGGCTACAGTTAAAGGTCATTTGTCGGCTTTCCTTTGTTTGCCAGACAAGCCGTCTTTGTTTAAATCTCCAGTTGTTATGAGGTTCATTAAGAGAGTCAATAGGTTTCCTCCTATTCCCTTCGTTATGCCTCAGTAGGATTTAAATCTTGTACTCACTTTCCTTATGGGTTCTCCGTTTGAGCTTCTCCATAGTTGTCCGTTGAGGCATCTGTCTTTCAAAACGGTCTTTCTGATCCTATTACCTCGGCCAGGATGGTAAGTGAGCTTCAGGCTCTTAGTTCCAAACCTCAGTTTTTAACCGTTCATGCAGAAAAGATGGTTCTCGGGACCAGGGCTGCTTTTCTGCATAAGGTGGTTACTCCTTTCCATCTTGGGCAATCCATTACTTTACCTACCTTCTATCCGCCCCCTCAACCTTCCTAGGAGGAGAAGAGGCTTCATCGCCTAGATCCTAAGAGGGCTGTCAGTTTCTATCTGGACAGAAGCAAGGATCTGAGACTGAACAATCAGCTTTTCGTGGGCTATGTTGGTCCTATGAAGTGCGAGGGTGTTCACAAGGGGACTCTCTCCAGGTGGATCGACTTGTGCATCAAGATCTGCTACACCTTGGCCAAGAAGGAACCGCCTGAAGGTATTGGAACTCATTCCATCAGAGCGAAGTCTTCTTCTGCTTTGGCTAGCAGTGTTCCTGATATTGATATTTGTAAGGCAGCAACTTGGGCCTCCTTCCACTCCTTTGAGAAGCATTACTGCTTGGATTCGCATGTTAGGAGGGATGACCATTTTGCACGCTCTGCTTCAGGATTTTTTGGTAGAGGTTGGTGGACACCCTCCACCGGGAATGGGACTGCTGTGGGATTCAATTAAAAAGGTGAGGAATCTACAGGCAGATGTATCCATCAGAAGAACAAGTTACTTACCGTCAGTAACGCTTTTTCTGGTGGATACAGTATCTGCCTGTGGATTCCTCACTGACCCACCTGCCTCCCCGTTGTCCACCTTCATATACCAAAGGTGGTATTGGTTATTTGACATGGTTGTTTACATATGTCTTTTGATTGCATTGCTATTGGTTGATAGGAAATGCCTTGTTTCTTTAGCTTTTCCTATTTTTTCTTTATACTGTGTGCGCGTTTGTGTTTATTTTGTATACTGTGTATACTCCAATTATGCTGTCGGTCCACCCATTCACCTCAGTGGCACGGACAAAATGGGTGGAACTGATCTCAGCACATCAACGAGGTCTCCTTGTGGCTCCGGTGATGTCATACAGAGTCGTGAGTGGAGCAGTGCCATTATCACGTCCTCATCAACGTGGGAGAGTAGAAAACAATTTCCGTGGAATGCTAGCGCAGGGGAGAATTCAAAAGGTGAGGAATCCACAGGCAGATACTGTATCCACTAGAAAAAGAGTTACCGAAGCTAAGTAACTTGTTTGTCAGCACCATCTGACCCAGAGTACATTAGGGGACAAATACCGTTGGACCCGCTAGTAGTGTCTAACGCACGCAAGAGGGCTAACTCCCAAACCTCAGAAAATGCTCCACCCCCAGATAAGGAGTCTTAGCTTCTTGTTGCTTCGGGCAAGAGAGTCGCATCTCAGGCAGCAACCTTCTGGTGCATATCCAACCCACACGCATTGCTAGCTAGAAACGACCATGTGCATTGGTATAAGATGGAACAATTGATCCAATATCTACCCCAAGAACATAAATCTAAAGCTGAAGATCTGATAAGGGAGGGACAACTTATTTCCAACAATCAAATCAGATGCTCCCTCGATGCTGCAGACTCAGCTGCCAGAACAGCAAATACCAGTGTCCTTTTAAGAAGGCACGCCTGGCTATGTATCTCTGGATTCAAACCTAACGTTCAAACCTCTATCTTAAATGCACCTTTTGATAAGGAACACCTTTTTGGCCCAGTGGTAGACTCTTCACTGGAAAAGATGAAGAAAGACACTGAGGTGGCCAAATCCATGGGGGTGCTTCAGTCACCACAAGGTCGTGGTTCCTTTCGGTGCTCTTTCTATTGAGATGGGTCCAAGAATTCTTCCTCCGAAAATACTTACACCTATAAGGGTAAATAACTAACCCTCTGGCTCTAAGAACTACTTCAGAGGGGGTCACAGAGAAAATAACGGTAAGGGAAGAGGTAGAGGTTCAAACACACGCACCTCTTCCTCCAATACAAAACAGTGACTCGCCTCTCCTTCCCCCGACCATCTAACACCTGTTGGGGGAAGACTGTAAAATTTCCTACCAGTTTGGCAGTAAATAACAAGAGACAAGTGGGTTCTACAAATTATCTGTTCTGGTTTCTGCCTGGAGTTCATCAACACTCCTCCAAACATTCCCCCAAAGTCACACAAACTCTCACCGGATCATCTACACCCCCCTCAAACAAGAGGTGCAGTCTCTACTTTTAAAAGGAGCTATAGAGCCCCATTCGCTACAACACCAAAGTTCGGGCGTGTACTCCTTTTACTTCCTAATACCAAAAAAGGACCAGTCTCTCAAACCAGTCTTAGAGCTCAGACAACTCAATTTTTACATACAGTCGGACCATTTTCACCTGGTAACACTTCAACAAGTACTACCTCTTTTGCAAAAAGGTGACTTTCTGTCCACTCTAGACTTAAAGGACATCTACTTTCATATTCCAATCCACCCTGCTCATCGCTAATTTCTCAGGTTTGTGCTAGTGGGCCGACATTACCAGTTCAAGGTACTCCCATTCGCAGTCACCACTGCCCCTAGAGTCTTCACAAAATGTCTGACCGTAGTAGCAGCTCATCTCAGGAGACAAAGCATCCATTTCTTCCCATACTTAGACGACTGGCTCATCAAAGCCAACACGTACCAACAGTGTCTCAAATACACTTCCATAACCATTAAGTTACTACATCAAATAGGGTTCACAGGCAATGTGCCAAAGTCACATCTTCAGCCAGCCAATATTTAAAATGTAAATGTAAATGTAGTACACTTGTAAAGCGCACAGCTGCCCCAGCAAGGGGGCGTCCCGGCGCTGTATAACTCTGGGGAACCCGTCCTGGCTTTCCCTGTGGGATGGTCCCTTGCTGGGAGTCCCCAAGGTGGAGCCAGGCATCCCCGGAATTGGTGGGGCCGTTGTGGAGATTAGGCAAGCTAATGCCCAGAGTTGCCGAGTGGAACCCCTGATTAGAGTAAGCACGAAGCGAGAATTATCGAGTCCGCTGACCAAGGTCCACAACCCTGCCGCGTCGGGAATTGAACCCTGGTCCCGGGCTGACTTCTGCTCTCAGGCCTGCTGCCTCTAACCAGTGAGCCACACTACCTAGGAGCCACTTTAGCTACAGAAAAAGCACTGGTGTTTCCGAACGCTGCCAGAATTTGCAACATTCAGGCTTTGGTTTTTCAGTTTCAAACCAATCGATCTTTTCCAGCTCGGGCTTACATGCAACTCTTGGGGATGATGGCATCTTGCATCATGATCGTCCCGTATGCCAGACTCCACATGCATCCGCTTCATGAATGCTTAGCCAGTCGGTGGAACCAGGCTCACGGTCTTTTAACCAATCTAGTGTTGGTAAGCGGCTGTACTCCTCGCTGGAACACACAAAATCTGTCAAAAAGACGGCCCTTGATAGATCAGATTCCACAGACCGTATGAACAGCGGACGCGTCTCTTAACTGGCTGGGGTTCTCATTTACTGCAACACACAACACAAGGCCTGTGGAGTCACCAACAAAAGTTACTACTCATCAACCATTTAGAGCTAATGGCCATATTTCTAGCCCTCTAAGCTTTTGAAACCCATCGAGCAGGCAAAGCTGTCCTGGTTCGTACAGACAACATGGTAGTTATGTACTACATACAAAAATGGGGGAACACACTCCCTCCAACTGTCCCACCTAGCCCAGGACATCTCGAGGGGGGCCATTCATAACAAGGTCTACGTCCTAGCAGACCACCTCCCAGGAGTAGACAATTAGATGGCAGATCTGCTAAGTCATCAGACACAGCAAATCCACAAATGGGAACTACACCCTCAAGTTCTCCTCCCATTCTTTCAAATGTGGGGCTTTCCGGATATAGACCTGTTCACCACGCACTGAAATTCAAAATGCCCAAACTTAGCGTCCAGGTATCCACACCCATTGTCCGAAGGCAATGCACTATGGAAGAACTGGTCAGGAATATTTGGTTATGCTTTTCCGCCTCTCCCACTCATTCCATTAGTGGTTTGGAAACTCAAAAGAACGCCCCTGACACTAATCCTAGTTGCTCCCACGTGGGCACGTCAACCTTTGTTCAAAACCCTGTTTGAACTCTCTGTAGTTCCTCATCAAAAACTACGTCTTATACTCAATCTCCACGCACAGAACCATGGAGATATGACACCCAGACCCCAGTCAACTCAATCTGGCGATCTGGCACATGAAATCTTAGAGTTTGACTATCCTAATCTACCGCCAGATTGTATGAATATGATGAAGGTGTGAGAAGTTGGCCTGATATATAATGTTCACTATTCCAGTGAGCACTTTGTATCAGTCCAAACAACCCTTATTGATGATTGGTTGTAAGTCAACCTTATAGACCAGCTATCCTAGTAGCATGGATACGAGCAGTCTAAGGCTAAGACTCTAGAGGGCGTGTTAAGCCAGCTGTTTTACCATCACATTACCCCTTGAACACCAAGTGAAAGGACACCACACAAGTGTTATGAAAATAAACGTATATTTATTTATAACAAGACTACCCTGGCTCTTTATGAGACAGGGAGCTAAGCACACAACAAAACTCTTACGAAAATACTTAAAGTCGCACGATTTACACAAATGTCCCGAGGCACGAAAAACCATATACTACAAAAGTGGAATGCGAAATTACTAGCAGGTAAGTACTATTCTCATAGGCTTTAGAATCGCTAGGACTAATCTCCTGTACCTTCAGATTGCAAGGGGGAGGCCTAGGGACGTCTTGTGCAGAGTGGGAACTCTCACGAGTAAGGCGGGAAAAAGTCTATGGAGGCTAGTAAAGACAAAGTTAGTGTTCTCGGGCGAACCCGACTAAGTAGAGCTGAAACGACAGTGGATCCTGACACTTAGATAGTTAGGCTATGCTGGAGCACCGAAATGCTCAGGTTACCTAGCCCAGGGGCTGCGGCTGCATAGGGCTGAAAAGACGTCGGGGATCCTCGTTGCAGTCTATGGAGCCTGAAGAAAGAAGTTGCTGGCAGGCGACCAGTGAAGAAGTTCGTGGTGATCCAAGCCTGGATCAGTGAAGATGGATACCTGAAAGCAGAGGGGACCAAGTTCTGAATCACTAGCCAGTGATTAGATGGGCACCAGGATGGCACCGGGTAAAGTCACCTCGACCAGGTGAGTGGGCGACGCTGGGCTCTGCAGTCTCTCGGACCAGGAGGCGTTGTCGGCGACCAGGATGGAGGGGCGAGCTGTCCCACGGTGGTATCTGCTGTAGACATCGCTGGACCCGGGATTGGGGCAACAAGTCTTGGCAAATGCAAGCCCACGCGGTGGACTTAAAATGGCGTCTGGAGTGGACCAGGAGGGTCCAGGGTACTTCTCTGATGGAGGGAAGCAAGGGCCAGTCTGGAGCAACCAGACCAGCGGTGTTGTCGTCGAAGTTCGTCGTCAGGAAGGCCACTAGCCAACGGGCAAGTGACCTGGACAACGCGGTGAGCAGCAAAGAGCAGAAGGGCCCCACGCAGATCTCGTGGATGCAAGGGGGCTGTACTTCGGTGCTGGAGCTGCTCAGGGTCGGGGCTTCTCTTACCCCAAAGCACTCGGTCGAGGGTCACTCGGTGGTCGTGCTGGACAAGCGTCGTGCAGTCTTTGAAGATGGCCGGTCCCTCGAGGTCTCGTCACACCCACGGATCACAGCTGGGCTGATGATGCAGGTTGAGGTCAGAGGTGCCAGGGAAGCCGGTTCTCGTCGAGCTGGGCAGTCTTGATCCAGTGAGGGGACTTACAGCAGACCGCGATGCTTGGATGGTGCCTGCTGCTGCAGGGTGACTACTCCTTAGTCACAAGGGAGAAATCTTAGGAAGAAGTCGAGAGTTCCTTTCGTGGAAAGTAGTTTCAGGATTCAAAGATGATCTATTTTGGAAGGGGGCCTGTTCCTACCTTTATCCTGCAAAAAAGGGGCTGGCACGCGACTAAGTCCTGCCCTATGGGTGGGACTAGGAGGGGGGTGGTTACACCCCTCTCCTTTGGCGGGCTTTCCCCAGATCTGGGGCTGGAGTGCCCCTGGAACTGGTTCAAGCCGGCCTATGCACAGTGAGCACCGGGGTGCCACTTGCAGTCACCTTCCTCTAAAGCCCTGCCTACCTTGGATACACAAAATCCTGTCTGGGACAGTGCTGGCACCGCCCCTGACAGGAAACCCTTTGTCCAGGCCTCCGTTTGCTGGGAGGACTCCCAGCAGCAGGAGGGCAGACTTGTGTCTCGGTGGCAGCATCCATTTTGTGGAGCTGAGGCTCTGTCTGACTTTAACCGGGGTTACAGGTTACCAACATGTCTTCTCCCTCTAGAGGGGTGGAATGCTACCCCCGTCACCAGAACTCGTGAGGGGGTAGTATTCCAAAGCGTATGACACCTTACACGACATGTTTAGATAATGTCAGTCCAAAGTTACCATAACTGCGAGGATTATAAGACACTTAAGAGTATATGGTCTGGCGCTATCATGGAAACGGCTAAGGGATAGATCCCGAAAGCCGCAGACAGGCTCAGCTCATGCCAGAGCACCATCTCACACGATTCCAAGCACTCTGCCTTCAGGATTGTTAAGGCCTGCCATAGGAGTGACTGATAGGAGATCTGTGTGTCCATATAGGTGTAGATATAGGAATACTATATCTAAAGCAAAGGGTGATTACACCACCTTGCCCCAGCTGTCAAGCAGCCAGTTGTGTCTGTTTAGTTAGTCAGCCCAGGGGTGGCATAATACATGCTGTAGCCCCTGGGAGACTTCTGGGTGCACCTCAGCCCTGGGTACAGGGACTTGGAGAGGGCCCAGTGCCAATTCAATACCTGGGTACAATTTGGAATAGAGAGAACAGCTAGGGTGTGGGTCTGATTAGCAGGCCCACAGCCAGGGAAAGTCGTAAACCAGTGAAGCAAAAAGCAAAAATCTGGGTGATCATAGGATTGCAGACCCTACTCTCCTACATGACCCCCCCCAAACTTTGGGACAATAAGCTAACCTTGACCAGGTGAGTCTTCTTGCTCTAAGTAGAAATACCTGGAGAGCCCATCAGCATTGCCATGATCAGTACCAGGTCTATGCTCCACTGTAAAATCCATCCCCTGTAGGGAAATGGACCACCTAAGTAGTTTGGGGTTTTCACCCTTCATCTGATTTAGCCACAAGAGGGGCTTATGGTCGGTCTGAATCTTGAAGTGAGTGCCAAACAAGTATGACCTCAACTTCTTCAGGGCCCAAACCACAGCAAAGGCCTCCCTCTCAATAGCTGACCAATTTTTCTCTCTGGGGTCAGCCTTCTGCTAATAAAAGCAATGGGCTGGTCGTTACCATCAAAATTCAGCTGAGATAGAACAGCTCCCACACCCAACTCAGAAGCATCTGTTTGGACAATGAATGTTTTAGAGTAGTCTGGACTCTTTAGGATAGGTGCTGTGCACATGGCCTGCTTTAGGTCATTGAATGCTTTCTGACAGCTTGCTGTCCACTGACCTTTCTTTGGCATCTACTTACTTGTCAGGTCATTAAGTGGAGTCACAATGGACCCATAATTCTTGACAAATTTCCTATAGTAACCAGTCAGGCCCAAGAAAGCTCGAACCTGAGTCTGGGTGGTTGGAGGAGCCCAGTCCTGGATGGCCTGAATCTTGCTCTCCAATGGCTGAACCTGGCCTCCACCTAAAAGGTGGCCCAGGTATACAACCTGTGTCTGCCCTATCTGGCACTTGGTGGCCTTGATAGTGAGGCCTGCCTTTTGCAGAGCCTCTAACACTTTCCTCAGGTGGACCAGGTGATCCTCCCAGGTGGAGCTAAAGACAGCTATATCATCAAGATATGCTGCACAGAAGTCATCCAACCCAGTGAGAACTTGATTCACCAGCCTTTGCAAGGTGGCAGGTGCATTTTTCAAACCAAAGGGCATTACCACAAATTGATAATGCCCACCAGGGGTAGAAAATGCTGTCTTGGGCTCGGCCTCCTCAGCTAACCTGATTTGCCAATACCCAGCTGTCAGATCAAATGTACTTAAGTAGTTGGCAGAAGCTAATCTATCTATAAGTTCATCTGCTCTTGGTATTGGGTGGGCATCAGTCTTAGTGACTGCATTGAGTCCTCTGTAGTCTACGCAAAACCTCATCTCTTTCTTACCACCCTGGGTGTGAGGCTTTGGCACTAGAACTACTGGGCTAGCCCAAGGGCTATCTGAGGGCTCAATGACTCCCAGCTCCAACATTTTCTGCACTTCAGTCTTGATGCAATCTCTGACATGATCAGGCTGTCTGTAGATTTTACTCTTGACAGGCAGACTGTCCCCAGTGTCAACATCATGGGTACACCAATCAGTTTGACTGGGTGTCAGAGAGAACATATGTCTAAAGGATTGCAGAACCTGTCTACAATCCTGTTGCTGATGTTCAGAGAGGCTGCCACAAAAGACAACACCATCTACTGATCCATCATCAGGATTCTGAGTGAGCAGGTCTGGGAAAGGGTCACTCTCTTCCTCCTGTCCCTCATCTGTGGCCATGAGCAAGCCCATGTCCTTCCTGTTGACATATGCCTTGAGCCTGTTTACATGGAGCACCCTGAGGGGGCTCCTGGGAGTTCCAAGGTCCACCAGGTAGGTGACCTCTCCCTTTTGCTCAATGATTGTGTGGGGCCCAGACCATTTGTCTTTGAGTGCTGCTGGGGCCACCAGCTCCAGCACCCACACCTTCTGTCCAGGCTTGTACACAGTCAGGACAGCCTTTTGGTCATGCCACGCTTTTTGGAGTTCTTGGCTTGCCTCAAGGTTTTTGGATGCCTTTTCCATATACTCAGCCATCCTGGAGCGGAGACCAAGTAAATAGTCCACAATGTTTGTTCCAGGCTTTTTGAGAGGTCTCTCCCGTCCTTCCTTTATCAAACAAAGGGGTCCTCTTACAGGATGCCCAAACAGAAGCTCAAAAGGGCTGTAGCCAACCCCCTTCTGTGGGACCTCTCTGTTAGCAAACAAGAGGCAGGGTATCAGGACATCCCATCTTCTCATGAGAGGTTCAGGTAGTCCATGAATCATCCCTTTGAGGGTCCTGTTGAATCTTTCAACAAGCCCATTGCACTGTGGGTGATAGGGTGTAGTGAACTTGTAGTTGACACCACATTCCTTCCACATTGCAGTCAGATATCCTGACATGAAGTTTGCACCTCTGTCAGAGACAACCTCCTTAGGGAAGCCCACTCTGGAGAACACTCCAATTAGGGCTCTTGCCACTACAGGTGCTGTAGTGGTCCTAAGGGGAATAGCTTCAGGGTACCTGGTGGCATGGTCCACTATCACCAGTATAAACTTGTGCCCTGATGCTGTCTGGGGTTCCATTGGACCAACAATGTCAATCCCCACTCTCTCAAAGGGTACCCCCACCACAGGTAGTGGTATGAGGGGGGCCTTTGTTGTGCCACCTGACTTGCCACTGGCTTGGCAAGTGACACAGGAGCGACAAAACTCCTTGGTATCTTCACTCATGTGAGGCCAGTGAAAGTGTGTGACAAGTCTGTCCCACGTTTTGTTCTGGTCTAAGTGACCTGCAAGGGGAATTTCATGGGCCAAGGTAAGAAGGAAACCTCTCTGAGACAAGGGGATGACCAGCCTCCTGGTCATACCAGGCTTGGGGTCTCTTGACTCAGAGTAGAGGAGTCCATCATCCAAGTATACCTTGTGGGTACCTGTGTCATTCCCAGTAGCCTCAGCAGCAGCCTGCTGTCTGAGGGGTTCAAGTGAGGGGCAGTCTAACTGTGCCTTCCCCAGGTCTGCTCTGGAGGGTCCCCCTGAGCCCAGAAACTCAACCTGATCAGGTTCAAGTTCTTCAGGCTCAGTTTCCCTCAGTTCCTTGAGATCAGCCTCCTCAGAGACTTGATCCACAACCTGGGGCAAGGGGGAAGGCAATGCCTTAACCCTACTGCTCCTTCTCTTGGGAGGTGTCTGGTCCATTGTTCCAGGATCCAGCACCTGTTCAGTGTGGCATCTTTTGGCCTGTGACCTAGTCACAGCAAGGACATGTGCTGGCAAGCCTAACATTTCCATGTGAGTCCTCTGCTCCACTTCTGACCATAGGGATGTTTCCAAATCATTGCCCAACAGACATTCTACTGGGAGGTCTGAACTAACTACAACCTTCTTTGGGCCACTTACCCCTCCCCAGGAGAAATCAACAATTGCCATACTGCGATTGGTAGTGACATTGCTGGCATTGGTCACCAGGTAATCTGCACCTGGCATGATCTGTCCAGGGAACACAAAGTTAGGTGTCACCATCGTGACACTGGCACAAGTGTCCCTGTAGGCCTGAGCCATCTTTCCATTGATTAAAGGTGACTGCCTGTATTTGCCCAAAGTATTGGGACTTGCATCAGGGCATATATCTACATCCCCTGTACAGACAAGGACAGCCTGAGTGAGTGTGCCAACTAAGTTGTCAGACCCCTCAGTTCCCAAGGTTAACCCAACTATTCCCTTGGGAGGTGCACTACCACTACTGACTGTACTAGGGGGTGCAGTTGCCTTAGGGGCTGTAGTGGTAGGAGTTTGCCCTCCTCTTTTGGTGCACTCACTAAACCAGTGAGACTTACTTTTACAGTATTGGCACCACCTTTTTGACAGGCCTTCTTGAGTCTTCTTTTTCTGCTGTGAAGCCTGACCCCCACCCTCTTTGGTTTGTTGGGGACCTGTTGAAGACTTCTGGTCATTTTGTTCACTCTTGTTACTATCCTTTTGGTCTGCTTTCTTCTGACCACCCTGGTTCTGAGTCTGGTTCTGCTTGACCCTTGTTCTGACCCATCTGTCTGCCTTCTTTCCCAATTCTTGGGGAGAGGTCAGATCTGAATCAACAAGGTGCTGATGCAACAACTGGTTCTGACAATTATTTAAAATCTGTTCTCTCATGATCAGATTATACAACCCTGTGGAATCAGTTACCTTGCTACCCAGCAACCAGCCTTCCAAAGCCTTAGTGGCACAATCAACAAAGTCATTCCAATCCTGAGACTGAGTTTTCTGGGTGTCTCTGAACAGCAACCTGTACTGTTCAATGGTTAAGCCAAACCCATCAACCAGTGTGTTCTTCAGGACCTGGTAGTTGTTAGCATCCTCAACTCTAGTAGTGAGGAGCTTATCTCTACCTTTGCCTTCAAAGGAGAGCCACAATATAGCTGCCCACTGACTTTGGGGGATGCACTGGACAGTGCAGGCCCTCTCCAAAGCAGCCATCCACTTGTGGATGTCATCCCCTTGTTTAAAGGGGGGCACTATCTTAGTCAGGTGTTTAGTATCTAAACTCCTTTCCTTATCTCTAGGGAGATTGCTGCCACCAGTGGGAAGTATCCCACTCATCTGCTGCTCTCTTGCAAAGGCAAGCTTCTCTTTGGCCAGGGCAAGTTCTTCCCTTTCAATCCTCAGATTAGCCTGTCTCATCCTTGCTTCATGCTCTATTCTCTGAGGGGAAGTCAATCTCCTCTGGGGAGAAATCCTCCTCCTCTGGGAAGAGGCATTAGAGTGCAGAGATCTGTTGGAGTCCCTAGAAGTAGATCTATCCCTTCTAACTCCAAGGTTAGGCCTTATTAGGGTCAGTACTGGGGGTCCCCCAGATCCTTGCCCAAGGAGGCCTAAGTTGGCCCTAGTGAGTCTGCTGACTAACTCAGACCTGTTGTCTGCCTCATCCCCAGAGACTTCCTCTTCTTCCTCCTCCTCAACTGCATCATCAGTGTTGAGGAGGTCTGGATCACCAAGGGCACCCTCTAAGGCTGGCATATTCTCATCTGACTGGGAAGCTTTCCTAGCATCATATGTCTCTAAGAGACCTATCAGAAAGGGAATGGTGGGGTTAGACCCCTGTTTCAGTTTCCTGGAGGTGCACACTTGTCTCATCTCCTGGAAACTGAGAGCTGCATATCTTGATTTGACCTGTGGAGGGTCACTAACCACTAGGGGAGTCTCTGAAGACTCTCCATGGGTAGACATGCTTTTCTAGTGAGGTGTAAGTGGTGCACTTACCTACACTATATGTTTGCCTACTGATCCCTTGCTAGAGTTGTAGTTTAGGGTGTGCTAAGCCCTAGGAGCTACAACAGCCGGTTCAGTAGAACTCAGAGTATTCTTAGCTAAGTTATATGTACCTTAGTACTTATGTGATCTTTAAAATGATATTCTTAGGATACGTGTGGTAAAACAACAGCAAGCTCAAATCCCAACCGCTGCTCACCAATGTGAGAAGTTGGCCTGATATATAATGTTCACTATTCTAGTGAGCACTTTGTATCAGTCCAAACAACCCTTATTGATGATTGGTTGTAAGTCAACCTTATAGACCAGCTATCCTAGTAGCATGGATACGAGCAGTCTAAGGCTAAACTCTAGAGGGCGTGTTAAGCCAGCTGTTTTACCATCACATATACCCCTTGAACACCCAGTGAAAGGACACCACACAAGTTGTTATGAAAATAAACGTATATTTATTTATAACAAGACTACCCTGGCTCTTTATGAGACAGGGAGCTAAGCACACAACAAAACTCTTACGAAAATACTTAAAGTCGCACGATTTACACAAATGCCCGAGGGGCACGAAAAGCCATATACTACAAAAGTGGAATGCGAAATTACTAGCAGGTAAGTACTATTCTCATAGGCTTCAGAATCGCTAGGACTAATCTCCTGTACCTTCAGATTGCAAGGGGGAGGCCTAGGGACGTCGTGTACAGAGTGGGAACTCTCACGCGTAAGGCGGGAAAAAGTCTATGGAGGCTAGTAAAGACAAAGTTAGTGTTCTCGGGCGAACCCGACTAAGTAGAGCTGAAACGACAGTGGATCCTGACACTTAGATAGTTAGGCTATGCTGGAGCACCGAAATGCTCAGGTTACCTAGCCCAGGGGCTGCGGCTGCATAGGGCTGAAAAGACGTCGGGGATCCTCGTTGCAGTCTATGGAGCCTGAAGAAAGAAGTTGCTGGCAGGCGACCAGTGAAGAAGTTCGTGGTGATCCAAGCCTGGATCAGTGAAGATGGATACCTGAAAGCAGAGGGGACCAAGTTCTGAATCACTAGCCAGTGATTAGATGGGCACCAGGATGGCACCGGGTAAAGTCACCTCGACCAGGTGAGTGGGCGATGCTGGGATCTGCAGTCTCTCGGACCAGGAGGCGTTGTCGGCGACCAGGATGGAGGGGCGAGCTGTCCCACGGTGGTATCTGCTGTAGACGTCACTGGACCCGGGATTGGGGCAACAAGTCTTGGCAAATGCAAGCCCACGCGGTGGACTTAAAATGGCGTCTGGAGTGGACCAGGAGGGTCCAGGGTACTTCTCTGATGGAGGGAAGCAAGGGCCAGTCTGGAGCAACCAGACCAGCGGTGTTGTCGTCGAAGTTCGTCGTCAGGAGGGCCACTAGCCAACGGGCAAGTGACCTGGACAACGCGGTGAGCAGCAAAGAGCAGAAGGGCCCCACGCAGATCTCGTGGATGCAAGGGGGCTGTACTTCGGTGCTGGAGCTACTCAGGGTCGGGGCTTCTCTTACCCCAAAGCACTCGGTCGAGGGTCACTCGGTGGTCGTGCTGGACAAGCGTCGTGCAGTCTTTGAAGATGGCCGGTCCCTCGAGGTCTCGTCACACCCACGGATCACAGCTGGGCTGATGATGCAGGTTGAGGTCAGAGGTGCCAGGGAAGCCGGTTCTCGTCGAGCTGGGCAGTCTTGATCCGGTGAGGGGACTTACAGCAGACCGCGATGCTTGGATGGTGCCTGCTGCTGCAGGGTGACTACTCCTTAGTCACAAGGGAGAAATCTTAGGAAGAAGTCGAGAGTTCCTTTCGTGGAAAGTAGTTTCAGGATTCAAAGATGATCTATTTTGGAAGGGGGCCAGTTCCAACCTTTATCCTGCAAAAAGGGGCTGGCACGCGACTAAGTCCTGCCCTATGGGTGGGACTAGGAGGGGGGTGGTTACACCCCTCTCCTTTGGTGGGCTTTCCCCAGATCAGGGGCTGGAGTGCCCCTGGAACTGGTTCAAGCCGGCCTATGCACAGTGAGCACCGGGGTGCCACTTGCAGTCACCTTCCTCTAAAGCCTTGCCTACCTTGGATACACAAAATCCTGTCTGGGACGGTGCTGGCACCGCCCCTGACAGGAAACCCTTTGTCCAGGCCTCCGTTTGCTGGGAGGACTCCCAGCAGCAAGAGGGCAGACTTGTGTCTCGGTGGCAGCATCCATTTTGTGGAGCTGAGGCTCTGTCTGACTTTAACCGGGGTTACAGGTTACCAACATGTCTTCTCCCTCTAGAGGGGTGGAATGCTACCCCCGTCGCCAGAACTGGCAAGGGGGTAGTATTCCAAAGCGTATGACACCTTACACGACATGTTTAGATAATGTCAGTCCAAAGTTACCATAACCGTGAGGATTATAAGGCACTTAAGAGTATATGGTCTGACGCTATCATGGAAACGGCTAAGGGATAGATCCCGAAAGCCGCAGACAGGCTCAGCTCATGCCAGAGCACCATCTCACACGATTCCAAGCACTCTGCCTTCAGGATTGTTAAGGCCTGCCATAGGAGTGACTGATAGGAGATCTGTGTCTCCATTTGAGGGTTAGATATAGGAATACTATATCTAAAGCAAAGGGTGATTACACCACCTTGCTCCAGCTGTCAAGCAGCCAGTTGTGTCTGTTTAGTTAGTCAGCCCAGGGGTGGCATAATACATGCTGCAGCCCCTGGGAGACTTCTGGGTGCACCTCTGCCCTGGGTACAGGGACTTGGAGAGGGCCCAGTGCCAATTCAGTACCTGGGTACAATTTGGAATAGAGAGAACAGCTAGGCTGTGGGTCTGATTAGCAGGCCCACAGCCAGGGAAAGTCGTAAACCAGTGAAGCAAAAAGCAAAAATCTGGGTGATCATAGGATTGCAGACCCTACTCTCCTACAGAAGGGAGCTAGACGTCCTACCACAAGAGCCTGCTCTGCAGCAAAGTGGAAGCGGTTTGTGATTTACTGTAATAACAATCACATCAACCCGCTTGATGCCTCTGTCCAAAACATTATATGCTATTTGTTACATCTACAATGTTCCAATTTAGCCTACACGTCAATACGTTTATATCTGGCCGCAATAGCTGCATACCTCCAGAATAGGCAACATCTATCTCTTTTTAGAGTGCCTGTTATTAGACCCCTTATGGAGGGACTCAAGAGTAATTCTCCCGAGACGTCCACCTGCTCCAGTATGGAATCTCAACATTGTTCTCACCAGACTAATGGGTCCACCCTTCGAGCCATTGCACAAATGTGAACTGCAATTTCTCACATGGAAATCTGATTTCCTCGTGGCTATCACATCACTCAGAAGGGTGGGTGAGCTTAAATCATTAACTATAGAAGAACCCTTTTTTTTACAAATGCACCAAAATTAAGTGGTTCTTCAGACTAATCCTAAATTCCTTCCAAAAGACATTTCTGTTTTTCACATCAATGAATCGGTTCAGTTACCCATGTTCTTCCCTCAACCAGATTCAGTGGCAGAACGTGCCCTACACACATTAGATATAAAGAGAGCATTGCTGTATTACGTAGAAAGGACAAAACCTTTCCACAACACAATTCAATTTTTTGTCGCTTTTGCTCCACCACACAAAGGCAATCCCCTATCAAAATCAGGAATTGCAAGGTGGATAGTCGAGTGCTTTCAAATATGCTGTGCAAAGCAAAACGCACACTAACCATTCCCCCTAGAGCAGACGCAAACTGGGAGCTTCTATTGCATTGTTAGGAAATATACCCATAGATGACATATGCAAAGCTGCAACATGGTCTTCACCTCACACATTCACAAAACCCTATTGTGTAGATGCGTTAGCAAGACAACAAGCTAGAGTGGGCCAGCCAGTGTTACGTACACTATTTCAGACCACTGCAACAGATACAGGTTAGCCACCACTTTGGGAGATAACTGCTATATCATCTATGCATAGCATATGATCTACAGCTCATATGTCTCAAACGGAAAATGGGGCTTGCCCAGCATGCATCTTTTCATGCCATATAGAGCTATAGAGTCATCTGCACCCACCCACGCTCACCCACCTCCCCGGGTTCCTATACATGTTGCAGTAACATCTTACATGCATTGATGGGCATCTCATTTTACTTCTACTATCTCCGTTATCACCCTCTGTGGGAAAACAATCTAACAATGGAGCCGATGCCCATGTATACTATCACCGAAAGGAGGAGTCACCTACCTCGTGACTGGAAAGACTTCTTTGAAGAAAAACAAAGTGCAAATATCCTGACCGAACACTAGATGGCGATCTATGCATAGCATATGACTCTAGCTCTACATGCCAAGAACAGATGCATACTGTGGGAAGGAGCATTTACCTTCTCGCTGATTAAAAAAGAGGTGAGGTTGGACTTTGTCTGCCAGATGTTATTGAAGAAAACACTCATCACCACAACACAAATGAAGGACTAAAGTTGTGTGCTGCTCAGTTACAGAAAATGTAGAGAACACCAAGTAATACAAGTGATGGTAACTTTCTCCATCAAATTTCTAAGCACTGGAAGTTAACAGTTAGGGTAGCATTAGTTTGCCTATGTAGAAGCAGAAGAGATGCCCGTGGAAGATAGGCCAATCCACGGTTCGGAAGTCACATTGACTGTAGTGGGCTGTCTTCAGCAGTGGTTCCCAACCTGTGGTGTGGGGATCCCTGGGAGTCTGTGAAGACTCCCCAGGGGGTCCGCGACTCCTTAGAAAATTTAATAAAGTGTACATAAATACAAAAACAAAATGTACCATTGACATTTTTTAAATGTACTGTAAATGTGAAGGAATTTGAAATTCGAGGCTAAAAATTTATTTATTTATGCAGTTTTGTATAGTGCGAACTCGACCTGAAGGTATCTGAGCGCTCTACATAGTTGGCAAAGAAATAGTTACCCGAGTTACATAAAGGGATTGCAGTTAACCACATCGGTGCTCATGACGAGCGCAGCTCGTCATGAGGCACCGTGGCGCTGAGCTTGTTATAACGGCTGTGGAACGCCCACGCAGGGATAATTCCCCTACTGTGCTGGGCGTTCCATTAAATGTGCGTGAGCTCGTCATGAGCACAGTGTCCCCGTGCAGCGTGACGAGTCGAGCTCGTCACAAGCACCGCGGCGCCGCGCGCGGCCTCCCTCCCTCCACCCCGCGCCAGGGGAATTAGTCCTGCGGCGAATGGGTTAAATGGAATCGGCACAAATACATAGCAGCAGTGTACACAGACGTATACTATAGATAGTTGTGGTTGTACGAGTTACATTTGGAGTAAAAACAGTTACATGAAATGGTCAAAGATACAAGGCAACAGTGTAAATGAAGGACAGTGGGATATATGGGTGTTTATAGGTCTGGGGTAGTTACCTTAGGGTGTGTTGACTTGCTTGTGAAGCAGTGAGTGCATTAGCTGAAATGTTGAAGTAGGATGAGCAAGAAAGCATAGGATAACATTTAGGCCTATAATGACAATATAGATCAGCGAATGAGTATATACAGCACCTTGAAACCCTCAAGTGTGAGTAGTCGCGCTTTACAAACCCCTGATTGAATGATATATGGGCGTTCTAGTTCTGAGGTAGTTACGTAGGGTGTGCCGCCTAAGCTTACCATACGTGCATAATGTTATGTCAGCAATTTGTAGGCCGCATTCTTACTCCAGTTCGTAGTGTCCCCGTGCTAAAATTACGAAAGACCGAGAGGGTGATTATACCACCTCTACTGTTGCTTTGAGCTTCTCAACAGCCAGGTTTTTAGGTATTTTCGAGGGGACGTTTTTGAAGATTGTAATCTTAGGTGCAAAGGCAGTAGGTTCCACTCTTTAGCTGCCTGGAACCTAAAGGTGCTACTACCAGGGTGCTTTCTATTGAATTTTGGAACGCGAACCAGTCCTGTTCCAGCTGATCTTAAACCGAGCTTTTGGTGGTATGGTAAACTCATAGGACGAACATAACTCGAACCTTTGCCCTGCAGTATTTTGTGAACATAGTTTAGGGCTATAAAAGATATCCTTTCCTCTATGGGGAGCCAGTGAAGAGTGTCCAGAGCTCACCCTGTGTGAGCACTTTTGCACTTGGAAGCATACGGATGCTCCTCTTAGAGGCCCTAAGTAAAGGGCATTGCAGTAGTCCAGTCTTGATACCACAAGGGCCTGGACTGCCGATTTTTTTCCACGTTTTCCTGAATAAGCCCTAGGATCTTCCTAATAATTTTCAGAACCCAAAACAGGTACCTGTGAAAGTGGAGATTTGGTCTGAGAAAGATAAAGTGGAGTCAAACCAAACTCAGAGATTTTTAACTTAGTTGTTCGGGGAAGGTGGGGGACCCAACTCAGTGGGCCACCAGATCAAGGACCAAATAGATGGTTGCTTCCATACAACTAAGATGTCAGTTTTACTAGCGTTTAATCTCAGGCAGCTGTTTTTCATCCATTCGCCAAGTCAACTAGACATTGTAGGAGAGTAGGGTCTGCTTCCTATGGTCACCCCCACTTTTTGCTGTGATTTTCTGGTTTTTCGACTTTAGTGTGGCTGTGGACCTGCTAATCAGACCCACAGCTGTTCTCTCTCTAAATGGACTCCATGTACTTTAGGTACATACCAGATTGGGTATTGGGTCACCTCTGTGAGCCCCTGTATAATGTACCATAGGTACCCAGGGCATAGGTGCATCCACGGCCTACTAGGGGCTGCAGCATGTATTATGCCACCCCTGGCTGGCCCTCCAAACTGACACCACAGGCTGATCACTCAGCTTGGATAAGGTGGTGTAATCACCCCTTACTTAGATATAGTATACCAATATCTACCTTTACATATAGACACATATACACCTATAAGCCACTCCTATGGTAGGCAATCTTGGAGGCAGAGTGCTTGGTGTTATGTGAGAGGGTGCCCTAGCATGAGCTGAGCCCCTCTGCAGCTTTCAGTACCATCTCCTTATAGCTGTTCTATGATATAGCCATACCATATACTCTTAAGTGCATTATAATCCTCGCGGTTAATGCTAACTTTGGTTTGGCATTATCAAAACATGTCGTGTAAGGTGTCAAACACTTTGGAATACTACCCCCACCTGCCAATTCTGGCGGCGGGGGTAGCATTCCATTCTTTTAGAGGGAAAAGACATGTAGTTTACTGCTTTACCTGGTTAAAGTTAAACAGAGCCTCAGCATCACAATATGGATGCTGCTGCCACAGACACGAGTCTGACCTCCTGTTGCTGGACAAAACTCCGTCAGGGAAGGCCTGGACAATAGGTTTCCTGTCCAGGGAGGTGCCAGCACCTCCCCAGACAGGGGTTTTGTGTATTGTGGCAGGGAGGGCTGCATTCAGTGAATTCATCTATACACTGCATGGGGTACACAAGGTGCTCCATGCATAGCCAGGTTCAAACCAGTTGCTGGGGCACTCCAGCCCCAGCTCTGGCACGAAACTGGACAAAGGGAAAGGGGTGTAACCACCCCCTTCCCAGGTCCACCCATAGGAGGGACCTAGTCAGGTAATCCAGACCCCATCCTTAGTATAAGTATAGGAGCTGTATCCGTAGGACTTTAGATTATCCTGGAAGAATCTTTGAAAGACATATCCTGGACCTTCGACATTCCATTCTGACTGAAAGACGGAAGACATCTCCCTTGTGGTCAAGGAGTGACCACCCTGTGCAAACAGGCACCAACAGCAACTTCGCCGATCTGCAGTTTCAATGCTCCTGTCAGAACCCGAAGACCCTGTGACACAAGAACAAGACTTGCAGACTTCTCTGACTCTGACCCACATCCACAGCAAAGCTGAGATCTGTGGCGGGCACGAGAGACATGGGACTGGACACCCTGGACATCCTGGATTTTGCGAACAGCTCAACTGCCGAGGTACCCTTGCAGTTGTGTATTGGGGTACAAGAAGCCCCAGACCCGAGCACCATTTGCACCAAAGCTCGGCCCTCCACACTCCATGAGTGCCACGTGGGGCCTGCTCTTGCATTTCAGCTCAATGCATCTCCCCGGTTCCTTGCCCGTTGGCTAGTCAGCCCCCTGAAGACTTTCTTTTTTAACTAAACTGCTTTCCTGGTTGCTCCAGGCTTGCACCAGCTTCCCTTCAAAGGAGAAGAGCCACAGACCTTGCTGGTCTGCAACAGAGCCAATCTCGTCATCCTGCATGGGTTGTGGTTGCCAAGGCTTGTTGAGTCCAATCTGGATACCGATACCGCAGTCAACTAGATCCATTGTGGGACAGCTCATATCCAGCTCCTGGTCATCGTCTGTGCCTCCTGTACCTCGTGGCTGAAGAGACAAGCCCACGTTCTTCACCTTCAAGCACGCAACATCGCCTGGTTCCTTCCTGGTCACTGGTTAGTGACCCAGACTCTGTCTCCTCTGCTTTCAGCGTCTACCGATTTTTGATCCACCCTTGGATCCACCCGGACACTTTTCCTCTGGTCGCCTGCAGCACTTCTCTGCAGATCTCCATAGAAAACGACGACGAAACCCGACACCAAAAGGCACCTATGCACCCGGCTTTCCTGGGTGAGGTAACACGAGTACTCTGGTGCTCCCGTGGGTCTTGACTCTCGAAGTGTCCTAGTCTAAAAAGGTTCCATCGTAGTCCATCAGGAAGTGTCCTTAAACAGTAACTTTGTAACGTCTTCGTTTCCTATTATAAGTCAATGGTAACTCGCGACTGTGTTTAGACACTGCACGCATCTCCCGTGGGTCTCCTACTTCCTAACCCTTGGTTGTTTAGTGTAGCCCCAGCGATTCCACAGGCCCTAGGCCTGCTGACTAACTCTCATGTGGTTCTTATACCACTTCTTTAGTATATGGTTTGTGAGGCCCCTAGGGCATAACTGTATTTGTGCAACTTATCGTATGCTAATTGAGTAACTTGTGATGTACTTTGACCTCTGACCTCATAAAGAGTGCAGAGGTTGTGTTAGAAATAAATACATATATATTTGATATATACCTTGTGTGGTGTCCTTTCATTTGGTATTCAAGGGATTATAATTGGTAAAACAGCTTGCTTCATATGCTCTCTGAAGTCTTAGCCTAAGACTGCTGGTCCATGCTACCACTAGGATAGCTTGTCGATAAGGTTGACTTTACAACCACCATCAATAAGGGTCGTTTAGACTGGTGCAAGGTGCCCACTGGAATAGTGGACATCATATGCCAGGCTAACTTCTCACAGACATAATTTAAAATCTTCTGCATCTTGGTCGTTGTCTTGGGCCAGAGTTATGATCAGTTGTGTGTCATCTGCATAAGGCACTGTCCGCACACCATGGCTTTTCATGAGGTCCGCCAACTAGTGCATATATAAGTTAAAGTGGGTCAGGCTCAGAGCTGAGACCTGGGGTACGCCCTCTTTCAACCGCCGGGTGGTAGAGACAAATGTATTTATTTATTTTATTTATTGAATTTGTAAAGAGCAGGAATCTTCCCCCCCTCCCGAAGGGGTATCTCCGCACTAAGGAAAGTAGCAGAGCTAGGTACGTCAATTATTGAACAGTTCTGTATGTAGGAGTTTCCTGAAGTGGAGAAGATTAGTGCACTCCCGCAATTGGATGGGCAATTGGTTCCAGTACACGGGGGTCAGGTATGTAAAAGCTTTGCCCCGGCTCAGAGTTTTCTGTAACGGGGAGAGCTAGTAGAGCTTTATCTCCCGAGTGAAGAGATCTTCTGGGCAGATAGTATTTAAGTTTTTCGGCCTGGTAACTTAGGCCTCTGCCATGCAGTGACCTGTGGACTAGATTTCACATTTTAAACTTGATTCTCTGGCGGATGGCGAGCCAGTGAAGCTGCCGTAACAATGTCCGGGAGGTGGTTCTAGCGGGCATGTTAGGAGCCAAGCGGGCTGCTGTGTTCTGAACCACCTGCAGTCTGTTCAGCATGGATTCGTTAGTGGACATAAGGGCGTTGCAGTAATTGAGACGGCTGACAATTAAGGCCTGTATTAGGGTCCTGTGGGCCTCTTTTAGGGAAAGGAGGTGGAACACACTACGGAGGAGGCTCAGTGTGTGGAAACAGGTACCTTGGGTTGCCAAGACTTGGTCTCTCATAGAGAGGGGTCCAGTCGGGCACCCAGGTTTTTAGCCACAGGGTTGGGGGTGGGGGCCTGGGCTTGGCTCTGCGGGCCACCAGTTTGGTGACCACAGGGTTTGAGCTTTAACAAACAGTAAGATTTCAGTTTTGGCTGCATTAAACTGAAGGAAGTTTTGCGTCATCCATCCGGAGATTGCTCGCATACCTTCTGCGAAGAGAGATTTGGTAGATATCTTGTCATCAAAAGAGAAGACGAGTTGGGTATCGTCCGCATAGAAATAAGGGATGAATCCATGGTCTGACGATCTTGGTGAGGAGGGCAACGTACACATTGAATGGAGTATGGCTAAGACACGAGCCCTGTGGTACCCCTTAGTGAGCTCCAGGGTTCGGGATTGAAAAGGGCCCGAGTTGACAGGTTGGGTTCACTGATCCAGGAAGCAGGCTAGCCATTTGTCCCTGGACACCGATCTCATTCAGTCTATAGAGTAGCATCTGGTGATCCACGGTATCGAAAGCTGCGGACAAATCCTGTAGTACTGGAAGCACCGCCTTATTGTCCGTGGCAAGTTTAATGTGATCTGTGGTGCCAATGAGGGTGATTTCAGTAGAATAGTTGGGTCTGAAACCGGATTAGGAGGGGTCAAGTTTTTCATGGGATTCTAAGTCCCCATGAGTTGAGTATTAATATGTCTTTTCAGGAGTTTACTCCTGAGTGGGAGGAGTGAAATGGGGCGGTAGTTTGTCAACTCAGTTGAGGGTACATGTACCATTTTCCGGATCAGGAGCACTTGCGCCACCTTCCATTCGCGTGGGAGTCATTTAATATCGTGTAGATAGAAGGGGCTAGTTGCGTGGCTTGTGAGGCAAACTGGTTGGGTGGCAAAATACTGAGGGGTGAACCGGATTTAGATTTTCTCTGCATCTCTTCTACAGGAGGCATCGGCAAGACATGAAAGCTCTTGAGGCAGCCCTCGCTCTTTCTCTGAGATGTAGACAGTAGGACACAGATATCAGGGAGTTCTGAGTCACTGTGTGGAAAATTAGTGCGTTTTGGTGAACATTATCTGCGCCATCTTGCCTCTTCCCCTGATGCCACACTTTTGTTGCGCGCGTCCGCCATTTTAAGATGCCCCGATCAGAACCAACCCTTTTGCATGCCGCTGGCCCCTGACATAGCCCTTTGCCTTCGCTAAGCCTGCCCGCTGACCACCCCCCTGCTTGCACCTGCCTGGAGTCATAAACCCCTCTTCGGCGCTGCTCTGCCCCCGGCCCTCATCCTGTTCCCAGCGCGACACCTCCCTGCTTTCCTTTCATGATCTCCGGCCCTTAGATGCAAACCCCCTTTTTCCCCGTGTGCCCGTTTTGTCCTCCCCGTTCCCAAGCCGACACCCAGCTCTGCCGATACCACCCTCGCCCCTCCCCGTACAATAGAAAGCTTCCCCCATCAAAGAAATCCCCGGGTTGATCAAAGCCCCCACCCCATGAGATCCAATCAGACTCCCCTCATCCCGTGGATCGGCGGATTATCCAGCTGCGCGATGCTCACCACCTGTTGTGATTAGGGTGGGGATTTCAACTGTAAATGTGTGTGGGAACGGGCCCCAAAGGGGGATTCCGGGTATGTCTTTCCGTATATCAAAGCTTTGTCACATATTTGTAAACTGCAATAAAAACCATAAAACACTGTATATAAGGGGCCAGGCCTCAAATGTACGTTAGAGCACCTCTGAACGATACCTTCTGTCCGTTTCGTTGTGTTCTCCTCCGGAGAGAATAAAAACCTTGTTTCCTGCTTTCCAGTCTCCAGCGCCTGCCTCTTCATTGATTTAAATAACTAGAGGGTCACAGAGGCAATACCGCCGGGCAAATATCGATTGTCCCCGACCCGATTGAAACTGTTTTTACAATTGGCGTCCCAAGCGTGGGGCCCATCAGCGACTCGTGGATCCAGTGGGAGAGGTCCCGACGACAGAGTGAACGACTGCAACGATCGGGAGAGCTCTTGCCCAATAGACCCTCGTCTGGCAGCCGATCATCCGAACTTCACTAGTTCCGAACAGACCTCTCTCGAGTGATCTACGGTCCTGACTGGGAACCATCAGGAGTGCCGTGAGAAATACGAGAAAAAGAGGACGATCGGGCGCTGGATTCGGAAGACAAGAAACTGTCCACATGGTCCGGGTAAGGTCGTGTTGCCACGACAAATTGCGAAAGAATTTGTCTTGATTGATTGTCAAAAAAATACTAGTATTGCCTTGTTTATTTTTATTTAGAGATTCACTGTCTGCAAACGGAGAAGCAACAGGCTCTCTCTCCCTTTGCAAGCAGTGGAGGATAAGTAGGGTAGCAGCCGTGCTTGTTCTTTTTCTCCCCCACTCAATAATTGCTTGAAACTGAACTGTTGTTCACAAACTATTGTTTCCTGGAGATTCTCTGTCTGCAAGCAGGGAAGAGACCATCCTTTTTGCAGATAGTGAAAAGGGTAGGTGACGCAGATCTTTGCGGTCCTACTCATTCTCCCCATTGTTATTTTGTTGGTCTATTGGTTTTTTTGGGATCCATGAGGTATTCACTGCCTGCAAACAACGTAGAATAGAAATATTCTGTCTAGTCTTTGCACCTAGTGATAAGATAGGCAGTGCTGACTTTTTAGTCCCTCGTTACGAGCCGTCATGTCTGTCTTCTCCCCATTGATAAATAGCCTGTTTAGCCCGGACCGGGTGTTAGAAGTGGACCATATGGCTCCACTAGAAGGCACCCCTAATAAGGACATGTTCATAAACTATGGGTTAGTTACCATAGCTTATAATAAATTATGGCACAGATATACCGAAGATAGCCAAGACAAACAGTGGCCACTGGCAGGATCCTTCGACCTTGATAAAATAGAAACGTTAGAAATAGCCCTTCGAAATAATAAGACAACGCCAATTATGCTCGACAGTCTCGGTATGTGGCGCAGAGAGGCTATGCAACGACAGAGAAAAGACGAGGATAAACCAAGTAGGGAAATATACCGACAGGACAACCCCAGGACACCGCTACCCACAACTTACCCCCCGACACTATACCAAGGACGACCAGACTTAGGGTCAGACCAATGCGCTTTTTGTAGGTATGTCGGACACTGGAAAGCCCAATGCCCGACTCTACTGAGCGTGAGTAGGAGCAGAGGACCGACAGGAACGACAGACCGACAGTACGAGAAAAGGCGCGAGACAGAGAAGAACCCGACTTACATAGACAGGCCAGACAGAACCACCACGTTTGATTATGCCCGATGGCACAGATTTCGCCAGGAAAACCTCAGCGGCATGATCAAGTTCTCCTAGGTCGGGCAATGTCAAGACGGGAACCCAGCCTCGTTTAAAAACTTACAGACGGAAAGAGATAATTATGACCGATAACTGTTTTTATATTTGTCTTGGGTCTTTGTATGTCGTACTTGTACTGTCCCCCGTCTGAGTTCGTGTGTATGTAATGTACAAATCTGCGTCATCCCTTTTACACGTGTTTCCGTGCTACTCGACCCCTGTTAGCAGAAACTTAGCATAAAAGCAACCTGGAAAGAAAGAAATGATAAAACAAAATCCGTAGAACATTAATAAACTTGAACTTTTAATTTAACACAACAAACAAGGAATAATAACGATAAACTGTAGAAAATGAAAGTCAAACGGAACATTCGCCCCCCCCCCATTCTGGAACCTTCCAAAATAGGGTAGGGTTACGGCTACGCCCAACCAACGGCAACCCATATAAGGCGAGCCCCGCCGCCAACTCTTGGTCAGGAAATCTTAACGTATGGGGGAGCCGGAGGAGAGGCGGGAGCCCGCAGCCTGGGCATTTGCAGGTAGTCCCGCCACATGTCTCTTTGGCCGGCCGCAACGGGCCTGGAAAGACTAAGGTAGTCCCGCCACATGTCAAGAGGAGAACGAGGCACCTCTTCCTTTTCTCTTCCGTCACGGCCGCAGTAGTCCTGGACGGCGGGATGTCCTGCACGTACCTCCACAACAATTTGTCCAAGTTGGACTGGGAGGGAGAGGCGACGCGGACGAGCCTCTCCCACCTCCACCGGTAGGAGGTTTCCCAGCCCCCAGCCCGGCGCCGAACACCCCCAGTCAGGCGATGGTGCCCATACTTCCACAGCACCGGACACACCATGGTGGCACCCCAGTACTTGCGCAGCACCGAACACACAATGGTGGCACCGCAGTATTTGCGCAGCACCGAACGTACAATGGTGACGCTTGGGGAACATCGGATGTGGAGAGGCCTTCATGCAGGGCGATGAAAAGGAGCGGCATGGAGTGCACCGGGAGAAGGAGACGATGTGAACGAGTCTCCCTCGCCCCCCCAGGTGGGGGCATCACAGCTGCACCCCAGCTGAACGTCCCGCTCTCACAAAACAGGGACCTCTTCCCTTCACTCCAAAGGGTCTCTTCCATTCTTGCAAACTCGACGAGAGTGGCCCCTGTAGGGCCTCAAAATGGCGTCTGGATCCGCTGGAAGGCGGGCCCCGGCCACTAGAGTAACTTTGGCCAGCCATACAACTCGAACATTTGTCCCATGGAGCACGAGCCCCCATCTCCGACAGCATCTCCGCAGCCTTGAAGATCATGCAAAGGTCCCCGGCGGAGCCTTCGGCCTTAGCAGGTTTCCGGTAAGGGACGGCTGCTTCGATCGCCAACGAAACAAACATGACATTGCCACACCTTCTGTTAGCGTGAATTCTAGAACTGCCGAAAAGGACTCTGGTCCAAACTGCCAGTAATGGAAACATTTCCCCCTGATGCTGCTTCCGGACTGTGCCGGCCCCGCCCAAAATGGCGCTGGTATCAATCGGAACTTACGAACACCTCGTGGTGTTCCTTCGCACTAATATAAACTTGATGTTCTGAGATTTTTGTGATCCTTTGTACACTTGGCTAGAAAAGACAAGGAGAGCTCACTCGACGAACTGTATGAAAAGATCCCCGTTACAAACGTTGATTACAAATATACAATGTATTATCTTTTTATAACTGATGTAGACCTCATTTACGATACATGCGTACGGTATGTATATAGGAAATCTGATTACAACCGTTATGATTATGTTTCTAAATTATGAAAATATATGCCCCCGAACCCCCAGCCAATTAATAGACGTTTTAGTCTCTTACAAATGAATGAGTAAAACTTTCCGATGTTTTTACTGTTGCAAACGACACCCCCCACTGTACGCACTTTAGCCATTGCCACGACCGACCAAATACGACCACACCCTCCTAATCCATATGCTGAAATGAATTTGCAAATTAAAGTCTTTTAAACTATGGACGGGTATTGCATGTTTTATTTTAAAACAATATGGGATGGGTAGGAAAGTTCTTTTTCTGTGCACCCTACTCTGCTCTCTCTTTAAGGTTAAAAGAAGATGGTTGCCCGGCCTTGGAGGACGGATCGGATCGACAACCCGACGCTCCGCATTAAAAGTACGCGACTGACTCATGAACCCTCGCGTAGAGGAAGAACGTGACTTCCAAGGATGGGTAAAACGAATGGTGTAAATGAGGGAATGTAAAAGGAGGGTGAAATGAAATAATGTAAATATTGTAAAGTACAACGTTCCGAAGTAGCAGGGACCCAAGAACCGAAGAACTTTAGAACGCCACGGCGTCGAAAGAGGTTTAAGGACCCCGATAGTAAGATATATCCTTTGACTAGATACCTCGCACTAGGCACCTCTGGTTTCCTTTTTATGTTTCCCCGCACACGCCCTACATGAACACACTACCCCCCGACTCCGAAAACCATATCTCCGGGGACCCTGCCCCAAGGAGGAAAAGACGAGTAAGAGGTAAGTAAAGGACTTATGAATCCATGTATTTGAATGCGCGCGAATGCTGTCTCCCCCACCCCCCCCTCTTTTCCTCCCTCTGCAGGTTACGTCAGAAATTACAGCCGAGGTGTGGCGAAGATCTGAGACCTTGCCATGTCCAAATACACGAAACGGACTAGCGCCGCAGGGTAGTGCCCAAGCACGCCTGCAAACTACTCACGTATCGAACAAGCCCGAAAAATTAGCACAACCTGATAAAAAAATGACCACCCTTAAACCAGACCGGAAGAATGAACCCATGTCACGTATGATGCGAAACTGTGAGGGAGTGTGTGTGTGTGTGTGTGACTGAAACATTGACCCAACTGGTCAAAGGACCGAGAATGCGAGAAAGTGCGACAAAATGGTACCTCCTTTTTTCTTCTTTCCTTTTCCCAAAGCACGTCCCCTCTACCCTGTCTAATGCTCAAACTGCATGATTACAAGATTCTAACGTGGACTCGTGAATACCCTTTACTGTGTAATGCACTAAATAGCCTTTCTTGAATGCACTGCCGCCCTCTCCGTTGCACGTGCACTATTTAGCCTGCCGTTGCACACTCTCTCTCTCTCTCTCTCTCTCTCTCTCTCTCTCTCTCTCTCTCTCTCTCTCTCTCTCTCTCTCACTCTCTCTCCCTTTTTTGCACTACCACTCTCCCGAGTGGTTAGCCCCGAAATTGGCAGATCGCCACCCCTAGCACACCACCTAATTGGCTTCAAATACCGTCAGTATTTGCACAAACATTTGTCTTTAATGCAATCACCCTGAGGCCGCGTCATTACCTCTCCTTTTCCGCTAGAAGTCAATAAACCCAGGTTGGGCCGTAAGGGAAAGGACAGGTAAGACAACAGAGGTTCCCTAATCTGGCCCGAAATAAGGGAACTACATGTCAACGGCTCCTATAGTATAAAACAAGGACCTCAGAATACGCGACCCTCCCCTCCCCGAATCGTCGCAATACCGAAACCAGAAAAACGATCACCCCCGTTGCCTCCCCTGTCTATGTCCCTGGTTGTCTCCCATAAAACCCCTGTCCCTCCTAGTTAAGTAACCGGGCTGTAAAAGGTTACGTAGGACCCAGAATGATGTTTTACAAGGTTAACAGACTAGACCAAGGTAAAGAAATCATCAAAATGAACCCCGCAGTAGTTGAAAAACAGGATGCACCGATAAAAAGGAAATGTTTAGCCATGTTCGTCTCTCAGCAAAATACCTGTGTAGTACCATGTTGACGACTCACTGTACCCTTTTGTAAATGTGAAACTCTAGAGAACGGCATATCTTTGCCAGATTTGTCCCCCGAAGGTGGGTTACCATCAGACGAACCGTCATGCCTGTAATAAATGATTCTGAAGGAAAGTCATAGTAAATCCAGCAGGTCCGCCACCGGTCATTCATATGCCAGTTGTGAACGTTAAAAATGACGGACATTTTCATTCTTTGCCTGGAGCTGGGAGAGAAATAGACTTTTTTGATTATCTTCATCCGAAAATTTTCTAAAAAACTGTCTTTTCAAACTTGTTTAAGGGTACTGCTGTTGGAGGAGAGAAGGACCGGATGTGGGAGCACGAGGCCCGACTGCAGACTAAGGGACACCTGCGACATTAGCCAAGGCGAGACCACGACTGAAAAGAGCTGCAGGACGAGGCACTGTTTCCGACAGCGTGAAAAGAAAGGGTCGACCTGATGCCCCTGCTCGACGTCCAGTGCCTGTTGACAAGTCCCCGCTCTCCGAATTCCGTCACACGCCCGCCTATTTGAAGTCTCTCGTTCCCCTAGTTTGTTCCTAATTTGGCCTTGCTCCATCCCCTTTTTCCTCTGACCTACCCTATGGACTGTCTTGAACGCTCTTCTTCCATCGGAACTTTCTGACAATCACCTCAAAGGACACGGGGCGAAAAGGACCTTTCCGACCAGAAACGCGAGGAAAGGGTCGTGCCCTGCAACGCAGAACTTAGAACAGAGCCGGACTTGTAGCTCCACCGCCGGTGCTCAACAGCGCCAACGAAAGATCACAAAGAACAATGAGAACTCGTAAACTTCGAACATTTGACATCCTCAAACCACCGTTTTTTTCTACGCCTCATTTCTCTCCCAGCCACCATTGTATTGATCCTGCTCGAATCCGAAATATGTATTAACCTGCCAGTTTATGTTATGATATGTACTTGCTGCTCGCCGTTTTTGTATTTCATTCCTATGACTTTCCTGCTGAACAAATTTATCAAAGTTCATCAAATAGGTGCACCTCCTAAAAACTAGAAACCTCAAAATGTATTGTTTACAACTCTTTATCTTGGGTTTCCTACAGTTCTCTCTCTCATGCTCACCACAATAGACCCGAGTGGAAGATGAACCAACAAGATGTCTTGAATATGTTAAAGGAGGGACTGTGGAAAATTAGTGCGTTTTGGTGAACATTATCTGCGCCATCTTGCCTCTTCCCCTGATGCCACACTTTTGTTGCGCGCGTCCGCCATTTTAAGATGCCCCGATCAGAACCAACCCTTTTGCATGCCGCTGGCCCCTGACATAGCCCTTTGCCTTCGCTAAGCCTGCCCGCTGACCACCCCCCTGCTTGCACCTGCCTGGAGTCATAAACCCCTCTTCGGCGCTGCTCTGCCCCCGGCCCTCATCCTGTTCCCAGCGCGACACCTCCCTGCTTTCCTTTCATGATCTCCGGCCCTTAGATGCAAACCCCCTTTTTCCCCGTGTGCCCGTTTTGTCCTCCCCGTTCCCAAGCCGACACCCAGCTCTGCCGATACCACCCTCGCCCCTCCCCGTACAATAGAAAGCTTCCCCCATCAAAGAAATCCCCGGGTTGATCAAAGCCCCCACCCCATGAGATCCAATCAGACTCCCCTCATCCCGTGGATCGGCGGATTATCCAGCTGCGCGATGCTCACCACCTGTTGTGATTAGGGTGGGGATTTCAACTGTAAATGTGTGTGGGAACGGGCCCCAAAGGGGGATTCCGGGTATGTCTTTCCGTATATCAAAGCTTTGTCACATATTTGTAAACTGCAATAAAAACCATAAAACACTGTATATAAGGGGCCAGGCCTCAAATGTACGTTAGAGCACCTCTGAACGATACCTTCTGTCCGTTTCGTTGTGTTCTCCTCCGGAGAGAATAAAAACCTTGTTTCCTGCTTTCCAGTCTCCAGCGCCTGCCTCTTCATTGATTTAAATAACTAGAGGGTCACAGAGGCAATACCGCCGGGCAAATATCGATTGTCCCCGACCCGATTGAAACTGTTTTTACAATTGGGGAATTGATATACATTTTTTCCTCAAAATGGTTGCCAATATTATCACATAATGTCTGAGAGTGGGGGATCTGATTAGTGCAGCATTTGGGGTTGGTAAAGGAATTAAGAACTTTATAGAGTTCTTTAGTGGAGTTGCCAGCTTGGATTAGCCGAGATGCAATGTGAGCTTTTCGCGCCTTTTTAATATTCCTATGGTAGCGTGAGAGCCGTTTTATAAATTATTTTCTCTTTCTCCGTTTGTGTTTTGCGCATTGTTTTTTCCAATTTTTGCAGTTAGATTTTTCCCTTCGAAGTTCAGAGGTGACCAGGCTGCATGTGTCCTATAGGAAATAGTGTACTGTTGTTTTAAAGGCGACAAGGTATCTGTGACTAATTCTACGGCCTCATGGAATGTCCTAAGCCATATCTCTGTCGGCAGGTTCTGCATATGTCGGGGGTATAAAACCTTTCCCAAAGGAGTCCTGCGTAATCTTATGCCATTGTCTTCTAAAATTACGAAGGGGAACAGCGCGGAAGTCACTGGGCCGAATGCCTTTTATCTGGAAATTAATCAAAGAGTGATCTGATCAGATCACTGAGCAAGGTGGTTCTGCAGATATACGAGGTGAGTTGGAGAGGTTAATGTCCAGTGTGTGGCCGGCCAAATGATTATTACTAATCCTAAGGATGCCATATCTGAGAGAAAGTTAGCGGACTCAGTGTTTCCACTATCTTCAGTGTGGATGTTAAAATCCCGTAGCCACAGAAATTGCTTGTGTGAGGGGCAATACTTTCCATAATTATAGTAGTAAAATCCTTGAGAGGACCAGGAGGTCGGTATATGAGGCCGCCCTTCCAGCAATCCTGGGGGGTGTGAGTCAATGATGAACACTTTGTGTTTCTTTATGTATAAATGACTGTAGGATTGTTAAAGATCGCAGGAATCACTGTTAGCAGTCATTTTAGTTAGCCATGTGCTTTCTCCCTCTTCCAGAGCCTTGGGCATGCTCAGAAAGGCCTAGCTGGTAGAATGCCCCTGCTCCTAGTGTAGAACGGTCATGCTATTCTTGCTGATGTAAGGAGAAATGTCGCTCCTCCCGCTTTGTTGAGCAAGCAAATTTTGTATACCCATATTAGTCAGTAAGTATGCTTGTATGGGCCAGGACCGTCCCTTGGTTTTGTGCTGACTAGGCAACAAATGCATATATAAGGCCCCTGTTCTCTGTACTCCTTAGACTGTCCCCTACAGTGTCCTGAGGGTACTGTGTGACGCAGTCTCCCCCATGTGAGGTTAATAAGTAAGTTTTTTTTATATTACAGCTTTCGTGCCAATCTCTTCTTTTGTTGGTTTAAGGACCAGGTGTAGCAGTGAACTCCTGAGAAGGTTTCTATTTCTTCAGGATGACTTGGAAGGTGCGACTCTCCAGAAAGTCTGATATAACCTAGCTGGTCGACTGGGGGAGACCATGTCAAAGGCGGCACTCAAGTCGAGCATGAATAGTGCCGCCGTTTTACCATCGCCTGCTATTTTGCAGAGAGCATATGCCAACAATGTTGGTGTAAGATGAGCAGGAGAGTATTTAAGCATAGAATAAGATATAGGCATATAATACAGTGTAGATCAGTGAAAGAGCAAAAGAATGCATAGGCTCAGCATGGCAGTGCGGCCTATCAGAGAGGATATAACTGCAGAAGCTACTCGCAGGCTGTTAGTATGTGAATATATTACCCAGATGTGTGTTGGGAGTTCTGGGAATGGGGAGGAGCATTTGGAGGCCGAACACAATGCCTCAACAATTGGGGTCACATTGGGTTACTCAGTATACTAGTGCCCTTACAGTCCTTAGTGACACAGTACGTATATCAAACATTAGACAACTAATGGTCACACAGCCTATCATTGGCCAGGGTGGGAAAACATTTGCCACATGTGAGAGTTCTGTTGCAAACATTTAATACACTCCGGCATGTCCCCCTCCAGGGTTGCATGGGTCTTTAATAGACTGGAATTGTGTGAATAAAAACAAAGGAACTGCGGCCTTGGCAGCAGTTCAAAGGGACAGTTTGCATTTGCGAGCAATGACCGCTCACACTTCATTGTATTTGAAAGATGTCGTTGCCAGCAGCCCCCATATTGGGATTAGAGTTATTTACCTCTGTGTGAGGCAGCAAAAGACCTGAGCTCAGGCATGCGGGAATGGGGGTGCAGGCACCACAGCTCCAGGCATTATGAGGGGGCAGCGGTCCCTGTCTGGCCACGTATGTGGATGGTGGTCATGCGGATGCGATAGATTTCACACTAAAATATGGATGTTTTATGACGCCTTAAAGCCCGAAGACATTGCACACTTTTCCGTGACGTTGAAGGCATCAAGAAGGCCCAAAAAACAGACCATGGAACCGCTGGTTTTCCAGGATCCGCTTTGGGACGTGGAATAGAAGAAAACTGACGTCAGCGCACTGGGAGGGGCATATATGACTTCGCTTACATCATGTCTGTGGACAACGTCAGGGCGGAGCTGTGTGGCGCCACCCTCGGTGCGCAGAGGTGCTGCTGCGGAAAGTTTTCCGGATCCAGTCTGATGCCTGGGGATATGCTAAATTACGGAATCAGCGGCTAGACTGTGTCTCTACCAGATATATTGTTACGGAAGGTAAGTAACTCATTCTTTACGTCTGTTGTGGGCATTTTCCCTGAGACATTTGACAAATGCTTCCTGTCAGGGTGGAGTAATTATTGCGCTAGTGATAATTCCGATACCAGTGCAAATGTCAGTTAACACAGCAATCACAATTAACAATCCGACTCGTGCTCAGGCCCCACGCAGAGCCTGAGGTTAAAGGGGTGGGGGGAGAGGCCAGTTCCTCATCCACCCTCAATAGTGAGGTGTGCATCTACGTAATTCATTTATAACCTTACTAGAGAAAGAGCCTAAGAAGGCTAATGCACATAAAATCTTACTGCACCTTACCCTAATGCACACAATATTAGGGCCCTTATTATGAGAATTGTAGGTTTTGCAGGAATACAGCAGCTCTGTGTCAGGCTCGGCGTTGGTTCTCTTCGGGGCTGTGTTGAATATCCTATAACCTCCCCCACACGACTCCCCTAGAGCCTGGAATAATAACCACAGACTGCCAGAAGGGGTCCCGTGAGGGCGGGAAAGGAAGGGGACAGCGGGGAGGGAGATCTGAAACGAGAAGGACAAAGGTTTAGAAAACACCCTCCCAACAACCCCACAATAAGCTACTATACAATCCTTCTTTACTATATACACCTTTAATCTAAGCCCCTACCTGAAAAGGAAAAAACAGGAGGCTTTGTATTTCGGGAGGAATGATGGGGTGCGATCAGGGATGGAAACCAACACTCATGTATGGTGTTCTTCTTTAGGTTTGACCAATCCCTGGATCACGTACCCCTTGGCTCCTCTCCCTGTAGTGTTAGATACAAAGCGCAGAAAATATGTTGGGGAAAAAGATATCACAAATAAAGATATGGCAGGCTACGTTACGATATGCGTTCAGCATTAGTCCTGCCACGTTGTACTGGTTATCCCAGGAGTGAGGGGTCTGTTTCTGGACACGTCCGTGTCTGAGCCCAGGATAACGTACCGAATATACAGTGTTAATCCATACGAGTCCAATCTCCATATGAGAGTCAAAAACTATACAAGCATCTTGTTGGACTATAAATATAGTTCCGGTCTAACCTGACCGTCAACAAGCCTCTCCCCGCATCGAGAACGCGAAATGCCGTCTCGGCCAACAGCGAGAGAAGAAGAGAGAACCCTTGTTACCTCACAAGGTTCTCCGATATCTTAGAAGGTTCACCCCGCAGAGTGCAGAGTCAGCAAATCAAATCCTTACTTCATCCAACCCAGAACGGGAAGAAGTAATACTGACGGACAGCAAAGTTCAGAACAGGAGCTTACCGCTAATCCGCCTTACCGATCCGACTAACGTCTTGACTGGAACTATCGGCACCGCTGCCGAGGACCGGCAGAGTCTTTATTTCCGGGTTTGTGCGTGACTGACGTAGCAACGTGACGCCGTCCCCCGCTCTTCTGGGAAATGTGGTTTGGCCACTGCGGTTGCCATTTGTCCCGCATGAGGCGGACAGCGACCCTTTACTGTCGAAACCTGACACTCTGCACTATTTCACCCGGAGATTTCACTTTCTGCAGGCAGGTAAAGTCTTGGGGTGATTCACTGGTGAAAAATATTAAAGCATTGTGATGAATCCTATTTTTGCAAGATATTCCCCATAAACTTGTATTTGCCATTATTTCTCCTTCCCTGGAATTGTTTGCACCTCCGGTAATGATACTTCTGATCAAGACTTCTAGCCCCAGATTCCTCCCTTTCTGAATATTCCCAGGCATCAGGCTGGATGGGGAACCAAATATTTTCTGGCATTCGCGCCAAGAATTTTCAATTCTATTAAAGACACGGAGGCAAGGATTATGTTTCTCTATTCTTTACTGCAAATTCACAGCAGCCAATAAAAACACAGAATTAGTTCACATAAACTACAGTGCCCATGATGCTTTCTCATAAGCCACGCCTCCACAGCCCATAAGAGCCGTCTACACACTCCCATAATCCTCTTTCTTTGCAGGGAACAAAAGTCCAAGAATAATGTGAACAGTTCTATTATATCCTCCAACGTGGAAGAAAACCAGGAATTCTTTGAACATAAACTCTGGAGCGCCTCCATCTTCTAGTCAGACTTCTTATCTGATCCTGAAACAAAGGGAAATGAGAAAATCCGCAACTTCTATATAACAACCATGTCATAACATCATTCATGGGCGGGTAAGCTTTATTACAATCTGATAAAGCTGGGTGGAATAATTCTCGCCTCCGTGTCCTTAATAGAATTGAAAATTCTTGGTGCGAATGCTAGCAAATTTTTGATTCTATTACAGGACCGGATGCTTCAGATTATGCTAGTTTAATGCTTGCCAAAAACTACGGATGTAATATCTCCCACCGGCTTATAATAACACGTTTTGAATGTTGATTCTGAAGACCAATCAGCACAACGCATGATATCTTGAATGTTAGAACCCAACATATTTATGACTTGGAGGCCATAGCTCCCCTGGCAGAATGTGCTCCAAATCTTTGGAGGTCAATACCTGCCTCTTGCATGATATATCGAAGCCACCTGGCAATCGTGGCTGCAACCACTGGTTTAAATGGTTTCTGCAAAGCAAGTAGAAGCTGAGGACAACCCTGAGGTCTCAGTGTACTTGTACATTCCTCGTAAGCTTTTAAACATTGCACCACACATAGCTTGTCATTGTCAGGAAAAGCATTGTATTCAATATGACGACCAGTGATAGTAAAATAAACTCCCTCCGGAGTAAATACTCTACCTGTAATATCGAGGGCTCTTACATCCGAGGACCGTCTACATGCCGAAGGCATAACAGCATAGCCAATTTGGCCAATAACTGCTTCCTAGAGAGGAGATTGTTGTCAGGCCAACGATTAAATAAAGAAATGACTAAGGATACATCCCACAACCCCGTATACTTGGGTTTGGGCGGGTTTGCGACTCGTATGTCTTTAAGCAGCTTGCATACTACCGGATGCATGCTGTTAGAAGCGGCTGTCTCTAGTTGGCAGAGGTATGCACTTCTGACAAATAGGGACACAACTTTTCTAGTCAGGGCAAGGGGATCACACACTTAGATAATCCCTGCTCACCCCCTTGGTAGCTTGGCAAAGCAGACAGGCTTATCTCCGAGGCAGTGCGTTAAGCATTTATGACCACACAGTAATAAAGTGAATACACTACAAATGGACACGACACAGTAGTATTATAAAAATAAGAATGTTTATATAAGGCTTAGCACAAAATAACGACAAAAATATACCACAATCTTAATAAATACTCTTGGAAGGAAAAATAATAGTTCAAGCACGGTTTCTTCTTAGCACAAAGTCTTTAGTAACAAAAGCAACTCTTCTTCTTTAAAACACAGTTCTTGGCAACAATGTAACCCACACGGGAGTCACACGACGTTGAGGCAAAGTTAATCCAAAGGTTTGGCGTCGACCGCGAGGAGCGCTACGTCGAGCCCGGAGTCGCACAGACCCCCACAACACAGTACCATGGAAAAATGAAGCACTCGATGATCAGCGGCGTCGAGATGTCCGGCGTCGCGTCTTCGGCGGCGATCGGGCCTCGGAGTCGGGGCGATCTGCAGCGGCGTCGACCGAAGTCAGGCAGGAGCAGCGCTCACGAGGTGAAGCAGGATAAGGCGTCGTCGTCGATGTCGATGTTGCAAGAGGGAGCAGCGCTCACGGCGTCGAGAGGGCTCAAGGTCGATGCGATCAGCGGCGGCGTCGACACAGGGTCACTTGGAGCTGGAGCCGAACTCGCTACTCACTGGCGTAGCTACTGGCGTCGATCGGGCCCGGCGTCGAAGGTGCGGGACACTGGAGCCGTTACTCACGATGTCGAGCTGGATTCGGCGGCGGCCGTCGGCGTCGAGATTGCTGGATTCTTCAGAGGTGCTGGATTTTCAGGTTCCAGCAACAAGCACTTTCAGCAAATAAATGAAGTCCTTTGGCCCTGTGACTTCAACAGGAGGCTGGCACTCTCCCAGCCCTTGGAGATTTTCCTTGGCAAAGTTTGAGAGTACACACTCAGTTCCTCTCTCCTGGTTCCTTGGCAAAAATAAAGAAGCAACTGCAGGATTCCCCCAACAAACAGCACTCTGGCAGAAGGGGTAGGCAGTCCTTGGATCAGCAGGCTTCTTGTCCTTGGTTCAGGTTTCCTTGTCAGAAGTGATCTAAATTCTTGGTTCAGGGGTCCTTCTCTTACACCCCTTTTTGGCTTTGATCCCTTTGTCCATGCAGGGGAATTTCCCCCCATCTTGGGTTTGTTGTGGGTGTTGCCAGGCCTAGGCACCTGGCCTATTCACTGTGCAGGGCAGAGTCTTCAGCCGCCCAGCAGGAGCGGAGCCAGCATTGTCACTGGCAGGGGCAGGGCCATCAGTTGCCCGGCAGGAGGTGGGGCCAGGAAAGTCCCTGGCAGGCTCAGAGTCATCAGTCGCCTGGCAGGGGGGCGGAGCCAGCATTGTATCAGGCAGGGCAGGCTATCAGGAGCTACTCTTCCCCTACTCTCAATGCAAATGCCCCACTCATCCCACACTGACTCATTCAGACCTCTGGAGCCACCCAGCTCCTGTCACACGCACACCAGAACCAGCAGAGACCGGTAGACAGTTAGACAAGAAAATAGCTACTTTCTAAAAGTGCTATTTTCAAACACAGAGTCCAAAAACCATCCACACAAACGGATGCGTTATTAAACCCTGAGTTCAGGGATACCAAACTCGACATTGCACCATGCTCCCCGAGCCCGCTAGGATTATAGCATTAATAATCCTGGCAGCCCATTCTAACTGATGGAGAGCAGGTAACCTTACAATAGTGAAAAACGAATATGGCTGTAATTCACTATTAGGACATGCCAACCTTGTCAGGCTTGTCCTACCTTATGCTTACAATGCACCCTGCCCTTGGGCCTACCATAGGGGTGACTAACATGAAGTTACGGGAAGGTTTAGGGACTGGCAAGTAGGTGTACTTGCACAGTCTGCGTGACAGTACCAGAACTCACGTAGGTCTAGCAATGGCAGACCTGTAGACATACTTTTACTAGGCCGCTTCCGTGGGTGGCACAACACGTGCTGCAAGCCCCCTAGCAGCATTTGTATTTACAAGCCCTGGCACTCCTGGTGCACTCTACTAGGGACTGACAGTAAACCAAATAAGCCAAACATGGAAGTCAATCAATACAGCAATTTCACATAGGGAGCACTTGCACTGTGGCACTGATCAGCAGTGGCACAGTGCCCAAAGCAATATACCAGCAAAAGCATCGTAAACAGAGGAGGCAAACAGAAAAAAATGGAGGAGAGACTCCTGCCAATGATGCCAGGTCTAACACATGCCAACGGGTTTCCAGTTAACCAGATCATGACCCGCTGAAATGGCTGATCTGAAACTATTGACCGAGCGATAAGCAAGTCCCTCCGAAGCCTTATCCGAGAGAAAATTCAACACTTGGGGTAGGTCTGCCCCCACGGGATCCAAATGCTGTTCCAGGCACCAATCCACCCAGTTTTTCCAGGCCGAGGAGTAAAGCTTGCAAGTTGATGGGGCCCAAGCCTGCTTGATGAATTCAGAAGTCTTGTCTAAAACTCCTGGCATGTGCCACTGTTGCCAGAAAGCCTCCATGCCATCAGCGTGAGGCGTCCTTTCATAATCATTGAGAGGTCCCAGGAGCAACTCTGTCGAAGAGGGAAGCATCCTGGGAAGGTTGCAACTCCACTCTAGCAACATTGGGAACCAAGGTTGAGACGTCCACCTTGGTGTCACTAGGACTATCTCTGTCCGTTGTCTGACTAACTGTGACATCACCCTGGAAATCAGGAGGAATGGGGGACAGGCGTACTGAAGGGCGCCCGATCAATTCTGAAGAAACGCATCGGTTGCCAGTGCCATCGGATCTGGCCTCCAGCTGATGAATCTGACACATGAGCCTGGAGGCGAACAGGTCTGTCTGAAAGAGGCCCCAAATGCTCTGTATCCACTGAAAGACCCTGGGAAGCAACTTCCAGTCGCTGTAATCCCTGAGATGTCTGGAATTCCAGTCCAGTCCGTCCGTCCAATCCGTCACTTGATTGGACTGGCCCAGAATGTATTCCGCAATCACAGATATCTGGTGATTGAGGCAATAATGCCAAACATCCTTGGCTATCTCGACAAGAAGGGATGAACTCGTGTCTCCCAACTTGTTGATGTACCTCACCGCCGACACATTGTCCATGCGGAGTGGGATACAGCATGATGTCTGCTTCTGGGATAGCGTCCAAATTGCGAATGAACCCGCAAGGAGTTCTAGGCAATTGATGTGTAGTGGCAGCTCGTGAGGGGACCATCTTCCGCCTGTGGAGATGTCTCCGCAATGAGCTCCCCAGCCCCAGCGGCTGGTGTCGGACTCGATGACTAACTCTGGCTGCAATCCGAAAATCGCCCTGCCGTTCCACGCATCCATGTGGCCCAGCCACCATTGAAGTTCCGTCTTCACTTCCTGAGTCAACGGAACGGAGTCCGTGTAGGACAAGCCCTTCTGAAGATGTTGGATCTTCAACCATTGTAGGGGCTTGTAATGAAGAGGGCCTGGAAATATGGCCTGAATCGAGGATGCCAATATACCCACTAACCTGGCAATGGCTCTGAGTGAGACCATCTGTTTGCTGAGTAACGCCAGTATCTCCTTCTTGAGGTCCTTCAGCTTTGTCTTGGGCAGACATAAATGCGCGGCCTGAGAATCTATTGTGAAGCTGAGGAAGTCTATTGTTTGCGTCGGGGAAAGAACTGATTTGGGGTGATTGATCACATACCCCAAGCTCTGCAGCAACACCGTCGTGAGCTGCAGTTGTTGTAGTAGGGTATCTGGATTCTGAGCCATAAGCAAGATGTCATCCAGATAAATGATTAACCGCACACCTTGTTCGCATAGGTGTTCTACAACCGGCTTCATCACCTTGGTGAAGCACCAGGGATGAGAGCCCAAAAGGAAGGGCCAAATATTCTAACCACTGATCCTTCCACCGGAATTGTAGGGAGCGCCGGTGAGGAGGAAAGACAGGTATGGAGAGATAGGCGTCTTTGAGGTCCAACCTGACTAGCCAATGTCCTTCCTGCAACAGGTCCGCTAATAGATGGATCCCTTCCATCTTGAAGTGATTGTAAGTAAGAAACTGGTTGGAGTCCCTCAGACTCAGAACAAGCCTGTTTCCACCTCCCTTTTTCGGCACTAGAAAAATGTTGCTGCAAAAACCGTGAGGTCCCTTGTTGCATGGGGATATCGCGTGTTTTTGCAGCAAGTCTGTGATTTCTTTGTCTATAAAACTGCATTCTTGTAGGGAAAAATGGAGTTGTGCGGGAAGTGCGTGTTGAAACGGTTGGGAATAAAACTCTAAGTGAAACCCCATGATTGACTTTAACACCCAAGCGTTCTGAGTCAGTTTCTGCCAGTTGTGAAGAAAATGCTGTGTACAACCCCCCAAAGGTAGAAGAGTGGTCTGCTACACTCACCTGAAGACCGTTGGGCTATAAAATCTGCTCTAGTACCACCACTTTGGAATCACCCTCGATTGAACCTGCGACGAGAGCGGTAAAAGGTGCCTCCACGTGTGGAATCCCACTCCCCTCTGCCACGTCCAAAGTCGCATCTCTGGGAGCCTTGGTTGAAATTTCGGCCTGACGAGCGGCCCCTGCCTCGTCCGGCCCTGTTAAAAACACCTTGCTGAAACACTCTTTTGATTCCGGATTGCGCCTTGAGATTTCCGTCGTCCAAGGGCCCGGGTTCAGCGTTGGCGAGCTCGGTGAGGTCACTATCCATGCGCATCAGAAGACACTTGAGCCTTTCGAACAAAATTGCGCAATTGGCAGTCCCCAAAAGGCATATTGCCCATTGGGTCCAGCCCTCCAGGATGTCAGGGTCAATAGGGGAAGCAGAGTCCTTGGCCACAAGGACCATCTCCAGTATTTTTGCCAACAGACTCACGACGTCTAATAGCTTGTCTTGACATCCGCGCCAAGCGCGGTCCAAGCCCCTCTTTGGGTCCTTGGCGAATTTCTTCAAAAATGTGAGGAGACTCGCATCAATTTCCAGGGTGTCGGTGACCTTGTCTGGTATGTCTGGTCGAGGACTTTCCGACCGAAGTCGGTAGCGACCCTCCCTAGAAAAACTCTTCCTGAGATTTTCATGCAAGTAGCCCGAAACTTCCGGAGGTGGAACCCAGTTTGAGGACCTGGGATGCATAATATCAATGAGGTCGAAGGTGAACAGTGTATTAGGGAGTTCAGGAATCGACAAAGTGGATGTCTTCGCTCTTTTCTGTGGGGGAGCTTTCTCCTCAGACGCGTCAGTGTCCGTGTCCGTGCCCGTAGAAGTGGTGTCAGTGTCTACGTGCACCTTCTGTTTACTTTTCGCCTTGACACCAGCATAAGAGTGCTCTCCCGCCGCACTGTTAGGCAGTGCCGACAGGGCCTGTGCATGTGGCCATTGCCACCCTGCATCTGTACGCTGAGTAGAAGTTGAAGCTTCCGATCTGACTTTCGGCATCTCTTTGCTGTTACTATGGTGCTTAGCGAAGCTTTCCAGCTGCCTTCTGATTGGTTTGAGCACAGCAGCCAATGCCTGGTGAACGGTCTGAGGAACCGTATTCTCGATGGCTTTATTATATGGGGAGAGGTGTGGCGCCACGGCCAGGGCGACTGACGCTGGAATCTGGGGACCACGGTTCGATCCCGGGCACCGGCGGCAGGTTAGCCCAGCACCATGTGACTCTGGGCAATAGCTCGCTTAATCTTCCCGACGGCCCCCAGCGCCTAGAGACCCTTACGGGTGATTGTGCGCTTTACAAATGTGGACTTTACTTTATTAACCGAGGACTGGACAGACGCGTCCAGAGCCTCCACTAGGTAATCTTCCATGACAGTCTCAGTATGTCCCTCATGGGCATCCTCCTCATCCTCATTAGGGTATCTCACCCAATCTTCCATGGCCCACAAGGGATCAAGGTAAGTATTGTAAATATTGTGTAATAATGTACCACTAGGCACTAGGACGAGTACGGGGGGGGCAGCCCACTTGCACACCAAATAAACAGTAATTCTCAACAGAGTTTTAACCCCCTCAGCAATGCTGTAGTCAACATGCCGGAGGCCTATGCCAAATCACCAGAAAAAACAATACCAGGAGCATGTGCGCACTCCGAATGGCAAAGATTATACAGCCAATTAGGCGATCTCGAGTAGGCAGCAGTTAATCCGATCCAAATGCGTGTGGGAATGCTTTGAATTTTGCGCCGATGTGCGAAGCCCAAAAGCAGCCCAAATGCGCGCGCCTGGGAACCGCACGTCGTCCGAGAGCCACTCGGCACGTGCGGCTTATGCGGGCGATGAGGGAAGCCCAAACACCGGCGCAAGGAGCGCCACAATGGGGCAAAACCACCGAGAAAATAATTTGGCTCGAGTGAAGATCGGAGAAGCCGCTACCGCCAGGTCAGTGACCACTCTCTTCCAAGCGACTGTAAGCGGAGTCGTGCGCCAGCAATGAGCACTCAACAGATGTACGCGGGAATCACCCGCCCTAAGAGGCAACACACAGCGTAGCAGGCAATCGCGCATAGCCTACAGCCTAGATCCAGAGAAATGAAATCTACCACATACAGTCAATGTAATATACCACATACAGTCAAATATAATATACCACATACAGTCAAATATAATATAAGTAATCACAATCAATAAAGCCACAGTTAGCATATATGATATAACTGGAAGGTGCACTTTACTCTTGCTGTAAGCAGCAAAGAAAGAGGATTATGGGACTATGTAGAGTGCTCTTAAGGGCTGTGGAGGCGTGGCTTATGAGAAAGGATCATGGGCAATGTAGTTTATGTGAACTAATTGTGTATTTTTATTGGCTGCTGTGATTTTGCAGTAAAGAATAGAGAAGCATAATCCTCGCCTCCGTGTCCTTAATAGAATCTTTAAGCAATGCTTCTGTGCACGGTGACTTCGCACTGATGCTGTTTCGCTCCGGAAATGACGTGCATGACCTATGTCATCAACATTGCAACATGTTGTCGTTAGAAGCTTTCAGGGCTGTCTGCATCCCTAGATGCCAAGCCCCAAAAGCAAACTGGTAAACAGTGTGCAGCTTCCCGGTGTGAGTTCCTTTCTTTCTGCACCACCAGACGCAGATCCAGAGCTTCTCTTGTCTCTGAGACATTCTCTTCCAAATTTCTACAGTGTGCAAGGGATGTCACCCCCTAAGACGACCTGTTTTTAACCCCCCAAGGACCGTTGCAAGGATGTGTCTGTGCCTGATCCCCACCAGAGTTGCCTTTGGTGTCTGGGGTCAAGCCTCGACTCTCAGACCTGCGCAGACTGCGCACCGATGAACCTGAAGAAGGCCACCAGGGAACAGGAGGAGAAACGTTGTCACTAAGCTCTAGACAACGCAGCATTGAGACCACTCCCTTCTCCTAAAGTGATGAAGCCATTCTAGAGGCCAATCTTCATTGTACCCCAAGTGCCCAGGTAGGCACGAAAGCATAAGAAGCTGACTTCTTTCTCGCCTTTCCTACTCACCTGATAAAGCACGTGGGCTGCGGCAACAGCTCCAGTCCCGCTCTGAGGTCCGTTGACTTTGGGAGCAGATTCTGTAGCTGGTTCCGGAGCAACCAGAGTTTGCGGGGCCTTAATCCACACTGTGCGAGATCTGAGAGTTCTTTGCAGCTATGGTCTGGGCTCCACAGAGTTGAGAGGCCTTCCGCTGGGATTACCATCGGTGAATGCGCGCTCTTTGACAACTGGACCCTCTGAGCCCCTTCTGTCCTTGGCTCTTGTACCAACGCTGCCCCTGGCACACTCTTCCACGGCAGACCAGGGTAGGTTGATGCGGATATCAACTTCCTTGCCAGTCAGGTGGTTCCTATTGTCCTCTCCAACATCAACTCAATGCCTGTTTGACTTTGACTGACGTCGCAACCAAATCTGACAGAGGTTTCTAAACTCACTTTACTTCAGGGCGGACTTCATTCATTGCAGTCCCTCTTTGGTACAGGGTCTGGTGATTACTGTGCACCAGGGTGAGTAGTTCACTCAGCCCCATGCCAATGACAACTGGTGTGAAGACTTGCATGAGGCTAGTTGGCTAGATACCTCTCCAGAAACTGCCCTCTTCTCTCCTCCTGGCCCAGCCACTAAAGACTCTGCCCCCTACGCCGTGGCCATGTGTAGGGTGGCTGAAGTCCTTGATTTTCAAATTCCCACTATGGACATCAAAATGAACAGCCTCACTGAAGTCCTTGAGCCTGTCCAGCCTGCTTCTGAGCTTCTCCTCCCCTTCAATGAGGCCTTGACGGATACCCTTCTAGGGACCTCGGCCAAATCATGCGCTGGGTGACCCAGCCTTTCGCTCTCAGCACCCCTCCATGGAGAGTCATGTGATGCAACCTTCCCCTAGCTGGACCATCCATAACAATCACTCCCCGGAATGGGAATCTAAGAGAGTGGATACCTTTGGAAAACACTTGTTTTTCTCCTCTTGTTTGGCTCTGCGGTCAATTGGTGCCTCCTGTTTTCTTGTGCTGTAAAACTCATTCCCTTTGGAACTCGGTATCACGTGTTCTGAAAGACCTTTGCCCTGTTGTCTCACCGGCCGTTCAGGATGGTCACACCTGACTCCTTCCGAGACGCCTCCTTACATTTGAGGCATTCAAGACATAATTCTGTTTTGTGCCTTCCCCTGGAAAAGATAGTCCAGGGCATTCGTGTACAATCCCACTCTTTAAGCCTCAGTCCTGGATTTCAGTTTTGGTTTTTGAGGCTGCTGGGATTAAAAGCGTATTGCATCCCGCTAGTCAAGCACGCCCCGTGTCCTGCGCGCTCTGCAGTGGGTTCTGAAGTTCCAGCGGGCTCAATATCAAAGGAAAACATTTTGACCATGTCCAGATTTTGGAGGAATCTGTGAAAGATCTGTAGTGGTGGCTGCTGAACCGTGATTAGTCATCAGCAGGCCCCTGTCCCATCGCTTCTGGGTTGGGGTGTTGATCTGGGAGAGGTGGAGATCAGAGACCTCTTGTCCCCGGCAGATCCTGGCTTCATATCAACTTTCTGGAGCTGAGGGCCATCAATTTGGTGCTGAAAACTTTCCTAACTATCAAGCAGAGGCTGTGACAGGTGCTCGCAGACAACACCATGGCCATGTGGTACTGCAACAAACAGGGTGTGGTGGGATCACTGACCTTGTGTCAGGAAGCCTGTACCTCTGGAAATGGCTGGACTTCCAAGGATTTTTCCTGGTGGGGAACCACCTGGCAGGATCATTGAATGCCAGGTGGATGGACTCCGCCATCGGTGTATAACAGATCACGAATGGCAGCTACATCTGGAGGTAGAGCACGGTCTCTGCCAGCAATGGGGGGAACCTTGGCTTCATTGGTTTGCCATAGCTGAGAATGTAAAATCTCAGCACTTCTACACATTGGAGTTTAGAAGGCGTGTCTCACTCGAAGGCATATTCTGCCTAAAGTAAAACTCTGGTCTCCTTTATGCCTTTTCGCCCATTCCAATCCGCTGTAAGTTGTCAAGAAGGACAGACCAGACCCAAGTCATCCTAGTGGCTTCAGACTGGGCATGGAGAGTATGGTATCTGGAACTTCTGGGCTTCAGCATCTGCCCTCCAATCAGGATGCTATTACGGGAGGATCTGCTGTTGCAGCAGAGCGGTCGAGTTCTCTACCCCGGCCTTCACAACCTCCACCATCATTGTGGAGATTTAACGGTATCAGCTGAATACCTTCGACCATCTTCTGGAGGTGGTTAGTAGGCAGGCGTCCCTTGACAAAAAACTGTACACGCCTGTTTTGGGACACATTTATGTTTTTTTGTGGTGCTCGCCAAATTGATCACTTCCAGACTAATCTGTCTGTTTTGTTATTTGTGCTGTCTCTCACCTGGCAAGGCTTTGCTCTGGTTACAGTTAAAGGTTATCTTTCGGCCACCTAATGGATGCCTGATCAGCCCTCTTTATTTAAATCATCTGTTGTGATGTGTGTTTTGAAAGGGCTCTAACATATGTTTCCCCGTCGCAGTTTGTGATGTCCCAATGGGACCTCAATCTTGTACTTGTGTATCTGATGTGTACTCTATTCAAGCCGCTCACAGTTGCTCTCTACATCTTCTTACTATCAAAACTGTGTTCCTAGTTGCGGTCACCTCAGACTGGCATGTGAGTGAGCTTCAGGGTTTGTGTGTTCATCCACCATACACCACCTTCTTCCCCGACAAGCTAGTTCTGCGTACCAGGACATCCTTTCTCCTTAAAGTTGTAACTGTTCCACGTCAGCAATCCATCACTCTGCTGGCGTTCTATGCTCCCCCTCACCTCTCTTAGGAGGAGGAGAGGGTCCATCGCTTGGACCCTAAAAGATTGTTCAACTTCTTTATCTCACCAAAGACCACAGGGTGGACGGTTAGCTTTTTGTGGGGTTTGTGGGAGTTAAATGAGGCAAGGCTGTGCAGAAGCATACCCTCTCACGCAAGATATAGCTCTGCATTAAGATCTGCTGCTCTTTGGCAAAGAAGCAGTCTCCAGAGGGACTGAACAGCTTTTCCCCCAGGTACAAAGCTACTTGGTACGCAGACTCCCGGTCCTAGCCGTCTGCCAGGCAGCCACATGGATTCCGGCCATACGTGCACAAAGCAGTATTGTTTGGATAGCCAAGTCTGCCAAGAAGGGCACTTTGTCGACTCAGTTCTGTAGGACTTTCTGGTTTGAGTCTATCCATAGCCCTCCTCTCCTTCGGTAACGCACTTTCTGGCAGAGTCCCTATCTAGCTGCAGAGACCTCACTTTTTAAATATTCCCCAAGCATCAGACTTGTTCTTCTGACATTGAAGTAATTAGGATTATTCTGGACCACTCGTAATGAGAATCTAAGTGGACAAATTGAGTTGAGGGCAGTATAGTGATGCTTTCACTAGATATAATACCACATGCGCTTCACCATTGCCAGTTATTGGCAAGTTCATCTGTGCTATTGTTTGTGACTTTCCCCACCCCAACCCAAAACTGTTAGACGGGGACCTGGAGGGTCGGCCGAGCACAAGGGGAGAGGCCTCCGGTGAGGGCCGTCTCCAGCGATCGTACAGACAAGTAACTTCCCCCCCACAGATGGACACCACACGAAGATCAGATTAACACCTTTTATAGGCAATTCTTTGAGTAAGGGGGTACGATACACTGAGATCAGGACACGATGATCCCTCAATTCTAGTCTCTGGTAGGGGAAGGGGGTAGCGGGACAGTCTTGGTACCCGTAGGTACAGCGGTGGAACGGTGATAGCTCACAATCCTCGAGCTCGGTGTTCGGACGGGTCAGACCGCGGCAGCGCCAGCAGGTCCCGAAGAGGTCGTAGGTGGCAACGGGCCGCGGCAGCGCCAGCAGGTCCCAACGAGGATGAAGGTTACAACGGGCCGCGGCAGCGCCAGCAGGTCCCAACGAGGATGAAGGTTACAATGGGCCGCGGCAGCGCCAGCAGGTCCCACAAGGAAGAAGGTTGCAACGGGCCGCGGCAGCGCCAGCAGGCAGGACAATAGTTCACAAGGCAGGGCTGCGGCAACGCCAGCAGTCCATCAAGGATGAGTTCGTCGCGGTGTCTCTCGACTCCAGGATACAACTGCCTTCCTGTTCTGGGGCTGCCTCAGTTATAGGTCTGGCACTCTTTGATGTCCGGACCCTCGCTCTTGGAGGTCGGGAGGTCCGGGATGAGGGAGTCCAGACACCCAGCAGGGGGGTGGAGCCAGCGCCCGGGGGGGCTGGGGGTGATCGGCACCTGGCAGGAGAGAGCCATCGACACTTCTTACTCCCATTGATCTGCCAAGTGGTCCGTTCACCTCCTGGGTGGATGGTGGTGCCGGAATGTCGGGACCTGGCCAGGCCCGGGGTTGGGGTCGAGCTGAGGCCATGCGGCCTCGTGGCGCAGTGTCTAAGATGGCGGCTGGCCCGGGCAAGGGTGCTGACGGTGGCCCCGGCCAGGGACACAGGGATTCCCAGGAGCAGACGTCCCATGGGGGACGGGTTGGGGGTTGCTTCTGCGGGTAGTACCTGGCAGGCCGGTACCAGGGCCCTGTCATGCGGGGAGGGAGCGAACCCTTCATGGGGCCTGTCCAACATGCGTCCCCCCCAGCTGAAGGCGGGGAGAGTCACCCATCCTCTTGGGGACTTTCCTCGTCGAGGCGGAAAAAGCGGGACAGGCCGTCCGCGTTGGCGTGGTCTTGACCAGGGCGATGCTCTACCGTGAAGTCCATCCCCTGCAGGGAGATGGACCATCGCAATAGTTTGGGGTTCTCCCCCCGCATTTGCATGAGCCATTGCAGGGGCCGATGATCTGTTTGTACCCGGAAGTGGGTTCCGAAGAGGTAAGGCCGGAGCTTCTTGAGGGCCCATACTACTGCGAAGGCCTCTCGCTCAATGGTGCTCCAGCGCTGTTCTCGGGCAGTAGGCGTCTGCTGATGAAGGCCACTGGTTGGTCGACTCCTTCGGTGTTCAGTTGGGAGAGGACTGCCCCAATACCATGGTCGGAGGCATCGGTCTGAACGATGAACTCGCGGCTGTAGTCGGGGGCCTGGAGCACAGGAGCGGTGCACATGGCGGCCTTCAGCTTCTCGAAGGTCGCTTGACAGTCGGGAGTCCAGTTGACTCTTTTTGGGTGGTTCTTAGACGTGAGTTCCGTGAGGGGCCCCACAATGCTGCCATAGTCCTTCACGAACCGCCGGTAGTATCCGGTGAGCCCCAGGAAGGCTCGGACCTCGGTTTGTGTTTCGAGGGGTTGCCAGGACTGAATGGCAGCTACCTTGAGTTGGAGGGGGGCCACCAGACCGCTCCCCACTTGGTGTCCGAGGTAGGTCACGGACCCCTGGCCGATTTGGCACTTGCTGGCCTTTATGGTGAGGCCGGCCTGTTGGAGGGCCTGCAGGACCTCTCGGAGGTGGTGGAGGTGGTCTGTCCAGTGGCGGCTGTATACCGCGATGTCGTCCAGGTAGGCGGCGCTGAATTCTTCGAGGCCCGCCAATACCTGGTTCACCAGTCTTTGAAAAGTGGCTGGAGCGTTCTTCATGCCGAATGGCATCACTCTGAAATGGTAGTGCCCATCCGGGGTGGAGAAAGCGGAACGTTCTTGGGCCCTGGGGGTGAGGCCGATCTGCCAGTAGCCCGCTGTCAGGTCGAAGATGCTTAGGTAGCGGGCTGCCCCCATGCGATCGACTAGTTCATCTGCTCGGGGGATAGGGTGAGCGTCGGTTCGGGTGACCGCGTTCAGACCCCGATAGTCGATGCAGAATCGGAGCTCAGGTGTGGTGCCCGGGGCCGCGGCCTTGGGGACCAGGACGACCGGGCTGGCCCAGGGACTGTCCGAAGGTTCGATGACCCCGAGGGCGAGCATCTTGGAGACTTCTTCTTGGATGCATGTACGTACCCGATCCGGTACTCGGTACGCCCGGTGTCGGACAGGAGGACTGTTCCCAGTGTCCACGTCGTGCAGGCACCAGGAGGTGACTCCGGGTGCGAGGGAGAACAGGTTTGCGAACGGCAGCAGGAGGGCCCGACAATCTTGGCGCTGCTCTGGGGTCAGGGCCTCGGAGAGTCGGACCCCGTCCACCGAACCATCTCTTTCACGGGTCCTCAGTAGGTCAGGGAGGGGCTCAGAGTCTCCTTCGGCGCCACTGTCGGTGGCCATCAGCAGGCTGAGCTCGGAGCGCACGAAGTGGGGTTTGAGCCTGTTGGCGTGGAGAACCCGGAGGGGGTTCCGGGGGGACTCCAGGTCGATGAGATAGGTGACGGGACTCTTGCGCTCGATCACCTTGAAGGGCCCTGTCCATTTGTCCTGCAAGGCACACGGTTCGATGGGGGACATCACCCATACCTGCTGACCCGGTTCAAACTCGATGGAGGAGGCATGTTGATAGTACCACTTCTTCATGTCCTCCTGACTGGCCTCAAGATTGGCTTTGGCGATCTCCCTGAATTTCCGGGTCTGATTGCGGAGGGTCAGGAGGTACTTGTAGACGTCTGGAGGGGTTTTTAGGGGGGCCATCTCCCATTCCTCCTTCACTCGGCTGAGAGGCCCGCGAACGGGGTGTCCGTACAGGAGTTCGAAGGGGCTGAAGCCGAGGGACTTCTGGGGGACTTCTCGGTAGGCGAAGAGGAGGCACGGTAGTAGCACGTCCCACTGGCGGCGTAGGGGTTCTTCTAGCCCCATGATCATCCCCTTGAGAGTGCGGTTGAACCGCTTGACCAGTCCGTTTCCCTGGGGGTGATAGGGGGTTGTGAATCGGTAAGTGACCCCGCACTGCTGCCAGAGGGATTTCATATACTTTGAAATAAAGTTCGTACCCCTGTCGCTGACGACTTCCCCGGGGAAGCCCACTCGAGAAAAGATCCCCATTAAGGCTCGACCCACTACTGGGGCGGTTATAGTACGAAGGGGGACCGCTTCAGGATAGCGGGTGGCGTGGTCCACCAGGACCAGGATGAAGCGATGCCCTTGTGCTGTTCGGGGGTCCAGGGGCCCCACAATGTCTATTCCCACCCTTTCGAACGGGGTGGTCACCACGGGGAATGGTTGTAGGGGTGCCTTGAGTTTGCGGCCGCTCTTCCTGCTGGCCTGGCAGGTCGGGCAGGACCGGCAGTGGTTGGAGACGTCATTTCTCATCTTGGGCCAAAAAAAGTGAGTCACCAGGCGGTGGTATGTCTTGTCTTGCCCCAGGTGCCCAGCCAGGGGGACATCATGGGCCAAGTTCAACAGGAAGTCTCTGAAGGGGAGGGGCACCACCAGCACTCGACCAGCCCCCAGCTCTGCGATTCTCTGCTCACTGTACAAGAGATCATTGTCCCAATAAACCCAGTGGGCCCCGGTGGTGTCTCCTTGGCCCTGGGCGAGCACTTGCTGTCGCAGTCCCTCGAGGGAGGGACAGGTCTTTTGCTCCTGCCGGAATTGTTCTTGGGTGGGCCCCCCTTCTTGACGCCACTGAGCCAGGTCGGGAAGTTCGGGGGGCTGTGCGGACCCCTCTGGGGTTGGTCCCGGGTGGTCGGTCCGGATGGAGTCCTCTTCGGGAGCGATCGGGGGAGGAGGTGCTGCCCCTTCGAGTTCTTCCGGTCTAGGGATGGTGCGGGTGGCCATGGACCGGGTGGTGACGCACGCCCAGTCCGGGAGACCCAACATCCCCAGATGCTCTCTTCTTTCCACAGCTGCCCACGGGGAGCTCTCGAGATCGTTCCCCAGGAGGCAGTCCACGGGGGCATCGTCGCGGACAGTTACCTTTAGCATGCCGGACACTCCTCCCCATTCGAAGGGGACGCAGGCCATCCGACACAGGCTCTCCGAATTGTCGGCCGATCGGACGGGGCAAAGGACGTTTGGCAGGATTTGTTCTGGGGTCACCAGGTGACAGCGGACGGCCGTCACGCTGGCCCCGGTGTCACGCAGGGCTTCGGCCTTGCGCCCATTTATGCTCACCCATTGGCTGTACTTCCGAGTGTTGGCTGGCAGGGGAGTCCGCGGGACCATGTCTCTTCCACCTAGGCAGGCCAGGGTCATGGCGGCAGGTTCCCACTCGAACTGCTCCGACTCGTATGCTTCAGTGTCTTCGGGGACTTGTTCTTCTCCTAGGACGGCGGCCGCCACCTGGCGGGGCCCGGGAGCCGGGTTCTTCGGGCAGGTCGGGTCACTGGCGTAGTGGCCGACTCGCTGGCATCGGTGACATGTCACGTTGGCTCGGAAACCCGGGCGCATGGGGGGGTTTCCCCGGCCGGCTGGGGGCGGGGTGGTGTTAGCGGGAGTGACCGGGACAGCGTCTCTGCCCCGGCCCGGTCCTCCTCCTCCTCCTCGGGGACGATGATGACCTTGGTTGGATCTGTTCTGCTCGTTCGGCCCACTCCGGGCCACTCGGGTGCTCTCCCACCTGTCCGCCTCGGTGGCGAGCTGCCGTGGTTCAGTCATTTTACTGTCGAGGAGGTGCTGCCTGAGCTCGACGAAACAGTTGTTGGAGAGGTGCTCCCACACAATGAGATTGAAGAGTTGTTCGTAGGTGGTTACGTTGTTACCCTTGATCCACCCCTCGAAGGCTCGGCTGAAATAGTTTACGTACTCCAACCAAGTTGTACCTGGGATCCGGGTGCAGTTGCGGAACCTCTGGCGGTACATCTCGGGCGTAAGCCCATATCGGCTGAGGAGGGCGGCCTTCGTGTGGTCATAGGACGTCATTTGATGGTCCGGAAGCTGCAGCAGGGCATCACGGCCCTCATTGACGAATCTTCCCCATAGCCCGGCTCCCCAGTCACTTCGAGCGATCCGGTGGGCCGTCATGGCGATCTCGTATGCCTTGAACCACTGCTGTATGTCGTCGTTCCGGTGGTATTCTCGGACCACATCCTTGGGGATGTGGACCTTCTGTTCGGTAGTACCCGGGGAGCGCGGTGGCTCCGGCACTCCTAGGTTTGTGTTCAGTTTGCGTATTTCTATCTCGGCTAGTTTGCACTCGTGTTCGTATGCCAGTATTTTTTCTTCGAGATCCCTCTGTCTCTGTTTTTCCTCTCGCTCTTCTCTGAGCCGTAAGTGTTCTAAGTTTATTTTCTGTTCCGCCAGCTTCAATTCTCCGTCTAATTTGAGCCGTGCCAAGTCTAGCTCGTGTAGTCTATTTTTTCCCCGCTCCTGGATCTCCTCTCGGGAGGGACCTGTTCTTCGTTCTTCCGTCAGGGTTGTGTTGACTTCCGGGGCTTCGAGGTCCCGGGGTGTGGCGGTATTCGTCTCTGTCCAGGCCTCTAGGGCGTTTTTGAAGTCTTCCTTTGTGCTTAGCCCGGTGGTAGCAATGCCTAAGTCCATGCAAAATTGTTTTAGCTCTCGGTGGTTGTATTCCTCCAGCTTTTCCATCTGGAACTTCTCTGCCGATCCGCTCTCTTTGGTCGTCATTGTGGTTTAGTCGTAGGGTGAGTTACTATCTGTACGGTACGCGTTGGTTCGGATCGCGCCGCTGGCCACCAATGTTAGACGGGGACCTGGAGGGTCGGCCCAGCACAAGGGGAGAGGCCTCCGGTGAGGGCCGTCTCCAGCGATCGTACAGACAAGTAACTTCCCCCCCACAGATGGACACCACACGAAGATCAGATTAACACCTTTTATAGGCAATTCTTTGAGTAAGGGGGTACGATACACTGAGATCAGGACACGATGATCCTCTCAATTCTAGTCTCTGGTAGGGGAAGGGGGTAGCGGGACAGTCTTGGTACCCGTAGGTACGGCGGTGGAACGGTGATAGCTCACAATCCTCGAGCTCGGTGTTCGGACGGGTCAGACCGCGGCAGCGCCAGCAGGTCCCGAAGAGGTCGTAGGTGGCAACGGGCCGCGGCAGCGCCAGCAGGTCCCAACGAGGATGAAGGTTACAACGGGCCGCGGCAGCGCCAGCAGGTCCCAACGAGGATGAAGGTTACAACGGGCCGTGACAGCAGGTCCCACGAGGAAGAAGGTTGCAACGGGCCGCGGCAGCGCCAGCAGGCAGGACAATAGTTCACAAGGCAGGGCTGCGGCAGCGCCAGCAGTCCGTCAAGGATGAGTTCGTCGCGGTGTCTCTCGACTCCAGGATACAACTGCCTTCCTGTTCTGGGGCTGCCTCAGTTATAGGTCTGGCACTCTTTGATGTCCGGACCCTCGCTCTTGGAGGTCGGGAGGTCCGGGATGAGGGAGTCCAGACACCCAGCAGGGGGGTGGAGCCAGCGCCCGGGGGGGCTGGGGGTGATCAGCACCTGGCGGGAGAGAGCCATCGACACTTCTTACTCCCATTGATCTGCCAAGTGGTCCGTTCACCTCCTGGGTGGATGGTGGTGCCGGAATGTCGGGACCTGGCCAGGCCCGGGGTTGGGGTCGAGCTGAGGCCATGCGGCCTCGTGGCGCAGTGTCTAAGATGGCGGCTGGCCCGGGCAAGGGTGCTGACGGTGGCCCCGGCCAGGGACACAGGGATTCCCAGGAGCAGACGTCCCATGGGGGACGGGTTGGGGGTTGCTTCTGCGGGTAGTACCTGGCAGGCCGGTACCAGGGCCCTGTCATGCGGGGAGGGAGCGAACCCTTCATGGGGCCTGTCCAACAAAAACAATTTCTAGTGACGCCACTAGGCAGTAAATAGAGAGTACCATGAACATTAGAACAATGCTAAAGGCACCCTAATTTAGTTAATTTGGCCCACAGAAAATGTCTCCGCATTTGTTAAGTCTAGTGAAGCTAAAAAAAAACTGCCACTTTGGTTAGGACAATATTAACTGATAAAGTGTGATCAAAGAAAAGCCATCAAGACCAAGAACACCATACACTCCGGATCACCAACTGACCCCTGCCCCCACCACATCTTCAACAAAGTAAACCGCATCATCGCTCTCCAACTTCGGAAGATCATCAGTAGCTCCTTCGAGACCGCCACCTTCCTGGAAAGCTGGAAGCACGCCGAGATCAACGCCCTACTCAAGAAACCCACGGCGGACCCAAAGTACCTTAAGAACTTCCGGCCCATCTCCCTTCTTCCGTTCCCAGCTAAAGTCATTGAAAAGATCGACAACAAACAACTGACACACTTCCTTGACGAGAACAACATGCTGGACCCTTCCCAGTCCGGGTTCCGCAGCAACCACAGCACCGAGACCGCCCTCACATCTGCCACAGACAACATCAGGACCCTACTGGACAACAGCGAAACCATGGCCCCCATCATCCTGGACCTCTTGGCCGCCTTCGTCACAGTCTGCCACCACACCCTACGCACCCGACTACACGACGCAGGATAAAGCGACAAAACCCTGGACTGGATCACGTCCTTCCTCACCGACAGAACCCAGGTCTCCCGCCTTTCCGTTCCGAAGCCACCAAGATCATTTGTGGCGTGCTCCAAGGATCATCCCTCAGACCTACCCGATTCAACGTCTACATGGCACCGCTCGCCAACATCGTCCGCTCACACAACCTCAACATAGTCTCATACGCCGACAACACTCAACTAATCCTCTCATTCACCAAAAACCCTTCCACCGCCAAATACAAACTCCACGAAGGAAAGAAAGCCGTTGCCAGCTTGATGCAGACCAGCCGCTTGAAACTTAACTCGGACAAGACAGAGGTAATCCTCCTCAGATCCACCCCCTCAGCCTGGGACGATTCTTGGTGGCCAGCCGCCCTGGGAGCCGCACCCACCCCCACCGAGTACGCACGCAACCTCGGGGTCATCCTGGACTCATTGCTCTCAATGACCCAGCAAGTCAATGCCGTCTCCTCCTCTTCTTCAACACCCTTCGCATGCTACTCAAGATCTACAGATGGATCCCCTAACACAAAATGAAAAGGACGGTCACATAGGCCCTTGTCAGCAGCAGGATGGGCCACGGCAACGCCCTCTATGCAGAACCACGGCCAAACTCCAGAAGAGACTCCAATGCATACAGAACACCTCTGTATGCCTCATCCTCGACATACCCCACCACACTCACACTGCCCACCTGAAAGACCTGCACTGGCTCTCAGTCAAGAAGAGGATCACCTTCAAACTCCTCACACACGCCCACAAAGCACTACACAACACCGGACCAGCATACCTCAACAAGCGTCTCACCTTCTACAGCCCGAACCACCAGCTGTGCTGCGCAGACCTCGCCGCCATCCCACGCATCCACAGAACCTCCACCGGCTGCAGATTCTTCTCCTACCTCGCGGCCAAGACATGGAACACCCTCCCCACACAGCTGCGACAGACCCAGGACATGCTGACCGTCAGGAGACTTCGCAAGACCTGGCTGTTCGAGCAGTAGTTGCTCCCCCACCCCCGGTCAGCGCCTTGAGACCCTCATGGGTGATTAATGCGCTCTACAAGTATATGATTGATTGATTGATTGATGAATGGAGAACTTTTTCCTGAATCTAGACTCAAACTTTGTCAAATCTTTTATAGGGTGATTTGCTCTTTTAGGCTTGAGAGCGTGTGTATTGGATGACCCGGATTGGCTCCTTGCCAGGGTTGGTCACTCAAAGTGACCGCAACACAACTAGCCCAACTTTTTACTGAAAAAGTTTCTAAGTGTCAAATTCATTGACTTTGCTAATTCTTCTTTGTGTTTGATTGAAATGCTTTTATTTACTATACCTTGTAAATTCTATATCTCTGGAACCCTCTGTTGGATCTTTTAAGCTGGAGTGTCTAAAAGTACATACAAATACAGTGTATGTGTTTTTATTAATTAGTTTTGCATTTCTTGGGTGTCTTGTTGATTTCTTCTTCATTTGTTGTGGTGCTGGTTAAATGCTTTACACGTGTTCCTTTGTGTAAGTCTTGCTGTTCTGAGCCACAGCTACCTAGGGGTCAACTTAAGGTTTATTAAACGAAACCTACTTGTCCTAAAAGGGTTGATAAGTATATTACACAATGAGGTAGCACAACCACACCATATAATGCACCCAGTTCCTCACAGTGGTCAATTTGGATCACAGTTAACTGGAAAGTAAAACAGATCGTGCTAGAACTGAACAAAGGATAATGCTCATTAGGTAAAAGAAATCCAAACCTAAAGAGGGGAGGTATAATGAAAATGAACCTATGCAAACTGGGGGAGTTCCTAGGCCATTTGCTAAGGAGGAGAGGTGGGGATGTCTGGAACAAAAGCTCTGTCTCCATTGTGGTAAGGCTTTTTTTTCTTCAAATTTTAAGAACTGTGCCAGCAAACTAAAAGAGAAACCTAGGGTAGTGTCTGCCACCACTAAGGAATAGAGAAACGCCAGAGCCCGATAGGTATTGAGACCCAACATCTGAGTGTGCAGGGTTTAAAGGTCTTTAAAGACCTTGCTAATATTATTTGTGTGGATTCCATCCATCCTTTCCATGTTCCTGTGCAACTAGACCGGGTATTTAATAAAAATATCTCCACAGATATGTTAATAGATTCTGGGGCGACTGGAAAGTTTCTAGATTCTTCTTTTGCTAAATAATTAGGTGTCTCTGCTTTTGAAAGGGCCAAGGCGGAACGATACGTACTATTGACGGTAAGGAAATTTAGTCGGGTCCCATAGTCACTCAGATGACTGTTAACTGGGGACTATGGGACCCGACTAAATGTCCTAACTGTCAATAGATTGTTAGGCTCAAAGGGGAAAATTTAACTTTTCGTGTTAGTACCTTCCTGAGACTGGCTGTTCGCTCCCGTGCCTCCATGAATACAGTATAGACAGTCTTGATTGTATGCCTGGCATTTGAATCAATTTATATGTGGGCCGCATACTTTTATTGTTTTTATTATATGTCAAAGTGTCCGCATTTTAATATTTTATGCTGCTACATTTTAAATACTATATTTTTAATACCTCTGAATTAATAATTAAATTGTAGGCCTATGACTGTTTTGCCGAATTGACTCTTGCTCTATGTATATAATTTTGTGTATTCACAGTAACATGTATATCGCACTTATTGATTTTTAATTTGTTAACTACGTATGCATTCTGCTGGTTTTATTTCGTACTTTTATGGATATTCTTTGTATCTGAATTAAGAATTAATTGAATTGACTGTTAACCACAAGTTCAATTTGATTTCACTTCTGCACCCCAATCTCGAGCAATACTTGGAATCCCATCTCTTGGCCATACTAACATCCTACTATAGACTGGACTTTAGAAATTTTAATATTTGTCTCCCTATTGTCAGAAACCCTGTTTTTTGGGAGGAAAATGTTAAGCAAGGGCTTAGTCAGTGCACCGTGGAAGAAAATAATTCTGTTGTCCCTGAATCTTATCAAGATTTGTTGATGTTTTTGGCAAGGAAAAGCCTAGTGTTTTAGTGCTATGTTGGCAAATTGGATTGTAGAGTAAACCTTCAAACTGGAGCCCAACACCCTTGCAGCCGGAGCTATGCTCTCACAGAGTGCAAAAATCTTCATCTCAGTAAATATTTGGACAAACTTTATGCGTCCATCCAGATCTCTTCTCTGTTGTTTCTTGTCCCCAAGAAGGGCTCAGGATGTTTGTTGATTATAGGGTGCTAAATCATGTCACTTAAAAGAAAGATCGCCTTTATTACCGTCCTTGTTGGGTCAGGTTAAGAAAGCAACAATGAAAGCAAGTTAGAGCTATACAGGACAGATCATATGGTGCAAGTACAGTTGAGTAGAGTAGTAGGAAGACCACTTTCCGAACTACACTTGGTCTATAAGATTACCTTACATTGTGTGTAACCCGCCCGCTGCTTTCCAATATTTCATAAATGTAGTATTACATGAGTTTGATATTTGTCCTGTGGTTTGTATCAACCACATTCTGATCTACTCAAATTCCATCACTGATCACATCAGTCACGTAAGGTTCATATTACAGAATTTGCAAGATAATCCCCATTTCGCTCAATTGGAAACGTGTATATTCCATGCTGCCGGTGTAGTGTGCATCAATTCATCCTACAGGTATTCAAATGGACAGAAATTAAAGCCACTGAAAGTGGGAAAGCCCCTCAAACCAAAAGAAGGGCAATACTTGCTAGGTTTCGCTATCTTCTAGGATGTTTCATTGGCCAGTTTTCTGCCACAGTACCTCCTATCACAAGATTGTTGAAAAAAGGGGTAACATTTCAGTGGGACTCTGAAACAAAAAGCTTTTCACGTCCTAAAATGAAAGTGTGTTACTGTCTGGGTTCTTAGTCCTATAGATTTAACTCACCCCTTCATTGTGGATGCTGATGCTTCACAGAAAGCTATAGGGGGGAGTATTGTCACTGCGTGATACAACTACTGGACAACTACATCCAGTTGCGTAAGTTTCTCACAAATTAAGCCTAGCAGAAACAAACTATGCTGTCGTTGACATAAAGCTATTGGCTAATAAAGTGGCATTTAAAGAGTGATGCCATTACCTCCAGGGTGCTCAACATACGGTAACTATTTTAACAGGCCGATGTAATCTCTAATATTTTAAAATGGCTTGTGCCCTGGCATAATCATTCTTTTACTTAGTTAATGGATCGTATAGAAGAACATCAGGTGTTATTAATAGTGTCTCTCCATCTACAGTGATGTTCCAGTAATGCAAAGTGTAGTTGACTTGCTTCCCTTGTACCCTAGCTGTCCAGTTCCCACTTACTATCTGTCCCTTATGCTACAATTACCTGTGGTATCATCAAATTCTAATATGTTTGGACACTTTCTACTTTCTAAATGTCCTAAACATCGGGATGCTGGCTTACATCCTGAAACATGATGCTTTAAACATGCAGGAAATGCATTTTCCTTGGCATTGTGTTCCACTGTAGGTGAGAGTTGGTATCGGGCTCGAAGGAAGTAATGACACCAGGTCCAGACAAATTCAAAGCACTCACCAGGTACTGAGATCAGCCGTAGGCATGGCCAACTACTGTGCTAGATATATAAAAAACTATGCCACCCTGAGCACACCCTAGAGACACCTCGCAAAATACAACACAGACTTCAAGCTTCCGAAGAATCAAGGAAGCAATAGAAGAGGCAACAGCTATGGCATACTTTGACCCAAAACTGATCACTGAGGACACCAGCCCAGTAGGACCAGGGGCCGTGCTGGTGCAACACACAGAAGGCCTGGAATCACCGCAGTAGGTGTTCGCATGCTCTGCTCTGGTAGCAGCCTGTCAGACACTGAAAGGGCATACTTGCAGCCAGAAAAAGAGAGCCTGGAGGTAGTTGGGTCCTGTAAAAATTCTACGTGTTCCTATAAAGTAAAAGAAGCACCATCGTAACTGATCACCAAGCTTTGCCGACCATCTTTGGCAACTCCAAAGTGAAAATGCCACTGAGAATTGAAAGGTGGGAGATGCGACTGCAGGATATAACTACCTGATCGTCCACATGCAAACGAAAGAGCAAAACCCTGCCGACTATCTCTTACGACATCTGCTACGGTCAGGAAAAGCCAAGCCCATTCATTGCTGAAGAATACCTACAGTTCATAGTCCACACAAGTGTACCCACAGCCCTGTCAATTGCCCAGGTGACAACAGCGACAAACGAAGACGGAGACCAAGAAGTAATCAGACACCTGATAAAGAACCAACATTGGAGGCACAGCAGGGAATGGATAGGTGACCGCTGAAATCAAAGCGTGTAACGGCATCTTAGAAGAACTAGCCACGCCATAAGAAAGGTTCATACTAAGATACTAACGGGATCCCACACTGTGCTCCCAAGGGTCTACCAAAACAAGCAATGCCGAAACTACAGAAGAAAGGGTGGGACCTGGTAGCCATTAACTTCTTCAGCCCCTTGCTCCCAGCAAATACCTTCTGGTACTGATGGGTGAATACTCCCAGTTTTCTTTGGTCAAAATAGTCTTGTCAGTTGGAGACATGTAGGTGACCCAGAGGTTTAATAACTTCTTCACAGACGGGACTCCCGAAGATTCTAATATCAGGTAACAAGACATCCTCCACCAGAGGAGAGTTCAGAGACTTTCTAGCCCAGCTACCCATTGATCAATGAAGACAACACTGGTGGGGCTCCAGGCCAGTGGAATGGCAGAAAGGTTCAAGGGCCACTGCCGAGTGCGTGGCAATGGAGAGAGCATTGTGCAAGGCCCCGTGTGCCTACAGAACTACCCCGCACTCCACAGGGGAACATCCAGCCACCAGGGGCGGCCTTAGGCATGTGCAAGCTGTGCACCTGCACAGGGCCTCCAAACCCCAGGGGCCGTCACGCCAATATATATCCTTAATATAATAATCCTCTGAGGATGGATACATATTTGCGTGGCAGCCCCTGGCAGGGATTTGGCGGCCTCCAGCTCTGTTCCACTTCCAAACACCCTGACCCCCCCTCTTCACTGGCCTCCGCGCCTGCTTTCCTCCAGGGGCCCCTTACCTGTTCCTCCAGGGGCCCCCTACCCACGCTCCCTGCCCAGGGCCACCATGAGCCTAGAGCCGCCCCTGCAGCCACCCTCATATTGGCAGCCCAGTTCCAAACAAACCCCCCTCCCCCATGCAGTGAACCACAGATGACAAACTCTGAACGTGGATACAGAGGAAAAAGATGAAGACCTATGCCGACGCCAAAAAATGAGCGCAGGAGACGAAACTCGTGGAAGGAAACTGGGTCGCGGTCAAGGATCATCAAAAAAATCAGACATACCATATGTCATGGAGCATATGAGAGTGACAGAACAGAAGGGTAGCATGGTTGCAGCACACATCCAGGGCAGTCCATCGCAAGGAATGCTTCCCACTGCAAGCGCCTCACCCAACTGCCATTTGATGGATGCAGCATGGGTGACCGAGTGGACGAAAGAGAGGAAAGAGGGAACAATAGAATCCAGGGAGAAGGTCTGCCATCCACGCCCTAACCTGAATTAGAACATTGGAATGTTGGGAGCTCCATTGAATACAATGGAGTAGCTCCGGGCTTATAATGGCTGGTGTAAGCCCGGAGCTCCAACATTCTAATGTTTCTTTGTTCACAGCTCTGGCTGTGAACAAAGGCTTCAGGGAGCCTGAGGGGATTCCAATCCCCTCACGCTCCCATAAGGCTCTGTTCTTTTTTGTTAGAACATTCTGCCCTCTAGTGGTAGAATGTTCTAATAGCCTTATAGCCCTTCGTAGCTGGGCTATACCGGCTATTAAAGTCCCTCTCCCTTGTTAAAGGCCCTTGCCTTCGGCTCGGGCCTTTAATAGCCGGTATAGCCCTCTACGGCGGGCTATAAGGCTATAGTAACAACGCGCTCAGGACGCACCATGACTTGACCACGATGACTAATTGGACGGATATATTCATAATATGACAAAGGTCTTCTTCGTGCAACAGTGGGGCCCCCTGAGTAAAAGGGCTCTCTACACGGTACACACATTACTTCTTCACAGACCTTTTCACTTACTGTATCTGAGCAAAAGCATCTTCGTAGTTCGCTTCACTTGAATGAAGACAAAACCATATTTTATTTACATGGATTCAGAAATATAGGAATACCTGTGCAGTGATGGGCGTAAAAGATACATCCCTGTAACAGGCTTCAATCCCTGGTACAAGATGTGATCTGAAACAGGCACCAGGAGAGGAGAAAGAGTAGCTCAGAGGCTAAACCCAGGTACAGTACACAGGCAGTACACAGGCAATACTCGGATACAATACATAGGCAATACACAAGCAGCAGAGAGACAGTACACCGCTAGACTATACAGGCAGAGCACAGATACAGCACACAGGCAGCACAGATGCAGTACACAGATACAGCACAGAAGCAGCACAGAGACAGTACACCGCTAGACTATACAGGCAGAGCACAGCTACAGCGCACAGGCAGCACAGATGCAGTACACAGATACAGCACAGAAGCAGCACAGAGGCAGCATGCAGATCCAATACACAGGCAGCACATAGATACAGGACACCGACAGCATACAGATCCAATACATAGGTTGAGTACACGCCCCAGCGCCGAGGCAATACCCAGATGCAATACATAGGCAGCACAGAGGCAGTGCACTGATAGTGTTGCTTTCACGTGAACTACCTTGAAAAACAAGAGACAAGGCATTTGGCAAAACGGAAACAGTTGATTTAATTAAAATTAAACTTAGCAGCAGGGGAGAACAGTTACAGGCACAGGATCTGAGGACAGTCTCAATTCACAATCGATGTGCAGCTTTCTTATATACAGTTCATCATAGGCAATATAATGTTTCTGACAATCCATGTATGGTGAGGAATGTAAGTTGCTGCCTTGGGAGTCCTAAATTAATTGTCTAATAGATAATGAGGTGGGCTCCGACCTTTCATGGACACAATGCGGGCAGTAAGTAACATGTCTAGATGTCCAGCATGGGGAGCGTGTGATAACTGCGTCTGCAGTGTTTTAATTGGCTATATGTTCCTAACTTATGTGGCATCTGACTTTATAGTGTTTTCGGAGCAAGTGTACCCCCCCGCAATGTCTACTTTATTGGGGCCATTGTCGCTCGACCATTGTAGTTTTGCTGCGCCTATCTGTGGGGTTGATCTTAGGTTTCCTGTCTGTGCGTTTGTCTGCTGGTTACATGCTACCCCACCTGTGACCTGTTAATCAATAACCTCGGGTCCCAGGTATCCGTGTTGTCCTGACTACTTATTTGCGAGTCAGGATCGATGTGGAGTTGATAACTGGTGAGTATTTTTAATAAGGACGTTATCTCATTTTCCATAGTAGCAATCCCCCCTCTGGATCTGGTTGAATTTTCAAATGCACTATCTAGCCCATACTTCTTGACAGTAATTCTTTCGTTTGTGGCCTGTTGTTTTTTATTGCTTGCTTTCGACAACCACTACTTTCCTAGTTATTTGCATTTTTCCCAGTTTCAGTTTAAGGACTGTGTTTTTACAGCAGGAAATCCACAATTGTACAGAACGACGCAAAACACAATGAAAACTGGCAACAACGATGTGTACCGACTGGAGAGCCACCGGGGAAGGCAGGAGAACCAATTTGAAAACCACTCCTGCTCGCACAGGGGCACCACCCTCTTCCCACATGACTCTTTGTAAGTAATGCATTGCTTAAATGGTAAAAGTCAATGTTCTGTTGCCCATATCATTCCCTAGGATAAACGTGCAGCAGGACACACCGATTTTGACACACACCCCTCCCTCCATCACGATCACTAAGTCTAACACATATCAGTGCTGCATCGCAAAGAGGCAGATTGCTGTCAGTTCTTCCTTGATCGAATTAAGGCCGTTCTCAGTGCTGTGCATCTCCCATCTGGTTATCTGTAATTAGTGGGCATTTGCTTTTGTCCGTACATTAATAAGGGTATAGCTCCTCCTGCAGATACTTGTGTGTCTGATACCAGCCTGAATTCTTCTGGAATGTCCTTGTACTTAGCCCAGCCAAAATAATCCGAAGTTCTCTTCTCATAAGCTTGATGCAGCCAAGTTGTCTTCTTCCTTAACGGGTGCTGGTACAAGTCTGGGAATGACCAGGGTCAAGGTGAATAGGATGACTGGGGAACAGAATCCGTACCATCTAGGGATGAGCTGAGTATAGGCAAACTCGCCACAATGCCAGTAGTAATCCATCTGCGTAGAGGTACCCCATTGCATATCCGGTATGTACATAATAGTGCAGTCATCCACTAAATACCCCCAACACTGGTGAGGTGGTTTCCTATGGTTCCTGAACTTCAACCTGTTCTCCTCCTCATGGGAGCAAGGTACTATACTTTGGGACCTGGGAATGGGGCTTCATACACTGAAGTCTATATCACTGCAACCACTGGACTCAACCCTCCCTGGGGATTCCAGAAAATTATAACTGTGCTCAGGGGATAATCTACCCTCCAGAGCTAACATCTCCCTGGCGAAGGCCTCCTCCATCATCCTCTTCTGCACACCCAGCTGCGCCATTTCCTTGGCCTGCTCTAACCTGATCTTTTTCAAAGTCAGCTGGTGCTCCCTTTCTTCCCTCCTGTCTACCCACTCCTCTGGGGACAGGGACCGGGAAAGGGATGAGGCACTGCCTCCAACACTGGACCCAGCAAGGGACTCCCTATCTATGGGGTCTTCACAATCTGGTGGCATCCATGCACTGTCATCTTCTCCCTCCTCACTGGGCTCAAGATCCCATTGATCCTTTTGCCATAGGATCAGGCTGACCCTCAGTTTGGACTGGGTGTCTGACTCACCCACCTCTGTTTCTCTCTTCACAGAACCTTACCAACTCTAACATACTGTATCTAAACAGACCACAGGAATTAAAAGCAGGCTCCATTTTGGTGGACGTTCTTGAGAAAAGTTTAACACAAGGAACCTAGGTGTCTGAGCTAAAACAGGAGTACACAATTCACAAAGTACACCTTTAGGAGAAGAAATAATGGAACTTAAAAAAAACAATAATCCCCAAAATATGATTATCTAAAATGCAGAGTTTTGTGGTGCAACCAGTTGCTGCTGTGGTACAGCGCAAACACAAATCCGGATCCTTCCGCTGCTTCCAATGTTAGAAATGGGATTTCCGGTTGGCTGAGGCTTGCGCCAAAGCCAGACAGAAACCACCACTCTAGACAGGGCAAGGGAGTTACACACCAAAGATAACCCTTCTCACCCTCTAGGTAACGTGACACGAGCAATAAGGCTTATCCCGGAGGCAATGTAAGTTAAGTATTTGCGCACGCACCCAGCCCCAGCCCCAACACCCAAGTCCCACCACAAAGGAAACTCCACACAAGGTTATATATAAAAATAGCCTTTGTATTATACCATGCACATTAGATAATAAACACACACTTTACAATGTGCCATGGGCACGGGCAGAATTTACAGGGGATTATGTACATGGGACAGGGCCACCTGGACCACTGTCAGGAATAAGCACCTTTAGAACTAGCACTTTGTAGAATTTACACTTAGCACATAGAACATATCATAACTGTAGCACCAAATAGCCAATGTAGCACACAACCAGTAATTATTGGTAAAAGGTAAGTACCACCTACGCAATCCTAACCACCTTAGGAAAATATCACGCAGGGAACCATGAGCTCACTAGCATAACTATACTAGGAAAAACAACCTCCTAAGCATAACAATACATTCAGAGGTATAGGCAGGCAGCTTTGTACATGATGCATAAAAATACATTCAGAGGTATAGGCAAGCAGCTTTGTACATGATGCATAAAAACACATTCAGCGGTGTAGGTAAGACACATGATGCATGAAGACACATTCAGCGGTATAGGTAAGACACATGATGCATGAAGACACATTCAGAGGTGTAGGTAAGACACATGATGCATGAAGACACATTCAGAGGTGTAGGTAAGACACATTTGCACAAAATATCACATAGGGCATGAAACCGTAGCCCACGCAAGGGCACAACACCTGAACTGTCCCCAGGCCAACTGGCCTCTCAGTGGCTGAAACGCTCTGTGTCCAGCAAAGTCGGGGCAGGCTGCACAGGCAGCCAAAGATGAAATGCACAAAGGTACAGGTCTAAATGGAGCAGCTGTCCACTAAGTGCTGGGCAGCTGGAGAACTGAGCCTGGCACCAGCATGCCCCCTGGCTCTTCTTCTGGGGCTCTTGAACAAACAATAGGGCTCAAAACAACGTGGGAGCCTGGGACCCTCGTGGACTCTAAACAAATGCCACCACACTGGGGGGAGCCTCTTGGGCCCTAAAACAAAGGCGCCCCCGTGACGTTCGAGTTCCGCTCGGGGGACTCGAAATTAGCAAATGTGCCTGGGAGCCTCGTGGGCTTTAACACAGAAATGCCCCTATAAGCAGAGGAGCGACCCGCTGCCATCGGGGCCGCTCCTCACCTGAATCAGAGCCCCCGCACTCACCGGTCTGTTCTCCTTGCCAGTCGGGGGACTCTCCTCTGTCGGGTCCACAGGAGAGCTCCCGCTCCTCGGGGCTCTCCCTCTGCACTCGTCGGCGGCTCTCTGGGGCTCCCCTTCACTTTTGGGAGCCTCGGGGGAGAGGCGCCGGCTTCCTCTTGCAGCGTCGGGTGGAGGCGGGGTGGGCTCCCATCCTCTCGGGTTCCTTCCCCTTGCGGCGGCCAATAGGAGCGCGGCCTTGGGTGCCGAGCCTCCGGCTCCGGGACGCCTAGGCCAATAGCAGTGCGGCTCCCCTCTGACGTCAGCGGGGAGCCAGCCGGGGCTCCGAGGACTCCTGGGCCGATCGGCGGGGATTTCGAGGGGTAGGCTCCCTCTCTCAAGAGGCACACAACTACGGGGTAGGCACCCTTAAAATAAATAATAAAAACGGGGTGGCAATGCGGGGTGGGTACCCGCTGGTACTCCAAAGGAATCGCCTCAGGCCGCTGAAATGCAACTAATGAACAGGGGCAGCGCAGGGGGGGAAATCCCACGAGTTGCAGCTTCGCGCTGCGGCCACCATTGCTCTGAGACAAAAGTGGAGAGCACTCAGGACTGGGACGATGTAGCGCTCCTTAGAAAAATGACAAACCAAGCGCCACTTAAAATAAAGGAACAAGCGCTCCCAGCACTCGAAGTAAAGTTTCAGCGCTCCCAGGCGCTACAGGAACCAAAGACCCAAGTCCAGGGCAAGTCCTTTTATAAAGGTAGGCAGGGGGGCAAAGGCTGGGCCCAGGGGCCAGCTCACAGGGCCCTCCAGGCAGGGAGGCAGTCCCAGTGGCGGTCCTCCTGGCGCCCAGCAGCAGCAGGCCCCCCTCAAGATAGGATATGGAAAGAGAACAACTTGCATGGGGACACAGCCCCTTTCTATACACCTAACTCCTTTGTCTGTGTCTGCAGGGTGGGGGGAAAACCAGTCACAGCTGGTTTTGGAGCACTCTGATGTGCTCAGCCCCTCTCACTATTCACCGGCCAGGCTAGGGTCATCAGTCGCACCACAGGGGGCGGAGCTAGCATTGTGTGGGGAAAGCCCAGCCCTATTCAGGTCCCAGGTGCACTCCTCCCTCACATCAATCATGCAGACCTCTCCACTCACCAACGGGGCAGACCCATCCTGATTCCTGGAGCCAGGCTCACCAGCCAGCTCCAGCCAATCACAAGCCAGACAGCCAATTCACATAAATTACACAGACATGCCAACTTCCAGAAGTGACACTTCCACACTAGACACAATAACGCCGCACACATCATCGCGCAGCATTTAATCACACAAGTCCGCACATACCAAACTCGAGCTTGCACTCCCCACGCATCAGGAACTACCAGGGACACATACATTCCCCATGCATTCCTATGGGAGGGCAGGCCAACCTTACTACACGCACGCACTTTACCCTGGGACACAGTGGTAAAGTGCGCAGAAGCCAAAAATCACTAACACCATGTCACAATTAAAAGCAAAAAGTTTAGGGGTGAACCTGCCAGAAGGGCCAAGTCCATCAGTCCGGTGAGTCAGTAATCAAATGTGTAGGGAGCCAACCCTATTTCCCCTAAGGCAGTGCCTTTAATTCGCTTTAGCGCCATGTCGGACGTTCCAATGACTGAGGGTAGCGGCAGAATCGGTCCGGAATGCGCGAAAACCCGATCTGCAATGAAATCTCCGATACGAGCATTCGCGCATGCGTGGACCGCGTGGCATGGAAAAGGAACTGCCCCCTCAAGCGCCCAGCGCATGTCTGTCCTGCTCCCACTCCACTGAAAGGAGAATTGCCTCACCAAGCGCCAAAGTGCCGCAAATGCCATCAAGGTGTTGTGCGCTTGCACACACGTGCGTTAAACAAGCGTAATCAGCAAGATTACTTGCACAACAAATACAGTAATCCACATGCATAAAACAATGAAAAGGAAAATACTTAAGTCGCTGCTGCAGCAGCAAAGAAGGAGAAAGTGGTATTACGTCACGGACATTTTTATAGATCTATATGTTATATGATTGGTGCATACTATGGAGGGGGTTGTCCTTCCGGGGTCATGCCAGTTTAAAGTTTTCATTGGCTGCTGTTTTGCCAGTAAAGCAAAGAGAAGCATAATCAGAGCCTCCATGGACTGACATAGAATCAGTGCATGAGATGAATCCCGCTTACACGCAAACATCTGCAAACATCTGCAGTGAGGCCGAACGCAGGCCTGAGGGTGGAGCACCGACTCAGCCATCAGAGATGCACCAGACGGGGTCACAGACAGGGCACTGTTGGAGCGCATCAGGTCAGGGTCCGGACGACACTATTAGAGCGGATCCGTGCAAAGAGTGGTAATAAATGGCCCAAATTGAGGGCTGCTGACCAACCCTGAAGAGTAACTGCACATTTGAATCAATGTCAAACTGTTGTAAGCAGCAGTGTGGATGCAAAAGAGCCATGTGCAGAGGACCAATGGTGGCTGAACGCGACCCGCATGGGTGGGGCCGCGAAGTGCAACCCGCTGTGATTGGTCGTTAGCTAAGCGCGGGAGACTTAACGTTGTGGAGACAGGCCATGCGTGCAGTGATGGTTTAAGCAGGAGCTATAATGGCAGAATTTAGGAGAGAGGGCACAAAAATTGCACTTGCATAATCTTAAGGCCACGAGCAGTGCTTTGATGCACTGGGGTAAGTATAAGTGATGTAATTCTGCTGCTTGGTGGAAGAGTGTGAGTTTATAACTGCCCATGCCTGGGAGCATTTGCATAGGATGTCAGGTCCCCCAGTTTTGACATTTCTTGGGCCGTGAGTGATCATCGTCTCTTAAAGGCCTGTTGGGAGAGGTGTTTACTCCAGGGCTCAGTCATCAAGGTGTTGCCTATATGACGATCACGGGACAAACCGTGTATGGAGTCAGGTGGAGCCGATCTGAGCCTGTGACAGAAGTTGAGGAAGCAGCTGCCCCTGCTCAGCACTGCTCTATGATGCTGTACTCCAGCCTCACATGCACTGGAGATGCTGTCTTTGGAAGGCAGTGGGTGGCTTTGTAGATTCTGGTGACCAGTTTGTCCACTGGCCCAGCTTCCCTGCCCGGGGTAACTTCACTCCCGTAAGTTAGTGTTGGGATGATTTTTGTTTTCATCACCTGAAGGAGAGGATCGAGGCTTGGGCCTGGTAGCTTCAGAGCGACAGATGAGAGAGCGAACATTAAGCAGGAGCCCTTGTTATTTATGGAGCGTAGACGAGAAGTAAATGACCATTTGCCATCCATGTGGATACCCAGGTATTTGTAGTCCTTGCTGTGATCGAGCCGGACACCCTTAAGCTGCCACCTGTTAGCCAAATATGACTGTAGGCTGAATGAGACTGTCTTAGTCATTGCTTGATTGGTTTCTAACATGTTCTTAACAGGATAGCCATGAAGAGTAGACAGTAGCCGATGGAGGCCGATGTTTGTCTGACTGAGGAGCACCAGATCGTCTGCGTATAGTACGTGTGTCATGCTTTGGCCTCCTAGTTTGGCCCGGTGGCAAATTGCTTCGTCAAGGTGCTTTAACATGCCACCTATGGATAGGTTAAAAAGCAAGGGGGCCAGCACGTGGCCTTGCTTAGCCCAGAGTTTGTGGGAATCCTCCTAGAAATACAAGAACCTTCACCTAGTTTGATCCGTACCCAGGTGTTGGTAGACAACTGCACTATTGCTTTCAACAGGGCACCTGGCAGACCCCTATCCCGCAATTCGCACCAAAGAGGCCCTCTCGGTATGCTGTCTGAAGCGGCTTTAAAGTGCACGCAGCAGGTACAAAGGGCCCTTTTGCTTCTGATTGATGTGTCGCACATGAGCGTCAGAGCGATCACATTCGAAGAGGTGCCGCTTTTGTCTCTAAAGCCGCATTGATTCTTGGGTAAGTTCTGATGATCTTCTGCCCAGGTTCAAAGGTCATCCAATAATAGACTAGCGTAAAGTTCAGCATCGTTATCAATTAGAGCAATAAACCAATAAAGGCGATGATCTGATTTTGAGACTCCTTTAAAAATTGGTTGGATGATGGATCCTCTCAGGAGTCAGGGATGGTATTGGTTACCAAATAGTGTTTGAACAGAGACGGTAGCACCTCAGACTAGAATCAATCAATCAATCAATCAATCAATCAGAGTACTTGTAAAGCGCGCTACTTACCCGTGACGGTCTCAAGGCGCTGAGGGGAGGGGAGTGTCGCTACTGCTGAAAGAGCCAGGTCTTGAGGAGTCTTCTGAGGCGAGCAGGTCCTGGGTCTGCCGTAGGTGGGTGGGGAGGGTGTTCCAGGTCTTGGCGGCGAGGTAGGAGAAGGATCTGCCGCCGGAGGTCATTCGTTGGATGCGGGGGACAGAGGCGAGGGCGAGGCTGGCGGAGCGGAGCTGGCGGGTGGGGGTGTAGAAGGCAGGGTCATTTGCAAAGAAAGCAGTGGGCAGCACCTTGAGACCCAGGGCTCTGTCTTTCCACAGCCTTGGCAATTTTAGTTCACAAAGTTCCTCTAGTTTGCTACAAGTGTCAAGGGATTTTGAAGAGCTGGGCATTTTTGGAGAAGAGCTAGGCCTTTAGTGTGCTGCCAGTATTGTATCTGTGGTGATGTCTATGTACTGCATCTATGAACTGCCTCTGTGCTGCCTGTATCTGTGTACTGCCTGTGTGCTGCCTCCGCACTGCCTGTATACTGCACCTATGTGCTGCCTGTGCACTGCATCTGTGTACTACCTCTGTATTGTATCTGTGTTCTTTCTCTGTGTACTGCCTCTGTGCTGCCCGTATACCGTATCTGAGTACTGCCTCTGTGCTGCCCGTATACGGTATCTGTGTACTGCCTCTGTGCTGTCGGTATACGGTATCTGTGTACTGCCTCTGTGCTGCCCGTATACGGTATCTGTGTACTGCCTCTGTGCTGTCCGTATACGGTATCTGTGTACTGCCTCTGTGCTGCCCGTATACGGTATCTGTGTACTGCCTCTGTGCTGCCCGTATACGGTATCTGTGTACTGCCTCTGTGCTGCCCGTATGCTGCCCGTATACGGTATCTGTGTACTGCCTCTGTGCTGCCCGTATACGGTATCTGTGTACTGCCTCTGTGCTGTCCGTATACGGTATCTGTGTACTGCCTCTGTGCTGCCCGTATACAGTATCTGTGTACTGCCTCTGTGCTGCCCGTATACGGTATCTGTGTACTGCCTCTGTGCTGCCCGTATACGGTATCTGTGTACTGCCTCTGTGCTGCCCGTATACGGTATCTGTGTACTGCCTCTGTGCTGCCCGTATACGGTATCTGTGTACTGCCTCTGTGCTGCCCGTATACGGTATCTGTGTACTGCCTCTGTGCTGTCCGTATACGGTATCTGTGTACTGCCTCTGTGCTGCCCGTATACGGTATCTGTGTACTGCCTCTGTGCTGTCCGTATACGGTATCTGTGTACTGCCTCTGTGCTGCCCGTATACGGTATCTGTGTACTGCCTCTGTGCTGTCCGTATACGGTATCTGTGTACTGCCTCTGTGCTGCCCGTATACGGTATCTGTGTACTGCCTCTGTGCTGCCCGTATACGGTATCTGTGTACTGCCTCTGTGCTGCCCGTATGCTGCCCGTATACGGTATCTGTGTACTGCCTCTGTGCTGCCCGTATACGGTATCTGTGTACTGCCTCTGTGCTGTCCGTATACGGTATCTGTGTACTGCCTCTGTGCTGCCCGTATACGGTATCTGTGTACTGCCTCTGTGCTGCCCGTATACGGTATCTGTGTACTGCCTCTGTGCTGCCCGTATACGGTATCTGTGTACTGCCTCTGTGCTGCCCGTATACGGTATCTGTGTACTGCCTCTGTGCTGCCCGTATACGGTATCTGTGTACTGCCTCTGTGCTGTCCGTATACGGTATCTGTGTACTGCCTCTGTGCTGCCCGTATGCTGCCCGTATACGGTATCTGTGTACTGCCTCTGTGCTGCCCGTATGCTGCCCGTATACGGTATCTGTGTACTGCCTCTGTGCTGCCCGTATACGGTATCTGTGTACTGCCTCTGTGCTGCCCGTATACGGTATCTGTGTACTGCCTCTGTGCTGCCCGTATACGGTATCTGTGTACTGCCTCTGTGCTGCCCGTATACGGTATCTGTGTACTGCCTCTGTGCTGCCCGTATACGGTATCTGTGTACTGCCTCTGTGCTGTCCGTATACGGTATCTGTGTACTGCCTCTGTGCTGCCCGTATACGGTATCTGTGTACTGCCTCTGTGCTGCCCGTATACGGTATCTGTGTACTGCCTCTGTGCTGCCCGTATGCTGCCCGTATACGGTATCTGTGTACTGCCTCTGTGCTGCCCGTATACGGTATCTGTGTACTGCCTCTGTGCTGTCCGTATACGGTATCTGTGTACTGCCTCTGTGCTGCCCGTATACGGTATCTGTGTACTGCCTCTGTGCTGCCCGTATACGGTATCTGTGTACTGCCTCTGTGATGCCCGTATACGGTATCTGTGTACTGCCTCTGTGATGCCTGAGGGATATGACCTATTTTTTATGTTCTAGCTGAGTAGTTGTAAGGCAGCCTCGGAGGTGATCCAGTGGAAGTCCCTTTTTTCGATAGTCACAACGCTAGGAAAGGTGAATACTTATTGTATAACATTTTATGGCTCCCAGTAGGCTATTTTTGTGAAGAGCTTTCCTAATTGCGCAGAGTTGGCACCTCAATCCCATATATTCGAGTCTAAAAAGGTTTCTCATTGCCACTGGTTTCTTAGCACCACTGGTATCTGAAAGGAGTGAGAGGTGTTGGTCGCTTGAACCGCTGGTCGTGAAACAAGGTGTAACTTGTATGTGGCCAAGAGGGAGGGGCCTGTGGTTCTCGAGTTATTCCTTTTCCCGTATCTATTATCATTACCTTTGTCCCCGAGCCGGGTTTTGGCAGCCTGTCAGACTCACTTAATACCGTGTACAGCACAGAGCTTTCCCTGGTCACAGAATAGCATGTCCTAGGAGCCGACTAAGAGATTTGTATTTTTATTTTTTTTTGACAATGCAATCATTATTTTCTGTCAGTTATTGTTAAGTTGGTTTGATGTACATGTGTTGTTATGGTGCTGCTATTTATTGCAAACTGTATTTTGTACAAGAGTTGATCAGAGATTGTCCTAAATATTGCATTTTCTTGTCTATGTCTCGATACTTCATACGAGGGTGCTGTTATTTCTTGCAAACTGTATTTGGTGCAAAAAATTGATATTTTTCAGACACTATTTCCAACAATTGCTCTTTTTTTACCTAAGTTGCAACCCTTCATATGCATTGTCTGTGTTTATTGAAATGTTTACATTGAATTGTTTGATGCATCTGTAGATAGTGCTGAGCTCACTGCACATAAAACCGTAAGAGTGCACCATGTACGGTTGTCCCCCCAATTAGATCAAAACAGACTCCCCAAAAATACCTAATTTGTATTTTGCACACAAAACTCCCAAACTTGTCATGGATTCCCCATTAAAACACATGGTAACCTGGCTCCCCACACAGGCCAACACACATAATATGTTTTGCCAAGAATGGCACGCGCACAGATTTCCCTGACACTAAAGTAGTTGAACACAATACAACACACATATAAACTAAATACACAGGCAAAAGGAGAGAAGCATTATTACAATGATGGGCCATCTTTAAAGAGGCCCAGATTGATCACCTTTCACTACCGATAGTAAGCAAGGCGTCAGCACCCCTCCCCCCACCATATGAAAGTATGGAGGTGTTCGTGCCAATGTACCTGCAGTGCCATTTTCCATTCTGCCAATAGTCAGAACCGGCGGGCACCCCACCGAATGAGGGACAATTAGGCCCAAGCACGAGGAACCAAAAATCCAGCAAGCCCAGTTGATTCCAGTGCAACCCAAGTCCCTCGGTTCAGGCAAATGTACACGAGTAACAGGGAGGTTTATGGCTGTTCTAGCCATTGATACAACAAGTGGAGGTGAAGAAGGGAACTACAGTCCCCCTGGAGCCGATGAAGATGGTGGGGATGCAGGATTTTCCCATGTAGCTGAGGAGACAACAGAAGGAGAGTTTGAAGGCAAAGTCTGGCCAAAAAGAATAGTGCCTAGTTCAGAGTGCAGGAGGCAAACAAGACGGTATAGGAGAGGCGCCGGGCAGGAAATAAAAGACCAGGGCAGCCTGGTACTAGCCCAACAGACTAACCCTGGGCGTAGTATGCGTATTGGGGCTACGCGAAGCTACGCAAAGTGGGCGAGAAACTTCGCCCACCTACGCACTTCGCGTAGCCCCACTACGCGCCGCCTGCCCCCCTCCCCTACATACCTAATTTCTGCAAATAGTAAAGGAAAAGTAAATAAAAGGCACTTACCCTGTCCGCTGCGTCCCGGGGCTCCCTCTTCTCGTTCGCGCCGCCGTCTTGGATACCAATGCGCATGGTTATCCAAGACGGCGGCCCAAACGAGCGCGAACGAGAAGAGGGAGCCCCGGGACGCAGCGGACAGGGTAAGTGCCTTTTATTTACTTTTCCTTTACTATTTGCAGAAATTAGGTATGTAGGGGAGGGCGGGAGGGAGGTGGGTGGCGGGCAACTTCGCTACGCCCATCGAGTGGGCGTAGTATTGCCTGCTACGCCTACTTTGCAAAGGGCGAAGTAGGCAACACCTTCGCCCAGGGTTACAACAGACTCATTACTGGAACAGAGACAAGGATGTATGCTGCTCCACCCAAGCACACAACAAAGACATGATAACTCTGAGGGAGATAATAGCAAGAGTGAAGGACAGATCTTTGCACTCCTGTTCTGCCACCTGACTTGGAAAAAGACCAACATGATAGCCCTTGGCTGAAGGAAGGATCATTAGAACCAGAGAACATGGCTATAGCAGAGGACTGCATCCGACATGGAGCAGGAGAATCCAAGTGTCACATCCCCTGCATGCAGGAATGCCTAAAAAGATGGGAACGTCATGTTAGGGAGAAACCAGTAGAGCTATCTGAAAGAAGAATCTTCCTGATACTACTGAGGAGCCCGGCAGGGATCATATATGTGCCATGGGCTGAGATGGATAAAGAGGAGTTAAGGAAAACGTTCGAGTCATTGCTGGATGGAGTAGGCAAATAGATTTCAAAGGAATCATCCTAGTGATAGATGATATTAAAGTCTGCTAAATAGTCTTATCGGAGAGCAGACTAACACGGTGTTCGTCCAAGCTCGCATCCCAGCAATTATGCTAATAACACCGAGCATGACAGGCTGCATTTAAATCATACAGGCACTAAATATGAATGAGATATGTTCCCTAACTACTCTGATGTAGGAGGGTTAATGGCAGAGACTGTAAAGCTTGGGGAGAGTATAACCAATTTCTTGAATAGAATGAGGGAACGATGGGGACAAGAGACAGGACGGCCATGAACTGATACAGGCCCACAAGGTGCATTCTATTACAATACTCTTAAAAGGGGTTACCCACCGAGATACAGAGGGGACAGGACAGCTGTGTTAGATTATACACTAAACCCTGGTGAGACACACAAGCACACATACGACATTACCACAACAAGTAGCAAGAAAAGGACAGAGAAAAGCAGTAGCAAGCCCAGAGAGACACTGCTAAATTGATACAACACACACTGGAAGACCGCCCTTGAGGGGGCTGCGTTGGCTGTGAGCGTGCAAATGGCACCAGCCTCAAAGGAAGCTCCACCACAAAACCCCAGAGGGTTTCAACCTAGCTATGGTGGTAGAAGCCAGGGAGGTTGACAGCAAGTGGTCCTTATCTTTGCACCACACAGAAGGTATAAGTATAAATGGGGAGGCGCATGGTAGAATATGCCGCCCTGCCATTCGAACTCTCGCCCGCCCCTTGGTGTTTCACCAAGCTCCCCAAGCCAGTAGTTCAGTTTTTGAGAGAGCAGGGGGTCAGTCTGATCATCTATTTAGACGATGTCCTGATAGTGGCTCAGAGTATCACTACAGCTCTTCATCATCTAGCGTGGATGGCTCAGCTCCTTCGCGAGTTGGGGTTCATAATCAATGTTGAGAAATCTGTTATGATTCCGTCACAATCAATGGAGTTCCTGGGGTTCCAGATGGATTCGGTCTCTGCACAACTATTTCTACCTCTCAAGAAGCGAATTGCTATCAAAAAAGAGTTGAGGAGAGCGTTGTCCTCTCAGACAATATCATTACAGACGTTGGCCAGACTGGTGGGTCTGCTAGCCTCGTCCATACAGGCTATTTTCCCGGGTCCCCTTCACTACAGGGCACTCCAGAGGCTGAAAATTCTTCACCTACACAAGGGTCTGAGTTACACAGAACAGATTCTGATCACGCAGGAGGCCAGGACAGAGATTTCATTGTGGCTAGAGCACATTGATGCCTGGAATGGCAAGGCCATTTTCGCGTTAGTGTGAGAAGTTGGCCTGATATGTGATGTCCACTATTCTAGTGGGCACCCTGTATCAGTCCAAACAACCCTTATGGTGATGGTTGTAAAGTCAACCTTATAGTCCAGCTATCCTAGTGGTAGCGTGGACAAAGCAGTCTTAGGCTAAAACTTCAGAGAGGATGTGAAGCCAGCTGTTTTACCATATGTAACCCTTGAATATCAAATGAAAGGACACCACACAGGTTATATATAAAATATATATGTATTTATTATAAACACAACCCCTCTGAACTCTTTATGAGGTCAGAGGCTAAAGCACATAAAAAGAAACTTAATTATCATACAGTAAGTTGCACAATATACCGCAGGGCCCTAGGGGCACGTAAAACCATATACTAAAATAGTGGTATAAGAACCACGTCACGAACAAAGGATAGACCTAGGGCCTAGGGAATCGCTGGGGCTACGCTGTACTAACAAGAGTTAGGGAGCAGGAGGCCCATGGGATGCGTGTGCAGTGTCTTTACACACACACACGAGTTACCATAGAGTTAGAATGTGAACGAAAGAATTACAAACTAGTTCTTTTAGGTCACTTCCGGATGGACTAGGAGAAAGCTACTGAAAACTAGGACACTAGGATAGTTAATACCCACAGGAGCACCGGAGTACTTGCGTTACCTCACCCACAGGAAGCGGGTGCATACGTGTGTCGGGTTTCGTCGCTGATTCCTATGGAGCCTTGAAGAAAAATGCTGCAGGCGACCAGGAGAGAAGTGTCCGGTTGGATCCAAGGGCGGATCAAGGATGAAGAGTACCTGAAAGCAGAGGGTACAGATTCTGGGTCACTAGCCAGTGACCAGGAAGGAACCAGGCGATGTCGCGAAGCAATCAGGTGATGTCGTGAAGCTTGACTCTGCAGCCTTGTGGACCAGGAGGCGTCGACGACAACCAGCAGCTGGATACAGACTGTCCCACAAAGGATCTCGCTGTTGGCGGCGTCGGCTTCCAGATTGGAGTCAACAGGCCTTGGCAAATGCAACCCACGCAGGAATCGAATATTTGCTTAGGTTTAGACCAGCAAGGTCTATGGGGCTTCTCCTTTGCAGGGAAGCAGGGGCCCACCTGGAGCAACCAGGCAGGCAGTGTAGATACAAAGGTTCATCATCACAGAGGCCACTAGCCAACAGGCAAGTGACCGGACAGACGCGTTGAGCAGGAAAATGCAGAAGGGCCCCACGCAGAACTCGTGGAGTGTGGAGGGCTGTTCTTCGGTACAGTTGATGCTCGGTCCGGGGCTTCTCAATCCCCAATGCACAACGTCGAGGGTGCCTCAGAAGCTGCACAAGTAGGAAGGAGCAGGCTTTTCAAGATGGGCGGTCCCACGTCTCTCGTCGCCTCCACGGGTCTCGGTTTTGCAGGGACTGTGGATAGGGGTCAGAGAAGTCTGGAAGTCTGGCTCTCGTTGGACTATGTGCTCGGGCTCCGGCTGGAGGGTCGACAAAGTTGTGTCTGTGTTAGCAGCATCCATTTTGTGATGCTGAGGCTCTGGTTAACTTTAACCGGGATTAACAGGAACAACATGTCTTCTCCCTCTAGAAGGGTGGAATGCTACCCCCGTCGCCATAACTGGTGAGTGGGTAGTATTCCAAAACGTATGACACCAAACACGACATGTATTGATAAAGCCAAACCAAAGTTAGCAATAACCGCGAGGATTATAATGCACTTAAGAGTATATGGTATGGCTATATCATAGAACAGCTATAAGGACATGTTTCCGAAAGCTGCAGACAGGCTCAGCTCATGCTAGAGCACCATCTCACATAAAACCAAGCACTCTGCCTTCAGGATTGTTAAGGCCTGCCATAGGAGTGACTTATAGGTGCATATGTGTTTATATATAATGGTAGGTATAGGAATACTATATCTAAGCAAGGGGTGATTACACAACCTTGCCCCAGCTGAGTGATCAGCCAGTAGTGTCAGTTTGAATGGCCAGCCAGGGGTGGCAAAAGATATGCTGCAGCCCCTGGTAGGCCTTGGGTGTACCTATGCCCTGGGTACCTATGTTACACTGTACAGGGACTCACAAGAGTGACCCATTTCCAAATTGATGATGTACCTAAAGTACATGGTATGAATTTAGAGAGAGAACAGCAGGGCTGTGGGTCTGATTAGCAGGCCCACAGCCACATTAAAGTCGAAAACCAGTGTAGCAGAAAGCAAAAAGTGGGGTGACCATAGGAAAGCAGACCCTACTCTCCTACAGTCAGTCCCAGAGATAGTGATCGAATCGGATGCCAGCAGACGGGGCTGGGGAGCCCGGTGCAGGACGGTGGAGACGGGGGCCGATGGTCCTAGGGGGAGTTGAGTCTCCACATAAATTGTCTGGAGCTTTTGGTGGGTACGTTTGCAATTCGAACCCTGTCACACACAAGGCGAGTTGTTGCATACTGCAACGCATGGACATTGTCCCAGCAGTACGGTATATCAATCGTCTGGGGGATACGAGGTCCCGATTACTAGCAGAGATAGCCAAGGATTTCTGGCATGATTGCCTTCTGCATCACATTTTGGTGACAGCAGAGTATATTCCGGGCTGCACCAACGTGGTGGCGGACTGGAACTCCTGTTTTCTTTGGAATTCCAGTGATTGGCGTCTTCACCCCAGGATTTTTCATCAGCTGAACGACAAGTGGGGTCCGTGCACGATAGATCTTTTTGCCTCCAGGCTCAATACGCAACTACCTCAGTTTTACAGTTGGCTGCCCGACCCTCTAGCAAGCAACTCGGACGCCTTTCTTCAATTGTGGAAAACAGGTATGCTGTATGCATTTCCTCCGTTTGCCATGATACAGAGAACCTTAGCTCATATCCGCAGACAGGGAGCGGAGGTGATATTGATATCCCGTGTTGGAGAGCACAAGCATGGTTCCCAGCAGTGCTGGCTCTATCGTGTGCATTTCCAGTATGGTTGCAGTCCTTCCCGGAGATTCTAACGGACCGTCTGGGTCAGTCTCATCCACTCATACTTCAAGGTCAATTGTCCCTCACGGCAGGGGGACTTTCCGGAAATGCTGGCAAATGCCAGGAGTTTTGGAGGACACTTTGTTTTTCCTGTCCCAATCCTGGGCACCTGTTACACACAAACGATATGAGTCAGCTTGGCGCAAGTGGGTTAGTTGGTGTACTGCACGACAGCGGGATCCCGTGGGATCCGGTATCCATTTGATTGTTAATTTCCTGTCTGAGATGGGAAGTACAGGTTTAACTTACAGTATGATTAGTAATTTCAGGTCAGCGATTTCAGTGGGTCATCCCCATGTGAATGATTGAAATTAGGTCTTATAAAGCGCGAACTTAGCCCATGGGCATCAAGGCTCTAAAACGGACTGTACATAAGGAAGGCAGAGAGAATTAAGCTGCAAACTGAGTGAAGAGCCACGTCTTCAAAGCCTTACGAAAAAGTAGATGAGAGGAAAGGCCTCTAAGATCCTCAGGAAGGGAATTCCAAAGTTTGGAAGCAGCTGAAGAAAAAGATCGGCCTCCCCATCTGACCTTACGAAACCTTCGCACTATAAGCAGATTTTTATCCACCGACCTAAGGTTCCTCGGAGGAGTATAGCGAGGTAAAAGAGTTTTAGTACCCTCTGGGCCAGACCCAAAAAGAGCCTTATGAACTAAACATAAGTTTTTAAAACGAATCCTATGGTCAATAGGAAGCCAATGCAGCCTCACAAGAAAAGGGGCGATGGAGTGAAACTTAGGTAGGTTCATCACAAACCTGGCTCCTGCGTTCTGAACCAGTTGCAGCCGTTGGATCAGACCTCTGTTAATGCCCAAATAAAGGGCATTGCTGTAATCCAATCTGGATGTCACCAGTGCAGCGAATAGCCTGTTTATGGGAATCAAGTGAAAGATAAGGTGACATTTTCTTTAGATCCCGAAACAGGTGGAAACTGTCCTGCTCACCTGCCGGCTCATGGTGAGACAGTTATCCACAAAAATGCCAAGATTTTTTCCAAGTGAGACAGGGCAGGGACATGCGCCAAGCGATTCGGGCCACCAATCCCTGGACCAAATATCAGCACTGCTACCAAAAACCAAGACCTCAATCTTCTCCCCATTTAGTTTAAGGAAGTTGGAGCTCATCCATAATGCAACTAATTCCATACAGAGCCTAAAGTTGGAAGACGCATCTATGGAGTTATTAGTAATTGATACCATAATTTGCGTATCGTCTGCATAAGATAGACCCTCCAAGCCAAATGATCTTACGACTTTGGCGAGCGGGGCCACATAGATGTTAAAAAGCGTAGGGCTTAAAGAAGAGCCCTGAGGCACACCACACACCATAGTCTTGGGAGCAGAAAAAAAAAGGCCCAAGAATTACCATCTGAGTCCGATCATTCAAAAAAGAGGCAAGAAGTTCCAATGCAGAGCCCCCGATCCCTATCTCCCTGAGGCGCTCTACCAGCCTCACAGGGGAAAGGGTATCGAAGGCTGCTGTAAGGTCCAAAAGGATAAGCAGCGTAGTGTGGCCTGCATCTACCTGCCTACGAATATTATTGAAAACAACTGTAAGGGCCGTTTCAGTACTAGGCAGGGCTCTAAAACCACGTTGAGAATCATCAAGCAATCGGTGGTCATTCAGATAAGAAGAGAGACAAGAATTAAGATGCCTTTCAAGAATCTTCGCCGGCACCGGGAGCAATGAAATTGGGCGATAATTCTTAAGCTCTATCGGATCGAGGGAGGGCTTCTTTAGCAACGGCTTTACCACTGCCATCTTCCAGGACAAAGGGAACTGTCCCTCAGAAATAGCTCGGTTCAAAACCATGGAAAGGTGTGGTATAATAACATCCCAACACCGTTTTAGTATCTTAACCCCTTCCACGCTCATGACGAGCTGGGCTCGTCATGGTGTAGCCTCCTCGCACGCTCATGACGAGCCCAGCTCGTCATGAAACAATGGGATTCACGATTTACCAGCACAGCAGGGGAATATGCTCAGCAGCAATGAGGTTAAGATGGCAGGCGTCTAAAGGAGAGCCTGATTTAATATCCTCCAACAATCTATCCTTGTCTTCAGGCCCTAATAGTGGAAAAAATCAGAAGCGCTGGAGGAGACTCAAAAAGCTCTGGTTCCTTCAATACTGTAAGTGCGGAGGTGGTATTTGCTGTATTCGAAGCTTGAAGGGCCAGATAGATGTCTCTGATCTTACTGGTAAAGAAGTCAGAGATTTTATCACAGAATGACTGTGAGTCGTCCCCGGTGTGAGAAGTTGTTGGAACAGAGAGGGAGTTAATAACCTTGAACAGTTCCCTCGAGGATTTAGACGAACTCATACTTTTAGAAGAGAAGACCTTTTTTTCCTCAATAATAGCTTCTTTATAATGCTTCAAAGATATCTTATGGAGCACCTTATCAGCAGAATCTAAATTGGAGCGCCATCGCCTTTCAAGTCAACGACAGATTAGTCTCAGTGTTTTTAGTTTCTCCAAAAACCATGGAGCGGAGGGTTTGAGTCTAGCAGAATAGTGCTTCCTGACTGGAGCCAGGATGTCAAGAGCCTCAGACATTTTTAGTGACAACTCCGTAGCAGCTTGATTAACATCATAATGCTCAAGGGGAAGATAGTTCTCTAACAAACTGGTGAGGGCCTCATTTGTTATGTGGCTAAAATCTCTTCTTTCCACCCAAAGCTTATGTTCTGAGACAACTGCTCCTCCCTTCCGGCTCCTTACTTAAGGGGACCGTAGGGGACCACAGAGTGTGACCGCTCAGCCCTCCACAGGGCTTGGTCGCCCCAATCACTGCTGCCGCTCCTGCCTGCCTTTGCCGCCTCCTGCCTGCAGATTCCTTCGCTCGCTGCCCGCTGCTCCTGGGAATTTCCCGCTGCTCCTGGGAATTTCCCGCTGCCCGCTGCTTCTTGGAATTTCCCGCCGCTGCCTCCCTGCGACCCCGCCCCCCTGTGATTCCATTCGCCGCCCCTCTCCCGCCACCCAGCTGCTCCTCCCTCCCGGCTCCTTACTTATGACGCCCCCAGAGCGACCGCGCAGCGGACGCGCGCAGCGGGAGCGCCGATTGAGCGGCGAAGGTGCGCCAAAGGTAAGCCCGTCTGCGCCCGTCCGCGCCTGGCCCGCGCCCAGCGCCAGGACCCCTGGCCCTCCCCGCCGAGGCAAGACGACCCGACTGACCTACGACGCCGCCACTCTCAACACACTCAATGCCGGCCGGACCCACGCCTGCTGCCGAGCCACCCCGAGATGCACCCACGTACCCTTCACCTGCTGCACCTGCAAGTTCACCTGCCTCCGAACCTGCCCCGCACCCGCCAAGACAAACACCAGCAGCAACCACCTCAAGTACATCCTGATCAACACCCGCTCCGTCCAGAGAAACGCCGTGGAACTCTGGAACCTCCTCGACGCTACAACACCGGACGTCGCCTTCCTCACGGAAACCTGGATGAACGCCTCCTCTGCACCCGACATCGCCATCGCCATCCCGGACGGGTACAAGATCATCAGGAGGGACCGCATCAACCAGACCGGAGGTGGCATCGCCATCGTCCACAGGAACACCATCCGCATCACGACCGACGCCAACGACTCCTTCGCCGCAGCCGAAAATCTCCACTTCCAGATTCACACCGACCCTAAGACGACCCTCGGAGGCACCCTCGTCTACAGACCCCCGGGGCCACGCACACAATTCAGCGAAGACATCACAGACTTCATCAGCCCGCACACCCTCCCCTCCACTGACTAAATCCTCCTCGGGGACCTCAACTTCCACCTGGAGAACAACAAGGACCGCAACACCACCGCCCTGCTGGAAAACCTCGCCAACCTCGGACTCAAGAAACTGGTCAACACCCCCACCCACTACGTCGGCCACACGCTTGATCCCGTCTTCTCTTCCAGCAAGTACATCACCTTCAGCCACGCCACCGGACTCCACTGGACCGACCACAGCTGCGTCCACTTCAGCTTCAAAAGATCCACGACCCACCACCACCCGCAACAGGTACCTCACAGGAATTGGAGCAAGATCACCGCAGACCAGCTCACCACCTCCCTCAGCCAGAGCCCACCCGCCAACACAATGGACCCCAACGAAGCAGCCCGCAACTTCACACAGTGGCTGACCGCCTGCGCCGACGACCTCGTGCCACTAAAGAACCCTCCCAGCAGACCCAGAAGCAAGAAGGCATCCTGGTTCACCGACGACCTCAAGGACTCCAAGAAGACCTGCCGCACCCTCGAGAAAGCCTGGCTCCTCTACCGGACCACCGACAACATGACCGCCCTCAAACACGCTACCCGCAAGCACCACCAGCTCATCTGCACCACCAAGAAGAAATCCCTGAAGGAACGACTGGACAACAACGCCCACGACAGCAAAGAGCTCTTCACTATCGTCAAGGAGTTCTCCAACCCCAGCACCGGCACCAATGACATCACTCCGTCACAAGACCTCTGCGACTCCCTCGCCTCGTTCTTCCACCGCAAGATCGCCGACATCCACAACAGCTTCGGCGCCCCACCCACGCACCCAACCGTCGAACCAACGCCCCCCACCGCCACCCTTCGCACCTGGACCACGGTGACCACCGAAGACACAGCCCGCACGATGAACACCATCCACTCCGGATCACCGACCGACCCCTGCCCACACCACGTCTTCAACAAGGCCGACTCCACCATCGCACCCCAACTCCGGAACATCATCAACGCCTCCTTCAACACCGCCACCTTACCGGAGAGCTGGAAGCACGCCGAGATCAGCGCCCTCCTGAAGAAACCTACAGCGGACCCCACCGATCTCAAAAACTTCCGCCCCATCTCGCTCCTCCCTTTTCCTGCTAAAGTCATCGAAAGGATCGTCAACAGACAGCTGACCGCCTTCCTCGAGACGAACAGATCCCTCGACCCCTCGCAGTCCGGCTTCAGAGCCAACCACAGCACCGAGACCGCCCTCATTGCAGCCACCGACGACATCCGGACCCTGCTCGACAAGGGGGAAACAGTGGCCCTCATCCTCCTGGACCTCTCCGCTGCGTTCGACACGGTCTGCCACCGCACCCTAGTCCAGCGCCTAAGCAACATCGGTATCCAAGAGAAGGCCACCGAAGTCATCTGCGGCGTCCCGCAAGGATCTTCACTCAGCCCCACCCTCTTCAACATCTACATGAAACCTCTCGCAGCCATCGCACGCCAGCACAACCTCAACATCATCTCTTACGCCGACGACACCCAGCTGATCCTCTCCCTCACCAGAGACCCCGACACCGCCAGAACCTGCCTACACGAAGGGATGAAAGACGTCGCCGAGTGGATGAAGGACAGCCACCTGAAACTGAACTCGGACAAGACGGAAGTACTCATCCTGGGATCTTCGCCCTCCGCCTGGGACGACTCCTGGTGGCCCCCAGCCCTGGGCACCGCACCCAAGCCAACCGACCACGCACACAACCTGGGCTTCATCCTGGACCCCTCCCTCTCGATGCCCAGACAAGTCAACGCCGTCTCCTCATCGTGCTTCAACACCCTGCGTATGCTTCGCAAGATCTTCCGCTGGATCCTGACCGAGACCAGGAAGACTGTCACCCAGGCACTCGTCACCAGCCGACTGGACTACGGAAACGCCCTCTACGCCGGAACCACAGCCAAGCTACAGAAAAGACTCCAGCGCATCCAGAACGCCTCCGCCCGACTCATCCTGGATGTCCCCCGACGTAGCCACATCTCCAGCCACCTGAGGAACCTGCACTGGCTCCCCGTCGACAAGAGGATCACGTTCCGGCTCCTCACCCATGCACACAAGTCTCTCCATGACCTGGGCCCCAAGTACCTCAACGACCGCCTGACCTTCTACATGCCCACTAAGCATGGGCGGATTTTGCGGATCCACGATTCGCGGATTAAGCGGATCCACGGATCGTGGATCCGCAAAATCCGCGGATTTAGCGGATTTGCGGATTTGGGGGCGGGGCTTCATCGAGTGTGTGGGCGGGGCCAAACGGACGGGGCTTCCACGCGAGCGCACATGCCTCTTGTGTGTCTAAAAGGTCAGAGACCGATCAGAGCAGCATCACAGCGGATTATCGATGGTATATTTGGGAAGAAGGCACATCTGCCCAGCCTCCCAACGCTCACGATTTTTTTTGGGCTGATGAATGAGTCACTGCATTTGCGCTTCAACTAGTTCCAGCGACCAAGTGTGTGTTACTATGCAATCGCGCCGAAGTGCGCAGGGGTCCCTTGAGTGAAATGTCCATCATAGTGGGTAAATGGCGGGAAGACGGTGCACACCTCGAGTGTGTGGGCGGGGCCAAACGGACGGGGCGTCCATGCGAGCATGCCTCTTGTGTGTATAAAAGGGCAGAGACCTATCAGAGCAGCAGATTAATTTTTGGGCTGATGAATGAGTCACTGAATTTAAGCTTCAACTAGGGCACATGCTTTATTGATATCTGCAAGTGTTTCCTGTTGAGGTTTATTTTTTTGTGCCAGGACCGTCGTGCCCGAATGAACCCTGCCCTTCATATTTATTCAAGAAGAGTAAAGACACCACCGTTGAAATAATTTACGATGGCGCCGGCAAGCTGCCAGCGCCATCCTGCAATAGTTACTTAATTAGCTTCAACAGGAAGCTCCAACTGTTAAAATAAAGCAGGCGCTCGAGCCCCTGCTGTATCTTATCTATTAGAGCTTCCTGTTGAAGCTAATTAAGTAACTATTGCAGGATGGCGCTGGCAGCTTGCCGGCGCCATCGTAAATGCATTAGGCTTGAACTTTTGACCGCAAAATCCGCTCCGATCGCGGATTGCGGATTTTCGGTAAATCCGCGAGAGTTCGCGGATCGCGGATTCACCGAAAATCCGCAAAATCCGCGATCGGAGCGGATTTTGCGCTCATGCTTAATGCCCACCCGCCAGCTACGGTCCACCAGCCTCGCCCTCGCGGCCGTACCAGGCATCCGAAGAGCCACCGCCGGAGGAAGATCCTTCTCTTACCTGGCTGCCAAGACTTAGAACTCCCTCCCCATCCACCTTCGGCTGACCCAGGACCATCTTGCCTTCAGGAAACAACTCAAGACCTGGCTGTTCGAGCAGTAGCATACCCCTCCCCCCAAGCGCCTTGAGACCCTCCCGGGTGAGTAGTGCGCTATACAAATGGCATGATTGATTGATTGATTAATTTTGGTGGGGGAGCCAGTACCAAGATGAAAAGGTACCGCAAAATGGTCCGACCAAGTCAGAGGGACAGGGTCCCCCACGGTAACTTGAGGGTCATTAGAAAAGATCCCATCCAGAATATGAGTTGCCGTATGCGTGGGACTTCTGACCAGTTGAGAACAGCCCCAACCATTAAAAATTTCAACAAGGGATTGGGTGTCCCTACAAAGAGCATTATCTTAATGAAAATTAAAATCACCAAGAAAAGTAAAATTCGATCTATCAAGAAAAGGTTCCAGAAGGTTACTACATTTCTGACCAAAGGATATTCTGGATCCTGGAGGCCTATAGCAAAGAACACCTGAGAAACTTTCAGTGGGAAGAAAGTTAATGGAGAAATACAAAGCTTCAAAGGGTTCTGAGGGAGCAGAAAGCTGGTGTATATGACAGGCCAGGCCGTCCTTATAAAGGACAGCAAGGCGTCCACCCCGTCGGCCAGTCCTGTCTAATCTGGCAAGCTGATAGCCAGCCGGAATGACCTCAACAAGATCAGGCCCTGAGGAATCAAAGGCCCAGGTTTCAGTAATAAAAAAACAATCTGGGTTTCTAAGAGACACGAAGTCTTCAAATGCAAATCTATTTCTAATTAAAGATCTAGTGTTAATAAGATAACCCCTTAACATGCAGTCATAACTATGGGCGTGGGTAGCCGGCGCCAGCACAACGTTATTGACCAGCATACTGCAGTTAGTACAGATTAAACATTTCCTATCTATTAAGAGTTCAGGGTCGATAGTATGGAGGCAGAGGGGCCTTACCAGCCGTAGGTTCAAAAGCGCCTCTCTGGAGTAGCTTAAAGGTTCCTGATGAGGTGTAAAGGTGGCAGCATCTGTGGCCCCTGGCGTGAACTTGGCGCGAACGGGCGCAGACGGGCTTGCCTTTGGCGTGCCGCCGGCGCACCCACTGCGCGCCTCCGCTACGCGATCGATATGGCATCTGTTTTTAAAGGGGGTGAGGAGGAGACTAGAACCTCCACTAAACCAGAAGTTGTCTCCCTCCACAGCAATCGGGACCAAAGAGCCCGCGGTGGAACAGGGAGTACAACCAGCAAAGTTAAAATGCAGACAGGAACATTAAAAGGTGAGAAAACAGTAACAAAGTATTTAAATTATTTTAAAAGCTTTCCGTCTATTTAGCAGCAAAAGTGAGTGCGAAGGCAGCAAATGTTAGCAGTTCAGTATAGCGTCATAAAACATATGGCATCTGTTTTTAAAGGGGGTGAGGAGGAGACTAGAACGCCAACCTCCACCACCACTAAACCGGAAGTTGTCTCCGTACACAGCAATCGGGACCAAAGAGCCCGTGGTGGAATGGGGAGTACAACCGGCAAAGTTAAAATGCAGACAGGAACATTAAAAGGTGAGAAAACAGTAACAAAGTATTTAAATGAATTTTAAAAGCTTTCCGTCTATTTAGCAGCAAAAGTGAGTGCGAAGGCAGCTAAATGGTAGCAGTTCAGTATAGCATCATAAAACATACACCTTACCATGTGAATGGTAAGCCAGTGGGAGAACATCCATTGGCTTGCAAAGTGGTGCGAGGTATCAGGTTGCTAAACCCTCCTAAACCCCGTTATTCCAATTTGTGGGATGTGAATGTGGTATTACGTTTTCTACGGAATTGGCTGGCGAATGAAGGTCTCTCCCGTAAGCAGTTATTGGCCAAATTGCCATTATTGTTATGTTTAATACCGTCGACGTGTTTCTGATGTTCGCGCTTTGGACATGGCAGGTAGAGTTTTCACTCCTTCGGGGGTGCCGTTTTCCTATCTCTAAGCGTACTAAAACTAATTCTAAATGTATTTCTTGTCCTGCACTCCCACATCATAGTAAGTTATGTGTTGTTCAATGTTTGAAGTGCTATGAAGATTGTACACAAGAGTTTAGAACTGATGTGGCAGGACAGTTGTTGATTTCTTTACAGAAAACGTTCCGCCCAGTCACTGCCGCAACTTTAGCCAGGTGGGTCACTTGGTTGTAGCATTTGGCAGGTATTGATACTTCGGCCTTTGACGCCATTCCAGTCAGAGGGGCTATGGCCTCTAAAGCCCTGGCTACAGGTTTGCGTTTAGAAGACATCATGACTGCGGCAGATTGGTCTTCTGATTCTACTTTCAAAACGTTTTATCATAAGCCAATTATAGATGTTGCTACTAATGTGGTGGGTCAATTTTAAACTAGCATAAACAGAGCCTCCGTGGACTGACATAGAATAAAAAATTCTAGCTATCGTGACAGAAAATTTGCGATTCTATTAAGGACACAGAGGTGAGGATTATCCCACCCTTGAAACCGTATGTTTTGCATAAACTATGTTTTGCTGTTTCTATGACATGTTAATATGTAAATTAGTGGTTTCTTCCTGCCTTCTTATATTTGGACATGTAGTCTGTTAATGGTATATTACGACATATATTCTCTTTTAGGAGAACAGAATAGGCCGTCTTAAGAGGCCGATGGTGTGCAGGGTCGAGGGCGACAGATGAAGATCCTGTGGTTGCAGTTCAGATTCCTGTTGTTGATGGAATCGGCGGAATCCAATGTTCGATGGTCAGGGTTCCAGACTGTGTTGAAAAGTTATTTGCAAAGAAAGAGGAAGTGGTGTTACGTCATGGATAGTTTATAGATCTATATGTTATATGATTGGTGAGACATTGTGGGGGCACTTACCAGCAGTGACCTTACCTTCTGACATCAGGACTCGGACCCGCAGCTTTGCTTCGCTCTTCCCCGCCGCCGCTGTAGTCCACGCGGCCGCAGAGAGGGGAGAGCGCGCCCACGCCTACAATTCCCAGCGTCCCTTGCTCCATCCTGAGGACGCCGGTGGCAGCGTCAGCTTCCTGCGCCCGGAGGCGCATAAGACCAAGCCTTTCCTGCTGGGGAGCGGGGGTGAGACATTGTGGGGGCACTTTCCAGCAGTGACCTTACCTGCTGACATCAGGACTCGGACCCGCAGCTTTGCTTCGCTCTTCCCCGCCGCCGCTGTAGTCCACGCGGCCGCAGAGAGGGGAGAGCGCGCCCACGCCTACAATTCCCAGCGTCCCTTGCTCCATCCTGAGGACGCGGGTGGCAGCGTCAGCTTCCTGCGCCCGGAGGCGCATAAGACCAAGCCTTTCCTGCTGGGGAGCGGGGGTGAGACATTGTGGGGGCACTTTCCAGCAGTGACCTTACCTGCTGACATCAGGGCTCGTACCCGCAGCTTTGCTTCGCTCTTCCCCGCCGCCGCTGTAGGCCACGCGGCCGCAGAGAGGGGAGAGCGCGCCCACGCCTACAATTCCCAGCATCCCTTGCTCCATCCTGAGGACGCCGGTGGCAGCGTCAGCTTCCTGCGCCCGGAGGTGCATAAGACCAAGCCTTTCCTGCTGGGGAGCGGGGGTGACACATTGTGGGGGCACTTTCCAGCAGTGACCTTACCTGCTGACATCAGGACTCGGACCCGCAGCTTTGCTTCGCTCTTCCCCGCCGCCGCTGTAGTCCACGCGGCTGCAGAGAGGGGAGAGCGCGCCCACGCCTACAATTCCCAGCGTCCCTTGCTCCATCCTGAGGACGCCGGTGGCAGCGTCAGCTTCCTGCGCCCGGAGGTGCATAAGACCAAGCCTTTCCTGCTGGGGAGCGGGGGTGAGACATTGTGGGGGCACTTTCCAGCAGTGACCTTACCTGCTGACATCAGGACTCGGACCCGCAGCTTTGCTTCGCTCTTCCCCGCCACCGCTGTAGTCCACGCGGCCGCAGAGAGGGGAGAGCGCGCCCACGCCTACAATTCCCAGCGTCCCTTGCTCCATCCTGAGGACGCCGGTGGCAGCGTCAGCTTCCTGCGCCCGGAGGCGCATAAGACCAAGCCTCTCCTCCCACGTCGCGGGACGCGCGCGGGCGGAGCCCGGGCAGAGGGCGGGCCGTCTGTGGCCGTCCGGGGATGACCAGGGACGGGACGGGCCATCCCTCTTGGTCACAACCGTGAGTACCAGTACCTGTCCTCTTCTGCGTAGGCTTGTAGCATTATTGCTTCTACAATTTTCTGTGACTTCTTAACTGCCTGTGGCTTCTGATATATCCCCAACATGTCTATTCAATCTACCCTACCGGATAGTTACCTGTTGAAAGTAGTCACTAGAATCAATAGCGATAGAAGGAAATCGCTAGGTAAGGCAAATTTACCAGACCTCCCTTTGGCCTCACCTCTGGACCCCAATAAGGAGGATATTGATAACACCAGTAACACTAATATGACAGCTGAGATTGACAACACTTGCATTAATGTTGAATCCACTGATGCTGAGGCCCCTGATGATCTTACTGTCGCGGAGGATATATCGAACTCATTGCAGACTCACGAAGGCACCCCTCAACAATCTACTAGGGCTACAAGATTTATGAGAGCATGTAGGAAACCTGCTCCTAAACGGGGAAGCCATTCGGCCAGGAAGAAAAAGGACACCACACATAAGGAGAATATTGGTGATAAAGGGGCCCCATCTAAGGACAATTGTGTTTTCATCAATACTAACCAATTTGATTTACTAGTGAGTACTATTGATGACAAATTGAAGTCGGTTGTGGAGCCTCTGTTAGCTAAAATTGAAGAATTGTCGGCTGAAGTATTGAGACTGGGAACTGTGGTGGATCAGCATGTTGCCACACTGGATAAATCTTTACCAATTGTAAAAGATGCCACATGTCCTCAACCTGTGCCTAAACAAGATAAGGGAAGGCTTTGCCAAGTTAATAATGCCCCCTCTGGCACCAATATAGGAAAACAACCGCCACAGGCGACACCTGTATTGATTTGCCCGAAACCTCCACTAGTACGTGATACAGGTCGACCCACACAGGTACCGGTGGTTGCGCCAGCAGCCATAGTGCCTGTAGGTGTAAATTCTGATGCAAGAATATTACCAACATCAAATAGAGACAGGATTATGCCAGCGCCAGCTGTGACAGCTACACCAGCTGCCATAGGGGGCACTGGTGGGGTACCTGTAAGGATAAGTAGACGACCAGTAGACCTTCCCCCTGAGTGTGTACCCTACGTTGTGGTCATAACTAACGTCCCAGCTCTAACCCAGGCCCCATACACCCAGGAGTCCGGAGATTCTCTAAAAAATAAAACGGTCTCATGGTTGAATCGCCATTGCGGCTTTCCAGTTGGCTATTGTGATCAAATTATATCTATCAGAAGGGTTAACTGGATTGGCAATACCCGGAAGACCTGCGGGGGTGATTGTGTGATCATTAATTTCAAACACCCGCAACATGTTGCAACGGTCTTGCTTAGAGCTGCTGCATTAACGCAGTCAGAGTCTGACGTCGTCGCAAGACCATTGGGCTATTTTTATAACCATCTTAACAGTTTGCCTTCTGCTAACTGTAGGGAGGGGGCTTTCAATTCTAATTTTTCATCTATTGGACATAGACCTCTGTCGCCCACTTTTAGTCCCGGTTTTACCGGTGGCAGACCCATCTTGCCTATGCTGAACCCTGTTCCCGGCGGGAATAGATTTGTAACACACACCCCGAATTTTGTACCCACTTGCGATAGCATTTTTTCGCCTGTTAATGGGATGGTCTATCAAGTCCCAGTCCAGAACAGGTACCAGTCCTTGAGTTTCTTGGACCAAAACGACTGACATCAGATGGGACCTGGAACTGGAAGGGATGTTATATTGAGTATTAACAAAAATTGTAATGGAGAGTCAACCATGTCTGAAAATGAATTGGTTAATAGTGTGACTATAGATTGTATGTCCATTGGAGGAAAAGATGAGACTTCTAGGCATAACACTCAGGTTTTTAATTTAGATGAGAACATGTCCATACTTAGTGATGGCCAACCGAATGTTAGCAACTGTAGGAAAAGTGAAACTTGCTATATCGCCAGTTGGAATGTTGCAGGCTTGATGGCCAAAGAGGATATTTTAGGTTGGAAAGAATTTATTGGTCTATTTGATATTATTTGCCTGCAGGAAACTTGGTGTAAAAATTTCAAGGGTAATGATGGCTTTGTATCTTAGGAACTTCCCGCCTTGGCATCGCCCTCTGGTAGGGCAAAAGGGGTGTTGTTGGTTTTGATTTCAGTCAAGTTACCAATTTTGGTGAAAAAGCATGTATTAGTGGGGGCTCACTCCCAAATTCTATGGCTAGCACAAGAAGCGGGTAGAAATATCCTCTTGATTAATTTTTATAATAATATATTTGATGGTACCAGGCACACAGTAATTAACGACTTAGAAAATGCGCTAAGTAGTATTGTGAACAATTTTAATGTTGTTTATGAATTTATTTTTGTGGGGGATTTTAACATTTCAGTTTGCCCCTTATCATATCAGAATTTATGTGGTGTCTTTGATCGTTCAGGGGATGCCGATGTCCATTTTCCCCATAATCTGTATGGAGAAACTCTGAACAGCTTTTTAGTAGCCCATGACCTGGAAATTTTGGAAAACGGGAAGAATGACTTGGGAGAAAGTGTACCGACTTTCAAAGGGAGGGGGGCTAATACTGTAATTGATTTTATGTGCATGTCCTCTAACCTAATCCCCTTGTGCTCAGAACCGAAGGTGGTTGATGTTATGCTAAGTGACCATAACTGCTTAACTATTGAAGCCATGATCTGGAAATCTGCCCCTGTTTCCCATTCTGGTACGGTTGTTAATATTGAACCCCATAGACCCAATGGTTTCAGGTTGAGGTGGAAAGGGGATAAAGCCGAAATAACATCTGACTCTATCATTAATAGTTGTATGACAGAAATCACGGCGATCCTCGAACAGGAAGCAATCATGGCTGACAGTATTGATCACTTTGTTAGAATCACTGCTATCATCAATAAGAAGTTCACTAGAGTAGCTAGGCACAAGAATAGACGAAAAAGGGGGTGGTTTGACCATGCTTGTTCTACCGCCCGGAAAGACCTAAAAGAGGCCTTAGCAGTTAAACCTAGAGATAAGAGTCTGGTGACCCAACTTAGGCTGGATTACAACTTGACCCTTAAGCGCAGAAAGGCCGAACTCCAGCAGGAAGCGTGGGATAAACTTAGCCAAGCTGCAGTATTGAAGAATTGTACACTGTTTTGGGCCACTGTGAACTGTCCATTCCTTAAGGACGAGAAGGTACCGGAGCTAACATCAAATGTGAACATGGAATCTTGGATCCAACATTTCTCCATTATTTTTGACTCTGGTAATGGACCGGTCTCCTTTGGAGATGGTTGGCCTATCGTTGCCCTAAATATCACCATACCTGAGGTCATGGATAGCATTAGATCTAGTAAGGGAGGGAAGGCCCAGGGACCAGATGGGGTGCCTATAGATGTGTACAAGACTGCCCCGGAGATATGGGGCCCATTGTTGGTTAAGATTGTTAATGCAGCAGTTAGTGGTGAGATACCGTTAACATGGGCAGAATCAATAATCATTCCCATCTTCAAGAAAGGTGATCGGGGTGATGCAAAAAATTATCGGCCAATATCCTTACTGTATTCATCCGTAAAAGTTATGAGCCGGGTCCTTTTAGTTAGATTAGAGGAATGGGCAGAGACCAACGGGATTTTAACCAACAGTCAGTTTGGGTTTAGGAAGGGACGTGGCACAATTGAGCAATGCTTAAATTTAGAACTTTTGGTAGGGAAATATACCCAGGCCAAAAAAGGGTCTATATATTTATGTTTCACTGACCTAAGCAGCGCTTTTGATATGGTAGACCACGCTATACTCTGGGCCAAACTGATTGAAATGGGAGCACCCGAAGGTATAGTCTATTTCCTGGCTCGCCTGTACGAAAAATTATGCACCAGTGTCGGGTATGGACCTAATGGGGAGTGTACTTGTAAGTTCAGGATCGGGAGGGGAATAAGGCAGGGGTGTGTTTTAGCACCCCTGCTCTTCACACTCTTCATTAATGAGGTGGATTCTGTTCTACAGACAGTTGCGGCAGATGCCCCGAGAGTTAACAATCTTAACATCCCTGTGTTACTCTATGCGAATGACGCCGTGTTGCTGTTCAGGACCCCATTAGGTCTTCAACGTTTGATGGACCGGTTTGTACAGTTCATCAAAAGCAGGAAACTAGTTATTAATAGGACTAAAACTTATGTTATGGAGTGTGGGACAGGACGATCTAAAACGAAATTTAATTCCCATTATTTCATAGAAGGTGAACCGGTCCAAAAAGTTGATAACTTTTGCTACTTGGGGATTACATTTTCCAAAAACGGCTGCTGGGATATAGAACATAAAGCTGTTAAAACAAAGATGACGAGGAGTGCTAATGGGGTATTTTTATTCACTAAGAAGCTGGGGAACAGGCGTATTAAAGACATGTTAAATATTTTTCAATCTAGATGTCTTTCCGCGGCCCTCTATGGGGCTGGAGTATGGGGTGTGTCACCAGCCGGGAGTCTGCAGGTAGAGGAGAATAATTTTTTGAAAAGGCTTTTGTGTTTACCCAAATCTACCTCTAATAACTTGGTCCACAAGGAATTGGGGATTCAATTTCTGAATGACATGATTATGTTAAGACCCCTATTATTGTGGCGCTCGGTATGGCTGAATGATGGTACATCCCTGAATAGAGCTATTATCGAGGATTGTCTTACTCTGGATCATCATTTAAAGATCCCTTGGATCAAATATACGATTGACAATTTTCAAAAGGTTTTTGGGCTTAATGTGTTCAATGATCGACACTGTGCCTCTGACATTTCCAAGTCTAATCTGAAAGTCACTTTCTTGAATTATTGTGCAGAGAGGCGTGCATTGGAGGAACCGAATCTCCCTACCTGTATGCTGTATACCAGTATGAATGACTTTATTGGTCTCCAACCGTACTTGACTCAGGTGACTAGAGTTTCGCATCAGTTTGTGCTGACCAGGATGAGGATGGGGACAGTGCTTTACTTGGTTGCGTGCCCCACTGTAAAAATGCGTCCATCCGGACCCTGTGCTTGTGATAATAATGCTGAGCACAGCACTATGCACTTTCTTTTATTGTGTCAATTGCATGGTGAATTGCGAAAGATTTTCCTTAAGCCTATGCTGAAAAGATTTGGAGTAAGAACAATTAATGACTCTATGAAACTGCTTTTTAATTTGCACCATCCGGACATCTGCTTTTTTACTGCTACTTTCCTGCTTAAGGCAATTGGTGCCAGGAAAAGTATGTGCTTTTAATTATTTATTCCATCCCCTTCTGGATAATAATGTATTATGTGTTTCTTTTTTATTGATCAAATGTTCTGTATTTATAACTGTGTGTGCTTTTATGGACATGTTTTTTATGCTCCAAATAAAGCTTGATGAATGAATGATTGGTGCATACTATGGAGGGGGTTGTCCTTCCGGGGTCATGCCAGTTTAAAGTTCCCATTGGCTGCTGTTTTGCCAGTAAAGCAAAGAGAAGCATAATCCTTGCCTTCGTGTCCTTAATAGAATTGAAAATTCTCTGTTGCGATAGCTAGACATTTTTTATTGTTGTCTAAACCCCTTTTTAAATGTAGATAAACCGAGTCCCCTCCGCTCACCGCTGCAGCCCTGTCTTGCAATGGGTCTGAGTTCTGCGTCTCGCGCGCATTGTTCCAAGGTTCGCTTTGCTCTCTGTTGTTTCTCTTTCAAGACTCAGCTGAGCTTCTCTGTCGGTATTTAGCACCACGTGGCAAATCTTCATGTTTTGTTTTAATGTTTGTAAAGGTTTTTAATAATCATACAATAAAGTTAACTATGACACAGTCAGCACACAGATACAGTACATGGGCAGCACAGAAACAGTATACAGGCAGCACGGATACAGCACACAGGCAGCGTGGATGCAGCACACGCAGCATGGATGCAGCACACAGGCAGCACGGATACAGCACACAGGCAGCGTGGATGCAGCACACAGGCAGCACAGGTACAGAACACAGGCAGCACGGATACAGCACACAGGCAGCGTGGATGCAGCACACAGGCAGCACAGGTACAGAACACAGGCAGCACGGATACAGCACACAGGCAGCGTGGATGCAGCACACAGGCAGCGTGGATGCAGCACACAGGCAGCGTGGATGCAGCACACAGGCAGCACAGGTACAGAACACAGGCAGCACGGATACAGCACACAGGCAGCGTGGATGCAGCACACAGGCAGCGTGGATGCAGCACACAGGCAGCGTGGATGCAGCACACAGGCAGCACAGGTACAGAACACAGGCAGCACGGATACAGCACACAGGCAGCGTGGATGCAGCACACAGGCAGCGTGGATGCAGCACACAGGCAGCGTGGATGCAGCACACAGGCAGCACAGGTACAGAACACAGGCAGCACGGATACAGCACACAGGCAGCGTGGATGCAGCACACAGGCAGCGTGGATGCAGCACACAGGCAGCGTGGATGCAGCACACAGGCAGCGTGGATGCAGCACACAGGCAGCACAGGTACAGAACACAGGCAGCACGGATACAGCACACAGGCAGCGTGGATGCAGCACACAGGCAGCACAGGTACAGAACACAGGCAGCGTGGATGCAGCACACAGGCAGCGTGGATGCAGCACACAGGCAGCGTGGATGCAGCACACAGGCAGCACAGGTACAGCACACAGGCAGCGTGGATGCAGCACACAGGCAGCGTGGATGCAGCACACAGGCAGCGTGGATGCAGCACACAGGCAGCACAGGTACAGAACACAGGCAGCACAGGTACAGCACACAGGCAGCGTGGATGCAGCACACAGGCAGCGTGGATGCAGCACACAGGCAGCACAGGTACAGAACACAGGCAGCACAGGTACAGCACACAGGCAGCGTGGATGCAGCACACAGGCAGCACAGGTACAGAACACAGGCAGCGTGGATGCAGCACACGCAGCGTGGATGCAGCACACAGGCAGCGTGGATGCAGCACACAGGCAGCGTGGATGCAGCACACAGGCAGCGTGGATGCAGCACACAGGCAGCACGGATACAGCACACAGGCAGCGTGGATGCAGCACACAGGCAGCACAGGTACAGAACACAGGCAGCACGGATACAGCACACAGGCAGCGTGGATGCAGCACACAGGCAGCGTGGATGCAGCACACAGGCAGCGTGGATGCAGCACACAGGCAGCACGGATACAGCACACAGGCAGCGTGGATGCAGCACACAGGCAGCGTGGATACAGCACACAGGCAGCGTGGATGCAGCACACAGGCAGCGTGGATGCAGCACACAGGCAGCGTGGATGCAGCACACAGGCAGCACAGGTACAGCACACAGGCAGCGTGGATGCAGCACACAGGCAGCGTGGATGCAGCACACAGGCAGCGTGGATGCAGCACACAGGCAGCACAGGTACAGAACACAGGCAGCACAGGTACAGCACACAGGCAGCGTGGATGCAGCACACAGGCAGCGTGGATGCAGCACACAGGCAGCACAGGTACAGAACACAGGCAGCACAGGTACAGCACACAGGCAGCGTGGATGCAGCACACAGGCAGCACAGGTACAGAACACAGGCAGTGTGGATGCAGCACACGCAGCGTGGATGCAGCACACAGGCAGCGTGGATGCAGCACACAGGCAGCGTGGATGCAGCACACAGGCAGCGTGGATGCAGCACACAGGCAGCACGGATACAGCACACAGGCAGCGTGGATGCAGCACACAGGCAGCACAGGTACAGAACACAGGCAGCACGGATACAGCACACAGGCAGCGTGGATGCAGCACACAGGCAGCGTGGATGCAGCACACAGGCAGCGTGGATGCAGCACACAGGCAGCACAGGTACAGAACACAGGCAGCACAGGTACAGCACACAGGCAGCGTGGATGCAGCACACAGGCAGCGTGGATGCAGCACACAGGCAGCACAGGTACAGAACACAGGCAGCACAGGTACAGCACACAGGCAGCGTGGATGCAGCACACAGGCAGCACAGGTACAGAACACAGGCAGCGTGGATGCAGCACACGCAGCGTGGATGCAGCACACAGGCAGCGTGGATGCAGCACACAGGCAGCGTGGATGCAGCACACAGGCAGCGTGGATGCAGCACACAGGCAGCACGGATACAGCACACAGGCAGCGTGGATGCAGCACACAGGCAGCACAGGTACAGAACACAGGCAGCACGGATACAGCACACAGGCAGCGTGGATGCAGCACACAGGCAGCGTGGATGCAGCACACAGGCAGCGTGGATGCAGCACACAGGCAGCACAGGTACAGAACACAGGCAGCACGGATACAGCACACAGGCAGCGTGGATGCAGCACACAGGCAGCGTGGATGCAGCACACAGGCAGCGTGGATGCAGCACACAGGCAGCACAGGTACAGAACACAGGCAGCACGGATACAGCACACAGGCAGCGTGGATGCAGCACACAGGCAGCGTGGATGCAGCACACAGGCAGCGTGGATGCAGCACACAGGCAGCACAGGTACAGAACACAGGCAGCACGGATACAGCACACAGGCAGCGTGGATGCAGCACACAGGCAGCGTGGATGCAGCACACAGGCAGCGTGGATGCAGCACACAGGCAGCACAGGTACAGAACACAGGCAGCACGGATACAGCACACAGGCAGCGTGGATGCAGCACACAGGCAGCGTGGATGCAGCACACAGGCAGCGTGGATGCAGCACACAGGCAGCGTGGATGCAGCACACAGGCAGCACAGGTACAGAACACAGGCAGCACGGATACAGCACACAGGCAGCGTGGATGCAGCACACAGGCAGCACAGGTACAGAACACAGGCAGCGTGGATGCAGCACACAGGCAGCGTGGATGCAGCACACAGGCAGCGTGGATGCAGCACACAGGCAGCACAGGTACAGCACACAGGCAGCGTGGATGCAGCACACAGGCAGCGTGGATGCAGCACACAGGCAGCGTGGATGCAGCACACAGGCAGCACAGGTACAGAACACAGGCAGCACAGGTACAGCACACAGGCAGCGTGGATGCAGCACACAGGCAGCGTGGATGCAGCACACAGGCAGCACAGGTACAGAACACAGGCAGCACAGGTACAGCACACAGGCAGCGTGGATGCAGCACACAGGCAGCACAGGTACAGAACACAGGCAGCGTGGATGCAGCACACGCAGCGTGGATGCAGCACACAGGCAGCGTGGATGCAGCACACAGGCAGCGTGGATGCAGCACACAGGCAGCGTGGATGCAGCACACAGGCAGCACGGATACAGCACACAGGCAGCGTGGATGCAGCACACAGGCAGCACAGGTACAGAACACAGGCAGCACGGATACAGCACACAGGCAGCGTGGATGCAGCACACAGGCAGCGTGGATGCAGCACACAGGCAGCGTGGATGCAGCACACAGGCAGCACAGGTACAGAACACAGGCAGCACGGATACAGCACACAGGCAGCGTGGATGCAGCACACAGGCAGCGTGGATGCAGCACACAGGCAGCGTGGATGCAGCACACAGGCAGCACAGGTACAGAACACAGGCAGCACGGATACAGCACACAGGCAGCGTGGATGCAGCACACAGGCAGCGTGGATGCAGCACACAGGCAGCGTGGATGCAGCACACAGGCAGCACAGGTACAGAACACTGGCAGCACGGATACAGCACACAGGCAGCGTGGATGCAGCACACAGGCAGCGTGGATGCAGCACACAGGCAGCGTGGATGCAGCACACAGGCAGCACAGGTACAGAACACAGGCAGCATGGATACAGCACACAGGCAGCGTGGATGCAGCACACAGGCAGCGTGGATGCAGCACACAGGCAGCGTGGATGCAGCACACAGGCAGCGTGGATGCAGCACACAGGCAGCACAGGTACAGAACACAGGCAGCACGGATACAGCACACAGGCAGCGTGGATGCAGCACACAGGCAGCACAGGTACAGAACACAGGCAGCGTGGATGCAGCACACAGGCAGCGTGGATGCAGCACACAGGCAGCGTGGATGCAGCACACAGGCAGCACAGGTACAGCACACAGGCAGCGTGGATGCAGCACACAGGCAGCGTGGATGCAGCACACAGGCAGCGTGGATGCAGCACACAGGCAGCACAGGTACAGAACACAGGCAGCACAGGTACAGCACACAGGCAGCGTGGATGCAGCACACAGGCAGCGTGGATGCAGCACACAGGCAGCACAGGTACAGAACACAGGCAGCACAGGTACAGCACACAGGCAGCGTGGATGCAGCACACAGGCAGCACAGGTACAGAACACAGGCAGCGTGGATGCAGCACACGCAGCGTGGATGCAGCACACAGGCAGCGTGGATGCAGCACACAGGCAGCGTGGATGCAGCACACAGGCAGCACAGGTACAGAACACAGGCAGCGTGGATGCAGCACACAGGCAGCACAGGTACAGAACACAGGCAGCACAGGTACAGCACACAGGCAGCGTGGATGCAGCACACAGGCAGCGTGGATGCAGCACACAGGCAGCGTGGATGCAGCACACAGGCAGCACAGGTACAGAACACAGGCAGCACGGATACAGCACACAGGCAGCGCGGATACAGCACACAGGCAGCGTGGATGCAGCACACAGGCAGCGTGGATGCAGCACACAGGCAGCGTGGATGCAGCACACAGGCAGCACAGGTACAGAACACAGGCAGCACGGATACAGCACACAGGCAGCGTGGATGCAGCACACAGGCAGCACAGGTACAGAACACAGGCAGCATGGATGCAGCACACAGGCAGCGTGGATGCAGCACACAGGCAGCGTGAATGCAGCACACAGGCAGCGTGGATGCAGCACACAGGCAGCGTGGATGCAGCACACAGGCAGCACAGGTACAGGACACAGGCAGCACAGGTACAGAACACAGGCAGCACAGGTACAGCACACAGGCAGCGTGGATGCAGCACACAGGCAGCGTGGATGCAGCACACAGGCAGCACAGGTACAGAACACAGGCAGCGTGGATGCAGCACACAGGCAGCATGGATGCAGCACACAGGCAGCGTGGATGCAGCACACAGGCAGCACAGGTACAGCACACAGGCAGCGTGGAAGCAGCACACAGGCAGCACAGGTACAGCACACAGGCAGCGTGGATGCAGCACACAGGCAGCGTGGATGCAGCACACAGGCAGCACAGGTACAGAACACAGGCAGCACGGATACAGCACACAGGCAGCGTGGATGCAGCACACAGGCAGCGTGGATGCAGCACACAGGCAGCGTGGATGCAGCACACAGGCAGGGTGGATGCAGCATACAGGCAGCACAGGTACAGAACACAGGCAGCGTGGATGCAGCACACAGGCAGCACAGGTACAGAACACAGGCAGCACAGGTACAGCACACAGGCAGCGTGGATGCAGCACACAGGCAGCACAGGTACAGAACACAGGCAGCACGGATACAGCACACAGGCAGCACAGGTACAGAACACAGGCAGCGTGGATGCAGCACACAGGCAGCACAGGTACAGAACACAGGCAGCACGGATACAGCACACAGGCAGCACAGGTACAGAACACAGGCAGCGTGGATGCAGCACACAGGCAGCACAGGTACAGAACACAGGCAGCGTGGATGCAGCACACAGGCAGCGTGGATGCAGCACACAGGCAGCACAGGTACAGAACACAGGCAGCACAGGTACAGAACACAGGCAGCACGGATACAGCACACAGGCAGCGTGGATGCAGCACACAGGCAGCACAGGTACAGAACACAGGCAGCGTGGATGCAGCACACAGGCAGCGTGGATGCAGCACACAGGCAGCACAGGTACAGAACACAGGCAGCGTGGAAGCAGCACACAGGCAGCACAGGTACAACACACAGGCAGCGTGGATGCAGCACACAGGCAGCACAGGTACAGAACACAGGCAGCACGGATACAGCACACAGGCAGCGTGGATGCAGCACACAGGCAGCGTGGATGCAGCACACAGGCAGCGTGGATGCAGCACACAGGCAGTGTGGATGCAGCACACAGGCAGCACAGGTACAGAACACAGGCAGCGTGGATGCAGCACACAGGCAGCACAGGTACAGAACACAGGCAGCACAGGTACAGCACACAGGCAGCGTGGATGCAGCACACAGGCAGCACAGGTACAGAACACAGGCAGCGTGGATGCAGCACACAGGCAGCACAGGCAGCATGTAGATACAGTACACATGCAATGCAGAGGCACTACACAGGCAGCACAGAGGCAGTATACCGATGGAATATACAGGCAGTACACAGACACAATCCATAGGCAGTACATAACATAACAGGTGTATTTGTGATGCTTACAATTACCCGAAGGTGTCCTAGTGCTGAATAACAGATGTTTATTGTTACCCAACTCAATGGTACTCATTTTATCGACCTCAAATGGATGAAAGGCTGAGTGGACCCACAAGGATTTGAACCTGTGACCATGAGGTTGAACACAGGCCCCTGCAGTGGCTGCTTTAGTCCACTGAGCCAAGTGTCACAGAAGCAGTATACCAATGGATTTCTGAGGAAGTACACAGATACAGATGCAAATTTATGAGGAAAAGGTGTCGTTTTGTCGATAGTCCAGGCAAAAAGAGGCCAATCGAGTGAATGGGTGAGCATGAACCGATCATACACAGATACCAGCTATAACAGTGGTCGAACATAGGCAGTGCACAGGCAGAACACAAGTAATACACAGATACAATATATAGGTAGTACACAGAGACAGTACTCAGATACAATACACAGGCAGTGTAGAGACAGTACCCAGACAGCACAGAGGTAGTGCACATATACAGTACACAGACAGAGTACTTAGGCAGCACAGAGACAGTATACAAATACAATACAAAGGCAGCACAGAAGCAGTACACAGATAAAGTATAGAGGTAGTACACATATACAGGACACAGGCAGTACACATATGCAGTACTCAAGCAGCACAGAGGCAGTTCACATATACAATACACAGGCAGCGCAGAGGCAGTACACAGATACAATAAACAGGCAGCACACAGGCAGCACAGTGGAAGCACGATTTGTCAGTGCACATTATAATACATGGTACTCTAATAGATACATTGGCTGCATAACTTTATTTTATCTTCCATCTAGAAACAAACTTTAAAGACCTCCTCCTGTGTGCAGACACAGAGTGAAGTTGACCAGCCTCGTAGTGGAACCCAGAGTAAAGTTTAAATCCTGCATGCTGAAGACTGCCACTTGGATGAGCGAAAAATGTCTGCAGCTGAACTCCAACAAGACGGAGATCCTTCTGTTTGGAAAGGCGACGGATTTATGGTCGTCAGACTGGTGGGCGGAGGAATTGGGGAAGGCACCCAATCCAACCACTCAGGCACGGAACGAGGGTATCCTGTTTGATAACAAGCTTTCGATGGAGGAACACGTGAAGTCAGTATCAGGCCCATGCTTCGGCATCATGCAGATGCTGAGGAAGATTTTTCCTTGGATCCCTTTGGAGGCCAGAAAGACCCTAGTACAGGCACTACTAGTTAGTAGACTGGACTATTGGAACGCGCTACTAGTAGGAATCAGGGAGGACCTTGCATTCAGGCTACAGGTAGTGCAAAATACAGCGGCACGATTGGTCCTTAATAAACCCTCTCCCGACCTCTTTAGCAACAACTTCACTGGCTGCCAATGAGCAAGAGAGCAGTGTTTAAGCTTTTGGCGTCGGTGTTTAAAGCACAGCAGGGGATTGGCTCGGTCTACGTAAGGAAGAAGTTAGTTCCCTATATACCTGCCCGCCTTTTGAAATCCAGCAATCGTAATTTACTACGTCCCTGTAAAATCAGGAAAGTCAAAATGGTAGGACACACATTTTCACATGAGCCCTTGCGTCACTTTTACGCCGCCGGTGCGTCACTTTTTGTGACGCACCATTGGCGTAAACAATGTGCCTTGTTGCGCCATATTTACAAAGTGACGCATCTAGGTAGATGCATCACTTTGTAAACCCCTGCGCCACATTATACCTGCGCCAGGTATAATGTATGCAAAGGGGGCGTATTGACGCAAGAAAGGGTCGTAGGAGTGACGCAGTGAAATCTATGAGATTTCACTGCGTCACTTCTAGGACACCGTTGCGTCAAAATCTTCACAGCAGGCGTAAGACTGACACAAGGCCTTTCACATGGGGCTTGCCCCATGTGAAGGACGCATTGCTGGAGTTTTTTTTTTTGTGACACACTCCTGCAATGCGTCACTTTTGCGCCACACAGATACGTCAGAAATACTGACGTATCTGTAACTCCTTGTGACATGATGCGCCATACATTAAATATGACGCATCAGGTATGTCGCAAGGAGTGCGCACTGAGAAGTGACGCATCGCTGCTTTCACGCAGCGATGCGTCCTTTCTCATAGATGAGGCCCTTGGCTGTTCTAAATCCGCAAGTTTGTAAGAGCCTTCAGCACTGTGTAGCCAAGGCGCTGAGAGATCCCTGGGGGGATGATTCGCTGCGCAATATAAATGCTAAAATAAATAAATAAATAAAATACATTTTTAAGGCAGAGTTTGCAGTTGTACAAAGACGTTCTGCGAAAATTTCGGCTATGAAGATAAAGAAATGTTTTCTTGTCCAACAACAAAGAAACTAAAGATTTGACTTTATTCTGTGCAGGAGGGAACACTCTTAAAGCGGTACTAATGTTATTTTTTCCGCATATATTTTCTAATGTCCACCCCAGCAGTTCGGTTTCCAAGCAAGGTGTGATTGGGCGGACTAACCTGCGCATAAGAAAATTTATGAGGAAAAGGTGTAGTTTTGTCGATAGTCCAGGCAAAGAGAGGCCAATCGAGTGAATGGGTGTGCATGAACCGATCATACACAGATACCAGCTATAAATAACCTACGTTAGGCCACAGTTTGCAAACATTTTTCTCTGAACAGGTGTGATCTGTCGCTGTAGTGCTCCCGTTTACCTCCTGAATTCCAGGAGTAAGTCAGGGCTGCTTCGAGTTTACTTCTGGTCATCAGGAGTCAGACAGGAGTAGTCGCAGCAGAGTGGCTGTGCACCGGGGCGGGCACATTACTTCCAGCCAGTTCTTCAGGGCGGGGGCGCTCGTGTTTCCCTTCAGAGGGGACGGGACCGGGCTTGGGGGCCTGGACGTGACTATAGGGGCGACCGAGAGACGTTGTATCGAACAGTTGTTGTTTATAGACGTAATGCTGATTGTGATACCCTGAATACGTGTATTACATGCATCACAGGTATTCCTTGACTTGCAATATTTTAGTGAAAAATATTCCCTAAATTAAAAGCATCCCTTTAAATCGAGTTCGCATGAAGCGCATACCCTCCACTGCATTAACACACCACGCTGCTCCAATCCGGGCCGTGCACACTGCACTGTTCTGTCACCCCATGGTTTGCAATCCCAGCCGCATGTGCCACCAAAGGTGCTCACTAGATGGCGCTGTTACTACGCTTTCAAATAATATTTTGTGACACAAGTCTTTATTTTCATGGCTCATGTTGGGAGGTTGTTGGCGTCTGATGGGTTTATAGGAGCAATCCTAAAGCTACAATAGACACACAACCACAGTTCTGGCATGTGTGTGAGTGCACAAAGAGACGACCCCGCAGCTCTAGTGCATATGGGTTCACAAAGACACTCCCACAGTTCTAGAGTGTATGGAGGAGAGAGGGGGTCACATATACACTCCCACAGCTGGTGTGTGTGTAGGGACAAAAAGACACACTCCTACAGCTGTACAGTTTGGAAACAGAAAGACACACTCCCAGAGATTTAGGGGCAGATCTACAAGAAACTGCCGCAGTGCGGCACCGCAAGCTCATTGGCTGAACCACGCTGCGGCACTTTCAGAGCACAGGAATGCGACATAGCTACAATGATATGTCGCATTCCTGTGCTCTCCCCTGCTCTGGCGCACAAACAGCTGCGTCGTGAGGAGATTGCTTTTGTGCAGGAAGGGGCCCCTTCCTGCACAAAAACAATCACTGCAGGCATTTTCCTCTTTCAATGCTTGCTGTAGAATGCAGCACGCATTCAAAGATGAAAAAAATGAGGAGAATTGAAAAAATTTCTCCTCATTTCGCTTGGCTACGCCACCCCTATGGTGGGGCAGCAAACTGACGCATTTCCAGGTTTACGATTTCTCATAAATCTGGAAATGCATGAGTGGACATGGGTGCTGAACACCCACAGCAACACTCATGTCCTGCCCCTAACAGGCAAAGTGTTACGTGAACAGGGGCAATATTTACAAGCACAGGTTAAGTCATGCAGGGTGACTTTACCTGTGCTTGTAAATATCCTTTAGGCGGCTGCGCCACCGGTGTGTCACGCAACGTGATGCACCGGCGGCGCACGCGGCTTGTAAATCTGCCCCGGGTGTGGGTACACAAGGACATCCCGCACAGTTTTAGTGTGTGTGGGTACAGAGAACACACTCCACTGGTTCTAGTGTGTAGGGATAAATACACACACTCCTGCAGCTGTAATGTCTGGGGACATAAAGACACACCCACAGTACCACATCCCTAGTGTTTGTCCATGAGCTCAGAAAGATACGCTTGATGGTGCGAGATTACCAGCTTGGGATATTTCTAAATCACCATACTCACCTGGGCCCATAAACATTCATACAATAAGCTGGCAATCCTGTGCTGAGGTTCAGGACCTTATCTGACTTGAAATATAATTTACCTGTACACCTTTTCTTACCAAACCCTAACAGGGCCCGGAAACGGACTAGTACAGCGCTTGGACTGCCGTGAAATCGAGCCCAGATGAAGAGCTAATCATGAGCTACTCAGCGGGACACCCGCAGCTCGGTTTTGCAGCCCGGAGACCGCCGCCGTGTCTTTAGCGAAGATTTCTGGCAGCGCAGGGAAGGCAGCAAGATGGCGGCCGCCATGGAGGAGCGGATCGGAGGATAGAAGTGGGGCTTGCGGTCGGACTGAAGGAGTGAATTGAGAGAGCCTGCGGCTCTCGCTCCACGAGGCGTACGTGACCCATTCAGAGGGGAGAGGAGGTGATGTTCTGTGACCGCAACCCAAGCCCGCTGACTCAATAGAACATCCCACCCCCCCCCCCCCCCCCCCCAGACAGCTGAGCGAGAAGCTGCCGATCAGGTGATGCACCTGGTGAAGAGTGGGGGGAAGAGGTGACAAGTGCAGGGGGCCCGGATGCTACATTTTGACACACATTGAGACGTCGCAGAGAGCATCGGCACCTGGGGCACGGGGAACAAAAGGACTGGGGCTCCTCAGTGGCACCTGAAGGAGTAAAAATCCCCCAAGCAGTCTGCCTCACTTCAAAATGGCGGCCGCTGGGATAAATATAGGCATTAATACCTCTGCGAGTGCCAGAGACGGCGTGCAGGGTAAATAATGTGCAGGAGAGAAGAAGCAACCACAAGACTGGGGCCCAGAAGGGACACGAAGGGCAGATCAATCCTCTCCCAAGGGGTGAACTGACAAAAGCTACATATCAATGATCTGTCTTCTTTTAGACTGTTAGGGTAATTGAAATCAATATTCTCCATGAGCCTTTTTTGTAATACGCGCCTGACCCCAAAATGGTGCCTGCAGAAGATCGTCTCCAGGGGACAAAAACAATCACCCTCAGGGAGGCCCCTAACCGTGGAGACCTAGTTTTTTGGCTGATGCCCGGTGGAGCTACTAGATAGCTAAAGAGGAGATGGGCTGTGGACTTCCCCCTCAGCTTTCACCTTCCCAGCCGGACTTTGGGCAGACCTTACTTCGTCTCTCCGTCGTATTCTCCCTCCTACCCCTTTACACCACCCACTTTCTCCTTTACGATCCATTTATCCCTCCTCTTTGTGCTTTAACTGTTTTCCTGTTGAGACCTAGCTGTTTGGATGATGCCCAGTGGAGCTACCTGATAGCTATAGAGGAGATGGGCTGTGGACTTCCCCCTCAGCTTTCACCTTCCCAGACGGACTTTGGGCAGACTCTCCTTCGTCTCTCCATCCTATTTCCCTCCTACTCCTTTAACCCACCCCCTTACCCTTCTAAGCTCCATTGTTTTCTTTTTCAACGCTTTTGAAATATTTTTCTAGTAACTGATGTAACTTGTAACTGATGTCATTTTGTAATTTTGTGGAACCTTATGTAAAGCGCTCTGATACCTCCGGGTCTAGCCAGCGCTATATAAAACTCAAATAAATAAATAAATTAGTGTTCAATTTCCTCTGGTCGACATTTCAGGTTGTTAGAATAATAGGCATGAAATAACATCTACTCTTACTTCTTTGAATGACCACAGACTTGGGAGAGTTAAAAAAGTTTATCTATCCAATATTTTGTGAGTCAAATACCAAAACATGTCAAACACCAACTTTTCAAGGAACAAAATAATGATCAAGGCAAAAATCTTTAAAGACTTAGTAAAATTCTCAGACATTGGTACCTGGGAAGGGTGAGAAAAGGAAAACGGTACAAGGACATACAACACAGATTTATATTTACCTTGAATGGTGGGAGGACCAACCCCTGGCCAAGGGCTGGAAGGAGAGGGCTCCCAACTAATCAGAAGCCACAGATCAGGACAGGTGCAGGACAGGACAGGTGACCTCCGCTAAGTGCAACGCCAGCATTACACCCCTCTCTGGTGCTACTCTCGTTCCCTTCTAGATGGATCGATTCTTCTCATTCAGATATCTCCAGATTCTTCTGTCAAAGTGCCCGACCAGCCCTCTGCGCTCTGTGACATCCACGATCTCCTTCAGCAATGTTGGGTCAGTGACAGATCTGTGAGAAGTCGGACAAACTGCCTAAGCCTACCTTAGTTATACCATTTTCAGAGTATGTACCACCCCCCAATGTTCAATATTCGTGTATTCCTTCATTCGATTGGTCAGTGGGAGGGGGAGAGGTCATCACACCATACTAATATGAAGTAATTTTCCTTGGTTTAATTGTTCTATGTTCCCACCCTTAATTTACTTTCCCATGCTTTATTCCTCCCAGCAACATTCACATTACTTTATGTACAATGTATATTATTTTGTTCGCATCTTCTTCCCCTCTCCGGGTCAAGAGGTAAAGTTCTCAAGCTCATTGCTTGTGAGACAGTTCTTGGCTGGGGTTCAATGTCATTGTCACAGGAGTTTCAGGACTTCAATACGCATGTGTAGAATTCAGACGAGACGGAGAATTCAGTCACCCTCGAGGCCCAAAAACGAGCTAATAATAAAGTCAAAGAAGGACATGTTAGAATACAAAAGTAAATTAATACACTGTATACCGCTTATTTCTATTCTAATTCCATTATTTTATTTGAACTATTGCATAAGCAGATTAGAAAGGCACGCAAGATTGAGTTTAAGCAAAAGAATATGCATTAGCATGTGAGTTTGAAAGCGGCCATTTTAGCTACTACTGCGCAACTGCAAAGAATTCCCACCAAAAGCAAAGGATGCCATACTACGTAGATGCAGTAGAAGCATGCGCAGAAAGCTTCCTGCGTTTTTTGGCAGCCATATTAAGACACTCGGGTTAATGGTTAGTAAAGCTCATAGACAAGCTTCCCCTAGATGAAAAATATGTTGTGTGGTGCATTTATTAATATTCACAAAACATGTTGGTCAATTATTACATGTTATTCGAGAGGATTGAATACAAGCAAGTTTCTTTGCATACAAAACCTTGCTCCAGCAATCCCCTCTTTGATGGCATTTTATGCCATCACTAATCTCTGAACCAGATGCCAACTTTAGCAGTTTCCCCATTTCAATTTCTTCTATTACTTTTGTATTTCCCTTTTCTTTTGAAAACCTTTCATTCTTTTGTAAATATCCCCTTTCAGTTCTTCAAGTTGATTTTCATCATATTTTCTTTTCCTTCCCTTTTCATTCACTTCATACCATTTTCTTTTACTGCAACATTTGCACCAAATCATTATCATTAAGACTAATAGGGTTATTCCCATTATTGGCATCAGTATTCAACCTATAATACTTCTCCCAACATTAGGAAACCAACTACCTATAGAAGAAAAACCATCACTTGCACTCTTCCACTGCACTGTCAACCTCCAGTGGTTTCAATTCTTCTTCTAAATTTGTGATATTTCTGACATATCTCCCAATTTCGATACTTTTGTATGGTATGTAGGTGCAGCAATGTTGCGTATTCAACATTTTACAGACTCCACCCTCTTTTGCCTTTTGCCAATAATATATCAAGAGCAAGTCGATTTTGCTAAATCATTGATCTTACTGCAACTAATTTGGGATTGATCATTGAGAATCCTCCAGCAGTGTCGGCCGATAAGCGATCCACCACTGTAGACAATTTTCATATTCATTGTGTATTCCGAATTACTCCCACTGAAGGTATCAATGCACTAAATATATCTCCTACAATTTCTGAAAAACAAGCTCTTTTATTTGGTATTAGTCCATTATTTACTTCATAGCTTCCAGGGATTCTTTTCACATGTTATACCTTTGGGAATACTATTCCGAAATAGCAGCTCCCATAGGCCGCTTAAAGTAAGCTTTGTTCCCACAATCATAATAGACGCCAGGAAATACTGGATCAGTTCCCCCTTTTAGTCCCCAACTCCCAATTATCAGGAAATTGTCTTCAATTTCACTGGAACCAATGAATACATTGTTATATTCTGTTTTTTAACCCACAGAGACAGATGTTCCCTTTCTTTTCAAAGTCCAGGGACATAGCATCATGAGTCTTGCCAGTTGCATAAATTCCCTCATTCGCAGCCCATGGGGGTACATGGGTTTTCTGTTCAGCGGCTTTCTTTGGGAAATCCTGTCTCCTTTCCTCAACTAAATTCAAAAACACCTTTTTTTCTTCACGTAATATACATGTTAAAAGACACACAGCCACAGCTCTAGTATACATCTCTAGTACATGGGCACACAGACACACTCCCACAGCTCTAGTACATGGACACACAGCCACTCTCTCACAGCTCTAGTAAATGGGCACACAGACTTCCCCCACAGCTCTAGTACAGGGGCACATATACACACTCCCACAGCTCTAATACATGGGCACACAGATACCCTCCCACAGCTCTAGTACATGGGCACACAGACACCCCCCACAACTCTAGTACAGGGGTGCACAGACACACTCCCACAGCTCTAACACACGGGCACACAGAGGCACTCCCACAGCTCTAGTACATGGGCACACAGACACCCCCCACAACTCTAGTACAGGGGCGCACAGACACACTCCCACAGCTCTAGTAAATGGGCACACAGACTTCCCCCCCCAGCTCTAGTACAGGGGCACACAGACACACTCCCACAGCTCTAATACATGGACACACAGAGACCCTCCGACAGCTCTAGTACATGGGCACACAGACACCCCCCCACAACTCTCGCACAGGGGCGCACAGACACACTCCCACAGCTCTAACAAACGGGCACACAGAGGCACTCCCACAGCTCTAGTACATGGGCACACAGACACCCCCCACAACTCTAGTACAGGGGCGCACAGACACACTCCCACAGCTCTAACACACGGGCACACAGAGGCACTCCCACAGCTCTAGTACAGGGGCGCACAGACACACTCCCACAGCTCTAACACACGGGCACACAGAGGCACTCCCACAGCTCTAGTACATGGACACACAGCCACTCTCTCACAGCTCTAGTAAATGGGCACACAGACTTCCCCCCCCAGCTCTAGTACAGGGGCACACAGACACACTCCCACAGCTCTAATACATGGACACACAGAGACCCTCCGACAGCTCTAGTACATGGGCACACAGACACCCCCCCACAACTCTCGCACAGGGGCGCACAGACACACTCCCACAGCTCTAACAAACGGGCACACAGAGGCACTCCCACAGCTCTAGTACATGGGCACACAGACACACTCCCACAGCTCTCGCACAGGGGCGCACAGACACACTCCCACAGCTCTAACAAACGGGCACACAGAGGCACTCCCACAGCTCTAGTACATGGGCGCACAGACACACTCCCACAGCTCTAGCACATGGGCACACGGAGGCACTCCCGCAGTTCTAGTACATGGGCACACAGAGGCACTCCCGCAGTTCTAGTACATGGGCACACAGACACACTCCCACAGCTGTAGTACATGGACACACAGACACACTCCCACAGCTCTGCTCTAGTACATAGGCACACATACACACTCCCCCAGCTCTACTACATGGGCACACATACACACTCCCCCAGCTCTAGTACATGAGCGCACAGACACACCCCACAGATTTAGTACAGGGTCGCAAAGACACACTCCCACAGCTCTAGCACATGGACACACATACACACTCCCACAGCTCTAGCGCATGGGCACACAGACACACTCCCACAGCTCTAGCATACTGATGCAAGGGTATGACTCCATCACACTTGGCTCGAGCATGCACCCTGCCGCCCCCTGTATCGCTAGATTTCATGGCGGAGTCGTCTTAAGGATTTTAGGGTGGCCCTATTCGGAAAAACATTGAAATGAATTACACATTTCATGCTAAGTCTGCACACTCCCACACTATAATGAATTAAATATTTAACTGACAATAACTGGGTTACCCAAAATAATTGAAATATGTCTTGCCTGGGACCACAAAAAACTTAAGATGACACTGGATAGAGAGACATAGTTAGTGGGAGGGAGAGAGAGATAGAGAGAAAGAGTGAAAGAGAGAATGAGGGAAAGAGGGGAGAGAGGGAGAGACAGAGACAGAGAGAGACAGAGAGAGAGAGTTCACAAGGCACACGCCTTCTGCTCTAGTGCGTGGGTACATAAAGAACACTCCGCTCCAGATCTTTCGCTTTTTGAGCACCTGATTTTTGAGCTTTTACTGTGGGAGAGCCTCATCAGCTGGGACTCCCCCACAGTGAACTCATGATAAAATGGACTGCATGTGTACTTCACCGGTGTCTGCCTTTTGAGTTAAGGCCGCCGCGCGGCAGCTAGGGTAAAGGGGCTAGGACTGCTTACATCTAGACAGGTGTAGAGATACAATGGTGTGGAAGGGAGTATGCAGCGTTGGCTGGTGACATGGAATAGGCTTTATAATGTAGGGAGACACATGTAAGGGATAGTCATTGTTGTTTACTGTTTCACTTTAGGAACCACTATTCCCAATAACGTGCGCGCATTGGCGCGCACGCAGCTCTGTAGCATGAAGCGCGCAGTGCTGTGTGTGGACCGCGCATGCACACAGCACATCAATTAACAACTTTCGCGCCGCTACTTTTAAAAAGCGAGCAGCACGAAAACCGGGTGTATCTTCAATGTCTGCGGTGCCTACTGTGTGCTTTTGTTTCAAGTATTCCTGTTAATTGCAGCGCAGTCACGAGCTGCAATTAACATGAACACTTTAAACAAAAGCAAACAATGTGCCCATCAACCTGCAGCTGCGCTCTATTATGAAAAGAAATGCAGCAACTCTACAAACACGGCGTGAAAAGCACACGTCGTGTTTGTCGGGTTGCTGCATTTCTTTTCTTAACAGAGCTGGGCAACAGGGTGATTGTGGGGCTTTGTTAAAGATTTCAGGTTAATCACAGCCCCAGACGGGCAAGGTGATTAACCTGAAATCTTTAACGAAGCCCCACAATCACCCCGCAGCCCAGCTCTGTTAAGAAAAGAAATGCAGCAACTGTACAAACACGGCGTGAAAAGCACACGTCGTGTTTGTAGAGTTGCTGAATTTCTCTACTTAATAGAGCGCAGCTGTGGGGTGATTTACACCTTTCTGTGCTTGGCGTAGTGTGCCACCCAACTCGTATTTTACCGTTTCTCTCATTGCATCCAGATATATGATACAACAAGTAACATCATGCACATATGGGCTCACAGGACAGCATGCCAGCAAAGACCAGCCTATCGGTGCTGCTTTCTTACCCAGTTTGGCTCTTGGCTTTTCTCTCAGGTTTCATGGGTAGATGCTAAGCACCAATTAATGGGCCACAGATCAGTGCGCCTTTATTAATCTTGTGCATCATGCTTCCCAGAGAAGAAATCCAGTTTATAATTTGCACAGGTTACCAACAAGCGGCATTCTTTCGCTTACAATTTTCTCACCATGTACTTGTTGAAATGTTATTTGTTAACAACAAAGGGCTGGGAAGAGGTCCAAGTTATATTTAAGTTATAGTTATCGTGATAAGGGGCAGCGAATGGGCAGTGGGCAGTCAGGGGGGGCGGGGCCGGAGGGGGCACAGTGGCGGGAGAAACGAGTGGAACACAAGGCAAAAGGGGCACAAAAACAAAGAAAAAACAAGTGGCCTAGAAGGCAGAAGGGCACAAAAAAGAGTGGAACAGAGGGCAGAAGGGCACAAAAAATGAGGGAAAAAAGAGTGGAACAGAGGGCAGAAAGGTAAATGAGCAAATGACAGAGCGCAAGGCTCTGAAAAAGGTTCAATGGTTTGGTAATATGAAATAAACGTATGGGAAAGGAAAGCCCTGCGCACATATATGTCATGTGAAGTTATTATGGTTTAAAGGTTAAACTGTATTGATATGGCTGAGATATGTTGATTATAACGTGATGCAGGTGGGGATTTCCAGGAAACTATTGCAGACAAGTGTTCTAGGCCATGATATGCCCTTTGTACCCTAACACTACACACACTACACCTACATGAGGAGGGTGTCCTCTCAAGAGGTATACAGACAGCAACTGATATCCACATGACAGATTGGGGTGTAGGGGTGGATCGGACTTCGGGGAGACAGCAGAATTAGGGAGCCCTGGGAAATTCCTGAGCTTTTTAAGGGCAAGGTAGGTTTCCACAGGAGGGGCCCCAGCTAGCGTTCCCCCGCTGAAATTTTTCTTGCCATTGGCGCGGGCCAAAACCATGTGAAGGGTGGGTCAGGAGGTTTCTTGACCCCAGGTAGTGACACCCCAGGGGTTCCCATGGTGCGGGAGAGGTGTGTGTCCGGCAGGTGCCCCCGGTTAACTGTTGGGGAGGGTGAGCAACCCATGGGTGGCCCATGGTAGTGGGTGGCCCCAAAGAAGGGTAGTTCCCGAGCTAAGATGTGTAGAGGAAGCTACCCTGGGTACTCTAGGTGGGCTAGGCAACTGACCTCGAGGAGATCTGAGAGGGGGTGATGGACTCCCTAGATTCCAGGTGGAGGGTTAGTAAAGGACCCTGAGGTTTCAGGTAACCCTGGGCGTAGGACTACGCTACTCTTGTGTAATTTATGCAACTACGCGTTACGCGACATGCATGTAGCACAGTGCAAAAATGCGTAGCATAGCGGGCATGTTTTGCTTTCTCGCAGCCCTCAACGTTAAGTTGGTGACCGTGAGCAAGCAAAATAACATCCCGGCAAGACTTTTTCCTCGTTCGCGATCAGCAACATCAGGTTGCTGATCGCGAGCGTGGAAAATAAACCTCCCGGCGAGATTCTGACGCGGGAAGGTCAGGTTTCTCATTGCGATTGGTCGCGTATGCTCGCGACCGCTCGCGATGAGAAACTACCAGTCTGCGTTGAGAAAGCTGCCACTCGAGTACAAATTTACTCAAGCAGTAGAAAATGACTGCTTGCACTGTGCAAGATACCGTTTGCAATGATTGCACAGTGCCGACAAGCATTCGGCACTGGGCAATCAGTGCGAACAGCATTTTGCACAGTGCACAACGCAGTTCGCGTAGCTACACATAGCTCGCATTGTGCGAAGTGCACTTCGCGTAGCTATGCATTGTGCTACTATGTGAACTACGCACAGGGTTAGTTTCAGGGTAGGGTGCGTGGTTACCCAAAAAAGCAAAAGGATGTAAACCTAGCGCTTGTATTGTGAACCTAAGTTGGTGGCTGGGGCAATGCCTGGCTGAGTGACCAGTCACTTAGGTCCCGGAGGGTCGGACCCCTGGACTGGGAGCATGAAGGTGTCCCCCCCAGCTCAGTGCTGAAGGCAGATGTATGCAAGGTAGTACCACCCTGAAGACAGGTATGGCCTATCTTAAGTGAAGAGACCCTGTGCTTCAGAGGGGGGAGTGGAGGGTGCAGGTCAAGCAGGGATCGCGAGGGTCCCTGGATGGTCTCCCAAAGTGCTACATGGAGACCAAGGAGGGCTCTGAGAGGTGGACCTGGGTGAAGCTGACTCAGGGCTCATGGACTCACTAAGGGTACTTCGGGAGGAAAGCGCGTCTGTCGGAGGGAAGGGTGCATAGGCCCTGTTCTCGCAGTGGAGAACAAGGAAAAGGTCTAGTTTCCCAGGGTAGTTTCCGTTTGGAGCTACCAACGGGGAAATAAGCTGCAGGATGTCTGATGAGGTACCCTCCCTGGCACTGCCAGTGTGGTGGTGAGGCCAGTCTGAGGTTCTATCAGGGAGCCAGGCCTGGGGCCAATGGTTCTTCTCTGCAAGGGAGAAGCACGAGTGGGCTGTGCTTTCTTTAGGGAAGACAGTTGTCCCCAAAGTGTGGTGGCAGCTAAACGACCCCAGTGCAGGCTGTGGTTGAGGGTCCAGAGGTTGCATCTTTAGGGTCCGGGGACTGGTTGTATGTCAGCACAATGAGGTCTATTACCACGCGTGCCATTACAACGCTGTTTTTACAACATAAGTCGTTACAACGACTTGCGCTGTAAGCGCTGGATAGCGGAATAGTTTAATTTTCTATTCCAACTACAGCCCACGTTACAGTAGTCCAAAAGCGCCCTCCAGCGCAAGTCGTTGAAACAGCAGCGTAGTAATGGCAGCGCGTGGTAATGCCCGCGTTGTAAAGGCTGTTCCCCGCGGGGACCCCAAGAGAAGGAGGGTACTGGTTATAATCATTTCCAGAAGGGGGACAAGCTAGTGACCCAGGGAATGGGGTTTAGCCCTAGCCCATGTGACTGCAACAGTGCTGAGGCACTGTTCCCTTGTCCAGAGCGGTAGTAGGTGTAGTGTTGCCTGGCCAAGGGCAAGGGTAGGCCTAGTTAGGCTCAGTCCATGTAGACTGTGAGTGACGTAAATGCATCTAAACTGGAGCCAGGAGGGTTCAAAGGGAAATCTTGGATACCTGTTATCGGTGGAGGTCTCATGGCCGGAAGAAGTTGGTGGTCTGAGCAGATAACTGGTGAGTATGGGGCCCTGGTCAGAACCAATTGTCACTGGTGTCATGTAGTTCCTTCAAATCTATATAGGATCTGCATGTTTAGACAACATAAACTAAGGGATTGGAGTCCAGACTGATTCCAGACAACCCCAGAGGATATGTTAGACTAGCTAGCTCTCAGTGCCACTTTGAGCCCCTCTTAACAATGAGCGAATAGCTTCTGGCAATTATCGAACATGACAACCCTGGCTCCTCAGGGATTGTGGAAACAGTACAGTACCTTTCACTCAGTCACCCGTGCTCACTGTGGGGACATTTTCAATAAGTATTTATTGAACCAGCGTCATTCTAGTATAAAATACGTGTGCTGCAACAACCATGAGACAGAAACAGATATATATGATTATGAGCACCAATAGAGTAAAGAAAAGGTAGAATTCTACCATAGTGCTAAGACATTTAACATATGCAGGCATAAAAATACATGACAGTGATAATGAATACTCCTACGATGCAACCCTAACTAGATGTAACTAAGTGTACCTAGCATGCATGTAGGTCTTTAGCCAAGAATCCCATTAGGATAAAGCCAACCCCATTACCTAATGTGGGATGAGCAAAGGACCCCGTCTTTGTCTCAAGACGGACACCCCGCGAGGGTCTCTTTTTTCATGATGAGATGACGTATGTAGTTTCTGTACCAAGTTCACATGTTGTACTGCAGAGCGTTCTGGGAGATAATGTTAATTCAGAAGTAGGAAAAACACAGTCACTACCACTATCCAGAGAAATAGGAATGGTAGACAGATTGCAATCCATAATTGTAGCCAGGGAGAAACAAAGTAAGTCTTTTTCAGCCAAAGATAGATTTTATATACATTTTCTTAGCAGGAAACAAGCTGGCGGTGACTCAGTTTCACTCTGATCCAGTGAGAAGGTATCAAAATCGATGAAGTAGCCAGTTACTATTTTTGGTAGCTCAGCAGGTTTTGTTGAACTAGGAGATGCCTCATTTTGAGACATTTTCACATAGATGTCGGTATTAGGTCAAATGGAGAGCTGTGTCTCATTTGTGCTTAGTTGTTGTTCAATTTCAATAGGAATGAGCTCTGTTCCATTGTTGGTAACTCCTTCACTTCTTAGAGTCGAAACTTCAAGCGTTATTAATCTTTCAGTCTGTACTTCTGTATGGTAGCGAGAGGAGATCGGCTGCCACCCAAGGGGCCAACACAGCCTGCTATTCAGTATCAGGCACATAGTATGGTTTGAGCAGATCAATGGATACGAATCTCTTACCTTTTCTTCCAGTAAGAGGTAGAAGAAGTACTGTTCCTGTTCTTTCACAGCCAGGACAGGCGTTCTGTAAGATGGCCCAAACTCTTTTTTGTCCACGATCTTTTCTCTGACCAGATCCCCAATCTATGGGACCCAGACAGGTCTTGCAGCGACTGCTTTAACTTCCCCAGTGGTGGTGTGTTTTACTTGGACGTTGCTTTGTAGTACCCAGAATTAATTGAGTTCCAGTAAAACAGTCAAACAATCACTGATGTCAAAAGAATGTTTATCTGCCAATGTGCTGCCACAATAGAGGTCGGGTACCCACATTTTTGTCCTAAACGGAACTGAGTTCAGTGTTCTAGGGAGCTTCTTGGCATGTTATTTAGTACTCTGTGGTTCCCATATAGGTTATTGCCCCAACTGCCACTCAAGCCTAATACCCTCCCTGTTCAGGATTGCTTTAAGTCCCAGTTTATCCTTTCCACAATCGAATTACCCTTGAGATGATAAGGAGAAGAGTACCACAATGCCACACTTAAACTTCCTATGGCTTCCTTATAAGCCTGAGAGCTGAAAGTGGGGCCACTGTCAGAGTGTAATTAGCAAATTGCGTAGGTCCCTATGAAGACTCGCAAATACTTTATAACAGTTCGTCCGTCAGCCGAGCACTACGGCCAAACCCACAGGAATCTAGAGGATGAATCCACTGCCACCAAGATGTACTTTTCAGCCCCATCAGATTGTAAGCGGCTGCAGTGGTCCAAGTAGACACTTGCGAGGCCTGTCTGAAATCAGTAGTGGTGTTTGTAGTGGTCGTGCTATGGTAGAACCCTTCATCTGCAGACAGATGTCGCACATAAGGACAAATGTTTTTTCTCTTTGGTAAGACCTGGCCACCAATACCTTGGTTTCAGTAATGGAACCATCCCAGTAATACCTATGTTTGCTGAACCCAGACCTTTGTGTGCAGCTAGTATTAAATCTATTCTGAGATCCATGTTTGGTATTACTCTATCCCCTACTCCTGGAATTTGAGCATGTGAAATATTGTGTGCATCTAACTTGTAGGAGTGGAAAACCTTTTGGCAAGGCTTTTTGCGATGGTTTGTGCGAGGGGACATGCCTTGTGCATGCACTTGCTCAGAAGGACATGCTCAGGGAGACCTATGCTTAGTCGCGGGGGCATCATGTATACACGGCAGAGCATTTCATGTGTACATTTGCACGGTGGTTTGTGTACCAACACAGATGTTGAGTGTCTGCACTTTGGATGCAGTTTGTTTGCAGTCGGGGATGAGGAAGGATCGGATGGAGAGGGGATGGATGAGTCTCGTGCACAATGTGGGTGGGACTGAGGGACTTGATCAGTGTTTCAGTCGTTCAGGGCGCAGTTTGTTCCCAGATGTTTGTGCAGTGCTTGTCTCCGTTTGGCCGACGCGTTTCGAGCTCGCTGTGTTGATTTGCGTGTTCTCCTCAGGGCTTTGTGACTTTTTCCTTGCATGGGTCGTCGCAGTTTGGTGGGGTTCATTTGTTGTATACGGGGGTCCCTGCCGTGGTTTCTTGTTCGTGTGTTCCCTTCTTTTATTCGGGGTGCAGTGGACATCCGGCGTTTTTGGCGTTTCGTCATGCACCCACACGGGTCCCGTTTGCCTGCCTGTGCTCCAAGCTCGGCGGTGTTAGTTCTCGCTGCTTCAGGCGTCTTAGGGCGGGATCAGCTCGGTCTAAATTCGAGCGGTCCGTATCCTACCGTTGCCTTCTCATCAAAGCTACACTTCTCACTCGTGGTGGCTTTCCATCAATCAGATGAAAAGGCAACGGTAGGATACGAAGCACAGGTGGGTGCATGACGAAACGCTGAAGGCGCCGGATGTCCACTGTATTTTGAATGGAATGGGGGAATACACAGGCAGGAGACTGCGGCAGGGACCCCCGTATATGGTGGATGAACCCTGCCGGGCTGCGACGATTCATGTGGGGAAGGGGTCGTGGAGCCCTGAGGAGAGCACGTAGATTGATGTGGCGAGTTCGGGACGCGTCGGCCGGATGGAGATGGGCACTGTGTAAACATCTGGGAACGGATTTCTCTTTGGGCGACTGGGGTGTTGATTGGGTCCTTCGGTCTTGCTTGCATTGTGCATGAGATTCATTTGTCTTTTCTCCATCTGATTTTTCTTCATTTTTGATTGTGGACGAACTGTGTCTAGGGTGCAGATGCTGGATATTTGTGTTGGTGCACAAATTGTTGTGCGGATGTACATATGGAATGTTCTGTTGTGTGTATGTGATGTTTTTGTGACTAAGTGTGTTTTTTTTTTAGTGTGTCTTTTTGAGTGAGTGTATGTGTGGGGTATGTCTTTTCGTGCAGACTATTTTCTAGCCGGGAACTAATAAATGAAAGGGTATGGGTGGATAGTACCAAGCAAGTCTTTGGCTGGGGTTGATTTGTTGCTCCAAGTGGGGAGACGTTGCAGGTTTTGTGTATGGTCAGCAGTATTTTTTTCAAGAATTTACATATGGTCCAGCTGACCCTACGTCCCAGGACCTATCTCCCCGTCTACAAACATTTCAATAGTATAGCAATTCAGTTTGTGCTAGTGGTTGACGAATGGTGGAAGTGGATTGAGCCACCCTTGTCTTTATATTAGTTTAACACTGACAGATTATTAATGTTGTTTGCTAAGCGACCCAGGGCTGTAGCCTAGTCCAGAAAGAATGATCACTTAAGAAATATTGAAGTCTTTCTGATGGATACTTTTAACCATCCCGTGATACCTCCCAGAGCTTATCCAGAAGTAGGCAAGATGTCTGAAAGAAGAGTCACTTTGGCATTTTCCTCGTAATATCTATGGCAAGACTTTGGAAAGTTTGCCAATATAGGCCCCATGATTGACATGGTATTAAGATCTATCCTTGGTGTAAAGGGTTGAAATTGCACTCGTTTTTGTAGAACTGACATCAGTTAGTGTGTTTCCACCTCTTACAATTGCTAATGCTACAAAAACGCCATATTTAGATTATGACATGAATGCTATTACAAGAGTAGGCTGCAGCAGGTGCTTATACTCGTAAAAATAAACTGCATTTTGGTTTTGATCAGCTTTTTCAAGTTCCTGTTCTACCAAAGATGTCCTGATATAAATCGACTTGTATACTGCTTACTACAATGTTGGATCTTCAATACATAAATTAAACGGGGCTAAAAGTCCATTCATTGGGGCAACATCTGTCATCTGTGGGCGAAGAACCGCTGATGTACTATTTAATGACTGATTTCACCATGCCTATGTATCTGAGATATCGACCTTGTAAAGCGCTCTGATACCCGCAAGGGTCTAGTTCGCGCTATATAAAACCTTCAAATAAATAAATAAATAAGGCTGTGCTATTTTTGTCTGAAGCAATGACCATTATCTGTCCATCTACTCTTGTGCGATAACGAGTGATTGCAGCAACACCAGAAGTTCGCACCATCGCCATGGGGGCTTCATCAGCCAATGAATTCCTTTCCACATGCACGCCAAAACATTGATGACTCTACGTATGGATCATGTGAGCCTTCAGAGAGCTTTTTTTCAGCTCTGCACTTGTTCCCATAGCATCTTATGCTTTATTGTGTACTCTTTTGAATCTTTGAATCCATTTTGGCCCCAGTAGTGAAGATATTCTTTATATGACTGGACACAGTAAAAGGAATTGCACACTATAATCATGGGGAATTCTCAAGCTGTATTTTTTAGGGCCAGTACTAGGGCTTTTAGTACTGCCAGCTGAGCCGTGCAATCTCCTAGAGACTGCGTCTGTGTATTGCTAGGACAAAACTTGGCGTCCCGCAAAAGACCATTTACAATCGCACATGCTGCGCTGTATTGCTGTTAACTTCCTATAGCTGGCTGAGCAGAACCGTCAGTGTAAATTATATATGCATACTGATCTAAAGGCATTATTTCATTTGGGAGAGGATATTCTTGTTCGTACAGCAGGAATGATTGTTTTTTTAATGAGGGATCACATTTGTAGTCCACATATGTTGCAGTGAGAGAATTAGACCATTGTATCTTTCATGAATGTAATGCTTTAGCGTTAGGAACGCTTGCTTTTGTAATAGCCTCCAAGGTCACGACAATAATTTATTTCCCCTGAGCCAGTTCTCTTTCTCTCACTACAGCAGTTTGGACTGCTGTTAAAATTTTCTCAGTTGATGCAAAGCGCATATCAGCGTTTGTGTACAAATGAGATTTGTATGCAAAGGGTGCAGTTTTTCTTTCATTGAAGGTGAATTAAGTTTACCCGGTGAGGTTCCGTGATTCTGAACCCGATCCATAAAAGTCGTCGTATTGTGACGATTTTGGTAACAGCGGACCGAAAATGACGAGTGTGATATCTACGAGTGTTTTCGTCATGTTCGAGTGATGGATTCACTATGAAATAAGGGATTTTGTTCTGTACCCTTGGGTTCCATTTTGTGTATGGCAGCCATTATGTGGTTGCCCTCACATAGGCCGCTGGCTACGACCGAATGAATCCTTGGGACACGTACACCTTCAGCTGACTTCTGTGTGACCTGAGCAAGCTGACTCCATTGCCCGAAGCTAAACTTGTTAGGCCAGTTCCTTGTTCGGCAGCTGGTCAAGATAGAGATCAAAGAGCAGGGCATTGCTGAGTTTATGGTACATACACACACCCTTCTATCTTGCTTCTCATCTGTTTCTGTTCCTTCCTTTATGGCCTATTTATGGTTTGGGTTGAGGTCTTTTATTATGGGTCCGTCCGGCCTGTTCGAGCAAGAATGTTGGGCTTTCCCGTGTAATTGATGGTGGGCTGGACAACTGAAAAGGGGGTTTGTCATCATGCAATACTTTTGTCATGTATACATAGGATTGGTCAACTGCTAGCCAGGAATGTTTGCCTGAAGCGTAATAATTTTTTGCATAAAAGACGATGTCTCTGATACGAAGTGTGCAGTCTCTGGTGAACCACCCGTGTCGTGCTTCGTAGACCTCTGTTCCTGGTTGCAACCAATAAATTTTGATCTTTGATGTCACCAAGAAGTATCCCGTGTCTCTGTATGCCAAGACAGGAGAACTCGAAGACATCGGGCGGTTCCCCTGGCGCCGCTGGGTTCTAAATAACCCGGTTCTTCAGTTGGCGCCCAACGTGGGGCGACTTCAGCGGTACCGGTCCAAGCCTGAAGATCATGAGGAGCTTCGTGTGAAAATTCTGGAGGAAGGCCTACCACTTCATCGACCCCTGTATGTCGTCGTGGTCCGAAAGTCTTTGCTGCGAGGTTACCCGCATTCCGACAGCTACGAAGGACTGCTGCCCTGACTGTCGCCCTGTCTTGGAGCCTTTGATGATTTGTAGAGCGAGACGATAAACGGGTCTTCTGGCGATGTCATCGATACCTCAGTTAAGTATGAGTGGAGCGTCTCCCAGTCCTTAGTTTTTGGGGATCCCTTGGGATCTTTGATTTGGGACTTGCAAGCTCCAAAGCCGAGGGACTTGTGTATTCACGACACTATCGTATTCGATACCCCCTTGAAGTTTGAAGCAAGACTAGTGAGTGAAGATGCCTGGTCTTAGCAGACTTGGAAAGATATTTTTGTGTGGTTGTAATAGGAATTCCCGATTGGAGGACTCGTGTCCGGTCCCTCCGATTGGAACTCCAACCTCTGAGCTCTATGTGAAACATGGCGTGGGCCCCATCACGTATAATGAAGTGTGGATTCGCTACACTAGAAAGGATGGTGTCCTAAAGTGGCCCCAATATTGTAGTTATGACACGGAAATTTTAGACAATCTAGAGGTTAAACTTTTTAAGAAGACAGCCCGGCCGGCGATGTTTGACTCTTTCCGCCTATGGCGAAAGGAAGCCAAACAGAAAGAAATTAAATTAGCAAAGAGAAAAAAAAGAGAAAAGGGTATCTCGATAATGCAAGCTGCTATACAGTTTAGAGATAACGAAGAAGAACAAGCGAGTGAACAGTTGCACAGGCAACATAAAATGACGATCGATAAATGTTATCCAGCTTTGCCGCTTCTTCAGCAAGATGCTACGAAGGACCTTGTGAAAGATCCTTTGATGTCACACTTTTTGACTTCGCCACCCCTTTATATGCAGAGTGCTACAGCACATCCGCAACCTTTAGTTGCGCAACCTACGGTTGCTTTGCCTCCTGTTATTGCACAGCCACCAGCTCCTCTTCAGTTGGCTCCTATTCCTCTGGTGCAGCCTTCTCAAGGGCCGCCGACCTTGCTACTTGCTCCGTCTCCAATTCATACGACTTTTTCTCTTGTTCTTGCTGCCTCCTCTGCTACTGCTCCTACATTAGCTTCCTCTCAGTCCGCTTTGTCCCCTGTCCTGTCAACTTCTCCTTCTGTTCGACAGAGAATGACGGATACTGTTACTAGTCTTTTGTCTCCTTTCGTTGGGTCATCAAGTACGACCCCAGTGTCAGAGCGTAAACAGTTGCATAGCCAAATACCTGGTCTCGAAGAACGGACAGTATTGGATCATTTAGCGCGTAAATGGGTTACTCATCCTTTAAGATATGATTTACAGTCAGTTATGGATGTTTTCCGTCAATGGGAAGCACCGAAGCAGAGATATGTTTTTGACAGGATGTATACCTTCCTTCGTGAAGAATGGGAAGATGGTGATCTGGGACAGACTCCGTCAGAGTTGTTCCGTGTACAGTCCGAGTTTGCGAAAGGTACGATTGTGGGTCTCGACGTTGAAAGAGCGGTAGCGACACTGCTTTTGTTTGGGAGCGAGTCTCCTTCTCAGTCGTTGTTCGAGCCTGATCCTTCTGTTAGGAGGAAAGTGCGACAATATCCGATGAGAGAGGTTCCCTCGGTGTGGAAGGAGGCCGTTCAGGTCAATGTTAATGCAGGTATTGTAGCTGCGCCGGCTCATTTCCAGAGTGTTTGGGTACATGTTCCGTGGAAGCGAGCTGAAGTTTTGGCTCTTAAGCAGACTTTGCCTGACCCCCCGTAAAAATCCTGCAGGGTACTATAAGGAATTATCACAGACTGCAGACTCATGTGTTATGAATCTAGCCGACATAGACATGTTGTTTGGAAATGTAGTTCCTCAGCCGTTATGGGGATTGGTCAACAAGTTGGTGGTGCTAAACCTGAGCCTTTACTTGCAGAACTTCCTGGCAAGATCATTGCCTACATGAAGACTTTAATGCCTGCTATGCGAGTAAATTGGGACAAATTGTCTGCGTGTAAGCAGAAGAAGATGAAAGTGTGTCCGATTTCTTCACTAGGTTTGAAGAGACGTTCATTGACCATAGTGGTCAAGATATGAGTACAGGAGGAGGAGCTTCGCGGGCATCTAAGATGGTCGCGTGAGCACAGAGCTCCCGAGACCCGCGCCGCCCTTTGCAAATATCCTGACTAAATTCTGACTTTGAAGATGGGCTTCTGTAGGCGAACTCTGGCTGATCTCAACATTCTTTGAAGAACTGAATTCGGACGTTGGGATCCACTTCTACACCGCCTCGAACTTTTGCGGCCCGCCCCGAGACGAGACCGGGGCTCCGTTGCCTGGCAGGCCGAGGAGTAGTTTAACAACAACAGCCGAAGGGGTCTTCCCCCAGAAGGCCTTAGCCTAACTTTCAGTTTCGCTTTTCTACTCCCGGCTCAGATTGACTGAAACACTGCTCTGATCGACCCTTTGTCCGGCCTGGTGTTACTACACTGCTGTGTGCCGTCCCTGCTGCATGCCTTGTTTCCAGCTTTATTGGCATTTACGCTATTTTGGTCCAGTTTCGTTGTCTTTTTGGCCACACTACAACCGGCCATTTTCACCAGGTTGTGCGGGCCCCTCCGGGGTCCTTTTTCCACTATGGCCACCAGACCTGATGCTGAGAGACGCAAGACCAAGACACCTCTCCGTGGGGGACAGACCCAGACGAATATCATGGATCATTACACCCATTTAAATGTATCCCCCAGTGGGGCTGGCCGTACTCCTGACGACCCTAAGGCTGATCCTGCTGCGACCTCAGAAGTATCGTTGCAAGACGTCATGAGTGCCATCACTAGTATGAAGGCCTCCATGGGACAGCAGTATGAGGCCCTTGCCTCCAAGATCGACACGGTGGCCGTTGATGTCACGCTGATTAGAGCGGACCTGGCAAAGACTAACGAGAGGGTCAAGGCGTTGGATTTGAAGACTTCCAGCCTGATTACTGATGTCACGGAGGCTCAGACCGAGATCGGTAACTTGCGTTCTTCTCATGACATGATGGCCCGTCGTCTCGAGGATTGTGAAAATAGGGCCCGTCGTAACAATGTACGCATTATCGGTGTCCCTGAAAATCCCGAGACCACTGCAACCGACCTTCTTGTGGAAGACCTGGTCACGAACTATCTCGCTCCCGCCGGACTTAGCAAATTCTTTGCTGTTGAACGGGCACATCGAGTTCCAGGCGGGAAGGTGAAGCCGGGCGCCCCCCCCGAGACCCATTATTGCAACACTATTCCATTTTAGGGATAGAGACGCTATCCTTCAAGCCTCTCGGGACAAAGGCCCTGTGAAGTTCGAAAATACCACCGTGACCTTCTATCCCGACTTTACCCCGCTTGTTCAAAGGCAGAGACTGGGGTTTCAGGGAGTGAAGAGACGTCTGCGGGACTTGGGCCTTAAGTACGCCATGTTGTTTCCGACCAGACTTCGGATCGAGTATGAGGAACGAACGTTTTTCTTTGAACGCCCGGACAGTGTTAGTGACTGGCTTGATTCTTTGCCTAAAAGGGATGATCGAACTGGGCACCTCGGCGGTGCCGACGGCGACACGCTGGAGCAAGAGTGACACTGTGGATCCTGGCATCTGAACTTTCCAACTATTTCAGCTGAGTCTAGACATTGGTTCTCTTGTTCTTATTTTAGATTGGCCCGAGGGTGGTGGGGGTGAATGGGGACTCTTCCTCCTCCTGGGTTCTTTGCGTAGATTAGTTTTATGACGGGGCGACAGGCACACTGCAAGTTGGGGTGGCTCATGAGTCGTACGCAGGGGTGCAGGGTGGGGGCGTTGTAACGGGTTTAAGTTGGAGGGTGGGGGTGTGTGTGTGTGACTGTTTCTTTTCACAAGGCATCGTATTGTTTTTTTCATCTGCTCAGGTCATAGGATTTCATGTGGGGTGTGCTCTGCTTCCTTCTCGGGGATGGGGGTGGCGAGTTGAGACTGCTATCCTGGAATGTTAATGGGTTGGGAGACAGGATAAAGCGAGGGGTTGTGTTGCAGTTCCTCAGATGCCTTTCCCCCGATATCGTTCTTCTGCAGGAAACGCATCTAATAGGTAACGCGTGTCAAGCCATGAATAGACGTGGATACCGGCTAGTCGCTCACTCTGGGTTTACTTCTGGCTCTAGGGGGGTGGGCATTCTCATCCGGTCTTCTCTCCCCTTTGAAATCGATGAAGTGACGCTCGACGACAGGGGGCGCTATGCTGCGCTCACTGGTAGATGGGAGGGGAAGACACTGTCCATTCTCACTGTATATATCCCTCCGGGCCTACAGGCCTCTACCTATGCTGATCTTGGAAGGGTTATACTAGGGCTTCCCGAGGGTCTTCTGATTCTTGGTGGGGATTTTAATTCTGTGGTTTCTGGTACTTCTGATCGTTGTCCGCCTAGGGATTTAGCTAGGTCCCATATGTGGCTGAGCGACTTGCTGGAACCTTTTGGGCTGATAGATAGCTGGAGGTTGATGCACCCTACACAGCTTCAATACACCTTCCATTCGGGGGCCAATGGTAGTCTCTCCAGGCTAGACTATTTTTTAATGCCATCGGCCCAATCCTCCTCCATCAGAGAGGTTCGCCATCTCCCCAGGGGTATTTCTGATCATTCCCCCTTGTGGCTTTGTTTTGAGGTCGGGGTGGGCAGTGGGGGTAGAGTGGCTCCTATTAACCCCTGGTATTTCCGCAATCCTAAAACCCGCTCCGAACTGGTGAAAGCTGTAGACCATTACTTCAATGAAAATGTGGGGTCTGTTTCTTCTTCTGTTTCATTGTGGGAAGCTTTCAAGACGGTTATTCGTGGGCATTCTCTGTCGCTGATTGCTGCCGCCAAGAAGGCTAAAAATTTGGAACTTGTACGCTTTGAAACCGACATAATTGCACTTGAGAATGATCTTGAATCTGGAGTAACTCGCTCAAAACTGCACTCCCTCAGTATGAAACAAGCCGATTACAGAGCCCTCGTTACTGACGCGGCGAAAGTGATGAACAGAGAGCAACAGGGCAGGTTGTATGATGTGGGGGACTAGGCCGGTAAATTGATTGCGTGGCTGGACAAGAAAGAAAGAGTGAACCGTGTTGTCCCGGTGATTGAGAGGCCTGATGGTGAGCGTGTTACTGACCCAGTCGGATTGTTCAGTGTTTTGTAGACCACTTCAGAACCGTGTATGCCTCGGTCTGTGATAGAGATGAGGCGGACTCCCACTTGCTGCTGCGGGACATTGCATTACCCTGCCTTTCCGACGCCGATAGAGACCTCATGGAGGCACCTCTTACGGTGGACGAAGTCGCGGTTGCCATACGTTCCCTTCGTTCTGGCAAGACAATGGGCCCCAATGGTTTACCCATTGAACTGTATAAACTGCGACCCGACAAAATGGCGCCCTACTTAAGGGAGATGTTCCTTGAGGCTGTGTGTTTAAAGTTAAAATACGGTTATTTAAAATCAAAAATACTACTTTTATAAGTATGCCACTGAATGTCTTGCATTATTATTTACTTTAAATACATAATTATATATTTTTTCGCTCGCGGAAATAGCGCTGACGCTGCGTGTACGGGTGCGTTTACGGGTACGCGCACCCTGAGCGCTCCGGAGTAAAAAAATAAAAAAAAATAGGAAAAATATATAGAAAAATTATTTTTACAAAAATATAGAATATTTGAATAATTTAAAAAAATTATAATAATCAATAGCTATAAAAAATAGCCATAAAAACGTAATAATTCACTTTAAAAACCGTAGGTGTCAAACTCGTTATAGTTACGAATTAGCTTTGAAAAAACCTTTGAAATTCACTGAAAAAACCATAGGTTTAACACTCATTATAGTTAGGAATTAGCATTTAAAAAACCTTTGAAATTCACTGAAAAAACCATAGGTTTCACACCAGTTATAGTTAGCTGAACATTTTACTCATACAAAACCATTGAAATTCCCACGTTATTGTTAGTTGGACTCACTATAACTCGCGCGCCCGCAATCCACTGCTGATGATGTCACATATTACATCATTCATGACATGGTCATTGGCAGCTGGTCAAGATAGAGATCAAAGAGCAGGGCATTGCTGAGTTTATGGTACATACACACACCCTTCTATCTTGCTTCTCATCTGTTTCTGTTCCTTCCTTTATGGCCTATTTATGGTTTGGGTTGAGGTCTTTTATTATGGGTCCGTCCGGCCTGTTCGAGCAAGAATGTTGGGCTTTCCCGTGTAATTGATGGTGGGCTGGACAACTGAAATGTGGGTTTGTCATCATGCAATACTTTTGTCTTGTATACATAGGATTAGTCAACTGCTAGCCAGGAATGTTTGCCTGAAGCGTAATTTTTTACATAAAAGACGATGTCTCCGATACGAAGTGTGCAGTCTCTGGCGAACCACCCGTGTCGTGCTTCATAGACCTCTGCTCCTGGTTGCAACCAATACATTTTGATCTTTGATGTCACCAAGAAGTATCCCGTGTCTCTGAATGCCAAGACAGGAGAACTCGAAGACATCCGGCGTTTCCCCTGGCGCCGCTGGGTTCTAAATAACCCGGTTCTTCAGTTGGCGCCCAACGTGGAGCGACTTCAGCGGTACCGGTCCAAGCCTGAAGATTGTGGGGAGCTTCGTGTGAAAATTCTGGAGGAAGGCCTACCACTTCATCGACCCCTGTATGTCGTCGTGGTCCGAAAGTATTTGCTGCGAGGTTCCCCGCTTTCCGACGGCTACGAAGGACTGCTGCCCTGACTGTCACCCTGTCTTGGAGCCTTTGATGATATGTAGAGCGAAACGATAAACGGGTCTTCTGGCGACGTCATCGATACCTCAGTTAAGTATGAGTGGAGCGTCTCCCAGTCCTTAGTTTTTGGGTATCCCTAGGGATCTTTGATTTGGGACTTGCAAGCTCCAAAGCCGAGGGACTTGTGTATTCACGAGACTATCGTATTCGATACTCCCTTGAAGTTTGAAGCTAGACTAGTGAGCGAAGATGCCTGGTCTTAGCAGACTTGGAAAGATATTTTTGTGTGGTTGTAATAGGGATTCCCGATTGGAGGACTCGTGTCCGGTCCCTCCGATTGGAACTCCAACCTATGAGCTCTATGTGAAACATGGCGTGGGCCCCATCACGTATAATAAAGTGTGGATTTGCTACACTAGAAAGGATGGTGTCCTAAAGTGGCCCCAATATGGTAGTTATGACACTGAAATTTTAGACAATCTAGAGGTTAAACTTTTTAAGAAGAAAGCCCGGCCGGCGATGTTTGACTCTTTCCGCCTATGGCGAAAGGAAGCCAAACAAAGAAATTAAATTAGCAAAGAGAAATAAAAGAGAAAAGGGTATCTGTGAGAAGTTGGCCTGATATGCAGTGCTCACTATTCTAGTGATCACTATGTATCAGTCCAAACGACCCTTATTGATGATTGGTTGTAAGTCAACCTGATAGACCAGCTATCCTAGTAGCATGGACAAGAGCAGTCTTTAGGCTAAACTCTAGAGGGCGTGTTAAGCCAGCTGTTTTACCATCACATTTACCCCTTGAACACCAAGTGAAAGGACACCACACAAGTTGTTATGAAAAATAAAGTATATTTATTTATAACAAGACTACCCTGAACTCTTTATGAGTCAGGGAGCTAAGCACAATACAAAACTCTTAAGAAAACACTTTAAGTTGCACAATTTACACAAATGCCCGAGGGGCACGAAAAACCATATACTACAAAAGTGGAATGCGAATTACTAGCAGGTAAGTAACTATTCTCAGAGGCTTTGGGATCGCTAGGACTAGACTACTGAACCTTTAGATTACGAGCAGGAGGCCTAGGGAGATCGGGTGCAGAGTGTGCACTCTCACGCGGAATGCGGAACAAAGTCTATGGAGGCTAGTAAATGCAAAGTTAGTGTTATCGGACGAATCCGACTAGGTAGAGCTGAAACATAAAAGGATCTGGACACTTATATAGTTAAGCTAAGCTGGAGCACCGAAATGCTCAGGTTACCTAGCCCAGGGGCTGCGGCTGCATAGGTCTGAAAAGACGTCGGGAATCCTCGTTGCAGTCTATGGAGCCTGAAAGAAGAAGTTGCTGGCAGGCGACCAGTGATGAAGTTCGATGTGATCCAAGCCTGGATCGATGAAGATGGATACCTGTAAGCAGAGGGGACCAAGTCCTGAATCACTAGCCAGTGATTAGGTGGGCACCAGGATGGCACCGGGCGAAGTCACCTCGACCAGGTGAGTGGGCGACGCTGGACTCTGCAGTCTCTCGGACCAGGAGGCGTTGTCGGCGACCAGGATGGAGGTGCGAGCTGTCCCACGGTGGTATCTGCTGTCGATGTCGCTGGACCCAGGTTTGGGGCAACAACTCTTGGCAAATGCAAGCCCACGCGGTGGACTCAAAATGGCGTCTGGAGTGGACCAGGAGGGTCCGAAGTGCTCCTCTGTTGGAGGGGAGCAAGGGCCAGTCTGGAGCAACCAGACCAGCGGTGTTGTCGTCGTGGTTCGTCGTCAGAAGGGCCACTAGCCAACGGGCAAGTGACCTGGACAACGCGGTGAGCAGCAAAGAGCAGAAGGGCCCCACGCAGATCTGGTGGATGCTGGGGGGCTGGACTTCGGTGCTGGAGCTGCTCAGGGTTAGGGCTTCTCAAAACCCAAAGCACTCACTCGAGGGTCCCTCGGCAGTCGTGCTGGGCAAGCGTCGTGCAGTCTTGAAGATGGCCGGTCCCTCAAGGTATCGTCACACCCACGAATCTCAGCTGGGCTGATGATGCAGGTAGAGGTCAGAGGTGCCAGGGAAGCCAGTTCTCGTCGAGCTGGGCAGTCTTGATCCGGAGGAGAGACTTACAGCAAACCGCGATGCTTGGATGGTGCCTGCGGGTGCAGGGTGACTACTCCTTAGTCACAAGGGAGAAATCTTTAGGAAGAAGTCTTGAGTTCCTTTCGTAGAAAGTAGTTTCAGGATTCAAAGATGATCTGATCTGGAAGGGGGCCTGCTCCTACCTTTATCCTGAGAAAAGGGGCTGGCACGCGACTAAGTCCTGCCCTATGGGTGGGACTAGGAGGGGGGTGGTTACACCCCTCTACTTTGTCCGGTCTCTCCCCAGCTCAGGGGCTGGTGTGCCCCAGGAACTGGTTTGAGCTGGCATATGCACAGTGAGCACCGGGGTGCCACTTGCAGTCACCTTCCTTTCAGCCCTGCCTACCTGGGATACACAAAATCCTGTCTGGGATGGTGCTAGCACCGCCCCTGACAGGAAACCCTTTGTCCAGGCCTCCGTTTGCTGGAAGGACTCCCAGCAGCAGGAGGGCAGACTGGTGTCTCGGTGGCAGCATCCATTTTGTGGAGCTGAGGCTGTGTTTAACTTTAACCGGGGTTACAGCTACCAACATGTCTTCTCCCTCTAGAGGGGTGGAATGCTACCCCCGTCACCAGAACTGGCGAGGGGGTAGTATTCCAAAGCGTATGACACCTTACACGACATGTTTAGATAATGTCAGACCAAAGTTACCATAACCACGAGGATTATAAGGCACTTAAGAGTATATGGTCTGACGCTATCATGGAAACGGCTAAGGGATAGATCCCGAAGGCCGCAGACAGGCCCAGCTCATGCCAGAGCACTATCTCACACGATTCCAAGCACTCTGCCTCCAGGATTGTTAAGGCCTGCCATAGGAGTGACTGATAGGAGATCTGTGTGCCCATTCTAGGTTTAGATATAGGTATACTATATCTAAAGCAAAGGGTGATTACACCACCTTGCCCCAGCTGTCAAGCAGCCAGTTGTGTCAGTTTAGGATGGCCAGCCGGGGGTGGCATAATACATGCTTCAGCCCCTGGTAGGCCCTGGGTACACCTATGCCCTGGATACCTAAAGTATACTGTACAGGGACTAATAAGGTGACTCAGTATCCAATCAGATATGTACCTAGGGTACATGGAATCCATTTTAACAGAGAGAGCAGTGGGCCTGGGGTCCTGAATAGCAGGGCCCCAGGTCAACTAAGTCAGAAAACCAGCAAAACACCAGGCAAAAAGTTGGGGGCAACCATAGTCAGGGATCTACCTTCCTACAGTATCTCGATAATGCAAGCTGCTATACAGTTTAGAGATAACGAAGAAGAACAAGCGAGTGAACAGTTGCACAGGCAACATAAAATGACGATCGAAAATGTTATCCAGCTTTGCCGCTTCTTCAGCAAGATGAGACGAAGGACCTTGTGAAAGATCCTTTGATGTCACACTTTTTGACTTCGCCACCCCCTTATATGCAGAGTGCTACAGCACCTCCGCAACCTCCGGTTGCTTTGCCTCACGTAATTGCACAGCCGCCACTCCTCTTCAGTTGGCTCCTATTCCTCTGGTGCAGCCTATTCCTCTGGTGCAGCCTTCTCAAGGGCCGCCGACCTTGCTACTTGCTCCGTCTCCAATTCATACGACCTTTTCTCCTGTTCTTGCTGCCTCCTCTGCTACTGCTCCTACATTAGCTTCCTCTCAGTCCGCTTTGTCCCCTGTCCTGTCAACTTCTCCTTCTGTTCGACAGAGAATGACGGATACTGTTACTAGTCTTTTGACTCCTTTCTTTGTGGTCATCGAGTACGACTCCAGTGTCAGAGCGTAAACAGTTGCGTAGCCAAATACCTGGAACGGACAGTATTGGATCATTTAGCGCGTAAATGGTTTACTCATCCTTTAAGATATGATTTAGAATCAGTTATGGATGTTTTTCGTCAATGGGAAGCACCGAAGCAGAGATATGTTTTTGACAGGATGTATACCTTCCTTCGTGAAGAATGGGAAGATGGTGATCTGGGACAGACTCCTTCAGAGTTGTTCCGTGTACAGTCCGAGTTTGCGAAAGGTACGACTGTGGGTCTCGACGTTGAAAGTGCGGTAGCGACACTGCTTTCGTTTAGGAGCGAGTCTCCTTCTCAGTCGTTGTTCGAGCCTGATCCTTCTGTTAGGAGGAAAGTGCGACAATATCCGATGAGAGAGGTTCCCCTGGTGTGGAAGGAGGCCGTTCAGGCCAATGTTAATGCTGGTATTGTAGCTGCGCCGGCTCATTTTCAGAGTGTTTGGGTACATGTTCTGTGGAAGCGAGCTGAAGTTTTGGCTCTTAAGCAGACTTTGCCTGACCCCCGTAAAAATCCTGCAGGGTACTATAAGGAATTATCACAGACTGCAGACTCATGTGTTATGAATCTAGCCGACATAGACATTTTGTTTGGAAATGTAGTTCCTCAGCCTTTATGGGGATTGATTCGTCATACGGATCATGCGCAGGAGTTAGGTGATACATGGGTTAATATTGGTGCTGCGGATGGTCAACAAGTTGGTGGTGCTAAACCTGAGCCTTTAGTTGCAGAACTTCCTGGCAAGATCATTGCCTACATGAAGACTTTAATGCCTGCTATGCGAGTAAATTGGGACAAATTGTCTGCGTGTAAGCAGAATAAAGATGAAAGTGTGTCCGATTTCTTCACTAGGTTTGAAGAGACGTTCATTGACCATAGTGGTCAAGATATGAGTACTGGAGGAGGAGCTTCACGGGCATCTAAGATGGTCGCGTGAGCTCAGAGCTCCCGAGCCCCGCGCCGCCCTTCGCAAATATCCTGACTACATTCTGACTTTGAAGATGGGCTTCTGTAGGCGAACTCTGGCTGATCTCAACATTCTTTGAAGAACTGAATTCGGACGTTGGGATCCACTTCTACACCGCCTCGAACTTTTGCGGCCCGCCCCGAGATGAGACCGGGGGCTCCGTTGCCTGGCAGGCCGAGGAGTAGTTTAACAACAACGGCCGAAGGGGTCTTCCCCCAGACGGCCTTAGCCTAACTTTCAGTTTCGCTTCTCTACTCCCGGCTCAGATTGACTGAAACGCTGCTCTGATCGATGCTTTGTCCGGCCTGGTGTTACTACACTGCTGTGTGCCGTCCCTGCTGCGTGCCTCGTTTCCAGCTTTATTGGCATTTACGCTATTTTGGTCCAGTTTCGTTGTCTTTTTTGCCACACTACAACCGGCCATTTTCACCAGGTCGCGCGGGCCCCTCCGGGGTCCTTTTTCCAATATGGCCACCAGACCCGATGCTGAGAGACGCAAGACCAAGACACCTCTCCGTGGGGGACAGACCCAGACGAATATCATGGATCATTACACCCATTTAAAGGGATCACCCAGTGGCGCTGGCCGTACTCCTGACGACCCTAAGGCTGATCCTGCTGTGACCTCAGAAGTATCGTTGCAAGACGTCATGAGTGCCATCACTAGTATGAAGGCCTCCATGGGACAGCAGTATGAGGCCCTTGCCTCCAAGATCGACACGGTGGCCATTGATGTCACGCTGATTAGAGCGGACCTGGCAAAGACTAACGAGAGGGTCAAGGCGTTGGATTTGAAGACTTCCGGCCTGATTACTAATGTCACGGACGCTCAGACCGACATCGGTAACTTGCGTTCTTCTCATGACATGACGGCCCGTTGTCTCGAGGATTATGAAAATAGGGCCCGTAGTAACAATGTATGCATTATCGGTGTCCCTGAAAATCCCGAGACCCCTGCAACCGACCTTCTTGTGGAAGACCTGGTCACGAACTATCTCGCTCCCGCCGGACTTAGCAAATTCTTTGCTGTTGAACGGGCACATCGAGTTCCAGGTGGGAAGGTGAAGCCGGGCGCCCCCCCGAGACCCATTATTGCAAGACTATTCCATTTTAGGGACAGAGACGCTATCCTTCAAGCTTCTCGGGACAAAGGCCCTGTGAAGTTCGAAAATACCACCGTGACCTTCTATCCCGACTTTACCCCGCTTGTTCAAAGGCAGAAACTGGGGTTTCAGGGAGTGAAGAGACGTCTGCGGGACTTGGGCCTTAAGTACGCCATGTTGTTTCCGACCAGACTTCGGATCGTGTATGAGGAACGAACGTTTTTCTTTGATCGCCTGGACAGTGTTAGTGACTGGCTTGATTCTTTGCCTAAAAGGGATGATCGAACTGGGCACCCCGGCGGCGCCAACGGCGACACGCTGAAGCAAGAGTGACACTGTGGATCCTGGCATCTGAACTTTCCAACTATTTCAGCTGAGTCTAGACATTGGTTCTCTTGTTCTTATTTTAGATTGGCCCGAGGGTGGCGGGGGTGAATGGGGACTCTTCCTCCTCCTGGGTTCTTTGCGTAGATTAGTTTTATGATGGGGCGACAGGCACACTGCAAGATGGGGTGGCTCATGAGTCATACACAGGGGTGCAGGGTGGGGGGCGTTGTAACGGGTTGAAGTTGGGGGGTGGTGGGGGGTGTGTGTGTGACTGTTTCTTTTCACAAGGCATCATATTGTTTTTTTCATCTGCTCAGGTCATAGGGTTTCGTGTGGGGTGTGCTCTGCTTCCTTCTCGGGGATGGGGGGTGGCGAGTTGAGACTGCTATCCTGGAATGTTAATGGGTTGGGAGACAGGATAAAGCGAGGGGTTGTGTTGCAGTTCCTCAGACGCCATTCCCCCGATATCGTTCTTCTGCAGGAAACGCATCTAATAGGTAACGCGTATCAAGCCATGAATAGACGTGGATACCGGCTAGTCGCTCACTCTGGGTTTACTTCTGGCTCTAGGGGGGTGGGCATTCTCATCCGGTCTTCTCTCCCCTTTGAAATCGATGAAGTGACGCTTGACGACAGGGGGCGCTATGCTGCGCTCACTGGTAGATGGTAGGGGAAGACACTGTCCATACTCACGGTATATATCCCTCCGGGCTTACAGGCCTCTACCTATGCTGATCATGGAAGGGTTATACTAGGGCTTCCCGTGGGTCTTCTGATTCTTGGTGGGGATTTTAATTCTGTGGTTTCTGGCACTTCTGATCGTTGTCCGCCTAGGGATTTAGCTAGGTCCCATATGTGGCTGAGCGACTTGCTGGAAAATTTTGGGCTGATAGATAGCTGGAGGTTGATGCACCCTACGCAGCTTCAATACACCTTCCATCCGGGGGCCCATGGTAGTCTCTCCAGGCTAGACTATTTTTTAATGCCATCGGCCCAATCCTCCTCCATCAGAGAGGTTCGCCATCTCCCATGGGGTATTTCTGATCATTCCCCCTTGTGGCTTTGTTTTGAGGTCGGGGTGGGCAGTGGGGGTAGAGTGGCTCCTATTAACCCCTGGTATTTCCGCAATCCTAAAACCCGCTCCGAACTGGTGAAAGCTGTAGACCATTACTTCAATTAAAATGTGGGGTCTGTTTCTTCTTCTGTTTCATTGTGGGAAGCTTTCAAGACGGTTATTCGTGGACATTCTCTGTCACTGATTGCTGCCGCCAAGAAGGCTAAAAATGTGGAACTTGTACGCTTTGAAACCGACATAATTGCACTTGAGAATGATCTTGAATCTTGAGTAACTCGCTCAAAACTGCACTCCCTCAGTTTGAAACAAGCCGATTACAGAGCCCTCGTTACTGACGCGGCGAAAGTGATGAATAGAGAGCAACAGGGCAGGTTGTATGATGTGGGTGACTAGGCCGGTAAATTGATTGCGTGGCTGGACAAGAAAGAAAGAGTGAACCGTGTTGTCCCGGTGATTGAGAGGCCTGATGGTGAGCGTGTTACTGACCCAGTCGGGATTGTTCAGTGTTTTGTAGACCACTTCAGAACCGTGTATGCCTCGGTCTGTGATAGAGATGAGGCGGACTCCCGCTTGCTGCTGCGGGACATTGCATTACCCTGCCTTTCCGACGCCGATAGAGACCTCATGGAGGCACCTCTTACGGTGGACGAAGTCGCCGTTGCCATACGTTCCCTTCGTTCTGGCAAGGCAATGGGCCCCAATGGTTTACCCATTGAACTGTATAAACTGCGACCCGACAAAATGGCGCCCTACTTAAGGGAGGTGTTCCTTGAGGCTTTGGACTCTGGTTCCCTTCCCGCTGATCAGCGACTCACCACCATTGTAGTAATCCATAAGGAGGGTAAGCCGCGTGACCGTTGTGCCTCGTACAGACCTATTTCTCTACTTAATGCCGAACCCAAAATTCTAGCTAAATTGTTAGCTAATCGTTTGATTAAGGTGATCGGGGACTTGATTCATCCAGATCAGTCAGGTTTCCTCCCACATCGAAACACCGCCCTTAATCTTCGGAGACTCCACGGAGTTCTCGCGAGGGCTGAGATTCTCACTGAGTCGGCCATTTTGGCTTCCCTTGACGCTACCATGGCTTTCGATACCATTGAATGGCCTTATCTTTGGGCGGCCCTCTCAAAATTTGGATTAGGCCCGGTGTTCATCGCCTGGGTGAAACTTCTTTATGAAAGGCCCTTGGCTCAGGTGGTGTATTTGTATTTGTATTTGTAGACATACTTATAGAGCGCAACTGTCACCCAAAGGGCATCCTGGGGCTTTGACCACAAACATTCCTACCGATGTCAATTACACTGCCCTCGGGAAAAGATAAGTTTTAAGATCCTTTTTAAAAGACAGGAGATCCTGCTTACACCTTAAGGCCAGAGGTAGCGAGTTCCAGAGCTTGGCGGCCGTAAAGCTGAATGAACCGCCGCCCATCCTCACCCTTTTTATCTTGGGAACAGTCACCAAAAAAGCCGAGGAGGATCTCAGAAGTCTGGCAGCAGAGTACCAGGAAAAAAGATCTCGCAGCACCACTGGGCCCAGCCCATGCAAGGCTCTAAAGACCAAGCAAGCGGATTTAAAACAAATCCATTTTTGAACCAGTAGCCAGTGTAAGTCCGAAAGGGCAAGGGAAGATGAAGCAGACCATGGCCGCGAAAGCGCCAATTTCGCTGCCATATTCTGTACCCGCTGTAGCTTCATAATTAGGGTATTAGGGGCCCCTAGAAGCAGTGCGTTACAGTAGTCTAATCTACTGATGATGATACTACGCACCGCTTCCGTCCTCGCTGAATGAGGGAGTAGCGGGAGAATCATCCGCAGCATGCGTAACAGCATCATGCAGGTCGCCGTGGTTTTATTAACGAAGGCGTCCAGCTGGAGACTAGGCCCGAGCAGGACACCTAGGTTACGGACAGAATCTGCCGCTGCAACAGTGTCTAAGGTAGAAGAAGGCCAGAACCCCTCAGGCAGAGGACGAGGCGTTCGGTCTACCGAACAATAAAGAACTTCAGTCTTTGCCCCGTTAAACTGTAACGAGTTCTGACGCAGCCAATCCGCAGCTGCGGCCATGCATTGGTGAAAGGATTCCAGGGAGACCGCATCCCTGCCCTCAATGGAAAAAATAAGTTGAGTGTCATCGGCATAATTGATGACAGACATGCCGAATGACTTGACCAAACTTATTAGAGGGCGAAGATATAAATTAAAAAGGATCGGGCTAATTGCAGAGCCCTGCGGCACTCCCTGTTTTACATCTCTCACCGCCGATCGAAACGGCGGCATGGCCACAGATTGCCGCCTGTTACAGAGATATGATGCCAGCCAGTCCAAAGCTAAACCGGTTACCCCGGACTCCAGGAGCCTGCCTAGTAGAACCGCATGGTCAACCGTGTCGAACGCGGCCGACATGTCAAGCAGCACCAAGAACGCTGCTCCTCCCATGTTGACACGCAAACGCAGGTCCTCCAAAACGGCCACCAAGGCAGACTCCGTACCGTGTGCCGGACTGAAGCCAAATTGGGCCACGTCCAAGAGGTTGTTAGATTCAAGGAAGCTGGACAGGACCCTAGTGACCAATTTCTCTAAGATTTTTACTGAGAAAGGCAAGAGCGAAATAGGCCTATAATTGGTCGGACATAAAGGGTCCACGGTGACCTTTTTTAGCAGTGGGGTAATCACTGCCAGTTTCCAGCTGTCCGGGACCATGGCCGTGGTCAATGACTGGCAGCAGATGGAATGGAGCAGAGGAAAGAGCTCTGCCTGGAATACCTTCCAGAACTTATGTGGCAAGGGGTCTAGCGGGGAACCAGATGACACACCATTCGCCAGCAGACAGAATTCCTCCAGGGAAGGAATGGGAAAGCAGGTCAGCCGAGGTTGTACTGCTTCCTCCACAGTCACCTCCCGAGCTGCTCCACTGACCAATTCCAAGAAGCAGGAATCAGGATGGCTAAGTGGTTAACGGGAAGGTGTCCGGTGTTTTTACACTTGGGTTAGGCACTCGGCAGGGCTGCCCGCTGTCTCCGCTGCTCTTTGCCCTCGCTTTAGAACCGTTGGCGGAATGGCTCCGTTGGGAGCCTTCCATAAAGGGCATTCGGTAGACTTCCGATTTCGAGGATCGTATCTCGCTATACGCAGATGACATCCTTCTATATCTTACCTCCCCTCAGAAATCCCTGAATGTGCTTTTTGATGTTCTGACCTCTTTCGGAAGGAACTCTGGTCTCATTAATAATTGGACTAAATCCTGTGTCTACGTTTTGGTGGGAGGTCTCCCTCCATTGCCTCGTAGATTTCCAATTCAAGTAACTGAGACTGGTTTCAAGTACTTAGGGATTTATGTATCTCTGGACCCCACCGTTCGCTACGAGCGTAATTTGCTACCCCCTCTCCAACGGCTGAAGCTTGATGTTACACGCTGGCGTCAGTTGCCACTGTCACCGCTCGGTCGTGCGGCTCTTTTCAAAATGATGTCGCTGCCTAGATTTTTGGACGCACTTCAGAATTCATTTGACCCCGTTCCTTCAGGTTATTTTCGTGAAGTGGAGAGTCTACAGAGACGACTGGTTTGGGACGGGCGTGCGCGCTTGCTCTGTCCAAACTCACGCTTCTGTGGTACGACGGTGGCATTGCCCTCCCGGACATCAGGCGCTACTATTGGGCTTCTCAATTGAGTGCGGTCAATCACGCAACTTATGCTCCCGGTCCTGCCCCGGATTTTGCAATGGATAAATACCTTCTGCCGGGGGGGGGGGGGAATTTCAACAGGGCGCTATATTCCAAGAGGCTCTATAGAACACTGGCCGGACCCACTAAAATTGCTGTACGTGTGTGGCATGACGCGAATGCGGCATTGGGGTGGTGTGATAGACTTACCCGCGCAACCCCTTTGTATGAGTCTGAAGGTTTGGGTAATTTGTGGAGAACGAAAGGCTTTGATAAATGTGATATGATTGGTATAAGCAAGGTGGGTGACCTCTGGTCTAAAGGTAACGTTAAGACCTTCGAGGTGCTAAAGGCGGAATACGAGCTCGGTGACACAGAATTCTTTAGGTATGCTCAGGTCCGCCATGCCCTATTGTCAGTTTTTGCTGTGGGTACCGATATTCCTGAGTCCTCTCCTCTTGAGGACCGTATCCTAGATGGCCAAGTGCCCGACAGCACAATTTCACTGATCTATAAGAAGCTGATCAATAATAGGGCCGATCTGCTTGTGCCCCTCAGGACTTTGTGGACTGCTGACGGACTAGAACTGGATGACGAGGACTGGCAATATGCTCTGTCCTCGCCTAAGGAGGTTGCCATACCTGCTCGCCTTAGATTTGTTCAACTTAAGATCCTCCATCGTGTGTATGTTACTGGTCCGAGTCTGGTTCGCATGGGTTACTTTCTGGACGGGTTGTGTAAGCGTGGCTGCGGCATGACTGGCACCTTCCTCCACATTCTATGGGAATGTCCGGAGGTGGTTGAGTTTTGGTCCCGAGTGCATGTTGTAATGGAACGGGTCACTGGCGTGTCGCTCCTGCCCGAAGCCAGGCGTTGTCTCCTGAATGTCTGGGAACCCAATGATTATGATACGGCACAGATCAATTGGGCAACCCTTGGTAATATGATTGCAAAAAGGGATATTGCACAGCTCTGGGGCTCCCACAGGCCGCCCACTGTATCGAAATGGAAGGAGAACATGGATTGGTGCATGTTTAGGGAGAAAACTGTGTATCTGTCACGGGGCAGGCCCAAGAAATGGGGCAGGATCTGGTCACAATGGAACGCATACCGTGGAAATGTATGTACTCCCCCACATGATTTACCTCCCGATGTTACCTTATCCCCCTAAATGACATTCCAAGTATTATCGTTGACTGTACTACAGATTTTTTTCCTCGCTGCCTCCTCCCCCTCCACGGATATCGGATGTACTGTACATGCTGTATTGCTGGAGCGCCGCCTACGTGGATCCATGATCATGCTTCATTGTATTTATGCCTTGTGGATTCTGTTATTTTGTTTGTGAATAATTTCAATAAAAATAAAAAATAAAAAAGATATGAGTACTGAAGGTGGTCAATGATTGTTTGTTGATAAGTTTGTGCATAATTTGCTTCCCGAGTTGTGTACTAAGTTAAAGGATTCAGAGAGTTCTTGGGCTGTTTCCTCATCGGCACAGATATTGGCTACTGCACAGTACTATGAAAATAGGGATAATGATGAGAAGGATAGAGCAGACAAGAAGACTAAAGATTTGAAGACGAAGGTTCTCTTGCAGCAAGCGTATCCGCCTCGTAATAACCAACGTGATTATCAGCAACCTCAGCAGTTTCAGAAAAGCTCGCAAAGGTTCGAGCCTTCTCAACCGCGTTTTCCTGTAGGCCCTAATCAGTGTGCACATTGTAAAGAAGAGGGTCATTTTGAAAATAGTTGACCGGTTTTGTTACAACGCGCGAATGGTGTTTCTGGTGTGAGAGGTCGGGGTGTTCAGCAAGTTTCTAGAGGTAGGGGACGTGGTGTGTTCCCCCAAAATATGCGTTCCTTTCCTCCACAAAATTCGATGAATTGTTTTGATCAGCAGAATAATGCGTCTGGTAGGACGACTCAGTACTATGCGGACGACTACTATGTCGAAGGTGAGAATATGGATGGTACTGATTGCTAGGACAGCCATGGACAAAGAGAGGGAGTTGTTTCAGTTCCAGTAGATCAGAGTGGACCTTATGTTGAAGTGATTACATCAGGTGTGTCAGAGCCTTTTCTGTTGGATACTGGTGCTGCGAAGAGTTCTATTATGCACTCTAAACTCCCTGGCGCACCTTTGTCTGTCTTAACGAATGTTTCAGTAGGTTTTTCTGGCGCCCCAGTTAGAAACCCGATTTCTGGTCCTTTGCCTCTTTCTGTTGGACCTTGTGAATTTGAAACACCCCTTGTTTTGACGACGGGTTGTGGTGAGAATTTGCTGGGATTGGATCTGTTGAAAAGATTGTATGCGACAAAACAGTGTTCTCCCTCGGGAGTACAACTTACATTGGGTAAGAGTGTGATCTCTACGATGTATTTGTCAAAGGATCGCTTTCCGGCAGAATTGTCTTCTCTTCCTGACACTCTTTGGGCTACTGGTCCTAATGATGTGGGTCTTTTGGAGACACCGCCATATGTTGTAACGCTGAAAGCGAACGTTCGAATGCCGCGTATTCCCCAATACAGGATTTCTAGCGATGGTGAAAGAGCGCTTTTAGCAATAATTTATGATTTAATTGAGAAAGATGTGATTGAAGAAACAAGAGGTAATGTGTGTAACAGTCCGGTTTTGCCCGTCCTAAAGCGCACTGACTCTTCTCAGCCACCTGTTTACAGGTTTGTAATCGATCTTAGAGAAGTTAACAAAATTGTCGTGCCACAGTTCCCAGTTGTCATTACTGCCTTACTGACTATGATTCCGGCTTCAGCTGCCTGGTTTTCAGTCATAGACTTGAAAAATGCTTTCTTCAGTATTCCAATTGCTGAAGAGAGTAGAGATATTTTTGGCTTCTCTTTAGGAGGCAGAAGCTTCCGGTGTAAATGCGCTCCCCAAGGCTATTGTGAAAGTCCTTCCATTTATAGCCAGGCTTTGAAAACCCAACTTGACACTCTTGCGATGCCTGCTGGTACTGCTCATTCAGTATGTTGACGATTTGTTAGTGGCTGCTGTTGATGAGGGAACTTGTAGAGAAGCTACTCTTTCTTTGCTACGACATTTGTCTGACTTACATCATAAAGTGTCCCTTACGAAGTTACAGTATTGTCGACAAGAAGTGACCTACTTAGGTCAACTCTTATCGAAGGAGGGAAGAAGATTGACCCCAGAACAAATGTAAGCGATTGGGAGAATGAGTGTGCCAACTACACAGAGAGAAGTACGTGCTTTCCTGCGTATTACGTCGTATTGTAGACAGTGGATTCCACATTTTTCGCTTCTTGCGAAACCTCTGATAGCTCTTACTGTTAAGGATACTCCGAATCCTATTCCTTGGACTGATGAATGCCAGAAGGGTTTTTCTGAATTGCGCGATGCATTGTGTTCGGCTCCTGTGTTGGGTACCCCCGACTACAGTAAGCCTTTTACACTCTATGTCCACGAGAGAGAAGGATGCGCATTGTCAGTTTTGACACAGCAGTTCGGCGATAAGCAACGTCCATGTGCGTATTTCTCGTCGACTTTGGATCCGGTAGCTAGAGCATTGCCTAGTTGTTTGAGAGCCACAGCGGCAGCAGCTGTTTCCATTCGACAGTCTGCTGGCTTGGTGATGGATAATACGTTGATTGTGATGGTTCCACATGCAGTGGATACCTTGTTAAACAGGACCAAGACACAGCACTTAACTAGTGCTCGATTGTCAGGTTATGAGCTGACACTCTTAGCGAGTCATGTGCACATAAAGAGATGCAATACGTTGAATCCAGCTACGTTGTTACCGATTTCAGTAGAGACAGATATTTCTGAACAGCATGATTGTTTTCTTAGGACAGAAGAGGAAACGAAAGGGATAATAGACCTCAGAGACACTCCTCTTGTGAAGTGTGATGGTACCTTATGGGTGGATGGTTCGTGCTTCAAACTTCCGAATGGTGATACGACTGCGGCATATGCTGTTACGACTTTGCATACGATTGTCGAAGCTGCACGTATCCCACATAATTCAGCTCAAGCAGCAGAATTGATTGCACTTACGAGAGCGTGTGTGTTGTCGAAAGGGAAGAGAGTGACTATATATACCGACAGCCAGTATGCGTTTGGTGTGGCTCATAGTTTTGGACGCTTGTAGAAGGAACGTGGGTTCCTCGCGTCTCATGGAACGAAGATTCAGAATGGTCAGTTGGTGAATGGGCTTCTTGAGTCACTTACCTTGCCGTTGCAAGTTGCGATTGTGAAATGCAGTGCACATAAGAAGGTTACCGACGACGTTGGTCGCGGTAATGCGTTTGCGGATGAAGTTGCGAAAGATGTGGGGAGGGATGTGATGAGTCGAATGTATGTTGCAGGTCCGGCGAGATGGGTTCCAGATGGAAGTATGTGTGAAGATACTATAGAAAGTGTGAAGTCTATTCAAGCTGAAGCTACAGAGAAAGAGTTGAGCATATGGAGAGAGAGTACGGGTAAATTGGATGCGAATGGTTGTTGGGTCGAGTTGTCAGAGCATCAGCGATGGTTGTTACCCGATGCGTACGTGCTTGCAGTGGTTACGATGGCGCATGGAATGGCTCATATCAGTGCGAAATGGATTGGTAAGTTGTTGGCTCCAGTATGGCAAAATGCTGGAATTCCTAAGTGTGCAGAGAACGTGGTCAAGAATTGTATGGTTTGTCTGATGTACAATCCTGGTAAGGGAACTCCAACTCCAGCTGGTCATTTTGCGCCTCCGACGTATCCGTTTGAGGTTTTGCAATTAGATTTTATACATATGGAGAGATACAACAACCTGAAATACGTACTGGTGGTTAGTTTGTGCCTTTTCGAGATGGGTAGAAGCATATCCCCTAAAAGATAATACTGCCTTTTCCACAGCTAAAGCCCTCGTTAATGAGTTTTTCCCTAGGTATGGTTTGCTGAGAATGGTATGGAGTGACAATGGGAGTGAATTCGTGGGTCAAGTGATGAAGAGAGTGTGTGATGCTTTTGGAATCCGACAAAAATTTCACGCTGCAAATCACCCCCAATCCGCTGGTCTAGTGAAGTGCTATAATGGCACTCTTAAGTTAAAACTTGCTAAAATACAGGCGAGCTCTGGTCTTAAATGGCCTGATGCGTTGCCATTAGCACTTTTGTCAACTAGGATGACTGTACATTCTCGAGTGGGACTTAGTCCATACGAGATTGTTTTTGGTCGCCCGGCAAACATATGGGGAGTGCCGAGACCGACGAAATTCAGCGAGATTGAGCACCCTGTGTTGCTTGACTACCTGTATGATTTAACGGCTAAATTGCGTGTCTTACACCAACAGGTTCATGATACATTGCCTCAGGCCGAGTTCCGAGCGTGAAAGCGACGATCTTCTGCAAGAAGCTGTGCCACCGTCAGTTCGACTGGACACTACTGAGCCTGAACTTTTATTTCGTGATCAGACATTGCCTGATAAAGGCCGTTATACATTGCGACCAAGAGTCATGGGACTAATAAAGTAAATTCCTTTTTTGAAATTCAGCTCTCCCATCTGAGAAACTGTTTTGACCGATTTTTCGAACTGCCATCCCGGTTCAGCTGTAGGGTCGCGGTGTAAAGACTTGGGAAGGCAAGCCGAAGACACAAGGTTGAGGTGCTGGTTGGTCCTAGGGCGTTCCCTGGACTGACAGACGCATTCCTTAGCACGGAAGAACCAACGGCCGCGAACAGCACGGTTAGAGGATGGAGTTTTTCGAGATGGAGAGACCTGTTGAAGAAATGAGTTTTAAGAGCAAAATGTGTCGAATTGGGAGTAGAAAGTGTTTCCTAATATTATGTCTTTTGATGTTACTTAGCTTGATGATGTTTTTGATGGAATATATTATATTCTCTTTTTAAGTAACGTTTGCACCCACTACACAACCCATACCTTCTTCTACTGTTTCTTCGCATTCTTTTCATCCTCTGCCTGAACATGAATCCATTAGAAGATTGGAACTTGTTAACAACTCTTTTGTTCAGCTTCTGCACCAACACCAGCTAGTAGTAAACACGACTAACTGTTGGGTGTGTGGTCTTATGCCTCATACGACTGATAAAGGTATTCCTTACCTGGTCCTGCCATTCAGCTATAATGGTTCTATGTGGGCATACAGAACGATGTTCATTTATGCTTGTGAAGTCTACCCCCTACGTTCTGTGAAGGACAATCCAAAGAGCAGTGCTCTAGTCAAGGGTATAGTCGACATGATTAGAGGAGTTAGTTCCTATGAGACGATCCCGAGAGATGAGCCACTAGCATATATTGGATGGAACGTGACTGGATATGGAGTTAGTCTGAGTGAGAACCAGCGAGCGAAAAGGTCCTCTCCGATTTGGATCGTACCCCATCAGGGTCATCTTTGTCTGCAAGGTAATGGCAAGAATCCGAGAGCTCAGTTAGGGAAGAGTATCTGCACTGAGACGTATGTTTTTTCGTCCCAGACTTCCCCATCGTTTCTAGCAGCTAAGGGTACCTATTTTGTCTGTTATGATAGAGCGTACACATGGTTGCCCCCTGATTTCTCGGGCACATGTTTTGTCTCATTCCTGTTGCCTCATACTTATACAGCTGCGGCAGATTACCACAAGACGAGAGTTGTTAGAGGTGTCTTCAGTAAGGAAGATACTGCAGGACAAGAATTAGGAGATTTCTTGAAGGGTTTTCTGCCGTTTTGGGGACCTATGGTTAACAGCAGGAACATACGGCAATTGACGAGAGTGGTTCAGTCCACCGTAGTTGAAACTGTTGCCGCCCTTAGTAACTTGACTGCTGAGCTCCAGTCGGATCGTCTTATGACTCTCCAGAACAGAGTTGCGTTAGATGTCATACTTGCAGATAGAGGAGGGGTATGTAAACTGATTCAATCAAGCTGCTGCATTTTCATTCCAGACAATGCTCCGACAGTGTACCAGGCCATTTCCAAGCTGCACAAGATCTCAGAGTCTATACACGTGGATGAAGGAGATTGGTCGTTAATGGGATGGTTTTGGGGATTGTTATCCACCTGGGGATGGAAGATTCTGATGATCATTGGGATAGTCTTAGCCATTCTTTTCCTGTTATGCCTTTGTGTACAGTGTGCTCCGGCTATATGTGGCCTTTGTGCTACCTCGTGTGCAAGGAGACCTGTATCAAGAGACGTACTAAGTAATAGGATGATGCTACAACAACATCTTGATGATCTGATGAATATAGACCTGGATTCAGACTGACGTGAATTTATGTGATTGCCTAGGTATGGGCAAAAGGAGGGTCTGGGGTTCCGTGATTCTGAACCCGTTCCATAAAAGTCGTCGTATTGTGACGATTTTGGTAACAGCGGACCGAAAATGACGAGTGTGATATCTACGAGTGTTTTCGTCATGTTCGAGTGATGGATTCACTATGACATAAGGGATTTTGTTCTGAACCCTTGGGTTCCATTTTGTGTATGGCAGCCATTATGTGGTTGCCCTCACATAGGCCGATGACTACGACCGAATGAATCCTTGGGACACGTACACCTTCACCTGACTTCTGTGTGACCTGAGCAAGCTGACTCCATTGCCCGAAGCTAAACTTGTTAGGCCAGTTCCTTGTTCGGCAGCTGGTCAAGATAGAGATCAAAGAGCAGGACATTGCTGAGTTTATGGTACATACACACACCCTTCTATCTTGCTTCTCATCTGTTTCTGTTCCTTCCTTTATGGCCTATTTATGGTTTGGGTTGAGGTCTTTTATTATGGGTCCGTCCGGCCTGTTCGAGCAACAATGTTGGGCTTTCCCGTGTAATTGATGGTGGGCTGGACAACTGAAATGTGGGTTTGTCATCATGCAATACTTTTGTCATGTATACATAGGATTGGTCAACTGCTAGCCAGGAATGTTTGCCTGAAGCGTAATTTTTTACATAAAAGACGATGTCTCCGATACGAAGTGTGCAGTCTCTGGCGAACCACCCGTGGCGTGCTTCGTAGACCTCTGTTCCTGGTTGCAACCAATACATTTTGATCTTTGATGTCACCAAGAAGTATCCCGTGTCTCTGTATGCCAAGACAGGAGAACTCGAAGACAACGGGCGTTTCCCCTGGCGCCGCTGGGTTCTAAATAACCCGGTTCTTCACCGGATTGACCTGCAACTACACGGATCTCCAGGTTCGGAGTGTTTACATATGTGTGTAAGTGAATGGAAGCTATCATGTCAACTTTTAGGGAACAAAATGTTTGTGTGCTCATGTGTCTAATGTTGAACTGCGAAATTAAGTCTAATTAAGTTGTAGAAAGTGTTCACTCTTTCTGCGTAATCCAAAATGTATTTTCCGCCAAAATTTAAGAATCCTAAAACGGATAGTAAGTGTTTTTTTAGGAGGTTGGACCAGCGTACATTTTTCTAAAACGTTTGCTGCCAGGCTTTTCCCGTCACCTGAAAGCTCATGTCCCAGAAGTAGAACATTGAGTTGGGCAATTTTTGATTTTTTAAAGTTCAATTTGTAGCCCTCGGAGGCGAACCCCAAAATTATGTTGTTCACCCTGGTGAAATGATCCAATAATTAATCATCCGTCAGATAAATATAATCTACATAGGACAATGTTTCCTCATCAACATTTTGAAATAACTCTGATACTCTTGCTGAGAACAACCCCGGGCTATTCTTATACCGTTGGGGACAGTCAACAAAATTGACTCTGAGAGCCGGGGCTGAACATCCTGTCAAATATCTGCTGTCAGGCACTATATTAAATCAATTTGAGATATCTAGTGTTGTTTTATATTTTTTAGGCACAATGTTGTTCAGTAATGTAGCACAGTGTGCATTTTGTACCGCAAATGCTTTTGGGCATGTGTTCAGATGTATGTAGTCTAAAACTAGACAATATGAATTGTCGGGTTTCATCATGGTAAACAAAGGATTATTCATGGAATAGGTGCAATTCTCTATTACACCTTGGTATTCAAGTTGATCTAAGAAGTCCCTGACTGGTTTTTTTCGCGTCATGTTTTATTGGGTACTGCCTCTGTGGAGTTGGAGTATTTTTACTGGTATTTCATGGTGAGGTGACTCAGCATCCCACCCTAAATGATTGTGGTATAATGCAGGAGCTAATGCTAACGCCCACATGTTTTAGTGAATCCAGAACGAGGTTGGAGAGACTGGTAAAATGACCATTTCTTCTTTTGGGCAATCCATAACAGACTCAGGTGGCCAATCTTTTTCAGCCAAAAGGATGTCATATCCAAAACTTAGGTTCTCCCAAAAGAGACCTTTAACTTTCCTGGGTTTGTCCCCCTCCATTTGGAGAGCTATTTCGTATAAAGGGTGTGGGACACTTACCCTAGTATCAGGTGTCTCCACCACAATGTATTCATTCAACGCCTCTGTCACCAGAAATTCCATCAGGTTTTGGTGAGCTATTGTTACTTCTGCTGCGCTGTCTAGCATCGTCAGAACCCATTTTCCGTTCAAAAGTTGGGTCCTCAGCAGCCCGGGCATTTCCTATCTTAAGGCCTGCTACTTTTTTTTTTTAAATTGAGGTTTTGATTTTGGTTTATCTTCTTTTTTGATATTATAATCTAAAGTAAAATGTGTATCCCTGGACTTTGTTTGCTCGTCTGATCTGTGTTCTGACTGTCCTTCCCTCCCTGAGTTTTTTGAAGAACCTTGAAAGGAACAAGAGGAACATGTATCAGTATCCTGATACCTGTCAGGTTTTTTAATGTTATCACAATTTCTAAGGTTATACCTCCTTTCGGAGAGCTCTTGTCGAGGAGACCCACCCCTTGATTGTGATCTATTCTGTTTATCTTTTTGTTGTTAATTATCCCATTTCATTTTTGCTTGCTTGGTGCAATCGTTTTCAGGACTACCCATTACTTGTGGTTTTATAGCTCTGGCTCCCAAATTTTCTCTACCTAATTCAGCGTATGTATCTTTGATAATTTTTGGTAATTCTTGCTCTCGTTATGCGGGAGTACTTTCCTCAGGCGTTAGCATATAGCCACCGCTGCTGCCTCCCCTTTTATGTTTTCTAACATGATTGTAGATACCTGGGGAAAATTGCCTAATAATTTCATCCCTAAGTTCAAAGCAGGTTCTGCTCCATACTCATTTTGTATTTGTCTTAATACTTCTGGTATCACTGCTATTGAAGGGAATACCATGAGTTCTGGTATAGATGGGAACAAAAACTGTACCCCAAGTGGTACAATCCTCTATCAGGGAGATATCCCATTTGGCAAGCATATTGTCAGTATTCTGTGTTTTTTTTGTGGACCTGTGTGTGAAAACCAGGCCTCTAATTGTGCTAATTTTTGTGCTATCCAGAATGGCATTTGCTCACATTTAGTCGGCATTCTTCCCATAACTGCGTTCAGTGTTTGTGGGGTAATTTTATTGCAGTTCCTTGTAGTTGACCTGCTGGGGTAATTTTAGTCGATTGAAGTGTGAGTGTTCTCATAAGGAACTATGTCAGATTTCTGTATAGTTTTATTAATTCTTTGTGAAGTGGACGTACGTCTGCAATTGGCAATGTGTCAATGTCCGGATGAGGTGTGTATGCTGCTAGGACTGGCCAAGTCGCTCCTACTCTGCTGAGCAGACCGAGTCTTACTTTATCTGTGGTGTGTGGGAGGATGCCTTTAAACCAGTTTATGTGCTCATGGTAACTGAGAGGAACTTCAATGTCCTCATAAGGACAATATTCCCCCGATGTTTCATCCAGGGTTTAAGAATGAAATGTATTTGTGCTTGCATCTGCAGGTGGGAATTTAACCCATGAATAGAATACCTCTGTCCTGAATGGCTTGTTTACCTCAATCATGAATGTAACAGTCCTACCTAATGTTGAGACTCCAAAGTCTGCTAGTTTTAAAGTAAGTGCATTTCTGATATTTTCTGAAATCTTTATAGTACCTTCCTGCTCCCCATCCCCGGCTGCATTTGCATGTAATGCTGGTGCAGTGTTCCGGTTCAACATTGTTGAAAGATGGTCGAAGAAAATGAGATATGGTTTTATGTCGGAACTATAATCCTTCAAGCTTGAATAAACCTACAGCCAATACGCAGGATATGCCTACTCAGCTTTGGCTGACTTCTTCCCTTCCCACTCCAGATGTCTCTGGGTATATGTGAGTAGGGGTCTCGGATAAAAACACGACTGAACTACTAAGATTCGACCATTAGACAAGAACCAAAAAACTAACCAACCAAACCCAACCAGGTTCTTTTAGTAGAGAAGAGAAGTGTTATGGGATGGGGACGCTATTGGAATCAGTCATGATTCCACTCGAAGCCCCAATGTCTGGATGCGGAGGATCAAATCTAGATATGGTTAGGAATGTGATTTATTAGCATCTCTGTTAGGGCCATGCATCAAACAAAAATGTAGACAATGTTGTACGTTATATGGGTTACTGTGTATAATCTTTGAAGAATCATGTGTAATATTTACTGTGAATTGCTTTGTCTTCTTAATAAATGCAGCTGGGGGGTCATAAACTCTAACCCAAAAAGAAGAATTGAAGTGTTTGTTGTGTTTAGCAAGGTTGGGATGATGGGGAGTTTATGCTGTAGGATGGGACAGATGGTGATACGAAGGTGGGCCTCGACGATATCTGGCCATATACTAGAGGAGAAGACATGCATGACAAAACTCTGCAGCCATTTTGGACAGTTATAATTTGTTGGCCCCTTCTATGAACACATAATGGAATAGTATCGTTCAGACATTTTGTAACAACATCTGAAAAAGCCATTTAGTCAAGAACATATACAGCCAAGAACATATACAGCACCCTGTCAAAAAAGGAACCTAACCATTACTCAATATATTACAATGTTATATCAACTAATATTAAACCTAATGAAGTGTCTTTGTGTTCACTGATGGCGTCCACAGCTCTTCCATGACAAGCGGTATGTGTTCCAGACATGAGAGATCAGTAACGGGAAATGTTTACCTTCAAAGAGGTATCGAATCTTGTTACAGACCAGTGGTAAGCTGCTTCAGGTATGTGGCACTCTTCATGTATGTAGCGCTGTGATATGTCTTGAACATGATCATCCATGTTTGATGCAGTCCGTACAGTAAGAAATGGAATGTATTGAAAAGGGCATCTCAACAGTAAGTTAAAAATACCATTCTTTGGGGGTGTGGCCAAGTAAGATGGCTAAGCGGACACAAGCAGGGCCGTTTCTACCATTAGGCAGGCCTAGGCGGCTGCCTAGGGCGGCAAAAAGGGGAGGGCGGCAAAATACAAGTTATTTTATATCTAAAGAGGGGCTGCTATAATGCACCAGTTACAGCTGCAGTGGCAGCACGGTCCTCCTGACAGGCTTGGGGGCTCTGGCTCAGCTGCTAGAGCTCGGTCTGCATTGCAAAGTGGTACAAAGTAATTAATAGACGTCAGAGTTCTTTCAGAAACAATATGCGGGTCGCCGAGTGTACTGTATAGTCTTTTATTTATTTCCTTCATTACATGTTCCATTGATGCATCTCTCGTGAGCCTGACTTCCAGTTAGGTACACAGCTGTTGGAAAGGCCATTCAGCTGTGGGTCCGACTTGAAGACAGCTGCACTCCCGTGATTTGCTGTTCTCTGGAATAAACAACGTTTTCAGAAATATCACCCGTTTCTGCCTCTACATTTTTATACTGGATGTATAACTACAATCTTACATACTTTACACCGTGGCAGTTCAGAAGATTTGGGTGCAGCACAGTGGCTGATCTCGGGCATCACAAACGGAGACTGCCAGCCAAAGTCTGTCCCACACTTCGATCGGAACAAAGGCCACAACAAGACCGTAGAGGCTCCCTCCTAGCCACGGCCTGCTATTTGCCATGGCGCAGGTTCACTTACTGTCCTCCCACCTCCGAGAGAAGTAAGTGTGCCCTCAGAGAGCCCAATATCTAGTTACACTCGCTACTTGTAATAGGTGCTATAAGATTGGGTACATTCTGAGCTGCCTGCCTTGCCTCTGTAGTCTGAGAAGTGTGCAGTCGGGCAATCTTTCTCTGCTCAGTTTGAGCAGTGACGCATTAGCGCACCTTAGTGTAGTGTAACTGAGTCGGGGTAGGGTGCCTGTGTGGGTTGACTAGTGCTGCTTGCAATTCGCCTAGTTATAGCACTGTGGGCGGCGCCACACGCTAGACAAAACAATGATATCTCCAGTTTAACAGTATGATCAAATTACAAGGGCACTATGTCAATGTCCTTACATTTCTGGTACTTTGCAACAGTTTTAAGATCCTCTTAGAATTTCTCGTTGCTCATATGGGTTTAATATCTGATATTTATGTTTCCGTCGTCTTTATTGCTTGATTTTGCTTGCGAGAATGTGTCACACATAGTTGTTAAAATGTCACTCATAATTAGCCTGAAATTATGACAATGTCACCCATGGCAATCTGAAACGTTGGCAGCTTTGCCTGGCGCTTGACAGCTGAGGCACTATAAGGCGTGACATTGCATTTCAGTGTGGTGATACGGACCACCACACTGAAATGCGTTAGTCTAACGCCTGATGCATGATTCTTGACAGGTCTGAATGCATTAATTCTTTTAGCCTGGATGACAGAGGGCAAGAGTAATCAGGCCTGAGAGTGATGGTAGTAAAACCGGTGCTGGCAAAGTGCTCAGCCGGCCTCCTTGCGGGTGCGGCCAAGCTCTTTGCCTCGGCCGGTTTTTGGCCGTTTTTGTTACAGGGCCGTTTTTGCAGCAAAATCGGCCCTGTAACAAAAACGTCCCCCAGGGCCCAAAACCGGCCCCCACCCTTGCGGCGCACCGAGGGATTGCCCGGTGCCCGCAATAGCCAGTCCGGGCCTGGGGGTGGCATTTTTCAATTCTTGCCTAGGGCGGCAAAACACCTAGAAACGGCCCTGGACACAAGCCGTCTCAGCTCCGGACCCCACAGATTGTAAAATGCGCTTTCCCGCAGCTTAGAGAGCGAACTGCCTACCTGCTGGACGCCCGCTGCCTCCAGGGAACAGCCTTGACTTTGGGGACTGTGGGAAACAACGGAAGTCGGCGAGTGTGCTCCCCCGGAGCTAAACCGCCAGAGTCCCGGGCCCTCCTCAAAATGGCATAAGGGGACGAGTTGGGAACCCTGCAGGCCTCCGTGGACGCTGATGGTGGTCGCAGGAGGCTCTTCCCTGCACCGGAGTGGCTTCTTGACCCGGCGATAGCGTAATGACATGCCAGCATTTGCAGCCCACACTGGAGACCCTGCACAAATGGTGAGTGCGGGCGGTTCCCTGTTGGCACCATTTTCGTGACCCGAGACTCCTATGGAGTGGCTGGAATGCAGTGTTGAGTGAGGAGCTGCAGCAGGGGGGCAACTAGATGTGTGTGAGCGGAGCTGTTTGGACCCCCCACCTGATAATGTGGCCGATTTTATGCTGTTGGAGGAGTGAGGTGAAGCGACTCACAAGTACAGTGCCTGAACCTAAGATGGGGGCGAGGCAGGAACTTGTACCAGATGCAGCTTAGAGCTCAGGCCTTGAGGGAGAGACAGCCATCAGTAAGCAGCGAGAGGGCCTAGCGGTCCTCGCTTTCCATTGCTCAGCAGAGGTCTGACTCCACCACGAGGGGAGAGCACACATCAGGCTCTGGGCTCCCACCGACTCCACAGCTTGAAGGCTCTGGAAGACTCTGGTGACCTTGACCACACTCGTGCTGGGCGGTGACCTTATGCCACCCAAGAAAGCTACCAACAAAGTTTCCCAGTATTTTAAGGCACCTGAGAAGAAAACCTCTCCAGAGGATACCGCCCAACCGCAGAATATGGTGCTCACACGAGAGGGCCTGGTGGCCACCCTCTGCGACTTCAAGGCAGAGCTATGCTTAGAAATCAAACAGGACCTATGGTCCTCAGTGGATCAACTGAAAGCTGACCTCACCGAGAAACTAACCACCCTCCGGCAGGATGTGGACGTGGTGGGAACCAGAGTACTGGAGGTGGAGGAACAGATGCAAGACCTGGTGACGACTACCACCAAATTACAAGACTCCAACACTCCAACAAGCGTTTCAAGCCCAGCTTCAGCAAGTAATGCTCAAGGCAGAAGACTTGTAGAATAGAACCCGAAGGGAGAATATACAAATCCGGGACATGGAAGCAGGGGCGGAGGGACCCGACCTGGAGGTATTTGTGACAGGCATTTTTACAGAGCTCCTCTCCAAACAACAACTGAAACTCAAGCTGGACAGGGCACATCGTGTGGGCACTTTACAGACGGGGGCCGCAAGCGACCAAGAGATGTTTTGGTCAAACTCCATTCTTTCAAAATAAAGGAAGCCATCTTGTCTGCTGCCAGAAAAAAGAAAGAAGTGTCCTTTCAAGACCACAGATGCACTCTCTACAAAGATCTGGCCCCCACAACCTTGGCCCGCCGTCAGTCGCTGAGACCGATCACCGCCAAATTGCAGGATGACAACATTCGCTATCGCTGGACATTTCCCTTTGGCCTCGCTTTTGAACATGGTAAGAAGACACACCTCATCTTAGGTCTACCCCTACCGGAAGAATCCCCTACACTGGGAGCCTCGGCTGAGGCGGACTTAACCAGGAGACGTTCCAGACCATGGCATACAGTCACAAAGAACCGCTGAAACATGTACACCCCACTTGGGGGACTTCACCTCCTTTTCACTGCCTGGTCCCCGGATACTTCGGTTTTTGACTACTCACCTAGGAGCTGATGAAGCTGCACATGGACATAATCCTGGAGCAGATGGGGGCTGGAGTGGCAGTGCCTGAAGTGTGACCTGATCACTAACGACACTGAGGTTTTTATTTTCTCCCACTCAGTAACATACTGCTCACTAGTGAATATGGGTTAGCAGTCGGGGGTGCGGGTCTTGCCCGTGCTACCCACAATTCCTCCCTTTGTTCTTGGAGGATGTACGTGTTGAGAACCCGTTGGTCCTCCGGCCACCAGTTTTTGGAGAAGTTGGGGGGGTTTTTTGAGTGAGGGGAGGGGTCCCGGTGGTGACTTTTGGGGTCTTTTGTATAATTTTTTAGGCTGCCTAGCACACTGTCATAAAGTCGGGGTAGTGCAGGGGGGTGGCGCAGTCTGCGGTGCAGTGCCACACATCATACTGGGAGAGGCCACAAATATGTGGTTGGGAGGCGATGGCCCATTTGGGAGGGATGAGAGAATACCTAGTCTGATGGTTCACGCAGCCTCCTGGAATGTTATGGGATTGAATTCCCCCCAGAAACGGCAACAAATTTGAAAATACCTCACTGACCACAAATTTGAAGTATTGGCGCTTCAGGAGACACATCTCAAACGATCTGAAATCACTAGGCTTCATCATAGAGCTTACTCGCTGATTGATACTTCATCTACTACCACTAAACACAATGGAATTGCCCTACTCTTCCATAGCACGACGGAATTTCAACCTGTAGCCGTTAAAACAGCCCCGAAGGGAGACTTTTACTGGCTAAGGGGCGGCTGAAAGTTACACCCTCTGTACATTCATCTCAATATACTCCCCCAACACAGGTCAGTCTATGTTTCTCTCCAATGCTCTTGACCAGATAGGGGGGTTTGCGAAAGGACCCAATTTACTATTGGGTGATTTCAACTTAACTTGGCCTTGGAGCTCTAGACAGTTCAAGTGCAAACAGGGCCTCTATCAATACCTTCTCTAGAGGGGTTAAACAGAAAATACTCACTCTTGCCCTGTGCGATGCCTGGCGTTCCATTCCTCCTACCACACATTTTTCACTCGCCCATCAGTTGTACTCCAGGATAGACTACATTTTCGTTAGCCAATCTTTGCTGGGGGCACTCCAGGCAGCGCAGATTCTTCCGCTCTCCGTTTCAGATCATAGCCTGATCACCATGGGCCTTACCTGGAATGGTCTTATTACTGGACCTCCTAGGTGGTATTTTCCTTCAGTACTTACACGGGATATGGTTTCCAGGGAGGAAGTAAGGGCCTCCATCACTGACTTCTTTACACACAACATTCCCCAGGACACATCCCCGCAGAACAACTGGGACGCCTTCAAGGCAGTATTGAGAGGGAAATGCATCCAACTTAATTTGACCCTAAACAAGCAGAGGACGAGAGAAAGGGAGGCTCTTGAGGCGGAATTAGTGTTAGCGGAACAGGCACAGAAAGCCACCCAACATGTGCGCTACAGAGACAGCTCACTGCACTCCGGGGCAAACTTCGGTCCATTTATGCGAAGCGAGCGGAATACACTCTTTTAAAACTTCGCCAGACATCCTTCGCACAGGGCGACAAGGTGGACTCATATTTGGCACGTCAACTCAGAGTAAAGAGGGTATACTGGATCAATGGGGGCAATTCACACACTCCGACGCCACTAAAGCTAATATCTTTGGGGATTTTCATGGTCAGCTTTATCAAGGCACTACTCCTGACACGACACTACAACAACAATATCTAGGCAAGATGGCCGCTGTAGAGTTGTGCTGAGCAGTCGCACCTATTTCCCTCTCCTGCCTAGTAATGGACTAATCTATGAGCAGGATGCTGTGTATCCCTGATGGCCTCTGATCACTGGTGGCTTCGAGGACTGCAGGAATATAATAAAATCAGGAAGCAAATCCCCTAGTTTAGACCGACTTGGGTCTGGATTAAAAGGAAAACTGCAACCCTGATGAGCGTGGTCGGAATAAAAAAAAAAAGCAGGGTCTGGTGCCCAAAGATGCCCCCACGGCCAACAAGACAGGAGAAAGGACGGGAGGAGGCGAAAGATCTGTCAGATTCCCCGACGCCTAAGGCAGTGGCAGCTGTAACATCGAAGGAGGATACTGGCGCCGGGAGAGCTCCTGGGGTGATTCGTAAGGTATTACCCTCCACGGAAAGAAAAAAAAACGGAGACGCGAGGAAAGGCGAGTGCAGACGCTAGAGGTTCTGCTGATGGCCTTGTGGGGCCGCGGAGCACGATCTCGAACCTAACAGCTAAAGGAGATGGCAAAAGTAAGAATAAGGATACGGGAATGCGGCAACCTACCCTCACAGAAGTTTTCTCCACGAAGGTCTCTGCACAGCCCGATGACACAGACAATCAGCTGGATCTGGAAAAAAACGTCCTCGAGGACGCAGCAAGCACGGACGCAGCAAGCACGGAGAGTATGGTTGCCAGGCAACGGCCCGACCTTGGCTCAGAATCAGGCACAGATGCGGTGGAGATTCACACTGCAGGACTGACTCACGGCAGAGGAGAGCCGATGAGCAGACGAGAGCCGATGCAAGGTATGGCTGGTGGAGCTAGTGGGGGACACGGGGGCACCTATCCACAGACCCGGGGAGTGCGGATATGTTGGGGGCCCTACTGTTGATGGAGGCAGAAATGAACGCCCCAAGACATTCAGTCAGCACCTGGGGCAGCAGTGCTAGCTTGGCTACTAAAGATAACCTCATAAAAAGCACAAACAAGGTGGCGCCAGAGAAGGGCATTGGCGGTTCATTAGAGGGGGAGTGTTTTTACTCAGTGAATGAAGACTCAGAATTTGTACTTTCATCTGAGGGGAGCTCAGAGGAGGAGGAGGAGTCAAATTCAGGGTCTAGCACCTCAGGGAAAGAATCTACACAGAAGAAAAGACATTCAAAATCAAGGAGATGCGCGTCTCGGTCTCCCCTCCACCCCAATAAGCGGTTAGACTGGGACTACTCTGCCACTTCACAGGTTTATCAGGATCACACCAGTGCTGGGGGTACTTTACCTGAGGCCTCTCCTCGCCGAAACTCTTTTGAGATTTTGTTCAGCACTCTCAAGCAAATGCAAGGGGAGGCAAGATCAGAAAGCCGTAGAGCAAGGCAGGCCTCAAAGAAAATCCAGAAAACCCTGAGGAAGGTGAATAAACTGTACGATGAAATTGCGGTCAGAGTTATGGAGGTCGAGGAACGGACAGGCAAACTGGTGGATGAAGTTGGGGACTGCCAGTCATTCAAGTCAGAGCAGGAGAAATTGGCAGAAGACATGCGCTAGAAGATGGAAGAGACGAAACAATGTTAGACTGCTGGGTGTGGCAGAAGGGCAGGATACTAGGCAGTTCGTGGTAAACCTGTTAAGGGGGGCCTTTCCAGAATCTCAGTGGCAGTGGGATAGAGAGGTACAGACGGCACACAGGTTCCCATTTATGCTAAAGAAGGGTCGAGGTACAGGGGGCTCAAGGGGTGATGGTCAAGGGGACCCAGCCTAGAGCAATTCTTGTTAACATCGGGAATTTTCTGTTGAGACAAGAGATCATGGATAAGGCGAGACCAGACAACAGGAGGACGTTCGAAGGCACCACCTTCTTCGCTAGACCTGATTTCTGTCACGTCACTCTAGAGAGGAGGTGGAAGCTCAGACAGATGATTGCACCCTTTCAGGCTCTGGGCTCAGAGGCGTATCTCCTCTTCCCTGCTAGACTCAAGGTAGTTGTAAAGGGGAAAACATGGATGTTCTCTTCGGAGATTAAAGCTCAGCAATTTTTGGAAGAGATTAAAAAACAGAAAGGGGGTTAGGGGGCTGGATCTACGGAGGCTTTGAAGTCTGTATGGGATATTTTGCTGATTATAGATACAGGAATTTGGGTTAGCACAGCATAGGTTGGTGGAAGGTGGGAGAGGGAAGCGATTGGCACAATTCAAGGCGACCACACATAGGTCTCTTGACCTATTTGCCTCTAAGGGGGGCGTAAGGGAGAGGGGGGGAGCTAGGGGGAGGGGAGGCTTGGGGGGGCATAGGGGGGAACAAGGGTGAAACAGGTACATGAAGTTATGGTATTTTTTGGTTGTCACGACACACTTATGCATGGAATAAAATACAAGGTATACAGTACATGAAAGATAATACATGGCAACAACAGATGCAGATTTTTCTTAATGATCCAACAGCTCTATTTGTAGGCCAAGTGATGTATTTGTATGGCTTGTAGAATTGCCTCGATAAATGTGTGTGGGCTTAATGAAGTAAACAAGAGGCTTAGAGTGGCTGCACTTCTTAAAACACTGCGTCTTGATTTGGTTTGTCTGCAGGAAACTCACATAGAGGGTGCAAAAATATTCCTTCTGGAGCAACTGGGTTTTACTGTATTAGCTAACTCCAAACAAGGGACCAAAACTAGAGGGGTGGCAGTACTGGGGAGAAAAGGGGCAATAACAGTGAAACGGAAGAAGGAAGATCAATGGGGGAGGTGGGTAATTGTGGAATTAATTTTTAAAGGGGAGACTATCACGCTGGTCACAGTCTACGGGTCAACTGAGGATGATCCAGATGTTTTTCAGTATCTGGATGTTGAACTGGCGCAGTGGCCCGAACCAATTGTGTGTTGCGGAGATCTTAATCTGCATGACCCCTGTAGTTCATTGCTGCAACCTGGGAGACAATACCTAGGGAGGAAAAAGAAGACGCACAGAGCACTGTTAGGCCTGGTCTTTCATAATTCCCTGGAAGACCCCTGGATGAAGTGGCATCCGCAACTAGATGGTAGTACTTTTTTTCAGCCCCCCATAAAGTGATGGTTAGATTGGATTATTTCTTAATCTAAAATAGTTTGATTTCCGGCTCAAAAATTGAAAGACAACCCCGGATTATATCAGATCACAGCCCGTTAGTTCTGACACTAAGGTTGGGTCAGGTCCAAAGGAAAGTTATACAATGGACTTTTGAACGAGCGCTATTGCAAGATCAGGCATATCGGACATATATGGAAACATGGATTAAGGAATTTTGGGATATAAATAGAGGGACAGCACCTTCGGGGGTGGTATGGGATTCGTTCAAGGTTGGAGTCAGGGGGGAGGCAATGAGCTTTGTATTGTCTGCCCAAAAGAAGGAAAAACTAAAGTTAGAAGAGCTACGTCAAAACCTTTTGAAGGCGAAGCAGATCTAGCAGTAGCTATAAGCCAGAACTCCCCGCTGGACCGGCACCTACTTAGTATTATTGCACTTAGAGCAGAAGCCCTCGAAGGAATGGCCAAAAAAAAGCTGAGAAATATCTAGTCAAAAAGGAGAACACATACGAACTAAGTGAAAGAGTGGGCCATATCTTAGCCATTCGAACTAGGCAGAGAGTAGCTACATCCGATATCAAGGAGATCATAGATGTGCAGGCCAACTCTGTAACAGAGGCAGTTCAGGTGAGGGAAGTCTTTAGACAATTTTATACAGATCTTTATGCCTCAGATAACACAGGGGGCGCGGTAGAGACAGAAGGGTATCTGAGGGATGTACTCCCTCCGGAGGTCTCTATGGATGATAAGGAGGACCTAGAAGCTTCATTTCAATTGGAGGAATTTGTTTCGGCTCTTGGTAGTCTACCGGCGGGGAAGGCAGCGGGTCCGGACCAGATCCCGATGAAATTTTTTTAAGTATTTCAAACAGCACTATTAGTAGAGATGTTTAATATTATGCTGCTGGCGCAGAAGGGGGATTCGGTTCCTGAGTCCTGGGGAGGGGCAGACATCATTGTTCTAGCAAAAAAAGGTAAACCTCCAACGGCTCCAGGCTCATATCTGCCGAATACATTAATGAATGCCGATGTAAAAGTTTATTCTAAAATGCTGGCCAAAACATTATCACGGGTTGTTGAGTGTTTGGTAAGCCCCTCCCAGCACGGGTTTATTCCAGGGAAAGGTACGACACAGCATGTTAGGCAAGTAGTTACGATGTTTGGCGCAGCAGGTACCCTGGGAGACCCTATGGCAGCACTCTTTTTAGACGCAGAGAAAGCGTTTGATAGGGTCTCCTGGGGCTACTTATGGTCTCTCATGAGGTGGAGTAGCATAGGTGAGGGATTTATACAGGCCATACAGACTTTATATAAAGATCCGACGGCCAAGATTAGGGTCAACAGGGGGCACTCGGCAGTGGTTAAGATCAGCAGGGGGACAAGGCAGGGTTGTCCTTCGTCTCCTCTGCTATTTGCGCTTTATCTGGACCCGTTCCTGCGCAGATTAGAAAGAAATGCAGAGATTCCAGCAATGGCTATAAATGGCTGCTTGATAAAAACTCTGGCTCACGTTGATGACGTGGCCATTCTGACACCCAACCCTGCAGGGGCTATTAGGGAGGTGGAAGTGGAGGCGCAAAGATTTTGACAGATTTCAGGATATAGCCTGAATAACTCGAAAACGCAGATTGTAGGAAAATAGGTATTCTAGATGCAATGATACTAGGGTTGTTGGTTCAGCGGTATATCTGGGAGCGGCATTATCGGCAAATCTGGATGCTGTGGTAGAAAATAAAATGGCTCCCCTAATGTCGCGGGTAAAAGTGGATTTAGAAAGGATGAATAATTTACATTTGTCACTAGTGGGCTGCACTAACGTAATAAAGATGTTGATTCTTCCAAAGTTCCTTTACCTCTTTAGATCTATCCCTTTATTTTTTTAAGCTAGCTGGTTCAACGCATTGGAGGCAATTTTAAATAGATTCATTTGGGCGCAGGGTAAGACACGTAGGGCTTATAGGCTTATCTCTCTTCCGAGAAAAAGAGGTGGGTGGGGAGCCCCAGATTTTAGACTTTATTATATGGCGGCAGCCTTACAATATATGCAGGGGCTAATTGGAGGGGCGAATCTTGACCGAAGGGTTACCAGCTTCTCCATGGAAGTGTACTCAGTAGTTCTAGGGGCAGAAGCGGGAAACTGCTTTCTAAACTGCATCGATTTTGGATATTTTAAAAGAACAAGGTTCAAGACGATTGCTGCAGCCGTCAAGATCTGGAACGCCTTTTTGAAGAAGTCAAGACTGAGGAGATACAATAGATACACTAGGCTTTATAAAAACAGGTCATTGCCTTCAGTAATATTCGCAGACGTAACAATGGCAGAGTGGGAGGCAAGGGGGATCACACAGATTGGGGATTTTTTTAGTTCAGAGTGGGTGTTTCAGTTTGTTGATTTAAGAAACAAGCATGGTATTGATAATAGATGCTTTTTTAAGTATCTCCAGATCAGGAGTTTCTTAGGTAGTAAGCAGGGAGGGCCAGCTGGTTTTGGTAGGAATGAGATTCTCAAGAAAATAAAGCTCGCTGGGGAATGTACGATCCGATTCTTTTATGCAAGCTTGGTTACAGGGAAAATGGACGATTTGGAAAAATATTTTAACAAATGGATGGAGAAATTGGGTGGTGATCCAGATTGGTTTCAGGAATCATTGGAACTGGGTCGAACAATTCTGTGTTCAGCTCCCCTGCAGTCCCAACATTATAAAACCCTATATTCATTGTACTTTACGCCAGCCAGGATTGCAAAGTGGGGTGGCACCACGGGTATCTCTTGTCCCCGTTGTAATTCCCTAGAAGCAGATAGTGTCCACATTTTCGCCACCTGTCCCCAACTCCATACAATCCTGAGAGATATAGAGGTCTTCTTGGGGAGGTCATTAGGCATTCAAATAACGCTTACTCCACCTTGGATCCTTCTTGGGGTTGGTTCAGATGGGGATGACGCACTGCGGGAATTCATGTTTGTAGCAATGGCAGTGTATAGATTGACAATAGCTAGGGCTTGGCTTGATAAAAACCCCCCAGTTATGCAAACTTGGCTGGCTAATCTGCTGGCTGCATACAATTTGGCGAAGAATATTTATGCACGGAAAGGCAGGAGAGGAAGGATCCTAGGGGCGAGAATTTGGGAGCCAGTAAACAAATGGAAGGAGGGACTGGGTCTCCACAAAATTTGAAAAAATGTATATACCTTCGTAATGAAACTGCATATATGTACTGTATAAGTATAAAGGCTATGAAATGATGAAATATATGATGAATTTGAATTATGTAATGTAAAGTGTGCATAACTTGGTAAATAAAAATATATTGAAAAATATATTTTTTTAAAAACAATATCTAGATGAGGTCCCGCAACTCCCCCATTCGTCAGCCGAGGCATTAGACTCCCCATTACTCAGGAAGAGGTACAGGACACAATCTCCAGACTCAAACTACATAAAGCCCCCGGACCCGATAGCCTTACGGCACAATTTTTTCAATCTTTTGCCTCTGAGCTAGTCCCTCATCTCAAGACTCTATTTCAGGCAATAACAACGGACGCACAAGTGTCAGGCTCTATGGCTGAAGCCGTGATAACGGTATTCCCCAAGCCTGGAAAGAACCAGTATCTCTGCAACTCATATAGAATCATAGCACTTCTTAACCTTGACGCAAAGCTCTACTCCGCAATCTTAGCAGCGAGACTTGAAAACTTAATGCCAGATCTAATACATACTGACCAATCAGGTTTTATAAAAGGTAGGCAAACACATGACAACATCAGACGCACCATCAATTTGATTGAGAAGGCCTCCAAATGTAACATTTCTACAGTATTGGTAGGTCTTGACTCGGAGAAGGCCTTCGACAGAGTGGACTGGTCATTCGTCTTTTTAAATATGTGGAAGTTTGCGTTCGGGGGCCCATTCGTCAATATGGTAAGGGCCAACTACCACCTGCCAAACTCACAGGTCATGGTCAAAGGTTGTCCTTCCTCTCCCTTTGCCCTGAGCAGAGGCACACGACAGGGGGGTTCGCTAACCCTCCTTTTATTCGCCCTCAGTATTGAACCCCTGGCAGCCAAGCTCCGATCCAACGATGAAATCCGAAGCATTCCATTTAATGGCATTGAACACAAGGCATCTTTTTTGCCGATGACATACTGCTCACACTAACGGACCCTGCCTCCTCGCTACAGGCGATACAAGGACAACTACACCGGTTTGAACAAGTGGCGGGCTTTAAGGTGAATCTGTCCAAATCCTCAGTACTTAACCTTACCCTCCCTATTGCCGAAGCAAACATATTTCGAAACCAGACGGCCTTTCAATGGGCCAAACACCCTTTACATTATTTGGGAGTACAGCTTAGGGCCAAGATTGGCGATTTATACAAAGCTAACTACCCTCCTTTGGTGGCGCAGCTTGAGCAAGACCTTAAGAGGTGGTCTCCTTTTTACATTTCGTGGCTTGGGCGGATCAATGCAGTTAAAATATCAGTACTGCCCACATTTTTATACCTGTTCCAAGCCCTACCCATCGACCTTGAGCAAACTCTAATGCTGCACTTTCACTCATTGATCACTACATTTATTTGGCAGGGAGGGCGGGCGCGCTTGCCTTACCATGTGCTCAGTCGCCCAAGGGACAAGGGGGAGTGGCTTTACCCAATTTCGCTTTATACTATCAGGCTGCACAATTAAGGGTGACAACGGAGTGGTCAGCGAGGGAGTCTGATAAGCACTGGCTTCATATGGATCGCTCCGTTGTGGGAAGATCCATTTGGGATGTCCTTTGGAAGCCTAAGGGAGACCGGCCCTCCAATGAGTACATTAGCACCCCCACATGCACAACCTTAACCATATGGGACCGACTCACACGGAGGGAGGGAGGGAGGGATCTCATTTCAATCTCCCCATACACCCATCCATTTTAATCCGGCATTTTCTCTGGCGCTACACGAGAGGCCCTTCGACTGCTGGAGGGAGGGAGGATGCCTCAAACTCTCCAATATGTTCCATAACGATGCATTTTAAGGTTTGATAGTTGTAAGAGGGTATTTGCAATCCCCCAGAGTGGACACTACCACTATCTCCAACTTCAACACTGGGTTACAACCCTGCACGTTAGAGAGGCGGCCACTAGAGACCTTACACCCATGGAGAGGATGGTGATCTGCAAGGCAGGTACCATGAAAGGCACCATCTCATCACTCTATGATATGCTATTGAACACCTTACATTCTCCGCATACAAGATACATGACCTTCTGGGACCGGGTCCTAGGCAGGGACGTAACTGAGGTGGAATGGAAACACATCTGGGGAGACATTGCCAAACACAACAAGTCCATGGCCCTAAGGGAAGCTCACTACAAGACACTACATGATTGGTATCGGTACCCTACTAATGTTCGACGAATCTTCCCTGATACCTCGGATCTCTGCTGGCAGGGATGCGAGCTTCAGGGGGATTTCTGACACATATGTAGGACTGCCCGAGGGTTCGCCCTTTTTGGGATGAAATCCTATCTCACATCAAAGACATGCTGGGATACCCCATTCACACCACCATAGAGTTTGCTCTTCTGGGTATAAGGGATCCAACTTTAGAACACCAAACCAAAGCTGACAAAGCGATCATATGGACAAGCTTAGGGGCGGCCAAACTCACCATAGCAGCTGCTTGGAAAAAGATATAAACACCAGCGATTTCGTTTTGGCACGCCCGATTATGGAGGATACTTTCCATTGAACGCCTGGCAGACATCTTTAGAGATAACTATAAGGGCTTCGAACTCAGCTGGGGTCCACTGGTTGCCTTTCTTTCCCAAGGTCTGCCCTCTGCAGTCTGCCCTTCCTCCGTACTGGCTATGCACCCTTTTCAAATCTAAGCCGACCCTAGATCATTTCGTAACAATGCGGCCCTAAATATGTGACCTGAGGGGGCCCTACTCGGATGTACGTCAGTACAACGCGATCTTTTAGATCGCGGTACTTTAGAACGCTGCCATTACAACAGAAGTCGTTATAACGACTTGCGTTGGTGTGTGCGGATTGAGGATTATTATAATTTTATATTCCAACACCAGCCCATGTAACAGTAGGGAAGGTGTTGGAATATAAAATTACAATATTCCTTATCCAACAGCGCCATCCAGCGCAAGTCGTAGAAACGACTTGCGTTGTAATGGCATCGTTGTAAAGGTAGTGCGGTGTAAACACTGCGTTGTAAACGATGTTTCCCCCCTACTCTACATATTCTAAACCGAGGCAGTGCTGTAATACCGCAAGACGCTACTACACAATTTAATCACCACCGGGACGGGGAGGGGGGGTCATCTTGGGGGGTGGGTGAGAGGGTGTTCGGAGGACAGGATCTAGATTGAAGAACCTCCTCAGGGCTATGTTCTTTCAAAATCAGTCAATTTGCTAGGGGGTTGTGGTATGACCTGGGGGTGTATGAAGCTGGACCCAAAATAGCTGACTGTTTTGTAACCTTGGAGCCTGCGCGCCCTTGGGTAGAACTATGTCAATGTATTTGTTGTGCTTGATGCTTAATAAAAAGAATTTTTGAAAAAAAAATAATAATAAAAAATATAATTCTTTGAGAATTTCTCTCAATTCATTCATGATGCTCTCCGAACTCTGTACAAAACCCAAAGTCACGTGACATCCGTTGAGATCCTGCTGTAACCTTAGCTTCGAAAGAGACATATTTTAGTACTTGGTGAAATGAACCATTTTTGCAGGCAGCAGGCCATCTTCAGTCTGTCATTCTGTCCTGTTGGATGGATTGAATCTGAAAGCATACGTTGCTTTTTAACCCTGCGTGGTACAAAAGCGATACAACCCTTGATAAATATGGCGCTCAGTATGTACAAGGAGCTGGCATTGATGGGGCATAGGCGGATGCCTCTCTTGTCCACGATCTCAACACAGGACAATTTTTGTTAAATGTCCGTAGAATACCCTACACAGCACCTGGTGCTTTGAACAATGCGCTGTCAAAATAATCGATGCGCTGTCCAGTTTATCAAGGCCCGGCCTGATGTGAATTGTAGGGGGGTCGATTGGATCTTGGCTAGCAAGGCTTGTGTAAATTGCTGGTCTTTCATGAGATCCAACCATGATCTGTGGCTTTATTCAATATTCTATTCAATATCTTTTAAAATGATAGCGTTAAATCTCTCCCACAACGGATATATGGGTGTTATTATCCTGAACATGTTCATCAACTTTCGATCTGTAATAGTCTGTGTCCTTAACAGAGTGACCTCAACACTTCTTTGCATGAATCTGCAGCCGCCTGTAATCTTATATTCAAACGTCATATCCTCTCCTGCAATGCAGTCCCTCTTAGCACTGGACTGGCCTGACAGACTCACTGGCCACGCCTGTGCTGTAAACTCACTGTATCTGTAGAGGGGACCACTGTCTGGCCAGATTCACAGTGTTGTGGGGTTGTATAATGAGGGGATGTCCTGTCTGTTGCCTGGTTCTGTCTCATGTGATGCCTGGTCAGACCAGACTGGCCTGAAAACATTCGTAGGCAAACGAGCACATGTAGACATATGCAGGACTGCCACGCCATGTTGCATGAACTGGGATGAATATTACATGGGGCCCTGGGAACCACTGTCTGCAGAGGAATGGGTGGGTGCCCCTCTAGGCATTCTTCAGGCCAGAAGTACTAACACGGCTAGGCACACGCGTCTAGGCACACGTGTCTGGGTGGTGCATATGTCTGGATGGCACACTTGTCTGGGTAGGTAGAATAAGTAGGTGGGAAGATGCACAGCAGTAGATTTGACAGTTTGTTTGATATAAATTTAACTAAGGTAGGTTGCTCTTACAGGTAGCGTGTCCGTCCACAACGCTAACAAGTATAGTATAAATCGTGCATACATACATATGAATGCTTCCCTGTATGAGGCACTCCTTTAGGTTAAAAAAAAGACTCCCACTGAGTATAGGTTAGTATTTCCAAAGTTTATATGTAGAAATCAATTTTGATAAATGTATTCAACATTTCAACTTGTGCGATGTAATCATGATAATCTCATTGATCGTTAAGTTGGTTATATGAACTCCAACTCCAATGCATTTCGGGCGGGTTGGCCCTTTTTCAAGGAGTACTGTGAAGGATGAAGAAGATATAGTGAATAATGCGGAATGTGGTACTAAATTAGTGAGTTACATGCAGGTGATGTGATTAAAAACATGCACCGGCGTGGTATGTCAATGGCTGGTTTGTGCAGAGGTCTCGTGCTAACAGGTACGTGAGGTTAACGGTTGTCGGTAAAGGTGTGATGTGCTTAAAGGTCAACAAAGACTCTGTGTTCAAAAAGTGAAGGAAACACTGTGAAGTGAGATAGACTAACACCGGTTAAAACCCACGTTACACCGCGTATTCTGTTAGGGTGACTAGCAAAAACCGCTTGTGTTCCTCGCAAGGAAAAACACAACGGGCAAAGGTAGAGAGACCACTTACGGTCATTTCAGTAATGAAAATCGGCATCACTGCGGGAAAAAGATAGTGTGACATCAGGTTTCCTACGAGCATAAACAGTACCTCTAATCGGGTTACGCGTTAAAGTGATGTGACTTACATTGGAAGTTTAGTCGAAGTTTACATGCTGGGGATCCGCAAGGAACGGCAACAGGCGTCCGACCTGAACGCGGAAGAGAAACAATGTGTGGTTTAAGTGATAGGTGGAGTTAGTCATGTGACGGTGAATGAGATAAATGACGGACTGATATAGCGGCCATCTTAGATGAGACAAAACAAATGTATTAAAAGTCATAACAAGTCATGGAAAAAGTATATTGGCATTGGGAGAATAAACGCATATAAACACAATAAATCAAAAAGTTACTAGGGACAAAAAATGTGTACATTCAAATAGTGAGGTAACATAGCAAAGTAGATGGATAACAAGCCACTACAAAGTATCAGTATCAGAGAGCCACGAAACGTGGTTAGAAGATAGAAAGGTACTGTTGTAGGTTATAAGTAACAACTGAATTCAGTTCTGTCATTTAATCCAAAGGGCTTCATAGATTGTAAACGATAAATCCATGTCATTTCGCGTTGCAGTAGGAATTTACGATAGTCTCTGCCATCAATTTTGCTGATGGTTTCAAGGACCATGAATTTTACTTGGGTAACTGTGTGTTTGTGTTCATTGAAGTGAACAGCCACTGCAGATTTTTCATTCTTGGTTCTTATATTAGATTTGTGCTCGTTTATCCGCACCTTTGTTTTTCTCTCAGTTTTCCCCACATAGATTTTGCCACATGGACATTTTAATGAATAGATGAGGTTCGAGGAGTCGCAGGTAGCATTTACATAAAGTTTGATATTGTTTCCTTTCATCGGGTGAGTTATGGTATTCCCTCTGATGATATTATTGCAATTGCTGCAGTTCATACAAGGACGTGTGCCTTTGTTTTCTATGTGGGTCACAGGAGGTTTTTCAAGAATTTCTTTGATGTTGTTACTTCTTGAATACGCGAATATAGGTGGTTTTTTAAACATATCTTTGAAGTCGGGTTCAAGTTCCAAGATCGGCCAATGTTTAAGGATGATTTTCTTGTAGATTGGGCTCATAGTCGAAAATTTTGATACAAGAACCATTCTGTTGTCTTGTGGTTTAGTAGATGTCTTTAAGGCTTCTTGTCTACTGGTAGATAGAGCCCGTGTTTTCGCGTTTTCTAGTATGGTTTTGGGGTATCCTCTTTCTGTGAACCGCTTGCTTATTTCGTTAATGCGTTGTTCAGCGAGTTGATCGTCAGATGTGATGCGTCTGACGCGCAGCATTTGCGAGAATGGTAAGTGTTTTTTGAGTGCTCCCTGGTGAAAACTGGAGTAATGGAGAGTGTTATTACGATCTGTGGGTTTACGATACAAGTCAGTTGTAAATCCATTCGGTGTTCTGGTGATAGCCACATCCAGGAAGTGGATGGTTTCATTACTCATTTGCCATGTGAATTGGATTCTTTCGTTTTTGGTGTTCAAATCTGTCAATGCTCGTTGTAGATTAGCTTCAGAGTCTTTCCATAGGATGAACAAATCATCAATGTAACGTATAAATAACTTGATGTTGTCGTTAAGGTTATCGTTTCCATAAATATGTAGCTCCTCGAACTCTTTCATGTATATATTTGCGTATGTGGGAGCCGCACAGTTTCCCATGGACATTCCAGACATTTGGAGGCACCAGTTTTCATCATATTCAAAATAACTGTGGTATAGAGTGAAAACCATGAGTTGCATCAGAAACTCTTGCATAGGTGAATCAATGTTACTGTTTAGAATGTTTTTTTCAATAGCTTCTATACCGCCATCATGGGGGATGGAGGTATATAATGCACTGGCATCAGCAGTGCATAGTATTAAATGTTCATCAGGTAGAACAGAGACTTCCGAAAGTTTTTGTAAAAATTCAGTGGTATCCCTCACGTAACTTTTCATTTTGGTGAATGAAGGTTGAAGGTATTTGTCTAAGAATTTCCCCACGGGTTCATGTAGGGATCCTTTGGTGGAAACAATTAGCCTGAAGGGTGGGTCTACAATGTTCTTGTGAATTTTGGGTGTCATGTGTATTGACGGGCTTCTTGGATATTCTTGAATCAAAAACTTTCTTGTGCGGTCGTCAATGATTTCTGATTCATGTGCTTTGGTGACGATAGTTTGAAGGAATTCGGGACCGCCCGCCATAAGGGCGGGGGTCCCGTGGGGGGTATTATGATGCGCCCGCCACAGTGGCGGGCGCATCCTGCATTTATAACAATGTGGCGGGCGGTGCTCTCTGCACCACCCGCCACAATGCTATAAATGCATGTATGCATTTGCATACACAAAGCGTCAGGCACCGCGCGGTGCCTACCGCATTGAATATGCAAATGTACGGGGCCCCCAAAGTGAAGAGCGCATGCCTTTCCGTGTCGGCATCGCCGCCACGGAAAGGCATCTGTCCTGGCCCATCGTAATATGGCTGTTGGTGTTTAATAGACACCGCCACCATATTAAACCTTTTCCGCCCGGCCGCAAGGCCATACTAATATGGCGGGGGGGATTTAGGAGAGGATGGCGGGCAGATTGCCCCCACCAGGCTGGCGGTGGCTACTGCCAGCCTGGCGGGGGCATCCGCCCGCCATCCTAATGGGCCCCTAAGTCTCCTCCCACCGGTTAACAATAACTATCCGCCAGCACAGCCCGAAATATATATAATCTTTATTGCTTGATTACTTAAAATCATTGCAATCACAGCATCATAATTCACCAAGAAAAACACAGTTACATTTTAAAACAAAAGATCTTCTCTTCACGTGATACACAAAACAATCCCATATATACAGTTTAAAACTTTGTTAATAAGCCCAAATCTAGCCACCTTACATCTTGAGTTACATAATACAGATTAAAGTGACGATGTGCTTTACATACTTTTCCATAGATATCACAAGGAAATATTATCGACCAATAAACATTCATTTCCCATCCTTTCGAATGATCTAATGTGCAAAAAGTGCATCAGTTTGCTGCGAAGGTAACCCCGCTGATATTACATTTCAAATTAATACTATTGTAACAAAAAAAATATTCATTTAATCAAAATTATACATCATTAAGATCAATAGCACCAAAGTCATAAAATTAGAGGGGATCTACCCTATATTAAACATTTATCTACTGCCAATAACATTTTTACCAATTGACATAGTAGTGGAACCGATTCACCAGACAATGACATGATTAATGCCTTACGAGCAGATCTCACACCACTCATCAGAAAATATGGTCTCAGAAAAAAACGTCTAAGATTAGTCAACCTCGGGCATACATACTATATGTACAAGAGTTTCCTGCGGCCAACCGCAGAATCTACAATTAGAGTCTGACCACTGTTTAATCCAAGAACGAGTGCCCTCCTTTGTTGGGTTTATACCCATACGTAGCCTTAGAAATATTTTTTTAAACTTTACAGAAAAGAAGACATTTAAACACGGCTGAACACGAGGGGATTGGTATGAATTGGTCACGTACCATACATAGTTTTTTTCAGCTAGAGCAATTTTGTCCAATTTAAACGATTCCGCTTTGATATGCTTTTTTAAAATTAATTTATAGTTAGGCATTTTTAAAGCTGACAGTTCAATTTCCAGGCCGATATCTTGTAGGGAAGTTAAAATATAAGCTCTCCATTTTGCAGTGTAAGCAGATTTATCAATTTCTTGCTAGCAAATATTCCCTAAAGATGCCGGGGCTGATGTTGATAAAACAGCCATACATTTTAGGAAGGATCCTTTTGATACCAGGCACTGTCTTTGGAGACCGAATTCCAATCTGATTGCTGCTTGACACACTGACCTGTCCATTCCAAAGGTTGCTTTAAAATCCTTAACAATCAGTAAGTCAAGCAACTTCACATCTTTTCCTCTAGTAATCGGAGAACCATGAATGAGGCTAGGTTGTAACTTGGTTGTAATCACTTTTAGAATAAACTCATATGATTGACAGTTCAGTGATTTCTTTAAACATTTAAAAGCAACGGATCAATGTCACAGTCTTGGCCCTTAAATCTTGAAGATGAAATGTAAAAGACATATGATTATCAAATATTACCACTAGGTATCTATATGTCTTAACCATATCAATTGTGCCTTCTGTAACTTTCCAGGAATTAAACTTCTGTTTAACTACATAGATTTTCATCACTTTCGTTATTTTGACGTTCAGTTCAAGGCCATTCTGCTGTACATAATTATCAAAGGCAGTAATAAGTCTTTGTAGGCCGATGTGGGCATGGCTCACAAGAATTGCATCATCAGCATACTGGAGGTAGCCAATTTGCACTCCCCCAATCCTAGGAGCATGCCCATTGACAACATCCATGTGCTGTGGAAGGTCTGCTAAAAATAAATTACATAAGCAGGGGGCAAGAACACAGCCCTGCTTTAGGCCATTATATGTTATGATCCTCCTTGATAGGCAGTTACCCTCCCTAATCTTAACTTGAACCCAAGTGCTAGCATACAGAAGCATAATAGCTTTCAACAATTTCATTGGAATTCCCAGATCTGACATTTTTTTCCCTAACAATAATTTCGAGGCAAGAATCGAAGGCTGCCTTCAGAGCAATAAAAGCAATATATCGATTTTGCTTATTCAAGACAGCCTTCTCCGCAAGCAATGTTAGGGCCAACAAATTGGTGATAGGGGATTGACCTTTCTGAAAACCAGTCTGATTGAATGGAATAATACTCACCTTCGTAGTCCAGTCTTCCAGGTCTATTAGAACACAGGAAGCAAACACTTTTGCATCGACATCAGTCAATGAGATTAAACGATAATTAGCGGGGTTTGAAACTGTACCACTTTTATAAATTGGTTGCACTATGCTACCTTGCCACGACTCTGGAGCAACCCCCAATTTCAGAACATCCCTAAATAGATTATGCAAAAAGCCTACCCACAGATTACTAAACAGAAACAGGGCATTCGGTAACCCATTAGGTCCTGGGGCACCATTTGCTCGCAGCCCTCGTAACAGGGTCAATACTTGAGTATAGCTCGGAATTTCTAAATCAGGTTTTAGATCAGGGCTAGAATCAATAGCATGATCATTAGGGTTCAGATCGGGGCACTCTTCATTGCCCACATAAATTGATGATATATTATTTACCTCACCTGAAACTAACCTATCTGAGTGTTTTCCCACCCCAGCTGATACACCATACAAATTGGATATAAACATTACCCAACTCGGTTCGGGTATATTTACAGAAAAAGCCCCACTACCACCCATTTCGAGGTTATTAATAACCCCCCAACATTTTTTTGCGTTATTTTGCTTAGTGGCAGAAAATAAGCTATTCCAGATCCCTGTTTGATATTTAAGTTTTACGTTCCATATTTCTTGTTTATAGGTCTTCTTAAGTTCCTTCAGGTTTTCTATAAAAAAACGGTGTAGGTCTGAAGAAATCTATGGGCGTATGCCTTACGAACAGCCCTATTGAGTACTTTCTTTAACCGTAATAATTTGGGGGAAAAACATTTTTTATGTATATTCAGATTGGTATTATTTTTCCTGGTCTTACCAGAAGAAAATGTCCCCACGATAGACTCTGTGATAAAATTCCATTTAATAATCATATTCATATCACCATGGGAGCCCTGATCAGTTTCCTTAATCAATGCCTCAGCGGTTTGCATAATATCCTCCTTTTTGGCTAGATTCCAAACCAGCCTCCTCAGGTTGTATGCCGAACATGCCGAATTGAGAAGATCCTTAGATTTTAAAAGACTTTCTACCAAAAAATATAATTTCACAACCTGGGGGTTATGGTCACTTTCTGGCCGGCCGATTACCTTATATTCAGACACATGAAGTCTCATATTGTCCGTAATAAATGTATAATTGATGATTGAACCTTGCTTAGAGTTCTTAAATGTGGAAATGGTCCAGATTTTTCTTTTAACTGGCTGGTTCCAGCCTCTAACATAATATCACAACAATCCTTAGCTAAACTTCCAGACTTAAAGTTATTTTCTGAGAACCGAAATAGTTGCAAATTAAAACCACCCGATACTATTAGATCAGCATTCGGGTATTGAAGTACTAAAACACTCAGTATATTCCGAAGGATATGCAACTGAGCAGACTTATCTTTACTTGCACTCAGATATATGTTAAGAAAAACTAACCTTAAATCCCAGGTATTTACCACAAGGCATTGCAACGAACCTATATTAAAGTCTACTTCTACAGTTAGGTTTAAATTAGCCGCGATATAACATGACAATCCACATTTTGCTCGGCCAAATTTATTGGATTTTACTGCCGGAATACTATATTCACTGAATCCGGACAAAGGGGTCATTTGTTCACACAATGTTTCTTGGAATAATAAAAATTGAAATGAGTTAAAAAAAGATATTGTATCTGGATCAGAAAATAAATGATGCAAACCGTGAACATTCCAGGATCATAGACCAATTTCATTTATTTTATCTTCGATAACACCGGTTGCTCAATTCCTATCTATTTGGGGCACCTTTGCCGGTGATGCTGGCAACCAAGACCAATCCTCCATTCTCATATTGTTTTTGGGTAACCACTCGCAAAGACGACCCCCTAACTGAGGATTGGTAATCAACAAACCAGAACTGCAAGATTGAATATCTGTTGAGCCTACTGCACCTCTAAGCACCGGATTTGACTTAGTACCTTCATTAATTTTACAGCCCATATCCTTCTTAAGGGCCAATACCTTCAAGATCGGGCGATATTGTACACAGTTCCAAATCTCGACCTTGATTCCACAATCCATAAAATTCAACCTGGATCCCAAAATCTTAGTAACAATATCACTTGTTGACCAAGTGGTAATAGTAGACTCACGAGGAGTATTGGGCTCTTTACGCACTAAAGCTCCCTACCCACATACACTGGTTCAATTACGTTAGCGCCAGGACACCTCCGGGTAACAGTGCGCTCTAGAAATGTGAAAAATAAATAAATAAAATAAATAAATAAATAAAATAACCTGTCTAAATTGGACTGACACCAAATCAGAAGATTTAATAAATGCTAAATCAGGCATGGTTGAAATAATTTTCATTAGTAAACCTCGGTTAAGGCTGTCATGGGTTCCCTGAGATTCATACAGCAGGTGCATTACTAGTTTGGTATCCCCATTATTACTACTATGCTTCTGTCTGACACATAAGGGGCTTAGTAAATCTGAGTTAATTTCTTTAGATACGATAGATTCAGGAAACAATTGTGCTGGGGGTTGACACTGGCCAATGATAGGTTCTAGCATTTCTACCTTACTTAACCGATTCCGAATATCCACAGCATCCTCTTTAAGCAAAGGACCTAACCCCTGGGGTTCATTAACCAGTTTTGTCACACATTCTCTACTTTCCAAATCTCTTTTTATTATATCATTTGGTTTAAGAGCATCAATGTTTTTACCATTCATTGGTTCCTGGTCGCAGACCCTTATAGGAAATGGCAGAGCAACTGAAGGATCTCCGTCTACTACTACTATGACCTGTGGTGGGCATTTCTTACCCGCCGGTTTAAATATGGGATAATAATCCCTGGACTTTACTGCAATAGCTGCTAGCGCAACTGCACTTCTGGCCTTATCTCGCTCTTTCCGCAGGCTTTTCCTTGACCGTTTAGATAGCGGAGGACAATTGTTTAAACCATGGCTTATACTCGGGGTTTAGCTACATTTACATCTAGACACTTACTGACCAAGGCCTCCCCATCAACCTCCTTCTTCTTACCCAAATTGTCACACCCCACGTTCACCTCAACATCTTGAGACTTCTTGCTTTCAAAATATAGGCTATTATCCCCTTCCTTTGCACAGACCAGATTTGTATCCAGAACTGATTTCCCTGCTGTTTTTTTAACCTCTTTCATTAGAGTAACTAAGATTTCTGGGAGCTCAGCCATTTTGTCCAACATGTGAGAACATGTACATCTTATCAATTGATCATTAACCTCAGCCTGGGCTTTAACCGCCAAACCTGTCAGGTTTTGTAATTTCGAGTCAATACCGGCCACATAGACTGCTAAAGTGTTTAATAGATCAACCTGAATTTCAAGTTTATTTGAATGAAAGTAAAGTGCACCTGTTATAACATTCATGGTATTGAGCAAACTTTTCCATACACACATGTCAGCAGTATTTTTGTTATTTGTAACAGAACCATCAGCATTAGTTGAGACGTCATATTTATCAAAAAACGAAAGATCCGCAGGGCTCAGTGAGTATTCAAGCTGACTGGGAATAGGATTTACAATATTCAATAAAAAAAAAAACAGCTCGATCTTAGATCTGAATGCCCTGAGGGTTGATCTTGTTATCCATTTTTACCGGAGTTAAAATTGCCCGGTCATCCAATAACTGGACCGGTACCGGATCATCGCCACAATTCTCTTCACCAAATAAACTTAACATATTCTTATCATTTGTTATCCCTAAAATCGGCATTCCTAAGGAATCACCCTTATTATCAGCCCCAAAACACTGGCATCCCAATTGTCAAAAGGTCTTGGCAATCTTTGTTAACCTGCACATCCCCCATATAGATCACAGATGCATCACTAGCATTCAGGGGCATAGTACAGCTTAATACATCCAAAGAAGTAACCGCTGATTGATAAGCCACGTCTTAAAATGAAACTCCTCCTTTATGAACACGTTGGTTGGAACAGCATGGACTTGGGCATTAACTACCATTTTATGCATTTTTTTTGCCACAGATGCATCTTAGCATACTTGAACTTGTTGTGTTGATTGAATAGGGCTAAGTTCTTGGTGCCCACTAACACTCAGCTCCACCAACGGTATATTGCCCTTGAATTCTACTTAGGCTTTATTCACAGTTTCCGGTACGCAGGGTAGATTGAGAGATAAGTTGTGATCACAATTATTCTCATGCTTGGCGAACCTTTCTGCCTAAAGAAATCTTTAATGCTAAGCTGAGAATAGTTAGGCCCTCCTCCTATAGAGGGTGGGGTACTGTTTAGCCCCAGACCCTTCACAGGGACCCCCGGGCTTAAGTTTGCGCTCAGCACTGTTCTTTCTGGAACACTCTCATCTCCTATATTAATCATCTCTTGGGGATTACTTTTTATAGAATGGGTTAGTTTTTTCCTAACCGCTCTTCGCCTTTTTTGTAGCTGTTCTTGAAGGGACGATTGCACTTGACCTCTCACACGCCCAGATCTCGTATTACAATTTCGAAAAGAAAAAAAAAGAACTCACGACTGCTCTGATGCTCCGACCACGTTGAGTGGCAACGCGTGGCTCCAGCCGCAAAGAGAAATGTTTTAGCGGCTCAGGCGCATTGTATGGCAGCGCACGGCTTCAGCTGCTAGGAGAGATATTTGGCGGCTCCGGCCGCGAGAAGAAATGTTTGGAGGCTTTGGCCGCGTTGAGAAACTACTTTGGCGGCTCCGACCGCAAGGAGATATGTTAAGCGGCTCCGGCCGCGTTGTAAAATGTTTAGTGGCTCCGGCTGCAAGAAGAGATGTTTAGCGGCTCCGGCCACGAGGGAAATGTTTGGTGGCCCTGGCCGTGTTGTAAAATGTTTACAGCCCAAAATAGATTCTCAGGACATCCGCCCTAAGCTCGAATCCTTTGCCCTACTCACTGAGGAACTCCTTCCTCCTATCCTCAGTAGGATCAAAAGTGGCTCCCCTGCTGGATCCAGTCCCTTTTAACATCCTAAAAGCCGCCCTGCCTGTCATTATTTCCCCCATTGTCAATCTTGTTTATTCATCCCTAGAATCTGGAAAGGTTCCCCAGGATTGGAAGTTTGCCTTGGTGAAAGCATTACTGAAAAGTCCCATTTGGACCCCGGAGAGCTATCCAACTACCGCCCAATATCTCTTCTTCCAGGTATCAGTAAGGTTGCAGAAAGATATGTGAACCGTCAACTCTCTGCATATCTTGAAACTTCCAAACTGTTTTCATCACTCCCAGACAGGCTTTCGCCCGGGACAGGGCACCGGACTGCACTAGTGGCACTGGTGGAGGAGTCCAGAAAGATCTTGGACTCCGGAGGATCTGTAGCCATCATCCTCCTAGACCTCAGTGCAGCCTTCGACACGGTGAATCACTATACCCTCTTACATCGTCTCAAAATACTGGGAGTGACAGGTAGGGCCCTCTCCTGGTTGGAATCATTCCTTCAAGAAAGATACTTCCAGGTGTTCGAGGCCCATTCACAACCCCTACCTCTACAGTGTGGGGTCCCCCAAGGTTCCTCCCTTAGCCCCACACTTTTCAACGTGTATATGTCCCCACTGGCTGAGATAGTTGCACCATTTGGAATTCAACTGATCAGCTACGCGGACGATACTCAGCTTGTTGTGGCATTCAATCAGGTAGAGCAGGCCCCCACAAACCTGAGCTCCTGTCTTAAAGAAGTCGCCAGCTGGATGAGTCAGTACCATCTCAAACTTAATCGCGACATGACGGAGCTCATGCTGCTAGGTAACCATGCAACCTTCAACCCACATACTCTATGGCCATCATGCATGGGATCCGCCCCAATCCCTAAAAAGGAAATAAAGAGTCTGGGATTCTGGCTTGACTATTAGCTCACTTTTAGAGCCCAACCCAGGAAAACAGCGGCCATCTGTTTTGGTTTGCTTAGATCAATACGGAAAATAATGCCTCTGCTACCTGAGAACTCCAAGAAAACTCTATTCCAAGCCCTCATACTATCGAGGCTGGACTATGGTAACACCCTCTACTTAGGAGCCCCAGTCTCTGTGATCCACAAACTCCAGATGGTCTAGAACTCAGCAGCACAACTCCTCACAGGCACCAACATTCGCTCCTCAGCTAAACCAGCCTTAAAGGCACTCCACTGGCTCCCCATTCAGGAGCGCATACAGTTCAAGGCTCTTTGCGTGGCCCACAAAAATCTACAGGGCCTAGGTCCCCCTATTCTGACCAACCTTATTAAGCCCCACAAAGCAACTAGAAGCCTCGGTTCAAATGCCCTCCTTCTAGATGAAGTTCAGAGAATCAGGAAATCCCGCACAGGAGGCCGCCTCTTCTCCTATAATGCATCCAGGCTGTGGAACTCCCTACCTTTCCATATCCCTCAGGAGACCAATCACCTCGCCTTCCGCTAACAATTGAAGTTTTGGCTTTTCCCATAAACACCAACTGCTCCCTAACGCACGTTCGCAGCGCTGGGATGCTTTCGGGTAGCCATGCGCTATATAAGAGCCTATTCTATTCTATTCTACTCTATTCCTGCGCATGAGCAATCACTGATGGCGATTTGCTACTTCTATGTGTGCTGCAGCATGCAGCACACATTAAAAAAACAAAAACAAGGAGAAATTCAAGTATATCTACTTGTTAACAAATCTAACTCCTGCTTTGCATGGCGTTCGTTTTTGGCGCTGCCTCATATTTACAGATCTTTGTAAATATGGATCAGCGTATAAAAACAATGGTTGTTGTGGGTGAACGCCCATAGCAACACCTATTACACGCCCCTTTCAGGCAGATATCTGTGTGAAAGGGTACCTGTAGGAAGGTTGGATTCTTCTGCATGGTTACCCCCACTTTTTGCCTGGTACTAAGGTGTTTCTGACTAGTCGGGCTGGGATCCTGCTAATCAGGACCCCAGTCTATCTGCTTTCTCCCCTAAATTGGTTATGGTAAGTACTTGAATACACTCCAGATTAGATACTGGTGTACCCTTATAAGTCCCTAGTATATGGTACTCAGGTACCTAGGGCGTAGGTACACCAGGGGTCCCCCATGGGCTGAAGAATGTATTATGCCACCCATGAGAGACCACTCAAACTGTAACTACAGGCCTGCCATTGGAGCCTGTGTAAGCTGGTTCTAGCACCGCTTACGAAAGATGTGGGGCATATTACCAATTTATCGCTAACTAGGCTTAGCAACAAATTTTTTATGGCTAAGCATCGCCGGAAATTATCGCTGAGATAACGTGCTATTAGCAACGTTTATCTCCAAAGTGATACATTTTCCAGCGATAGCGTGAATATCGCTGAGAATACAGCGATATTCCCGCATTAGCGACAAAATGCTCTTAGCCATGTTATCCACCTCCCATTGGATAACATGGCTAAGAACTGATCAGAGCAGGCGTTAGTTTTTGGCGATAGTGGGAATATTTCCATCGCTACGCCTGCCTTGCTAATAGGCGAATGCGACGTTAGCGATTGCTTTCAGTCGCTAACAGGTTGGGTACGCCCACTTTGCATGTCATTAGCGATAAATATCGCTGACATGCAAAGCGGGACCCAAACCTCTCGCTATCGCCTAAAGCTGTCGCTAACTGCTGTTAGCGACAGCTTGCTAATAGAGCGATAGAATTATCGCCGCTTAACGGAAGAAAACGGCCGCTAAAGCGGCGATAATTGCCTATCGCCCTGCTTGGTAATATGCCCCATAGTTTTCCCTATATATGAGGTCACTGAATTTAAAACCTATAAGTCACCACTAAAGCCAGCCTTTCAAACATGAAGGCAGAGTGCTGAGGTTCTAAGTGAGAGGGTGGACCTGAATGAGCCTATGGAGGCCATTCTCCCGGGTTGTAAGTGCATCAGCTATTATGATACATAGAGTGGCCATGCGACATTACGCGATGACCATCTCTAAACTGGCTTTAATTAACCCTGTCATGTTGGCATCAAACATGGTGTAAAGCTCCTCCGGGAGGCCCTCAGTGCTCCCGGTACTAGTCTTGTAGACCCAGACAGCACAACATGGCTGCTGCTGACCAGAGACACTATTTCGCCCTCCAGGTGCTGAGCCAAACTTGAGCAGAGGAAGGCAGAACAATAGGTATCCCGTCACAGGGAGGAGTGACCACCTCCCAGACAGGGTTTAGTGTATTGGGGCTGGGTGGTAGCAATTGCCAGCGCCACTCAGTCTGCTTGAAGGGCACATTTGGTGCCCTCCTTGCATAGTTCAGTTCAAACCAGCTCAGGTAGCTATTGGCGCAAAACTGGAAAAAGGACATAGGAGTATCCTCCGCACTTTCCAACCTCTCCCCGGGAGGAAACCCTGAATCCCTTTCCTTAGGGTACTTAAGGGCTTACCTGTAAGTGGGTCCCTAGATTCGTCGTGGCTAAAGATTCATATCAAGACACCACTTCGTCTACGACTGTCTGGTCACTCTGGACTTCGCTGGACATCGCTCTGGGCAGCAAGACTGCTACTGGGAAGACTTCTGCTGCTCCTGGTCTCATCGCTCTGCTCATCTGCTGCAATCTCCATGCCTGTGCTCCATACAGGAACCTTCCAAGGTCTGTAAACAACCAAGACACCTGAAGGAATCTCCCTTGAAGAGAAGGAGTCACTTTCTTGCATCTTGCAGGCACTGCAATGAAGCGGTAGGAAAACCAGGGTGTTCGTATATCTGGGATTCATGCTATCCTTGTTGTAACCCAATATGAAAATGGTACGTACCTCACAAATGGCTACACTCAAGAGCCATGGTAAAAAGTGAGTTTTAGGTAGAGGGTGGATGTTTGTACCTCTTAGTTCTGAAATAATTGAAAGGTAAGATCCTTATTGTTTAGTTTCTTGCTTTTATTTTTCTTTGTTACACCTTGTAACATTGGGAAAAGGAACGGAAAAGACAGCTAACACGTGTTTCGCCCGGTGGTCAATTGACCAAGGGCTTTTTCTAGGAAAGAGCAGTAGAGGAAGACAGTTGAAGCTGCAACAAGCGATCTGTTTAGATGTGCAACAAGGTCTCTGCCGTCCTGAGAAATCAAGTACTTTTGCCTTGAAAAAGCCGCCTGCCAATTGGCCTCTGGGTAAATCACCTGTTGGCTGTCTTTTCCGTTCCTTTTCCCAATGTAACAAGGTGTAACTAAGAAAAATAAAAGCAACAAACTAAACAATAAGGATCTTACCTTTCAATTATTTCAGAACTAAGGGGTACAAACCTCCACCCTCTACCTAAAACCACAATGAAACTGCCTGGTCTGCTGATCCCGAGCTTCCACGAACTCAGAAAGGCTCAGCAACACAGGTGGTGGTTCTTCACATCCCTCGATCACTCACCAAGTATGAGGCCAGTATTTCTTGTCGGAGCCGCAGGAACCGAACCCCGGTGCACCATATCAACTTCCTGTTGCAAAAGCTTGTTGGCTTCCTTCCTTCAAGATCTTTGGGCTGCAAGTAACCCCTACCTAAAGCATCTCCAGTGACCAAGATCTTTGTCCTCAACGCAACTCTTTAATTGTGTATTTGCATCTTTGGTGAGCTGCTCAAGGTCCTCTCACGACTCCAGTACCTCTGACCTGTGGGTTCTATTGGGGGTCACCTTTGCTTCTCTTGAGCTCCCCTGATTGCTTGGGGCCTTCCTTGACTCCCCTGCTTGTGGTGAGTCACCTGGACCTTACTGGTCCCGACATTGTACCTTCTTCACTTTCCACTTAGGCTGCAGTTGCACAGGCTTGTTGTTGATCTCGATGGACGCCGACCCCTCAATTATCGACAACCGGCATGGGACAGCTTATGCCCAGCTCCTGGTCTTCCACAGCATCGCCTGGTCCGCAGAGCTGCTGTTCCAGGGTCACTGTCAGCTCTCCTGCAATACAACATCAGTGGGCATTTGTCCTTCGTGCCTCCTGGTCACCTCCGAGTGGCCTTGACTCTGTCCCCTCTGCTTGCAGGTACTTCTCATCTTCAACCCACCTTTGGGTTCGACCGGATACTTTTACCTTCTACAGCAGCGGTATCTTCCTGATGTCCTACATTGGGTTCAATGGGGGTTGCCGATGCCACTTCACACCTATGCACCCGGCTCCCTGGGGCAGGTATCCTGGTTCCTAGGGTATGAATGGGTGGGGTGGCCCTCCAACCTTCTGTCTTCCACTGGGTTTCTTCAGAGTCCACTAGGAAGGGAACTTCTTCTTTAAAATTGTCACAGCGACTTACCCATTGACTTGTATTGAGCACACAGTTGTGTTTCCAGCCTCTGTGGGGTTCCTGGTTACTTATCATGGGTGGTTCCTTGGGTACCCATCACTTCTACGTCTCCTGGGTATAGTCTTGACTTGAGTTGTGGTTCACATACAACTATTTTACTATATGGTTTGGTCTCACCCCTGAGATCACTGTGCCTCATCTGCTACTTACCTGTTTTTTATTGCAAAGTATTGTGTGCATTTCGTATATATGTCCGGGTAGGAGATATCTGTATTGTATTGTATTGTAATTTCATTTATATAGAGCTAAGCACCCCTGACAAGGCGTCAAAGCGCTATTTCGGCAAGTAGCATGCTACTCCGGAACCCATAAAAGATCAGTGTTGAATTAGTATAGTGAACTATGACGGTAATTTGAGACGTAGATATTAGTCATCTATTTGGATTGAGAAAGATAGCAGAGTGATAGAAGAGGGAAAACAGGTTTGCATTTATATAGCACTTGTTACCCCTAACGGGGTGTTGAAGCACTTTCTTGGGGAGTAGCATGCTACTCCGGAAATCATAAGGATTAGTGGTGAATTAGTATAGTGAAATATGAAAGTAATTTGAGTGGTGGAAATGTTAGTCAGTTATTTGGATTGAGAAGGATAACGGAGGTGTAGAATAGGGAAAAAAGGTTTGCATTTATATAGTGCTTGTTACCCGTGATGGGGTATTGAATCACTTTTGCAGCAAGTAGCACACTAGTCCGAAACCCATTAAGGATTAGTGGTGAATTAGTATAGTCAAATATGAAAGTAATATGAGTGGTGGATATTAGTCAGTTATTTATATTGAGAAGGATAACTGATGGAAAGAAGAGTGGAAAAGCGGTTTGCATTTATCTAGAGCTTGTTACCTCTGATGGGGTGTTGAAGCGCTTTTTTGGTGAGTAGCACGCTACTCTGTAACCTATTAAAGGATTAGTGTTGAATTAGTATAGTATAGTATAGTATTAGTATAGTGAAATACGAAAGTAATTTGAGTGGTGGATATTAGTTATTTAGATTGAATAGGATAGCGGAGAGATAGAAGAGGGAAACAGATTTTGCATTTATTTGGTGCTTTCTACCTCTAATGAGGTGTTGAAGAGCTTTTTTTGGTGAGTAGCATGCTACTCTGGAACCCATAAAGGATTAGTGGGGAATTCGTATAGTGAAATATGAAAATTGAGCATTAGACATGTTAGTCTGTTATTTTGATTGAAAAGGATAGCGGAAGGAAAGAAGAGTGAAGGGTTTAGACTTTATTTATTTGGAGATCATAACAGTAGGAGGAGGCTTTTGGATGAGTAAAAAGGGATGTGGAGGGGAAGAGTCAGAGGGAAGAGTTTAGAAAGGTTTATATTAGTGAGTGTTTTATAATGAATACATATTTTTTATAAATACACTGTGTGGTTCATTTTCACTTAATTTATACTCATAAGGTTATGGTCTGGTAGAACCAGCTGCTTTATACTCCTTCCGGACTAAGCCAGAAGGCTGCTCTCCACAGCTACCACTTAGAGGACTTTCTCAGGTTGTCTAAGACCTCTTTAATCACCATAAGGGTTGTCTGGATTGGTGCAGGGTGCTACACTTACATAGGTGTGCACCATATACCAAGCCAGCTTCCCACAGTACCATAGTTACAAAGCTGTGTTAAGCCACGCAAAGTGGCTTACCTGCACTTTGTAAATGTGGTGCAGGGGTTTGTGCCACCATAACATCATATAAAGAGACGTTACCGGTTTTTCAGTCTGCTTGTAAAGATATCCCACTGCGATTGGATTTAATGGAAACATTGAGCTGTGCTTACTCTTTCCCTCAAATGTTAGATGCACTATAATAGTGCACACTGCACTAAACACAAGGATAAAGTGCCTTGTTAAGTGTCTCACATGCCCTCCAGGAACACTGTCTGCACAGTGATTTAGAAATCACCAAGCCCTACCCACATGCTTAGTAAAATCGGTGCTTTGATGCCCTTGTGCTGGTGTTGAGAGAGACCCAAAATCCGACAGACACAGCAAAACAGCCCAGAGGTTGAGAGAAATAATGAATAGTTATTGAAAAAGAAAATAAGATGACATGGTACAAAGAAGGGAGTTAGGAGCAGGAAAGCAATGGACAATGTGAACGGAGGAAGGAAGGAAATAAAAACACATTTCTTAGGAAGCAATGGAAAAACAGAACCCATGTGTTTCTGTAAGGAGTAGAAAGGAATAAACACTGATAACCAGTGATTTTTACCTTTTTATGAAAACATTGGAAACCACTGAAAAAAACTCTACCAGATTTCACGTGAAATAAAAACTGAAAACACGAAAGCGTAAACATATTGAACATTTTCAATATTAAATAATTAAAATTGTCCTTTTTTCCAAAAAGTTTATTCTCAATTATTCCTTCAAAGGTTATTAACAAATGAATGCGAAGGAAGATACCTTCTTTTTAGGTTGAGTCTTAGCCAGCGCGCAAGCGCTGCTCTGGTGAAGATCTGTTGTAGTACAGTATGGGAGAGAAGCCCCGCCCACTCCCTGCCCTTATTTTTCATTGGCTGGTGTGTTTGTCCTTTGTAAATGCTGTCTTCTGATTCATTATGAGGCTTGTTAGTCCCTCCTTAGTACAGCCATGTCATCATTTGCATACTCCTATGGCTACTGGTCCCTTTACCGGTTGTTACACTGTACGTGTTCTATTTTCGCAGCAGCCGGGCCAGTGGCAGCCATTTGTTTCCTTTGCCATAGGTCTCCCATTTGAATGCGAGACCTATAGCATTGCAAATATATTTTTTTTTAATGTTTGCTTTTCGACATCGCCGCAGCTCGTTGTTTATTTTTTGGAACAAATATCTACTGCCAGACCCAGTCCTGAACAACAACCAAAACAGGCTAGTTAAGTAAAACGTTGGATCGAGAAACTCCTGTTCACTGCTCATCGCCTGCACTGGGCATGCTCAGATCACTGATGCTGGGCTGTGATGAGGTAAGGTGCCAGTGATTACAGAGCCGAATGCTTAAAACAATTAAATGTCTCAACATCTTACGTACCGCTGTCAGTAGACCCGACCGTGAGGTTGTCTACAGAAATCAAAATTCTGGTAGAGGAAGCTTTGAGTGAAGGCTGGATCACTAGTCAGGAAGCAGGCTTTCTGGTGACTTCCAACCCTACCATACCGTATTTTTACACCTTACCTAAGGTGCACAAACCCCAGAGACCACCTCCTGGGAGACCGATTATATCAGGTCTAGGCTCACTCTTGGAGCCATTGTCCGCTTTTGTGGATCATTTCTTGAAGCCCTTGGTCCAAACTATGCCCACCTACTTGAAAGATACCACTGACGTGCTACGAGCCATACCTGAGATTGACTATAATATTGAAACAGACTTCCTCGTTTCTTTTGACGTAGAGTCTTTATATACGTCAATACCTCAGGATGAGACTCTAGACACTGTTTGTGGTATCCTAAGCCACACCGAGCTGAATTCCATCACACCGGTCTCCTTTATCATGGCCCTGGCCAAGTTGGCCATGAAAGACAACTTTTTCAAATACGAGGACACGGTCTACCTTCAAACGTCAGGGACCAGCATGGGCAGCATTTTCGCCCCGAGCCTGGCGAATTTGTATGTCCATGCTTTTGAGCAACAACATGTCCTGACACCTACCAACCCCTTCCACCCCTACATCAAGTGGTGGAGGAGGTATATAGATGACATCTTGGTAGTGTGGCGAGGGGATCGTGACTCGATCCTCCTGTTTCATCAGTGGCTGAACATGCAAAACCAGTTCTTACTTTTCACTGTAGAGATCAACAAAGACAGGATTTCTTTTTTGGATCTCTCTATCTATGCTACTGACTCAGGGCTACAAAGTGAGCTATTTTGAAAGCCGATGGCTAGGAATTCTTTGTTGTCATATCAGAGCCAACACCCCAAAGCACTCAGAGATAACCTGCCCTTCGGGCAGTTTCTCCGTGTGAGACGTAACTGCTCTGAGAAAGATACCTTCTCTAAACATACCACTGAACTCTGTCAGCAGTTATCGGACAGACAATATCCAAGGAGTCTAATCAAACGCTCCCTCAAACGAGCTACCAACAATAACCGTTTGAGTTTATTGGACCCCCCTGTGCCTAAACCTCCGTCCGAACGTATTACTTTTGTAAGTATATTTAGTACTAAGTCCAATGCTATACAACAAATAGTCAGACGACATTGGAAGCTCTTAAATGCTGGCAACAACAGAATAGAAGCTCCTCTAGTTGCCTTTAAGAGGTCAACTAGCCTACGTGACAAATTGATTCACACGCGACCAAGAGATGTGCCGTGTAGACCCATTGGCACACTGTGGGATCTTCCAGCGGTCACAGGGCATCATCCATGTGGCACGTGTTCCGTGTGTCCCCAGACCACTCGTTTCCAAGAGATAGATATAGGTACGAGCCGCTCGTGGGTTCAAAATAATTTCACCAACTGCAACAGCTCAAACCTTATCTATCTACTGACATGTCCTTGTAGAATGAAGTATGTTGGGATGACGACAAGGAAGATACGCACCAGAATATTGGAGCATAATAGTGTGTTCAGGTGCAAGAAAACTGTATCCAAATTGGCTAAACATTTTTTGGACTGTAATCTACTAGAGACAGAATTTCTCTGGACAGTTTTGGAGAAACCGCATATTCCCCAACACGTGGCTGACATCTCTAGGTTTCTCTTCATGAAGGAACAGAGATGGATTTATAAATTGACCACAGCTAGCAGTGGGTTAAACGATGAAATTCCGTGGACTTTGCTCCACTGAGTTTCAGGATACCACAAATCAGTTATACTGCTCGTGCTGTTAGGTCGCCATTGGGGGACTGAACATGGGTGCAGCAACTCAGTATTCATGACAGTACAATTTGTAATGTCTGTCGATATATTATCTAGTTCACTACTTATTCACACTAACATACCTCCTCGACTAGACAGCATATAATATTTCCTGGAGGTAAGAAAGGGCCCATGACATAAGACGTGTATGATTGCCAGTCTGTCAAAGGAACCACGGTGGGTACCTGTGACGATCCATTCTTTGTTCATTTCCTGTCTAACCTCTTACATAACAGTAACCTTCATAATTTTGATAACATTAACATCTTAGGCGGTACCGCTACTTATCTAGTACAATTATGACTTGTTGTGTAGATAGAAACGAGGTTTGTAACAATGCCTGGTACGCATGACCTAATAATAACTAAAGGTGTCCACCTTAAGCATTATTGCCATGACTTGTGCTTTGTGGCTAAGAAAATACTCTTAGAAACGCTCCGAGCTCTGAATAACTAATAACCAGACAACCACTATGTTTTTGATCGTGGATCCGTCCTTGCTTGACATATGCGAACGCAGCATGATGGAACTACATTTTTCGACGCTCTGACGCGATTTTGTAGTTCTTTGGTCTACCGTCAGCTCACGCGATGTCATTACTAGGAACTACACGTTTTGACGCGATGACGCGTCTTTGTAGTTCTTTGTTTACCGTCGCGCTCGATAGAGAGATCATTCAGAACGCGATTGGGACAGAACTGCTCTAACTTTAAAGACGGCACAAGTAAGTCAAACGTGCCTTCTATCCTTTTTTATGTGGGAGAGGTGGTATTGCAAGATTGCGCGGTCTCTGGAAAACAAACACGACAGAGTAAGCCCCGCCCCCCTACATACTTTCATAAGCACCTAGAACACCGCCCTCGTTGCCTCCCTCAGAGCTCAGATGATAGCGGCGGGGCAACGACGGATAGGTGAGCAGAATACCTGTTGAGATCGTGGGTCGAGGTAGCAGCTCTTAAAAGGCTGGCACAGGCCCCATTAACCGTCTGGGTGTGCCATATACTAAAAGATACAAAAAGACCCCTTCACCCTTGATGGATTAACTAACAAAATTTGCCATGCGTGCCCAAAATAATCTATATAGACCTATGAATAAGTAAAATAGTATAGTATACTTCGTTTTCCGAAAATAGTGATGCAGAGCTAGGTATGGTCCCTCGTCTGCCTTGGGAGGGGTCGGGTCACTCCAGCAGATTAGAGATCTGTTTTTAGCGCTAACAGGCTCTGAAATCACAAGGGTGTCAATCAAGGAATTTGGGAGACAGATTAGGCTACTTTAGCCTGTGTCTTCTCCTGTTCACCCCCTTGTTTCCTTGCCTTTTTTAGAGCGGGCCTCAGTTTTTCCTGAGCAACGGACCAGGAGAGGTGAGGATTGCTCCCTGTACGATGCAGGTCAGTACATACATAAAAAATATAGTTACCTAGGCATGGAACTAATGCCAACCACCAGTCTCTGTTTTGGGACTCAAATAATTTTCGTTTAGTAAGTTTTTGTAACTTTTGCTTTTCTTTTTCTTTGCGAATAGACACAACTTGTACTGCTTGTTACAGAGGACTCAGAACAACATGTCTGACACAGTTGTATCCTTTGATTGATCTAGTTTATTCATTCACTCATTTTGCAGTAGCAAACGTTAAAGACTGTGGCCCTGAAGAAAGCCTGGGATTGTTTCCCTGATAGGCTGAAACATGTTGGCCGTACATATGCAGTTATATGGTTAGACTGCATCTTTGCACTGTTCTTGGTTTTAGTAAGGGAGCGATCAAGTGATATTAAAATTGTGTATTGATCTTCTATCCTTTTTTAACTCACCACATTATATATTTTGCACTGCACATGACTCCATCTTGTTCTCAGCTCATACGGTCTTCACTAAATTTTGAGATGTGATCCAGACACTCATATGGGATTGATTAGTCTCAATGATCATGGGACGACACCATTCCAACGTGGATGACCAAATGAGAATATATGATCTACATCTAACATTGATGGACATCCATTTCTTTTCTGTATGGGTCTGTTCGACATTTGTAGTGAATTCCCTTACATAGGCTATTGGTTGGTAATTTACTGGTTAACTACATAGTACATAGCCTTAGAAAAAACCTCCTCATTTAGTTAGTAAGGTTTTTATCGATAATTTAGAGCACACTAGGCTCTGCTATAGACCCCCAGTGTGTGTTTTTGGTAGTGAATTCCTAAAATTCCTGTCAAAAGAGCTATTGATCCATGTACTCCAGTTACCATAAGCCTCTTCTGGATATTTTGAGTCTGGAGGCATAGAGGACTCCAGGTCGCCGATCCATGCCTCCGGAACTGTCATGGGCCATTTTCTTCCTACTATTGTGTTTTCTTTCTCTTGTTGCTCTATCAAAGGTATCAGGCGATGCAGTGGGATCAGGCCATGGTCAGTCCATGGCATCCATATGGGATCTAGTACCCTCAGTCTCGGGTTATTTGAAAAAATAGGTTAAAGAGGTGTCCTTTCTCATGGGTGGCCGCCAATACCAATTGTTCAACCTGTAAAGCTTCCTTGTCAGCAAAACATCTCCTGGCTGTAGGATCATTGAAGTCATCCAGGTGGATATTAAAGTCGCCTAACCCTGTAATGGCACTCTTGACAGCTTCCCACATTTGTGCAAGTCCATGTCTTTATATTCTTCATTTTTCTTTCATAGTAGAGTGGCTACACAACGCACCTGTCGGCAACAAATTGTAATTAATAATTTAAAATATAGATAGATTGCCTTTGGCTTCTCCTAGTGAAGTGCTACTCTTTTATACCTCATGCTATTGGCTATTTAGTGCATCATCCCGCCTTCTGATGAGTACTTCACTGGGATGCACGTGTTTACACCTCAAAAGTACATACAGTCTTCACACCGTTTATGACATTCAGTTATTTTTTTATGAATACGTTATATTCAGACAGCAGTCTTTTTTTTGTACTTTTCCCTCCGTCCATGCCAGAGCCTTTAGTGCAACCTTTACTGTGATGCCCAGCATTTGTAAAGGATTGTGTTAACGTGCGTTGGCATATGGAAGTTAGATTCTGTGGCTTTGAATTTATGTCAGGAACGCCCACTTTGCATCTCATTAGAGATGCAAAGGTAGGCGTAGTGCAAAAGGGTGCTAACATGCGAATATTCAAGTTAGTACCCTCTTGCTGATAGAGTGATGGTTTTACCTCCGCTTTTCTGGCTTTTAAAGCCAAAAAAGCGGAGATAAAGCCCTTGCTGATATTCCCCAAAGGCCTGCGCACCCCACTGTCAGAAGCAGTTCTTGACTGTGCTCCAAGCTCGCACCTCCACAGCATCCCCTCTTGATTGCTACTTCTTCCTTCAATTAGAAGGAGCCGGTGCACGGTGTTGCACATTGGTGGAGTACAGAAGTGCGTTAGAAGCCATGCGCCAGGTAAGTGTGCCAACCCACTGAGGCTCCAGCATGTATTATTTTTAATAATATAGACACTTCGGAGCCAAAGGACCAGCTGCAGCTGTACTGTTCATCTCTGAGTTCAATCAACTGGTGTAACAGAGTTTGGAAGGTTTACAACACATTTGCACATTTTCAAAGCAGCTTTTTGCAGTGGGTCGAAATGTATTTCGTTTATTTTTTACATTAAAAATAAATACCGTTTTTTTTATTTTGCCTGCAATTCAGGTGCCCTGTTAGAGGTTCCTTTTTTTATTTATTTTTTTAGGTATCGCCTAAGGCAGAGCATGCGCTTTTGCTTGCATGATCTTTTGGTTTTCAACTATAGAGTTAGAGGCTGCCCTTGCTCACCGATGGTTGACTTCATCATCACTCTCGTGTGCTCGCTTGTGGTCAGCGGCCATGCCATAGGATTCATTCCCCTTTGTATGTTTGTTGCACCCCTGGAGTATGTATGCGGCACTCGTGTCCTTCCGCTGATCATTTCTAGGTGCTACTTTTTTCACTGTATTAAAGCTCTCGACGAAAAGGCCTGCTTTTCATCTATCGCCCTTGTGTACTTCTCCCTCCTCCTGCTTCCACCCACCTTCTGCTGTCAGTCTGCTCCCCCCAGCCCCTCCCTCCCTTGTTTTTTTGCTTGCCCCTTCCTCCCATCCTTCGTTGTCCACCTGCTTGCTTCCAGCCCCTCCCTTCAAATCTGTTGTTTCATAGAAATAGGTATCGCAATTCCTAGATGTTGAACTGTTGGCATTGTAAATTGAAAATGCCATTTATTTATGTCTTTAAAAAACAAGTGCAAAAATAAAAGGCATTGTCATGTACAATACCAATAGGTCAAATCTTCTAAAATGCGAGACCTATTGCATTGCAAATGCTTGTTTTCTAAAGTAACTGTTCGTTCTCTGCTCACTGCTCGGTCCATCATGCTCAGGTTGGGTCCGCTCCATGTGGTCAGATGCACCGTCACAGGGGGGTTGTGTCCATCCGCGTCATCAAAATCTTTGGCCCTGGGCCCTCTGAGGCTTATTGCCATATTGCATCACGTGCAACTTTTTTTTTTTTTTTTAAACTTCATCAGGTGCATCATCGAAGACCCCGCCCCCAGGGATGCAGGTGTTGGGGGCGTCCTCTCAGTCCTCCAATTGTGTGCTCTGTTACATTGCGGGCGTTGTTCTCTGCCTCTTTGTAGCACGTTGGAGTCTGTTTGAGCAGCATGGATGGGCGTTAATAGCTACATTCTGATTGGATGTCCAGAATCACCAGCAAGATTCCTGAAGATAAGTGAACACCGAGATTTATTTATAGATGACCGGTTTCTGTGAGTGAGTGGTTTGTCAGCACCCCCCATGGAGCTCTGCCTCATGAGGATGAAGTATCCTTATGGGCCGCACTGATGCTGGCAGGAGGCAGGCGTTGTGCAGGTGTCACAGCAACCATAGGGTGACCAACTGGCATTGGTGCAAATTCAGGACAGTGAGTGTCAAAATTCAGGACAAAAATTCAGGACAGGAGGTCAAAATTCAGGACAAAATTTTAGGACAATTGGATACGTTTTACAGACACATCAGAGGTCGCGCAATGGTATATAAGTAAGCCCAGCCATATCCAAACATATTCAACCATTTGCAAACCTATCCGTCATGTATCCTTCCATCTTTCATTTCACTCACCCATCCCTTCATCCATCCTTTCACTCATCCATCCATTATCCATCCATCCACCCTCTTACCCTATCCATCTGTACACTCATCCATCCACCCAGTCACTCATTCTTCCACCCATCCACCCTTTCAGTCATCCATCATCCTCCCTTTCTCTCTCCATCGACCCTTTCACTTAGCAATCCTTCCTTCCATCCATCCACCCACCCATCCATCTACCCAGTCACTCATGAATCCATCCATTGACCTTATCACTCATCCATCCTTTCTTTCATCCATTTATCCTTTCACTCCTTCACTCATCTATTCATCCTTTAGTCCATCTACACTCCCTTTCACTCATCCATCCTTACATCCACCCTTTCACTCATCTGTCCATCCATTCAGTCTTGCACTTATCAATTCATCAATCCATCCATCATTTCACTCATTCATCCACTCACTCATCCACCGTTTTACTCATCCATCCTTTCACTCATCCATCCACCCAGTCACTCATCCACATTTGTACTCATCCATCCTTTCACTCATCCATCCACCCTTTTACCCATCCAGCTACCCTTCCACCCATACATACAGCCATTTACCTTTTCTGTCTTCCATCCTTCCACTCACTCATCAATCCATCCATCCTCTCTCATTATCCATCTATTCAATCTTTCATTCATTCATTCACCCTTGCACTAATTCATCCACCCATCCCTTCACTTACTCACTCGCCCACCTTTTCATATTAATTTTGAGCTGAGCCTTTTTGAGCTGCAGGAGCCATTCCTGGACTGGGACAGAAGCCACCCAGGGCAGAGACTGGATCCACCACAGGTCGAGAGGGAGGGACAGGAGCCATCACTGGGGAGGGGGGGCAGGAGGGGGACCAGGATCCACCAGGGTGGGCACAGGGGTGGGCATGCGGTATTCTAGTATCATCCTGGTCTCTTCCAGGGTGGGGGAGGGCTCCTCACCCCCTCCTGGACAAGACAATTAGAAGTCAGTCTCTCTTTCCAAACTGTTACTTTTGCCCCCCTCCCCCCACACTGATGTACAATACTTAAAGGAGATACTCTGAGAGAACTTAATTAACTGATTGTCCTCCTTACTTTGTCAATCAGTGTGGGTGCGATTGTGCCAATTTCTTTATTTTATTACATTAAAGACTGCATGTTTGAAGAATTGAGGTTTATAATTTAGTGACAGTAATTAAGCTCCGTGCTGTGAAGAGAGCCACGTGCTGCCTCGGTGTAATCCAGACCAGTTGTAGGATGTTTGGGGCCCTGGGCAGAAAGGGAATGTCTCACACCAATTGCAGATAAAAGACGCATTCAGGGATGTTTGCATCTGAACAGATGCCCCTGCTCCTGAAGCTGCAGCTCCCCCCACCCCCACCTCTCAGTCACCTTCAAGCACCTCTTAACAGCTCATCAAGGGCTGGAGGGTGAGGGGTGGGGGCTGCAGCTTCAAGAGCAGGGGCATCTATTCAGATGCAAACAGCCCTGAATGCGTCATGTCAAGTAAAGAAGCGAAGTGGGTGGAAGCTGTGCCGGCGTTAGGGAAATGCGACCGGTGCCCGGTTAAAATTACGGACAAATGGCGTCCGTTAAAGAATCCTTCACGGACAACGGACAGACGGCCGAAATTACGGACTGTCCGTGAAATTTACGGACGGTTGGTCACCCTAAGCAACCAGGCCACTTAGAGGGCGAACATACCAACTGAACTACCTCTTGGATCACTGTTTGCATTCTTGCCAGGGTGGAGGAAGCATGGATGTTTCTAGATTCATGTTTGTAAACTATCACTTTAAAAATACTTCTCTGTGCACGGATATATATTTCTTTTTATAATTCTGTTTATTGAAAATAAGGCATAAGAAAAAAGAAGACAGTACAGAAGAATCGCATCATAATAACATACAACATCTCCGAGAGGAAGGGGGGGGATCAAGGTACATACTAGTCAAAGAATTTACGGGGATGGGGGCACATCAAACATAGAATCTCTGGGTGGTACACATATCTCTCCCCTATATTTATTCCAAAGTCCACAAACTGATGTCCACTTCCGAGGTCGGCCTCTCGCTATATACACAGACTTCTCCCGAAACATACACCAATCCATATCATTTCTCCAACTCTCGAGGGTAGGAGGCCTCTCCGATCCCCATTGCTGAGCAATGTTCCTTTTTGCGATCATAAAACCTAGTGTGGTCCATTGTGTTTGTGCCAAGTTGAGATGAGTAGGTTCCCATATATTAAGGAGACATCTCCTCGCCTCTGGTAACAGGGCAATCCCCAAAACCACCCGCATAGTATCAGGGATCTTACCCCAATATTCGGTGACATATCGATACTCCCAAAATATATGGAGGAATGTACCCAGAAGACCACATTTTCGTCTACACAACCCTACATCCGATAACCCCATCCGGACAAGGCAGGGGCCTGTGACATAAACTCTGTGTAATATTTTAAACTGAACAAGCCGCAATCGCGCTGGGATCGCGACCACTTTTGGAGAGGACACAGCCAATTGCCAATCCAATCCTCATCATCCAATTCTATGCCATCTCGCGCCCATTTATCCCTCAGCTCCCTAAGTAGGTCCGCCCTATGATTAATCAACTTCTTATAGATCAGGGAAATGTTTTTTTCGGGGAGATGACCGTCCAAAATTCTATCCTCGAGAGGTGAGGCCTCAGGGAGATCCCCATCCTCAGGCAGGGCTGCTTGCAACGCATGGCGGATTTGTGCATAGCGAAAGTACTCAGTTCCCAGCAGCTCGAACTCGACCCGCAGTTCTTCGAATGACTTGATCTTCCCCTTGCCCCAGATATCCTTAATAGTCGAAATCCCTATCAGATCCCACTTATCAAATCCTTTCGTGTTCCAAAGCTTCCCTAGACGTTCCGAGTCAAACAGAGGGGTAGCTAGCGTTAGCCAGTCCCTCCATCCCAAAGAACTCCTGGCAATCCGCACTGCGTGTTTAGTTGGCCCTGTCAAGTTCAGCTTCGTTGACTTAGAATACAGTGCCCTATTGTAACTACCTCCAGGGAGGAGCCACCTGTCCATCGCATATCCGGGATCAGTCACTGACCCATATGTTCCCTGGTTGATTGCAGCCAGTTGGGAAGCCCAGTAACATTGTTTGATGTCCGGGAGGGCAACACCTCCATCATACCACGGAAGCGTCAGTTTAGCTAAAGCAATACGGGGTCTGTCCTCCCACAATAAACTACGCTGCAACCCTTCCACCTCACGAAAATAACCAGCCGGCACTACATCCAAGGTATTCTGAAGAGCATAAAGGAAACGAGGAAGAGACATCATTTTAAAAAGACCTGCTCGATCCAACAACGATAGGGGAAGTTTCCTCCAATTTGCAGTGTTGCTCCTAAGCCTCTGCAAAGGGGGAAGAAGGTTCTTGGCATTCCGGATCGCCGGGTCCAAAGAAATAAAAATCCCTAGATACTTGAACCCGCCCGTGTTAATTTGAATAGGACAATTTCGCGGAGGGACCGGTGTCTCCCCCTTAAGAACAAACAAAAGAGATTTCCCCCAGTTGATGAAGAGCCCGGAGTTTCTACCGAAGGAGGCCAAAATGTCGCACACAACTATGAGGGACTTCCTAGGGGAGATCAGATAAAGTAAAATATCATCCGCGTATAAGGAAATCCGGTCCTCCCAATCAGGGGACCACCGAATGCCTCTAATAGAGGGCTCCTAACGAATCAAAGCCACCAGGGTTTCCAGGGCCAGCGAGGAAAGAAGGGGAGAAAGGGGCCAACCCTGCCGAGTGCCCCGACCAAGAAGAAAGGACACAGAGACACGATTATTAACCACTATCTGGGCGAGCGGCTCAGTGTACAATAAACGCACCCAGCGAATAAATTTGGTGCCAAATCCAAATTTAGCTAGGACTGCCCAAAAATAGGGTCATTCTACGGAATCAAACGCCATTGTTGTATCAAGTGAAGCGATTATGGCCGGTTCCTGCAGGGTGTGAGCCCTGGCCAGCACCCCATGCAACCTACGCAGATTCAGAGCCGTGTTTCTGTGAGGAATAAAGCCCGATTGATCTGGATGTATCAGTTCGCTGATCACTTTAACCAGTCTATTAGAAAAAAGCTTGGCAAGTATCTTGGGTTCCGCGTTCAATAAGGAGATAGACCTATAGGAGTCACAATTCGTCTTCGGTTTACCCTCCTTACGTATTACCACCACCGACGCAATTCTCTGATCGTACGGCAGTACCCCCCTCTCCCGAGCCTCAACAAACATATCTTTAAGATGAGGAGCCAGCTTATCTGCCCTGAGCTTATACAATTCAATTGGGAGCCCATTGGGTCCTAGTGCCTTACCCGAGTTCAAGGAGCGAATAGCCTAAGCTATCTCGTCAGTTGTCAGGGCACTATCCATAAAGCCACGGTCTTCATTGGACAAAGACGGGAGCTGTATGTCGCGAAGCAGCAAATGAGAATCCTCTTCTGGCCGTTCCGAGACTGAGGTATAAACAGTCTGAAAATATGTCGCAAAGCTATCGATAATACTCTGGGGATCAGTGAGCACCTCTCCCTCAGCTGTAACAATTTCTGGAACAACACGCCCCGCCCTGTCCTTTCTATCCAACCATACAAGAGGTTTCCCTGCTTTATCCCCTAGATGGTAAAGCCTACCTTGCTGCTCCCTGCCAAGAGCCCTGGCATTGTCAGCGAGCAGAGATTTATAATCATGCTGCTTAAGGTTCAGAATATGCAATTTAGCCCGAGTTACCTCCCGCTCCAGTTGACCTTCCAAATGACCTATCTCGGTCTCCGCTTCAACAATATCCTTATTCCTTTCCTTTTTCGTACCAGCTATCAATTTAAGAGCCTGACCCCTATTGACCGTTTTAAAGGCTTCCCAGATAGACACAGAGGAGGACACGACCCCCTATTCTTCAGAAAATAATGATCTATCGCATTAATAAGGTCCTTACGAAGTTTGGGATTATGCATATACCAGGGGTTGATAGGGGCCACTCTACCCGCCGAACCCAAAGTGACACGAAACCGGAACCAGAGTGGGGAGTGGTCAGAGATACCCCGGGCCAGATGAACCGCTTCAGTTACGTACGAGGCATGGGCCGCAGGCACCAGACAATAATCTAAGTGGGAGAGACTGCCGTTGGCGCCTGAGTGGAAAGTATATTGTCTCTGGTCTGGGTGAAGTAACCTCCAGCTATCCACTAAACCCATTGCATCAAGGAAATGGGCAGCCATCGCTGGGCACACCACATATCTCACTGGGGATGTCTATCCATGTCTCCAGAAACCACTGCGTTCAAGTCTCCCCCCAAGATAAGTAGTCCTATCGGGAGGTCCAACAGGAGCTTTCCCAAAACTACGAAAGTAGTGGTTTGCATACCCGGGGGGACATACGCCGACAAGAGGGCAATAACATGCCCTTCCCATCGACCCACTACCCCAACATGTCTACCCCTGTCGTCCTCTAACGTGGAGTCAATCACCAATGGGAGCGCCTTTCGAATCAGGATACCCACCCCCCTGGACCCAGACGTGAATCCCGCATGAGCCAACAACTTGTACCCCATTCTATGCATGGCCTTACAAGAATTACCCACTAAGTGTGTTTCCTGAAGCAAAACCACATCCGGTGCTTGACGTTTAAGACATTGAAGAACCACAGTACGCTTAATTTTATCCCCCAACCCATTTACATTCCAACTCAAAACCTTCAATTCCCTACCCCCATCATCATACATATAAAAGGAGCGAAATTCCTCTGTCCGTTGCATGCTATTCAAACATATTGTACTGATGCCATCAAAAACTAAAACCAAAAAAGAAAAAGAAAAACAACAACACACAATAACAAAATCAAAAACTCCACACACACTCAACTCCTCTCCCCCCACCCTGCACCTCTGCACTCGGCTTCCGCCTATCCCCAACTCGCAGTGCGCCTGTCGCCCCATAATATAACTAACCGACTATCTAAAGGTAGAAATAAGGAGGAAGGCAGCTCCGATAGAGTCCTACCCAGCCCCGGTAGCATCTATTTCTGCGCCTAATTCGGATCATTGCCCAAAAGGACTCTGCGCCATCCCGCCCACGGACCCCAGTCGGCTCTTACTACTCCTGGTTCTGATCTCCCCCCTCCTCATTTTCAGGCCTCCAGCCCCTGGTTGGGGCTGAGTCTCTAACCAGTCTGAGGCGATGTCCGGATTGTAAAAAAAACAAGTTTTACCGTTGGCCTCAATCCTCAGCCGGGCCGGAAACAACATGGCGTATTTCAGGCCCCTGTCTCTTAGCTTTTTCTTAATCAACAGGATTCCCTGATGCTGCTTCTGGACCGCTTGCGTAAAATCCGGGAAAAAGGAAAGACTAGTATTCTCAAATCTCAGAGGGCCTCCTGACTTGGAGGCTTGCAGGATAGCGTCTCAATCTCTGAAATTGAGCACCTTCGCAATCATCGGTCGGGGGGAGCTCCAGGCCTTGGCCTCCCGCCCGGGTGTGTGCCCGTTCGATAGTAAAGAAATTACTCAAACCTTTGGGCTGAAGATGTTTGAGAACCAGGTCCTCCACAAACTAATCCGGCACTGGGCCCTCTGCCTTCTCCGGTATACCAACAATTCGGACGTTGCATCTGCGGGCCCTCCCTTCATAATCGTCCAGTTTCCGGCTCGTAAGGTCCCCAGCCCGCTGAAGGTCCCGCACCTCCTGCTGTAGCGACGCCACATCGTCTATCAAGCTGGCTGTTTTAATGTCCAGAGACTTGACCTTTTCACTGGTCTTAGTAAGATCGGCACGGAGAAGGTTGACCTCAATGGTCACCGCATCCAGTTTTTGATCAAGCGATTCCATATTCTGCCCTAAAGATGTTTTCACCCCCTCTATGGCCGCCATCACATCCAGCAAGGTAGGCTCAGGCAGAGCGTCAGCTGAATCTTTTTCCGGGTCCTGCACCTTTCTCGAAGGGCTGCGTGTACCGGTGTACCGGTCCAGGTTATTGGCCTGGACATATCGGGATCCTTTAGTAGACCGAGATTGTGGCCTATCACTTACAGGTTTAGTCGCCATCCTTCACCCACACCAGGACTGCACCCGTGTCAGCAAACCCGGTTCCACTGATCCAAACCACAAAAAGGGGGCCGATTCCCAAAGGGAGACAACTTTGTAACCGTCTGTTGCAACATTGCTGGGCCCGAACACTGCTCGATCCCCGCCTAGTCAGGATTCGTTGGCAGGCGCCCCACATGCACGGATATATTAAGGTGAAATGATTCTTCATGTTTAAGGAATGAACGATTTTTTATAGAGCACGTTTGTAGCAAGATGTCTTTAAAAAATGTGTTCCTAAAGTGAAGTGGTACAGGACACCTTTAGTTCTTTTCTTTTACTTTAGTTAATAAGTTTGTTGGAAATAAATGCTTGCCCCTTTAATTAGCATGTGTCCGAATAGTAGAGCTCTTTCGAGTGCACAGCAGCCCAGCGCTGTTCACCGGGGGCCTGACACTGAATTTCTGTCTCCAAATGCTCTTTGGTTAACATGGTCTATGTAAATATTGTGTTTGATAATTGTCTATGTTGGTATTTCGGCTGAAAGAGCCATTTGCTGCTGCATAATAGACAAGCGTAGGAAAAATACTCGTTGATGGTAAAACATTTAATAATTGTTTCGTAATGTAATGCCCGACTTTAGCAGACTGTAAGGACCTAGCAAAGGTGCAAGCTTCTGCACCCTAGAGGTAAGACATCCGTACCATGGCGCTTCCTCTTCTGTCCGGTACAGAATCCCATGACAGGCACATGCGCAGACAGGGGCACAGACACACAGGCGCAGTCACAGACACACAGGCGCAGACACAGGCACAGAAACACATATAGAGGCATAGACACAGACACAGAGGCACAAAGTAAACATAGAGCTTCCTCTTCTGTCAGGTACAGAATCCCATGACAGGCACAGTTGCAGACACAGGGGCAGACCCACAGGCACAGACTGAACAGAGCCCTTCCTCTTCTGTCCGGTACAGAATCCCATGACAGGCACATGCGTAGACACAGGCACAGACATACAGACACAGACTGAACAGAGCCCTTCCTCTTCTGTCCGGTACAGAATCCCTTGACAGGCACATGCGCAGACACAGGCACAGACACACAGGCACAGACACAAACACACAGGCACAGACACAAACACTGACACAGACGCACAGACCTAGAGGCACTGACGCAGACACATACTAAACATGGTACTTCCTCTTTTGTCAGGTACAGAATCCCATGACAGGCACATGCACAGACAGGGGCACAGACACACAGACACATGAGCAGACACAGACACACAGGCGCAGACACAGGCACAGACACACAGGCACAGACACAGACACAGACACTGACACAGACGCACAGACCTAGAGGCACTGACGCAGACACACACTAAACATGGTACTTCCTCTTCTGTCAGGTACAGAATCCCATGACCGGCACAGGCGCAGACACACAGACAGAGGCAAAGACACAGACTAAACATAATCCTTCCTCTTCTGTCCGGTACAGAATCCCATGACAGGCACATGCGCAGACAAGGGCACAGACACACAGGCACAGACACACATGCACAGACACATGCACAGACACAGGCACTGACACAGGCACTGACACAGGCACAGACACACAGGCACAGACACACAGACACAGACACAGGCACAGACACAGGCACTGACACAGGCACAGATTCACAGACCCACAGGCACTGACACAGACACACACTAAACATGGTACTTTCTCTTCTGTCAGGTACAGAATCCCATGACAGGCACATGCGCAGACAGGGGCACAGACACACAGACACAGGAGCAGACACAGTCACACAGGCGCAGACACAGGCACAGACACAGGCACAGACACAGGCACTGACACAGGCACATACACAGGCACAGACACACAGGCACAGACACACAGACACAGGCACAGACACACAGGCACAGACACACAGGCACAGACACACAGACACAGGCACAGACACAGGCACTGACACACAGGCACAGACACACAGGCACAGACACACAGACACAGGCACAGACACAGGCACTGACACAGGCACAGACCCACAGGCACTGACGCAGACACATACTAAACATGGTACTTCCTCTTCTGTCAGGTACAGAACCCCATGGCCGGCACAGGCGCAGACACACAGACAGAGGCAAAGACACAGACTAAACATAACCCTTCCTCTTCTGTCCGGTACAGAATCCCATGACAGGCACATGCGCAGACAGGGGCACAGACACACAGGCACAGACACACAGGCACAGACACACAGGCACAGACACACAGACACAGGCACTGACACAGGCACAGACACAGGCACTGACACAGGCACAGACACACAGTCACAGACACAGGCACAGACACAGGCACTGACACAGGCACAGATGCACAGACCCACAGGCACTGACACAGACACACACTAAACATGGTACTTCCTCTTCTGTCAGGTACAGAATCCCATGACAGGCACATGCGCAGACAGGGGCACAGACACACAGACACAGGAGCAGACACAGACACACAGGCGCAGACACAGACACACATACACAGGCATAGACACAGGCACAGACACCAAGGCACAAACTAAACATAGAGCTTCCTCTTCTGTCAGGTCCAGAATCCCATGACAGGCAAAGGCTCAGGCGCAGACACAGGCACTGACACAGACTAAACACAGCCCTTCCTCTTCTGTCCGGGACAGATGACAGGTACAGGTGCAGACACACAGACACAGACACAGGCAAAGACACAGACTAAACACAGCCCTTCCACTTCTGTCCGGTACAGAATCCCATGACAGGCACATGCGCAGACATAGGCACAGACACATAGACACAGGCACAGAGACACAGGCACAAACTAAACATAGAGCTTCTTCTCCTGTCAGGTACAGTAACAGAATCCCATGACAGGCACAGATGCAGACACAGAGGCAGACCCACAGGCACAGACAGACTAACTATGGTGCTTCCTCTTCTGTCAGGTACAGAATCCCATGACAGGCACAGGCGCAGACACAGGCACAGCCATACAGACACAGACTGAACAGAGCCCTTCCTCTTCTGTGCGGTACAGAATCCCATGACAGGCACATGCACAGACACAGGCACAGACACACAGGCGCAGACACAGGCACAGAAACACATACACAGGCATAGACACAGGCACAGACACAGAGGCACAAAGTAAACATAGAGATTCCTTTTCTGTCTGGTACAGAATCTCATGTCAGGCAAAGGTGCAGACACAGGGGCAGACCCACAGGCACAGACAGAGACTAAAAAATGTGCTTCCTCTTCTGTCAGGTACAGAATACCATGACAGTCCCAGACACATAGGTACAAACCCAGGCGCAGATACTGGCACAGACACAAGCACAGACATAGGCCCAGGCACAGATGCAGACACAGGCACAAACACAAGCGCAGACACGGGCACAGACACAAGCACACACATCCCTGATCTCAGTACATAACAACAAACAAAGGACTTCTATACTCTTTTCTATCTCTCTAACTTGGCGGCCATCTTGGACTAGTCAATCCTCATCACTTTACCATGCCTGAAGAAGCGGCCATCTTAGGCTAGTCAAAATCCCTACTCCTCCATACCCACTTCTTAACTTTACCACCCACACCTTCCTCACACTCACCATAGCTCTCTTCCTACACCTACCCACACATCCCCCCTCACCTACCTCTTCCCCTACTTCCAACATGGAACCCACGGGCAAACACACATATAAAATTAATTACCCCCCCAGAGCTTTCCAAAAAAAACGCAAAACGTTTTAAACACAACTTCTTAAAATCCCACCCTGAAACCCCCTTTGTAGACACCTACTTCTCTCTTAACAATGGAGCCAAGAGCACCGATATCATCCTATACACTATACGCAGAGCACAATGGAGAAAAGCATTCCTCACCCTACTCACCATCTCGACCACCAGGAAAACTGCCCATGGCGTAACACTTTCCACCACACCATCCCAATTATACCCAGCTAGAGCAACCATCACTATCTACAACAACTGTACTATTTTAATTCAATCCACAGACAGAAACCTTGACCTATTTGACAACTTGTTCCCCACTTTCAAAGAATACATCTCCAACCCTCAGATCCCACACCATCCGGCCTCCAATCCCAACGTCCTTGACTCCACAGCACCTCCTAACACTAACACGCACCTCTTCCCTACCCCCAGTACTCTACTCTATCACCCTCCGGCTACAGACTCTTCACACTCCTCAACCCCAGACTCTGATCCCCCCATCTCTATCAACCACCCCATCCCCACCCCCTCCACCCCACCCCCACATAACCCGCCCCTCACACTTCCGATTAGCTTCTCAGAACACCCCACCTCCCCTAACTGCACCCCACGCCACATGACTTTCTCTCATCCCATCTCCCCCCCACACTTTGCACTCCTGCCACTCCTAGCCTTCACTCCTCCCTCAACCTCTCCCCCCCACTCTCAGTCCCCACTATCCTACCCTCACCCCCGCAACCCCAAGCCTCCACAACTCCCCCAATTGCCCTACCCCTCCTATCACTGATTCCCTGCCCAATAACACCAACACCCTCATGAATCCTTTCACTCCCCTCCCCCAACCCCCCTACCCACCCGAACACCAACCCTCTCACTAACACCTCCAACCCCCTCACTAACACCTCCACTCCACTCCCCCCTACTCCAGTAACCTTTACACCTGCTCACCCCCAATGCCCATCCCCAACTCCTTACCCAACCCCATGCTGGACATGATTATGTCCACCCTCCTCCAAGTGAAAGAGGAACTCCACACCCTCAAACAGTTACTCCTCACACACCCCAGACATCCCCTACCCACCACCACTTCTCCACCTAACAACATATCCCCCTCACATCATACGCACCCTACCACACAACACTCCCCACACTGGACCTCTATCCCCTCTCGCAATACCACCAACCGCTCCCGACGCACTACCAATACACTGTCGGACCACGACATACACACCCTCCTCCACACATACATCCCGGTTTCCCAAAACCACTTAGCCACCACACACCTGTCCATCCCAACGATTCTCTCTAACCCCCTCAGGCACCCCACGCAAAACAACAGAGACTCCGTCCCCAATAACCTCACAAAAGTCCCCCTCACTCTAGAACTCTCCTCCACCCTCTGCACCCCCAGACTCAAATGCACACTTCTCAACTGCAGATCGGCCCAAAGACACTCCTCGGAGGTCGCTGATCTTATCATTACTTTGGACCTTGACCTTGAAACATGGTTAACTGAATCCTCTACACCTATCATGGATATCCTAGTCCCCCCCAACTACTGCATCATTAGACTTGACAGGCCCAGCAAGACAGGCGGTGGAATCGCATGTATTTACAGGAGCAACATTTCAGTTAATAAAGTCACCGCCCCCTCTCTTACCTCCTGTGAATACATCTGCCTTGATGTCATCAGCGAAAGCAAACCTGTATGCTCACTACACATCATCTACCACCCACCGGGGGACAACCTCACCTTCTCCCAACAACTCATGGACACAATCTCAACCAATTTCAGGACGGCAAAACACTCAAATTTTCCTTGGCGACTACAATCTCCATTGGAATGATCGCTGTGACACAGTGGTAAATAGCCTCAAAAACTTCCTCAACGCTCTTGACCTCACCCAAATATGCAACAGTCCGACCCATGACAAAGGCTCTATCCTCGACCTTATCATCTCCAAAGAAGACTCTATTCAACTTGAGTCAATCCAACCCTGTGACTGGTCAGATCATCATATTGTCACATTCTTCATCAATGAAAAAGTTAAACTTAACCCGGTTCAATCCTCCAAGCCCAAAGTTTGGAAAAGAGACCTGAAGAAACTCAACCCAAACTCTTTATCCCCTAACAGCTGCAATCTCCTACTGCCCCCTACCGGCGCTACGGACGTTCAATCCTTGACTGACCCCTATCTCAACGCTATGACCTCAATAATTAATGAGGCTGCACCCATGCAACTGAAAAGAGTCTCCACTAAGATCTCCAAACCATGGTACGATGGGAGTCTCAATAAAAATAGACGGCCAATGCGAATGGCAGAGCACACCTGGAGATCAGCTCCCTCAGCACTGCACCTAAAAACTCTGAAGAAAAAGAGAAACGCCTAATTCAGGAAAATAAAACGCTCAAAATCAGATTTCTTCAGCCTCCAGCTCGACCGTCCAAGAAAACAGTTTGAGCTAATCAGAACACAATCCAAGGAACAACCCCAATCACTCAGCACTATGGGCGATACACCTTCCTGTGAAGACTTCTCTGCTTTCTTTAACCAAAAAACTGACAACATAAGGAGCGATCTCCTCATTGACACAAGCCTTTACTCTAAACCCCACCGCATAGCACCCACTGAACCAAAAAACAATGCTACATGGTCCTCCTTTGGCACCTACTCTGAAGAAGAAATTGGCAGACTGCTCAACACCTTGAAACCATCCAATCACCTCACTGACCCCCTTCCTGCTAACGCTGTAAAAGACTTTACCCCCTTGCTCCTCCCACTCTGGATTAAAATTATTAACAGCTCACTTCAACAAGGAACCATCCCTGACTCCCTCAAAGTAGGACAAGTCACACCTCTACTAAAGAAACCAACAGCCGAACCCCACTGATCTAAACAATTACCGTCCTATTACCAATATCCCCACTCTCGCCAAACTGTTAGAAAAATGCGTACAACTGCAATTGACTAAACACATAGATCAGTTTGATCTCCTCAACCCTCATCAATCAGGCTTCCAAGCAGGACACAGTACCGAAACTGCTATGACTCACATAATTGACGACGCCCTCCAAATCTTAAATCAAAACGATACCTGCCTCCTCATCCTTCTTGATCTCTCTTCATCATTCGACACCGTTAAACATGAGAACTTACTCGAACTATTAAACACAAGAATGGGTCTATCTGGGACTGTTCTCAAGTGGTTCACTTCCTTTCTACACAACCGGTCTCAGAAATTCAAGAGCAACAACTTGATGTCCTCTCCAGTACCTGTATCGTTAGGCATCCCCCAAGGATCCTCCCTATCCCCAACATTGTTCAACCTAGTTATGGAACCTCTCACCACCTTGTTACAAGCATCCAATATACACTTTCACATGTACGCCGATGACACCCAACTATATCTCAAAGTACAATCCCCCAAAGACATTCTGCACCTGAACTCGACGATCAGAAGCACCCAATCATGGCTTGCCGATAATCACCTCAAACTCAATGCTCTGAAAATTGAGTTCCTTCTGATCTCACCTCCCGCGAAAATCTCTACCACTCAAACTTGGCTTAAGCACCTAACTGCACTCAATGTCCAACCTACCATCGTGGACTCAGCAAAATCTTTAGGCATAACACTTGACGCCAATCTCAACATGCAGCAGCATATCAGCAAGGCAACTAAGGGAGCGAACTTCCAAATCAATACCTTAAGGAAACTCAAACCCTTCCTCCCAGCCAAAGACTTCCAAACTGCAGTACAAGCACTAGACATCCCTCGCATAGAATACGGCAGCATCGCCCTCTGCGGACTCCCCCTAACTACAACTGCACCCCTAAGAGCTTCTGTAAACGCTGCAGCGAGACTTATCACTAGATCAAAAAAACACACATATTTCCCCTGGCTTTAAATCCCTGAACTGGTAGCCTTTTGAAGCCAGAATTCATCTGAAAATCGCCTGTATGGCGCACAAGGCTGTACACCTGAACTCACCTGGCTACCTCACTCAGAAGCTGACAATTTCTGGCGGCTCTAGAACCACTAGAAGCACAAACAATCTTCTGCTGAAGCCTCGAAGATTCCGGAAGGAAAAAACTTATAAACGCTCCTTCTCAGGAATGGCACCCAGGATCTGTAACTCACTGCCTCCTGAAACCAGGCTCATCTCCTCCACTACACTTTTTAAGAAAGAAGTAAAAGCTATCCTCATGGCTGAATACACTTTAACTACTATTTTTTTTTTTTTTTTTTTGGCTCTGCACCGATCTGTACTACTTAATTGATCCCTTTGCTTACTTGTTTTACTTGTATTATCGACTTACCTGAATGTCTATGCTCCCTCTTATTTGTACTATTTGAATTATTGACTTACCTGTTTGACTATGCTCCCTCATGTACCTACCCTACCTCACTTTTTACCTACAATTACGCTATGCCCAAATGCCTGTTATGCACTCTCCTGTTCTTACCCCCTGTCTTTGTAAAGCGCTCTGATACCTGCAAAGATCTTGTTCGCGCTATATAAAACTTTCAAAATAAATAAAATAAACATAGGTGCAGGCACTGATCTCGGCCTAAACACTATCAAGGAAGAACTGAGAGCCATCCACCTTATGGTGATGCAACAATGACTGCAATTGACTAAACACATAGATCAGTTTGATCTCCTCAACCCTCATCAATCAGGCTTCCAAGCAGGACACAGTACCGAAACTGCTATGACTCACATAATTGACGACGCCCTCCAAATCTTAAATCAAAACGATACCTGCCTCCTCATCCTTCTTGATCTCTCTTCATCATTCGACACCGTTAAACATGAGAACTTACTCGAACTATTAAACACAAGAATGGGTCTATCTGGGACTGTTCTCAAGTGGTTCACTTCCTTTCTACACAACCGGTCTCAGAAATTCAAGAGCAACAACTTGATGTCCTCTCCAGTACCTGTATCGTTAGGCATCCCCCAAGGATCCTCCCTATCCCCAACATTGTTCAACCTAGTTATGGAACCTCTCACCACCTTGTTACAAGCATCCAATATACACTTTCACATGTACGCCGATGACACCCAACTATATCTCAAAGTACAATCCCCCAAAGACATTCTGCACCTGAACTCGACGATCAGAAGCACCCAATCATGGCTTGCCGATAATCACCTCAAACTCAATGCTCTGAAAATTTAGTTCCTTCTGATCTCACCTCCCGCGAAAATCTCTACCACTCAAACTTGGCTTAAGCACCTAACTGCACTCAATGTCCAACCTACCATCGTGGAATCAGCAAAATCTTTAGGCATAACACTTGACGCCAATCTCAACATGCAGCAGCATATCAGCAAGGCAACTAAGGGAGCGAACTTCCAAATCAATACCTTAAGGAAACTCAAACCCTTCCTCCCAGCCAAAGACTTCCAAACTGCAGTACAAGCACTAGACATCCCTCGCATAGAATACGGCAGCATCGCCCTCTGCGGACTCCCCCTAACTACAACTGCACCCCTAAGAGCTTCTGTAAACGCTGCAGCGAGACTTATCACTGGATCAAAAAAACACTCACATATTTCCCCTGGCTTTAAATCCCTGAACTGGTAGCCTTTTGAAGCCAGAATTCATCTGAAAATCGCCTGTATGGCGCACAAGGCTGTACACCTGAACTCACCTGGCTACCTCACTCAGAAGCTGACAATTTCTGGCGGCTCTAGAACCACTAGAAGCACAAACAATCTTCTGCTGAAGCCTCGAAGATTCCGGAAGGAAAAAACTTATAAACGCTCCTTCTCAGGAATGGCACCCAGGATCTGTAACTCACTGCCTCCTGAAACCAGGCTCATCTCCTCCACTACACTTTTTAAGAAAGAAGTAAAAGCTATCCTCATGGCTGAATACACTTTAACTACTATTTTTTTTTTTTTTTTTTGATTTTTATTTTTTTTGGCTCTGCACCGATCTGTACTACTTAATTGATCCCTTTGCTTACTTGTTTTACTTGTATTATCGACTTACCTGAATGTCTATGCTCCCTCTTATTTGTACTATTTGAATTATTGACTTACCTGTTTGACTATGCTCCCTCATGTACCTACCCTACCTCACTTTTTACCTACAATTACGCTATGCCCAAATGCCTGTTATGCACTCTCCTGTTCTTACCCCCTGTCTTTGTAAAGCGCTCTGATACCTGCAAAGATCTTGTTCGCGCTATATAAAACTTTCAAAATAAATAAAATAAACATAGGTGCAGGCACTGATCTCGGCCTAAACACTATCAAGGAAGAACTGAGAGCCATCCACCTTATGGTGATGCAACAATGGTACGTGTTAGACTTTGTAACCGCGGTGGAGGGTGAGGTGTGTGCTAAGATTGGTGCTTCCTTTTGTACCCTGAGCAGCACTGGTTTCATATTCTTTTTTCCTGAAATCCCTTATGGATGTCCATATTACTCACGCTATTACTTCCAATTTTTATTCTTGTACTACTGTTGTGTGTTTCTTACAAATGGGAGAATCCTGCTATAAAAAACGCAGTCCTAAAATTAGATCGTATGCAAATAGCTAGAGAAAGAATAGAAGACACAATAGCAAGACACAGCATATTGAATAATGTGACGGTCATGGCATATGAGGAAAATGATAAAGTTGAAAATTCAACTAGAGGGACAAATGTTAATATCGGTGAATCCGATGTCAAGGTACCTAGTGATATATGCATGCATAACAGCTGCAATACCAGTAAAAGCAATGTCGATGTACGCCATAAACTATGCACGCACAACAATGTCAGCACCAGTAAATACTATTTATAGTTAACAAGGACCCCCTGAGAACATGGATATAGTGATTCCTAGGCCAGGGATAAACAACTCATTAAATGTAACCACCTAGGCAATTCAAAACTTGGTGCTCATGAGAAAAGTGACAAAGGAGCGAAAATTACTATAAGGCATAAAATTAGTGACTAATATTTTATTAACATAAAAAATAAAACACAATTAAAAAATTGATTCTCAAATGTAACAAATCAACTACAGAAATCAATTAAATCAGCATTACATAATATCACAATACAATTTAAAAATTACAAGTAAAAAAGTTTGTCAAGAAAAAGTGGCATAAAGTAATTCTCGACGCGCGTTTCGGCGACCAGCGCCTTCTTCTGGAGTAGCCACGAATTATCTGATAACAAAAAATATTGAAAAACAACATTAGAAACCTACTTTAACAATTCATTGAAAAGTTTATTAACATATTACTGTTTTATTAAAAATCAGTCACTAAATAAAGTCAGCTGTTTATCAACAAATAACTCTTTATATCACTTAAATAAACATATAGCATATAACTATTACATAAAGTTTGTTTTCACATTCAACATACTTATTGCATTGCTCATTATGTTTCAAAACGTTAAAGGGAATGCTCAAGCATACTGATATGGGAGGGGGTTGGATTAATTTGGACACAAATTAAAATAAGGAAAATGATACAATCACCTATCGAGCCTTCATATTGATAGACTAGCTTTAATGTCTGATATCATTTTAGAAAGTACATTTAGATAAGTTTTCTTATATCTGTTGTTATCTGATATACTTACTGCAATAGCAGTTAATCATAGATGCAAGATAGGATTGTTGTCTGTGAACATAAAGACCATTTTAACTGAAGAAAAGGGAAGGAGAAATGACACAATTATTTTTATTTCCTATGAGGAATGTTCCCATAAATCAAAATAACCAAACTAAGTTAATTATAAGAATACGGTAGTTTAGAAACTTACAATTCCAGGTATTCTGGGTATACAGAATGTATTTCAATTTTGAAATGTAGTGATGTAGCTTCTTGTAGGCAAAGCCTTTTTAGTGGAGGTATTATCTACAAGATCGTTTCTAAAAATGAAGATCGTATTTATTGAATCAAACTGGAAACTGTTCATTATTTGATATATTAGAACAGAAACTTTATGCTATGATGCTATTTTATAGGAACCACTACTTAACGGTTATTGTATTGTAAAAAAGTGCTTAACATCTACTTCTTTTACTATTTATAGTCAAAGCTTAGATTACAACATTCGACAGTTATCGATAGCTCTCTTATCTAATCAATTTTCTGAAGAAGTATAGGCGGTCACTCAACTTTGATTTCAAGTATAATTAGTTGATATATAACCCTGAAAGGAACTAATAATTCCATAAGACATATGATCAATGACGAACAATTCTTATACATTTCTACTAAAGAATGCATCATTACCTTCCTATACACTAGAAGATTTGTAGCCGGTAATCACGATGTTCATTATGGCAGAATGGATAAAGCGAAACTCGCATGTGTCTGAAAGGTGTAGATGAGAAGGATAAAATCTAACTGGGTCCAATAAACATCTTTCAACTGAAAAGTGCAACTAAATATACAAGCAGATGCATAATGTAGAAGTTTACCTTAGTACACATTCAAAGTTTTAAACCTCCTGGTCGCGAGGAAATGAGAAAGATAAATAATGTTCTACAAGAAAAAAAGAAGACATTGTCCACCTAATTTAGTTTGTGAGATATTTCTTTAAAAAGGCAGGCATATAGCCAGAATGATATCACTACGTACCTGTTTAAAATAAAAATAAAAATTCTAAACACGTCGTGATGTAGATAATTCTCTGAATATGAGGTAAGCAATCTGCATTCACGCTAAAGGTAAATGACAGAAACAATGTTTTAATAAAAGAAGTTTATATCTTTAAGATGTTTGTAGTTTATAACAAGCTAAACTTCCAATGGTTAGTCTATAAGGACGCTTACCGATTATATGGATAAAATATGCGCAGACCAAGAGGGAACAAGCCAGCGTTCCCGTGGTGGTGATTCTTTGAAGCCAACGAGAGCTTGGCTATTGAAAACTATTTATGCCCGCCGGCATGAAAGAAATAGGCCTGATTGAATACATAATGATGTGGCTGGCTCCATCAAAACCGGATGATCGGGCTATGGGTTATAGACTCACTGATTCAATCGTAATATCTATTATCTTCGAAAGTTGGCTTCTCATAAATATTAGTACTACTGGTACTCCATAGATTAAATTAAAATTATTTTTAAAGTATTAAGTTTATTTCTCAGATCCAAGTGGACTTCCTGAATCTGAAAACAAAGGCGATAGAGATAGAAAACAGACTCATTAGTTTCAGTATATCTTTCTATTCTAAAAAACCTCAGTCTGCAAATACAATCTGAATTGACCAAACGGGCGATGTCTAGATGTATTAATATATAGCGTTCTCCCCCGGAATATCGCTATTCAGGCCCTTTCTGAAAGTATCAAAAACAAACATCCAGAAAACTTCACGTTTTTTTCTTTTTTGTTGGCCACCTTTAGAGTCTGATATGTGATTTTTTTCTAATATTCGCCATTTGAATTCATCTGGACCGTGATTATGTTCCACAAAATGTTTTACCATTGGGGCCATCATTTTCTTCGTGTTTATTGCTGACCGGTGCTCTGTTAGACGCACTTGGATTGATCTAGACGTTTCCCCTATGTATCCGAGAGAACAGGGGCATTGAATGAAATATACTACGTTAGTAGTTTTACAATTCCACAGTTCTTTTGCTTTAGTAGTGTGTCCATTGTGGCTAAAATGTTCTCCAGCAATTATATTATCACAAGATTTGCACATGGAGCACGGTATTGTACCTTTCATGGGTTGGCTTGTAAGGATAGATTTCTGTATGAATTTTTGTTCGTTTACTTGATTACAAAACCTTGAGTGTACAATACAGTCTTTAATATTTCTGTTGTGACGATGCGCAAACAAGTGTTTGGGCAGTTTTTGATCATTGGAGCAATTGCTGTTAAGAATATGCCAACTTGAGTTAATTATCTGTTTTATTTTGGCATTAACTGTAGAATGTTTAGTGACACAAACTATCTGTTTGTTCTCTTTAGGTGGATTTACTTTCAGTAGGCAATCTCGATCATAGTATCGAGCTCTTTTATATGAATCCCTCACCAGCCGGTGAGGGTATCCCCTTTCTATGAATTTTGATCGCATCACCTTTGCTTGTTTGTCAAAATCTACAAGGGTCGAGCAATTGCGTCTAACACGTAAGAATTGTGAAAAGGGGATGTTATCCTTTTGGTTGCGAGGGTGAAAACTATTATAGTGTAGGAGGGTATTTCTTGCCGTAGGCTTTACAAACAGATCAACTTTCAATCGATTTTGGTCATTAAAAATAATAATATCCAAGAACTCCACCTTATCTTAACTGATATGCGCTGTAAATTTTAAGTTGGTGTCAGCAGCATTTATCCAATTCAAGAATTCAGTCAAGGTCTCTCTCCCATTGGTCCAGATAAAGAAGATGTCATCAATATATCTGGACCAATGGGAGATCGACTCAAAAAATGGTGCCACTTCATTGTAAATGTATCTGTTCTCAAATGCAGCCATATAAATATTGGCCACTGAGGGGGCTACAGACGCCCCCATACTTACCCCCTTTGTTTGACGGTAAATTTGAGCACCAAATTGGAAAATGTTCTCAGTGAGAACAATCCTCAAACAATTAAGGACAAATGCTTTTGGACATAAGATCTCTTGTTTTTCAATAAACCATTCAGTGGTTTTCATTGCCGCTTGAAGGGGAATATTACTATATAGGGACTCTACGTCCAATGTAACTAATAGGTCAGTGTAGGAATTAAAATGAATATCCTCAATCTTAGAAATCATGTGGCCAGTGTCTCTCACGTAGGACCTAATCTTAGAGATATGGGGGCGTAAATAATTGTCCACATATTTTGACAAAGGTTCTGCGCGTATTTTACCCATATAATCGGTAAGCGTCCTTATAGACTAACCATTGGAAGTTTAGCTTGTTATAAACTACAAACATCTTAAAGATATAAACTTCCTTTATTAAAACATTGTTTCTGTCATTTACCTTTAGCGTGAATGCAGATTGCTTACCTCATATTCAGAGAATTATCTACATCACGACGTGTTTAGAATTTTATTTTTATTTTAAACAGGTACGTAGTGATATCATTCTGGCTATATGCCTGCCTTTTTAAAGAAATATCTCACAAGCTAAATTAGGTGGACAATGTAATCTTTTTTTCTTGTAGAACATTATTTATCTTTCTCATTTCCTCGCGACCAGGAGGTTTAAAACTTTGAATGTGTACTAAGGTAAACTTCTGCATTATGCATCTGCTTGTATATTTAGTTTAACTTTTCAGTTGAAAGATGTTTATTGGACTCAGTTAGATTTTGTCCTTCTTATCTACACCTTTCAGACACATGCGAGTTTCGCTTTATCCATTCTGCCATAATCAACATCGTGATTACCGGCTACAAATCTTCTAGTGTATAGGAAGGTAATGATGCATTCTTTAGTAGAAATTTATAAGAAATGTTCGTCATTGGTCATATGTCTTATGGAATTATTAGTTCCTTTCAGGGTTTTATATGAACTAATTATACTTGAAATCAAAGTTGAGTGACCGCCTATACTTCTTCAGAAAATTGATTAGATAAGAGAGCTATCGATAACTGTCGAATGTTGTAATCTAAGCTTTGACTATAAATAGTAAAAGAAGTAGATGTTAAGCACTCTTTTACAATACAATAACCGTTAAGTAGTGGTTCTTATAAAATAGCATCATGGCATAAATTTCTGTTCTAATATATCAAATAATGAACAGTTTCCAGTTTGATTCAATAAATACGATCTTCATTTTTAGAAACGATCTTGCAGATAGTACCTCCACTAAAAAGGCTTTGCCTACAAGAAGCTACATCACTACATTTCAAAATTGAAATACATTCTGTATACCCAGAATACCTGGATTTGTAAGTTTCTAAACTACCGTATTCTTATAATTAACTTAGTTTGGTTATTTTGATTTATGGGAACATTCCTCATAGGGAATTAAAATAATTGAGTCATTTCTCCTTCCCTTTTCTTCAGTTAAAATCGTCTTTATGTTCACAGACAACAATCCTATCTTGCATCTATGATTAACTGCTATTGCAGTAAGTATATCAGATAACAACAAATATAAGAAAACTTATCTAAATGTACTTTCTAAAATGATATCAGACATTAAAGCTAGTCTATCAATATGAAGGCTCGATAGGTGATTGTATCATTTTCCTTATTTTAATTTGTGTCCAAATTAATCCAACCCCCACCCATATCAGTATGCTTGAGCATTCCCTTTAACCTTTTGAAACATAATGAGCAATGCAAAAAGTATGTTGAATGTGAAAACGTCACTGTACACCATGACAACTGTATGTATACTAATGAGAATGTCAGTAAATATGATAGCAATGACTGCCAAGTTCTATGTACAAGCAATAAAAAACTTCTATTGTTGCTGTCGCATTCACCTAAGATGACCTCCCCATCAACCCCAAGTCAGAGATACGTGGTAAGGCCGGCCCTGTGACCCAAACCCAGGCCTGTGGATTGATAGGTAACAGGTGGGGTAACAGCCCAAAAATAAACATGCAACCAGGAAAAACCCTGATCGATCCCACAGATAGTTGCACCACAAACCGGTCAGAGGAAATTTGCCCCAATAAAACACTTTTAGCTAAAGGTGCGCATTCCTCAAAAAAACTGCAGCGCTAGATATCTCATGTAGTTAGGAACACCAGCCAATCAGGACACAGCATGCACTCCACACGTAGTGATCACACGTTCCCATGCCAGACAGCTGGGCACATACAGGCTCTTCCTGAAGTCGAGAGCCATCAGGGTCCGCCTTAACAGATGGTTGTATTTGAGATTTATGACTAGGCCCAGATCCACATGCACTGTACTAGGGACTTATAAGTACATTATAATGTCAATTAGGGATGAGACAATATCACCTTGATAAGGGGAGAGCGCACAAGCAACTTAGCATTGGTTAGTTTGGGGGGGATGCTGTCAGGTTTAACAGTAGCACACTGCATTACATTATTATTAATACAATTATATTCATGAATAGGCACACAAGAAATGAAACACTGATGAAATGTATGTGAAGATGATATTTATTAAAACAAATGCATATTGAACGTGTTTCCATATATAGATAAGTGATATTTACAATTGGAATGTGTTTTGTGAGAATGAGTGATAGACATATAGTTCATGGGCATAGTTGTTATTGTCCATTCCCATCTTGGGTGGGAGTTGTTCATGTGTCTGTAGTTGGAGCGAGTGTGTTTCTAGGTGGTGCGAGTGTGTTTCTGGTAGGGGTTGTGGAAAAGATGGGCCTTGGAGTTTGCTTTTTTCCACATTTGATTGTAGCAATCTTAACTATGTATCTTATTATGCTTGTATGATTTGTATGTACAAATCGAATAAAAGCTTCTGAAATTGAAATTGATTGTAGCATACTCACCCTATTGCCCAACAGATTTACACAGATACCTTTGAGATGTGCCCTGTATCGTCTGCATGTCCAGGGCATGTCACTTTGCACCCTCAGCAAACAAAGATGTTCCCAATGCAGCTTTGCAATGTCTTGAAGAAATATTTTTAAACTCTTTCAAGACAAGGATATATCTCTCCATCAGCCTAGGTACCACTTCCTGGTGATAGTAGATGTTGCAGAGGGTGTTTCCAATTTGCCAAATATCATCTGGTCATATGACTTTGTCCGGACACACTGATCATCACAGAGGATAACATTTACCCATGCCATCTGCTCCCCCCTCCCCCCACATGAGTGGCTGTCTAAAAAAGCCAGCAGATTGCCCATTACACAGAGGTTTGGCATCTGGGTGGTGTGGGAGAGAGACTGTTGAATGACAGAGAATCCCTCCTCTGCAGTGGTTTCTTCTCCATTGCAAGATAAAGAGAAGACTGGACGTGCCCACCATGGGAGGGTGGACCAGGAGTGTCTACTGGGTCACTGTAGAGTGATGTGTGACTTGAGGAGAGTCCTGTTTAGCTGGTACAAACAACTAGGGATTAGTAGCTGCTGGTTAGGGACTTACAATCTATAATGGTTTTCTAGGAGAGGGACTGCTAGCCACCCTTGAGGTCGTTCTACAGATGTAATCCTGGGTGAAATAACATTCTCCTCTTTTTTTCTTCTTTTTTGAACTATGAATGCTGCAGACCTGGCAGCTTGGAGGAGACTGTTTTCTCCCTGGGTTTTTATTGGTAAAGCACCATTATGAGTCTTTGTCCCCAGAATTTAAAGCAAAAAGGCATTATAATTATTAAAATTCACATTATAGATTGTGAATATTCCTAAATCTGAGTGATTTTACATGATTGACTCATTATTTTATACATTACAATGTTATGTATTGCTACAAGTTATTGTATGGACAAGTAAATAATCTAAAATAACATTTCACAGTTCTTTCATCTGATGCTTCATTTGAGGATAGACTCTTAGCTATCAGCTGCTGAGCAATGGTGGATATGCGTCCCTAGAGCTAGTTGTTGTTAAAAAAAAATGTAAAACCCATCTGATTACAGTTAGCGTAAATGAGGTGACTTGTGATTGTTTACACTAATAGTCCCAAGGCTCAATATGAGTTTCAATTTTATAATAAATATAAGAAATTGGTCTGTCAACAGACAATTGAAAAAGTGTAAAAAGAAGTTAGAAATGACTATACCTAGCACTACATGCATTGATGTAATAAACATACTTGACCAACGAATGGCTGGGGCCGGATTGCTGCCTGCCAGGACACATAATTATATCTATCAATAAATCTGATCAATTGAAAGAGGCATTATGTTATATAAGGTGAACAAGATTAAATATATAAGCTCATGCTTTACATTTTTTTTTAGTTTTTTTTTTAGAACCTTTATTGTCACTTCAAGTAAATACAAGTATGGGCCTACAACCACCCCGGCCGGCCGCTAGTCAAGTCGTAAGTACAGAAAATCAATGTAGAAAAATACAGCAGCCCGAAAATCGGGGTCTAATAAGTGTCCAGGATATAACTTGTATTCAAGCGTACTGTGCAAGATTCAGGATTTGAGAAGGTTCATTTTACAATAAAGAAAAACTCAGAATCAATGCCATACGGTCATACATGGTCCTACAATAGCAAGCATGAAGCAAGAAATCCGCAAATAGTGCAAATACGTTTGAAGTATTGGGGGTAAGGCACACGAGTCAGGATAAATGTAAAAACAAACACGTTTCGTAGCAAAGCTGCACCCCACCCCTCAAAACGAAACATACTGTAGGAAACATGAAAAACGACGACACCAAAAAGGAAGAAAGACAAAGGGCCATAGAAACAAAGAAAGGACAAATTAACAAACTCCATCCCCCTACCCCCCACCCTGCATCCCTGCAGAAGGCTACGGCCTATCCCCCCCCCCCAGCAGCGTGCCTGTCGCCCTAAATAAGAGACCCGAAATATAGAAAAAGAGAAAAAGAAGAAAAAGAGGAAAAATGTGGTGAAGGGCCATCAATCTGGCCACCCGCCCGCCCCCCACCACCGCGCACAGTAAACATCCTAAAAGCAAGATCAGAATAGCCATGGAAAACATTAATCACTGATAGCACAATCAATAACATCCCCGCTGAGTGTCCTCCAAATCACCGTCAGCCAACAATAAGTTCCACTATGTCCTAGACGGTCTCACCCCTGGCCTTTTCTATCAGTAGTACCAACATACGTCCACTTATCAATCGGCATACAGAGCAGCGTGGAGGGTCCAAGTGATCCGGGCGGACCGGGCAGTGTTGTTACTCCATGAGACTTCAGCCACCAAAACCCAGCCGAATATGTATGGCGGAAATCCGTCTGTGTCAGTGTCGATCCCGAAAACATCCTCCAGTCCGAACACAGTCTCACCAGCCAGGGAAAGAGAGTCACACCATCCGGTAAGCGCTGAAACGCCGCCGGGGCAGCCCAAACCATAGATCGACGTTGTTTCCCCAGCCGCCGCATAGATAAGTGCCCCGACGACTCACTCACATGTACAACAGATCTGTCCAAAGCGATCTCATGAACCGGGTCTTCCAGCGTCTCCATGAACATAGGCGTAGCTGGAGCACTCATCACTGACGCAGAGGCGGGCACATCGCGCTTCCTTGAGATCGAACTATGCCCGTGTGGAACGGTGGGACAACAATGGCGGCCATCCTTCTTCCCAGATCCCGGGCGTCCCGGATCAGGGTCGTATGCAGGGTTGTTAGCGCAGCCAGTATATCTCTGGACGTGGGCTCTGTCTCGTGTCGCCAGACCCCAGGACTCTCCCGCACAGCAGCTTCTCTGCCTGGATGTGGTCTGCGTAAGAGGGTGCCATCCGCCATCTTAGCTGATCCGGCCTCGTCCTTCTCCACCTCACCTCGGGACCGGGCCCCACACCAGGGCGCAACAGGAGTCACCACGAGGACCCTGAAAGTCAAGGCAGGCTTCCCAGCGAAGGGTCACCAAAAGGCTAAACAAAATCTCCGCCGCTCCCTGGGAGCCGCCCGCCGATTCCGGGAGAAGTCATTAGACATGTCCGGACACAACACTGGAAAGGGGGCCAAGTATCGTGCACTCCCCTCGACCCTGCTTTACCGCACATCCCACAAAGCACTCCACTAGATGGACTGGGTCGGCACTGTCGCCATCGGCCCATCAGATCTCCGGTGCCCTCCGGCCGACTCCTCACCTCCACCAGAGGCCGCTGTTGTCGCAGTCGCGGCCGGCTACTCTCCTCACTCGACACCCCGGTCCTGGCTCCGTGAAGGCCACAAAACAGTCGGGGACATTTCCACGGGTCTGCCGCACGTAAAAGCCTCAGGAGCAAAAGGTCAGTGAAAGTTGTCCTTGTGCCTACTTAAATATGCCGTTACGGCTCAGGATAGTTGCCAGGATGTATGCGCAGGGTGAGAAGGCTCACGGAGCCGAGCGTCTATGCAGCCATCTCGGTCGCCAGCTTGGCTCCTCCCAATGCTTTACATTTTTTACTGAATATGTGAAGAATGAGATGTTTCTATTAATTATACAGAGTACATAACATATATACATAATATATCCAGACAACTTATGTAGAGAGCTTTTTGGTTATATATACGGAAAATGATTTTCCTTTAGAGTGACCAACCTCTACCATCCATCTACTATCTGTGGCAAGCCCACATCTCGGTGCATTGGTAGAAGCAAGAGAGGAGGTGGTGCCGTTGGTAGATGGGCAGACACCACAGAACCTTCTCATATTAGTATGGCATGATATGAAAGAGCACATGACATGGCTATTCTAGGAGGGTGGCTTAGTATATATATCTAAGGAGTGATGCACCTTGCACTAATTCAGGCAACCCTTATGGTGATTGTAGTGGTATTTTATAACAATAGAAACCTCTTAAAGTGATAGCTGTGGAGAGTAGCCTTCGGGCTTATCTTGAAGGAATGTAAAGCAGCTTGTGTTACCAACTTTGGAATGCCAACTAAAAGGGAGAATGGGACTTGGACCAGAAGACTCAGAGGAGCTGGGGACACAAGGAACCACCCATGGTAAGTACCCACGAAGGCTGTGTGCAGAGTGGAAACACAGCTGCGTGCCCAATGGAAGCCAATGGGGAAGTCGCTGTAGCAGTTTTAAACTAAAATGACTCAAAACACCTTGGAGGTTGGAAGGTTGGAGAGCCATCCCACCCATGGATGACCCAGGAAGCAGATTACCTGCAGAAGGAAAGTTGGGTTCATAGAGTTGAAGAGACATCAGAACCTGCTGTTGACGACAATGGGACATTAAAAAAAAAAGGCCTCTGGAGGAGTTCTTGAAAAAGTCTGGTGGAATCCAAGAGTGGATTCCGGAAGTGAAGAACCTGCAAGCAGAGGGGACAGAGTCCATTCCACTCAGAGGTGACCAGGAGGCACACAAGCACAATGCCTACCGGCGTCTAAAGGTTCCGAAGTGAAGACACTGACATTGTCACTACAACTGTGAGGACCAGGTGGTGCTGAGTAAGATCAGGAGCTGTGCACAAGCTGTCCCACATCGGATGTCGGTGATTAGGTGGTCAGTGTCTGGCAGGAGCACCAGCAAGCCTTCGTAGCCACAACTGGCGTGGTAAGCGAAAAGGAGCACATTTTGGGACCAGCAAGTTCCAAGGGACTCACCAAATACAGGAGAGTTGGAGTAGGCACCGAGCAAGCAGGGGAATTCCCTGAAGTGAAGGAAGACCCCCCAAGAGAACCCACAAGCCAAAGGACAGAGGAGTAGTAAGAGGCTCTTGGGCACCCAAGATGGAGGCCCATGATGCAAGAACTGCAGGGAGGATGCTGTTCTTTCGAGGATAAGGTGCTGGAGGCAGGAGCTTCTTGCACCCCCAAGATCTCTGGAGTGCTGAGCCAACAGGCCTTGGCAACTGCAACTGCAAGTCGACACTGTGCACAGGAGTTTGGTCCCAGCATCTCCAAAGAGGGATGCTGTCCACAAAATTCTGGAGAAGACTGGTCAGGCCTCTAGGGAGAAGCAGAACCACCACCTGTGTTGCTGGGCCTCAAGAAGTCCATGGGACGACAGGAGCAGCAAACCGGTCAACACGTTGCAGTGCACGCTTATATGCCTGTGTGTATTGGCCTCAAAACATAAAAAATGTGACTAAAATTTAAATATTCTTTCACAGTAGAAATAGGAAGGACTGAGTTCTCGGTGCCCTTTTACTAACAGAGTTGGATGTTCAACGACTTGTCAGAGTCGCCCTGTAGTACCACTTCTCTTACTCATAAGTCCTTCTGTCAATTGTTCTGAAATGGAGTGCCATGGGGGGATGGGGAGGGAACAGATGCCCTAGTTGTTTATTGGGTTAGACTTGCTCTTAGCTCTGGCACACTCTGTTCAAGAACAGCTAACTGTAGCTCTGTGAGCACAGCCCGCAGCTCAGCCTCTGCCCCGCGGATGGCCCCTGCCAGTTCACTCGGGGCCCCCCGGCTGAGGCTAAGTAGATCGAACACTACGAAGAAAGCACTGAACACTACGGTTGCTATTCTGGCAAAAAGGCGGCCACTCTCCAATACCTGGTAGGTTTTCAATAATTTGGTGACATGGAGGCCGGCTTGGCCAGATCCGACCCCTGTGCCCCCAATACACCAGGGCACATCTATGTCTATACCAAAAGATGCAACTGTTAGTTTCTCTGCCAGGTGGCTGGCGACCTCCTTATTTTGTTTGATTTTCTTCAGACGTGTTTGACACTCCTTCAAGAGCGCCTCCACTTTGTCTTTGTCCATTTTGCTGTTGATCGCATCCACCACAGTTGCCCCAACAGAGGTGACTCCCCCTAATGTGGAGACGCCGAGTCCTGAACCAGCTGCCACGAGGGATGCCCCCCCTGTAACAGGTACCAGGAGCAGCCCCCCCAATGCCAGCAGTCCCCCACAAATACCCGCGGTGCTCTCGACAGTGTTCACTATTGTTGTATTACGATGAAATCAGTCCAGGTCATCTGCAATTCTTCGCAGTGTGTCTGCGGCGTCTCTCAGCTTCTTTGCCTCTAAGAGCACTTGCTCCAGGTTCAAGATCAGACTTTCTGTGTGTTCCCGAATCTCCGCCCTGTTGGAAGAAGGAACAAAAAGTGTTTAGTAGGAGCTCCATGTTTGTTCCCTGTTACCACTGCCATCACCTGCTTAAAATACTTATTCAGTCACATGACTTAAGAACTACCATATTCAAGCACCTCCGTGACGCTGGGGGAGCGTAGACCCATATGAAACCCCATGGCTGTCAATACAGCACTGTTTGCTGGTGGAATGTGAAAGTGGTGGGCGTTAAAGCAATAAACGAATGAAAGCGCGAGTGGAGCTAGCAAGCCCTATGTTTATGAGGAGGGTTTCGTGGGGGTTCTCCCCCTCAGAACAATAAAAAAAAACTGGTATCTTTTGGTGCAATTTTTAGCAGTATTTCTGAGATAAACGTGCCAAAAATACAGTTCTTATACTGGCTTCAGCCTGCCACCCTCCCTCTACCCAGGATGTGGTGGTCTGTCAACTTTGCAACTGGGGAACCAGCTTCAATTCTTGGCTTTGGCGGAATATCCTGTCATTCTGGGCCAATCGCTTACTCTCCCCTGTGCCTATATAAAACATGAATGTTTCCTTCTGTAACGTAACTGCTGATCATGTAAAGCTCTTTATCACATTTGGGTTGAGTTTGGTCTTAAAAAGAAATGCACAAAGATGTACAAAGCAAATCCTGTACGAAAGGAAAGACAAAGAGATACTTACTCAGTGGCTGGTTTGTTCAAAGTGAAACCAGAAAATCTGGATAAATCACAACTTCCCCACATAAATTGTGATCTGAGGCAAATATTTTATTTCACCAAAACACAATTATTTTAATTTTCATGTATGAAAGCATTTTCAAATATGTTAGTTCAGAATAACAGTTTCACATAAGCTATTGTGTATGATTTATTAAACTATTATGTTGCTCTATAATTATCTGGATAAACATATTGGGGTTGGATTGCACACCTCCGTTTACGTAAAGTTTCTCCGTTTTTATCTGAAAACATGATAGTTGCGTGCTCATTGGTAACGTGCTTAGCCCAAACTGCACGTTGAAAACTGAACCACATTTTGTGAGGAGGGGGAAGAGAGAGAGGTGGGGAGGTGATCTGTAGTCATTATGGATGAATGTAGGAGGGAGGAAACGGAAGGAACTGATCCACATTAAACAGCAAAGTGTTCTAAGGGTGCCAGATAAAGTAGGGGGATTATTTTCTACAGCTCATTTAATTTAATTGCATAGAATGACTTCACAGATGTGCATGTGTTAATCAAGGTGAAACTAAGTATAATCTGCAAGAAGCTATTTTATTATCTGAATGAGAGTATTATCGCACATTATGGGAATGATTTCTAAATGTATGTTTTATTGATAATTTCAGTTGCCCCTGACGAAGGGCCAATCTGGGCCCGAAATGCATTGGGATGTAATAAACTGCTTCTAAAGAATACAGCACTTGTACGTGTTCTGAATTAGAGGTTCGGATGGCCCATTTTGAACACGAGAAGCCTAAGGAAATTGCTTCTCTTGCATGAAAGTTTGGAATTTGTGAATAGTAAAAAAACTGAGTACGAATTGAGTAAACAGGAGTAAAATGGCTTGAACAAGGAAGTAAACATATTGCAAATGCAACTTTGGCTGTGCCAGCGGTTTGGGGTGAAAGGTCGCCCCTACAAAATGTGGTTCTATAATTATCTGGGCAACGTACAGGTTTACATGGCTTTTGTCCTCCCCTCAGTTCACTAATGGGTCATGTTTAAAAACCATCACTTTTAATTAAGCCTGGCCGTAGTTTGTGGAGTTTTGCTATGCAGACGTCCGCGAAGATACAAAAAAAACTCTGCAAAGTTCCACAAGTGCTGTTCTAGCTGGTCTCCCGGCTGCTCTGGTAGAAATTCTACCCTAGCGGCATCTCGCGCTCGTGAACGATAACGAGCGGGTAAATAAACTCCGCTGCACTAGGTGAAGTGGACTGTTCTGCACTCTGCGAGCTCCGCGGAGCGTGGAGTGCAGAGAACTCTGCAAACTCCGTGAACGGAGAGGAGTCCACCACCCAGGCCTACTTTTAATAAGTGCTTCTCAGTACAGTGTTATAATGTGACATATTAGTGTCAAAGCTTCACATCTATAGTCTTAGTGAGAGACACCGCCCAGACACCTTGAGCCCCACTGGATAGCCAAGCGAGCACCACATGCTCCAGGTCAGCTATCCACTGTTCGCCGCAAGAGAGAGAGAGGGACCGATATCCCCAGCAAAGACTCATCAAGAAGCATAGATACCTCAGCGAAGAGAAGCAGCAAGAGGACAAGCAAGGTCCAGTGAAGGTGATAGGACCAAGAAGCATGGCCCATGAAGGCACAAGGAGAACATGTACTGTGCACACACCCCAGTGGCTGTCTGACGTCACCGCCAGCAAGGACAATGTGTCACACGCGCCGAGTGGCAAACAGCCACCACTACAAGTAAACCCAAACACAAGCAGCAACGCCAACTGTTGGACTTTGGCCCTTAGGGCAGGTTCACCCCTAGACTTTTTGCTTGAAATGGTGACCTGGAGATGGTGATTTTTGGATTCTGCGCACTTTCACTGTGTCCCAGGGGAAAGTGCGTGCGCACTCTGAGTGCATGTGCTGAGCTAGGCCTGCCCGCCCATAGGAATGCATGAGGAATGTATGTGTCCCTGGTAATTCCTGATGCGTGGGGTGTACAGGCTTGAGTCTGGTATGTGTGAACTCGTGAGAGTGAATGCTGCGAGATGGTGTATGCAGCTTGTATGTGTCTAGTAGCGAAGCGCCATTTATAGACATGGCTGTACGTGTGCTGTGAGGGTGCTGGCGTGTGATTGGCTGGAGCTGGCTGGCATGCCAGGCTCCAGGAAGTCTGGGTGGGTCTGCCCGGTGGTGAGTGGGAGATTAGCATGAGTGATGTGTGGGAGGAGTGTACCTGTGTCCTGGATGGGCTGGGTGTTCCCCACACAATGCTGGCTCCGCCCCCCTGTGGTGTGTCTAATGACCCAAGCCCTGCCAGTGAATAGAGAGGGTGGTTGAGGTAAACAGAGTACTCAAGAACCAGCTGCGACTGGTTCCGCCCCCACTCTGCACCCTTGAACAAAGGGAAATGGTGTATAAAAATGGGGCTGTGTCCCCACAAATGTTGTTCTCTTCCAGGATCCTGAGGGGGCTGCTGCTGCTGCTGCTGCTGGGCCAGAGGACCGCCACTTGGGGTGTCTCCCTGCCTGGAGACCCAGTGAGCTGGCTCTGGGCCCAGCCTTGCCCCCCTGCCTGCCCAAGGACTTGCTGGAACTCTGCCCTGCTTGCTGAGGGCACCTGGGAGCGCTTTATCCTGTTTGTAGCGCTAGGAGCGCGCTTTATGCCCTCTAGCGCTTGGAAGCGCTTTGTTTTTGATTATAGCGCTGGGAGCGCTGTGATTGCCCGCCTAGCGCCTGGGAGCGCTGTGGTTGCAGAGGCCGGTGCCCACCCGGCATTGTCCACCCCAAGCGAGTGCCACCTCGCTTATTTTCGAGGGTTTTTGTCGCCTGGCAGGTGCCCACCCTGCCAGGGACCTTGCCGCCAGTTTTTCACTTTTTCTTCGAGGGTGCCGACCCCTCGGTAACTTCAGCCCCCGCCTAAAAGTGCCTGGAACGGGTCGCCGCGCTGCCCGCGACGACCCGGAAGTGGTTCGTCAGGCCGGCCAATCAGAGCGCGGCCCGACGGAAGTCCCGCCCCCGCAGCCGCGACCCGGAAGTCAGGCAGGCCGGGGGAAGGACAGAGAGGCAGGCGGAAGCTGCTGCCTGCCGGGGCTCCCATGTGAAGGGAGAGCCCCGGGGAGAGGAAGAGCCCCGCCGAGAAGGACCCCAACGCCTGCAGAGTCCCCCGAGGATAGCCCGGTGAGTGGAGAAGGGCTGGGGGACTCCTGCGGGGTATTTTGCTGTCTCGAGTCCGGGAGGGACTCCAAACAAGGCGGCATTTGTTGTGGGGGCCACGAGGCTCCGAGGCCATTGCTGGATGTTCTGAGCCCAGAGAGGCTCCAACGTCGTGGGGGCATTCTGGCTGCAGAGCCCTGAGAGGCTCTGGGAGGGCCATTGTTGCTTTGAGCCCGGAGAGGCTCGGGGGCATTTTCTGGTTGCGAGCCCTGAGGCTCAAAGGGGGCAATTATTTCACGAGCCCTGAGAGGCTCAAGGCGCCCCAGTGTTAAGGAGCCCAGAGAGGCTCAGGGGCAGTCCATTTGTTCTTAGAGCCCAGTGAGGCTCTGGAGGGCCACAGTCATTTCTTAGGGCCCGGAGAGAGGCTCCAGGCGCCAAAGTTGTGTTGAAGAGCCCAGAGAGGCTCCCCCATTGGCCCCACTGTTGTGCTTGAGCCCACAAGGCTCCATCGTGTTGCCCCATCTTCATCCAGCTGCCCAGCACTTTGTGGGCAACTGCCACGTTTAGGACCCTGACATTGGGACACAGGGCGTCCTAGCCCCAACAAGGCCAGAGGGCCTAGGGACAGTCACAGGTGGTGACTTACGTGAGTTTGGCGCAACTGTGTTTTATTGCTACACCTCTGAATGTATTGTGATGCATCATGTGTTTTCCTCCCTTACACCTCTGAATGAATGTTATGCATTGCATCATGTGTTATGTGCTTCCACCCCCACAGGTATTGTGATGTGTAGGTGGTTGTTTTCTCCCTAGTACAGGTGGTGCTAGTGAGGTCCTGGTTACCAGTGATTACTGGTTGTGTGCTATTTTGTGCTATATTCGATATACTAAGTGCTATTTCTGAAAGTGCTACTTCTGATTCCTGACAGTGGTCCAGGTGGCCCTGTCTTGTAAATAATCCCTTGTAAATTCTGCCCGTGCCTCTGCACATTGTAAAGTGTGTGTTTTATCTAATGTGTTTTGGTGTAATACAAAGGCTATTTTTATATAACCTTGTGTGGAGTTTCCTTTGTGGTGGGCCCTGGGAGTTGTTGCTGGGGTGCGTGCGCAAATACTTAACTTACATCGCCTCCAAGTTTAGCCTTGCTGCTCGCGCCACGTTACCTAGAGGGTGAGTAGGGGTTATCTTGGCGTGTAACTCCCTTGCCCTGACTTGGGTGTGGTGGTCTTTGACTGACTTTGGCGAAAGCCCTGGCCAGCCGGGGATCCCATTTCCAACATTGGCGGCAAGCGGTGAGGATAAGGATTTGTGTTTGCCTTGTACCTTAGTAGCAGCTGGCTGCACCACAAAACTCTGCATTTTAGATGACCACATTTTTGGGGATTATTGTTTTTGGTGAAATTCCATTGTTTCTTCTCCTTAAGAGTGTCATTTGATTGTGTTCAGTACATTTGTCCCCCGCCCTGCTTCCAGAGTTTGGTACCTGTGTCGCTTTTGGTCAGGTTGAGAAGTCAGGGGTGGTAGAAACTGCCTTACCGATCCGAGGGGAGGGTGTGTGTGGATGAATGGTGTGTTTTCCTGGACGCATGAGTATGAGTTCTCTTTGATAAGGAGATTGTTGAAGTTTTGGAATTGTGTACTCTTACTTCAGATTGTTAAGTCCCCTGTGTTGCACGTGTCTGTGATCATCCTGCCAAGATGGAGTCTGCTTTTAATGTCTGGGGTCTGTTTTTGCATGAACTGAGAGAGTTTTGCGAAGAGAGAGACATTGCAGTGAATGAGTCAGACACCCAGTCCCAACTTAGGGGTAACCTGATCCAATGGCAGAAGGATGACTGGGAGCGTGAGCACAGTGCGGAGAGGGCCCGGGTCTCACACCATGAGGGTGGTGGGTCAGAGGGGAGCCCTGAAGAGTCTGAGGAGGAGGAGGAAGAAAATGATAGCACAGGGACGCCAGCAGATAGTGAGGACCCCATAGAAAGGGAGTCCCTTGCTGGGTCCAGCGTAGGAGGCAGCGCCTCATCCCTTTTCCTGTCCCCAGAGGAGCTGGAAGATAGGAGGAGAGAAAGGGAGCACCAGCTGGCTTTAGAAAAGCTCAGGTTGGAGCATGCCCAGGCTATGGCACAGCTGGGCGTTAGAAAGCAACAGCTGGAGGTTAAGAAGCAACAGCTAGAGACCGAGAGGGTCTTAGCGCAGGAAAGGATAGAGGAGGCTGAGAGGGCCGCCACCAGAGACAAAGTAGCTCTGGAGGGTAGACTATCCCCTGCGCGCAGTGTTGAGTTTCTGGATCCCCCAGGGAGGGTCGAGTCCAGTGGTGGCAGCTATTTAGATTTCAGTCTAGAAATTCCCAGTTCCCAGAGTATGGTTCCTGTTTCCCCAGAGGAGGAGAATAGGTTGAGGTTTAGGAACCTTAGGAAACCGTCTCACCAGTCTTGGGTAGACTTTGAGGATGACTGTTGTGGAGCCCTGTGTGATTGGGTACGGGAGCCCACGAAATGTGATTGGGACATATTGTTCGATATGTTTCTCAGAGAGCAGTTGCTCAGTTGTTGTTCACCAGGGTTGCGCCAACACCTGATAGGGTGTGGATTGTCTGAACCATGTGACCTTGCAGAGGAAGCAGACCGCTGGGAAGGTACCAGGGGTTCTGTAGAGTCATTAGGGAGTGACTCCAAAAGTAGTGGGTCAGGGATCTTCCAGCCCAGCGTGGTGGAAGAGGCTCAGTGTAGCCCAGCTAGGTCCCTGGTTAGTGAGAAGGGTGTAGGGGCTGACTGCCTGGCTCAGTGGAGCAGGAGTCAGTGGGTGGCTGAGAGCCCCCAGAGGCCCGAAGCCCTGTCTCAGAACCTGGGTGGTTTCTTGAGGGAACACCAGGTTGGGGACCTAGGCTGTCCTGTTAACCCAGTTGAGGAGGATCTCCTAGTGAGTAGAGGACCTGGAGCGTCTGTAACCAGAGCTCCTGTGGTTCTAGAGTCTGGCAGTACCGCTCCGGTAGGGAGGGTACAGGAGTCCAGAGTGAGGAGTGATTGGGGGAGTTCCCCAGTGGCTGGACCAGTGGGTCAGGGACTACCCAGTTGGGCTAGGTTCCCGTGTAGTGACCCGGGTGGCGCCACTTCTGGTCTGGGGGATCGTCACGCACTGTCAGGTGGACAGAGGGCAGGAGATCTGCGCCAGACAGACAATCACACAACAGATGTGTCATTTGTCAGCCTCAGGGGGATTGTGTGTGAGTCCCCAGAAGTCCTGGAGTGCCAGGCAATTGTTCCACCGAAGGTTTTAGACCAGAGGTTGGAAGGCCAGGTTCAGGATCAGCCTGACCTGAAGGGTAGGACGACTGTAACCAGTGTCCTGACCGGTTCTTCTTCCAGAGGAACTTCTCCAGGTGGGAGAGGGCAGACCTCTGGAAGGGGGTGCAGAGGGTGGGAGAGCCCACCTCTGACCCCGGTGCAACCTGAGTGGATAAGCCCTGGGTTGGAATGGCGTTCTAGGTGTACCCCTCGCCGGAGGAGGAGGAACCCTAGGAGAAGAGGTAAGGGGAGGAGAGCCTTCCCTGAGACTCCTGGTCCGCCTGAGGTTGTAGGCCCTAGGCTGGAGAACCAGTGGCAGTCTAGTCCTGTCTTGCAGACAGGAAGAGTGGAGAATGGCTCCTATGTGCCAGGGGTTACTACCCCCCGCTCTGCGAATTGGCATGGACCAGTGGCACCTGGGTGGCCCAGGGCCTGGTCCTGGCCGCGGACAACTTGGGAGTACCAGTGGGGTAGCCCAGTTGGTCCAGACAGTGTGTTTAGAAGGAATCCCATGGGTTCACCGTGGCGTAGAACAGGAGGGTGTCCCTGCAGTTGCGGGCCTGCGTCCGTGTTCTATCGCCCCAAGCAGGGAAGTCCATCACGGTGGTGATTGGTCTCCCCTGCGTTTTGGCTGGAAGGGGGTTATGTTGGACTTTGGCCCTTAGGGCAGGTTCACCCCTAGACTTTTTGCTTGAAATGGTGACCTGGAGATGGTGATTTTTGGATTCTGCGCACTTTCACTGTGTCCCAGGGGAAAGTGCGTGCGCACTCTGAGTGCATGTGCTGAGCTAGGCCTGCCCGCCCATAGGAATGCATGGGGAATGTATGTGTCCCTGGTAGTTCCTGATGCGTGGGGTGTACAGGCTTGAGTCTGGTATGTGTGAACTCGTGAGAGTGAATGCTGCGAGATGGTGTATGCAGCATGTATGTGTCTAGTAGCGAAGTGCCATTTCTAGACATGGCTGTACGTGTGCTGTGAGGGTGCTGGCGTGTGATTGGCTGGAGCTGGCTGGCATGCCAGGCTCCAGGAAGTCTGGGTGGGTCTGCCCGGTGGTGAGTGGGAGATTAGCATGAGTGATGTGTGGGAGGAGTGTACCTGTGTCCTGGATGGGCTCGGTTTTCCCCACACAATGCTGGCTCCGCCCCCCTGTGGTGTGTCTAATGACCCAAGCCCTGCCAGTGAATAGAGAGGGTGGTTGAGGTAAACAGAGTACTCAAGAACCAGCTGCGACTGGTTCCGCCCCCACTCTGCACCCTTGAACAAAGGGAAATGGTGTATAAAAATGGGGCTGTGTCCCCACAAATGTTGTTCTCTTCCAGGATCCTGAGGGGGCTGCTGCTGCTGCTGGGCCAGAGGACCGCCACTTGGGGTGTCTCCCTGCCTGGAGACTCAGTGAGCTGGCTCTGGGCCCAGCCTTGCCCCCCTGCCTGCCCAAGGACTTGCTGGAACTCTGCCCTGCTTGCTGAGGGCACCTGGGAGCGCTTTATCCTGTTTGTAGCGCTAGGAGCGCGCTTTATGCCCTCTAGCGCTTGGAAGCGCTTTGTTTTTGATTATAGCGCTGGGATCGCTGTGATTGCCCGCCTAGCGCCTGGGAGCGCTGTGGTTGCAGAGGCCGGTGCCCACCCGGCATTGTCCGCCCCAAGCGAGTGCCACCTCGCTTATTTTCGAGGGTTTTTGTCGCCTGGCAGGTGCCCACCCTGCCAGGGACCTTGCCGCCAGTTTTTCACTTTTTCTTCGAGGGTGCCGACCCCTCGGTAACTTCAGCCCCCGCCTAAAAGTGCCTGGAACGGGTCGCCGCGCTGCCCGCGACGACCCGGAAGTGGTTCGTCAGGCCGGCCAATCAGAGCGCGGCCCGACGGAAGTCCCGCCCCCACAGCCGCGACCCGGAAGTCAGGCAGGCCGGGGGCAGGACAGAGAGGCAGGCGGAAGCTGCTGCCTGCCGGGGCTCCCATGTGAAGGGAGAGCCCCGGGGAGAGGAAGAGCCCCGCCGAGAAGGACCCCAACGCCTGCAGAGTCCCCCGAGGATAGCCCGGTGAGTGGGGAAGGGCTGGGGGACTCCCGCGGGGTATTTTGCTGTCTCGAGTCCGGGAGGGACTCCAAACAAGGCGGCATTTGTTGTGGGGGCCACGAGGCTCCGAGGCCATTGCTGGATGTTCTGAGCCCAGAGAGGCTCCAACGTCGTGGGGGCATTCTGGCTGCAGAGCCCTGAGAGGCTCTGGGAGGGCCATTGTTGCTTTGAGCCCGGAGAGGCTCGGGGGCATTTTCTGGTTGCGAGCCCTGAGGCTCAAAGGGGGCAATTATTTCACGAGCCCTGAGAGGCTCAAGGCGCCCCAGTGTTAAGGAGCCCAGAGAGGCTCAGGGGCAGTCCATTTGTTCTTAGAGCCCAGTGAGGCTCTGGAGGGCCACAGTCATTTCTTAGGGCCCGGAGAGAGGCTCCAGGCGCCAAAGTTGTGTTGAAGAGCCCAGAGAGGCTCCCCCATTGGCCCCACTGTTGTGCTTGAGCCCACAAGGCTCCATCGTGTTGCCCCATCTTCACCCAGCTGCCCAGCACTTAGTGGGCAACTGCCACGTTTAGGACCCTGACATTGGGACACAGGGCGTCCTAGCCCCAACAAGGCCAGAGGGCCTACGGACAGTCACAGGTGGTGACTTACGTGAGTTTGGCGCAACTGTGTTTTATTGCTACACCTCTGAATGTATTGTGATGCATCATGTGTTTTCCTCCCTTACACCTCTGAATGATTGGTATGCATTGCATCATGTGTTATGTGCTTCCACCCCCACAGGTATTGTGATGTGTAGGTGGTTGTTTTCTCCCTAGTACAGGTGGTGCTAGTGAGGTCCTGGTTACCAGTGATTACTGGTTGTGTGCTATTTTGTGCTATATTCGATATACTAAGTGCTATTTCTGAAAGTGCTACTTCTGATTCCTGACAGTGGTCCAGGTGGCCCTGTCTTGTAAATAATCCCTTGTAAATTCTGCCCGTGCCTCTGCACATTGTAAAGTGTGTGTTTTATCTAATGTGTTTTGGTGTAATACAAAGGCTATTTTTATATAACCTTGTGTGGAGTTTCCTTTGTGGTGGGCCCTGGGAGTTGTTGCTGGGGTGCGTGCGCAAATACTTAACTTACATCGCCTCCAAGTTTAGCCTTGCTGCTCGCGCCACGTTACCTAGAGGGTGAGTAGGGGTTATCTTGGCGTGTAACTCCCTTGCCCTGACTTGGGTGTGGTGGTCTCTGACTGACTTTGGCGAAAGCCCTGGCCAGCCGGGGATCCCATTTCCAACACCAACAAACCACTACCACCAGCAAGGATAGAAGATGTACAAGGCACCAACATCTCAAGGTGGCTATCCCTACAAAAGGGAAAAGAAAAGACCGGTGCAGAGCACGCACCACACGTGGCTGCCCAACACCAGCACCGGAGAAGAGATCGCACTACTCGCTCTGACTGGTGAACAGGCAGAACCGCAGGCAGCACCACAGGCACCCCAAGTGCCAGAAAGAAAGCGTCCAGCATAAGATGGAGCGCACTGCTCCAGATGCGTGCAGAAGGCAGCGCCAGTGGACCTGGCGCATGATCGAGCGCCCAGGGGATAAACCTCTCCACAAAGAAGCACTGATGAACGCAGGTAGGAGAGCATCCACTTCTCCACCGCCGCAGCGAAACACCGCAGTGGGCCAAAGGCATCCCAGAGTGTCCTCCCTCACACAGCCTCAAGACGGAGTCAGCGGTGACCCACGACAGGCAAGAGAGGAGTCACACACCTCATGTGGCAGGCCGCCACAGCAACAGATGCTCCGATAGCACAGTGACATGTGACCGGACGTTACAGCAACAAGCACAGCAACAAAGGAACCCGTCACACAAAGTGACCAGTCTGGACAAGCGCATCGGAAAAAAGAAAGAAGCAGCCGCCATGACGGCGCAGCCTCGAGGTGCAAGCACAATGCCCTCGAGTGAAAAGAAGAGGGACACCGTGAAATCCCTGAGGAGGAGATGGTGCCACTGGAAGTCCCCAAGAGGTACATGCAAGTCCTACTGACAGGACGGACCTGCAACAGGTCCGCAAAAGAAAAGGAAGACTGTCACAAGAGTGGCACGACCAGTGAGATGTCAAGTCAAGTCAAGTCAAGTCATGAAATTTGTATAGCGCACTACATACCCAGAGGGTTTCAAGGCGCTTAGGAAGGGGAGGAAGATTATTTGTCAAATATCCATGTTTTAAGCTGCTTTCTGAACGCTAGGTGGAGCCAACGTGGGACAGGTGGCAGGACGCCACATCCACTCGAAAGCCTAGTCGGAAGAAGAAGAAGAGCGTGGAACGACGCCAAGAGGGAAGACAACCAAATAAGGCGCGCAAGATGGAACAGAGAAGAGCAACAGGACCAAGGACTCGCACCAGCACGGAGGAAGTTGTTCATCCACACAAGCCAGCCACCGGGGTGCAGAGACATCACTGGAGACAGCTCCACGGGAGGACCTACCGTAAGCCGCTAGCAGGGCAGTCTGCGTCCTGGCCCCATGCTTCGCAGTTCGACCGTCCTCTAACCTGTCACCGGCTGCTTGGTATTGATAGCATCACAACTCACAGTGCACCTGTCTGCAGACAATGGAGCAGTGCCACGAAGTCCCTCAAGTCCTCCTCTCTCCCTAAGGTCATCCCGACAGAAGATCACCGCCTGTCTGCCCACTGAAGAAAATGAAAATCCTGTTACCACCTTCCAGGTGCTTCATCACCAAGGAGCATCGCACCACCTGAGTGAATCCACACACACCCCGAACAACCGGAGTTCAAGGAGGCGAATCACCCAGGAACAGTCTGTGCACCCACGTCAACCTACAGCCTGCCAAAGTCGAGCACACCCGGCCATTGGAAGATCCGCCCTTGGGGACTACACAAGTCTTGGCCTTGGCCCTGTTAGGAGTTCCGCAGGGACCCCTAAGCATGGCCTAGGCAACCTCCCACACAACCCACGCAATCACGTGGCAGTCCAGGGGACAAGGGCCTCGACGGAGTTCCCGTGTGAAGGGAGTCCGAGTAGGAGAGATGTGTCGGCCACAGCTCCAGTTCAGGCGCAGGAAACATGAAGGTCATAGCCGAAGACTGGTCACACACAAGATCGCCAGAGGAAGGCGCCTAACCTTGTGAAGTAGTGTGGCTCACTGGTTAGAGGCGGCAGACCCGAGAGCAGAGGACGGCCCGGGACCAGGGTTCGATTCCCGGCGCGGCAGGTTTCTGGACCAGGGTCAGCGGACTCGATAATTCTCTCGCCTCGGTGCCCACTCTGATCAGCGTTCACACTCGGCAACTCTGGGCATTAGCTTGCCTCATCTTCACTAACGGCCCCACCAGACCGCCGGGGATGCCTGGTCTCACCCTGGAGATACCCATTAAGGGACCATCTCTCAGGGAAGCCAGGAAGGGTTTCGCAGCGGTCGAAGCGCCTTGGGACCCTACGGGTAAGTAGTGCGCTATATAAATGCCTATACATACATATACATACATACATACATACAACCTGTTTCCAGATGGCGGGCCCGCCCCGACGGAGACACCATCATCAGAGGCTACATGAGCGACTTGGCTGTGAGTACGTTGGCAGTTCCTCAGCGACGCCTTTAAGCGGCTCCCGCGAAGCCCTGCACGGTCCACACGGTCCTATCGCAGCCAGCAGGAAAAGCCTACAAGAGACTCCAGTGGCAGTGTAGTCCAGGCGAGAAAGGCAAGTGGAACGTCGCTCAGACGTCAGGAGTTAGGAGAGTCACCAAGCACGACCTCCCCACAGGAAGTCCTCACTTACAGAGATCGTCTCCAACACCAACGTGGAATTCACCATAGCTCCAGATGGATCGACACTGAACTTTGTATACAATGACTTCCTACACAGCAAGACCAAGCCGGTCGAAAGAACATCGCCAAGGAGACTGAAAGCATCCCAACCATGCGGTCCGAGGCTCCAGCGCTGCCTGGGTGACGGGCTGCAAAGACACATTTGGTGCTATGTGTTACTCATGTGTTTTGTTACAGTTTGATCTCTTGTTTGTTCTTTTCATCAAAGTTTGGGAGGGATGTAGTATCCGGCTGGATACATTCTAGTCTTTCACTGTTGATGCAAGACACTGTACACCCACCCACCACAGGCGTCACCAGTCAGATGACCCTGTTAATAAAAGTGGCTGGGCGCCAGTTAGCAGCACCCCACTACTGTGTCAGCGTGTGTTATTTTCAAGCATGTAGGCCTAGCGCCCAGCAACTTTATACTACCCAGAGGTTAATTGATGGGCTGTGCTCTAGAAGTGCTTTCTCTGACAATATAAAGATGTAATCTTCATCACTGCTGCCTGTGGAGGTGCTGGACCGTGAGGATTTAGGCATTTGTGACGCTGAACGTCTTCCCTGGGCTTTTGACACTATAGGTCCTCCTTCTCCCTTGACCTTCATGTGTTTCTGGTATTGCCAGTTGCTTTCCATGCTCTTCATTGGATTGTCAGACCATTTTGAACTAGTTTTCATTGCCACATCCCTTGCATGTGTGTCCCTTTGTGGGGGTTTAATAATCCAGAATGATAATGTGTCGCTGGGGTTCTGCCTTTCTGATGTCTCTTCAGCAGGTCTGTTTTGTCTTGCTTCAAGATCTTGCATTTTATGACCATGATGTATTTGTTGGAGTGTCTCCTGGCCTCCATCACAGCTGCCTTTTCTTTGACTCTTCCTTCCAATCTTGGTGTCGTGAGCATCTTTTCTAGGGTGTGTGTCTCTGAGCGTTGCTCTGCTGAGTGACTCTGACTGGCACCCTTCAATGATTCTCAGCTTCATGACTCTCGCATTATCAACATCCTTAATATCAACAGTGCTTAGGTACCTTTTCTTCATCCATGGTTTATTCAGGTATTTGTGTCAGTTGTTTAACATATATTGTGTGGTTGAGGCAAACTTTTTTGCTATGGTGTGTAAGGTGAGGTCAAGTCACGAATTAGGGAGGTTGTCTTATTTTCTTTGGTGCCTGATATAAAATTCTGCACCATAAATGACCGTAGTTGTAGTTAGCCGGTAGCAACTTATCAAGCAAGTCATAGCACGGGTACGTTGGTCTGGTACAGGGGGACCATGAATGGCCCCCTCCTCCCCCTTGGGTTAGGGTGAGAACAGGATAACTAGCTTCCTAGCAGTTTTAAGACCAGCTGCGTATGTCGGGTCTCAGCACGCATGATGGGGCTTATCAGCAGAAATCAAGCACCAATGGTGAAAGATCCACCTTCAGCGGCTGGGTACAGTCTCAGAGCTTGCAATGGCAGGACTCGATCAGACCCCAGTAGATCACCGACATTCGAAAGAGGTCTCTATAACAGTGTAATAGATTATGTCTTCCTTAAGGTAAGCATTTGGCCATTGATATGTTATATTGTAATCATACTCTGCTTTGACAGTGACCATCATCCACTGCTTCTAACTTTAAGTGGAGACAAACTCAACAAAAAGTTGTCAGTGTTACACTACAGTCCTGGAAACCATTCTAGCCAACTTCTCTAGAAGGTCTTGGCCTCAGTTACTGACTAATGCTAAGTTGCACTCTGAGATCTAAAACTGGTATGTGAATTTGTTTCTCCCTTTAAAGAAATTTCTTCAACTCCAGTCCCAATGTTAGATATCCATAAGATTTTTTACCAAGAACTACAGCATGTATTTTACAAAGAAACAAAACAAAATAGGCCCTTATGTAGGAATGATCATAAATGGTACAACAAACAGAGTGCAAACTCCTAAAAAATAGCTGTAAATAGCCCACAAATGAGTGCAGATCATCTCCGGTAGCAAGCAGCATTAGACAAGGCCAAGAGGGAGTTGGATGATAGGAACTGGGAGGACCTGCTGTTGGCTGGTAGAACTAATGACAGCAAGTCATTCTGGCCCATGATCTCCTGTGGGAGCTCGGCTACTGTTAAAAACATCTCTATCACATCGAGGCAGAGAAATGGGCCACCATTTCACAGCACTTTATGCAGAAGTAAAACAATTCTTCCCAGTGGTATTCCCATAGTCAGATTGCCTGCTCCACTGATAGTCGATGCTCCAAAAACAACACTGATCTAGTATTTAGCTTGGTGACACCTCCTCTGCCCCTACCTGTTTAAAAGCAGCGAAGGCTCCCAGCCCTGACCACATACCAGGTGACTTGTATAAATCTGAATCTTTAGTTTGATCCAATAATGTAAATCTTTTAACCAATGCAATAGCGGCTGGAGGCACAATTCCAGAAACCTGGAGTGGGGCAGAGATAATACCTGTCTTTAAAAAAGGAGATGCTACTAGCCCATCCAAATGTAGGCTAATTAACCTTATTGACATTCTGCAACAACTCTTTGCCAAACAATTGCTTACACGAGTGGATGGACACTAACCAGATCTTATCCCCCCTTTAAGCGGATTCCTCTCTAAATCTAGCACCTCAGATCAAGTTTTTAGATTTACTCTATTCTATTGGAAGTATCCGCTGATTGGCAATCAAAAACGTTATGTGGCATTCATAGCTCTACGTGCAGCGTTCAGCTTAGTTCCTCAAAGGTGCCTGTGGAAGGTGCTAATTGAGATGGGCGCCCCAGCTAACTTGATCGATTTAATTGCAAGTCTGTATGAAAACAATTATGCCTCAGTGCGTTGGGGCAATCAGGGGCAACTCACAGAGCAAATTCCTATTCTACATGGGGTGCCTCAAGGGTGCGTTCTTGCACCAACCTTCTTTACCCTACATATTAATCATGTTATCAAGGAATTCATGCATTGCAATAATGATTCACCCATTCTGAATGATAGGAAAATATTGCTTTTTGTGAATGACTCGTTCCTCATCTCAAAGACTCCAGTTGGCCTGCAAAATTTAATTAACAAGGGAGACGAGGTTCATATGTTTTTGTTTATTAATAAAAAACTGTGTGATTACTTAAAATCTTTACAGTGTAAAATACAACGAACTACAATAAAATACAAAGAAATACCCCCCCCCCCATCGCAAGACTGAAAGTGCAGCTATATAGTTACAAAGACTGACTATGTGAGCTGCTTTAGTCCAGTCAGGGTACTATTAAAAGAATAAGGATTTTTATTTCTCCATGAGTCCACGCCTACTAGAGTCTCAGAGACGCGTAAAAGTTCGACGTATCAGACACGCTGCGGAGCCAATTGGCAGTGGGTAGGTTCTGCACCAGGCCCTTAGCTGACCCAGATTGAATGCCTCGGTCCGAAGGTTCCAATAACTTTATGACGTCTTCCTGATTTAACTGTAGGCTAACGATTATGGGGCGGCATTGAAAGTGCTAAGCCCACTGTCAAGTCCCTACGGATCTGTTGCCTTTGATTGGGAATCGAGGGCCATTTTAACTTGGTAGATGAACTTCCCGACCCTAGCTAACATGCTGGTCGTAGTTTCTGAGAAACACCAGTCCGAGGCCTCTCTGAATGTTCTGTGGCCCAGGTTCCGTAATGCCTGGCGCAGCAATCGCTGTCGATCGCTGGCCAACTTTGTGCAGCAACATAGCAGATGTAGCCAGGATTCTCTGTGATAGTTGCAAAGTCGGCAAGCGATGGCTCCGTCCATTCGTGCCCAATTTGGGTTGAAGTCCGTGATCCTGAGGGCCAAAAGGCGCAGAAACAGAATTTTCTGTCTTACATGGATTGTTAAAGAATCTTGCAGATATGGTTGGGGTTTGCCGGGAATGTAGGAGTTGTCCAGGGCCAGAGTTAGAGGGTTGTGCCGGAGCGAAGAAAGGTCAAGCTCAAATGAGATGGACTGGACTTGGCGCTTAACTGCTTGGGCCCAGATAGAGTGTGGAATATCGTGCAGATACAGACTCCTTCCCTCGATTTTCAGAACATCAATAGCTAGTTCCACCTTGGAGTGCCAAGGCGAGCCTTCATCACGAAAAATGGTTTTTAGGAAGTGCTTTAGTGTGTTTTCGGGCGATTTTAGTACTCTAATATAGTATTTTAGCAAATCCCCCAGTAGTGCCAACTCTGGTCGTTTCAGGCCTATTTCTAGTCTTAGCCTGTTGTTCCGTGCGTGTCTAGGGGCCCGTAGCACCATCTTATATGCTTTCGCCTGAGCCGCGTGGACCACTTTCTCGAATGCCCCTGGGTAGGCTATATGGCCGAACGTGATTGCGGGGATCAGTATAGCCCTGAGTACTGTCAGCATCGGTTCTGCTGAGGGACTGGCCAGGCCATGACTTAAGCGTCTTAAAGATGATATTATTTTATCTATTTTTGGTTTAAGCTCCTTCAGATGTTTGACTGCGGAGGCCATCTCAGATACCCATATGCCCAGATAGTTGTAAGATGTGGCCCTGGTGATTCGGTGCTCCCCCAGGGACCAAGAAACTTTTTTTTGTGATGGTATTTGCCAAAAATTACTATCTTGGTCTTGCTCACGTTGATACATAGATTGTTCTCCTTGTTGTGAGACGAGTTGGCCTAACGGCTATGGCGGTCGACCTCGGATCTGGGGAACTGGGTTCAAGTCACGGCAATGACGCTGAACATCCTGTGATTCTGGGCAAATCACTTAATCTCCCCGTGCCTAACAACAAAATAAATATGTCCTCGTGTAACGCAACTGGTGCTATGTAAAGGGCTCTGATACCCTATGCCTTCGGGTCAAGTTCGCACTATATAAAACTCCGTAAAATAAAAGTTCTCTAAATTCTGAGTCTCTAGGGGGTTACAAATAAATACAACAAAAATCAAATATGTGATCTTTGGGAAAGGCATCATGAACAATAGTACTGTGAGAGTTGCGTACAAACCCCTAGAAAGACTTTATTGTTTTGATTATCTAGGCAGTAAATTGACCGATAAGCTCAGCTGGAAACCTCAAATTTACCCAGCTTTTGACACAAAATCTAAAGCCATATTGCAGTTACATAAGCAGATCCATTTCCACAGCGCTGGAGATATACCGCGTCAAACCATTCCATGCTGCCCTCTTTGGCGCAGAAGTCTGGGGATATACTATCACTCAGAAATCGACTGCAGAAGAGAATACATTTGCAACGTCTCTTATTGATGTGCCTACCAGCACCCCTCTTATACCTCTGGTTTAAGGCATGGGCAGCAGACGTATTTCAGATATAGCACACTTAAAACCTTTGATGTTCTTGGTACGTATCTGGTCCCCTCCAGAAATACTAGAATATAGAGGTGCTCTGAGGAATGTGATGAAACTCATGGTGCTACTGAAACCCCTTGACTGCAATACATTTCGACCTATTATAGGAAACTGGGGCTGAGTAGACTATGGGGCAGTCCTGAAAATATTGGAAGGATTGAGGCCTTCGTCCTCAAAACGAGCTATTGGGCTTTTGTAAATGACCAGTATCTGAATATGACTTCTTCAGGCCGTTTGACTAACCAGTTCTTTGGGTTTAAGCTCAGACCAAAGTTTGACGTTCTTCTTGACACAATCACACCACCCCTAGCTAAATGTCTGTACATGTGATTCCGGCTAAGTAGCCTTCCGCTAAAAACTTTTACAAGCAAATGGGTAAAAGAGAGTAATTCTGACAATTTTCCCACCTGCGGGCCGCACTTGTGATAGAGGAATATGCTTTGTTCTTCTGCCTGGGTTACTGCAGCCCCCACAGGAATTGGATATAGTCAGTCTATTTGAACCAGAAGATTACCAGCTATCAAATTACACACAGAGGGGCATATTATCAAGGGGGTTTATCTCTGCTTTTTTGGCTTTAAAAGCCAAGAAAGCGGAGATAAAATGATCTCCCTATTACCTAGCTGTCGCTAACACCAGTTAGCGACAGCTAGTAGGAGATAGCGACCATCTTGGGCCCCGCTTTGCATGTCAGTGAAATTTATCACTAATGACATGCAAATTGGGTGTGCCAAGATGTTAGCGACTGGAAACAGTCGCTAACATCGCTATCTCCTATTACCAACTTTTGGAGATATTCGCGCTAAGCGCGAATATCTCCAAAAGCTAACGCCTGCCCTGAGCAGTTCTTAGCCATGTTATCCAACGGGAGGTGGATAACATGGCTAAGAGCATTAGCTCGGTAATGCATGAATATCGCTGACTTTTCAGCGATATTCATGCATTTCGGCCGATTTTTATCGCTTAGGAGATAAACCTTGATAATAGCAAGGTTCCTAAGCGATAAAAATCGCCGCAGCTCGGCGATAAAAATATTGCCGCTAAGCCAACATAGCGATAATTATCGCTAGTTGTTGGTAATATGCCCCAGAGTTTTAAAAAGGGTGGCTTCTGAAGTAATCGTTTTTTGCATGTGTCGTTTTTTAGCTAAAGGTTTGCTCAAGCAATTGAAGATTCTGTTTTAGTTGGAAGATCATCTCCTAGCTGAGACGAAGAACATACTGTCCTCCCTTCACGTTACTGTTTGAGACTCAAGTCCGTACATATTACAAAGCAGCCTTCTTGGATTTAGCAGCCCGTTTACTTGACCGCAAGGACTCTATTGACGATTTCTTTTTAGGCAAGAGGGTGCAAGAGGCGGCTTCGCAGGTCCCGGTATTCTTCAAAACAGCTAAACTCCCTAAACGAAAACGAGATATAAGACTTTGCAGGAGTACACCTACAGACTCCAGATATTTTATTCAAACAGGCCTGCTCCACAGGATTTTATTTTTTTAGAATTAACTGAATGCAAGAGCTTGGGTCTTCAAATACAGACCAGCCATGTCTAATTTGGGATTAAACAAGCCAGGGCACTTTTTAGTGGCTGGCAGAGGTTTTACCTGGAAAGAAGTCCTTGCGAAGTGTGGCACTTCGAATAAGCCTCCTTTTTATTAAAAATATATCCAGATCTTACAACTGCTAAAAAAGTACAGTCTTTTACCTGGCTCATGGTCTCAAGGGGAACCTACTATGGTTAATAAGCATTTAGAAAAAGTGGCACTGGAGACGCAATGTAGGTTCTCAAATCAGGATTGGCAAGCCATTGCAAAGCTAGGCAGTAAGACCCTACGTGTAGCTAATTTTAAAGAATGGCATTTCTGCCACGCTGGATGGTGTATTATACTCCCTGTTAGATTTGGGAGTCCCTAGTTGGCAGAGGTAGGTACCTTTGACCAAATAGGGACCCTCGAGTCTAGTCAGGGTAAGGGGGTACATTTCTAAAATAACCCCTGCTCACCCCCTTGGGAGCTTGGCATGAGCAGACAGACTTATCTCAGAGCAGTGTGTAAAGCATTTCTGAACACATACAGTAATCCAGTGACTACACTACAGATGGACACCACACCAGTTGTATATTATAAATAAGAGTTATTTTTATAGATTTAACACAAGACCACAAACGACAAAAATCCACTCTACTGTACTTAAAAATGGTAGAAATAGCTCAGTTCTCTTAAGATGTAAAATGCGACACTTTGAGTTCAATGTACCTTTGGATGCGTAATGCTATACAACAAAAGTGATGCTGGGATAGGTGATGCGTCGGTTCCTTACACGCAAAAATGGTGATGCGTTGGGTCCCTACTAATGCGTAGGGGATGCGTTGGTTCTTCTCAGCACGGGGGGGAGGTGCGTCGGTTTCTTACTGCGCTTCCATGGCGATGCGACCAGCAGCGCGGTGGTACGATGAAGATCAGGTACAACGAAACAAAGATTGCGTCTTCTTCTTAATGCGACACAATGCATGCACGCCCAATGACCATGCGGCAACTCAATGATTCTTCTGAGCCGCGACAGGCCCTGCGACAAGCTTCTCCGGTGATACGGCGGCGTCTGTTGCGATATTGATCCTCTTCTCCGGCAATGGGAGGCACTTTGGCAATGCAATGCAACAGCTGCAGCGCCGACACCCTTCTTCAGTGATCAGACGTCAGCGGCGGCGACATGCTTCTCCGATGATGCAATGGCGTCTGATGCAACGTCGGCACTCTTCTCCGGCAATGCGAGGCGCTTCTGCAATGCGATGTGGCAGCAGTGACACCCTTCTTCAGTGATGTGATGACAGCGGCTGCGGCGGCGACACGCTTCTCCTTCGTGAGTCGCGTTTCCAGCTCCTTGCGACACACAGTCCGTCAGAAGGCCCAACACAAAAGCAGGCACTTCCTAAGATCTCTTGGGGAGCTGGTGGGTGAAGTCTGTTCTCCCTGAGACTTCAGCAGGAGTCAAGCTCTATTTCAAGCCCTTGAGGATCCTTTACAAGTTGAATGAAAGTAGCACAAAAGTCCTTTCTCCTTTCTTTGGCAGTCAACCACTGCAGGCCAATCCCCCAAACAGCACTCAGCTTAGAGATAGTCTCCTCCTCAGTCTCTCTGGCTCCTTTCCTCAGCAAATGTTTCTTCTTGTTTCCCAAAAGTGATCTAAGGTTCTGGGGTCTGGGTCCCCCGTTTTATACTAATTTTCTCTTTGTTCTCTGAAGGCAGAGAGGCCTTGGCCTAGTCTAACCCGGTTCTGGTTAGTCCTGGAGCAGTTTGTTAACAAGACTCCTTCTTTCCTTTCACAGTGTAGGCCAGGGACATCCCAGGAGGTGGAGCCAGCATTGTGGAGGGAAGGCACAGCCTTATTCAGGTCCCAGGTGCAACTTCTCCCACCCATCAACATGCAGATCTCTCTATTCAGGTCTGTGCTGACTCACCCTGTCTCCTGGAATCTCCCAGCCACTGTCACTCAAACTCCAGACAAGGGATACATAACCTAGTAGAGGCAAGCTTGGATAGTTAGGCAAGAAAATGCCTACTTTCTAAAAGTGGTATTTGCAAACACAGAATGTTAAAACCAACTTCACTAAAAGATGTATTTTATCATTCTGAGTTCAGGCTTACTAAACTCGAATTTCTACCTAGTTCACTGAGTCAGTTAGGATTATAAGATGTTAAAATCAAACTGCCCATTCTGGCCTATGGGGAACATATAGCCTTGCACTAGTGAAAAACGAAAATGGCTGTAATTCACTATTAGGATATGCCACCCACATCAGTGCATGTCCTACCTTTTACTTACAATGCACCCTGCCCTTGGGCCTACCATAGGGGTGACTAATATGCAGAAAAGGGAAGGTTTAGGGACTGGCAAGGGGGTACAATTGTCTAGTCAACATGACAGTACCAGACTGCACCAGGCTCTGCAATGGCAGACCTGAGCCACACTTTACAGGCTGCTTCTGTGGGTGGCACAACCAGTGCTGCAAACCCACCAGCAGCATTTGATTATTTACAAGCCATGGGCACACTCAGTGCACTGTACTAGGGTCTGACAAGTAAACCAGATCAGCCAATTATGTAGTCACTAATCCATGTTATTGCCAGGACATAAACCTCAGAGAGACCTACTCCCCTTACTGGACACTGCGCTTAAGTGTTGGAAAGCAGCATTACGATAGACAAATGCACCCCCTGCATATGCAGATAACATTCCACTCTTAGGTATCCCATTAACAAGTGGCAAACTCATACATCGCAAGTTAGCACCCTGGTCTGAAGCAGGCATCAACACGGTAGCAGATCTATTTGATAATGAGATGCTGCTTGATCACGGCACCTTCGTTAATGAGATGGGAGCCCCAGCTCACCTGTACCTAACACACACTGCCCTGTTGCAATACATTAAAAAGTACTGGGCACCACAGAGGAGAGAACCTCCCAACAACGAGATGTTGAAGATGGTATACTACATGGGCAGAGGTAGACATTTGATTCACTGGCTATACACTGGTATTAGCGCCCACACAAGGGTCTCTTTAGATGCACTAAGGGTTGTATGGGCAGGGGATATGGGTAAAGATGTGACAGATAAAGAATGGACGGCAGTAATTGAGCATCCCAGAAAAGTGTTGAGAAATTCAAAATTCAAATTTATCCAGACAATGGTATTGCATCGTGCTTATTTGACCCCGTGCAGATTAGATAAAATGTTCCCGCAAACGCAGCATTCATGGCCGAGGTGTAGGATAGAGGTAGCGGACTTGATACACATGCTGTGGACGTGCCCATTTATAAGGGGATACTGGGACACGATTAGAAGACTAATTGGGATGGCAGCACATCACGAGATTCATTACACTGTGGAGGAGTGCATTTTGGGTCTACACAAACATTTGTCCAAACACAAGATACAATACCGATTCATAGACCTAGCGTTAATACTAGCTATTAGAACCATTACTATGCGCTGGAGGTCGAGGAAACCCCCTGCTGTGTCGAGATGGTGGGCGGAAATGTTACGCTGGAGCTATGCGGAGGGTGCAACACTGCGCAGGGAAGTAATAAGGGGTCTGCAAATGAGACCAATAGCCCTAGAATGGGAATCTATGTTGGAGGAGATGAAACTAACTGAGATAGATCATGATGATTAAATAGTTTGCGTACCAATTACTATGTGGTGCCCATGCCTCGACACATTGTGTATTAATGAAAAGTTGCATGTTTAAATATGCACAGTGTTGGATTGTGTAAAGATAAAGGTGGTTCAAAATACACTATAGCCAAAGAACTGTGACCGGGGAGAATCGGGGTGAGGGGTACTGTTTGGGATAGTTTTAAGTTTAAGATGACTTAATGTTCCATGTACTGTTCAAACGCAAACAAAGTGTACAGTCAGACATAATACTGTCACAATTGTAAATCAATAGACTTAACGGGAAAGTACTGATGCATAAAAATTAGATGCTGAAATAATGTTGTAGGAAACATAAATATTATGTGGAATGCACGATGCAATGATGTAAGGCATAAATCAAAAACGTAATAAAATATGTTTAAAAATTTTTTTTTGTCACTAATCCATACATCAATTTACCATAGAGAGCACTTGCACTATGGCACTGGACAGCAGTGACACAGTGCCCAAAGCATCTATAACCAACAAAATCACATAAGGCAACAGCAAAAAAATGGAAAGAGACCCATGCCAAGATGCCAGGTCTAACACTCCCTATGCTTGCTATAAGATATATCCTGAAATAGAGAACAAATGCTTTCGCTGTCAGATTCTAGGCGATGGAGGCTGGCTCCATACCTTTTTTACCTGCCCTAAGCTAGGACAGTTCTGGGGAAAGTTCTTCCTGGCTATAAGCCGGGGAGTCCAGAAGATTTTCGGTCCTGACACCGAGATTGCACTTTTCGGTTTGGCAAGCCCGATACGAAATCTTGGAATGTTGAGAGGGGAGAGACATTGGTATCAATTGCCTCCCTCGTGGCATGTTCACTGATATTCCGGCATTGGAGATCCCACAAAATACCCACTTATTTGGAATGGCTTAATAAACTAATTCGCACTAGGAAATTTGAAGAAGCATACGCTAATAGAATAGGCGAAAATGAAAAAAATAATATTGTATGGTGATTTATGGAGAGGTTGGAGCTCTGTTTAGAGATGTAGGGTCGGATCCAAGAAAAAAAGGGGCATTGTTTTTTTGGCACTTTAGCACTTCTGCACTTTATGTACTGCATTAGTTGTTAATTCTAGCTTGGAAAATACTGTGGCCGACTGTACTATTGAGCTAGGTTTTGAAGAGGAAAATGAACGTTTTTCTTTTTCTCTTTCTCTCTCCCTATTAAAGTTTGTTTAGATGGCAAATTATCATATTGCATTTTAGATGGAGTTATGCCCGGAAGAAGGCATTTATTAATATCTCATTTTTATGGTAATTAGCCCACTGCATTTTTGTAAAAATATTACTGATAGGAATCAGTCTGAATTTGTAGGAGTAGAATATATTTGTGAAATACAGCATCTTGCACTTTATATATATATATATTTTTTTTAGAGTTTTTTATATAGCGCGAACTTGAACCGAACTGAATCAGGTATCAGAGCGCTTTACATAGCACCAGTTACGTTAGATGAGGACACACATTCATTTTAGGCACGGGGAGATTAAGTGATTTGCCCAGAATCACAGGGGGTTTTTGGCGTCGTTACCGAGACTCGAACCGAGTTCCCCGAGACTCGAACCGAGTTCACCGAGTTATATATGTCTGTTAATTTTGTATTACATTTGCACTTGGCGCAGCATATATCTGTAAGTATTTTTTTTTTTTTTTTTTTTTTTTATCCTCATTTGCCTGGCCACCTCTTATTTAGCCTCCAACTGCCAACCACTCTATCCAGGTGCAGAGTTTCCTCTGCATCCTATGCTCTATTAGGTGGAATTCGGCAATAGATGGCCCGAAGAGAGTCGTGGGAAAAGACTCCAAACTTGAAGTTTTATTCAGTTGAACTAGCCATTCTGAGCCGACTGGGGGGGGCCTAGTTCTTGGAGTTTCAAGGCATAATCATAGGACCGGGGAAAAAAAAAAAAAAAAAAAACCCCGGTTATTGTCTCCAACGAACCAGAACGTCCCAAAAGATACGGCTACGCTCGCCGCCTGATCTCCTCAGATCAGTTTTAGAGGTTGCGTAGAGAGACGACAGCCAGTTTGCGTGGGATGGTGCTGAATTTTCAATCCAAACCTTGCATATCTCTCTTCTTGCAAGCAGTATGGCAAAAAACAGAAATGTCCTAGCGTGGCCCTTTATGTTGTTGTCCCATCCAAATATGATCAAGGAAAGTGTGATGGAGATCGAAGTATTAAGAATGGAGTCCAGAGTTGCTTTAACTTCATTCCAAAATTGTAATATGTTGGGGCATTCTTTGAACATGTGGACGTCTGAGGCTGCGATATGGCCACATTTATTGCATTTCTTCCCTGGGATGAATTTGGAAAGTTTTAGCGGTGTAAAATATGCACGGTGAATTGTAAAAAAATGATTGCGTCTTAGCCATGCGGGTTTGACACATTTATATAATAGGGTACAGGAGTTCTGCCAGGTTTCGATGCTCTGGGCCCCCAGATCTGAGCCCCATAGTTGTTCCGGGAGGGTGAAATCTCCGTCTATCTCTTCTAGCAGGCACCAGTACCATTTCGAGACCTCTTTACCCCCTGCAGGTTGCGCTACCAATTTCTCTTCGGTGATGCTATGCTTCCCTAATGATGCCCCAGACCTGTTTGTTGCCTTAGCCCAGCTATCTAATTGTAGATACTTAAACCTCGCGTTAGAGAAATGCCAGAGAGAGCTTAACTCCTTCGTTTGGGGATACAAGTCAGCAAGAATATCTTGGAAAAAGCTGAGGAGGAGGAGGGAAAAGGGGGGCCTATCCCTACCCGACCTACAATACTATGCGTGGGCATTCCAACTATCCCATTCGAGAATGCTCTTAAAAGTACCATCTAACACATCAATAGGCCTCATGTTCATGGCAATGCTGATTGGTGCTGGCTTACCAACTAACGGCTACATGTTCAAGTTTGGAGAACAGAAATACTTCAAGAAAGTTAAATTAAAAACTCTTATGTCCCAAGCGAAGCTATGGTCACATATAAGGAGGAACCTGGGTTTGTCATACTACTCCAACCTTGCGCCCATCTGGGAATCCCCAGGGCTCCCTTCCTGCTGGGATGATAGGCTTACTATCCCGTTGAGATCAGGAGGGATACTAACATGGGGAGATGTGTTGACAGGTGACTCTCTGAGGCCCTGGGAGGATTTGCGGGAGCAGCGGGGGATAGAGCTATCTGTAAGTATTGTATTGCATTTGCATTTTGGCCAGTGTTTGTACTGTAATTGGTAAGGAGCTGCTAACGTTAATTTATTAAGAATGACATATTCGGGGGGCCACATCCTCGATCCGCTTTTTACTAACCTCCCGGAAGCCTGCATCTCCAGCTATACACCATTGGCGTGGACTGATCATTATTTGATCCAGATCCATTGCCCTACATCGGCTATACAATCCAAGCCTGTGGTGTGTTCTATCCCGAGGCGACGATGGAACAAATTAAAGCTGGATGAGTTCTTCCATCTTTTATCGATCGACCCATTCGACATCATTGGGTCAGCTGATCAGGTCTACGATAGGTTCTGTAACTGGGTCACCAGGGCTTTAGACACCCTTATTCCAATGGTACGCTGTAAGGTGGGAACTGGTAAATCCAGTCCTTGGTATGATGACTCGCTGCGGGTTTTAAAGGTTTCTTGCAGGCGTGTAGAGCGGGCCTGGCGAAAAGCCTATGATAGCGGGAAGAAAATCTTGTACCTGACTACGGTGAAATTGTATCACCGGGCAGTGTGCAGAACCCGCGCCGCCTTTTATGCCGATCAATTCAGGACAAGCTCCAATCCATCTAAGGCTATTTTTAAGGTGTTGAAAGATCTTACCACCAAAAAGGCAACGACGAGCCACCAGAGCTCTGTTGAGCACTGTGAAAATCTAGCTGGTTTCTTTCTGGAGAAGGTTAACGCCATTTATCGAGCCTTTCCTTTGGTGACTCCCTCGGCTACTCCATCTCTTAAGCCATTAACATCTGAGGGGTTACATTCTTTTCCCATGTTAACATCTGAAAGCCTCGGCAAACTGGCTCATCAAGTGAAGTCGGGGTCCCCTGTGGATCCGCTTTGCTCAGCGGTGTTTAAAGATCTAGCGGTATGTAACATCTCACCGCTATGTTCTGTGATTAATACGTCGCTCTCCTCCAGTGTAGTTCCACTAAAGTGGAAACAAGCTGTGGTTCGTCCCATCCTTAAAAAGCCTAATTTGGATGGCAGCAAGCCTGAGAGTTATCGGCCAATCTCGCTCCTACCGTGGCCTGCTAAGGTGACTGAGGCGCATGTCAACGCGGTCCTCTCGGAACATCTTCGTCATGCCGACATTCTCGATGTGACGCAGAATGGATTTAGGGCTGGTCACAGCACGGAGACGGCTCTGCTGTATATGGTGGAGCATCTTCGCTCCGTGCTCGATGCGGGTCAAACGGCGGCGCTGGTGCTACTAGATCTGAGCGCCGCCTTCGATACCGTATCGCACCCGATCCTTCTGCGTCGCTTAGAGGAAGTCGGTGTCACCGGCATTGCCCTCCAGTGGTTCCGGTCTTTTTTAGCCAATCGGGCCTTTAGCGTGACCGTCCCGCCGCACCAGTCCAAATACCATCCTTTGGATCTGGGGGTTCCACAAGGATCCTCGCTGAGCCCTACGTTGTTTAATCTTTACGTAAGGCCGCTAGCTGAGGTTGTCAGGCAATGGGGTTTGACAATGGTGTCATACGCCGATGACACCCAGCTGGCGGTCACGATCAGCAGGGATGCCGACGTTGACGCCCCCAGATTCCAACAAGGACTGCGGGCGGTCGCTAGCTGGATGACGTCCAACTGTCTCCAGTTGAACGCTAGCAAGACCGAGGTCATGATTTTTGGCAAACAACCGGAACACTGGGGAGAGAGATGGTGGCCAGGGGAGTTGGGTCCGGTTCCCATCCCAGTCGCCGAGCTTAAAAACCTCGGGGTCTGGTTGGACCCGTCCCTTACGTTCGCTTGTCATACCAAGCGCACGGCGGCCTGTTGTTTTGGTATCCTGCGCGGGCTGCGTCCAGTGCTCAAGTTCTTTGACGCCTCCACTAGGCAGCTCATGATCCAAGCCACTGTCATCTCTAGGCTGGATTATGCGAGCTCCCTGTTGGTAGGTTTGAACCAAGCTGAGATTGGACGTCTGCAACGGATTCAGAACGCCGCTGCAAGATTGGTGGTAGGACTAACTAGATCTTGCCCTACCTCCAGCACGTTGCGCTCATTGCACTGACTCCCGGTGGCCCAGCGGATTCAGTTCAAGGTCCTCTGTGTCGCCTTTAAGATTCTGAAGGGGTCCCCGGCGGAGATTCTGTTGACACTCTTGGCCCACTATATTCCAGCCCGAGCGCTAAGATCCGCGGATCTGGAATTGGCTGTGGTCCCGCGTTTTAAGCGGAGTAGAGCTGGGGGGCGCTCCTTTAGAGTTCGGGCTGCGGTGCTCTGGAATTCCCCCCGGCGATTCGCGCCCTTGGGGATTTGTTGTCTTTTCGCCGTGCGGTGAAAACCTTTTTATTTCCTTAGTTTAATTCTGTCTGTTTATTCTTTCGTTGTGTTGTGCAGCTGCCTTGTCGGGCGCCAGGACGCTCCTTGGCTGGAGCATCTGTGCGCCTAATAAAAACGCATAACATAACATAACATAACATAACATATCCGAGATCAATGTGACACATTGCACATTATACTTGTTTATACTCTTTATAGTCCGAAATTCTTATGTATATTAAGATGCTACTGTCTAATTCGTTTTGCAGTTTCCTCCTCTTTATGTATCTTCTGTGTTTCTGCTCAATAAAAAAAAAGTTACTGTTTGAGAATTGAGAAAATGCTTGGATCAATAATAGATTATTCTACACTGGCTATGCATTTATGAATCCTTTTCACTTGATTTTAGTACCTTCCTTATTGTATCGACTCTAATATGTACTGTTAACTCGAGGACTGGCCTTTTATAAAATGTGCACTGTTGTAGCTTAAAAGATCAAAGATGTAATATTAGATGAGATTTTTATCCTCATTTCTCATATATGTGCTTGAAATTTTTTAGAACAGTCTATTGTACATTGTATAAATTGCATTTTATTTTCTTCTCTTTTTAATGATGCGCCGGGAAACCCTTTGTGGATAGCTGTTGCGCTCTAGAAATGTAATGAATAATAATAATAATAATAATGATTGCAATTGTTTAGCTCTTTTAATGTATGCTTTGATGGTTTATGACAAATTGAGTGAAGCTTATTTGATGAGGATGATCCAGCTTTGGAGGCCAGCGAGGCACAACCAGCAGCAGCCACCCTAGGTTGGCACCGAGCATGGCGCTCCTTGACATGCTCTAGTATCCGGGCGAGCAGGGGCCCTGTGATCCAGTCAGCCTCGGCAATCCAGACTCCGGGTCTGCACGGTCAGGGTACCCCCTCCACCCCATGAATCCAACCTTGACTAGCTGCGCCTGTCAGGCAGCACGCTTCTGCGCCTCCCGCAGGGCTGAAGTAGGAGTACACAACATTATTGTTGTGGATAAATAGTTACAATTCCATGTTGCAAGGTTGAAACTGAATACAGGAACAGGAAGAATGTTTCACGTTTTAAGACGGTAAACACAAAAATTGCGTTTAAGGATTCCATTGTGGCGGGGGCGTGGCTAAGGTGCCGAACAAGATGGTCGCCTAAGGGATCCGTTCAGCCTCATCGGGACGCACTTTTGACTTACTGATGCGTTTCCCGTCCAGCTCTTTGATGAAGACCACCCGCATCTTGAATCGGAGTGTTTGGAGTCTCCGGTGAGGTGATTTGACTTCAGCACCTTGTGCTTAGTTGCTTTCTCACTGCTGCATCCGCTCCCAGAAGATGCGTGCCATTTTAGGTGCGCGTCTCACCATTCAGGATCTCAGCGCACTGACGAGAATGCTATCTGCACACTGGCCCCTTGACAACCTCATGAGTCTCACTGACTTTTACTGACTTTACCGCTATATGCTCTTTTCCCTATAAATAAAGAGGATTATTTTTGGTTTAAGCGCGTCATTCTTAATCGTATTTTTACTGCTGCATTCGTCCTCTCAAGACTCCTGCCATTTTAGGTGCGCGTCTCGTCATTCAGGATCTCAGAGCACTGATGAGAATGCTATCTACACACCGGCCCCTCGACAACCTCATGAGTCTCACTGACTTTTACTGATTTACTGCTATATACTCTTTTCCCTATAAATGAAGAGGACAATTTTTGGTTTAAGCGCATCATGCTTAATCGTAGTTTTACTGCCGCATCTGTCCTTTCAAGACGCCTGCCATTTTAGGCGTGAACCTCGTCAACCAGGATTTTAGTGCGCTGACAAAAATGTTGCCTACGCTTCGCCCCCGTCTATACTCTCATGAGACTAACTGACTTTATTTCTGTCTGCTCTATTTCCTATAAGTGAGGATACTTTGGACATTTGCAGTGCGACACTTGAGTACAATCCTCATTTCTATATCCTACACAGGATATCTATCATTGACTGTGAGTAATACACTTCCTTATGTGCCTGAAATTGCTGTTGCCTTCTTTCAAGGAACGCGTGGTTTTCTGAGTTTACCCTTTTTAGAATTCTCCTCATATGGTCAAACACAGATCTTTATCAGCCACCGTACATAGTTTTTCTTGGAGAACTTCTGTTTTACCTGCCTCCATCACAAATGTGCATCACCCAACCTACGCTCTGAAGGTCACTTATTTATGGGAAAGTTGCGCAAACCAAAGTTTGTTTTTGTTCCAACGAAACATACTTCTTTGGTAACACCTTCCCTTTCCTCAGCATCAGAATCCTCTTCTAACACAAGTTAAATGGCTGGAGTCACCTCTAACTGCTCTTCTTCGATGCAACCTACTTCAAGCAAATCTTCTCCACCCACCACCTCATCTAAATGCTTAAAACATGATCCTCCGTCTCCTGACAAAACATCATCTCCCATTTCTATGGAGTTACTTTTAGAGGAGATACGCACATTGCACCCGTTGTGGAGGAAACCAACGGCAAAATGCAATTTCTCGAGGAGAATTGGTCTACTATGGAAAACAGAGTAGCTTCGGTGGAGCAGCAAGTTTCAGAGATACAGGTTAATTCTCAACGAATTTCCTCTTTGGAAAAGTCGGTTCTCACCCTTCAACAACACACTGAAGACTTAGAAAATAGGAATAGGAGTAATAACCTACGTATATATGGTTTTCTGAATTTACCCTTTTTAGAATTCTCCTCATATGGTTAAAGATAGTTCTTTATCAGCCACCGTACATAGTTTTTCTTGGAGAACTTCTGTTTTACCTGCCTCCCTCACAACTGTGCATCACCTAACCTACGCTCTGAAGGTCAGATATTTATGGCAAAGTTGCACAAACCAAAGTTTGTTTTTGTTCCATTGAAACATACTTCTTTGGCAACACCTTCACTTTCCTCAGCATCAGAATCCTCTTCTAACACAGGTCAAATGGCTGGAGTCGCCTCTAACTGCTATTCCTCAATGCAACCTACTTCAAGCAAATCTTCTCCACCCACCACATCATCTAAATGCTTGAAACATGATCCTCCGTCTCCTGACAAAACATAATCTCCCATTTCTATGGAGTTACTTTTAGAGGAGATACGCACATTGCACCCGTTGTGGAGGAAACCAAGAAGAAAAGAGTTCCTGAATCTTTGTGCTCCTCTTCAAACTCTTGGTGCTAGATATGGTTTATTTCATCCATGTATCTTCAAAGTTACATATCAAAACCAAATATGGACTTTTCAAGACCTGGCGGAACTTAAAAGCTTTATCCACATTCATACTACCAACGGCGTGGATACTACTAATTCTCCTAGTGGCTGATCATTTAACGTTCCTTTTTCCCTTTACAGGATTCCTGTTAATATCTCCACAATTTCATTTGTATCTGTTATTAAAAAGTTTTGCCTTTTGATGTTCCTTAAATAGATTTAGCATAGTTCTTTTGAATGTTTACTTCTTTTTATATATACTCTTCTTAAACAACATAGGTTCTTTTAGATTTATTATCTTTTCTTGTTGCATGTTAATCTGGTCGTACTTTTCCTTATGTATTATCCTGACTTTTTTTTGCTTATTGATATAGATTGGTTTATTTCCCCTCATACCAAATGGCTTCCTTCCGATATTCTTCCCGTCCTGGTGCGGACCGAACTCCCAACTTCGGGTGGCTCGTCTTGTTGAGTTTCGACCTCTCCCCATTGTCCTATTTTTGTCCCCCTCGGGTATGTTATTCTCAGTCATCCTTTTTCGATATGCACTGTCTCTTCTTGTACTTTCCCTTTCTTTCCCTCTCCCTCTTTTCCATTTCTTTCCCCTTTACCTATTGGATATACTCCTTTTTCTTCTGCTTCTGTCCATTCTCTTCTTTCTTCTGCCTATATCTATTTCCTCTTGTTCTACATATGCAGCCTTGATCTTTCTTTTCTCATACTTCTTCAGCTCCTTTTCTAGGTTTCCCCTTTTTCATCATCCTTTTTTTCTTTTACTTATTGGCATTCTCTTACCTCTCTTTATTATTGTAGTTTTTGTTTCCTTTAAATTTTTGTTGTTTGTACATTCAAAGTTATCTCCAGGAATGTAAAAGATTTTATTCATCCTATTAAAAGACAGAGAATCCTTTCCCACCTGGCTTCATATAACCCTGACATAGTTCTTTTACAAGAGACCCATCTTACAGAAGCCGATTTACTTAAATTAAAAAGAAGCTGGGTGGGTACGATTTTATTCCCACCATCTACCAATAAAAAAATGGTGTTGCCATCTTATGTCACAAGAAATTAAAATGTAAAGTCTATCGCAAGAAAATGATACTGATGGTAGATGGATACCAGCCGAGCTATTAATTAATTCTGTGCCTTTCACTGTTTTTAATGTTCATGGTCCTACACAACCTGATTGTTCTTTTTGGCCTTTAATCACACAAAAATGTATTCAATATCATGATGACATGTTTGTTCTAGGTGGTGATTGTAACCAGATTGCAGACCCATTTCTTGTCCACAAGTCAACAGTTCATTTTATACCCCATAAGACCCACAAACAATTCCTTAACACCATTTCTCAAGCACATCTCATTGACTCTTGGAGAATCTCTCATCCTGATACTCTTGACTATTCCTTTTTCTCTCCTCCTCATGCATCTCTTTCTCGTCTAGATTATATCTTTCTTTCTCAATCCTTATCTCAAAATCTATTATCTTCTTCTATTGAACCCATAGTCATCTCGGACCATGCCCCAATTGTAACAGACCTTGATCTCCTCCCCCCATGTCCCAAGTCTTCCCGATGGTGCTTTAATAACTCCCTTCTTACTGACCCTCTTTTCTCCTCCTCTTTTCGCTCCTTCGCTAATGAATTCTTTCTGCTTAACTGCGATTCCAGTACTTCCCCCCCATCTTCTTTGGGATTCCTTTAAAGCAACAGCAAGAGGGTTCCTTATTGATTTTGTCTCTAAGAAAAAGAAACACTTTCTTCAGAAACGGAAAACTATATTGGCCCATATAAAATTTTTGGAACATGAATTTTACACCTCTTCAAATACTTCCATTTCATCAGAACTCAAAAGAGCTGACCTTGATTTTAATAAAACTACTACTGAGAACGCATCGTCAATACTCCTTCGTAGTTGTGCTCATTATTATGGCGGTCGTAATAAGACAGGAAAACTTCTGGCTAATTAACTTAAAATGAGTAAGGAGCGTACTTTTATTGATTCTATTTACTCTTCTGATAACTTTCTCCTACATAAAGATCTGAAATACTTGATAAATGTCATCTTTTCTATCAAAACCTTTACACTCCAGAATCTCCTCCTACTCCTTCTCGCATTCAGACTTATCTTGAGAAACTTCCTGCTCCCTCTAATTCTCATCTTAATTTTCTTGATATTGAGAATGATCTTTCCCTTAATGAACTTTCCAAAGCTTTGAGTACCCTCACTAAAGGAAAATCACCTGGACCAGACAGTTTTTCTGTTGAATTTTACATGCATTTTACATGCATTTTTCTGATCTCTTACTCCCTAAACTTTTAACGCTTTTCCAATCATTTTATTCATCTGGTAAGACAGATGGTACTTTTCAGGGGGCCACCATTTGCCTCATTCCTAAAGATGGCCATGACCCCCAATTTATAGCTAAATTGCTTGCTTTACGCTTAAATCCCCTTATGCCCCATCTTATTGGTAAAGAGCAATGTGGCTTTGTCAAGGGTAGACTTACCTCTGATAACTCTTGTCTCTTTCTCAATGTTTTAAATAAAGTTTCCTCTCTTTCTATTCCTCTAGTTGCTATTTCCATTGATGCAGAGAAAGCTTTTGACAGAGTTGATTGGTTTTTTTTTCCTCATCATCACGCTGGCATGGTTTTGGTCCTAAATTAATTTCCCTTATCTACTTGCTGTATTCTGCTCTTAAAGCTTCGGTCCTCGTTAATGGTCATGTCTCATCTTATTTTCCCCTTCAACGTGGTGTTTGTCAAGGCTGTCCTTTATCCCCACTTTTTTTTGTTCTAGCCCTTGAACCCTTTTTGACTTCTATTCGTAGCAACAACTCCATCTCTGGTTTTCCTTATGGTGATTGCCAATTGAAACTATCTGCAAATGCAGATGATATTCTCTTATTAATTTCTGCTCCCAAAACATCTATTCCCCCTTTATTATTTGAATTTAATTCTTATTCACAGGTTTCCGGATATAAAATTAACTAGGACAAAACTGAAATTCTCCCTCTTACAAAATTCTGTCTTCCCCATTTCTTCTCCTGGGTTTGCTTGGAGTAGTTAAAAAATTAAATACTTAGGTATTTGGTTTTCTAATTCCATTGCCTCTTCAAATAAATGAAATATGTCTTCGGCCCTATTTTGAATTGAAAAACCATTCTCCACTTGGAATCCTCTCTTTCTTTCTTAGTGGGGGCGATTAGATTCGATCAAGATGATGATAGCCCCAATCTTAATATATATTTTCTCCATGTTCCCCGTTCACATTCCCGCTATTTACTTTAAACGTAGTGACTCGGGTCTTTCAAGATTTCTCTGGAAAAATAAAAAAATCCAGAATTGTCTTAGCATCTCTTCGGAATCCAAAATCTAATGGTGGAGTTAATTTCCCGGATTTTTGTCTTTATCATAAATCCTTCTCACTACTCCAGGCCTCAAGATGGTTTACATCAGACCCTTCTCCCTTTACTCCCCTTTGGTCCTCCATTGAACAAATATTACTGTTACCCTTCTCCTTCAATGAAGTTATGTGTTTCTCCGCCAAAATGTCTTATACTTCCCTCCTCTTATTTAGACACACTTGTTCTCTCCTGAAACGCTTGGTCCTCCCCACTGCTATTTCCCGTGAATCTTTCTTAAATTCCCCTATCTGGCATAATTTGCTTATTCTTATCAATAACAGACCTATATTTTGGAATGCTTGGAGATTGAAAGGTATCCTATGGGTTAATCAGTTTTTTGTTGGAGTTTTACCTTGTTCCTTTCCCCAATTTCAGCTCTTATTTCATTGTCTGCAATCCTTTTTACAGAAATTCACCACTCTTATGGCAATTATTCTTGACGTTTATTACTCCCTTCCTTCTTCATCTTCATCTATTACCCAAAATCGTCTCATCAAAATTCTTCTTACCCTTTCTAAAGCTTCTCTTATTTATAAATTCTTCTCATCCCCTAATCCAGCTCGTGTTAAATCTATACTAGAACTTTCTTGGGAATCGGAATTGGGATGTGATTGGTCTGTCGTTCTCTGGGATAAACTTTGGTCCAGTTCCTTAAAAATTTCTTGTTCTGCTTCTCTTACCCAATCTCTGTTCTTCTTTTATCATAGACTTTACCTTTCCCCGGCTTATTTATCACGCTTCTCTGCTTCTTCTGATTCTAACTGCTGGACTTGTGCTTCTTCTAATGCTGACCTTCTTCATCTCTTCTTTCTCTGTCCTTCAGTTTCTGAATTTTGGGAGAAGGTTTGGTCATATATCTCTCATCTATTTTCAATTTCCGCTCCTTATTCTATACCTCTCCTCTTTGCTGGTAGCCTTTCTGACTCTTTAGTTCTTGCTCCACATTCCCATGGTCTTTTTGACCTCATGCTTGCTCTTGCCTTTCAGCACACCTCCTTTAACTGGAAAACTCTCAAAAATCTTTCCATACAATGTTGGTGGAATACTCTCTTGCCTCCTCTTGCAAGACAACTTTGAATAGAGACCTCTTCTGGTTACCCCTTACCACCTATTTGGACCGCATGGCCTTAGGAAACCTTCACGTATCACCTCTGAAAATTTTAAACCTCCTTGAAGGATATCATCTCTGTCCATCACTTCTTTCTGTACCCGGTGTTATATGAACTTCTATGCTAGATAATATGTGTTGATGTATTTACAATATTTTACCAAAATACCTTATTCTTATTACAGTGTTAATCTCCCCTCTCCTCCCCCTTTATTCCTTTTCTGCTTCTCTTCCTTCTCCCTCCCCTCTCTCCATTTATAAAATTCCACAAACTGCTTAAACTTTTTTTCTGCCTGATATGAGCCAAGACTTTGTTATAATGCTATATTTGAAATGATTTCTTCTATTTGCTGGTATCTTTATGTATAAACAAAATTATCAAATAAAGCTGTTCGAACACGAAAAGGATTCCATTGTGGCACAATCAGTGCTTTAAATGGAAAAATAGAAGTGCAGGTAATCTGTAGCAGAGTACCTGCTTGTTTCAGAGAAGTGCCGGTATCCTCCAATTAAAAGTATTAGGCCTCTCTTGAAAAGTGCCGGTACTCTCCCTCTCAAGATAAAAAAGTGCTGATACTCCGTACCGGGCAGTACCGGCCCATTTAAAACACTGGGCACAATGGAATTGTAGCAGCAAGTGGTCTTCCAAGCGCTGTATCGCTGTCGGAACACGTGGGGACCTGTCGCGCACCACGTGGCCACCTCTGCACTCTTTGTCTACACTTATGCCGCTCGTCGGCGGACAGTAATGCACCCAGGTGATTCAAAGGTAGGCTCTGGATAATTGACTAGCTTTCAGCATCGGGTTAGTGCATTGCCAATGCATTCTAACTAGGGACCGAACGCACTGGGGTTCAAATCTGACCGGGTCTAGACGACAAGAATGTATGCTTAGTATTCATTTGAGACCTTTTATAGCTCAGCTGGTGGCATGGAGGACTACACTGGAATAGTTGGTACCTGTAGGTGGCTGGTACAAATCCAGCTCGGAGGACATTTCTTTTAAACAACCAACCGGTGCAATGTCTACTCGCAGCCCATCAGGTGCAGTTTGTAACTCTGACACAGAGCTCGAGTCAGGGGCACATGCAGGTACCACGGAGTCCCCCACTCTTTTCGCAGAGTGGACACCGTCCCCCCTGCCAAGAAGTTGGGCCCCACAGAAATAAGCTGAACCTGTCCCGGTGTAACCGGGACACATTCAGCACATGACGTCATGAGGTCATTTGCATATTATTAGTCCCCCCCCCACTTCTTTTTATAGGACATGTGCCCTGGTCCGGGGCGCATGGTACCTGCGACTCAGCATTCGTGTGGTTGGACTGGCTTAGGGCGCAGTTAGACTAATTACTCCGGTCACGGGTGTGACCACTGTACTAGCCATATCATTTCACTTTATGGACTGTACTGATAGTCTGATTAATTTAACCACGAACAGGGAACCTCGGAGTACCTGCCGAGGAACGGTGGTTTAGAAGTCTCGGTAGAAGTCTCATTCGAAGGCGTGTTTCGAAGCCCCGCTGCCGCCTCTGGTATCAATAGCTTTGATAGCAATGACCTCACTGCCAGGCATTGGCATCTCTGGCAAGGTATGAAACCTTTTTAATGATCTGTAGCTGTGTACAGATTTGGCTGACGGCAGAGATAGTATTGTCTGCTGTCTGAGATCATTGATTGGCAGAGTACTTAGGCAGGCAATATTACGTGTGTATGGACAGAGATATCTCAGCACTCGGTCAGTGTTCCAATAATTCAATTCAGCCCAATAAATCAAGATCACAGTAAATTCAATCTGAATCTTGTTTATTGCGTGTGACTTGAAATCTTCCGTCATAAAGTAACATCAAAAGGTACAGCCAACACGTGTTTTGTCACCCATGTTACTTCTTCAAGGCTGCAAAAATTGTACAACAAAATGAAAGGTAATCAGAACCTTCACATTCTTGTATGCAAAATATATGTCAGTAGGCTGGGACTGACAAGCTTGGTAGAAGTGGAAACATTATGTAAAGAAAGTATAAGGTCCGAGTTGTCCTTGAAAAATACCCTGAGGTGAGGCACCCTTCTATGTGATTGTGTTAGAAAGAAAGTAAGTAGTACAGATTGAAAGAAGGTAGACTTCAACAGACTTTCCAGTATGCAGCGAGACAAAAAGAGCAACTCATTAAAGTCTGTGGGGCGCGGTTCATTTGTGAAGTTGTCAGTGTTTAAGACACCCGTCACCCAAAACTGAACATGCGGAATCCAAATCAAAAGAAGAAATCAAACCTCTTGATTTAGTAGAAACTACCAAAATGCTGAAAAGCTATTAAAAGTCTATTGAAAGCAATTCCCTGATCATGTCTCAAGGTACTGAATGGGAAAAGGAACAGAAATGAGTATTGGCTATATTTAAGCGAGTGATTGTGGTAAATAGGACGGTCTCCTTAGGGAGGAAACCAACCTGGCTGGTTAGTGGTGTCTTCTGTCTGAGAACTAGTCTAGCAGACTAATTTCCTGTTGTTTAGCTGGCATGTCCCTGATTTTGTCCAAAAAGGCTATACGGAAAAAGAGGTGGGCTTAATAATCTCATGAATATAAGCAGTGCTTGAAATGAAAAATAGAAGTGCAGGTACTCTGTGCCAGAGTACCTGTTTGTTTCTGAGAAGTGCCGGTACTCTCCTTCTCAAAATAAAAAAGTGCTGTTACTCCGTAACGGACAGTACCGGGCAATTTAAAGCACTGAGTATAAGTAATTCTAACAAGTATCGCTGCATATACAAAGTCCCAGTGGAAATGAACTTTAGCATACCCTGCCCACCTCTGAGGCTAATATGCTGGCTTTGTAAGGAAGAAGAGGAATATGTTCACAGTGTCAGCTAGGTACCTTGGAATTAATGGCTGGGAGCACCCAGTTCTATGTTCATCTGTAAAGAAAGATGTATATTTCAGGTCACATAACAGTTCAAGAATAGACAGTTCTTATCCATCACAGGGTATCATTAATGTCTCAAACAGGACAGAAATCCCTCTGCCAGAGCATGAATCTGACAAGTTGATATAAATATATATATATTGATAAATTGTGTTTAGATGGCGTAGAAGCATTCTTCCTGCAGCACACACCCTACCTTTTTCTGTTTGCATCCTCAGAGTCCTCTATGGGGGATTGACCACCTTCCCTGACAACGGGTGTTAGGTTCTTGCTGCTCATTTTCTCCGACCTCTTTGCTTGTGCGATTCAAGTTCCTGGGAGACAAGCCACACGGTTTGCACCTGAAAGAAGCAACGAAAAGTTTACCGCTAGTCATTTAAAGTAATGTAACAGTTTAATATTTGTTGGGAGCAGGCTGACAAGCCTTTGTAAAGCTAAAGGTTCTGTGTAGGTGCATATTTAGAGGTAGACAGACCATCACATAGGCAGAGTTTTTTGGTATTCAGAAGCATGATTGAAAGTGTCAACAGGTTAGATAAAAGCAACTCAAGAGCCTGATCAGAGGTGTTTATCGCCATGCTTTGATGTATTCACGAGAGGCATTAGAGGTACCTAACCTGATCAGAGGTGCTTATCGCCATGCTTTGAGGTATTCACGAGCGGCATCAGAGGTACCTAACCTGATCAGAGGAGTTTATCCCCATGCTTTGAGGTACTCACAAGTGGCACTAGAGATACCTTACCTGATCAGAAGCGTTTATCGCCATGCTTTGAGGTATTCACGAGCGGCATTAGAGGTACGTAACCTGATCAGTGGTGTTTATTGCCATGCTTTGAGGTATTCACAAGCGGCATTAGAGGTACCTAACCTAATCAGAGGGATTTATCGCCATACTTTGAGGTATTCACAAGCGGCTCTAGAGGTACCTAACCTGATCAGAGGTGTTTATCGCCATGCTTTGAGGCATTCACGAGCGGCATTAGAGGCATCTAACCAGATCAGAGGAGTTTATTGCCATGCTTTGAGGTATTGACCAGTGCCATTAGAGGTACCTAACCTGATCAGAGGGGTTTATAGCCATGCTTTGATTTATTCACCAGCGGCATTAGAGGTACCTAACCTGATCAGAGGGGTTTATCTCCATGCTTTGATTTATTCACCAGCAGCATTAGAGGTACCTCACCTGATCATAGGTGTTTATCTCCATGCTTTGAGGTATTCACGAGCAGCTTTAGAGGTACCTCACCTGATCAGAGGTGTTTATCGCCATGCTTCGAGGTATTCACGAGCGGCATTAGAGGTACCTCACCTGATCAGAGGTGTTTATCGCCATGTGGTATTTGGGGGTATTGCCTTTGCAAAGAGGTGAGGAAGGCGTAATTAGAACACTTAAGAATAGCTAGCTGGCCTCAATCAAATGCTGGCCGATAGTTTCCTAATTAGTGTCTAGTGGTAGTGCTGTGGGCGAATCGAGTGGGTAAAGGGGCCTGATAACCGTCATCTTTGTAAAGCTTTAAACTAGAAGGGCAAAGCCTTCCCCATGTCCTGTGGTCTGCCGTTACCATTAAATTAAAATTTAGTCTTTGCTTAAAACTACTCCAAACTCAGTAGTTTGAGAACAGAATTATTTTCAAGTCAAAATGCTCCCATGGGAGCGATCACTAGGTCACTAGGTTTCAAACACATGGCCCCATTATGATAAGAAACTTTTTGCGACCAACGTAAATCAGAAGAGCCCGTCCAAGTGGGCCATCTAAAAAAGAGAAAACTATACATCACAAAGTGCTCTTTCCCAATGGCAGGGAACCGTTTAGCATAAACGGTGATTGCGGCCAATGGGAAAGATGGGTGGGGCTTAAAGCCCAATACCGAAGCTCATCCAAAAACATAAAATCTCGCCAGCGAGACTGCGCATGTGCGCAGGCGATACCTAAAAATAAAAAGTTACTGTTTGAGAAATGGGAAAATGCTTGGATCAATAATAGATTATTCTACACTGGCTATGCTTTTATGTATCCTTTTCACTTGCTTTTAGTACCCTCCTTATTGTATTGACTCTAATATGTACTGTTAACTCGAGGACTGGCATTTTATAAAATGTGCACTGTTGTAGCTTAAAAGATCAAAGATGTAATATTTTTTTATTAGTTGAGATTTCTCAGATATGTGCTTGAAATTTTAAGAACAGTCTATTGTACATTGTATAAATTGCCATTTTATTTTCTTCTCTTTTTAATGTTTGCTATTGTTTAGCTCTTTTAATGTATGCTTTGATGGTTTATGACAAACCGAGTAAAGCTTATTTGATGATGATGATCAAGCTTCGGAGGCCGACAAGGCACAACCAGCAGAGGTGTTAATCGCCATGCTTTGAGGTATTCACAAACAGCATTAGAGGTACCTCACCTGATCAGAAGACTTTATCGCTATGCTTTGAGGTATTCACGAGCTGCATTAAAGGTACCTCACCTGATCAGAGGTGTTTATCACGAAGCTTTGAGGTATTCACGAGCGGCATTAGAGGTACCTAACCTGATCAGAGAAGTTCATCGCCATGCTTTGAGGTATTCACGAGCGGCATTAGAGGTATCAAACCTGATCAGAGATGTTTATCGCCATGCTTCGAGGTATTCACGAGCGGCATTAGAGGTAACTCACCTGATCAGAGGTGTTTATTGCCATGTGGTATTTGGGGGTATTGCCTCTGCAAAGAGGTGAGGAAGGCATAATTAGACCACTTAAGAAGAGCTGGCTGGCCTCAATCAAATGCTGGCCGATAGTTTCCTAATCAGTGTTTAGTGATAGTACTGTGGGCGAGTGGAGTGGGTAAAGGGGCCTGACAACTGTCATCTTTGTAGAGCTTTAAACAAGAAGGGCAAAGCCTTCCCCATGTCCTGTGGTCTGCCGTTACCATTAAATTAAAATCTAGTCTTTGCTTGAAACTACTCCAAACTCAGTAGTTTGAGAACAGAATTATTTTTAAGTCAAAATGCTCCCATGGGAGCAATCACTAGGTTACCCGGCTACTTTAAAACAGGGAAATGTAAAGAATCCTTACTGCCCAGCACAACGAAATCCCACTCCAGGGGGTAGGAGTACAGGACATCGTGAACCACCACCCACTCCATTATCTTCCTTAAAAAAACCTTTGTAAGCTCTCTGGTGGCCTTCAAAGCGCTAGCCCATCGGTATCCTCAGTTATATACCTCAGCTGCAGTCCAAGAGCCACCGATGTGAGACCTCCATTCATACTTGCAGCTCGAACCAAATATATGTAAAACATAGCTTGTTCCCTAGCTTTATTAAGTCTTGTGGCGCTTGATAAGTCTCAGCATCTTTGAGGCGCTTGGGAACAATAGTTACACGCGTCCTTTTAACAGCATATACAGAATGTGACCATGAATGCACTGCTCTAAAATGTGGCATTCGTGCAGCGGGAAAAAAGATCAAGAAAAGCTAAGCATATGGACGGATTAATTTAAGTCACATGAGGAGGGTCAAGTACCGTACAAGCCGGAGCACCAGGGTACAGAAGAAAAGAGCAAACACGGATGTTTGGGCAAGGATCTCACTGTGACATTCCCACACACAAAAAGCATTTAACGGCTGCACGAAAACGCGCACGCCTTGCAAGCAAAAATAATAGCAGAGGCCCACACTTACCTCATGATACACCTCCCTAAAACACCTTCAGAGAGAGCTCGGGCCCGCACGCTTGAGTACTGAAGATGACGAGAAGCACTTCAGCGCCTTAACAGGATCCACTAACAAGCATCGTGGCACAGATGTTTTACTTTTAATGTTAAAAGTAAAGCGCGGGTGCCGCGATTATACCAAAAGTAAAGAAATAGATGTGTTTTTCTGTTAAAAGTAAAGCATGAGTGCCGAGATTATAGCAAAAGTAAAGAAAAAAAAAGCACGGTCCGCAGATTTCTTGTCTCTATGGGGCCATGTTTTTCAAACACATGGCCCCATTATGATAAGAAACTTTTTGCGACCAATGTAAATCAGACGAGCCCGTCCAAGTGGCCCATTAAAAAAGAGAAAACTATACATCACAAAGTGTTCTTTCCCAATGGCTGGGCACCGTTTAGCATAAACGGTGACACCGGCCAATGGGAAAGAGGGGTGGGGCTTAAAGCCCGATACCGGAGCTCATCCAAAAACATAAAATCTCGCCAGCGAGACTGCGCATGTGCGCAGCCTACGCAAGCGAGACCTAAGAATAAAAAGTTACTGTTTGAGAAATGGTTAAATGCTTGGATCAATAATAGATTATTCTACACTAGCAATGCTTTTATGTATCCTTTTCACTTGATTTTAGTACCCTCCTTATTGTATTGACTCCAATATGTACTGTTAACTCGAGGACTGGCCTTTTATAAAATGTGCACTATTGTAGCTTAAAAGATCAAAGATGTAACCTTTGTTTTATTAGTTGAGATTTTTATCCTCATTTCTCAAATATGTGCTTGAAATTTTAAGAACAGTCTATTGTACATTGTATAAATTGTTTGCAATTGTTTAGCTCTTTTAATGTATGCTTTGATGGTTTATGACAAACCGAGTAAAGCGTATTTGATGATGATGATCAAGCTTCGGAGGCCGGCGAGGCACAACCAGCAGAGGTGTTGATCTCCATGCTTTGAGGTATTCACGAACGGCATTAGAGGTACCTCACCTGATCAGAAGAGTTTTGCCATGCTTTGAGGCATTCACGAGCTGCATTAGAGGTACCTCACCTGATAAGAGGTGTTCATCGCCAAGCTTTGAGGTATGCATGAGCGGCATTAGAGGTACCTAACCTGATCAGAAGAGTTTATCGCCATGCTTTGAGGTATTCACGAGCGGTATTAGAGGTGCCTCACCTGATAAGAGGTGTTTATTGCCATGCTTTGAAGTACTCACAAGTGGTATTAGAGGTACTTCCCCTGATCAGAGGTTTTGATCTCCATGCTTTGAGGTATTCACAAGCGGCATTAGAGGTACCTCACCTGATCAGAGGTGTTTATCGCCATGCTTTGAGGTATTCACGAGCGGCACTAGAGGTACCTAACCTGATCAGAGGGGTGTATCGCCATGCTTTGAGGTATTCACGAGTGGCATAAAAGGTACCTCACCTAATCAGAGGTGTTGATCGCCATGCTTTGAGGTATTCACAAGCGGCATTAGAGGTACCTCACCTGATCAGAGGTGTTTATCGCCATGCTTTGAGGTATTCACGAGCGGCACTAGAGGTACCTAACCTGATCAGAGGGGTGTATCGCCATGCTTTGAGGTATTCACGAGCGGCTCTAGTTGTACTTAACCTGATCAGAGTGGTTTATCGCCATGCTTTGAGGTATTCACGAGCAGTACCAGAGGTACCTAACCTGATCAGAGGGGTTTATCTGCATGATTTGAGGTATTCACGAGCAGCACTAGAGGTACCTAACCTGATCAGAGCTGTTTATCGCCATGCTTTGAGGTATTCACGAGCAGTATTAGAGGTACCTAACCCCATCAGAGCTGTTAATTGCCATGCTTTGAGGTATTCACGACTGGTATTAGAGGTACCTAACCAATCATAGCTGTTTATCGCCATGCTTTGAGGTATTCACGAGCGGTATTAGAGGTACCTAAACTTATCAGAAGTGTTTATTGCCATTGTTTGAGGTATTCACAAGGGGTATTAAAGATACCTCACCTTATCAGAGGTGTTTATTGCCATGCTTTGAGGTATTCACGAGCGGTACTAGAGGTACCTAACCTGATCAGAGGTGTTTATTTTGCATGCTTTGAGGTATTCACGAGCGGTATTAGATGTACCTCACCTGATGAGCGGTGTTTATGGCCATGCTTTGAGATATTCATGAACGGTATTAGAGGTACCTCTCCTGATCAGAGGTGTTTATCGCCATGCTTTGAGGTATTCACAAGTGGTATTAGAGGTACCTAACCTGTTCAGTGGTTTTTATCGCCATGCTTGGAGGCATTCACAAGCCGTATTTCAGGTACCTAACCCGATCAGAGCTGTTTATCGCCATGCTGTAAGGTATTCACAAGTGGTATTAGAGGTAACTCACCTGATCAGAGGTGTTTATCACCATGCTTTGTGGTATTCACAAGTGGTATTTGAGGTACCAAACCTGCTCAGAGGTGTTTAGAGGTACCTAACCCTGATCAGAGCTGTTTATTGCTATGCTTTGAGGTATTCATGAGCGGTATTAGAGGTACCTAACCCGATCAGAGGTGTTTATCGCCATGCTTTGAAGTATTCATGAGCGATATTAGAGGTACCTCACCTGATCAGAGGTGTTTATCACTATGCTTTGAGGTCTTCATAGGCCGTATTGGAGGTATCTTACCTGATCAGAGGTGTTTATCGCCATGTTTTGAGGTATTCATGAGCGGTATTAGAGGTACCTAACCTGATCAGAGGTGTTTATCGCCACGCTATGAGGTATTTACGAGCGGTATTAGAGTTACCTAACCTGATCATAGGTGTTTACCGCCATGCATTGAGTTGTTCACGAGCAGTGTTAGAGGTACCTAACCTGATCAGAAGTGTTTACTGCCATGCATTGAGTTGTTCACGAGCAGTGTTAGAGGTACCTAACCTGGTCAGAGGTGTTTATCACCATGCTATGAGGTATTCACGAGCGGAGTTAGAGGTACCTCACCTAGAGGTGTTTTTCGCCATGCTTTGCGGTATTCACAAGCAGTATTAGAGGTGCCTAACCTGATCAGAGGTGTTTACCAGCATGCTTTGAGGTATTCACGAGCGGTATTAGAGGTGCCTAACCTGATCACAGGTGTTTATCGCCATGCTTTAAGGTTTTATTGAGCGGTATTAGAGGTACCTAACCCGATCAGAGCTGTTTATTGCCATGCTTTGAGGTATTCACGAGCGGTATTAGAGGTACCTAATCTGATCAGAGGTGTTCATATCCATGCTTTGAGGTATTCATGAGCGGTATTGGAGGTACCTAACCTGACCAGAGGTGTTTATCGCCATGCTTTGAGGTATTCATGAGCGGTATTGGAGGTACCTAACCTGATCAGAGGGGTTTATCGCCATGCTTTGAGGTATTCACGAGCGGCTCTAGAGGTACCTAACCTGATCAGAGGTGTTTATTGGCATGCTTTGAGGTATTCATGAGCGGTACGAGAGGTACCTAACCTGATCGGAGGGGTTTATCGCCATGCTTTGAGGTATTCACGAGCGGCTCTAGAGGTACCTAACCTGATCAGAGGTGTTTATTGGCATGCTTTGAGGTATTCATGAGCGGTACGAGAGGTACCTAACCTGATCAGAGGGGTTTATCGCCATGCTTTGAGGTATTCACGAGCGGCTCTAGAGGTACCTAACCTGATCAGAGGTGTTTATTGGCATGCTTTGAGGTATTCATGAGCGGTACGAGAGGTACCTAACCTGATCGGAGGGGTTTATCGCCATGCTTTGAGGTATTCACGAGCGGCTCTAGAGGTACCTAACCTGATCAGAGGTGTTTATTGGCATGCTTTGAGGTATTCATGAGCGGTACGAGAGGTACCTAACCTGATCGGAGGGGTTTATCGCCATGCTTTGAGGTATTCACGAGCGGCTCTAGAGGTACCTAACCTGATCAGAGGTGTTTATTGGCATGCTTTGAGGTATTCATGAGCGGTACGAGAGGTACCTAACCTGATCAGAGGGGTTTATCGCCATGCTTTGAGGTATTCACGAGCGGCTCTAGAGGTACCTAACCTGATCAGAGGTGTTTATTGGCATGCTTTGAGGTATTCATGAGCAGTATTAGAGGTACCTAACCTGATCAGAGTTGTTTATAGGCATGCTTTGAGGTATTCACGAGCGGTATTAGAGGTATCAGAGGTACCTAATCTGATTAGAGATAGGTATCGGAATGCTTTGAGTACCTTTGTGTCGCAACAGATGTGGCCGATTTATAAGAAACTGAAGCATCTGTACAAATGGATCAGTTTCCATGCGCCAGCCTGAGATACCCTTGCACCACCATGGATGCACCGAATTTACAATATGTGTATGGAGACACAAGGGACACCCTACTCACAAGGAACCAGGGTATTTACAGTTCAACACAAAAAACGGTGTTCCTGTGGATGCTCAATGATTAATATTGATACACATGTATGCACAATCGCAATGAAAGTGGAGGTAAGGGCGATGTCAGGGAGAAAAAAGACATATAACAGAGAGTATGCAGAGAAACAAGATATTTTATACAGTGTGTTCACATTGTTATGTTATGTTATGTTATGTTAAAAGTCTCTTCTATAGCGCACGGCTGCCCCAAGGGGCGTCCCGGCGCTTTGGCAAAGAGACATACAGCTAAGAGACACAACACAACAGCCCCGGAGGTCCCGACAGAGAAATTATACCGAAAAGAGCCAGGTCTTCAGCTCCTTTCTGAAGGAGCTTATTATTGCATTGAATGTGAAGTGTCCTAAGTGAAAGTGAAACCTAACACAATTAATTGTGATTTTTTGTGACGTAAAAACATGGTTTCAATATTTGTACAGAAATGACTATTCAATTGACACAAAATAAATGTCAACAGTATCCTTGTATAATAGTGGGAACTGGCAATTTGGTTAGCTTCAAATTGTCAACGTTTCGACCCAGCTATCAATACGATTTACAATAATTGAAAATACGGCACACCATGGCGCAAGGATTGACAGATGCATCAGAAATTCTTACGCATCAGTTGGCGCAGGCTTTCCTGCGTGAGAATGCCCACCCTGCATACATTATACCTGACTCAGGTTTAATGTGATGCAGGGCTTTGCAACTTGACGCATTTCCCTTGATGCCTCACGCTGGAAATTTGCTGCATTGTTTACGCCCCACTGTGTCACAAAAGTGACGCAACTGTGGCGCAAAAGGGTTGCAAGGGGTTTGTCAATCTGCCCCAGATGTATCTATGAGGTAGCTGAACATCTCAAGAGCCTGATCAGAGGTGTTTATCGCCATGATTTGAGGTATTCGTGAGCAGTGTTAGAGGTACCTAACCTGATCAGATGTGTTTATCGCCATGCTTTGAGGTAGTCATGAGTGGTATTAGAGGTACCTAACCTGATCAGAAATGTTTACTGCCATGCATTGAGGTGTTCACGAGCGGCATTAGAGGAACCTCACCTGATCAGGGGTGTTTGTCGCCATTCTTTGAGGTATTCACGAGCACTGTTAGAGGTACCTAACCTGATCAGAGGTGTTTATCACCATGCTTTGAGATATTCACGAGCGGCATTAGAGGTACCTAACCTGATCAGAGGTGTTTATCGCCAAGTTTTGAGATATTCACAAGCGGCATTACAGGTATCTCACCTGATCAGAGGTGTTTATCGCCATGCAATCAGGTATTCACGAGAGGAGTTAGAGGTACCTAACCTGATCAGAGGTGTTTATCGCCATGCTATGAGGTATTCACGAGCGGAGTTAGAGGTACCTCACCTGATTAGAGGTGTTGATCGGCATGATTTGAGTACCTTTGCTTAGGAGCAAAGGTATCTATGAGCTGTAGTTGATCATCTCAAGAGACTGTTTGAGGTATGTTTTAGCAAGCTTTGAGGTACCAAAGAGCAAGAATAAAGGAATTCAATGTTGCTTTAAGAGATCACAACATCCATCTCTCGAGACGAAATGCCTGCAACTAGCCAGGGATGCACTGACAACAGGAGAGTGGGGCCAACTCAGAACACCAGAGGTCCAGCGAACCCTGGAAGCCCTCCACAATGTCTGACATGAGCTAGCCTGCCTGCCTAATGGCCGCCACATGGTGGTCATGGTCGACGACTACTCGAGATACCCTGAGATAAAGAGGCGACGACCACCACAGTCAGTGAAGTCATACCGAAAATTGAGAAAGTTATGGCATCATTCAGGAGCTGAGAACTGACAATGAATCCCACTTCCAGACACAAGACCTAGCAGAATATCTGCAGTCAATGGGAATACACCCCACAATGATTGAATAGAACAATGACCAGGTTAACTTGATTATAAAAAGGTTTATATTATAATAATAATAAAATAATATAAACTTTTTTTGATAATCAAGTTAACCTGGTCATTGTTCCATTCAATAATTGTGGGGTGTCCTCCAATTTTGTTTTTCCCTCGAAATATTTAACCGGTCAGTTGGACCACCTGTTGTACGTACCATTATTGGCCCAGGTCCAGCTGGGTATATCCTATTGTTACCTAACAGTCAATGGGAATACAGCACAAGAAAGTAACACCTCATTGGCCGCTAGCAAATGGAGAATTAGAGTGATTCATGCATTTAATGAACAAAGTGATCCTAATTGACATCTCGGGAGAACACCAAAAGAGTGGGCCATCTGCGCAGTCTTGCGAGAATATCGCCTGAAGCCAGAACACGGCGCAAGGGACTCGCCCATTAAAGTGGACAAAAAAGTGCTGATCAAAGACCGGTGGCTCGGCAGCACATTTCGGTTGCCTTTTGAGCTGGAACAATAAATAGTAGTGCAGGGAAAAGGCACAATGGTCATTGCCGGATGAGGAGTTCACCAGAAAAGTATCATTTTTCAAACGATACGCGATACACCGATCTTCAAAAGAGCAGGTTGCCCAAGCATACGGACGATGAAGAAGAGCACAGTGGCATGGAAGTTGCATGATTCTCATCCAGGCCTGTGAGCTATTTGAGCTTGCCATCCCAAGAAGATCCAGACGTGCCAGGGTCGGACAAGCTGATACCTGCCAGCAGCCAAGAAGATATCATGGGGGGTGCTCCATGAGTGAGGATTGTTTGGGAGCATAACACCAGGGTTTACCCTCAATGGTATGTTTGGGATGTAACATACCATGGTTAATAAATAAGCCTTCCTGGTTCCTGGGCTGGTCATTCTTCACAACCTGTCACTGGTGTCAAGCGTTCTTATTTCTGCAGCTACACTCCTACCCTCCGGTCCACCAAATATCACGGGTTTTCTATCTTTTCTGTAAGTGAATCCAAGTACTTAAAATACATCACATAACAAGTACATGTGCCTAAAACAAGATGGACCTTTAGATTCTAGCAATGTTTGTCAGCACTCATTTTTCTTCAAGATCAGTTAAGTAGCAACCGCTATGCTTACATTCACAATGCTTTCCTCTACATTCCTGTTTCCATGTTCGTCACTTATGCAGGGACATCTTAAGGTTTTAGGGGGCCCTGGACCAAACATATTTTGGGGGCCCTATACAGACCAGCTTTGAATTTATGATCCAATTTCAGCTTTGTATTGTTCTCTTGCCCAGGTCACTGGTCCAAATTCTAAATGTGTTTCCATCTAATATCCAGGGATAGTGAGGAGCGTTTTCAATATTGTATGATAGCAGCAGCTTACTAATATTATTGCAAATAATTTCTGCAACGCACTGCCTTTTCTGATATGTGAGGTTCTGTTCTGATCTAAAATAATTTTTTTCATTGATCTTCACCTGGGAAGGAGTAGCATTTTGATGCATTCCCAGGTCTAACACACATGGTAATTCAGGGAATGTACCAAAATCCATATGTGGATGTGTCCACTCATGGAACACCGCCCTGTGGCAGAGTAATGTAAGGCAGTGACTGTCGCTGCTCTGTATTACTCCAGATTTACCAAGCCACATAGAGCCGGGCAAGGTGGTCTTGAATGACTTGGTTAATCTCATTCTAGGTTTGCATCACCCTGCTTTTCCTTGCATGATCAAAAGCTGATGCAAAACCTTTGATAAATATGACCTCAGGTCTGTTATCATGTATTATGGTAATATTTAAGATATTACTCAATTTAAAGCATGCGTGTGAGAGGCTGGCTTGGTATGTGATGCACACTTATGTAAGTGTGCACCCTGCACCAAACCAGATAACCCTTATGGGGATTTAAGAGGTCTTATACAACCGTAGAAAGCTCTCTAAGTGGTAGCTGCGGAGAGCAGCCTTCAGGCTTAGTCCGGAAGGAGTGTAAAGGAGCTTGTTTCACCAGAAAATAGTCTTATTGGTATATATTAAGTAAAAAAGAACCACACAGTGAATTTATTAAAAAAATATATTTATTATAAGACACTCACTAACACATATAGATATCTCCTAGCCGGAGATATACACATGCACACAATACTTTTCAATAGAAACAGGTAAGTAGCACGAAATACACAGTGGTCACCAGGGGGAGACCAAACCATATACTATAATAGTGGTATGCGAACCACAACTCAAGTCAAGACTATACCCAGAAGATGTAGAAGTGCTGGGGTCCAAGGAACCACCCAAGGTAAGTAACCAGGAGCCTCACTGAGGCCGTGTGCAGAGTGGGAACACAACCGTGGGTTCAATGCAAGTCAATGAGTAAGTTGACTTAAATTTAAAGAAGAAAGACCCTTTCCAGTGGACTCTGAAAAGACCCAGTAGAAGACAGAAGGTTGGAGAGCCACCCCACCAGTGGATAACCTAGGAACCAGGATACCTGCCCTAAGGATGCCGGGTGCATAGGTGTGAAGTGGTGTCAGAAACCACTATTAAACTCAGTGGAGGACTGCAGGAAGATACAGCTCCTGGAAAAGGTGAATGTGTAAGGAGGAACCCAAAGGTGTATTCAAGTTGGAAAGTACCTGCAAGCAGAGGGGACAGAGTCTATGCCACTCAGGCGTGACCAGGAGGCACAGGAGACGAATGCCCACCAATGTCAAATGTTGCAGGAGTGATGACGGTGACCTTGGAGAAGCAGCTATGAGGACCAGGTGACCCTGTGGAAAACCAGGAGTTGCCCCAGGTTGGATATCGAGAGTTGAGGGGTCGGTATCTGTCGGGAGCACCAACAAGCCTTGGCAACTGCAACCAATGTGGAAAGCAAAAAAGGTGCAATGTCGGGACCAGCAAGGTCCAGGTGACTCATCACAAGCAGAGAAGTCATGGCAAGCCCTGAGCAATCAGGGGAGCCCTCAGAATTCAAAGATGACTCTCAAAAGGACCCACATGCTGGAGGCACTGGACCCGCAAGAGGACCTCGAACAGCTAATCCAAGAAGCAAGCCCACTTTGCGAGTGATGCAGGGAGGACAAAGATCTTGGTCACTGGAGGTGGGGGCTACTTGGAGCCTGAAGATTTTGATGGAAGGAAGCCAACAACCCTTGGCAACAGCAAGTCAACTGGGTGCACAAGGGTTCTGTTCATGCGGGTCCGATGAGGGATACTGGCCTCAAACTTGGCGAGAGGACAGGGCAGTCCTCAAGGGATGTGGAAAACCACCACCTGTGTTGCTGAACCTTTCGGAGTCCGTGGGAGCCAGGATCAGCATACCGGTCAGCTTAGATGCGGTGCATGCACTTCAAGGGAGATTCCTTCAGGTGTCTTCGATGCCCACAGGCTTTGGAAGTTCCTGCATGGTGCACAGGCATGGATTTTTCAGCAGACAAGCAGGGCGATGAGATCAGGAGCAGCAGGAGTCTTACAGTTGTAGACTTGATGCCCAGATCAAAGTCCAGCGAAGGCCTGAGTGCTCAGACGGTCAAAGTAGAAGTTGTGTCTTGAAATTAATCTTGTACCACAACGAATCTCAGGACCCACCCTCAGGTAAGCCCTTAAGTACCCCAAGGAAAGGTTTGGGATGATTCAGGGTTCCCTCCCAGGGGAGATGTTGGACAGTGGGGAGGATGCTCCCATGTCCTTTGTCCAGTTTCACGCAAGCGCGGGAGCCAACGCTCCCTGAGCTGGTTAGCACTGGGCTATGCAAGGAGGGCACCAAACGTGCCCTTCAAGCAGACTGAGTGGCACTGGCAAGCTCTCCCACCCAGCCCCAATACACTAAACCCTGTCTGGGAGGTGATCACCCCTCCTTGTGACAGGATACCCATTGTTGTGTCTTTCCCTGCTCGAGCTTGGCCCAGCAGCAGGAGGACAGAATCGTGTCTTTGGTCAGCAGCAGACATTTTTTGCCGGGTCCAGAAGACTGGTACCGGGAGACCCGGGGGCCTCCCAGAGGAGCTTTACAGTACATGATTCCAACATGTTTGATACCAAACATGATAAGGTTGGTTCCAGCCAGTTTCAAGATGGTCATCGCTGCGCCCCTCTATATGTTATATGGCTGTCGAAATTACAACCAAGGAGAATAAACTCCTTAGGCTGTAGGGGTGTCCTGCTCATGCAGGGGAATCCTCACACTTAGAACCGAGCATCCTACCTTCAGGATTTGAAAGGCCTGCTTTAGGGGTGACTTATAGGTTCTATTTGTAGTGCCCTTAGATATGGGAAAATCTATATCTTTCATAAGTGGTGCTAGCACCAGCTTACACAGGCTGCAATGGCCGGTATGTAGGTACAGTTTAAGTGGTCCCTCATGGGTGATATAATAATAGCTTCAGCCCATTGGGGGACCTCTGGTGTACTATGCCCTGGGTACCTAGGTACCATATACTAGAGACTGCTAAGGGTACACCAGCCAGTCAAGCACCATTTTTATCGGGAGACCTGGAGGAATGTTGTGTCATCCCAGTGATCCCACAACCTTCCCACTCAGAGATAAATGTGATTTATTTCAGCTAAATTTGAGGTTTGCAGGGGATTCTGTGTAGGAAAACGTTGGGGGATCCACGCAAGCCGTAGCTCTGAGGACTTCCCCGGGTGTCTAATTTTCTAAAATGTGTGGGTTTGGTAGGTTTCCCGAGATGATCGATGAGCCCGGGGCCAAAAACCAAGGTGACCCCCCCCCTTGCAAAAACAGGTAGTTTTGTGATAGGTAATTTTGATGTCTCCACAATACATTTGTTTGCCCTTGCCTATTGTGGGTACTTGGCCCACCCATTAGAGTGAGGTACAATTTTTATCGGGAGACCTAGGGGAACGCTGGGTGGTAAGAAATTTGTGTCAGCCCCACAACTTTCCCACACAGATGGCCCGATTCACAGAACTAACTTAAGACAAAATCCTAAACTTACTACCATTTTGGTATTCACAGAAGGCACTTACTCATTTCGGTATTAACAGAAGGTAGGAGTCCTAACTTACTTCTCCCAAACTGAGAAAAATCCGAACTTTAAGACTTTCGGTATTCACTGAAGGCATTTAGGAGTCCTAAAGTTAGGACTCCTAACTTCTGTGAATACCGAAATGAGTAAGTGCCTTCTGTGAATACCAAAATGAGTAAGTGCCTTCTGTGAATACCAAAATGGTAGTAAGTTTAGGATTTTGTCTTAAGTTAGTTCTGTGAACCGGGCCCAGAAATTTGAGAAAACATTGGAGGATAGATACAAGCCATACCTCACGGAACTCCCCAGGGTGTCTAGTTTTCAGAAATATGTGGGTTTGGTAGGTTTCCCTGAATGGCTGTTGAGCACGAAGCTAAATAATCAGGTGACACCCCCCTGCAAAAACAGGTCATTTTGTGATTGGTAATTTTGATGTCTGCACAATACGTTTCGGGCCCTTGCCTGTCGCTGGTACATTGCCCACCCACACGAGTGAGGTACTATTTGTATCACAAGACTTGGGGGAACGCTGGCTGGTATGAAAACGGTGTCAGGCCGGTGATTCCATAACTTTCCCACACAGACATGTGAGAAAAATTCGATTTTTTTCAGCTACATTTGAGGTTTGCAGGGGATTCTGGGTAGGAAAACTTTGGGGGATCCATGCAAGCCATACCTCCCTGGACTCCCCCGGGGCTCTAATTTTCAGAATTGTGTGAGTTTGGTAGCTTTCCCCAAATGGCCGAGAGCACGGGGTCAAAAACCCAGGTGACCTTCGTGCAAAACAGGTCATTTTAGGATAGGTAATTTTGATGTCTCCTCAATACGTTTTGGGCCTTTAGTTTACAACACAGTTCCGGAAAGAATACCGAAAGGAGAAGGGCTCCGACATAGGAGATAGTACACTGTGCCCTAATCGGCACGGTATAGCGATACGGCTAAATTTGAAGTTTTCACCTCGTCCTCCGAAACAAGGAGATGGATAGCATACAAAGGGAGACAATATCTAAGTTAATTAAAGCGTGGTCTCAGGAAGTGGGACATATTCGCCAGTCTTTGGACCCACATTAATGGAAATACCCAGTTTTGGAGCCTTTGTAGTACCGAGATATGATATCAAGCCCTGAAGAAGCCCGTGTTGGGCGAAACGCGTAGGCTGTGGATTTTGGCTGTGGATTTTATGACACACAATAAAAGCATTTGAAAATCACGTCACCGTTTGGAAAACTATTACTCCTGTCATCTATGTTGATTTATATGTATGGCATTTAAAGCTACAAATAAGTACTGATACGCTTTGCCTCTCCAGTGTTGTGCTAAATACGTTTTGGGCCTTTGCCTGTCGCGGGTACTTGGCCCACCCACGCAAGTGAGGTACCATTTTTATCGGGAGTACTGGGGGAACGCTGGGTGGTGCGAAATTCTTATCCGTCTAGTGATCCCACAACTTTCCCACACAGAAATTTGAGATTTATTTATTTATTCAGCTAAATTTGAGGTTTACAGGGGATTCTGGTTAGGAAAACATTGGAGGATCAATGCAAGCTATACGTTCCTGGACTCCCCTGGAGCTCCATTTTTCAGAAATGTGTGAGTTTGGTCGGTTTTTACTAGATGGCCGCCCAGCCCTGGGCCAAATACCCAGGTGACCCACCTTGCGAAACCAAGTAGTTTTGTGATAGGTCATTTTGATGTCTCCACAATATGTTTTTTTGCCCTTGCCTATCGAAGGTACTTGGCCCACGCATGCGAGTGAGGTACCATTTGTATTTGGAGACCTGGGGGAATGCTGGGTTGTGGGAATTTTGGGGCATCCCAGTGATTCCACAACTTTCCCACACAGATATTTGAGAGAAATGTGACTTATTTCAGCTAAATTAGAGGTTTGCAGGTGATTCTGGGTAGGAAAGCGTTAGGGGTTCTACGCAAGCCATACCTCCCTGGACTCCCCCTGGTCTCTATTTTTCAGAAATGTGTGTGTTTGGTAGCTTTCCCTAAATGACTGTGAGCCCGGGGTCAAAAATCCAGGTGACCTTCTTGCAAAAACAGGTAGTTTTGTGATAGGTAATTTTGATGTCTCCTCAATACGTTTTGGGCCCTTGCCTGTACGGTGTTGTGTAGCGTTTTAGAACCTGTATTGAAATTTCCTGATTCATGCCCTTATATAGGTACAATTCTCATCCTTATATAGGCATAGAAATCATACCCATATTTAGACACAGCCCATGCAGTCCAAATACAGGCATGGCTACTTCCACCGGTTCCAAAAAGCCACAACGATTTCTTGGGAAATCGACCTAAGCTGCTAGGGAACCTCCCCTTGCTTGAATATTGATTTGTCCAAGAACTCATGGAGTTTTCAAAGAAATACAATTCCCTTGGGCTTCTTTGATGCCGTTATTATGTCCGACTTTCCGTCAAACCAAGCACCTTCAAGGTATAAATATACCTTCACTTGCTCTAGCAAGACACAGTGGTTTGGAGCAGTTCGATTATCTACTTGTCCAACGCAGCTCGCTACAGCAAGTGCCGAAGGACACCGACCCTCCAGCTGATGCACTGACAGAGAGGCTGCCTTTCTCTCGGTGAGAATCCAGCTCCAGTGTTTCCAAGCTCCCCTTGCGGGGTGTTGGGAAATCGAGTCTGAGACAGAGAAATACCAGACCGCCTTCATTCTAAAACCAAGGTACGGAGCTGATTAGACCCTAAGAGAAATCTTGGATAGATTCTTGGCAAAGATTTAGGTTAGGTAAATTGGGGTAGGCGTATTTTAGAAGCACCAGTTGAGTACTTTTAGTTTTGTTATTTATGTATGTTATTTTATATGGCTTAGAAACCATACAATGCTCTTAAAGTATTATTTCATGTTACTGTTTACGCTGTACGCATTATACTTTGCAGTCTGCATAACGATTGTAGCAGTTCACTTCTCTTGTATGAGAAAGAAGACTGTTCAATAAATCTTTTATTGAAAATGCCCATCTCTCTATTTCTCTACAACTCTGTATAAACGAAGCATGCACGATTGACTGAATGAAATACTTATCTATTGTTTCCGCGACGCTAGAGATACGTTTATTCTTGGGAAACAAAGTTGTCATGTTTATGCGGTTGTCAGAAACTAATCCCTTCTTGTGAATTCAATAGAGTTTCTAGTGACCTCTAAGCTAGCTGGCACTCACTATTAAGTTTAGTATATTCGATAGAGACCTAGTCGACCTCAGTCCTATGTCACATCTATAGTATATACTATTCCAATGCGCGGAGCCTATTGGGAATATAGGAACTACACTACATGGCGCCCAACGATTGGTAAGGCACTAATTTAACGTTAGATACTAAAGTAACTCAGTTGTGCTTTTCACAGAGACACCCTTTTCCCGTAAAATACTCCAATAGACGTCTGGAGTGGGTGAAAGGATAATATCCGCCATAACTGAGTAGGACGAAAATCCTATGTATTAGTTTTTTGGTTTGTTTAACATTGAAGGATACAGTGTTCCAAAAAATTGTGCACCTTATCTTTGTTTCATTTAAACTTGCTCTGCAAACTTTTAGTCAACAAAATGGCTGACGAGGCTAATCCCGCACCACATTTTGACATTACAGGCTTTAATGAAGCCGATGATGATGGTATAATCATCCCAGAAAATCTAAGCAAAACCATCACTATAAAGCTTATAGCGAATGGCCTATCATGAAGAGGTGGTAGTGTAATTTTTGTCATAGATGCACATTAATATCGGCAGACAGAGGTATTCTATTCATGGATTATCTTCCCGAAAGTAAATCCAAACACAAATGTGTTTCACTTCTACAAAGAAGAGGAACCTCCAACGGAATACACTCCTTTCGAGGATGTTGAAATTCCATTAACATACAAAGAGCATGCGCTCTGGTTTAACGGCGCCCTACAACATCAAAATCACATTACCAGGCTCGGTCCACTAGGTAGACCAGGAGCAACATGCTATACACCACATCCTGACATTGCAAGAATGACAGATGCAGAACTATTAGTTCAATTGAAGCAACTAATCAAAATCCATAGACATTTGGTTCAATATGTCATGCGGACTTTAACAGTCCAACCTCCTATAAGGATTCCACAACACACCCCTCAACATGGGAACACAAACAAAATTACACCACAGACTCTACAATCAGTCATTGGTAAATTGACCGCAAAACGGGAACAAATTCCATTCTGGATAGCTCAAAAGATTACTCAAAGCTATTTCCTGATAGTACACCTCATGAGAAAGGCAGAATCTTAACGATCTGTTTACCAATGGGGGTCGCACTATAGCTAGAGGAATGCGACACTTGGGGTACAGGCTTCGCTGTAATTTACATAAAAACTCATGGTGTTCCGTCCATGGCGTTAATACCAGACGTCCTGAAACAGATTCAAAATGAATACGAGGCAGAACCTTCTTTGAATCTAGGTATGAAATTACTGAAGGATTTCAAACAGGTCTCAGCAATATTATTAGCTAATATTAAAGGTGAAGCAGCATCCGTGGCGATCCGCCAAAAACTAAAAGAACTTGATGTTACTGAGCAACCATATGAACTGGCCAGAATATTGAAAAATCCTATGAAGAACTAGGTAGAGACAGTTTGGGTGGCAAACCAGTGAAACCCCAACTGACTGAAAGTCCGGAAAAGAAAGTTCTTTATTAAAAATACTCTCACTACTCGTAAAAAGATGTGGGAGAACACTAAACAGACACTTTCTAAAGAGAAGCGTTCTCAATCCAGAGATAGGTGTCCTCAAAAGGAGCCCTCCGAAAAGAAGTATAACCTCAAGGGATAATTTGATACACATTCCTCTCGTACCTTTCAGACTTCATCACAGAAATCCAAAAGAAGAGGACGGTCAGAACAAAAGGAAGAACGCGTGAAGTCCAAAGACGATCAACACGTTTCAAAAAATAAGAAAACTCAATTCACCAAAAAGAAGGTAGCAGGTCTAAAAATCAGACATGCCGAGGATCTTGAGGACACAACTCAAGAACCGGTTGTGGGCTCAAACAATGCTGGACAGCGCAGCAGAAGTCACCATAGCTTGCAAGATCCTGAAAGATCATCTGGAGACAGTGGACTTGAATGAGTACATTCAAGTTGAAACTGCAGATAGCAGGGTTAGTGTACCCCACAAGTTACATGAAGTAACACTCTGGATGGAGGGGGACATGACTAGAAAAATAAGAGCACTCTTTTGGGAGAAGCTCTCTCAGGGTTATGACATTCTTTAAGCTGAACAAGACTGGCCACCTGAATTTGTCACGGAGTGCCCACATGGCGAAGTGATCATTATGCCAGCCTTCTCAAATCATATTCCAATTCATAAAAAATACAACTATGCCAGAAAATGGGCTGTAGCCCAGGCTCCAGCATTATATAAAAATCATGTAGGGTGGCAAGAGAATTCTTCTCTCCATAAAATCCAGTTAAAAACTCAACCAACTATGCAAAGACAGTATCCAGTTAAGCAAGAAGCTAAAAACAGGTCACAGAGATATTAGATTAACTTGAATACCGAGGGGTGATAGATAGATGCACCTCGTCCATGAACAATCCTTTGTTTCCTGTCTCCAAACCAGAAAATACATATCGTCTAGTTTTGGACTACAGACATTTAAACTCTTGTTGCAAAACTTTTACAGTACAAAATGCACACAGTGCAGCACTGATGAATAACATCGTGCATACAAAATATAAAACCACATTAGATATTTCTAACGGTTTCTTCTGTCAAAACATCACACCAGAAAGCAGGTATTGGACCGCTTTCTCAATTATGGGGATACAGTTCATTTTTGTCGTCTCCCCCAAGGATTCAAGAATAGTCCAGGGTTATTTTCAGCCAGAGTAAGAGTTACTACAAACGTATGATGATGAGGCATTATCTTATGTCGATGACATATATCTTACAGGTGATGACTTGGATAGGCACTTGAACAGAGTGAATACTATAATACTTGTCTTCGCCTCTGAAGGGTATACATTCAATTTCAAGAAATCCAGAATTGCCCATCTCAATTTCCTATTCTTAGGATACAAACTATCAAGTGAAGGCAAAAGCCTGGCAGCAAAGGTTCGAGAGAAATGTGCACTGCTCCAACCTCCAAAAACGCGTAAAAACTTACAGTCGATTCTAGGTTTCCTAAATTTCAGAAGAACTTACATTCTAAATTACGCAGAAAGGGTTAAACCTCTCTACGAATTAATCAAACCTGATTTCAATCAAATTAATTGAACTCAAAAACACACAGAAATGTTGCATTCTGTACAAACAGACATGTTGGCAACAACACACTTACAAACACGCGTAAACGTACGCAATCTTGTAATCCGAATAAACCCAGGAAGATGGGTATTTACATTCTTAACCTTTAATGAAGGAGAAAAAGTACCAATAGCTTATAAATCTCACTTGTACACACAAGCTGAAATGAAGTTCACTTCTACAGAAAAAATTCTGACAGCGGTTCAAACTGCAGTAGCCAAAGTGAGAGCCCTCGCACAGGGTAGGCGTATAATTGTCGTTACACCTGTACCGGCCTTAGAGGCAGTGACAAAAGCGAGCATTCAAAAGGCAAAGGCTTTATATCCGAGAGGGATACAATGGGTTAATTCTCTTGCTGCAACAGACGTTGAATACGTTTTTGACCCTCATTTGAAAACACAAAAATGTTCACAATACGAACAAGAATGTCCTTTGCCTACTGAGATTCTGCCGCTAGAACAGTATGAATGTATAATTTATACAGACGGATCAGTACAGCCCGTTACGGGGGGTAAACAAGCATATAGTGCTGCATGCGTGATTGTTAAAGGTCGCTGGCACAATGGTAAATTTCGACCTATGGTCACTAAGACTCAATCTCTTGGAGATTGTACAGCTCAGCGAGCTGAACTTCAGGCATTCAAGATGGCCCTTGAAAATACTGATCGTGAATTCCCCACACTCATAGTGTGCGATTCCTATTATTACGTCCAATCTTACAATGAATACTTGCAGAACTGTGTTCAAAATGGTTTCAAAGATGCAAATGGTGGCACAATCAAGCATAAATTGCATTGGGAACAAGTAGTTCTATTACAGAAAGTACTACCAAAGACTCATGTGATCCATACACTGAGTCATCAGTGTGATGGCGTTCACGTTGCAGGGAAATCATTGGCTGATGAAGCCACGAAGGCAGCTGTGCAAATGGCTTCCGTAGCTGCAATCACTCATTCAAAAATGAAAATAGACGGCGAAATAATGCTAGCTGTCAACACTACAAGCAAAGACAGCGGTCCAGCGTTACCTCAAAATTATCCACTCAAATACAGATACATAATTGACACAAACTCTGTGCCTTTTGCTCGAATCCCTGTAGTGGGGGAAAGAGTCATTTCAAACAGGAAACGTAGAGTAGCTTTGATACACGAAGCACATATGGGAGAGGGTCTGATACATCGAGGGATCTCCGAATATATACTAGAATTAAAGGAGAAGTACTAGTGGCCAGGGATTAATGGTCACATTCACACATTTGCATTGAATTGCCATAACTGCAATAGAGATGGCAGCAAAGAACACCCCAGATACCTGACTACAGTGTATCCAGCCCAATACAGACACCATCGTTAGACAGCATTAGACTATCTACATGCAGACGTCCCTATGGACAGATGCAGTCCCACACCTACTAGGACAAGATTCATTTGGATGTGGCCTCAGCGCTTGGCTGACGCTTGAACTGTTATAAAAGATTTGCGAGTCTTTATCGGCACATACGCAATCGGCTCGCTACATTCTGACCAGGGTCCTGCGTTTAGCTCCAAAGCTTACAAGGAGGCCATGACCAGTCTGGGAGTTGCATTGCGGTACTCAAGTCCATTCCATCCTGAGGGAAATTCAGTATTGGAAAGAAAAAACCGGGACATAAAGCAATCTATAACAGCTAGGGTATTAGGCTCGGCTGACGGGTGGGTCAAACATCTAATAAGTGTCCAACGTAGTCTAAACAATCTGCTAAGCAGTTCTCTGGGTGGAATCACTCCATATAAAATCCTTTTTGGTACTAGAATGATTGTCGAAGACCTTGATTGTCACACTTCAGTGGTAGAACAAAAACCCTTTGATATCAAAGACCGTTCGGCTGTTTTGCAGGACTTAAATGAAACAAGAAGAAGTCTAAGCAACACTATACAGAAGCAAATGACCACTGGAGGGGAACCACCTGTCCCAGCAAGGCCTGCCTGGATTCCAAAGATTTGGGATCTAGACAGAGAAAAGATCACGGACAAGAAGGAATTTGGGCTTCTTACAGACAACCAGTACCTGTCTTAGCAATCCACATATCAAGAACAGTACTACTGCCGCCCCTTGCTGAAAGAAAGGAGAACAGGTTCGTATCCATCGACCTGGTAAAACCACATCATGTGGCCGATCATAAGTAGTAGGCCAAGTGGACTCCAAAGAAGTAGCGGATGAGCAAATCTGGCTACAATCCAAGAGGTTCAAACTGAGAGACTCATCACCTTTGAAGATTCTGCAGTGCGAAAAGAAGGACTATGTAACAAAGCCATGGAACTTGTGCCTCTTAAAACCCAAATAACAATTCATCAAGAATCACCTGTCTACGATCAGAAGGCAAGATGGCCGCTGACAGACCATAGGGGAGCAGCCGCGCTGTCTCTCCTCTCCTCGGTATATAGAAGATGATGCTGAAGCAAGCCGACTATGCTGATTATTTTAGATTGGCTGCTGCAATTACTGTTCAGACTGAGTAGACTGAAGCAACCACAGGTCCAAATTGAAGAGGCTTCGCAAAGGATCTTTGTGGGGAAACTTCTGAAGGCTCGCCTCTTTCAGAGCGTAAGCCATTTGATGCCCAGAATGGCGCAGAGAGGAGCTAAACCCAAAGAGCAAAAGGAGACGAAAGAACCCTTCTGGTAACACCCGCGTTGGCAGCTGTACCGATCCTAAGCGGGGCAGCCTTGGTGAAGAAATTAGCAGCAGCTAAAAACACTGGGCTGATGGAAGAGCAGGCCAGACATTACACTGGAGAAAAAGAGACACCCACCGATGCAGCGAAGAAGAGTACCAAGAGTCGGCAGGTTGGAGGCGCGAAAGGCAAAGACGATGCGCTACTGCAACCTACCTTGTATGAGGCTTTCCCCACGGTGGCAGCCTTGGCCGGGCAGGAGACGAACACGGACGGAGCCGGACGACCTTCGGCCCAAGTGCAGACTCCTCGCAGCACTGATCCACCGATAAGGCAGCGCAAGCAGAACACGGAGAAGGCGGTTGAGCCTGAGGGACCTGGATACCGACGTTGAGGCTAGAAGAAGGGGCGAGCAGAAAAGGAATCCCTGCGCCAGCTGTACATATTTTAACATCATTGTATTAGATCTAATGTCATTTGTACCTTTTATGGCACATGTTGCCGAAATAAAGATGATGATGAATCCCCGTGCCAGCATCAGAGGATGTATCCACACAGGTCTGCGGAGGTAACCAGCAGAAGGAGACACAAACCACAGAAGCGGGTGCAGAGGATGTTGCAGATATTGAAATATATGGGAGATATGAATAAGGCAACCTCGGCACCAGTAGCTGCGGCGGGGCCTGTCATACCTAAACAATCACAGAAGGCAGCTATTCCAGACTTAATGCCAGGCTCCCCCAGCGATGATTGCTTTTTTTCTCTCAACGAGGACACAGGTTCCTCACCATCAAGTGGGGAAAGCCTGACAGGTAATTCTGATTCGGACTCCAACTCTGACCCCTCTACTGAGGATGGCATCTCAGTTCAAAGGGCGCCTGGTACCACAGGGGTAAGGCAACAGAGGGAAAGAACCCAGGTCAAGCAAAAATCGAGAGGTAGTCCATCACAGGGGGAGGTAGCCAAAAAGCTCGACTGGGACTACTCCGCAACATCCCAACTGTATCAAGAAAGCGGAGGCTCAGACGCACAACAGCATACCGCAACTGCACTGCAACCCCCTACTATAGACCTCTTGTTCAGCACTCTTAAGCAAATGCAGAGGGAGGCCAGGACAGAGACAAGAAGGGTCAGACAAGCGTCTAAAAAAATACAAGGATCGCTAAGAAAAATGAACAAAATGTACTCGGACATGGTAGGTAGAGTCACTCAGGTGGAAGAACGGATTGGGAAACTTGAGGATGATGTTTCTAAATGGCAGGAATTCAAGGAGACGCATGGAAAACTGGCGGAAGATCTGCAATGGAAGCTCGAAGACTTCGAGAACCGCCAAATACACAACAATGTTAGACTTTTGGGGGTTGCCGAGGGGGCAAGATATCCGCTCTTTTGTTGTCTCCTTATTAAAGGGCGCCTTTCCTGAGTTATCGGAATGGAACTGGGAGAGCGAGGTCCAACGGGCGAATAGATATGCTTTGACCCAGAGGAAGGGGTATGTAGCAGCAGCAAATACTAAACTGAGAGCTATTCTGGTCTACATTGGGAACTACCTCCTTAGGCAGGAGATTATGGACAGGGCAAGGCCAGAGACAAAGAGGTCGGCTGAGGATACAACATTCTTTGCCCGCCCAGACTTCTGCCACACTACCGTGGAGAGAAGGTGGCGATTAGTGCAAATGATCCCGGCTTTCCAATCTTTGGGGCATGAGGTTTTCTTGTTATTTCAAAGTGTTGGTGAATGGGCAAGCAAGGATGTTTTTTTAAGAGATAAAGGCCCAGGCCTATCTGACAGAGTTAAAAGAATAAAAGGCTCTAAAGGGTGCTACTGATGGAATGCAGTAATTGACCTGAAGTATTATCTAATTAAGGCCAGGAGTTTAGCTCTTAATTCCAGCATAGTACTATATTAATCATGTGGTTAGGGCATCAGCATAGAGGCATGAAATGGAATATAAATAGGAGTGGGGGGAGGTTGGCGCGACATCCTGCGGGCATACAGCTGCCGCACATAGGTCATGGCTGACCTATTTGCCCGTAAGTGGGGGGGGTTTCTGAGGGAGAGGGGATAGGGGGGTTGGCGGGAGAGGGTGGCAGGGCACAGCACAGCACGGCATTTTTTGGTACACAGACATGACACACTAAGGAACATACAGACCAAGGAGGTAGCAGGGGATACTGTAGGCCTTGAAGGCATTAGTAGAAATCTGTTCAAAGCTGGATGGGATGACTGGTTAGGACAAACACCAGATGCAGCCTGATGTATACTCGAATAATTACTATTAACGTGTGTGGATTGAACAAACGGCTTAAAAGGCAGTGAGTTGCAGCGATGTTGAGAGCCTCGAGGGCTGACTTTATTTGTCTCCAGGAGACCCACATTGAAGGAAACAAGGGGTTTTTGCTGTAGCAATTAGGTGATCACATGCTGGCTCATTCAAAGCAGGGGACCAAAACTAGAGGAGTGACAAAACTCTCTAAAGACAAGCATGTCCCAATTAGGAAGAAACTTGAGGACCTGTGGGGAAGGTGGGTCTTAATAGAATGCATGATTAATGGTGGCTGGGTCACGCTAGGATCGATCTACGGCTCTACAGAGGACGACCCAGAGATCTTTTCCTTGTTAGATTTAGAGTTATCAGCGGGGCCCCCTTTGTGATTCTCGGTGGCGATTTTAACATTAACGGTGTAGGAGGACTTGGCCTGGAGCCAACAGACAAATACCAGTGGCGTAAGAAAAAGGTGTGTTGGGCAATTTTAAGCCTGGCAATAAATAATGCATTATTAGATGCATGGTCTAAACTTAAGCCACGAGATGATGGGACAACATACTATTCGGCTCCCCATAAAATTTGCGCTAGGTTAGAATATTTTTTGGTTTCTAGTAGGTTGGCAGCAAACTCCCAGATTGAAAAACTGCCCCGTATTAAATCAGATCACAATCCCCCAATAAGAGCTAGGCCTACACGCAAGTGGACCTTTGAGTGTGAACTACTAAAAGACAGAAGCTATGTCCTCCACATGAAAAAATGGATCAAAGGTTACTGGGATATTAATAGGGGCAGTACCGCGTCAGGTTTTACCTGGGATGCCTTTAAGGCAGGAGTCCGTGGGGAAACTTTGAGTTTTAGCCTATTTAGGAAAAGGCAGGAGCAGGCAAGGTCAATAAAGTTGACTAAACTTTAGTGGAGCTTGAGGAGGAGCTGGTGGCACCCTCTTCTGCAGATGAAATTCTGATCAAGGTGTCAAGGGCGAAGGCGGCTGCAGAGGAAAATATTGCTAGCAAGGCAGCAGCAGCGTTCGTAGCAAGGAAGGAGCACTGTCATAATTGTAGTGAACGGGTGGGTCACACCTTAGCTTTTTGAACAATGTAAAAGGCTGCTCTTGGTGAGATCAAGGGAATTTTGGATAGCACTGGACACATGATAATGGACTCAAATGGGATTTGCGAGGTATTCAGACAATTTTACACCAAATTATACAGTGAAGAACAATCAAGGGATCCCTTGGAAATCCAAGCTTACCTGGCGGATATACCTCCCCCATCTCTCACGCAGGAGTGCAGAGAAGAGCTTGACTCACCTATGGTGAAGGAAGAAATCATGGCCGCCCTGGCGGGCTTGCCAGCAGGTAAAGCCACAGGACCGGACCAGATCCCCATTGAGTTCTATAAAACTTTTCAGGCAGAAATCTCAAAGGATCTGATTGAAACATTGAAACAGGCACAAAGGGGCTGCTCTACTCCAAAGTCTTGGGCGGGAGCTGAAATCGTTATCATTCTAAAAAAAGGAACACCACCGACAGACCCTGGGTCTTATAGGCCAATAACATTATTGAACATAGATGCAAAGATTTTTTCTAAAGTTCTGGCCTCTAGGCTCTCAAAGGTGATAGGTACACTAGCTAGCAAAGCACAGCATGGATTTATTCCAGGAAAAGAGACGACCTAACACATTCGTAGAGTCATCACCTTATTTGATGCCTCTGAGGTCTCAGGAGACCCGATGTATGTCATGTTGCTGGATGCTGAGAAAGTATTTGACCGGGTCTCCTAGGACTATCTCGGGTCTTCAATAAGATGGGCAGGTATCGGCGATGACTACATACAGGCCATACAGGCATTATACTTAGAACTCACAGTTTGCGTCAGTGTAAATGCTGAATACACGAAGACTTTAGAAATCAAGCGAGGTACGAGGCAGGGGTGGCCTTGTTCCCCACTGCTATTTGCGCTGTATATGGACCCCCTGCTTCGTAGACTCGAAGCTAATAGGAGCATCCCACCTGTAAAGACCATGGGTGGCGAAACCAAAGTACTCATGTATGCTGATGACGTAGCGGTTATCACTCCGGCCCCTACAGAGGCTATAAGGGAAATTGAGGGAGAAGCTGCAGAGTTTGTCCGAGTTTCTAGATACGCCCTTAATGGACCTAAAACACAAATAATTAAAAACAATAGGGTGTTTTGCTCTGATAGCCGCGTAGTGGATTTGAGAGTATACCTGGGGATTAATATATCAGCAGATTTGGATAATGTGACTAGGAATATAGAGCCGATAATTAACAAAGCAAAAAAGCAAAAAAGACCTTGATAGATTACACAACCTCCACCTCTCTATAGTGGGACGGGCTAATGTTATAAAAATGATTCTGCTGCCAAAGTTTTTATACATATTCAGGGCAATCCCACTAACATTTGAGACAAGGTGGTACAATATATTAGAGCAGATGTCAAATAGATTTATATGGGCACACAGCAAGACGAGGCGGGCTCTACGATATATGTCACTTCCTAGAGACCGAGGTGGTTGGGCTGTCCCCGATTTTTAAAATGTACCACTGGGAGGCAGCCTTGCAGTATATGTCTGGGCTTATAGGGGGATGTTCAGCAGAGGACACTTTAGGTTCTACTTCTTTATACTCAATACTGTGGGGGGAGGCATTCAATGTTTTTCTGAAATACACAGACCCTAGCTATTTCAAGAGAACTAAATGTATGACCCTGATGGCTGCATATAAAATGTGGGCATCATTTAGGAAAAAGTGCGGCCTTGAGAGATAAAAAATTACCTTCCTCCAGCAATCTTTGCAGACTCTGTCTTTTTAGATTGGGGCGGCGCGGAGTGGTGAAAATTGGGGACCTCATGGGCTCACATGGGATCTGCCAGTTCTCTGACGTTCAGCAGTTGTACGGTGTTGAGACAAAGAGTTTTTATAAATATTTGCAAGTCAGGAGCTTCTTGATGTCTAAAAGAGGGGGCCCAGCTGGGTTTGGCAAAAACCCAATCATGGAACTCATCGAAGGCAGAGGGAAGTGCACAATTAAACGAATATACTCAGAACTAATAGCAAGTAGAGAGGATGATCTGGGAAAACATGAAAACAAGTGGGCTGAAAGACTCAGCGCTGGGCAGGACAGCTTCCATCTCTCATTAGAACTGGGAAGGAACATTCTCTGTTCTGCTCCACTCCAGGCCCAACACTACAAAACAATATACTCACTATACTAGACGCCTGCTAGGGGGGCACAGCTGGAACTACATGCCCCCGGTGTAGCAGTACAGACGCTGGGTACACATCTTTGCCACTTGTCCAAGCCTACAGTCACTGCACAAGGCAATAGAATCCTTCTTTGAAAGATCATTGGGTGTTAATACTGATCTTACACCATCAAGGATCATCCTAGGAGTGGATGGGGAAGGTACTGCTAACCCAGAATGTTACTTTATATTTTTGGCAATGGCAGTGTTATGTATCTGTGTTGCCTCAGCATGGCTGCATCCAATGCCCCCTACATTTCACCAATGGCTGGCCAGACTTCTCTCCGTTTATAATCTGGAGAGGGAGGTATACGCAAGGAAGGGTAAAAGGGGAAGAAGACTTGGCTTGCAAATATGGGAACCCCTGAATAATTGGAAAGACAGATAGGAGATAAGCACGTATGCATCTTCCCCTACCAATTTGTTATTTGTTATTTATAAACACCCTCTCTTTTTGGTTCTAATCCTTCTCTTCGACTATATGATTAGGTACCATTACTATTTCAGGGACACTGGGGCATATTACCAACAACTAGCGATAATTATCGCTATGTTGGTTTAGCGGCAATAATTTTATCGCCGTGTTGGGCGATTTTTATCGCTTAGGAGCCTTGCTATTATCAAGGTTTATCTCCTAAGCGATAAAAATCGGCCGAAATGCATGAATATCGCTGTCAAGTCAGCGATATTCATGCATTACCGAGCTAATGCTCTTAGCCATGTTATCCACCTCTTATTGGATAACATGGCTAAGAACTGCTCAGGGCAGGTGTTAGCTTTTGGAGATATTCGCGCTTAGCGCGAATATCTCCAAATGTTGGTAATAGGAGATAGCGATGTTAGCGACTGTTTCCAGTCGCTAACATCTTGGCTCGCCCACGTTGCATGTCATTAGTGATAAATATCTCTGACATGCAAAGCGAGGCCCAAGATGGTCGCTATCTCCTACTAACTGTCGCTAACTGGTGTTAGCGACAGCTAGGTAATAGGGAGATAATTTTATCTCTGCTTTCTTGGCTTTTAAAGCCAAAGAAGCGGAGATAAATCCCTTGATAATATGCCCCACTATTCTTTGTAAAAATGTGCGTTTACAGGGGGCATAGGGTGTACAGGGACTTGCATTGCTGTGCTACAAGGCTATTCTTTGTACATGTCACAATGTAATTTACAAAGTGATCTATCATTTATTGTTTATATGTATGTCATTTCTTGTTTACGATTGTACTGTGCCCTGCAAGGGTACAAAAGAGGGTAAAATCTTCAATAAACATATTTAAAAAAAAAAAAAGAATCACCTGTCTACAATGATATAGCATCGGACTATACAGACATGACAAGTGAACAAGCAACTCCAGTAATTTCAACGAATCCTGATGCAATACCTACATATGACAGAACTACCTCTGGCTATTTGATTAACTATGATACGTTTTCTGAGGATCAGAGTGAACCTGAAACAATGCCAGCCAAGATAACTTTTAAAGAACAAGCAACAGAACTTTTTCACCAACTTGAAAAAACATATCTTGTTTCACCATGGGTTGAACTTTGGATTGTGCTAGGTGTGCTTTTCCTCCTACTTTGGCTAATCCTTGTATTAACTTTGGGAACACTAATAGATAGAAAATATAGTACACAGGACACAGCAAGTCAATACATCAGCTTGCTCCTCAAACCACACAAATCCTCCCATCGTGAACGACAAGACTTGTCAGCAGTGAACATCACAGTCGTTCCTATACCTGGTGGTATAGCTTGGGACAGAACTGATTATGACTGTATCGGTCCTTACAAGATTGAACAGAACCCCCGTTAATGTCAGACGTTATGCGCCTTGAAGGAACGGGTGTCATGCTATACTAAAGAGGCGGTGGATACTTTGGACCAAGTGGGATACCGGACAGGCTCCCAGATTTTAAAAATATTCAACTCCATGCGGCATAGAACACAGATCCAAAATTATCGCTTGGACATGAGAACCAACATTAACTGTTAGCACTGAAGGGGTGAGAACTAATAAAGAAATAGTTCTACGACCAGTGGGGATTTTTTAAGCCCACTTGATATTAAATAATTAAAAGTTTGGTTCTGAGGAAGGAGGAATCAGTACACAAGTTCCCAAAAAGAAAAATTTTAGGGGAATACTTGCCAGTGGAATAGGATATGTGGGCTGGCACAGTCAAGAATATTTGGTTTGAACGTATTTGTCCTGAGGAAGGTGTTTTCAAATTATCGGATACACCGAAATGCGTCGACATAAGGATATGACATCAGCAAATTAACATGTGATGTATTGTTTTTAAATAAGTGATGTAATGGTTTGAGCACAAAGTGTATATAGATCAAGGTTTTTTCTATTTTTGTACAAAAGATTTTTTAATAGAAAGAATCTTCTGGGATTGTAATAATTTGTAATCATGAGTTTTTAATCATCATAATTTTATATAAACAAATGTATATGTTTTTAATACTATTGCCACCAAATGAATAATAAATGATTGATACATTTCTTAGTTGCTAGATTTTCTAATTAGACTCCCTAAGGTTTAGTACAAGCTTGAGGACAGTTGTCACATATCGATAGAAGTACACCGAAAGGAAAATATTTTTGTTGTTACCTGTTTCAGTCCCGGTCCTTACGGGTTCACCAGGGAAACTCTCTTGTTGTTTATGGAAGATTCCACATCAATTCAAGGTTTCCTTGAGTGACTTTGTTTCTGATGATTGGGACTTTGAGACTGTTAATAATATGATAACTGACTTAGAAATGTCAGCAAAATTTACAAATCTTGAATACTTAGAAGGTTCATCAGATTATCAACAAATGTATTGTTATAATCATTATGGTCATCATTTCTTGCATAAATCTGCACAACCTAGAAATGTTTATACTTATAACCAATGGGAACATTGTCCAACCCCACCAAAGGGTAGCTCAAAAACATTCTATGAAAAATGTCCATACTTTTCAGGTTTTAACGTTTTGAATCCAGAAACATTTTACTATAAAAATGTCAACAGAACAGGAACGAAAAGTATGTTAACTAATACTAAGCAAATTTATTCTGCGGCCTTTTATGCTCAACTGTCTACTTTAGACTTTGACTTTTGGAAAGACAACATTGAGACAAAAACTGTCTAGGGCACAGAAGACTGGCAAGTGCAGGGACTAGAAGCTTTATTTTGAGCTTGCATCATCCCTGAACATATAATGTTTTTAAATGACACTGTTCAACAGATATCATGTCTTGGCCTGGCCAAGATAAAAGATTTAAACAAAGCGTCCATATCTAAACCTGTACCTGATAGTGAAGACACTACAGCTGAGGAGGTAGAGGGATGTAAATAATATTTTACACCAAAACAGAACTGATCCTGATTGGAAAAAATGGTTTATCTGGCCCACAGACACAAACAACTGTCAATATAGATTCCTGAACAAAACACAAGGACTAACATTCGCAAGGCCAGATCCAAGATATGTCCAGAGACAACATCCTATTGGGAATATAGGAACTACACTACAGCGGGTACTTGGCCCACCCACGCAAGTGAGGTACCATTTTTATCGGCAGTACTGGGGGAACGCTGGGTGGTACGAAATTCGTGTCAGCCTAGTGATCCCACAACTTTTCCACACAGAAATTTGAGATTTATTTATTTATTCAGCTAAATTTGAGGTTTACAGGGGATTCTGGTTAGGAAAACATTGGTGGATGCATGCAAGCCATACCTCCCTGGACTCCCCAGGGTGCTAGTTTTCAGATATGTGTGTGTTGGGTAGATTTCCATAAATAGCAGCGAGTCCAGGGCCTAAAACCGAGGTGGCTTTTGTGCAAAAAAAGGTAGTTTTGTGATAGGTAATTTTGATGTCCCCTCAATATGTTTTGGGCCCTTGCCTGTCGTGGGTACTTGGCTCACCCACGCGAGTGAAGTACCATTTTTATTGGGGGAACTGGAGGAATGCGGGGTGGTACGAAATTTGTGTTAGCCCATTGATACCACAACTTTACCACACACATTTGCCAAAAATTTGATTTTTTTTCAGCTAAATTTGAGGCTTGTAGGGGATTCTGGGTAGGAAAACGTAGGGGGTCCATGCAAGCCATACCTCCCTGTACTCCCCTGGATGTAAAGTTTTCAGAAATTTGTAGGTTTGGTAGGTTTCCCTAGATGGCCGCCGAGCCCAGGGCCAAAAACCCAGCTGATATCCCTTGCAAAACCAGGTTCGTTTGTGATAGGTAATTTTGATGTCTCCATAATATGTTTTTTTTGCCATTGCCCTTATTTGGCCCACCCAAGCGAGTGAGAAAACATTTTTTAGGGAGACCAGGAGGAACACCGAATGGTAGGAATTTTCTGTCAGCCGAGTGATCACACAACTTTCCCACACAGATATTTGAGAAAAATATGATTTTTCAGCCAAATGGGAGGTTTGCCGGAGATTCAAGGTAGGAAAATGTTGGGGGATCCATGCAAGCCATACTTCCTTGGACCCCCCCGGGTCTCTAGTTTTCAGAGATATATGGGTTTGGTTGGTTTCCATGGATGGCAGCCTGGCCCGAGGCCAAAAACCCAGGTGACACCCCTTGCAAGACAAGGTCGTTTTGTGAATGGTAATTTTGATGTCTCCTCAATAAGTTTTGGGCCCATTACTTTGGCAGGTACTTGGCGCACCCACATGATCAAGGTACCATTTTCATCTGGAGTACTGGAGGAGCGCAGGATGGTAAGAATTGTGTGTCAGCCCAGTGATACCACACCTTTCCCACACAGAAATCCGAGAATTATTTTATTTGTTCAGCTAAATTCAGCTAGATTTTCAGGGTGTTCTGGGAAGGTAAACATTGGGGTATGCAAGCAAGACCTACGTCCCTGGACTCCCAAGTGTGTCTAGTTTTCAGAAATGTATGTGTTTGGTAGGTTCTGCCTAGATGGCCGCCGAGCCAGGGACAAAACCCAGGTTACCCCCTTGCAAAACCAGGTTGTTTTATGATAGGTCATTTTGATGTCTTATACGGTTTGTGCCCTTGCCTAATACGGGAACTTGGCGCACCCACGTGCGTTAGGTGTAATTTGTATCGGGAGACCTGGGGGAATGCTGAGTGGTACAAAATTTGTTTCAGCCCGAAGATTCCACAACTTTACCACACAGACATTTGAGAAAACAGATTTTTTCAGTAAAACATGGAGGTTTGCAGGGGGTTCAGGAAAGGGAAATGTTGAGCAATCCATGCAAGCCATACCTCCCTGGACTCTCCCAGGTCTCTAGCTTTCAGAAATGTATGTGTTGGGTAGGTTTCCCTAGATGTCCGCCGAGCACTGGGTCAAAAACTCAGGAGACACCCTTTGCAAAAACAGGTAATACGTAATTTTTATGTCTCCTCAATACGTTTTGGGCCCTTACCTGTAGTGGGTAGTTGGTGCACCCACGCGAGTGAGATATTGTTTATATCTCGGGACCTGGGGAATGCTGGGTGGTAGTAAATTGTGTCCTCCAGGTGATCCCACAACTTTCCTACACAGAAATTTGAGAAAAGTATGATTTTTCCTGCTAAATTTGAGGTCTGCAAGCTAGCCATAACTCCCTGGACTCCCCCGGGTGTCTAGTTTTCTGAAAATTGTGGGTTTGGTAGGTTTCCCGAGAAGGCCGCTGTGCCTGGTGGCAAAAACGCAGGTGACCGCCCTTGCAATAACGGGTAGTTTTGTGGTAGGTAATTTTGATGTATCCGCAAAAGGAATTTTTGCCCATTACCTATCGCAGGTACTTGACCCACCCAAGTTAGTGAGGTATAATTTTTATCGGGAGACCTGGGGGAATGCTGGGAGGTATGAAAATAGTGTCAGCCTGGTGATTGTTAGAAATGGAATCCCCGGCTGGCTAGGGCTTGCGCCAAAGTCAGTCAGAGACCACCACTCCCAAGTCAGGGCAAGGGAGTTACACGCCAAGATAACCCCTGCTCACCCTCTAGGTAACGTGGCGCGAGCAGCAAGGCTAAACTTGGAGGCGATGTGAGTTAAGTATTTGCGCACGCACGCACCCCAGCAACAACACCCAAGGCCCAAAACAAAGGAAACTCCACACAAGGTTATATGCAAAAATAGCCTTTGTATTACACCAAAACACATTAGATAAAAACACAGAATTTACAGGGGATCTGTACAAGACAGGGCCACATGGACCACTGTCAGGAATCAGCACTTTTAGAACTTAGGATATAAAATGTAAAATCACTGTAGCACTAATTAGAACATACAGTACACAACCAGTAATACCACCTACGCAACCCTAACCACCTTAGGAACAGGTCACGCAGGGAACTAGGACCTCACTAGCACCGCACAGAAATGTGTGGGTTTGGTAGGTTCCCCTAAATGGCAGCTGAGCCCAGGTCCAAAAAGCTAGGTGACACCCCTTGAAAAAACAGGTTGTTTTGTGTCTGGCAAATTTTGATGTCCCCACAATACGTTTTGGGCTCTTGCCTGTCGCGGGTACATGGCCCACCCACATGAGTGAGGTACCACTTTTATCAGGAGACCTGGGGGAATGCTGGTATGACATTTGTGTCAGCCCAGTGATGCCACAATTTTCCCACACAGACATTTGAGAAAAATATGATTTTTTCAGCTATACTTGAGGTTTGCAGGGGATTCTGGGTAGAAAATCGTTGGGAGATCCATGCAAGCTATACCTCCCTTAAGTCCTTAAGTTTTAAGAATTGTGTGGGTTTGGTAGGTTTTCTTAGATGGCCTCCGAGCTCTGGGCCAAATATCCAGGTGAATCCCTGTTAGACCGGGCACCATTGGCGTGGGTCTCTCTTCCATTTTTGCTGTTGCCTCATGTATTTTTTGCCTGTGTTAGATGCTTTGGACACTGTGCCACTGCTGTCCAGTGCGACAGTGAGTGCTCCCTATTGTAAATTAATGTATTACTTCGTGATTCCATGATTGGCTGATTTGGTTTACTTGTCAGTCTCTAGTACAGTGCACTGAGTGTGCCCAGAGCTTGTAAACAAAATGCTGCTAATGGGCTTGCAGCACTGGTTGTGCCACCCACAGTATCAGCCTTGTAGAATGTGTCTAAGGCCTGCCATTGCAGAGCCTGTGTGCAGTCTGATACTGCCATGTCGACTGAGCATGTGCGCCCACTTGCCAGTCCCTAAACCTTCCATTTTCTTCATATCAGACATCCCTATGGTAGGCCCAAGGGCAGGGTGCATTGTACGTATAAGGTAGGACATGCCCTGGTGTGTGTGGCATGTCCTAATAGTGAATTACAGAAATTTTCATTTTTCACTATTACAAGGCTACCTGTTCTCCATAGGCCAGAATGGGCGGTTAGATTATTACATCCTATAGTCCTAACTGACTCTGGTGACCAGGTTGAAATTCGTGTTTAGTATGCATTGACTTAGAATGATAAAATACATCTTTTAGTGAGGTTGGTTTTAACATTCTGTGTTTGAAAATACCACTTTTAGAAAGTGGGTATTTTCTTGTCTAACTTTCCAAGCCTGCCTCTGCTAGGTTATGTATTCCTTGTCTGGGGTTTGTGAGTGACAGGGCTGGGGGATTCCAGGAGACAGAATGGGTCAGCCCAGTGGTGAATAGGGAGATCTGCATCCAGATAGGTGGGAGGAGTTGCACCTGGGACCTGAATAGGGTTGGGCCTGCCTTTCTACAATGCTGGCTCCACCTCCTGTGGTGCGTCTTATGTCTCTGCCCTGCACCATGGAAGAAGAGAAGGAATTATGTCAACAAAGTGCTCCAGGGCTGTGCTTTTCCTCCACAACGCTGGCTCCACCTCCTGTGGGGCCTCTGATGTTTCTGCCCTGCACTGAGAAAGGAAAGAAGGAGTCATGTAAACAGAGTGCTCCAGAACTGGTTTGGACTGGGAAAAGGACCCTCTGCCCTTAGAGGACAAAGGATTTTGGGGTATAAGTATTAGGACCCTGATCCCAAGAAATTAGATCACTTTTGGATTACAAGAAGAAACCTTTGCTGAGGAGAGGAACCTGAAGAAACTGAGGAGAGACTATCCCTAAGCTGAAGTGCTGGTTGGGGGATTGGCCTGCAGTGGTTGCCTGACTGCCAAAGGAAGGAGAAAGAACTTTGTGTACTTTACTTTCAACTTGTGAAGGATCTCCAAGGGCTTGGAAGAGAGCTTGCCCCCTGACTGAAGTCTCAGGACCAGTAGACTTCACCAGCCTTTGTGGATTGCTGCTGGAAACGCTGTTTCTGTGGCTACAGAGGAAGGGAGCTGTGACCGACTCTCACGACCGGCCCGGTGACCTGTAGGCACCGCATCGAACAACGTCCGCCTCGAACAATGCAAGCACTGAGCTCACTGACTCCGTCCTGACGCCATCACCAAGCCGTTGCCTGCACCGCGACTGGTTGACACCGCGACGTGCAACGCCTCGCTACACCGACTCGTACTGGTCTGACTGACACGGTCACTGCTGCTGACTTCGAATCCTGTGAATGCATCGGAATTTGGCAACGCCTCACACGCTTTGCGACGCACCGCCCGACTCGCACCACTATCCGGACTGATTGACGTCAGCTCTCGAACTCCAGCTCTGTCGCCGCACCGCAAGCTGGAAGCACCGTGACGAAGCACCATCTCGCCCTGCAACGTATGCCTTGGAACCACCGACACCGTCAATGGGCCGCTGCCTGCACTGCATCAAGGGACAACGAGTCCTGCAACACTTTCTTTTCTGCACCGCAACGAACACCGGAACCAGCTCGCATGTCCGTGCCGACGGCATCAAGTAAAAGGTACTGTGACTGAGTCTGTCGACACTTGAGTTGGCCTGGACCGACGAGGTCCGTTGGATTTGTTAGACTCTGTGTTATTACAACAATGCTGTAGCCGGACAGGGCTACCAACTCACACAGAACTGTGATTTAAGCCTTTTTAACCCGTTTACCGCGGCGGTTATTTCACCGCAATGCGGGTGTTCCACAGAGTGGGCAGGGCCGCGTCGGCCGTTGGCCGTTGGCTGCACCGGCGAGGTAGTGCTTGCGACAGCCAACGGCCGACCCGAGCACGGAGGGGGTTAACAAGAACTCTTGATTTCTACTAGTTTTGTGGATTATTTTTTGTCGTTTATGGTCTTGTGGTAACTCTATATAAAAGATACTTATTTTTATAACTTTAAAACCTGTGTGGTATCCATTTGTAGTGTTGTCACTTGGTTACTGTATGTGTTCACAAATGCTTTACTCTCTGCCTCTGAGATAAGCCTGTCTGCTTGTGCCAAGCTACCAAGCGGGCGAGCAGGGGTTATTTTAGGAGTGTACCCCCTTACCCTGACTAGAGGAGAGGGTCCCTATTTGTCACAAGTACCTTCCTGTGCCAACTAGAGACCCCCAATTCTAACACCCTCCTTGCAAAACTAGGTTGTTTGGTGAGAGGTAATTTTGATGTCTCCTCAATATGTTTTGGGCCCTTGACTGTCACAGGTACGTGGCACACCCACATGAGTGAGGTATCATATTTATTGGGAGATCTGGGGAAAAGCTGGGTGGTAGGAAATTGGTTTCAGCCCAGTAATCCCACAACTTTCCCACACAAAAATTTGAGAACATTTTGATTTCTTCAGCTACATTTGAGGTTTGCAGGGGATTTTGGGTAGGAAAACGTTGGGGGATGCATTCAAACCATGCCTCCCTGGACTCCCCAGGGTGTCTAGTTTTGAGAAATGTGAATGGTTGGTAGGTTTCCTTAGATGGCCGCTGAGCCCGGGGGAAAAAACCCAGGTGACCCCCCTTGCAAAAACAGGTTGTTTTGTGATAGGTAATTGTGATGTCTGCTTAATACGTTTTCAGCCCTTGCATATCAGGGGTACTAGGCCCACCCACGCAAGTGAGGTTCCATTTTTTATCCGGAGACCTGGGGTAAGACTGGGTGGTAGGAAGTGTGTGTCAGCCCAGTGATCCCACAACTTTCCCATCAGATATTTCAGACAAATTTTATTTTTGCGAGCTAAATTTGAGGTTTGTAGGGGATTCTGGGTAGGAAAACTTTGGGGGCTCCAAGCAAGCCATACCTCCCTGGATTCCTACGGGTGTCTAGTGTTCAGGAATGTGTGGATTTGGTAGGTCTCCCGAGATGGCCGCTGAGCCCGGGGTCAAAAACCCAGGTGACCACCCTTGAAAAAACAGGTAGTTTTGTGATATGTAATTTTGATGTCTCCATAATACTTTTTTTTGCTCCTGCCTATCGTGGGTACTTGGCCCACCCACGCAAATGGAGACCTAGGGAAACGCTAGGTGGTACAAAGTTTGTGTCAGTCTAGTCATCCCACAACTTTCCTACAGAGAAATTTGAGAAAAATATGATATTTGCTGCTAAATTTGAGGTTTGCAGTGGATTCTGGGCAGGATAACCATAGGGAATGCATACAAGCCATACCTCCCTGGACTCCCCAGGGTGTCTAGTTTTTGGAAATATGTGGGTTTGGTAGGTTTCCCTGGATGACCACCGAGCCTGGGGCCACAAAACCCAGGTGACCCCCGTTACAAAAACAGGTTGTTTTGTGATAGATAATTTTGACATCTCCTTAATACGTTTTTGGCCCTTGCCTGACGTGGGTACTTTGCCCACCCACATGAGTGAGGTATCATTTTTATATGGGGACATGGGGGAACGTTGGGTGGTAGGAAATTTGTGTCATTCTGGTGATCCCACAAATTTCTGACACAGAAATTTTAGTAAAATGTGTTTTATTCATCTAAATTAGAGGTTTGCAAGGGATTCTGGGTAGAAAAACGCTGGGGGATGAATGCAAGCCATGCCTCCCTGGACTCCCTCGGGTCTCTAGTTTTCAGAAATGTGTGGGTTTAGTAGGTTTCCCAAGATGGCCACGGAGCCCGGGGTCAAAAACTCAGGTGACCACCCTTGCAAAAACAGGTAGTTTTGTGATGGTTAATTTTGATGTCTCCATAATACGATTTTTTGCCATTGCCTATCGTGGGTACTTGGCCCACCCACGCGAGTGAGGTACCATTTTTATCAGGAGGCCTGGGGGAACGCTGAGTGGTACAACGTTTATGTCAGCCCAGTGATCCCACAACTGTCCCACAGAGAAATTTGAGAACATTTTTCTTTTTTCAGCTAAATTTGAGGTTTGTAGGGGATTCTGGGTAGGATAACTTTAGAGAATGCATGCAAGTACTACCTCCTCAGACTCCCCAGAGTGTCTAGTTTTTGGAAATGTGTTGTTGTAGTAGATGGCCACCGATTCCGGGGCCAAAAACCCAGGTGACCCCCTTGCAAAAATTGGTTGTTTTGTGATAGGTAATATTGATGTCTCCTCATTCAGTTTTGGGCCCTTGCCTGTCATGGGTACTTGGCCCCGAGTGATGTACCGTTTTTATGTGGGGATCTGGGGAAACGCTGGGTGGTAGGAAAATTGTGTCAGTCTGGTGATTGCACAACTTTCTCACATAGAAATTTGAGAAAAAAAGTGTTTTATTCAGCTAAACTAAAGGTTCGCATGAGATTCTGGGTAGGAAAAATTTTGGGGGATCAATGCAAGCCATGCCTCCCTGGACTCCCCCGGTTCCCTAGTGTTCAGAAATGTGTGGGTTTGGTAGGTTTCGTTAGATGGCTGCCAAGCCTGGGGCCAAAAACCCAGGTGATCCCCCTTGCAAAACCAGGTAGTTTATGTCTGCCAGTGGTAATGAGGCCACTAACACATGATAGGACTTACCATTGGTCTTAGAAAATTATTCCTATGCTCAACCCTTGGTATCTTGGCTGCGAGCAGGCAGGCTTAACTTCAAAGACAGGTATGTAAAGCATTTTTAAAAAAACAATTCAGTAAATATTTAAGACACAACACATAATAAAAATCCAACACCAATTTATAGAATAGGAAATGTTTTTATCTTTAACATGATACCAAAACAACAAAAATCCAATGTAGGAAACTGGAGATATGAATTTTCAAAGATTTAGCATTATATAGCACTTAGAAACATATAGCACCATATTGGGGTATCTGGTTGTGATAGACTGGCTCAAAGTCAAAGTTTCAGGCCAACTGCGATGGAGCCCTGAGTGGCTACTACTCGCGGTAGGTCCCGGTCACAGTTTTTACCTTCGGACTTAGAAACTTTTCTGGATCTTTTCTTCCCGGGGCCCCTCGAAGCTCTCAGCTAGTTCGGTTTATGTGATGGTTCGCCGGATAGCCTTCCGATGAGCTCCCGGTCAAACTCATGGAAGTCCGACCTCTGGAGCGTTTCAGCGGGGCAAACCCAGGATCCAGGCTGACATGCGGTTGAAGTCAGGTGGCTTGGCTTTCGTGGTTGCTCCCGGTCACCTTTTCTTTGTTCAGACATGGAAACTTTTATGGAGCTTTTTCTCGCGGGGTCCCTCGATGCTCTTCACCAGGCCGGCCTTGGATTTCTTCTACTCCTGGTCAAACTCGGGAAGTTGGACCTACGGAGCTTTTAGCGTGGTGAACCAGAATGGCTTGACAGGCTCGCGGTTGAAGCAGGTGGCTTGGCTTGGCCACGTTGAGTCGGTCCCTCTATGGGGCTTTTTTTTCAAAGTTGCTCCAAAGTTCTCCAAACTTCTTTAACTTCTTTATGAAGTTCCTCAAGGGGTCCCAAAGTGTCTCAAACTCACTCCAAGGGTCTGGAAGCTCCAAGATGTTCCTTGAAAGCTGAAAACTTCAGTTCCCACAATCCACTTGAACAAAACCCTTACAAATCCACTGGTGTTCTCCAGGTTGTGGATCCTTGATGGTGATGGTCCCTGTGAGCTCTGTTAACCTGTAGTTTGCAGGGAGTCCACTCTTTAGTTATTTAGCAGGTAAATATTCCACAGGGCTGTAGTTTCGGCTGGTGCAGTCTTCAGAGGACAGGCCTTAGAACTTTGCACCCCAACTTCTCAGCATGGCAATGTCTTGCTTCCTTACGTTTCCAGTAGTAGATCTGAGAGGCTCTGCCCCTCTCAGATACTTATTCCAAGTTCTATGGGTCTAGCAGGAGGTCACTGCTGACCAATGGGAGTAGGGCAACTCCCCAAGAATATGACCACATCCTGTAGAGTGTGGCATTATGTTGTCCCAGAGTGCAGCAAATCCCCCAAATTCATAATGGCTTATTTTCCACCAGGAATGTAAGAGCTGGCTAAACACACCCCTAGGATGGCTTACTTTCCATAAACACTCCATCTTGCATCAGTGCATTGCCTCCATAAGCCTAGCTCTGGCTGAAGTGATTTTGAAAAGTTTTTGACATGGCGGACTGGAGCTACCTAAAGAACAAAAGTACCTGTCAGTCGGGTAACGCCGAGGTGCTCAGAAATCGCGCTGGAAAAAGGAAAGCACAGGAAAACACACACAACAACCAGATAGGTCAACAATACATTGACTATCAACAATTGCTGGTTTAAGTCCTATCAGACCACCCAACTGGCGGAGCCTCATCATGTAGGACACTCAGGCCATGGTTAGTCTGCAAACGCCCAGGTGTATATTGGCAATGCATGACTGAGTCATGGTCTGGACACCGCAAATGTTAATGCAAAGGTGGTACTGATAGGTGCAGTGCAAAAAAATATATACAAATAGTGCAGTGGCTAAAATGGCTGTCAAGGCAAACGAAGACCTTTATTAGTGCTTGCCTGGACGTCAGATTAAAAATAGTGTAATGACAGTGTAAAATAATCACTGTCCAGCTTGCTTGGTGGAAAACAAAAATAAGGCCAACATGTTTCTGCCGTACTGTGTAAATTCACTGGCATTCATCAGGGCCAAGCTTTCATATGCTACTGCAGATTACACTACCAAATGTGTAGAAATGAACTAAAAGTAAGAAATTAGATCAAATAACCATAATTTAGGTAAACTAAGAGTGGTCGAACACGACCATCCTACCGCATCTTGTCGAGTTGCTCAGTGGATGCGATTGGTCTTCCCTATAGTAAAAGAATCAAAAAGAAAACCATATACAAATTGAACAACCACGTGGTGCCTGGTGAAACATAGACAATCTAGATTATTTGAATATGCCCAAGGTACCACGTATTAATACTGTGCATAACCAGCCATCATTCCAGCAACCTCAGCCAGACCAATCACTCACTTATGATGATCCTTTTAGTGGTGCGAAAATAACGTCACCAAAAAGTGCTACTGTATAAAGTTTCAAGAACAAAAAAATAAATTTAACACTTACCCATCAATATGTGGGAAGTAAGCCTCACCTCACCCGGCAACTGCTCGGAAAGATAAGGCCCCGCTCTAGACGTGTAAATGAAGACAGTTCCTTGGTCAGATCACTGTCAAAACTAAAATACAATGTACTGTCTACATAACCCAATAATTTTCTGAATTGCCCACAAGTAGGATCTCACCATGAAAGACCAGATGACAGCATTAGGCGAGTCATTTGTGATGTAACCTCAGTGCATATTGTCAAATATTGACCACAAACAAGTTGCTAAGTTCTATACCTATACTGAACCAGTGTGCAGTATCTGTATCTACATTTAACAATTTCGCTGTAATCAACACGAAAAACGAGTGGTAAATAAGCATGTCTAAGGTCAGGAAGTAAAAGCGCCTTAACGGCCAGACTCAAAGTACACGCTAGACAACCACACAATCTTACCCACACGGTCCCAACTCACCTGTCCGTCGGTACCTCACGGCGGGTTCACGAGCCGAAGGGGAGGCACCGACGGACTGGTTGGGGCCAGTTATATACTGGCACTAGTGGATTGATGATTCACAGCTGGTGCAAGTCCCGCTGTAAACGCGCCTGTGCGTTGTTGAGACGCTACCTGGCGCATGCGCCTCTAAGGCAAAGGCGATGGCGCGCATGCGTGGCTAGCTGTCCCTTCCATCGATGCGACCGATACCCTAATCGCGCGTCTAAGGTAGGCGCATGCGCATTCCGGGTGCACGCGTCAGGCTCTCTCGCGTCACCCGTTCAGGCTGTTCTTACCGCATCTGCTGTCAAGTGTCAGCGATGCGCATGCGCATCCTGAGAACACTTGCAGGGCACTTGCAGGCTTCACACGCGCCGCCTCATTCTACCAGATGTGATGACAATATATTAGAAACAGTAACTCGTATGCAGTTACTACTGCCTCAACTGCTAATCAAGCAGACTAGGTCATGCAAGAGAAAGGGGTGTCGATCAATACGAGGAACCCACTATTAAGAGACCCATGCATCCCAAGTCGGACGCCTGTGATTATAGGGCGCTACTGTGTGCATGCGCTAGTTATGTACGCCCCTGTCGCTACAACCAAGTATGTTAATTAGTGTAAGACATCTACCTTAATGCAAGTAAATACACCCCTCGGGGTAGGTGTTCCCAGGCCCTATGCCAGGCAAAACAAAGCAGGCTGGAGCCCTTCCCAGAGAGTCAAGGATGTACGTCATTGGGGGCTGAGGACTGCTTACAAAAAGCCTGCCTGGGCAAATGTAAATGCCCAAACGAGTCAGAAAACACCCGGTGTAATATTGAAGTCTATTTAAAGCCTAGAATGTAAAAGTAATAATACATCCCCCCCAGGCAGACTCCCTTCTTATATTGGTGCACCCTGCTAGTGGGGAAGGCTGCGTATGGCAGCTGCCACTTAAAGGGTCTGAGTGGCCGCTTAGATCACAGCACCTAGAGGTACGCGCTCAGTCCCCAACATAGGGACGGAGGAGTATCGTCATGGCAAATGGTGCACGAACAGGTTGAAGAGCACGGAGAGTGTGTTCAGATAGAGAGCCACGGAATGTTGTCATTCAGTCCAATCACATCAGTTTTCAATTTGAAAATCCAAAGCTGCTCTTTAACAAATAAAAAATGCGAGACATCAGCGATGTGTGGTGGGATGTAAGGCTGTTCAAGAACCACCCAAGTCAGATCCTCTGCTTTGTGTTTTGCCTCTAGAAAATGATTTGTGAGGCCCGTAGATTGTTTCTTGCAGCGGATCGTACTTTTGTGTTCGCTGATTCGGGCCTTGATGGCTCTCGTTGTGTGACCCACATATTGCTTCTTACACGGGCACGTGATCAAGTAGATGAGTTTGTCTGAGTTGCAGTTCGTGTGTTTTGTGAGCCTCCACGGTCTCGTGGTCCCGATTTCGACCGTTAAGGTCTTGCGTGTCTGTGGGCAGGCCGCACAATTGCCACATGGATAATGGCCTTGAACTGGGATGGTATTCCAAAGGGTGTTGGTACCCTGTTTCAGTTCTCTCCGTGGTCTAGTATGGACCAAACTGTCCCGAATTGATGGTCCTCTCTTAAATGCAAATAAAGGTCGGGGTATAGTACCAGCCCCTGAGTTCAAAATCTTCCAATGTCTGAGTATCGTCTTCTTCACCACATTGGAGGATGTGGTAAAAGTCTGTACCATGGTCATTCGGTCTCTGGTACTATCAGACCTCTTGTGTTGTAGAAGAGCCTCACGGTTATTGTTGAAAGCTCTCTTGTGAGCTCTGCGTACAAGCTGATTCGGGTAGTGCCGATCTCTCAGATTAGATGCTAACTCCGCGGCATGGTGTTCATATAAAGAGTTCGAAGAGCAATTCCTTCTGACCCTGAGGAATTGGCCGACAGGAAACTCTGGAAAGATAATAACGAGTTCCGTGCCATGGGTTTCTTGAAGAGTTCACTTTGTAGGCCTCCCTCTGCTGTGGAAACGTTATATTGACGATATCCTCGTGATTTGGAGAGGGTCGACCGCTGAGGTGTCATCTTTTCACGCCTGGTTGAACACAAGGAATCAGTTCCTTAAGTTCACCATGGAGAGCAGCAAAGACAGACTAGCTTACCTTGACCTTCACATTTTTCCAGTAGAGGGAGGCCTACGAAGTGAACTCTTCAAGAAACCCATGGCACGGAACTCGTTATTATCTTTCCAGAGTTTCCATCCGCAATCATTGCGTGAGAATCTGCCTGTCGGACAATTCCTCAGGGTCAGAAGGAATTGCTCTTCGAACTCTTTATATGAACACCATGCCGCGGAGTTAGCATCTAATCTGAGAGGTCGGCACTACCCGAATCAGCTTGTATGCAGAGCTCACAAGAGAGCTTTCAACAATAACCGTGAGGCTCTTCTACAACACAAGAGGTCTGATAGTACCAGAGACCGAATGACCATGGTACAGACTTTTACCACATCCTCCAATGTGGTGAAGAAGACGATACTCAGACATTGGAAGATTTTGAACTCAGGGGCTGGTACTATACCCCGACCTTTATTTGCATTTAAGAGAGGACCATCAATTCGGGACAGTTTGGTCCATACTAGACCACGGAGAGAACTGAAACAGAGTACCAACACCCTTTGGAATACCATCCCAGTTCAAGGCCATTATCCATGTGGCAACTGTGCGGCCTGCCCACAGACACGCAAGACCTTAACGGTCGAAATCGGGACCACGAGACCGTGGAGGCTCACAAAACACACGAACTGCAACTCAGACAAACTCATCTACTTGATCACGTGCCCGTGTAAGAAGCAATATGTGGGTCACACAACGAGAGCCATCAAGGCCCGAATCAGCGAACACAAAAGTACGATCCGCTGCAAGAAACAATCTACGGGCCTCACAAATCATTTTCTAGAGGCAAAACACAAAGCAGAGGATCTGACTTGGGTGGTTCTTGAACAGCCTTACATCCCACCACACATCGCTGATGTCTCGCATTTTTTATTTGTTAAAGAGCAGCGTTGGATTTTCAAATTGAAAACTGATGTGATTGGACTGAATGACAACATTCCGTGGCTCTCTATCTGAACACACTCTCCCTGCTCTTCAACCTGTTCGTGCACCATTTGCCATGACGATACTCCTCCGTCCCTATGTTGGGGACTGAGCGCGTACCTCTAGGTGCTGTGATCTAAGCGGCCACTCAGACCCTTTAAGTGGCAGCTGCCATACGCAGCCTTCCCCACTAGCAGGGTGCACCAATATAAGAAGGGAGTCTGCCTGGGGGGGATGTATTATTACTTTTACATTCTAGGCTTTAAATAGACTTCAATATTACACCGGGTGTTTTCTGACTCGTTTGGGCATTTACATTTGCCCAGGCAGGCTTTTTGTAAGCAGTCCTCAGCCCCCAATGACGTACATCCTTGACTCTCTGGGGAGGGCTCCAGCCTGCTTTGTTTTGCCTGGCATAGGGCCTGGGAACACCTACCCCGAGGGGTGTATTTACTTGCATTAAGGTAGATGTCTTACACTAATTAACATACTTGGTTGTAGCGACAGGGGCGTACATAACTAGCGCATGCACACAGTAGCGCCCTATAATCACAGGCGTCCGACTTGGGATGCATGGGTCTCTTAATAGTGGGTTCCTCGTATTGATCGACACCCCTTTCTCTTGCATGACCTAGTCTGCTTGATTAGCAGTTGAGGCAGTAGTAACTGCATACGAGTTACTGTTTCTAATATATTGTCATCACATCTGGTAGAATGAGGCGGCGCGTGTGAAGCCTGCAAGTGCCCTGCAAGTGTCCTCAGGATGCGCATGCGCATCGCTGACACTTGACAGCAGATGCGGTAAGAACAGCCTGAACGGGTGACGCGAGAGAGCCTGACGCGTGCACCCGGAATGCGCATGCGCCTACCTTAGACGCGCGATTAGGGTATCGTTCGCATCGATGGAAGGGACAGCTAGCCACGCATGCGCGCCATCGCCTTTGCCTTAGAGGCGCATGCGCCAGGTAGCGTCTCAACAACGCACAGGCGCGTTTACAGCGGGACTTGCACCAGCTGTGAATCATCAATCCACTAGTGCCAGTATATAACTGGCCCCAACCAGTCCGTCGGTGCCTCCCCTTCGGCTCGTGAACCCGCCGTGAGGTACCGACGGACAGGTGAGTTGGGACCGTGTGGGTAAGATTGTGTGGTTGTCTAGCGTGTACTTTGAGTCTGGCCGTTAAGGCGCTTTTACTTCCTGACCTTAGACATGCTTATTTACCACTCGTTTTTCGTGTTGATCACAGCGAAATTGTTAAATGTAGATACAGATACTGCACACTGGTTCAGTATAGGTATAGAACTTAGCAACTTGTTTGTGGTCAATATTTGACAATATGCACTGAGGTTACATCACAAATGACTCGCCTAATGCTGTCATCTGGTCTTTCATGGTGAGATCCTACTCGTGGGCAATTCAGAAAATTATTGGGTTATGTAGACAGTACATTGTATTTTAGTTTTGACAGTGATCTGACCAAGGAACTGTCTTCATTTACACGTCTAGAGCGGGGCCTTATCTTTCCGAGCAGTTGCCGGGTGAGGTGAGGCTTACTTCCCACATATTGATGGGTAAGTGTTAAATTTATTTTTTTGTTCTTGAAACTTTATACAGTAGCACTTTTTGGTGACGTTATTTTCGCACCACTAAAAGGATCATCATAAGTGAGTGATTGATCTGGCTGAGGTTGCTGGAATGATGGCTGGTTATGCACAGTATTAATACGTGGTACCTTGGGCATATTCAAATAATCTAGATTGTCTATGTTTCACCAGGCACCACGTGGTTGTTCAATTTGTATATGGTTTTCTTTTTGATTCTTTTACTATAGGGAAGACCAATCGCATCCACTGAGCAACTCGACAAGATGCGGTAGGATGGTCGTGTTCGACCACTCTTAGTTTACCTAAATTATGGTTATTTGATCTAATTTCTTACTTTTAGTTCATTTCTACACATTTGGTAGTGTAATCTGCAGTAGCATATGAAAGCTTGGCCCTGATGAATGCCAGTGAATTTACACAGTACGGCAGAAACATGTTGGCCTTATTTTTGGTTTCCACCAAGCAAGCTGGACAGTGATTATTTTACACTGTCATTACACTATTTTTAATCTGACGTCCAGGCAAGCACTAATAAAGGTCTTCGTTTGCCTTGACAGCCATTTTAGCCACTGCACTATTTGTATATATTTTTTTGCACTGCACCTATCAGTACCACCTTTGCATTAACATTTGCGGTGTCCAGACCATGACTCAGTCATGCATTGCCAATATACACCTGGGCGTTTTCAGACTAACCATGGCCTGAGTGTCCTACATGATGAGGCTCTGCCAGTTGGGTGGTCTGATAGGACTTAAACCAGCAATTGTTGATAGTCAATGTATTGTTGACCTATCTGGTTGTTGTGTGTGTTTTCCTGTGCTTTCCTTTTTCCAGCGCGATTTCTGAGCACCTCGGCGTTACCCGACTGACAGGTACTTTTGTTCTTTAGGTTGTCACACTGGGGGTATCTACCTGTTAGGTCGTTAAACTTTCCCTCGGACCCTCCTTCACCAATTTGTTGTATTGGACTGGAGCTACCTCCAACTGGTGCTGGCCCGGACTGTCTTTGGACCTTAATTCCATGGCATGGTCCATGCCCTTTACTCTAATCCCACAGCTTGGTTACAGACCTATGGGGTCCTTTCTGCAACTTTCTCCATAGGGCGGGGGCTAGGTAGGGTGGTCCTCTATCCCCACTCATCTTTGCTTTGGCAATAGAGCCATTGGCTCAACTTGTCTGAACCGACTCTCAGTTTTCCGGATAGACTTAGAGCAATGGCCATGAGGACTGTATAGCTCTATAAGTGGACAGCGTCCTCCTATATCTTGTAAACTCCCTGCCATAAGTGGTCCCTGTTGTCTGCAATTGCTGAAAAGTTTTGAGACAGCCTCAGGCCTTCAGGTGAACCTCTCCAAATCTATAATAGTCCCCCTGGACCGATCTAGAGACTGTTTTGAACGGCCGGTGAATATCCCACATCGCCAGCTCAGCTTCAAGTACCTGGCCATATAGGTCACTTTACACCCAGAACTTACCTGGACTCTCAATCTTCAACCTTTAGTCCAGAAGACCAAAGCTGACCTCGCAAGAGGGCAAACCCTTCCCTTGAATGTTTTGGGGCATTTTATTTGATATAAGATGATGATCCTCCCGTGGTTCCTGTAGATCTTTCAAAATGTTATATGTCACTTGTCTCAGGCGTGCTTCCGTGATCTGGATGGAATTGCAAAAATATTCTCGTGGCGAGGACTCAAGCTGCGCATTGCTTTCACACACTGTCTATGAGGATCCTATGGTGGTGGCTTGGAAATAACTCATCTTTGCCTTTACTATCTGGCTTCCCACCTTCTTGTTATCCACGATTGGTTCAATAGGGGGAGGTCCGATCCTGTCCATTGGTTAGAACTCTCTTTGTTGGGTTTTCCTTGCATACAGGACATGCTTTATGGATCCCTGGTTTATCTTTCCATACCTCAAGTACCTAGAGTGGTGTTCTTTGGCTGGAGAGCTGAACTTTGGCACGTTCAACAGGAGAATAAGATCACACAGCAAACCTCTCTTTGGCACAGCACCTGGTCCAAGGAGATAGCTGCTCTTCAGCACTTTAGAACCTTATTGGTAATGCACAATTGGGAGAAGTGTTGTCTGGAACACATATACAATCGATTGAGAACTTCAGCACACCTAAACCCTTACAAATACCCAATTTTATAAATATCTTCAGCTCTGACACGCTCTCTCTACACTTAAATCCAATCATTGCAGACTCTCCCAGAGTTCAACACCCTGGAAGCTAAACTTCTCATGGGAAACCTAGGCCACAGAGGGATCTCCCAGATACATCACACCCTAATAATCAACACACACTACTACACCTTAGAACTCAATGGAAAGAATGGGTGGGCCCTATGGACGAAGAAGATTGGCAAGATTCCTTGATAGCCCGTTCTGAGCTTACCACTTCCTCCTGACTGTGGCGGCTACAAACATATTATCTTTATTTTGCATATCTCTCTCTGCTTGTACAGGTCAAGCCTTCACTTTAATCCCTCCGGTCCCCAATGTGGTATTGACCTGGCAGATTTTTATCATATGGTGTGGTCCTGAACATGAAGATTTGCAATTTTAATAATAAACTTCACCGAAATCTGAACCTTTCGCAGAAGCCAAAAGGCGAATGATGGTTGTGGCTGTTCCACTCCAAGGCTGACCTGGTCTGTATGTTTTGCGTGAAATCTGATGCCATTTGTTGTCTGGAGGTGCATGTTGCAGCATCTCTATGTGATTGTCACCATATTTGTGCCTGTGTGGTGCGAAACTACTCTATTAGGATTACCGGGATCAGATGCCCTTGGGTGGGAAGTTCCCCTCCCCCTCTTATTGATACTACATGGAGTATTTGAGGGATCTAACGGCACAAGGGCTGAGAGGTAATTGATCGGTAAGGTCCTACTGGTTGGGAAACTAGACCGGTGCACGATGGACATCCCCTACTCCCCAACCCTACTGAGGTGGAGACGTGGTGTAGATTGGTGTGCACAACAAGAACATGTGGGCCACAAGGCTAGGGGCTGCCCCCACAAACATGGACAGGTTTGGGGTAAATAGTTAGGTAAATTTACCTAAGAATGTAATAGGTATGGATTCTTGGTCATTGCTTATCCTAATTATGGTACACTGCTTGGGTAATGCTGCTTTGCATAGTTACAACACTTTACCTTGTATTGAGATGCTTGTGTGTCTACTGTTTCTCTTTGACACTTTTGGTGACCTAAACATCAATAAAATCTGTTTATATAAAAACAACAAGGGCTTTTTCGTATTTGAGTAATGTTTGTGCAGACCAAGCTAGCACAAAGTGGAGGAATGAAAGGTGTGAGCCTGCATAAAGTTGATTTTGCAGGTTGATGCCCAGACACCTGTGGTACAGGGGAAAATCCCCCCTGATACCGAGACCTTCAATGAAGACCAAAATATCAAAGTCCAGAGTGCCACAAGCCTCCATAACACCTGTGCAGATTCCGAATGGGAACCCCCACTATCATCCCAATTTCAGGCTTCGGCATGTCACTTCACCTTGCTTTCGCTGGCCATCCCAGGCATTGGTGCATTTATTTTCTCATTCTGTGTGGTTACCATTCATATTTTATGCACCAAACTTGAGTTTCAGAAACAAACATTTTAAAGTTTCATCTCCTTGTCTCCCCGTGCTATTTTGATTGTGTTATTCATTTACAAAAAAAGGAATGGAGTTTTTGCAGTATTCCTGAACTTAGAGAGGGACTAATCGTGACTGCAAAAAACCACCCGCATATTATTGCTTAGTGGGTTGTGTGTGGTTTACAGTTTGTGTTGGTGCGTTAAACTAAATCCTTGCAACAGGGAGTTTGACATCTGACCCCTGTAAATCGCAGTGTGAGAACAAGACCACTCCCCTCACATGCAAGAAGTAAATCCTATCTCTCAGCCCCTCACAGTTTAACTCAGAGTCAAACCAAGAAAATTGTGTGTTGACCTGAGTGCTTACTTATTCCATCAAATGCTGAGCATCTGCAATTGGTCGATGGAATTTGTGGGAGAAGTTAGAGAAGGAGAACGAGGAAGAGACACCATGTCTAACAGAATTCCAACTCTTCTCCCAATCCCATGCACAAATTGTGCCAGCACATCACCAGTTGTGGCTGGCACAGACATGGGATGGTGGGGGGGGGTGTAAAAAAGATAAATACACTTACCTCCCCGCCACGTCTCTCCCATGTCGTCTCTCCTCCCCGTCGGGCCGAATAGAAAGCACCCAGGCTCTCCTGAGCCAATTACTATCTGTTTTTTTTCTACTTCCACATCAGGCAGTGGGAGTATAGCTGTCTCCTGAGTTCCATTGCTATCTATTGGATATGTAACACTAGTAAAATGAGGGGGCAAGGATTTTCTAGACATTGTTATGGTGAACATTGGGGGAATCAGTGTTGAGAAGTTGGGAGTGGGATCATAGGAGTGGGGAGGTCCCTCAAATGGTAGTGGAATAGCCGATGGGACTATACTAGAGTCAGAGCATCAAAAACAAAATAACGGGCCCAAACTTAACCCCCTTGCTAGACTTATTTCGTGCGAAATTGCTGCCGTCAATAACTTATGGTAGTGAATGTATGAGAGGGAAGGACGAGATTATCTTAGACAACGTGGTCAGCAAAACGTTGCGAATACTATTCACGCTCCCGCCATACACCTCCCCAGCACAGCTAAGGCTTGAGTTTGGCCTACAGAAGCAGCAAATTGCACGTAAAGGCGCTTACGTAAAATGCTGGTACAAAGTAAAGAACTCTGAAATAGACTCCCTGAATGCTCATCTCTGGAAAGAGATGGAAACAAACAAGGACTCCCCCGCAATGGTGTACCTCCAAGCAGCTATTAACTCCCTTGTGCTAAAAGATCTTTGGGTCTCGAGTTGCACACACAATTGCTTCAAGCGCCTTGTCAACAAATCTGTTAAAACAATCTCGTTGGAAGAGGACAAAGCAGCACTAACCAAGAGGTCCCATGGGTGGTTTGTAATTCAAGGCTACATCAGCGCCTCACCACAGCCATATCTCAGCACCGGCTTTTCAAGGAAAGCGAAGGAAGACTTTTTACGGTTGAGGATGGGGGTAATACCATCCAAAGTACATCTTCCCCCTTGGAAGCGATTGGACTGTAACCCCAAGTGTAGGCTCTGTGATAACGCAAAGGAGGACGTTCTGCACCTGCTGTGTAGCTGTAAAGCTCTAGATAGTGCCCGAAAAAACCTACTAACACAGCTTTGGAATCAAAGACGTGTGCGCACTTGCAGACAAGCTCTGCTGATGAGCTTCAAGGGAGAAGATATTCAATTAGCCAGCAGGCTAGTGCGCTTTATGAAAATAGCCAACATGGCCCTAAATCCAGAGGCCACTAACTAAAATTGAACTATTGTGACTTGTTTTCGCATTCTAAGACCATTTTCTTCAGATAACTAAAGTCACTACTGACTGCAAAGGACCTTTTCTACTAATGGACAGCATTGTATTAGCTGCATGGTTTCTTTTTTTTTTTTTTTTTTCATTTTCTTTTTCTTTTCCTTTTCTCTTTTCTTATTTTTTTAATTTTTTCCAAAAGTGTTTTTAATTGCTTGCAAAATCATTATATTTATACTACTCCTTTCTTCTTGTTTTACTGAGAAATTGCAAAGATTTTAATTAATCATGCATTAAAGATTATTATTATTATTATTATTATACTAGAGTCAGGTGTTAACACCTTGGGAGCTTCGTAAATAGACCTCCCCAGTGCTGCGCTGTCCATTATCCAGTGCAGAACTGGACGTCCAGCGGTCGCACGCAGCACTGGGGAGGTAGTTCCCGTGACGACCGTTGGCCGACGGCAGCACTTAAGGTGTTAAGATTTCCTGACATTCCACTATTAGGTCATCAATGCTATCCAATCAACAGTGGTTGGTTGTGACCTTTTGAGCCAGCTTCCTTCTGCTCGATTTCAGCCGGGTCCCCTGGTCCCACCTCCTTCCTCACAATTAGACAATTTTCATATCCCTATAATAGCGGTTAGAAGGTTAAATATTGGTTAATAGAATCTGCAGTAGTAAGTATGGAAAGTATGTCACGTTTATAATCATTAACCCATCCCGTACTCCCTCCCTGGTGCTGCGAACGACCGTTGACCGACACAGCCCCACCCACCCTTTAGAACGCCTGCACCGCGGTGGAATTGCCGCTGTGGTTAAGGCATTAAATAACTACAGGTGTCTGTCATCCAGAGTTACAATACAAAAATATAATGGTTAAGTGCAGGCCCACAAAGACAATAGCCATGTTGAAACTTAAGAATGATTATAGCTATACCACAATATGGTATTGACAAGTGGAAATCAGACCCAAATCAGAGCAAGAACTAAAGTTTAAAGTTGAACTAATCACAGAGGATGATATCAAATGTTCATAGTGGCTCAAAGTCTCGAGAACCCACAATCAACGGCAAAAAACGGGGGTGAGGGGTGTCCAGTTCGTGACTAAGATGGGCTCCTACATTCACTTCCACCAGGTAATGGGATTGGATTGTCCCTTGGGGGAATTATTGGTTTCACACCTACACACACTCTGGGGCCGATTCCGATTTGGGAAAAAACGCTCCGAATAGCTGTTCCGAGCGTTTTTCCCATATGAATCGTACCCTGCAAAGTCCCCCGTACGTACGACAAAGTACGACTCGTACCAGGAGCCGTACTCCGTACGAGTCGTACAGAGACCGTACGACTCTAATCTCCGTACGATTCTCCCTCGGAACCCGCTGTACGCGACATCTGTACGGTTCGCGGCTGGTTTTTATGACCCAGCAAAGTACGATACGTGTCGGGTACGCACCGGACGACCCTTTTTCTACGGGAGCTGAAAACAGCCGTAAAAGCAGAGTTCGCACCAAAACAGGTACGGAACGGCCCCCCCGGGTACGGTGCGTACCCCCCATGATCGCAGGGGTAAGCACTGTACCCCTGCAATCATGGGGTGTACGAGCCGTACCCCATGTACGATGGGTGTACGAGCCGTACCCCATGGGGTACGGCTCGTACACCCATCGTACATGGGGTACGGCTCGTACACCCCATGTTCGCAGGGGTATGGTGCGTACCCCTGCGATCATGGGGGGTACGGACCGTACGGTGTGTATGTGTTTGTGTGCTTTTCCATACGACTCGCCCTTACCTGACGTGGACCGTACGAATCGCGTCCTCATACCCCGGTCCGGATCGTACTCGCCGGGTCGTACGGCATGTGTACGAGTCGTACGGCATGTGTACGAGTCGTATGGTTCACGGTTTCAGCCTTGCAATACGTACGGATCGCAACGATTCGGACGGATTCACGGAATACGGATCGTACTACGCGACTCGGACGGATGGGTACGATTCGTACGGAGAGGGCTCCGGATACAAATCGTACGGACGTTTTTTTTCCCCGAATCGGAATCGACCCCTCTATGTACACTGAGAGTAGGGTTGCCATAGTAGGAGTGCCCCTGATTACTGCCTTGTTTACATGACTGCATATATTTACTGTCTTAGCACCAGGGTAGAACTATATATACTATTTACGCCTTTGGTGCTTGTAATCACCTTTATCTGCTTCTGTAAATTGATTATTGCAGCACAAGTATTCTATACAAGAATAGTAGGCAGACAAAATATCGATTTTTAAATATCGACATACAATAATGTCGATGTTTAAATGTCGAAGGGACAATATAGAAGGTAAGTTATATCGATATTTTTAATATCGATGTTAGTAATATCAATGTTACTAATATCGATGTTAGATAATATCGATAATAGTAATATCGATGTTACTAATATCGATTTTTATATGATTTTATGTATATTATTATGAATTTATTATGTATTTAATTTTTATTTATGTAATTTAAGTAAATTTTTTATTTTAGTACCATAGCGGGTTGTGGGTTTGTAGGGGATTTGGGCGGGAACTAATTTAATTACACTAAATTAATTATGAATTAGGAATTATACATTATTTTAATTAATTGGTCATTATTTTAATTAATTGATAATTAATTTTAATTAATTGATTAATTGATAATTATGTTCTGTAGCGGGTTATGGGTTTATAGGGGAATAGGGTGGGAAGTAATTTAATTATACTAAATTAAATATTAATTAATTATTATTAATTGGTATTTATTATTAATTTATTTTGACTTAATTATTGATTGCTAATCATTTTTAATAATTATGTATTGGTATTTGTAAATTTTATGATTTTAAAATATCAATTTATTCATAAGTATGTTATTTTTACCTTCTACGCTATCCAATACTTTCCCTACTGTTGCACTCTCCGGAGTTTGAATAGTAATTTTCACCCCTACGCTATCCAACACTTTCCCTACTGTTGCACTCTCTGGAGTGGGAATAGTAATTCTTACCCCTACGCTATCCAACACTTTCCCTACTGTTGCACTCTCTGGAGTGGGAATAGTAATATTTACCCCTATGCTAGCCAACACTTTCCCTACTGTTGCACTCTCTGGAGTGTGAATAGTAATTTTTACCCCTACACTTCCAACACTTTCCCTACTGTTGCACTCTCTGGAGTGGGAATAGTAATTTTTACCTTTACGCTATCCAACACTTTCCCTACTGCTGCACTCTCTGGAGTGGGAATAGTAATTTTTACCTCTACGCTATCCAACACTTTCCCTAATGCTGCACTCTCTGGAGTGGGAATAGTAATTTTTACCTCTACGCTATCCAACACTTTCCCTACTGTCGCACTCTCTGGAGTGGGAATAGTAATTTTTACTCCTACGCTTTCCTACACTTTCCCTACTGTTGCACGCTCTGGAGTGGGAATAGTAATTTTTACCTCTACGCTATCCAACACTTTCCCTACTGCTGCACTCTCTGGAGTGGGAATAGTAATTTTTACCTCTACGCTATCCAACACTTTCACTACTGTTGCACTCTCTGGAGTTGGAATACAGATTTTTACCCCTACGCTATCCAACACTTTCCCTACTGTTGCAGTCTCTGGAGTGGGAATATTAATTTTTACCCCTACGCTATCCAACATTTACTTACTTTTTTTATTTGTTTTACATTTTTAATAATTTTTATTTATATTATTATTTTATGTGTATACATGTATTTGTAATTCATAATATTTTTATTTATTTATAAGTTATTAAAATAATGTTTACAAGTTATAATTAAGAAAGTATATACTAAGTTTTATATGTATATGATTAATTATTTTTTATTAAATTATGTATTTATTAATTTTAAATATTATAACACATTTTTAACTATGTTTATTACATTTATAAATATTATTTTATTTATAATACATATTTTTTAATAAAAAAAAACGATATTTTTTTAAACGATATTTTTGACATCAATATTTTTTTCCCAATATTTTTGTTCTTACCTTATTAGAGATAGCATGTCGATATTTTTGTAATCGACATTTTTGTTGCAATATTTTTGTAGGTAGATATATTTGTAATCGATATTTTGTCAGACATTCCACAAGAATAACGTTGGTTCTATAAATATATTGAAAACGTCCCACTGTGTATTCTCTGTATATTTCTTTGATAATAATGAATAAGTATGGGCGAAATTTGCAAATTCGCGGTATGCGAATTTGCGCAAAAGCGAATTTGCGGTCCGCGAAATCTGCGAATTTTTTTTGGGGGTGTTCGCGGGGCTTTTTGCGTGTTCACGGGGCTTTTCGCGTGTTCGCGGGGCTTTTTGCGTGTTCGCTGGACTTTTTCAGCGCGGCTACCGCAAGGTTACCGATGCGGTCGTACATGGGCTAGTTGCATGCTCGCGTTGTGCAAATGCGTGTTCGCGTCCGTTTTTGCATGCTCGCGGACAAAAAGTCTCGCAACCAAGCAAAAAAACCTGCAAGCTTGCGAATTGCAAATTTTTTGACAAATTTGCGCGATTCGCGGAATGCACATTTGTCAAAAATTCGCAAATTCCGCGAGCGGAACGGATTTTACGCCCATGCTTAATAATTAAGCATGAGTGACTGAGCGAATCTGTTACCACAATCCCGGAGGGGTCAAGATTGTCATGTTCAGTGGTTGCCAGAAACCATTCGCTCCCTGGTAAGGTTAGGGGGGCCTATGGTGGCATTGTGAGCTATCTGGTCTCTAGGCTAACATATCCCACAGGGTGTCCGGAATCAGTCTAGGCACCAAGCCATAGTTTATGTTGTCCAAACAAACATGAAGTCCCTTTGGATTCGTGGCAACTACATAACAGTATGAGAAGAAACCCATGCCAAGTCAGGCAGAAGTGAAGAGCGTCTCACCCCTCCAGAGCCTTCACTGAGGAGGGGCATGTCACAGCATAGTTGTCTCTTGCTCACAGAACAACATTTGCAAATGTATTTCTTCACTAACATTGTTATACCCTTCACCATGTGTGATGGCCTGCCAGGTGCTATCAGGGTCCAGTTGATTAGCCGAAATTCGAGGTCTTCAGGGATGCAGCGGTGCATAGATAAAAAGGTAGCTCATTACATTTCTTTGCTGCTACGTAGGGGAAGGAGTGACATCTGTATCTGCTATGTTGGATGCAGGGGTGAGGGTTCCAGAAAGGTACACAGAGCGAAGGTTAATGGTGGGCTGATGGAAGTTCAGGTAGTGGTTCATGTAGGCAGGTCTTCAGTTGTGTAGGGGCTTGTATGCACAGGTCAGGAGCTGGAATTGGCATCTTTTCTGTACAGGGAGCTAGTGGAGCTCCCTGAGGTAGGGCGTGTTGTGGGTTCATCCAGGGAGATCCGGAACGAGTCTGGCTGCAGCTTTCTGTATAATCTGTCGTCATCGAGGAGGTGAGCTGCGATCCCTGCATAGAGCGTTCTGCCATAGTCCAGTCGGCTGGAGATGACTATTTGACAAAATCAACAAAAACACTACGGTGGGGTAGGGCCCAGGGGAATATTTAAAGACCTAGCTCCGGACACATGCCCCACGAATGCGAAACAACAAAGTAGTGCCGGAGGGTCTTGTCATGAAGGTGAGGACGGATTAGTTACTTACCTGTAATCCTAGTTCTCTTCCAGGGGTATCCTCATCAAAGTCATAAGCATTAGAATATTCCCGCCCATGTGCGGGACCCCGGAAACACTATATTATATGTGCCCCACATATATATATACACTCATATATAATATATATACATATATATATATATATATATATATATATAAACATGCAATAGCAGCCAAATAAAGAATAGAGCTGAAATATGCTGTAAAGTATTTCCACCATACATGAGAAATAAGCATTAGAAACATGAGAAAAACAACACAAGGTTTGTTTTAGAAACTGTTTTAATGCTCAGAAAACAGTAGAAATTCTCATAACTCACTGGAAGCATAGAAAGCTCCCAGGCTGCATTGCAAACACACAGTCTAAAAAGACTGAAAAGCTAACCTGTAGCTGCATAGCAATAAACTGACACCGTGCCTTTAAGGCACCCATGACCCCCAGTATCCCATCATGCCTCAGGGGTGACAGTTAGGTCAGTTGTTCTTTTCGGAGACTGAAAATAAACCCAGTAACAAATAGGTTAACAATATCTCCTTATTAAAGAAAATTCCTTTGCCCGGGGAGGCGGGAGGGTTGCTTATGACTTTGATGAGGATACCCCTTTAAGAGAACTAGGATTACAGGTAAGTAACTAATCCTTCTCTTCCAGGGGATCCTCATCAATAGTCATAAGCATTAGAATAGAATAGCGAGCCTCACCTCATCTCCCTGCGGGCAAAGGAGTAACAATACAGTAATAACCATATTAAGCCTAGTAACCACTAAGCTCGTACAGGCCATAGGCTACCCAAATAGATTCCTCAAAGAGGCTTGTCCTACTTGAGTATCGGCCCTGGAATCAGACTCGAGACAGTAATGCCTCGTAAATGTATGAACTGATTTCCAAGTCGCAGCCTTGCATATCTCCGACATTGGAATGTCATGCAAGAAGGCTACTGTAGGGGCCTTCCCTCTAGTGGAATGCGCTTTGGGTGACTGCAACAAAGGCTTGCCTGCCAGCTGATAAGTCAATTTAATGCAAGAGACAATCCATCTCGCGATGGACCTCTTGGCCGCTGGAAAACCTGTTCGCATTGAACCATAGTTCACAAACAGTTGATCCGTTTTCCTAATCCCTTTGGTCATTTCCAAATAAAACTTGAGCACTCTTTTAAGATCTAAAGAGTGAAGTGACCGCTCGGCCGGGGTCGTAGGATTTGGAAAAAACGAAGGGAGGGAAATGGACTGATTTATATGAAAATCAGAGATGACTTTAGGTAAGAAAGCTCAATGAGCCCTCAGGACTACCCTATTGTGATGAAAGATAGTATATGGTTCTTTCGCACAGAGAGCTTGAATCTCGCTGACTCTGCGAGCAGAGGTAATCGCCACCAAAAAGGCCGCCTTCCAAGAGAGATGTTGCAAAGAGGCCTTGTGGATGGGCTCAAAAGGCGGTGACATTAACCTGGACAGAACCAGGTTCAATTCCCATGGAGGAGAAGGATTTCGCACAGGGGGATACACTTTCTTCAACCCCTGGAGGAAGTCCTTAACCACTGGAACCTGAAAGAAAGAAACCTGATCAGGTGATTTTCTGTATGCTACTATGGCAGACAAATGCACCCTGATAGAAGCGTATTTTAAACCAGCAGTCGCTAGGGAAAGGAGGTATGGTAAGATGACGTCCTCCTGACCTTTAGTCGGATCAAGGTGATGATCCCTACACCATAAGAAAAACCTCTTCCACTTGAACGCATAGGACACTCTCGTGGAAGGTCTCTTAGCCTCTTTTAAAATGTTCATGCATTCAGGAGGCAAGTTCAAATGTCCGTATTGCAGGACCTCAGGAGCCATGCTGTTAGGTTCAGTGATGGGAGGTTGGGATGCATTATCCTCCCGTTCATCTTGCTCAATAGGTCCGGCCTGCAAGGAAGCCGTCTGTGTGGACACACAGACAGATGTAGAAGGTCCGGGTACCACCACTGCCGCGGCCAATCCGGAGCTATCAGGATCATTTCCATGTTCGACCTGCAGATCTTGGAAACTACTCTCGGAATCAGAGCCAGGGGAGGAAACGCGTAAGCGAATGTCCCTGACCAATCCATCAGCAGAGCATTCCCCTGAGTTCCTGGCCGGTGGAACCTGGACGCGAAGGCGTGGCAGTTGGAGTTTTCGTCGTCTGCAAACAAATCTATGTTTGGACGACCCCAGCAACGAAAAAGCTCTTCTACTACTTCGTCGTTTAGCACCCAGTCTGGCTGATCTTCGAAGTGCCTGCTGAGTGCGTCTGCTTTTACGTTCAACTCGCCTGGAAGGTGCACTGCCACTATCGTGAGGCCTCGAGAGAGGAGCCAATGCCAGATTGCCTGAGCCTCTCGAGACAGAGGGCGAGACCTTGTGCCTCCTTGTTTGTTCAGATAGAACATGGTGGTCGTATTGTCCGTCTGAACTAGGACTGAGTTGGACTCTATCGCTGGGAAAAAAGCTTTGAGAGCTAGGAAGACCGCTCTGAGTTCCAGCATATTGATGTGGTATGTCTGCTCCTGCGCAGACCACTGGCCTTGAATTTGAAGCGGACCCATGTGCGCTCCCCAACCTTGCAGAGAGGCATCCGTCACTATCGACTGGGTTGGAAGAGGCTGGTGAAACTGAACCCCCACCAGCAAATTCTTTCTCCGAGTCCACCATTTGATGGCATCTTTCGTCGCTTGGGAGAGATTGATGCGATCCTCCCAACGACCTGTCGCTTGGTCCCATTGATCCTCCAGAGCCTGCTGTAGAGGACGCATTCTCAGCCTGGCGTTTGGGATGAGAAAGATGCAGGACGCCATGGAACCCAGCAGGGATGCTACTTGACGGGCTGTTGGAAGCCGAGAGTCCAGCAGGATTCCACATTTCTGGCTCATAGAAAAAAGTCTCTCCTCCGAAGGAAACGCTTTTCCCACTTTTGTATCCAGAATGGAGCCAAGGTAGTGAATTGACTGCGTAGGCCGCTGGACTGACTTCTCCAGATTCACATGGAGGCCGAGCCTGTGTACTGGAGATGGACCTTTCAGGAGCCAGTCGTCCAGGTATGGGTAGATGAAGAGACCCTTCTTGTGAAGAAAAGCCGCCACCACTGCCATGCATTTGGTGAAGACTCGTGGAGCGGACTTGAGACCGAAGGGTAGCACCGTGTACTGATAGTGTTTGTTCCCTACGACAAACCTTAAGTACCTGCGATGTTGTAGAGCAATAGGGATGTGAAAGTACGCATCTTGCAGGTCCACCGAACACATCCAATCCCCGACTTGAAGATGTGGGCATATTTGGTGAAGCGCCAACATGCAGAACTTTTCTCTGATGATGACCTTGTTTAGAAGTCGTAGATCGAGAATTGGTCTGAACTTGTCCTCCTGATCTTTTTTGGGGACAAGAAAGTACCTGGAGTAAACTCCCTTTCCTCTTTGAGCGAGAGGAACCTCCTCTATCGCTCTTTTTTGTAGTAGGATTTTTACCTCTCTTCGGAGCAAGCTTAGTTGGTGAGGGTAAGCGCTCTTTGGAGGAATGTTCTTCGGAGGCGCACGGAAACGTAGCTTGTATCCATTGCGCAGTATATTCAGCACCCACTGATCCTTGGTGATGCTGACCCACTCTGCCAGGTGTTGTGAAGCACTTCCTCCCACTGGAGTGGGCAACGGCGCCAGAGGAAGCCACTGTTCAGGCCTTTCCTCCTCTTGTGGTGTTAGAGGACTGCTGATGACCTCCTCTACCTCTGCCAGGTTTACCTCGAAACTGGGGTTTCCCTTGGTTCTTATTTTGGGACCACTGAGGGGTTTGAACCCTCTGTTGAGCCCCTCTCCCCCTGTTGGGCTTGAAACGGCGCTTGAACTCTTTCTTCTTCTCCAAGCCCACCGCTTTCACTGTGTCCAGTTCCGTCTTCATTCGGGTCATTTCTTCGTCAGCATGCTCCCCGAAGAGAGCGGAACCCGAAAAGGGGAGATTAAGGATGCGATGCTGAGCATCCGGCTTCAGGCCTGTCAGGCGCAACCATGCCGATCTCCTGGCACAAACCCCATGTGAATAGGAATGCGCCGCCAGGACTGCACCATCCGCAGCCGTGCTTATCATCTGATTCGCCACCAGACATCCTTCAGTCACGGTTTCTTCAAAGTCCTGCTGGTCTTCTTTTGGCAGCTTGGCTTTGAACCTTTCCATAGAGTCCCATAAAGCTCTGTCGTATCGACCCAGAAGCGCAGCCGCACTAGAAACCTTAAGAGTCGAAGCAGCCGAGTTGCAAACTTTGCGACCCCAGGAGTCTTGAGTCTTGCTGTCCTTGTCTGGTGGGACGGAAGAAGAACCGGCAACTGCGTGCGTCTTCCTCGCTGCTGCCACAATAACAGAGTCTGCTGGAGGGTCAGATCTTACAAATACCGGGTCAGAAGAGGCCGGTTTGTATTTCTTCTGAATGCGGGCTGGCACCGCTCTGATAGCCGCCGGAGTTAGGAATACCTCCTTGACAGGCTACATAATCCCCGGGACTAATGGTAGTAGAGGACGGGTGATCGCCTTTTTGGGTAAGGTCTCAAAAATGACTGTCGTTGTAACCTGAGGGACAGACATTTTAATGCTCAGCTTCTGACCTCCTCTTTGCAAGACATCTAGATACGTGCCAATGTCATCCACTGGGGAGGATCGGGACGTAGGACTGTCCGTCAAAGTAGGGGAGTAGTCCCTCTTAGAAGACCTGGTAGAAGAGGTAGATGAAGTAGACGGAGTTCGTCGACGTCTACGTTGAACACTATGCCTCCTCTCTTTTGAACGTTTCGAAGGCTCTTCCCGTCTAGGAGAGCGAGACCTGACCCGCTCCTCTGGTTCTTTTCTGGGAGATCGGGGCCTTCTGGGAGATCTGGGTGATGTTCTCACAGGAGATTTGCGCCTGGGAGGGCTATGCTTGTCCATCTCCTCTACAAGATCCTGAAGAGCAGACCTGTGCTGCGAGCTGGCATAGTCTTGCCTACGTTTTGCAGCACCAGAATCTCTCCAATGGTCCAAAGATCTGTACCATCTAGGTGACAGTCTGACTTTATCCGCCCAAGGGTCTGTCCGACGCTCAGGAGATTTGCGTACCGGACTTCTGGACTTCGAAGAGGCCGTCGAGGAGCCAGAGGACCTTGAAGTGGAATGACGGGAAGCTGACTCCGTTACCATAACCACATCTGAACACCTCGACGTTGAGCGATCTTCCCTCGTCGTCGAGCGCTTTCGAGGAGTCGGCGGATCAAACAATCTTGTCTTTGATTGTCTATGGGAGGATGTATGGTCTCTCGACGTCGAGCGGCGATGATCAGCCGCCGACGGAGTTCCATGTCTCGACGTCGAACGGCGAGTACCGGCCGTCGACGGAGCCCTCTCTCTCGACGTCGAACGACGATGCCCAGTCGTCGACGGAAGTCTCGACGGCGAACGACGATGTCCTGTCGTCGACGGAGCACCCTGCCTCGACGTCGAGTGATGATGTCCAGTCGTCGACGGAGGTCTTTCTCTCGACGTCGAACGGTGATGATCAGCCGTCGACGGAGTTATCTGCCTCGACGTCGAATGTCTGTGCAACGACGGCGGAGGGGTATTGGACACCCTCGACGCCGAGAGCTGACGAGACACCGACGGAGACTGCCTCCTCGACGCCGATCGACTTTTCCCTGTCGACGGCGGATGGGTCTTGGTCCTCAACGCCGAACGTTGCTTCTTCGACGACGGCGGAGGAGTCACATTTCTCGACGCCGGTCGACGTCTGGATGACGACGGCGGAGAAGTGACCTCCCTCGACGCCAGTCGTCGCCTGGTTGACGACGGCGGAGGGGTCTTGGATCTCGACGGAGTTCCCTTCCTCGACGTCGGACGTCGCCCGGTTGACGCCGGCGGAGGGGATTTCGACGATGGAACTGGATCCTTCGACGTCGTCGACGTACCTGGTCTTCTCTTCGACGGCGAGCCCGCCGTCGACGGTAGTTTGGACGATGAATGATCCACCGGTGGTTCTTTTCTCAGCGCCGAGCCCGACGCTGAGGGTGAAGGGTGTGAAGACTTCTTTCTGGAAGATGTATGAGTCTTCTTGGAGCCCTTCCTCACCGGAGATCTTCCTCTTGATGACCTATGAGCTAGGCCATAAATGCGAATCCTCTCCCTGTCCTTTAAAGTTCTTCCTGACAGGTGTTCACAATGAGGACAGGTGCCTGGATCATGTTCTTCAGGCAGACACAGGATACAGACGTCATGGTTGTCTGACACGGCCTTCTTGTTGCCACAAGAAGGGCATTTGTCAAAGAGTGGAGAAAATGCACACCAAATTGACTGAAAAAGACAGTATCTTACTTGACTAGATGTTAAATGTCGAGTAAGAACAATAAATTGTCAAAAGTGAAGAGTTTTTCTGTCAAAAAACAGGAAAATTAGTGGAGCTGTGTAACCAGGGTCCTTCTCTGAAGGAGCCGGAAAGAACAACTGACCTAACTGTCACCCCTGAGGCATGATGGGATACTGGGGGTCATGGGTGCCTTAAAGGCACGGTGTCAGTTTATTGCTATGCAGCTACAGGTTAGCTTTTCAGTCTTTTTAGACTGTGTGTTTGCAATGCAGCCTGGGAGCTTTCTATGCTTCCAGTGAGTTATGAGAATTTCTACTGTTTTCTTCCGATGCCTCCCCAGTTGGATCAGACGCCAACAAGGAAGTACCGACGGAGAGGTAAGCTTGCTCTCCCTCTCTCCTGTGCGTCTAGCTCCATGATACTCTAAGCCCCTGACCGGCTTGACGTTTCTCTCGTTAAGACAAGCTGCTGATTCGAGGTGGTGTGCGGTCTAACAGGAGCTTGCGCTGATAACTTAATCATATCGCGTTTTAGCCCTTGCAATAGGCTCCCGCATATCTATACCTAGAGGAGCAAGCGCTAGCGATCGCTTCAACTCTTGTTTGGGCGACATTATATAACTTGCTGTAAATATTCACGCACTTTAAATCACTTGTGCAAATTGATGCGAGTGAGCGCAATCCCGCACATTCTGCCTGTTTTAATACTCACCTTAGGGATGTTAATTTTTAGCGTTTTCTGTACACTTGAATATTAGGTTTTTCCTTTTATATTTTATAGAGCGGTGCTTCACTCTATTCCCTGAGCCACTGCCAGGTGGGGTGAGGCCTTCACTACTTACAAGCTATGGTAAGATGTGACCCTAATTGTTGTGGCATATAAACTATATATCCTAACAAGCTATACCGATTACATTACTGTTTTGAATGTTATATGTCAGTGGATCTACCTGCACGCAGTCTAAGGTCTATATTTATTAGACTTGGCTTTATTGTGAGGCTGGTGTATTAAGTCAGCATATGTTACATGTAACCCCTGCATGTTTTGACCTTTCAGTGAACAACACAAGCTGTGAGTCCTTGACGAGACGTGTCACTTGGATATTGCAGGTGACCTCTGTACTTGTCTATTATACCTATCTTAGTTGTCACTTAATATTATTTTAGTTTTATGCAGTAGCACTTTATTGTTAGCAAGGTCCTGATGAAAGCAAGGACAATCGTGTCCCTTGGTTGCTGAAACATGTCGACCCAGTTCCACTTCTAGACAGTAAAAAAAAATTCTAACTGTCTTTAACAATTTTTAACATTGGCGGAGTGAGCACCATCTGAATAAAGTCTGTTCTGTGCTCCCTCATCCAATTTTAGTTACACACACTATTATTGTCTCTTTTTCACATTTTTTTGCACTGCACTACCCCAGTCACCATACTTTCTGACCACTCACCAACACAAAGAAGTGGCCTATTATATCTCCGTCCGCTCAGTCAAGAGCCCTTATTCCATCCAGGGCTCTTCTATTACTGAGTCACACATACCTATATGGATGGTTTTGGAAATATCCCAAGTGATGAAGGGCGGTACCGAGTGGTGACTGATGGGTGATTCTGACTATCTCTCTAGGTTGTCATTACACACCATAACTCATAGGTCAGCTGTAGGTGTTCACTGTTTCTTTGTTTGTACTTTGTACATTAGAAGTCCTCAACTTCATGACAAGACCCTCCAGCACTATTTGACAAAATCTACATTCTAGAACAACAAGTAACTTAGTTAATCAATTTTATGACCACTGTAGTAGTAATATTCATATCTCAGATGCTGCTAACAACCTCTTCACTATCTCTGACACCAATCCGAGCCTCTGTGATACCAATTCTTTCCTCCCAACATCTTTCCATTCTCAGCTCAACAATTTCTACCCATCCATAGGGCTGGAAGATGCAGAGTTAATCCTAGACTATCATGTTGAAGCAGCTTTACTACTATAAGGATTTCATATACTGAACACAAAATACCTCTACCCTAATCAGTAAACTGTGCCCTAATGCAGAACAGACCTGCTATTGCCAACATTGCTGCATTATTTACCATTGTCTCACTTATAAGATCTCAGTATACTACCTCTCACGGAAACCTGGTTCAATTAAGCTTCGCAGCAAGTCCTTGAGACCCTTCTTTTTTCAGGCTATGAAATCCTCTGCAAAGAGAGACAATCTGAATCGTGATGGCGTTAAACTCATTGCAAATGCATTGAGACAAAAGTCACACCTACATTGGAATGCCTCATCATTAGCATTCCTTTTAACAAGGCTTGTCTTTGTGTCATCAGCCTCATTTATCACCCAAATGAAAACAATGTATCTTTTGTTGAAGATCTCATTTCATTTATGAGTGATAAGCTTCTAAATGAAAATTATTACCTAATAATTAATCAATATTTCAGGTGTTTTTTAAGTGCGACTACTCACCTGTAAGGGTCTCAAGGCTCTTGGGGCAGGGGAGGGGGGTCGCCTGTTCCAGTCCATCAAGGAGGGGGTCTGTCAAAGAGCCAGGTTTTGAGGTTTCTTGTGAAGATGATGTAAGAAGCGGGACACAAAACCATGACAAACTGTGTTATGCTGAAAGGGGGTTATTTATTTGACACCAAAGAGTAAATGAAATAGGCTATTTTCCGAATTTAAGGGAGTACAACGGAAAAGAAACAACAAACTCTCTTTGTAGACAGTCTTGGTTGAGGGTTCATCACTAGGTTCTGGGTTGGCCAGTAAAACAAAATGCCCTTAATAAAGTCAATTGCTTGCTATTGTTGTCTTTTCTTTGTTTTTATTCCAAAAGTCCTTTAATTTATATTATCCTTTCTTTCCTAGGTCCAGGAGAGAGAGTCCTTATGGCATCTTCGCAATGCCCGTCGGAAGGAGAAAACAAAAAGAGACCAGGGAAGGAGCTTGCTTGAGCAACATACTTTGCACCCAAAATCACCTGTGCATGGAGGGAAGATCGAGGCCAGTGTGGAGGGAAAGGAAGGGAGGTGTAGGGTTTTGGCCTCGGTCGGACTTGAACACCTATCAAATGGGGGGGGGAGGGGGTGAGGAAAAGGAGGAGTGAGCATTTGACAAGCAAAACCCAGTGCTGGCCGTTTAACGGTGCCCCTACCTTCCCCGTCTATTCCTACCCCGTTTACCAAAGATACGCCCCCATACCTGGCTCAGCCTCATCTCTCCTGAAACGTGGCAGGTGTTGTCGCTGTGAAAGGGCTGTCACGAAAATAACTCCACTAGGAAGTAAGGGTCAAAGGGAACATATTTAAAGACCTACAACAGATTGAATCCCCAAATCGTCCTATACTGAATATCAACAAAGCAATCTGATGGTCTATGATAGCAAAGAAATGTAGTTGTAGAAGAGAGGGAAAGAAAAACGTAGTTACTTACAGACAAGTCAGGTTCTAATTTAAACACCCTGAGAAAAACATATAGCCCTGTTCAGGGAAGATGAAAGAAGGATTTCCATCAACTGCCCTTCGTGGCCAGTGTCATCATTTGGAATCCTAGCTTCCCTGTAACATCACCCCATTAACTATGGGGATGATACCGTGATATATGATTGTGAACCAGAAAGCCAGAACACCTTACAAAAAAGTGTTAGATGACTGAAAGCCTATAGTCCCAAGTACTCAGACTAAATCAAAAAAGATTGCAGTGCAGTATTAGTAAAATATATAACGCTGGGAATCAAAGCATAAATGCCTGCACAAGTTAAAAAAAACGAGAGGCGTGTCGTTGTGTCTTTTTTAAAGATGTAGCTCTAACATTGAATTGCGAAAGGCTTTCCTTTAACCTCAGCATCGAGCATTCGGTGTAACGTGACCATACAGATTGGCATGCGCCGTGAGTCTAATATGTTTTGAACGATCTAAATCTAATGGGGCTTTTATGATTGGTATAGTCAGGGTCCTTCCTCCACATGTCGGGTCATATTCTATATAGTCTGCTCGATAATTATGAGGCGTCAACTTCCAAAAGTATAGACAGTGACTACATGGGAGGGGTAGAGTGCCTCACTGTGGTAAAAATTAAAAATTAAAAATAAAAGGTGCGGGGATTATGAAAATGCATCATAACTATCAATTGTTATTGATGCAACCTAACATAAATGACCACGTGGTTTTTTAACATGGGAATAAAGTGGTAATTTGCTAAAAAGTCTGTGAAGAGTCGTCAATATAAAGGGCATCATATAACTTAGGAGAGAAGAACTGATTAAACCATAACAAGACCTAAAAGAGCGCTATTACATGATATATATATATATATATATATATATATATATATATATATATATATATCCATTTATTTATTTATATATATATTTTCAGGATATTGTGCTGATTATAATAAGAAAAATTACCTGCCCAAACCACATGGAAATTGACATTTAAGGAAGCGCATTAAATTTGAGAGTAAGTAATCCATAATCAGTTAGATATCACTGCATTTGTACTATACATAGTGATTCTATAAATTAATTGAATATACATTTCAAATCACTTCACAGAATCTTTCGTCCTGACCCAATGAGGAATTAACTATTGAAATACGTGTACTTTACATTGTAAGGTATGTTATCAATTTAAATGTTCCACCATGTATACCCGGTTATGATAGATGGAGTTGTTCCTCCCTTCTCCACTTCATAGTTTTTGTTTTTTTCATTTGATATGAGATTTGAGTGTGATACCTTTGTGATAGTATACTTAAAAAAGTTCTTTGACAAAAATTTGATGATAGAATAGGTGATAAATTTTGATTAATAAATTGTGATATTTTAAAGTCGATGTTTTTGATGAATGACATTGTAAAAAATTGTAAATAGCTCTTTTTATATGTACTTTTGTAGCCCTGAAGAAGTCCCTGGATGGGACGAAACACGTTGGCGGTTTCAAAAGTTTTTTTAAAGAATGAAAAATAAAGAAAGAATTGAAATACAACATCGACTCGCCTTCGAAAAATTCCTGCTTTACTAATTGTATACTTTGTGATATTTGTGTATTGAGTGTGCTGGGCTAACATATTCCAGTGCAGTATTAGTGAAACAATTTAAAAAGGACATGGCAGTAAACCCAACAATTTTATTAATGTCCACTCCCATGCCTATTAAAATGATGCAGGTGCGGCTTCCATAAAATGTGCCGCAGGTCTCACTAATACAGGGAAGCTAGGATTCCAAATGATGACACTGGCCACGAAGGGCAGTTGAAGGAAATCCTTCTTTCAACCAGGTTCATACAGGCCTATTACACTCATGAACGCGGATGCCAAAGTGTATCCTAAAATATTGGCAACAAGATTAGGTAGGGTAATTGAAAGCCTGGTCAGCCCCACGCAACATGGGTTTATCCCCGGGAAGGGCACTACACAGCACACAAGACAGATGATTACATTGCTGGATGCAACGGAGGTCTCCGGAGACTCTGCCGCGGCCGTGTTTTTGGATGCGAAGAAGGGCTTCAACAGGGTATCATGTGATTATCTATGGATGGCTATGAGGTGGTGTGGGATAGGGAAAGGATATGTAAGGGCAATGCAGGCTTCGTATAGGGACCCGTCGGCTAGGGTGAAAATGAATAAAGGATTTACAAGGAAGCTGCAGATTACCCATCATCTCCATTGCTATTCGCTCTGTATATGGATCCGCTACTACGTAGACTGGAACTCAATATTGAGATTCCGCCAGTTATCATGCATGGCGTAGAGTACAAAACGTTTGCTTGGCCATCATCTCGTCAGCTCCAACCGAGGCCATTAAGGAAATTGAATTGGAGGCGAGGAGATTTGGGTCAATGTCCGGATACGCAATCAACAGAGCTAAAACACAAATAGTTAAAAATGCATTTGTCCTCTGTGAGGAAGACAGGGTGGTCCCATCAGCTACATACCTAGGGATTAGGATAACCTCAGACTTGAACAACCTGGTAGAGCAAAATATGTCGCCATTAATAACCAAAGTTAAAGGCGATCTTGAAAGGATGAACTACTTACATCTAACCCTAATGCACAAGTTACTTACCTTCGGTAACGATATATCTGGAAGAAACAGTAGTTAGTATTAGATTCCTTACCTTAGAATATCCCCAGGCGTCAGACTGGATCCAGAAATTTTTGCGTAGCGGTACCCCTGCGCTTCGGTAGGCGTCGTCCGCGGCTCCGCGTCCGTCCTCGGCATCGTAGGCGCTGTGATGACGTCGTCGGAGTACTTAGACGCCGCCCTCGCGCGCTGACATCTGTTCCTATACACAGCTTTTCCGCACCAGAAAACGCAGAGCCATGATTAAAACCAACACTGGTGCCATGAAACTAGGGCCCTGAAAGGGACAACCTTAACCCTAGATACTGGTTCGCAGAACGGGGAGGATGGGTGGGTCGGTAAGGAATCTAATACTAACTTCTGTTTCTTCCAGATATATCATTACCGAAGGTAAGTAACTTGTGCATCTGAAAGAAACAGGTTAGTATTAGATTCCTTACCTTAGAATAGATACCCCAGCAATACCAACCCCCGAGGCGGGTCTGCGACCCAACAATTAAACCAGAAAGTCCTGGAGAACGGAACGGCCAAAGAAGCCATCTCTCCGGACTTGGCTGTCCAGGCAGTAGTGTCTTGCAAACGTGTGCAGCGAGGCCCACGTAGCTGCCTGACAAATGTCCTGCAAGGGGACTCCCCGGCCCAGGGCAGTAGTAGCCGCCATGGCCGGAGTGGAATGGGCCCTCAGCTCAACAGGAGGCTCCTTTTTAGCCAAGGAGTAGCATGCCTTGATGCACAACACAACCCACCGAGAGATGGTCTGTTTGTGCACCACCCGTCCCTTCTTCGCACCTACGTAACCAACGAAGAGTGGGTCATCCACCCGGAACTGGCGTGTGCGATCAAGGTAGAAGGAGAGCGCACATTTTGGGTCCAGACGGTGGAGCCTCTCTTCCTCTTTCGAGGGATGCGGAGGCATATAGAAGGTGGGCAAGGTGATGGACTGCCCGATGTGGAAGGCTGTAACTACCTTGGGCAGGAAAGAAGGACGGGTACGCAACACAACCTTGTCCGGATGGACAGAAATGAAGGGAGGTTTGCAAGAAAGAGCCTGGAGCTCACTCACTCTCCTGGCAGAGGTGATGGCAACCAGGAAAGCAGTCTTTAGAGTAAGAAGACGGAGAAGACAGTTATTAAGTGGCTCGAAGGGAGCACACATCAAAAAGGTAAGAACAAGGTTCAAGTCCCACTGAGGCATCACGAAAGGAACAGGAGGGAACATATGAGTGATGCCCTTCAAAAACCTATTTACAACTGGGGACTTGAACAAACAGGACTGAACAGGGAGCCTTAAGAAGGCGGAAATGGCAGAAAGATAGCCCTTCATAGTGCCCAGAGCAGTGCCCTGCTGGGCAAGAGAGAGAAGGAAGAGGAGAACCTCAGAAAGAGGGGCAGAGAGTGGATCCACAGCCTTTGCTGTGCACCATGCCACAAATTTGTTCCACCTGCATGCGTATACCGTTTTATTGGAGGGACGCCTGGCTGCCAGAATGACATCACAGACTTCAGGAGGCAAGTCAAATGGCCTCAACTGTTGCCGCTCAATCTCCACGCATGGAAGTGGAGGCTGGACAGGTTCGGGCTGAGGACCGTCCCCTGCTGCTGTGACTGAAGGTCCTCCTGAAGAGGCAGACGAATTGGGGGATCGACTGACATGCTGAGTAGCTCTGGATACCAGTACCTTTGTGCCCAGTCCGGAGTCACAAGGATGACTTGGGCCCTGTCGCGCTTGATCTTCTTCAGCACTCTGGGCAGAAGTGGTATAGGCGGAAAGGCGTATAACAGACCGCAGCTCCACTCGCGACGAAAAGCGTCTCCGAGCGAGTGCCGCCTTGGAAATTCCAACACGCAGAACTGATGACATTGCGCGTTCTCTTCAGTGGCGAATAGATCTAACCAAGGCTCTCCCCACTGCTGAAAGAGGCCTTGCGCCACATCCGATTTCAGACGCCATTCATGATCCATCATGCACCGACGGCTGAGTTTGTCCGCCCTGGTGTTCAGAGAACCTGCCAGGTGTTGAACCACCAGGGTCACGCCCTGGTGTTCCAGCCACTGCCAGAGGTGCAGAGCCTCCTGACAGAGGGTCCATGACCCCACCCCACCCTGTTTGTTGCAGTACCACATGGCGGTGGTGTTGTCCGTGAACACCTGCACTACACTGCCCCGGACAGAGGGGAAGAATGCCTTCAGTGCAAGCCAGATCACCCGCAGCTCCAGAAGGTTGATGTGGAGCTGGGATTCCGCCGAGACCAGAGACCTCTGATCTCCGCCTCTCCCATGTGGCCTCCCCAGCCCTGGAGAGATGCGTCCGTCACAACGACGTGCTCCGGTTGGGGAAGGGAGAGGGATCTGCCGCTGACCCATTCGCGGTCCTGGAGCCACCACTGCAACTGTCTTCCAGTGCCCTCCGAGATCAAGACATGGTCGGACAAGTTGCCCTGATACTGGGCCCACTGAAACTTCAGGTTCCACTGCAGAGCCCGCATCCACCACCTGGCGTGAATCACCAGAAGGATGCAGGAGGCCATCAGCCCCAGAAGCCGCAGCCTCAACCTGACCGAAATCCGGGATAAAGGCTGAAAGACCGGAATCAGAGCCTGAATATCCCAAACCCGCTGTTCGGGAGGATAAACCCAAAACTGGGCCGAGTCTAGAACCGCTACGATGAAGAGGAGCTTCTGAGAGGGGCACAGGTGTGACTTCAGCTTATTGAGGGAGAACCCCAGCAGGTGCAGGACCTGAGCCAAAGTTAGCATCTTGAACTTCTCCTTCCGGAGGAAGCCGTTGACATTCCTGAGGTCCAAGATAGGGCGTAGGCCCCCTTTGCCCTTCTTGGGAACCAGAAAGTAGTGGGAATAGCAACCACACCCTACTTCTGGCCCAGGAACGCGCTCGATGGCCCCCTTGGCCAAGAGGGCCGTAACTTCCTCCTGCAGAAGTCGCAAGTGATCCCCCGACACACGGTGGCACTGCGGTGGCATGGCTGGAGGGGTCGCCTCGAAGGGAAGGGAGTAGCCCCTTCGGACCATTTGCAGCACCCACTTGTTCGAAGTGATGGTGCGCCAGTGGAGGAGGTGATGGCAAACCCTGCCCCCCACTGGCATCGAATGGGCCTGAAAGCTCGGACTAGGAAGGCTTTGAGGCAGATGCTGCGGGGGTGGATGTGGACTGACCTCACCGTTGTCCCCGGGCACCGCCATGGCGGTAACCACATCCGCCACCGCGCTGGTTGTTAGTCGGTGGCCCGTGGCTGGCAGGACGAGTGGGGGCACCCCTTCCGTGGCCACAAAAGGAGCGAAAGGCAGCAGTTTGCTGGCGCGGGTCCGACAGGCCCAAGGTCTTGGGCGTAGCCCTGGAGTCCTTACAGCGCTCAAGCGCACTGTCTGCTTTAGCGTCAAAGAAGCGACTGCCATCAAACAGAGTGTTTCGGACATCAGCCGAAAAGTTGGCGGACCTCAACCAGGCGTAGTGACGAATCGCCACCGTCGTTGCCATCGCTCTGCGCGAGTGTCGGGGGGAGTCAGAAGAGCGGTGTCGTGTCTTTGACTTTTTGTGCCTCTTACCTGAGGACTTGGAGCCCGACGAGTGGTGATGACTCGACGAGCTGTGACGACTCGGGCCCCGCGACCGGTCCCTCGACCTCCTCCTGGACCGGGACCTCGAGAGGCGCGCGGCCGACTGCCGGAGATCGAGGCGCTTGCGGGACCGCTCCCGCCTAGCCTTCGACGTCAAGACCCGGTAGTCGGGGCACGACTTGTCGTCGTGGTCGAGCCCCAGGCAATGTAGACACCGGTGATGGGGGTCGGTGACCGACATCAGTCGGTCGCAGTCGGAGCAGGGTTTGAACCCGGGCAACCCTACCGGCACCTACGGAGTCTATCGACTGAAAAATTATCAAAAAATGATCGAAAAAGTTTAGTCAAAAAGTGACTACGGGTACCACTTTTTCCGGATCGGCACTTGCTGGCGCAGAAAAAATAGGAACTGACGTCAACGCGCGAGGGCAGCGTCTAGGTACTCTGACGACGTCATCACAACGCCTACGACGCCGAGGACGGACGCGGAGCCGCGGACGACGCCTACCGACACGCATGGGTACTGCTACGCAAAAATTTCCGGATCCAGTCTGACGCCTGGGGATAATCTAAGGTAATGAACTTAATACTAACCTGTTTCTTTCAGATGGGGCGTACTAATGTCATTAAAATGCTTATACTGCCCAAATTTTTGTACATGTTTAGGCCAATCTGACTCTATCGCGCAGGTGCATGGCCCTCCCCGGCATGTCCCCGTTGTGCTGGTACCTAAGCTGACTTTATCCACATGGTGTAGCTTTGTCCTGCCCTGGAGTCCTTCTAGGAGGGGGTTGAACGAGAGCTGACGAGTGTGCTGGGTTGGGGGGTCCCCCATGACCCGAGACATTTGCTCCTTGGGGTCTTTGAGGGTTTGGACGGCTCACGAACAGATAAACGCTTTTTGGGAACGGTGCTTGCGGTGGCGAAGAGAGACCTTGCAGCCCTATGGACCCAGAAAGTGCCACCGACTCTAGCGAGATGGAGGAGGGGGGTGGACTGGTGCGGGGCCCAGGAAGAATCCATCTTCGAGGCACGGGGCTGCCCGGAACTCTTAACCAAGATCTGGGGGAAATGGTTTGGCGTGATACCGCCATGATTACTCTGACATTATGCCGTCCTCATTGGGAACCACTGTCTATTTTAATGTATGTTACTTCGCTATGTGCTGTAGTGGGAGGTAAACAAGACTGTCTTACAGATATGAGTGACCTAATGCGAATGTTTCCTTCAAACATTTCAATAAAACTTGATTATCAAAAAAAAATGTAGTGTTGGAAAGGCACAAATTCTTTTCACGTGTACAAGGGAAAAATGAGAAAGTTAAAACGTACATAGCTGCCCTCAAAGGTCTAGCCAACACATGTGAATTTGAAACCCTGCAAGACTCACTCATAAGAGATCAGTTGGTAAGTTGCACCAACAACACCAAGATCCAAGAAAGGCTATTAGTCGCTAACCCTGACCTAAAACAAGCCATAGACATAGCGGTGGGGATTGAGCACACTGCTGATTGCATGGTAGCAATGAAAGGGGACAGAGATAAAAATGCAGATGTGCATGCCATAAGCAAACAGGAAATCGCTAAGGATAACAGGATCAAAGATCCCAGTGTTTTACCCACAGGCACCAAACTCAAATGTTTTAGGTGCGGTAGCCCTACTCATCTAGCTAATTTTATAGGGTGTCAAGCCAGATCAGTTATCTGCCATAAGTGCGGAAGAAGAGGTCATTTGGCCAGGATGTGTAAGGATCACCAACCCAAATCCGTGTTGGCCATAGAGCAAGAACCACCACAAGATAATAAACTTGTCTTCCAACTTAAAAACAGTGAAGAGTCCAATGAATTTCCATCTTGTACCATCACCTTGGACAAAAGAGAGGTGACAGTCTTCGCGGATTCATGCTCACCCTATGCTCTAGTGGAAGCTGAGGCATTTACTAAACTATTTTCCGCATGGCAGCAGAGTATGCAACCCGCAGACATTCATCCAGGGGGTTGCAATGGGGACCCCATACCCTGATAGGCATGACAACCATGAACATTGGGTTCAAAGGAAGGAATACGGTGGGAAAAGTCTACATTACACACTAGGGATCCAACCTGTTGGGGTGGAGACATCAGAGGGAGCTGGGCATCAAATTAGATCCCAACAGCCCTGACCAAGTCGTTCTAGTAGACCAGTCAATGGGGGGGGAACAGCGGTTTGCAATGAATTTCCTGAGGTTTTTACAGACAAACTAGGTCTACTTAGGAACTATCAACACTCTATCAAACTCAAAGTGAAAGCGAGACCAGTAGCCCACAAGGTTAGGCCCATACCACACATGATGCAAACACCCCTCAAAGCAGAATTAGACAAACTCCTGTCTCAAGGGGTCATTGAGCCCATAGAAAGCTCGCAGTGGTTGGCACCCATTGTTCTTACGACAAAATCGTCCAGCAAAGAGATCAGGGTGTGTGTGGACCTGAGGGACCTTAACAGTAACATATGGGTGGCTAGACATCCCTTGCCAGGCATTTACGAGGTCCTCACCCTAATTAAGGATGCAAGCAGCTTCAGTGTGCTAGACCTCTCCTCCGCCTACCACCAGGTAGAGCTACACCCCCATGCACATCACTCAACCTCCTTTATAACCCCGCTGGGAGCCTTTCAGTACAGGCATATGCCCTTTAGATTGGCCTCGGCAGCCGCTACCTTCCAAAGGATCATGCAACACGTGCTCAAAGACATTCAGTGCAACATGTGCTTCCAAGACGACTTCCTCATTTACGGAAAAGTCCTAGATGAACACAATACCATTTTGATGGAAGTGTTGACCTAATTGGGGGCAGCAGCTTTAACCTTAAAGAGAGACAAGTGTTGCATTGGAGTTGGGTCTGTTGAGAACCTAGGCCATACTATCTCCCAAGAGGGAATTAAACATACAATTGATCTTGTAGAAGCCATTTAAGGGACAGCTGCTCCGGGGTGTGTGGAGGACCTAAAGTCGTTCCTGGGGTTAACAGAATACTATGCTAAATTTGTCAGGAATTATGCTTGCATTGTTGAACCATTAAGGGCTTTACTCAAAACTAGAACACCGTTTGTATGGAGTGAAGAGTACCAAGCGGCGTTCTTCACAGTGAAGGAGAGCATTGTCACCGCCCCATCGTTGGGCAGATTTGACCCCACCAAACCCATGGTCCTATACACGGATGCAAGTAATAAAGGGCTGGGTGCCAGCCTCACCCAAATAGTCAATGGCAAAGAACAAGTGGTGGCATTTGCTTCGCGTGCCCTTAAAGGAGCAGAAGCTAATTACTCTGTAGTCAAGAAAGAAGCGCTTGCATGGGCCATCAAACACTTCCGCTTCTTCTTGTGGGGCATTCCCTTCACTGTGAAAACCGACCACAAATCCCTCATGTATTCTTTCACCACTAAGGGGTCTTGTGGTACTGAAATTCTTTACCCGTGTTATAAAAGTCGTCGAATCATGACGATTTTGGTAACATCAGACCGAAAATGACAAGAGTAAGGTGTGCAAGTATTTTTCGTCACGTTGGAGTGGCGAGATCACCATTAAATCAGGGATTCCATCCTGAACCCTCGGGTTCCATTTTGTGCATGGCAGCCATTTTGTGGTTGCCCTCCAATAGGCCGATGACTAAGACCGAAATGAGTCTTTTGGGACACGTACACCTTTAGCTGACTTCTGTGTGACCTGGGCAAGCTGACTCCACTGCCTGAAGCCAAACCTGTTCGGCCAGTTCCTTTCCCAGTGGCCGATCGAGATTGGTATCAAGGCACAGCATACCATAAAACCTTTCATCACCATGCCTAATCTTACACACACCTGTCTCTGTTTCTTTCTTTATGACCTGCTTTACGATGAGGAGGTGCCCGATTTTATTAGGGGTCCGTCCGATATCTGATGAAAATACTGGGCCTTGCCGGGTAATTGATTGTGGGCTGGACAAACTGAAAATAGGCTTGTCATCATGAATCTGTTTTTCTTTGTCGTGAAAATATGTGAATGGTCAACTGTAAAATAAGGAATGTTTGCCTAAAGCATAATATTTTGTATAAAAAGGGATGGCTGGCTTTGTAAGATTGAGCAGTCTCCTGAGAATATACACCGTGTTGTACTTCTAGGATACCTGTTACTCGTGTCCGGTTCCTCCAATTGGAACTCCGACCTATGAACTTTATGTGAAACATGGCGTAGGCCCCATTACATATAATGAAGTATGGATCCGATACACCAGGAAAGATGGTGTTCTAAAATGGCCCCAATATGGTAGTTTTGACACGGAAATTTTAGATAATCTAGAGGTTAGACTTTTTAAGAAGAAAGCCCGGCCGGCGATGTTTGACTCTTTCCGCCTATGGCGTAAGGAAGCCAAACAGAAAGAAATTAAATTAGCGAAGAGGAATAAGAGAGAAAGGGGTATCTCGATAATGCAAGCTGCTACGCAGTTTAAAGATAACGAAGAAGAACAGGCGAGTGAGCAGTTGCACAGGCAACGTAAAATGGCGATTGTAAAATGTTATCCAGTTTTGCCGCCTCTCCAGCAAGATGCAGCAACAGAACTTGAAAAAGATCCTTTAATGTCACACTAATTGAGTTCGCCACCCCCTTATGCGCAGAGTGCTACAGCACCTCCGCAACCTATAGTTGTGCAACACCAGGTTGTTGTGCCTCAGATTCTTCCACAGCCGCCAGCTCCTCTTCAGTTGGCTCCTACTGCTATGGCGCAGCCTCCTCAAGGGCCCCCGACTTTGCTACCTGCTCCACCTGTACTTCCTACGACTTTGCCTACTGCATCGACTACCTTTTCTGATATTCCTCCTGATACTGCCTCTGCATCTGCATCTGCGTCTGCCTTGCCTCACTCTGTTTTTCCTCCTGTTCTTTCGTCGACTTCTCCTTCTGTTCTACAGAGAATGACTGATACTGTTGCTAGTCTTCTATATCCTCTCTTTGGGGCAACAAGTATGACCCCTGTTTCAACGCGCAAACAGTTGCGTAGTCAACTGCCTGACTCCAGGGAGCGGGAAACATTAGATTATATGGCACATAAATGGGTTACTGACCCCACCAGATATGAGCTAGAGGCTGTTATGGATGTCTTCCATCAATGGGAAGCACCGAAACAGAGATATGTTTTTGAGGAATTGGAGGATAATGATTTGGAATCCAATCCGCCTGATTTGTGCCGTGTACGGTTCTAGTTTGCAAAAGGCATGATTGTAGGTTCCGATGTTGAGAAAGCAGTTGCGACATTATTGTCGTTTAGGAGTGAGGATATTTCTCGGTCGTTGTTTGAGCCTGATTCCTCTGTTAAAAAGAAGGTGAAACAATATCCAATGAGAGAAGTTCCCCCAGTTTGGAGAGAAGGGGACCCGAATGTTAATCCGGCCATTCCGCCACACTTTCTGCGTGTTTGGGTACATGTTCCATGGAAAAGAGCGGAAGTCTTGGCTCTTAAACAGACATTACCTGACCCCCGTAAAAATCCTGCAGGGTATTATAAGGAATTGTCTCAGACTGCAGACTCATGTATTATGAATCTAGCTGACATAGACATGTTGTTTGGAAATGTTGTTCCACAGCCTTTATGGGGATTGATCCGTCATACAGATCATGCGCAGGAGTTGGGTGATTCATGGGTTAATATCGCTGCTGCAGATGGCCGACAAATTGGTGGTGCTAAACCCGAGCCTTTAGTTGCAGACCTCCCTGGTAAAATTGTTACGTACATGAAGACTTTAATGTCTGCTATGCGAGTGAATTGGGACAAATTGTCTGCGTGTAAGCAGAAGAAAGATGAAACAGTGTCTGATTTCTTTACCAGGTTTGAAGAAACGTTTATCGACCACAGTGGTCAAGATATGAGTACAGAAGGTGGTCAACGGTTGCTCGTTGACAAGTTTGTGCACAATTTGCTTCCCGAGCTGTGTAAGAAATTGAAAGATTCAGAGAGTTCTTGGGCCGTTTCCTCTTCAGCACAGATATTGGCTACTGCACAGTACTACGAAAATAGGGATAAAGATGAGAAGGATAGAGCAGACAAGAAAACTAAAGAGTTAAAGACGAAGGTTCTTTTACAGCAGGCGTATCCGCCTCGTGGTGGCCAGCGTGACTATCAGCAACCTCAACAGTTTCAGAGGAACTCGCAAAGGTTCGAGTATCCTCAACAACGTGCTCTGGTAGGCCCCAATCAATGTTCATATTGTAAAGAAGAGGGTCATTTCAAGTATAGTTGCCCTATTTTGTTACAGCGTATGAATGGTTCTTCTGGTGCAAGAGGTCGAGGTGTTCAACAAGCTCCTAGAGGTACAGGACGTGGAAATTTCCCCCAGAACGCGCGTTCCTTTCCGCCTCAGAATTCGATGAATAGTTTTGATCAGCAGAATAACGCGTCTGGTAGGACGACTCAGTACTATGCTGATGACTACTATGCGGAAGATGAGAATATGGAAAGTGATGATTGCTAGGACAGCCATAGACAAAGAGAGGGAGTTGTTTCAGTTCCAGTAGATCAGAGTGGACCTTATGTTGAGGTGATTACATCAGGTGTGTCAGAACCTTTTCTGTTGGATACTGGTGCTACAAAGAGTTTGATTATGCACTCTAAACTCCCTGGCGCACCTTTGTCTGGCGAGACGAATGTTTCAGTAGGTTTTTCTGGCGCCCCGCTTAGGAACCCGATTTCTAGTCCTATGTCCCTTTCTGTTGGACCTTGTGAATTCGAAGCACCCCTTATTCTGACGACAGGTTGTGGTGAGAACTTGTTAGGATTGGATTTGTTGAAAAGATTGTATGCGACATTGTATTGTTCTCCTTCGGGAGTACAACTTACACTGGGTAAGAAAGTGGTCTCCCCAATGTATTTGTCGAAAGATAAACTTCCGACAGAATTGTCGTTACTTCCTGATATTCTTTGGGCTACTGGTCCTAATGATGTGGGTCTTTTGGAAATACCGCCATATGTTGTGACATTGAAAGCCAATGTTAAAATGCCACGCATTCCCCAATACAAGATCTCTAGTGAAGGTGAAAAAGCATTGCTAGCGATCATTTATGATCTGATTGAAAAAGATGTAATTGAAGAAACAAGAGGCAACGTTTGCAATAGTCCTGTTCTGCCTGTTTTGAAAAGTACTGACCCTTCTCAGCCACCTGTTTACAGGTTTGTGATTGATCTTAGAGAGGTCAATAAAATAGTTGTGCCACAGTTTCCAGTTGTCCCTTGTAGGACTTGGCCCTTTCCCCAGAATTTTTCGTTTTTTATTCCTTTAATTTTGGGTGCCCCCTATTGTAACAAAAGGGTATAGGCCTTGTGTAGTGAAGAAAGCCCTGTGTATGTCAAACTAATGTTAAGGTGCAGGTGCTTACTTCCCCTAACATGGCCGCCACTGACCCCTGCTACTGCAGCGTGGTCTTTGTGGGCGCTTTCTAGTAGTCCGGAGCTGGCTAGAACCCTCAAACAATGTATCCATACTAGCCTGCTAGCCTGTCCATAGCCATAATGGTGGAACCTCCTGGAACCTTCTGGAACAGGTGAGGTGGCACCAACTGCCACTGCCAACTGCCAACTGGGACTAAAGGAAAGGGAGGGAAACTTTCCTGTCAGACTGAGGGAGCACAGACCTGGGGGTGAACCTACGCAGGAGCTTTAGGCAGTGGGGCCTAGACAGGGACCTATGACACTGGTAGAGACAGAGCCTAGGTGCTGCCTATCAAGTGTTGAGGGATCCTGACCTGGCCCGGCGGAAGGGGAACCCCAGGTCTGCTTGAAGGGAACTGGCTGAGGAGACTTGATATCAACCATCAACTTCAACATCCCCTCCCCCCTTCAAGGAACCCAGAGACTGCAATTTACAAGGGCGCAAGAAATATAAAGCGCCAAGAAGAAACCAAATCACCACAGGACTTTTGAGAAATAAACCAGGTATTGGCGCAGTAACACTCCCTGCGCTCCCTGACGCCACCTGGGATCCCTTTTTCTGGATTGACACTGTTGTGTGAACTGTCCTGTGGAACCTGCTGATCTGACTCCAACTAATATAAACTGTCTGCTGGCTAAGCGCTCTTATTCCCTGGCGCAAGCACCCTGCACTACCTGTCCTGAGGAAAGTGATCCACTGAAGTGAATGCTAAGCGCTATCTCTGCGTAGCGCTAGCCTCCTGAACTGCTAGCCTAACTGAATTGCCTGAGGCTTAAGCACTGTAACTGCCTGCAGAAGCGCTAGAACCCTGGAGCGCTATATCTGTCTGAATTGCTAACCTGCATCATCTGAACTGACTAATTTACTTCAGCGTGCTAAACTGGACAGAGCGCTGTGTCCCCGGAGCTATCCCTCCGATCACCTGTTGAAGAGCTGTGCCTCCTTGAGAAGCGCTTATGTCCTGCAGACTGTTGGGCTCTGAAGCGCTATACTCTTAAAGCGCCAAGAAGCTCCTGGGCGCTATTCCTGCCTGAAGCGCTTTCGCCCTGATGAGCGCTGACTCTGCCTGAGACGGCTGTTGTGCCTTCAAGCGCTGTCGCCCCCAGAGAAGCACTGCCATTCGTGACCTGCTGCCTGGGGACCCTTGAGGTACTGTGAAGCGCTGTACATCCAGCATCTGTCATTAACTTCAAGCGCTGCATCAGCGAGGTGCTGTGTGCCCAGGACCTGAATTTGCTGCCTGGCGCTGTGTCAGAAGGCTCCCTGAACTGGGGAATAGCCCCATTGGCCCCTTCAAGTACTGGAACTGGGCCAGGGCCCCCCCCAAAAGACACCGTGGGGGCCTCAGCTAATAAAAGTTAACCCCTGCCTGGGGTACAGTTGCATGCCAGTTAGTGTAGCCCTATGCATGTTTATGGCTGAGTAATGCAGCGTTTATTCTCTCGTGAAATGTTGAGCCTTTTTATGGGGTACTTACCTAATGGAATGTTTTATACTCCTGCCCCAGTGTTCTAACTTCTACCAACCAACAGGGATACTCTTGAATACTGAAATGTTTTAACCCTGCGTCAAGAACTGCAGAGCAAGGAATTGGTTAATTGTGCCTGTCTAATGAAAGGTTTTGTTCCAACCTGAGAATTCCTGCTCATGTGCCATTGTCTAACTGGTTCTTAAGCACAGGGTTTAGATATAATTAATGGAAGGTTGATCCCTGCTTGAGGAGAATGTTATTCTGGGTAAATTAAATGTTTAGTCCTACATAAGGGGCTGTTATCTTTAAGCTGCAGGAGCTAGGAAAACCTTATTACAGGCCCTGCCGATTCGAGGAGCTTGCTGCGCAAAATTGCTAATGGGGCCTGGGTTCTAATGACCTGTTTATTCCTGATTAAGGAAATGGTTGCTTCTGCCAATTGAATGGTTTACCCTCATTCGAGGCACTGTTTATTCCTGCGTTTTTGGAAATGATATTGCTGAGAAATGCAGTGTTTGTGCTCCTAATGAAATGCATAAGGAGTTAAGGCTGTAGTAACTTTGGAATTGCACTTAAGGAAATGCACATATTACAATAGGCCTATTTATTACTGCCTTATTTGAGGGAATGCTCTGCATAGGCCCAATTAAATGTGCAGGTCTGAGTCATGAAATGGTTGATCTATTATTAAATGTTTACTTCTGCTCAGAGAAAGGCTACCCTGATTGAAGGAAATGTTTGTTCTTACTTGATGAGATAGGTAATTCTGGCCTAATGAAATGTTTTACACTGGCTTCATAGGAAGTTCTACATCTGCTCAAGGAGAATGTTCTTTCTGGCCTACAGAAATGTATTGTAGCTTATAAAATGTGTAGCCCTAATCTAGGAAATGCTTATTCATACTAGGAGTGATTCCTAAAATGGTTATTCCTGATTAAGGAGTGGGTTATATCTGCACAAGGGGTTGTTTATTCTTAATGAAGTGTTTTCTCCCACTTAGTGCTGCATTTACTGAAATCCTTCAGTTACCTATTCACATGTTTACTGCTGTATAGCGGAACGTTATTTCTTTCCTGATTGGAACACTGAAATGTACCACTGAAATGTTGGTTCTTGTCAAATGAGCCGCTTACTCTTGGCTAAGTGCCTGGTTATTTTTCCTGAAATGGTTTAAGGAAATGTTCACCCTTGCTTGGTGAGAAGTGGGTAATATTCCTACAGATCTAACATGATGTAATGTCATTTAGTTGTCTTTTGTGATGTATTCCTTACAGGTGCTGACAAGAAGCAAGGACGGTCAGGCCTGTGGTTATCTACACTTGATATTATCTAATATTCAGATTAAATCTTATATTTAATATTTATTCACCTAGTATTTATTGCCAAGTGTTAAAATACATGTATTTGAAAGGAAAGCTAATAAGGTAATAATACTGTGAATTCTTGATTACCCTGACTCTGCTCAATATATAAAAGTTATTTAATTTTTATACACACTCACTGGAGTGGCGTCACTCATTGCGTGCCCAGTTTTCAGTCTCAGTGGTCGCGTGTGCTGTATGGTCGCTTTACACATAAGCTTTCGGATGCCTACCCGCTCGTGCCATGCTACCCTCGGGGAGCTGGTGACCCCAGTTCCAACATCCCTGATATCACTGCCCTATTGACTATGATTCCAGCTTCCGCGACTTGGTTCTCGGTGATTGACTTGAAGAATGCTTTCTTCAGCATCCCGATTGCCGAGGAGAGCAGGGATATTTTCGGCTTCTGTTTAGGAGGCCGAAGCTTCCGGTTCAAACGCGCTCCTCAAGGCTATTGTGAGAGTCCGTCAATCTATAGTCAGGCTTTAAAAACACAGCTTGATACGATTGTTTTACCTGATGGCGCTACCCTTATTCAGTACGTCGATGATTTGCTAATCATGACGACATCACGCAATCCTCGACAGCAAGGAACAAAGAACAGAACGCTAAACAACTATTATACTTATCTAAGCGGAAAATAAATCAGCAATTACATGCAGCCACATTGGTCAAATACCATAAAACTCTGCGCATCCCCAGGGGCCTACGAATTGCCCTTAAACCTTCACTGTGTAAGAACTCAAAGACATTCCAAGACAAATGGTATGCTATCTATACTACTATAATAAAGGAAAAACTTTCAGCCTTTGAGGCGGGTAAACTCGGGAACCACAGCGCCAATCCACACACCCGATGCACCGTTGGAATCGTCAGGGTGTGTAGATGGTTATAGGCTATATAACATTTTTTTAAAAACGTGATTTAAAAATTGAACAGTAAAAAAAAAAGTAGTCCCGGCCGCGACGTGCGTGCTCACGTCAGGAGCGCGGGGAGGAGCGCCGTCCAGGACCGCGACGAGGAGCAGCGGACATGGCGCAGGGGAGGAGCGGTGACGTTAGGAGCAGCGGACAGGCCAGCGGCGGTGCGAGCAGCGGACAGGCTGGAGGAGCGGCGGCTGAGGTAAGGGAGCGGCGGACATGGCGCGGGGGAGGAGCGGTGACGTGAGGAGCAGCGGACAGGCCAGCGTCGGTGCGTACAGCGGACAGGCGGGAGGAGCAGCGGCTCAGGTAAGGGGACCCATGTCGGGGCAGGCGGGGGTCGGGGCAGGCGGGGGACAGGCCGGGTGGGGGCCCGGGCTGCTGCACAATGTCGAGGCGGGCAAGCCTGTTGCACCCGGACAAGGTCGGGACGGGATGCTAGTCCTTAATAAGTGCAGCCTGGACCTAATTCTTTTAATAATAGAGGAGTTATCTACCATTATAATAGAATTAGAAAAAGAAATTTCAGAAACCACAGAAGAACTCACTAACAGTATGCCAACAGAGGAATGGGATATTTTCATTGCGGATATCAAACAACAACTTGAAAAACATCACAATGAAATCAACGACCAAAAAATCAGAAAATACAGGCGTGACACGCTAGATTATAAGCTGGGTGAGGTGTACACCTGGGCGGAGGTGTATGCCCAGAGACAAAGATCCCGCCCATATACACAGAATACTGACACTTCCTCCTCGGATAGTGATACAACAGGACGCCAACGCAGGGGGGCACAACAAAGTGGCCGCCCGTTGGGACCTCGACAAATTGAGACAACTCAAGAACAAACACCAAGTACATCAACTGGATCGATCCAAACACCTTTTTTAGTACAGGCAACAGAACAAGACGACCCAGGAGGGGTAAAACAAAAAGATGCACCACAAACAAGAAGTGCGACACTTCCAAAGGACAAGAAAAAGAAATAGATCTTGACAACCAATTAGTCATCAACATTTCTGACTACACTTTTATTAATCAAGAAATGAAATTATTACAGAAAGGCACAACATCCATACCAACCACCAAGTCAGATCTATTGGAATTAGAAATTTCCACATTCAAATTAACCAGAAAATTAAGACTTAGACATTTTTTTGAGAACATAATGACGCCCCAAGAAGAGAAAGCACCCGACCCATTGTCAGGTTTAAAAGTTTCCAGCATGTTTCAGGCTCCAGTGAGCCATGAAACTATAGACCTTTTCGAGCAACTTGTCAAAAAGGACCTATTGACAATCAACTACAAAAAAACAAGACATAGAAACAGGACTCCAAAATATCATGATAGACTCAGATCTCTGGCTAACAATGAAATGATAACTTGCACGAAAGCTGATAAGGGCGGCGCCTTAGTCGTCATGAATTCATTGATGTACCATCAGAAATTGAATGAACATGTGAGCGACACTACAACATATATGAAATTACCTGGAAATCCAACGCAAAAATTAGTCTAGTCTAGTCTGGATACTTGTATTGCGCAGCATATCACATCCCGAGGGAGTCTCATGGCGCATGCAGAAAATCCTGAGGATGGAGAGTGAGCCAAGGATGGAACTAGCAGAAGAGCCATGTTTTCAGTTTTTTGCGGAAAGTCATGTGTTCTGTTGTTGTACGTAGGCTGAAGGGAAGTTCATTCCAAAGAGATGGTGCCCTAAAAGAGAAGGCACGACCACCATTTCTAGCCGTTTGAACTCTGAGCGGCGTGAGTTGTGATTTGGTACTAGATCTCAGCTGTCGACCAGGCAGATACCATGTCAGTTTCTGGGTCCAGTATTTTGGTACTCGGCCGTACATGTTTTTATGAACCAGGCACATGGTCTTAAAGATAGTTCTTTTGTTAACAGGCAGCCAGTGTAGGGTTCTCAGGCATGGCAAAGAGGGGGATCGTCTGGGTAGGCCCAGAATGAGACGGGCGGCCGTGTTTTGAACGACCTGCAGTTTCCTGGTATGGCACTCGTTTATGGCAAGGAGCAAAGAATTGCCATAATCAAGCCGGTTTACTATGAGGCACTGGACCAGGATTCTGCGTGCTTCGATTGGTAACCATTTAAAGATCTTACGTAGGCTCCGCATAATTCCGAAACAGGTACCCACCGTATGATTCACTTGGTCTTTCATAGACAATTTGTTGTCTATGCGGAACCCTAGATTGCGGACTGATTCCTTTGGGACAGGACACTCCCCTAATTCCGAGGGCCACCAGTCAAGGGTCCAGTGTTCGTTCGCTCGCCCAAATAGCATTACTTCAGATTTGGTACCATTCAACTGGAGATGATTGTGGCCCATCCAATTTTTAACCTCTACCATGCACATTTTAAAGCGCCTTTTAGTGTCGTTTACATCAGGGCCGAGCGTGACCAGTATTTGCGTATCATCCGCGTAGGATAACACGTCAAACCCGAAAGCTCTGATCACGTTGGCCAGGGGAGCCATGTAAACATTAAAAAGTGAAGGGCTCAAAATAGGGCCCTGAGGCACACCTCTTGTGACGGGCAGGGTGCTAGCCAGAGTATTTTCAACCTGTAGTGTGGTTGTTCGGTTAGTCAGGTAGCTAATGAACCATTTTAAAACCTGCCCTCTGACACCACACTCCCACAGTCTACTAATTAAGATCTGGTGGGAGATGGTGTCGAAGGCGGCCGACAAATCTAAAAGGACAAGAATGGAGGATTTGCGTTTATCCAGTGCAAGCCTAATGTTGTCGACAACTTCAATCAGTGCTGTTTCCGTGCTGTGGGCAGCACGGAACCCTGATCATTGACAAAGCTTCAACATTGGGAATCATTGATCAAAGAACTAAGAATTTTCTTCTATTGTCACATCCAAGGAGTCCAACTATCTATGCTATGCCCAAAATCCATAAAGATTTAAGGAACCCACCAATCCGTCCGATTGTGTCTACGCGTGGAAGCATACATGAACCCGTGGGGCAATATTTAGATCGTTGGTTACAACCGACTGTACAATCTCTGGCAAGTTACATTCGTGAAACCACAGACTTTTTGTGCAAATTACAGAATCTGGTCATCGATCCGACTGAACCTTTATGGTTATGCACTGCGGATGTTAGTGCATTATACACTTCAATCCCACATTCAGGTGGAATAGAGGCTATGGAACAAGCCATTTTGAAATTAAATGCAGATGAACCCACAAAGTTATTTCTCATGGAACTAGTGATGTTTACACTTTACCAGAGCTATTTTAAACATCAGGATGACTGGTATCTGCAATTGGTAGGCACGAGTATGGGGAATTGCGCAGCTCCTGTCTACGCGAATATCTACATGGGTGAATTCGAGCAGAGGAACATATGGTCTAACCCCAATTGGAGTGACAACATTAAGATGTATGTACGTTTCATAGACGATTTGTTTATTGTTTGGAAAAACACCAGAAAAAGCTTAGAAGAAGCATTGGCCAACTTAAACATTGTCGATGAACGCATAAAATTCACTTGGAATATAAATAGAGAGTCCATTACCTTTTTGGATGTGAAAATTACATTAAAAGACAATGACATCATCACTGACCTATTTCGTAAGCCGACAGACAGAAACAATGTTTTACATTTTACTAGCTTTCATCAGGCTTCTCTGAAAAAACATTTGCCTAAATCCCAATTGCTGAGAGTCAAGCGCATCACGTCAGACCAAACCACAATGGAGACTCGCATGGATGAAATGGCGGAGAGATTCCGCTCAAGAGGATATCGGAATGAAATACTGGAGACTGCCAAAAATCAAGTTAAACTATTGGATCGCAAAGAACTTTTGTTTAAACCCACAACAAAATCCAAAACTGACAGGATGGTAGTGGTTTCTAAATTTTCCAATGTGAGTGCTACCTTTAGGAACATTGTCTTGAAACATTGGCCGTTATTACAACTAGAGACGGATTTCAAGGATATGTTTAAGCCTCCACCCTTGTTCGCTTATACTAGAGGGAAGAACTTAGGAGAAATTTTTAAACAAAAAAGGATAACCAATGTACCAACTCGTGGAACCAGACCTTGCAATAATTGCAATAATTGTCATAACATCATTTTGGGCAACAAAATTACACATCCAATGAAAGGATATGAATTGGCGACTAATGTAACAGCAACATGCGATACCAGCAATGTGATATATCTTTTGAAGTTCCCTTGTGGAAAAACTTACATTGGTAAGACAGAGAGAAAGATCAAGATACGTTTGAATGAACATAAGTCCAACATCCGCACTAAGAACCAAAAATCCACAGTAGCAATTCATTTCAATGAAATGAACCATTCTGTCTCTCAATTGAAATACATGATTTTGGAAGTGATCACAAAAATGGAAGGACGAGATAACAATAAGCTTCTACTTCAGAGGGAGAACTTCTGTATTTATAGACTTCAGTCCATGAAACCATATGGTTTAAATGAACGAATTGAATTTTCTTGCTATCTGTAATTGCTTAATTAATTCTGGACCTTATGGCTTTATAGTTCTGGACAGTTTCCTTGCAGTCCAAAAAAAAAACGATTAATTCATGAATTCATTTTATCAATACACACTGTTTTTTATTTAAACTGTGTATTTAACATCATTGTTTATTTAACATTTATGTTCTACAACCTTGTTCATCTGGATGACATTACTTTGTTTATTTCACAATTTCATTTCACTAGAGAGACAGTCCTGTTTCTATCCCGATGGTTCCGGTCACGTGATCGGGACATTAGTTCAATTTCATTGAATCGCGTTCTTCCGCGCGTTTCACTCACATCGGCAAAGCACTTTGGAATCTTGTCTGCATGTTATTCAACAGCTAATTGTAAGTAAACTCAGCAGTTCAGGCCTTGCGTAGCGTTTATATAATCTTCCGCGTAACCTTTTTATCGAGGCGGCTGCTTGGGACATTTATTCTACTTTGAACTAACATTACCTCAGCGGATTGGCGCATTACTTAAACATCACTTCAACCCCATGCAGCTTTTTAGAGCCATTATGTCCATTAGAACTGACACGCTCACAGCGTCCCGTTACATTTAGCTGATTTATTTGCAACTTAATTCGATCGTTTGTCACCCCTCTGCATTATGCATTTTAACCACCGTTTTAACCGCAGACATAGCTTTATTGAACTGTTATCTAGATAAGCTCGATTTGTTTAAAGCGCGATCACACACTTCACTGATTCACTCTGCTTTCAGTTTGATTCACGTGACATTTTTTAACTACCACATTGAACAGATATAATCCTTATACGATGGTTTCAGCACTCACTAGTTAAACATGTATGAATAATTTTTAACACTACCTGCTGACACATGCATTATGTTTGATTTAATTCCATATCACATTTGTGAACTTGTTTATTATGCTTTAATATATTTTATGCATGAATAGTTACGGGTATTATATGTCGTCTTTCAGATGCTCCCAGAAGAAGGGCACTGCCCGAAATGCATCGGAGCGGGAAGAAATCATGAATAATATGATGAATTGTACTGAATATGTGAAGCAACATATCCACTTGGATTAAAACAAAATTTTAACTTGATTGAAATATCTAATTTTTTGGAAAAGAAAGATTAGGAGGTATCAAACCCCTTTACCCAGGTGTGCCCTAAGGGATGCCATCAATTTTCAATTGAAAGCACGCTCTTTTCTGTTTCTGCACTCGTCCCTTGGGCAGAGGACGACACTTTAGGAGCACCCATCCTAAGATTGAACTTTTATTGAAATCTTATACACTTAAGGCTGTGCGCCAGTCCCACAAACTGAACATTGAAATTTGTAAAGAAGCCACCTTGTCGTTGTTGCGTCATTTGTCTGATTTACACCACAAAGTGTCTCTTTCAAAACTGCAATATTGTCGACAAGAAGTGACCTACTTAGGTCATCTCTTATCGAAGGAGGGAAGGAAACTGACCTCAGAAAGAATTCAGGCAATTGCAAAATTGAGTGTGCCAATGACACAGAGAGAAGTACGTGCTTTCTTGGGTATTACATCATATTGCAGACAATGGATACCAAATTTTTCTTTGCTGGCCAAACCTTTGGTAGCATTGACCTGTAAAGATACACCGAATCCCCTTCCGTGGTCTGAAGATTGTCAGATAAGTTTTTCCGAATTGCGTGATGCATTGTGTTCGGCCCCTGTGTTGGGTACCCCCGACTACAGTAAGCCCTTTACACTGTATGTCCATGAGAAAGAAGGATGTGCATTGTCAGTGCTGACACAGTCTTTTGGGGACAAGCAGCGTCCATGCGCGTATTTGTCATCGACTTTGGATCCGGTAGCTAGAGCGTTGCCGAGTTGGTTGAGAGCCACAGCGGCAGCAGCTGTTTCTAGTCGACAGTCTGCTGGTTTGGTGATGAATAATACATTGATCGTGATGGTTCCACATGCAGTGGATACTTTACTTGACAGAACCAAGACACAGCACTTAACTAGTGCTCGATTGTCAGGTTACGAGTTGACACTCCTAGCGAGTCATGTGCACATAAAAAGGTGCAATACGTTGTTGCCGATTGTAGCAGAGACAGATGTTTCTGAACAGCATGATTGCTTTCTCAGGACAGAAGAAGAAACGAAAGGGAGAGTAGATCTTAAGGACACTCCTCTTGTGAAGTGTGATGGTACCTTATGGGTGGATGGTTCATGCTTCAAGCTTCCGAATGGTGATACGACTGCGGCATATGCTGTCACGACTTTGCATACGATTGTTGAAACTGCACGTATTCCACATAATTCAGCTCAAGCAGCGGAGTAGATTGCACTTACGAGAGAGCGTGTGTGTTATCAAAAGGAATGAAAGTGACCATATATACTGACAGCCAGTATGCGTTTGGTGTGGCTCATATTTTGGACGATTGTGGAAAGAACGTGGGTTCTGACTTCGCATGGAGCTAAGATACAGCATGGTCGGTTGGTGAATGAGCTTCTTGGGTCACTGACTTTGCCATTACAAGTTGCGATTGTGAAATGCAGTGCACACAAGAAGGTTACTGATGATGTTGGTCGTGGCAATGCATTTGCTGACGAAGTCGCAAAAGAAACAGCAAGGGATGTGATGAGTCGAATGTATGTTGCAGGCCCTGCAAGATGGGTTGGTGACGTTAGAATGTGTGAAGATACGATAGAGAGTGTGAAGTCTATTCAAGCTGAAGCTACAGAGAAAGAGTTGAGTGTGTGGAGAGAGAGTACGGGTAAATTGGATGCAAATGGTTGTTGGGTTGAATTGTCAGAGCATCAGCGATGGTTGCTACCCGATGCGTATGTGCCGAAGGGATGATAGAGGTAGCCGAATGGATGAAGAACAGCCGCCTGAAACTGAACTCGGACAAGACGGAAGTCCTCATCCTGGGATCCTAACCCTCCGCCTGGGACGACTCCTGGTGGCCCCCCGCCCTGGGCAAGGCACCCCAACCTACAGACCACGCACGCAACCTGGGCTTCATCCTGGACTCCTCCCTCTCCATGACCAGACAAGTCAACGCCGTCTCCTCGTCGTGCTTCAACATCCTGCGCATGCTACGTAAGATCTTCCGGTGGATCCCCACCGAGACCAGGAAGACGGTCACCCAGGCCCTCATCACCAGCCGTCTGGACTACGACAACTCCCTTTACGCCGGAACCACCGCCAAACTCCAGAAGAGACTCCAGCGGATCCAGAACGCCTCAGCACGTCTCATCCTGGACATCCCCCGTCGCAGCCACATCTCTGGACACCTGAGAGACCTGCACTGGCTCCCGGTCAACAAGAGAATCACCTTCCGACTCCTCACCCACGCACACAAAGCCCTACACAACCAAGGCCCGGGATACCTCAACAGCCGCCTCAACTTCTATGCTCCCAAACGCCAGCTTCGATCGACCGGCCACGCCCTCGCCGCCGTCCCCCGCATCCGAAGAGCCACCACAGGAGGACGGTCCTTCTCCTACCTCGCCGCCAAGACATGGAACTCCCTCCCGACCCACCTCCGCCGGACCCAGGACCACCTCGCCTTCAGGAAGCAACTCAAGACCTGGCTGTTCGAGCAGTAGCGGACCCCCCCTCCCTAGCACCTTGAGACCCTTTGGGTGAGTAGTGCGCTTTATAAATGCCGTGATTGATTGATTGATTGCAGTGGTTACAATGGCCCATGGAATGGCTCATATCAGTATGAAAGGGATTTGTAAGTTGTTGGCTCCAGTATGGCAAAATGCTGGAATTCCTAAGTGTGCAGAGAATGTGGTCAAGAATTGCATGGTGTGTCTGAAATACAATCCTGGTAGGGGAACCCCAACTCCAGCTGGTCATTTTGCGCCTCCAACGTATCCGTTCGAGGTTTTGCAGCTAGATTTCATCCACATGGAAAGGTGCAACAATTTGAAATACGTACTCGTTGTTGTTTGTGCCTTTTCAAGATGGGTAGAAGCATATCCCCTGAAAGATAACACTGCTTTATCCACAGCTAAAGCCCTTGTCAAAGAATTTTTCCCTAGGTTTGGTTTGCCGAGAATGGTCTGGAGTGATAACGGGAGTGAATTTGTGGGTCGAGTGATGAAGAAAGTATGTGAAGGGCTAGGAATCCAGCAAAAATTTCACGCTGCAAATCACCCCAATCAGCTGGACTAGTAGAATGCTACAATGGAACACTAAAACTTAAACTGGCCAAGATACAAGCAAGCACTGGCCTAAAATGGCCCGATGCTTTACCATTAGCACTCCTATCAACAAGAATGACTGTGCATTCGCTAGTGGGACTTAGTCCTTACGAAATTGTGTTCGGCCGCCCGGCCAACATATGGGGAGTGCCAAGGCCGACAAAATTCAGTGAGATTGAACACCCTGTACTGCTTGATTACTTGTATGATTTGACGGCTAAATTGCGTGTTTTACACCAACAGGTTCATGATACTCTGCCTCAAGCTTCTGAAGATCCAGGTCACATCATCGATCCTGGCTCATGGGTCTTGGTGAAAAATTTCCAGCGGACAAAGAACGATCAGCCCCCAGGCCCCCACCTAGTCCTGCTATCAACAAGATCCGCAGTACGAGTGGAAGGGAAGAAGCACTGGATCCACGGTGTACATTGTAAGAGGGTCCCTTTGCCTCTGCCGTACGACCGGTGGGTCCAGGAGGGTATCGCTGACTCAAAGACTGAGACTGTGCCTCATTTTCTGCCTTTCAGCAATGCACGTGTAAAAGGAACGAATTCTGAACGTGAAAGTGACAATCTTTTGCAAGAAGCTGTGCCACCTTCAATTCGATTGGACACTACAGAGCCTGAACTTTTGTTCCAGGACAAGACATTATCTGGAAAAAGCCGTTATAATCTGAGGCCGAGAACTATGGACAAATAAACCCTTTTCTTTGCTATTTTTGAAAGTGTAGCTCTCTCATCTGAGAAACTTTTTTATTTTTGTTTTTTTAACCACCATCCGGGTTCAGCTGTAGGGTCGTGGGCGACAAGTCTTTGGAGTGCAAGCCGAAGACACAAGGTTGACGGTTCTGGTTGGTCCTTGGGAGTTCCCTGGACTGACAGGCGCATTCCTTAGCACGGAACACCCTACCTTCGCGAGCAGCACGGTTAGAGGATGGAGTTTTTCGAGAGGGAGAGACCTGCCAAAGAGATGAGCTTTAAAGCCAAAATGTGTATAATGATGACCAAGTAACGTTTTTTGATATTATGCATTTTCATGTTGTTTAGTGTAATGATGTTTTTAATAGGATATGTCTTATTCTCTTTCCGAGTGACATTTCCACCCACTACACAGCCCATACCTCCTTCTACTGTTTCCTCGCATTCTTTTCACCCTCTACCTGAACATGAGTCCGTTAGAAGATTAGAGTTCGTTAATAACTCCTTCGTTCAGCTTTTGCACCAACACCAATTAGTAGTGAACACGACTAACTGTTGGGTGTGTGGTCTTATGCCTCATACTACTGATAAAGGTATCCCTTATCTGGTCCTGCCTTTCAGCCATAATGGTTCTGTGTGGGCATACAGAACAATGTTCATCTATGCTCATGAAGTCCACCCCCTACGTTCTGTAAAAGATAATCCAAAGAATAGTGCTCTAGTTAAGGGTATAGTAGATATGATTAGAGAAGCTACTTCCTATGAGACTATCCCGAGAGATGAGACACTAGCGTATATTGGATGGAACGTGACCGGATATGGAGTTACTCTGAATGAGAACCAGCGAGCAAAGAGATCCTCCCCGATTTGGATTGTACCCCATCAGGGTCACCTATGTCTGCAAGGTAATGGCAAGAATCCCAGAGCTCAGTTAGGGAAGAGTATCTGTACTTAGACATATGTTTTTGCGTCTCAGACTTCCCCTTCGTTCCTAGCAGCTAGGGGTACCTATTTCATCTGTCATGATAGAGCCTACACATGGTTGCCCCCTGACTTCTCGGGCACATGTTTTGTTTCGTTCCTGTTGCCTCCCACCTACACAGCTGTGGCAGATTACCACAAGACAAGGGTAGTTAGAGGTGTCTTCAGCAAGGAAGACACTGCAGGACAAGAATTGGGAGATTTCTTGAAGGGTTTTCTGCCGTTTTGGGGACCTATGGTTAACAGCAGGAACATAAGGCAATTAACGAGGGTGGTTGAGTCCACCGTGGTTGAAACTGCCGGTGCCCTTAGTAACTTGACTGCTGAGCTCCAGTCGGATCGTCTTATGACTCTTCAGAACAGAGTTGCGTTAGATGTCATACTTGCAGACCGAGGTGGGGTATGTAAAGTGATCCAATCAAGTTGCTGTGTTTTCATTCCAGATAACGCTCCGTCAGTGCACCAAGCCATTTCCAAACTGCAGAAGATCTCCGAATCTATTCATGTGGATAAAGGAGATTGGTCGTTGATGGGGTGGTTCTGGGAACTAATATCCGTCTGGGGATGGAAGATTTTGATGGTCATTGAGATGATCTTAGCCATTCTTTTCCTGTTCTGTCTGTGCGTACAGTGTGCTCCTGCTATATGTGGCCTCTTTGCTACATCGTGTGTAAGGAAACCTGTATCGAGGGACGAGCTAAGTAATAGGATGATGCTACAGCAACATCTCAATGAATTTATGAATATAGACCTGGACTCAGATTAGCGTGAGTATAGGTTATTGCCTATGTAAGGGCAAAAGGAGGGTCTGTGGTACTGAAATTCTTTACCCGTGTTATAAAAGTCGTCGAATCATGACAATTTTGGTAACATCAGACCGAAAATGACAAGAGTAAGGTGTGCAAGTATTTTTCGTCACGTTGGAGTGGCGAGATCACCATTAAATCAGGGATTCCGTCCTGAACCCTCGGGTTCCATTTTGTGCATGGCAGCCATTTTGTGGTTGCCCTCACATAGGCCGATGACTAAGACCGAAATGAGTCTTTTGGGACACGTACACCTTTAGCTGACTTCTGTGTGACCTGGGCAAGCTGACTCCACTAATTAGCAAAAGAATACAAAGTTCCCCCGGGAAAACTAAAGAGGTATGTGTGTGTAAATGTGGGAGTAGAACAGAAGCAGGGAACGGGGTGTTCCCTTGTTGGAACTAGAAGACCTCACACACCCAGAAACCTAGGTGTCATGCTTCATCATTGGTCTCCTGCTCCTCGTCAGACTGGCGCTGCAATGTCCGACGGGCGCCGTAGGCGCTCTTTGTTGGAGATCTTTTGTTCCAGCCAATGGTTGAGTGCGTGTGAGGGGTCTGGTAAAGGTGTAGTCGTGAGGGAGTAGTGAGATTAAAAGAAGGTGGGTCAGTCCACAAGGGACTTATTTCACGTGGCTGACTCCCTTTAGTTAAAATGGTGGGAGGGGAGATAGGAACTGTGCGGGGCACAGTGGGCTAACTCAACCCTCTAAATAGGTCGACATGTTTCTTGCCTAACTGGCAATTCTTCAGGACCTCGGGTGCTAGGTACTAAACAGGGGGAAAAATACACAATAAAATAAAGGAGATAGAGACAACCTCACTCGGTCAATCAGGGAGCAGGCCAAGTGGTCCTGCTCTAGTGTGGAGACCCTAAGAGTATCACTAAAGGGCCCCGCAGTCTGTTCCCGTGGGGCTGCTCGCTAAGGTAAGGTACCTGAAGCACGAACAGCCTGGGTGTGAAACCTACCCCCACGCAAAGCGCCCCGTCGACTCCACTGCCTGAAGCCAAACCTGTTCGGCCAGTTCCTTTCCCAGTGGCCGATCGAGATTGGTATCAAGGCACAGCATACCATAAAACCTTTCATCGCATACAAACCATGCCTAATCTTACACACACCTGTCTCTGTTTCTTTCTTTATGACCTGCTTTACGATGAGGAGGTGCCTGATTTTATTAGGGGTCCGTCCGATATCTGATGAAAATACTGGGCCTTGCCGACTAATTGATTGTGGGTTGGACAAACTGAAAATAGGCTTGTCATCATGAATCTGTTTTTCTTTGTCGTGAAAATATGTGAATGGTCAACTGTAAAATAAGGAATGTTTGCCTAAAGCATAATATTTTGTATAAAAAGGGATGGCTGGCTTTGTAAGATTGAGCAGTCTCCTGAGAATATACACCGTGTTGTACTTCTAGGATTCCTGTTACTGGCTGCAGCCAATAAATTCGATCTTTGACTTCACCAAGAAGACTCTGCGTTTCTGTAGTCTGAAACAGGAAGAACTGTGAAGTCTTAGGGTGTGTCCCCTGGCACCGCTGGGTTCTGAAAAACCCAGTATTTCAGTCTGAAAAGACCACACCCAGGATAGCAGGGTGGATCTTGGGGCTGGAAGGGTACAATTACGATGTTAAATACATGGCAGGTTCAAAAAATGTGGTGGCGGAGACTTCCTCTCTCATTCACCTGTAAATGTTGAAGACGATTCATCTCATGTTGAAACCGATGATGTAATCTTGAATGTATTCTGTCTAAAAAAAGAAGAATGGGAAGAGTGTGTATGCAATGATGAGGAAATGAAAATTCTCAAAAAACTGATTGCCCAATGGTGGCCCAATGCAAAAAGTAAAATTCCATCTTCTTTGAGCGGGTTTTCGGATGTAAAACTAGAACTAAATATACAAGAGGGGACGGTGTGTAGGGGAGAGAAAATGTTTCCACCCATAGCACTTAGGCAGAAAATCGTGGATCTTGCCCATATTGGTCTCCTGGGGCGCAGACTCACCAAAAACAAAATAAGATTGGACTACTGGTGGCCGGGGATGGATACCATGGCAGAGAGAATGGTAAGGGACTGTCTAGAATGTAGCCGTTCAGACAAAATACAACATACTAGGAAACACCCCCCCTGTCGCCTGTCACCGTGCCAGATAAACCATGGTCCAAACTAGCGCTGGACATCATTGGGCCACTCAAACTTAAATCCTTAAAGGAACGGTTCCTGTTAGTCATGGTGTACTACCACACTAAGTGGGTGGTCTACAAGGGTGTGCACCAAATTGACACTAAAGCATTGATAACGTTTCTGAAGGATGTCTTCTTTGAGGAAGGAATCCCAGATACCTTGGTAACCGATAATGGGGTACAGTTTACTTCAGAGAACATGACCAAATTCATCTCCTAAATGGACATTACCCACAACAATACGGCCCTATATTGTCCCCGCGCCAACGGGTTGGTAGAACGCATGAATCGCATGATAAAAGAGTGTTTACAACAGGCAGAGATCTTAGGTATTTCCGCCGAGGACACATTGCAAAACACAATGTGGGCCTATCGCACTACCCCCAACTTGGTCACTGGGGTGTCCCCCTTCAGTTCCCTTAAGGGCAGAGTTCCCAAAACTAGGCTTTTTCCATACCCTTACAAGAGAGAACACCTGCACTGTAAATCGTGACAAGATTAGGGAAAGGATTGTCAGTCATCAAGCCAAGTACAAGGACAGATATGACGCCAATAAAAACACAAGGCCCAGCACGGTCAAGGAAGGGGATTGGGTCTGGGTAGATCTCCCCGAACAATGCAGGAGGGAGGCCACAAAATTGTCAGAACCCATGAAGGTAATCAAAGCAGGAAGGAATGTAGTTATGCTGACTAACGGGCAAACTTGAAGCCTGGACAGAATAGTCCCACACAGGGAGGTACCTATGCCACAGGGCAACGCTCCAATTGGGGGAAATGCTAATGTAGCCTGTAGGAGATCAGCAAGACATGGGCGAGAGACTACTGTTTTATTTAAACCTGCATGGTAATACCGCATTGCATTTCTGTTATATGCCTACCTCAGCAGGCATCATTGTTGTTTTATAAGCATATTGTTTCCCATGTTTCCCTTCTCTCTCTCCCAAGTTGAGGAGATGTGTTGTAATCTATACTTGTTTTGCCCCGTTCCCTCCCTCCTCCCTCTTTTCGCTTGGTACGTGACAGCCTGGCATGCACAAACATTCCACAGCTGACTGGAAACTGTGATGGTGTATAGAGGCAATAAAGAAGACTTCTACAATTACCGTGTCTGCCTCCTCTTGCAACACATACCCTAGAGTCTGAGACAGCAAGTCAATGAACGTGTTCATGAAGGACATCAAGGCATTGTCACCCTAAAAGAGCCCTGAGAGAGGGAGTGTGGTTCCCTCGCTTGGACAAGAGAGTTGAGAGGGAATTAGAGGAGTGTTGTTTATGTAATTGCCTTTCTCCTCAAGTGACCCAGCACCCATTAACCACGTCCGATCTTTCTACACATGTGTGGGAAAGAAAGGCCATAAACTTCTTTGAGCCCCTAGAGAATGGACATCATTTATTGGTGATCATTGATCAGTATTGCCGTTTTCCTCTGGTGGAGGAAATGTCATCTATAACCCATGACAAAGTCATTGACTGGCTGGACGATATATTTGCAGTGTGGGGCATACCAGATGTCCTTAGTTCAATAGCAGGGAATTTAAGGAGTTTTTGTCCAGGCTCCATGTAAAGCATCAAAAAAGTAGACCCTTCCGGCCGCAGGCTAAAGGTGTCGTGGAACATTTTACGGGAACTCTGAAACAAGGGATCCAGCATGCATCGATGGAGGGAATTGAGCTGAGTCAAGCCTTAAGTCAAGCCCTCTGTGCCTATCATTTGACTCTTCACTCCACCACCGGTGAAAGTCCTGGCACCCTGAAGTTTGGGAAAGCTATAAGAACCAAATTACCACAGAGACTACTGTATGAATGCGAGATTATGAAGAGGTTTGTGCTACTGATGCTGCTCCAGAACGCAAGATGAAGACAGGAGATCTTCTTTGACGAAGGATACTGGTTCTTGTCAAACAAAAAAGGACACGAAAAACAGATCCTCCGATTGTTGTTGGAACTCAGAAAGTTGTGATGTGCAAAGAACACATGATAAAGGCACAACGTCCAGGCAAATCTATCACAAGGGGCTCATCACATTTCAGACATTATCTTGACAATCATTTGTCCCTGTAATCCCAGATAAGGCTGCCCCACCTGAAGGTCCAGAACAGACACTAGATTCCATACTTTTGTTGTCCACTCCAGGTACAGTTCAACTTCCTCATACCACGTGGTCTGGCCGAACTGCGCAAGCACCTCAACAACTTATCGAACAAATATAATGCTGCATTTGTTTATTTAACAAGGGGGCTATTTAGGGCCTCATATACGAGGTTTTGGCGCAGGGCAGCGCCGCAAGGAATCTTGCTGCAATGCCCTGCCCTAAAGGACAGGTATGCGCTCTTTCTCTGAGATACGGTGCATTCCTGTCCTTTTACCCTGAGCTGGTGCACAATGGGCTCCCATGCACCAATGCAGGAACCCTTGTGCCATGGTGCAAGGGGCCCGGTATTGCAGGGAGAATTATTTTTGGTGCAGGAAGGCACACCTTCCTACACTAAAGAAATCACAAGTCGTTTTCCTCTTTCTATGTATGCAGCACATATGGAAAAAGGAAAGACGAGGAGAAATAAAGGTATTTCTCCTCGTTGCACCTCTCCTATTCCTCCCCTGGGAGGCGTAGGAATCTGACGCATTCCCAGGTTTGCGAAACCTTCAAAATCCGGGAATGTGTCAGAATCCATGAGTGTTGCATGCGAACCCCCACAGCAACACCCAAGGAACACCCCTTTCACAAACAGTAATGCTTGAATGGGGACCATATCTACAAGGCCATGAAAAGGCCACATAAAGTGGTTTTGCGTAGCCTTGTAAGTATGGGCCTGCAGCCTGCACGCCGGTGCGTCAACAACAGTGATGCACCGGCCCTACAAGCCGTTTGTAGATATGCCCCCAAGTGTCTTAGGGTGTGTGCACTAGGACCCCACAGCCCAAGGCGGACTCAATGAAAGAATTATGTCATCATTTGGGAGGGGTTAAGGTGTGGCTATGAGCAGTTATGAGGTAATGAGAAGTTCAGTTTGAATGCTGCACACTGATAAATGAAGATGTTGGTAACGAGCTCCGTGTGGCGTGTTGTGCATGCTCCCAGGCTGGGCAGGACACGACAACTTCAAAGACGAATCGGTGAGAAGGAAAAGAAATTTACAGGCTGAATATTTTTTCCCTGTGGGTGATTGAAACTTCCATTGTAGATTTTGATTCGGTCTGTAACCCAAACCCACACCCAATGTCAGCTACAAGTGCAAGAGGTAAATATATTGTTTCAAACTTTATTAGCAGCCGATAGGACGAATGGCCATCGCTACAGTGTGCTGTAAAAGAACAAGTTTGCAGTCCTAGAAATCAGGACCAAGAAAATTAATCCACTAAGAACTATCAGCCGCCATTACCAAGCATGGCCAACCACTACGGCTACAACACCATCTCATGGAAAATAACAGACTAGGGAGTTAAAATAAAACCCTACGTGAACTAATAATAACATTAATTATTAAACTCTTTAAAAATATAAATATATTTTCTTTACTGCTAAAAAGTTCATAAATCAGTAGAGAAAAAATATTTTGATAACCTTTAAATTTGAAAATTATTTTAAAATTTATATTTGTTAAAATAATTACATTTTTTTCATTAATTACATATGGTAGTTTCAATAATGTTTAATATATATTACGAATATTTCAATTATTTTACTTTGGGAAGATTTGTTCTATTAATTTATACGTATTATTTTGTTTTAATTTAATATATTCAAATTAATAATTCAATTTTTTAATTTCAAGTTACGTTAGTATTGCTGTCACCTTTTTTATATTGGTCTACATTGAAACTACATATATAAAATAATTTGTCGTTAAAATTTTTGTGTGGTTTTATTTTCCAATTTTTAAATATATCACACTTTAAGTTGTCCCGATAGTTTCCCAAAGGAAGATCTCTGCCACAAGTTACTAGTAGTTACTTTACACTTGTAAATTAGGCTCCACCCCCTGAATTCAGGGCGTGCATACATGTAAGTCTATAGTCTGGAGTAGTTTTACACTCATAAATGGTGACTGGTCAAAGGTAAATTTATTCAGATGGAAGTTTACCTTCGTGAGAACCCCCTAAATGCACAGAAAGCGAATTTCCTTGAATTAAACCCAGTTTGGAATCGGATTAAATGAAGCCCATTTTCTGCATATTACACACACCGATGTGTTCAGGGTTATTATATGTAAGACTGTAACTTTCACTTCCTAAAAGTAAACAATTTTATGAAGAAGTGAGGAATAACAAAAGTACTAATTGTGTAGATCACACGGACAGCCGCTTCAAAACAAACTGCTGAGGTGGCGATGTACACGTACTAAAAGGCGGCCTGTTTCACACCATATGCAACTTGGCGCACATTAGCGCACTCGGGCACAATAGGTGGTGGTGCCTCGTGGCCAGTACTGAGACGCCCCGAGGTTCAGAGACAACCTCAGATTGGTAAATGGCAAGAGAGGCAAGGAAAGGGAGTGAGCAGGGCAGGGGAGATTTGGAGAGAGAGAGAGAGAAAGGGGAGGATGGTGGGAAAGAAGTGAAAGGAATTTGGAACAAGCTGATATGAAGTTTGGAAGAATTGAAATGAGATACATAAAAAGGAGATAAGTCAGTTACGTTTAGTAAGTAAGGGAGAAATAGCAAGAGAGCTCGGGTGGGGAGGGATGTGTTCGTGGGAGAAATAAAGTGGAAAGAGAAAATGAGATGAAGGGAACTAAAGTGTTGGCAGAAATGAATAGGAGAGAGGAGAGGGCGGGAGACTGGAGTTTGAGAGGAGGGTGGGCGAGGGATAAGTGAGAAGGGGAGAGGAGAGGGCGGTAGACTGGAGTTTGAGAGGAGGGTGGGCGAGGGATAAGTGAGAAGGGGAGAGGAGAGGGCGGGAGACTGGAGTTTGAGAGGAGGGTGGGCGAGGGATAAGTGAGTAGGAGAGAGGAGAGGGTGGGAGACTGGAGTTTGAGAGGAGGGTGGGCGAGGGATAAGTGAGTAGGAGAGAGGAGAGGGCGGGAGACTGGAGTTTGAGAGGAGGGTGGGCGAGGGATAAGTGAGAAGGGGAGAGGAGAGGGCGGGAGACTGGAGTTTGAGAGGAGGGTGGGCGAGGGATAAGTGAGAAGGGGAGAGGAGAGGGCGGGAGACTGGAGTTTGAGAGGAGGGTGGGAGAGGGATAAGTGAGAAGGGGAGAGGAGAGGGCGGGAGACTGGAGTTTGAGAGGAGGGTGGGAGAGGGATAAGTGAGAAGGGGAGAGGAGAGGGTGGGAGACTGGAGTTTGAGAGGAGGGTGGGCGAGGGATAAGTGAGAAGGAGAGAGGAGAGGGCGGGAGACTGGAGTTTGAGAGGAGGGTGGGAGAGGGATAAGTGAGTAGGAGAGAGGAGAGGGCGGGAGACTGGAGTTTGAGAGGAGGGTGGGCGAGGGATAAGTGAGTAGGAGAGAGGAGAGGGCGGGAGACTGGAGTTTGAGAGGAGGGTGGGCGAGGGATAAGTGAGTAGGAGAGAGGAGAGGGTGGGAGACTGGAGTTTGAGAGGAGGGTGGGCGAGGGATAAGTGAGTAGGAGAGAGGAGAGGGCGGGAGACTGGAGTTTGAGAGGAGGGTGGGCGAGGGATAAGTGAGAAGGGGAGAGGAGAGGGTGGGAGACTGGAGTTTGAGAGGAGGGTGGGCGAGGGATAAGTGAGTAGGAGAGAGGAGAGGGCGGGAGACTGGAGTTTGAGAGGAGGGTGGGCGAGGGATAAGTGAGAAGGGGAGAGGAGAGGGCGGGAGACTGGAGTTTGAGAGGAGGGTGGGCGAGGGATAAGTGAGAAGGGGAGAGGAGAGGGCGGGAGACTGGAGTTTGAGAGGAGGGTGGGCGAGGGATAAGTGAGAAGGGGAGAGGAGAGGGTGGGAGACTGGAGTTTGAGAGGAGGGTGGGCGAGGGATAAGTGAGTAGGAGAGAGGAGAGGGCGGGAGACTGGAGTTTGAGAGGAGGGTGGGCGAGGGATAAGTGAGTAGGAGAGAGGAGACGGCGGTAGACTGGAGTTTGAGAGGAGGGTGGGCGAGGGATAAGTGAGAAGGGGAGAGGAGAGGGCGGGAGACTGGAGTTTGAGAGGAGGGTGGGCGAGGGATAAGAAGAAGGGGGTAGGAGAGCCAAGAGAAGGTGGTAGGAAGAAAGGGAAAGGCCACCCAGAGGAAAGAGCTGCAGACATCTGTGGCTAGGATGAAGAAGAGAATGCAGAGCAATGGCGGTGTCAGGGGGTAGAGAGATGGGGTGGGGGATTCAGAGAAAGAGAAGGCGGTTCAAGAGAGTGAAGATGTGGGGCCGTTGAGAATAGTCCAGGAGAGAAAGGGTGGAGCGGAGAGAAGGTAAAGGAGAGAGGAGGAAAGGGAGCAGGGATTGGAGGATGGAGAGAAGTGTGCAAGTCGGGCAAATATCAGGTGATATGGGAGCGGTGGGGGGTAGGAAAGAGGGCGCGAGCGGGTGGGGGCAGAGGTGGGGAGACTGGAGACTTGTGCTGGAGCGAAGAGCTAAGCAGGGGGTGAATGGAAAGAAGTGGGGAGGACTGTAGAAGTTATTGTGCAATCTTTCAATAAATGTATTCTATTTGGAGACGGGACAGTTCAAATGTTGCTGCTCCGTGCGGCGCGGCTCATATGCACACTACTTGTTCTCCTGGGAACCTGTGTGTGAACATTGTAAAACATCTGGACATGCCGCGGGCTGATACCGAGAGGCGTGGCAGCTCTGGGAGCCGAGACCTGAAGGGGCTGCGGGATACCCCCGCACCGACCCACGCACTCTTTCTGTGTGTTATGAGTTCTGCCGAAGACCCTACAGCGACCTCCAGCCAGACATAATAAATAATAAAAAGCTCAAGACGAGTCTTTGGACCGCTGTAGAGAAACTCTGACGGATCACCCCCTCTCTGCAGCTCAGCGAGCGCTCCTCTGCAGGGGGGCGTCCCAGAGCCACAAGAGAGGGCGCCTAAAGACAGAATGGAAACGCAAGGGCGGTTGACGCTGTACAAAGTAAACACACAGCATACCTGTGTGCGAGGACAGAAAGCAGGGCAGGACCCCCACAGTCATGAATGCGGCTGGACGCAGCGCTAGGAGCTGGGAGGGGCACCTGAGCGCTATCCACTCAGGCCGCCTCTCAGCGCTACTCACCTCCTGCTGCAGCGGGGTTTGTATCTTGAGCCTGGAAGCCGTGAGTGCAGCGCTGGGCTCGAGACCTAGAGCCTGGAAGCCGTGAGTGCAGCGCTGGGCGTCGAGTCCTAGAGCCTGGAAGCCCTGAGTGCAGCGCTGGGCGTCGAGTGTCTGCTTATGAGCTCCAGGGAAGGTTTAAAGCTCCTCACAGAGGTGAAAGCGAAAGAGAGAGAGAGAGGTTCAGGACAAAGGGCGTTTATTGCTGCTCTCTGCCCTGGTACTAAACAGAGCCCCAGTAACTTATTATTGATCTATTACAAGGAAACGTATCTGTGCAAGCAGCATCGGCAGATTGTAAACGAGCCTGAGAAGGGTGTGGCAAACACGCTACTGAGCCCAGACCTCGACAGTTTCTGAAGAAAGAAACTGCTGTGTTTTTAAACATTAAAGTATACACAAATGTGATGAATGGAGTGCTTGAATTAATCTCAGCCACTGGAAAATACTGGGGTTGAGTCCCAATAAATTGTTATTTTGTACACCATGTCAAATCAGTTTGGACCCAGACGTGGGTCTCCGCTCACTGTGCCGCTGGAACTAAGCTATACCTGGTTGAAGAGCCCTAACTAGGGATTGATTGGTCTGTGGGAGGGCAGGCCAGATAAACAGACTTGTGGAGGCTGTATACATTTCTTAACCACACGGGTGCTCATGACGAGAGGCACGGTGGCCGTGTGCTCATGACTGTTATGTCTTTGAGCACTCTAGTAGCTGGGCATGGGTGGAGTCATGGGGTGGAGGAAGAGGCGGGGCACGAACAGGAAAGGGTTAGTTAGAGTAGGGACAGGGACGAGAAAGGAGTGTGTTAATAAAGCTCCTTGAACATCAAGTAGTGTCTGTCATTATTGCATGCTGGCGACGAGGGTGGGATGAAGTAACCTGCCATCCCCACATTGAGGAAACGAGTGCCCTGTCCCTGGGCAGCACCGAGAAGTAGTCGTGTCGCGACATGTGTGCCCCCAAAGAAGATCGCCGCCTGAGGACCCAGGCCAGCGACAGCTGCGACAGCTCCACGATCCGTCGATCGTGTGGAGCGCTGCCGAGTGAGTGCTAAAATAAGTTTGCTGCCGAGAAGTCACTTCACGCCAAAACGGAAGCTCACCCCAGATGCGTGCAACTTGGCAAGGCGTCGGAAGTGACAGCGAGCGAAGCAACAGAATCGCGAGCCCACTGTGACCCCTTCGTGAAGAAGTTCCAGAGAAAGCAAGTAGAGCGCGGCTGCTACAGTGCTACTGACAAGATCGGCGATCCGGTGAGTCTCAGTAACTGGATCGAAGCGAGGGGAATGAATGAGGTTGAAATCTCGCGGGAGCCGAGATTTCACTAGCGGCGGCCATCTTGAAGTCAGGCAGCCCGCAGGACAATCCCTATGTGCAAATGGGAAGCGGCCATTTTGAAGTCAGGCGGCTCACGGCTCCAGCAAACAAGCATTGGTGAATGCGAAACAAGCACTGGTAAGTGCAAAACAAGCACTGGTAAATACAAACAAGCATTGGTGAATGCAAAACAAGCACTGGTAAATGCAAAACAAGCACTGGCAAATGCAAAGAAGCATTGGTGAATGCAAAACAAGCACTGGTAAATGCAAAACAAGCACTGGCATATGCAAACAAGTATTGGTGACTGCGAAACACACACTGGTAAATGCAAAGACAAGCACTGGCAAATGCAAAATAAGCTTTGGTGACTATGAAACAAGCACTGGTAAATGCAAAAGCAAGCATTGGCAAATGAAATAAAATAAGCAGTGGTGAAAGAAAACAAGCACTGGCAAACGCAAACAAGCATTGGTACATGAGAAACAAGCAGTGGCACTTTAAAACAAGTTTTGACTAAACGACTGGCACCAGTAAGATAAATGGTGACGTAGCCAATCGCGCTCAAGGATGTCGAATCCACCGCAAGAGAATGGCCATGCTGCCGTGGCTACCTCGACTGAACCTCGAATATCACACTTGCGTCCCCCTGAACCACTCATGTTGGTGGCTGGCGGAAGCATGGGCCCTCGATGACAGGAGTGGCTAGAAGATTTCGAGAACTATCTTGAAGGTTCAAAGGTCACTGTAGATAGAGAGAAACTCATTGCACTGCGTAATTTAGTTGGCAAAGAAGTCAGCAAAGTGAATAAAGAGCTGCCAGAAGATGACAAAGGGACTCATGCCAAAGCAAAAGAAGCACTGAATAAGAAATTCATACACAAGAGGAACGTGGACTGTGAGAGATATGTTTTTCATCAAGCTCGTCAAGACTAAGAAGAAATGATGAGCACCTTCATCTCCAGGTTACGACGACTGTCTCAGTACTGCAATTTTGATGCGTTTTCAACGGAAGATGCTACCCGACTGCGAGTGATTGAAGGCTGTCACTCCGAAACACTCCGGAGGAGGTTGCTAAGAAAAAGCCATACCTTGATGAGATAGAAGAAATGACAAGGGTACATGATCAGGCGGAGGAACACGCCAAGTGCATGGAGACAGGAAGAAGCGAGAGAAAAGAACAAGCCTTCTGGACGCACAGCACCAAGACTCGCAGGAGGTCAGGTGAACAGCAGAGGAGGTCCAGACCGGCCTCTCGTCATCAACACAAAGGACGCAGACGCTATGAGTCTAGCCGGAGAGCCAAGAAGGCTGCAAAGAAACTGGACAGGTCTAGAAAGTGCTATCGATGTGGATAAGATTATCTGCATTCAGACGTCTGTCCAGCGATGGGTCAACAGTGTCACAAGTGTGGGCGCAAGAACCACTTTGAAGCAATGTGGGGAACATATAACAAAGAAAGGAGAGGTGAAACGAACAGGCGGCAGTCTGACCCAAGAAGACACCACGCCAAAGCGGTGCAAGACCGGGCGATGTCATCCTCTGGATCGTCCCGCTCTAGCCGAGACTCTCGTGAATCTGAGTGGACCGGAAGGTCACCGAAACGATCACCGTCGAGAGAGTCCAGATCGACGTCGGCAGAGTCTAATTATACTGATGAATATGTCTGCATGGTATCAGACCCTGATCAACAAAAAAGGTATCCTCCATTGGACATAAAAGTGGGGACTCATGCGACACAGTTCATGCTTGACAGAGGGGCATCCCTGAACTACATGCCCGTGACAGAATATAACAAGATGAAATCACCACCTCACCTGAGCCCAGCGCACGTAAGAGTGTTTACCTGGATGGCGAAAAAACCACTTCCATGCTTGGGCAAATTCAAAACAATTCTCACACACGAAGACAAATCGGTGACAGCATATATCCATGTCATTGAAGGTCCAGAGGCGGAGTGCCTCCTCAGCCTGCCGACGGCGGAACGTCTCCGCCTGGTGGAGATTCTTTACAGAGTCAGTGATGATCTGGATTTAATCCGCAAGTTCCCCAAAATATTTACTGGGCTAGGCAAAATGAACAAATGCCAGATCCGCCTCCACATCAATGTTCAAGTGCGCCCTGTGGCTCAGCACCCTCGACGAGTGCCTTTTCATCTTCAGCAAGCAGTGGAGGAGGAAATTCAGGAGTTGTTACAAATTCACATTATCGAAAAGACAGATGATCCGACGCCATGGGTGTCTCCTGTCATCATAGTCCCAAAGAAAGGCACTCCAGACAAAGTGCGCCTATGTGTAGACATGAGACTTCCCAATACTGCCATAGAGAGAGAACGTCACCCAGGACCCCACCTGAGTGACATGATAACCTCTTTGAATGGAGCCCAAGTATTTTCCAAACTTGATCTGAACAAGGGCTATCACCAGCTGGAACTCCATGAGAAATCAAGATATATAACGACTTTCGCTACACATTTAGGTTTGTTTAGATACAAGAGACTAAGTTTCGGCATTTCATCAGCAGCTGAAATCTTTCAGGAAATGATTCGGCAGACCATCAGACACATACCTAACTCACTGAATTACAGTGATGACATCCTGGTATATGGGTCAAACACGCAGGAACATGATAAGAAGCTGGATCGAGTATGCCGTGCTCTTCTGGAGGCCAACTTGACTCTCAATAAAGATAACTGTGAGTTCCACCAATCCACTCTCAAGTTGTTTGGCCATGTGTTTTCGGGAGCCGGCATGAGGCCTGACCCGGAGAAAGTGTCTGCACTCAACGCCACCAAGAGGCCCCAAGATGTCAGCGACATTCGTTCCTTTCTGGGCATGGCGAGCTATTGTGCCAGATATATCAAAGACTATGCCACCATCAGTCATCCCCTGAGGGCTCTCACCAAGCAAGGACAACCTTTTGTGTGGAGTTCCCAATGATGTGAGAGGGCCTTCCTGGAAATCAAACAGGCTGTTGAGGCTGCAGACAATCTGGCATATTTTAGCCCCAAGAGAAAGACTGAAATAACAGTGGATGCCAGTCCAGTAGGTCTGGGTGCCATCTTGGCCCAGTATGACAAAGACAATGATCAACAGCACATCGTGGCCTACGCCAGTCGCAGTCTGACTGAAACAGAAAAGACCAGAGAAGGAGAGTCTCGCAGTTGTCTGGGCTTGTGAGCACTTTCACGTCTTCATCTATGGCAAGCATTTCACCATGATAACAGATCATCAGGCGTGGGTCACCATATTTGGCAACCCTCATGCCAAAATGCCACCTAGGATAGAACATTGGGGCCTGCGCCTACAGGAATACACATACACAATCATACAAAAACTGGGGAAAGGGGAGAATCCGGCGGACTACATGTCCCGACACACTCAGGAATCCCAGGCCTCGCCTCCGTCAATTGTTGAAGAATACATCCATTTTGTAGTAGGATCAGCCTGACCTCCGTCCATTCCCTTAGAAGCAATCCAGGAAGCCACTGCCCAAGATGGCGTTCTTCAGAAAGTCATGCGCCGACTGCGCACCCATCGATGGAGACACAACAGTGAGGATGAGCAGACCGATCCTCAGGTCCGCCAAGAAATGCAGGCGTTCAGACACATCTGTGAAGAGCTATCCGCCACCTCGGAGGGACTCCTCCTGAGAGACCATCGGATTGTCATCCCGAGGCAATTACGACAAGGAGTCATTAACCTGGCTCATGAAGGTCACCGGGGAGTAGTTGCAACCAAAAGAAGTCTCCGTGAGCGAGTCTGGTTCCTGCTGCTTGATACCATGGTGGAGGCCACTCTCAAAGACTGCCCCCAGTGTCAACTAGTCAGCCATGGGACAACCCGCTTCAAATGACTAAACTACCAAATGGAATCTGGCAAGAACTAGCCATGGACTTTTACGGACCACTTCAATCTGGCAAGTATGTGGTGGCTATCCTGGATGAGTACTCAAGGTTTCCGATAGCCCAATTCGTGCCCTCCACTAATGCCTCCTGCGCCATCTCAGTTCTTGATGAGGTGTTTGCCGCCTGGGGTGTCCCAAAGGAACTCAAAACGGACAATGGTCCTCCATTCAATGGCCAGGAGTTTAGTGAGTTTGCACAACACCTTAACTTTAGACATCGAAAGGTCACGCCTTTGTGGCCACAGGCTAATGGCACTATTGAGAGGTTCATGGCAACTCTGAAGAAAACATTCAAGCAAGCCACGCTTGAAAAGAAGGACATGCAAGTTGCCCTCAACGAAGTCTTGCAAGCTTACCGGACTACCCCACATGCCACCACAGGAAAGTGCCCGGCCAATCTCATGCTGGGGCGACCCATCAGAACCAGAATCCCGACATGGAAAGGTGCTCTGCGACCAGTGTCTCCGACACATGTCCACCAAGAGGTGGCTCTTGCTGATCGCACCAATAAGAACAAGATGAAATCATATGCGGACCATCGACGGCGAGCCAAGTCTCCTTCCTTGCAGACGGGGGACTGTGTGGTGGTCAAACAAGAACAATCCCGCAAGACAGATTGCAGGTTCAAAGACGAACCGTTGGTTGTCACCCAACAAAAGGGCACCATGGTCACTGCGGCATCTGACAAGAGAAAGATTACCAGAAATGTGTCTCACTTTCAAAAATGCACGCCTGGCCTGAAGGAGGCTCTTGAACAAGATGGAGACATACCGGACACACAAGGACCCAGTCAAGTGGGCACAATCCAAAGACTTGATCAGCAGACTGAGGCTGAATTGGATGCTGGCAGTATGAGTCTGTGACCGAGAAGGGACATTCACAGACCTAAAAGACTGATTGAAGAACTTGAATAAAGTTAGTTCGTTCTTTTGTTAACAACGGGGGAGATGTTATATCTTTGAGCATTCTAGTAGCTGGGCGTGGGTGGAGTCATGGAGTGGAGGAAGAGGCGGGGCACGAACAGGAAAGGGTTAGTTAGAGTAGGGACAGGAACGAGGAAGGAGTGTGTTAATAAAGCTCCTTGAACATCAAGTAGTGTCTGTCATTATTGCATGCACAACACTACAATGACGAGCTGAGTTTGTCATAATGGCCGCAACGCTCGCACGCCTAACCTCGACTCTTCCATCCCTGTCAACTTCAGGCCAATTTCGAGAATCCCATTCCCGGCTAAGATCTTAGAAAAACTGTTGAACTCACAACTTGCGGGGTTTGTCTGGGACTCCCATGCCTTAGATGTTTCCCATTATGGGTTCCGAGAGGAACATGGGACAAAAACTGCTTTGGTGATGGCAGCGGAGGAAATTAGGAGCATACTGAACGCAGGGGGGAAGGCCGCCCTCATTTTGCTGGATCTGTCGGCGGCCTTCGACACTGTTAACCATGATATTCTCCTAACCCGGCTGGAGGAAATAGGCCTACACACATCCACAATTCCTTTGCTGGCCTCCTTTCTGGCAGAAAGATCCTTCTCGGTTCAGCTTGGGGAATTCGTATCAAGGTCCTTCAGTCTGCCCTGGGTAGTTCCCCAGGGTTTTTCACTGAGCCCCTCCCTCTTTAATATATATGTGGCCCCTTTAGCCAACATCATTAGAAACTGCGGGTTCGTCCCACTTTCCTATGCTGATGACACCCAAATAGTGGTGGCAATCACTAACAACACTACTGAGACTGCGGAAAGATTTAGGCATTGCATGGACCAGGTCAGTCAATGGATGCAGGCTAATTGCCTAAAACTTAATGGCGATAAATCAGAGGTCCTGCTTCTGGGGACTGAACCTAACATCTGGTCAAGCAAATGGTGGCCCGACAGTCTCGGCAGATGTCCATCGCTGGTGGACAACGTAAGGAACTTGGGGGTTATATTCGACTCCAAACTTACTTTTAAGGCGCAAATAAACAAACTCACCTCCTCTGTATGGTACACGCTAAAACTAATCAGGAAACTGCTGCCATACATTCCACCGGATACATGTAAAACCCTGGGTACCTTGTTGGTCCTTTCAAAATTAGATTATGGCAATGCACTATATGTAGGGTTGCAAAAACAGCTATTACTTAAGAAATACAGCGGCTGCAGAATGCTGCAGCCAGGCTGGTACTGAATATTCCAAGGTTCGAACCAGTGGCCCAAAAAATGAGAGGTCTCCAGTGGCTCCCTGTAGGAAAAATAATTCAGTTCAAGTCAGCTTGTCTGGCTTACAAAACACTGCATGGATCAGGTTCTCACTTCCTAAAAAGAAATCTACAACATTACGAACCATCCAGGATACTAAGATCTAGTAGTGCTAAGCTTCTCATAACCCCCAGATATAAACAACTAAGATGGGGGGGGGGAGAAATTTCCTACTGAACACAGCAAAAACTTGGAACAAGTTACCCGTTGAATTAAAAAACAGCCCCTCACTGTTGTCCTTTCGTAAGAACCTGAAGACTTGGCTTTTCTCAGCTTAGTCCAGTAAGGGGTCCGTAGGGCTCTCACACTTCTGCAGCACAGTTCTTCAGCGCCAAGACGCCCTTGGGCATTCGTGCGCTCTATAAATCCACTAATCAAATCAAATCAAATCACGCGGGGCTAATTCCCCCGCTGTGTGAACGTTCTACAGAAACGGGTGTGGCCGTGACGAGCTCAGGTCGTAATGAGCACACGGCCACCGTGCTGCATGACAAGCTGAGCTCGTCACAAGCACTGGGGTGCTGTGCGCGCCCCCCCAAACCCCAGCACAGCGGAGGAATTACCCCCGCTGCGAAGGGGTTAATGGTTGTGGATTTTATTTTTCCTTCTTGGTGGTTCAACAAAAATATAAGGGACTTGCGGGTTATCATGGGGTTCTGCTGTCGCTTCTTCTTTTCTGTTCCTTCTTCTATCCATCTTCTCTCGATGGCACCTCCCAGAGGTATGGAATCTAAGACAAGAAGGAGCAGTAAGTTACAGGACTTATCAGGGAAGACTTTCAACCTACACTACACCCGTTCGGTGTATCGGGGTGGAGAGAAAATTAACACGAACAAGAACTTTTTAAGTTGTAGGTATTCTTTGGAGATTTCCGAGCTACTGTGTGCCTTTCTGAAAAAAAAAAGAATTTACTCTTCCTTTAGAAATGACTGGACGGGGAAAACCAAACCGACATTTGGTGTAAAACTTTCCTTTAGACTTGTATTTTCTTCTGCATTACTTTACACAACGATGACATTGGAAACTTAAAACTTGCTATCTCAAGCTTCTATCTCCTCCTTCTCTTGGAATCTCAAATGTCACATACTGTTCGATGAAAGGCAATACTGTTTCATCAGAATCAGTTCCAAATTTGGGGGCATCCTTGATCCATAGTAGCATATGTATATGAGGTGCACCTCTTGCTTGATACTCCTTTCTTCAAAAGAAATCTGTAACTTCTCCAAGAGGTGGATTCTTTTTATTGCATATAAAATACATCATAGCTTGAAACCTATGATTAAAATATCTGCACACATTTACAGGATCCAATGAACATAGTTCACCAGGAGTCTTTATTTCAACATTTTTTATATTGGAATTCATTTCTCTTAGAAACTCAAGCAAATCTTCCCATGCATACTCTGCACAGCAAAGTGTGACAAACCATGTTGGTGTACCTAAGTTCCGTAACATACACTTGAGTTCTCCGTGACGACGATACCAATACTCATTTGTTCCATGTTGACATGCCATCAAATTGATTAACTAAGCTTCTAAATTTTCATCTATTTCTTGAACTTTCTCCACAACTTTTTTCGCAGAAAGAAGTGATTGATGAACTCCAGTTTTAAGTATGTGATTCACTGCATACAAGAGAGAAGACAGATCACTTTCAAACAAAATGTGAAATATGTATGGAATGCACTGTTGAAATCTAGGATCTTCAGAATATAATCTTGTTGACCGATATTCAGAAGCCGGAATCCGTACAGGTTGGTCATCAAATCGTCCACCTTCTCCAGTAGGAAACAGTTGTGGAAAACAACAAGCTTCCAAGCTTTTCTCCCATACACTCATTGGAGATCCCTGTGCTTTTTTCATTTGAAATAACTCAATGCTACTTCCTATCACTTCTTTTGAATGCAAGGGACATATTGTGTAATGTTCACAAATCTCTTCAGTCCTTGACTTGTCCACTTTCTCTATTTGACCACTTGAAATTTCAAAACGTATTACCTGTTCATCCACATTTACATTTTTATAATAAATATTGTTCTCTATAAGATATAAGGTGCCTTTTCAACTTTATTAACATCCACAAATTCTAGCCATGTTTTCTGACTCATTGTTGGTACACCATTTACTAAAATAAATACTGCCTCATTTTCTTCTTTCTCTCCAGCAATAGTTTCAATATTTTTCTTAAAATCCAAAGGTAAAGTACACCACTCTTCCTTTCAGCCCTCTTTGCAAGTCTGTTGGTGGCAGTTTACCTGTTTTAGGCTCCATCGAATTATAGTTTGAAAAGGATGAACAGATTGAATTAAAACCGACTCATTTGTATTCAATTTGGCCTATTCCTCCGGAACAGCTACTAATGCTAAGTTATTATGTACTGCTCTAGCAGGCATTTTGTTATCTTCTAATTCGTTGGAACAATATTTACATATACATTGTTCACTACCTAACTCAAATCGACCTTCAACAAAAAAGTATGTTGCAAATTCTTCCCACTTACCATTGTTCTCCTTTTCACTTTTAAAATACAAATCAACATTCCTACTTTGACTTTTATAATGAGTATGTCGACAACAAACACAAACATAGTTCGGTGTGTCAGAGCACACGACATTAAACTTTCCAATTTCTTCTTCAAACTGATCAGTGCTAATCACTGTCTCATCTCTTCCAACATCTGTAATTGTCAAACTTTCGCTTTTAATGAACTGCTCTTCTGAACAAAAATATAGCCTTTCAATATCATCACACTTTTTTCGAACATCTGATAAAGAACTATATAAAAGACTTGTATTCAGTTCACTTAAACATAATGTAGGACTTTTTACATAGTACAGTTTCCTTAGAAACCTCCACATTTCTGAATGGTGTACTGCTAACATCATCAAGTGATGAAAAACACTTTTACAAACTTTTCTTGAAAGACAAGCCAGAGAATGCCTATGCTTCTCAGTATATTTTCTTACATTACATGGATCTAGTCCTTGTAACAACTTAATCTTCTGTTTAATACTTTTCTGAGTATATTCTCGTTGCAAATTTTGCATTATATAAATGGATTCCTGTCGAATACTACAAATACTACTACAACCCCACTTATACGCAGGAGCTTGTGGACGTTTCCCTTGCACTTCTTCAGCTAATAACTCTTCTGCACTTTTACCAACCATTTCCTCCTTTGGAAGAGGACAACCATCGTGAACTTCGTAGCAACGACCTCCAGTGTCAACTGCAAATGGTAAACTAATTTCCTGGAATACCTTTGCTCATTAAAAAAAGGCTCAGTAGTAGAAGTATGTCTCTAATGTCCACTAAAGATTTAGAAAAAGTTGGTTCTGTTCACAAGTCTCTTTTTTAGGTCTCGGCCTGATCCAGCCCATGTGTTGGTCTTGGCCAAGACATTTTGGGGCTCCGAGAAATGCTACTTTGTGGTGATCAGCTTACTAGAACGCGCACAAGAGCGTGCGCATTGCTCGTTATAGCAAGCTGATCGCCGACAAGGTAGCACTTGCGGTGATCCGCGTGTGCACGAGGCTCGTCACCACTCGCGTTTTTTTTATTTCATTTTGCGGCCGCGAATTGAGTGAGGATTTTCCGATTATGTCCTGTAGCACAGTGTGTGATGGTCAGTATGACCAGCCATATTTTAGATTTTGCATTTTATTGGGAAGAGAACAGAGTAAGGTTGTCAATGTTGAGTTTGTTCTTTAGACTTGTTGAGTTTGTTCTTTAGAACAAGCTCAACAATTAGTATGTGTCACCAGGCATTCTACACTTGATACCAAAGTTAAACAGTGATTAATTCCTCATGGCATATATTAAATAGTAACTGTACTAGGGAACACAAATTAGAAAAGCCTTTGTTTGCTTGTAGAAGGAACAGAAATATTAGGGTCAAATTGTACATTCAAGATTCACAGGACATGTAAGTCAAAGCGACTGGATACAGAAATCAATACTTACGAAACAAGCCATCAAGGGAACCTTCAAATGCTCGAGTTGTAAATCTTGCTCGAACATTTTAGATGGGGAAACCTTTGATCACAATGGATACACTGTATCTGCCACAAATATGTGGAATTGTAAAACCGCCAATGTCATTTATTTTATTAGATGTCCGTGCCTATACAGATATGTAGGCGAATCATCACGCCCCATCCAAATGCGCCTAACAGAACATCGTTCTGCCATTAGGACAAAGAAGCTACTTGCACCTATGGTGAAGCACTTTGTGGACTGTAACCATGGCCTGGATGAATTTCAATGGTGCATTCTAGAGAAGATTAACACCCCAGATAAAAATGGTGGTGAAAAAATCCGAAAAAAAGTGACGTTTTTTGGATTTTTAGCTTGGATACATTCAGAAATGGATTAAATAATGAAATACCTTGGGAGAACGCTATTGTTTGACCCCAGTCTATTTCAGAATTTAATGATATTGCGGTAGAATGGTATATTTTCCCTTGATTTTAAGTAACCATGAGTTAATGCGAGGAGAAGTTGAACTGTCTGATCCCTCTTCGCGCTTGTAAATTTTATATTATCAGGCCTGCGTCTGATAGTATGAATGATTCTGGTATATGATCAAGAGAGGTCTATATATACCTATATATTCTGTTATTAATTTGGGTTATACATCTCTGTTCATTTGGACTTTCTATCGGCATTAGCATGGACAGTTATTAAAATGTCCATGCATCTTGTTTATAGACTGACATTCAATTGAACTTATGTGATTGAATAGTATTGGTAACGAAAACAATATTCTAGAATCATTAAGTATTGCTATGAAAGATACATGTCTACAACCAAGGAGATATACACAGTGGTGTTGTTAGCACCCACTCTATATACTGATGATTGCTGCATTTGACTATATAATCTGCTATTTTCTTTTCATTTACGTTAATAATAATCCATGTATATAAGCGGAATTTGAAACAAAATCGGCGCTCGTCCTCATAATTCCATGTCAGTGACTATAATTATAATTCGGAATTACGTTGGAATTATATGACATTCTTCATTGATCGGGTCTTTATCCTGCCTATTAATAGTTGACTCGTACATCCGCGCGATCGATGATCAGCCAACCATTGACCCATCTTACTGACCGTGTTTTACTTTCTGCCCATCAATGGATCATTCGTACAACCATGTGACTGTTAAACAACCAATCAGCGCTAGTGAGAGTGAATATTTAAATAAAGCTTTCACTCAGCTGCCTTTGATTTTCTCCTTGCGTTTTTACCCGCGAAACCGAGAGGGTCTCTGCCTTTCATCGCAACCTCCACGCCTATGCTGCTTGGATCATCAGCAACAGGTATATACATAGCGGCATGCGTCTTCTTTAACTATTAGAGGTGGCTGAACACTATTCTTGGTCGACACTTTTAGTTTGCTTCTTTTGGCCCCCTCATGTCCTATTGTATTTTTATACCGGCATAACTGGAAACAAAGTTTGGAATCGGTAAAATCGTTTTTGGCTTTAATGTTTTGAATATCACGTCGACTATTGTCCCCTTGATTCTAGTTTCTTTCACCCTGTTGGATTTATTAAATTGTTTGCTCTTTTAGATATTTAGGGCTGTGGCTAGCCAGCAATTAATCTTTCCCTTCTTTTATTTTGCTTTCTTCGCGCTGTAGCATTACGACTTTCATCTAGTACGTCAGCGTGGAGGTCGAAGGCTACTCATTTTAAATCAGGTAGCTTTCACTTTTATTATTTACCTACATTTTAGCCTTTATTATTTTTACTTCTACGATTGTTATTTCATCTTCCTTTATAGATTTTGTCATCACTTGCTATCGTAGCGTAATTATCGTTCCCGCAACCTCCCTACACATTTGAATCGACAGCATTCACGGTCTACACCTTGTCCGTATGCCACTCCCCTTTTAAAGGATTATCATCTCCTTTGAGGTTGGTGATATGAGAGTACCTAATAGAAAAGTTATCGATAAATGAGAAAGATGTCCTCAATCTCTTATTTATTTTTTTATTTTCATTTCGTCAATTGTTACAGGCTCTAATGTTTCTGGAGATATATATGAAGTATTTTAACCTGTTCGATGGTGATACTAATGAATCTTTAAATATCGGGTAAATATTATAATTCAGATTTCCGTTTTGCAATTATATTTTAGGAAACTGCAAGATTATTCAGTCATCAGTTTTCTTGTTTTCTGTATTTCTAGCCCCAAAATCCACTGGCTAAAATGTTCCTCTGAAATCTAGAATTAACTAACCGAGCTCTGAATGTTAGTACTATGAGATATAAACTCTGTAGTATAACCTTTTTATTTATCGACAGAATTGGTATCGCGTTCCCTCATATTCGCAAGGCATTATCAGCACCATCCTCTATTTCATCATTCAAGATTCTAGAAAATATCAAGTCCTTATATTTAAAATAAGAAAGTAAGTGATGTTATATGTACACTTATATACACCATAAGTAGATATGGTCCCCTCCTCGTTCTCTAATACATGCAAAAGAGGTAATTAAAACCTTTTTTGGGGATGCCATCCATGAATTTCTATAAGGGAATGCCATTATTGAATCCTTTGTTAAATGAGCACAGAAATTCCAATTTCTTTCCGCTCATGTCCATTCATGAGCAAGACTTGTCGTACAAATAGGCTTTAGAGTAATTTCTTTCTATAATAAAGGATTGTGTACTGAATGTTGTAAAAAGTTTTTTTAATTGTTAAATTATTTTATGTTTTCTAACAGAGATTATATGTTTATAAATTAGGTTGCTTCGTGGCTTTTCCTGAAGAAGGCGCTGGTCGCCGAAACGCGCATCGAGAAGAAACATAATTGTGCCACACTTTAAAAAAATATTTTGTATTCATTTATTATTGTTTTCTGTATATTATATTGTTGATGTATTGTATGTCTCTTTAAGGGCCATTTTTATTCTTTCTTTTTTGTTTTATTAAAATGATTGTTTTTAATAATTTTTATGAACTGATGTTATGTTAATAAAACTGTAGTACTATATCCTCGAGAATGGTCTTTAGCCTTTAATCATTGTCTTGAGACAAGCGATTACAATTGCCTAAATAAATATTTACACACAGAGTAAGGTTGTCTGCATTCAGGGCATTTTGAATGATATATTTTCTGGCATTTGGGAAGTTTACATTGCCTTTTCCTGGGGAACACTGCGTGTAACTTCAATTAGGCTACATCACAGGAAGCGGAGTTGCTGCTGGACGGATTCTTCCTGGTATGCACCATCTACATATAGATATTACATTTTCATGCTAGCGTGCATCCAGAGTGGGAGGATGCTTAACATGTACACTTCTTTACTGTGTGCAGGTTTGCCTTCAGAGTTTTATGCATACTGGTTTGCATCAGGAGTAGATGGTCAGGACAGTACTTTTACTGGGAGTAATTTGGTATTTTGAGCTTCCAACCATGTGCCTATTTCCCTATATCTGGTAAGCTCAGTGTATTTCTAAAGATCCATAATCAAGCCCTGCATGGTGGCAGTCATTCTTTTTATTTTATGTATTATGATTTTGTCCCTTGAGTTAGATGTTTCCTTGTGGAACTGTGTTATTTCTGTGAGGTAGATATTTTTGTGTGGGGTTTGCTTGCTTTGTTTTTGTATGAGGTTTGTTTGTTTCACACTTTTGCTCTCTCTATACACGTGCTGTATGTGTGTTGAATGTGTGGTGTGTCTGCGTGGTTGAGAGTGCATGAACTGCTTGTCCTGTCATCTGTTTGCCTTTGATTCCTCTAAGTGGCCTCGAAGGTCGCGCCAGTCAACGAAAGCAACATTTACATTCCGTAGTTTGTGTTTCATTGAATATGTATAGATGCATGCTTTAGCTTCCAAATGTATGCTCATGTATTAACATGAATGCTTTTGCTGTGCCGGTGTGTGTTCAATAAATGAATATATACAAGACACACCATATACATAGATGCATATATCTGCTACAATACAATCTGTACCCCGTCTATGACTTAAAGGATGGTATGATAAAGATGTGACAGCCTTTCTTATGATGAGGTGACATCACTGTCTATGTTGAATAGTCCCTGGCCAATATTTCTGGATGTCTTCTTTTGATGCAGTTTTATATAGCGCGAACTCAATCTGAAGGTATCAGAGCGCTTTACATACGCACCAGTTCCATAACAAGACAGACTTATTTTTTTACATTTGAGATTAAGAGATTTGCCTAGAATCACAGGATGCTTGAGACGCCCACCAGACTCGAACCTGATTCCTCAGAGTCAAAGTCGGCCGCTCGGGCCGTTAAGCCACATGCAACTTTCGGGGTTCAATGGAGAGCAGCTTGAGGGTCCAGCCCTAGATGGTTGGCGCGGCACAAAGTTTACAAGAGTGTGTTATGCATGGCTTGGGAGACAGGCGAATGCGTTCATTCTTGGGTCTTTTCCATGGACCACCATGCACGAGGCTGGGCATTCTGGGGGCGACACTCTGACCTGTTGGTGACCAGCCAGGCCTCTGGAGAACCTGTCTTCCATGGCCTGGAACGCACTCCTCCAATGCACGTCTACCCAGGTAACATCTCCGTCTGGTGCCTGTCTCCACAGCCGTCTCGTTCCAACCTCGCGTGCCATAAATGTACCGCCAACAAACAAGTGTTTACTTCAGCCCAACACATTACACAAGACACCCTTCACAGGCTGTGTGGTAACCGTTCTAATTCAGTGCAAGGTATTTAAAGGAGGTGGCATGGGGTGGGCAGTATTGACAGCTTTTTGCTAAGTGGCACAGAACGCTCTATCTGCAAACTGTTATCCGCCTCTCCGATTACCATGGCAACGGAGCGTTTGTATACTCCTGCAAGGAGAAGCGGAAGCTATGCCATGCGGCGTGCATCGCACACATCTGTTAGTTGGAAAAGCACATTGAGAGTGGAGTAGGAAAGAAAATGCCTTCTGATTTGTGTTGATTTTTTTTATCATCCCAAGTTAGCCTTTTCCAATGAAATATCTCATAACAGGTAATTTTATAATGTCTAGATTACAAATATGTTTCTATTTTCGCATACATTTTTGTGTTTTGGGCGGTACTAATGGAGAAATGTCAACAATTACGGAATTTAGACAGTTTTTACCGTGGTCTGTCATTGCATTCTGAGCTTTACATGAACCCATTTTCATTGTGTAGACTTTCCATTAAAGCGGACGCGTGCGGTGTCCTTTTATTTAGCTAAGCCTCTCTTGGGGCCTGAGTCGTTATGCAGTCAGGCAGAATACACACACAGAAGCTGTGAAGAAAGAGCCGGTGGCAGGGTTTATTTATTTTTCCTGACACTTGTCTATCTATCTATCTATCTATCTATCTATCTATCTATCTATCTATCTATCTATCTATCTATCTATCTATCTATCTATCTATCTATCTATCTATCTATCTATCTATCTATCTATCTATCTATCTATCTATCTATCTATCTATCTATCTATCTATCTATCTATCTATCTATCTATCTATCTATCTATCTATCTATCTATCTATCTATCTACCTACCTATCTATCTATCTACCTATCTACCTATCTACCTATCTACCTATCTATCTATCTATCTATCTATCTATCTATCTATCTATCTATCTATCTATCTATCTATCTATCTATCTATCTATCTATCTATCTATCTATCTGTCTGTCTGTCTGTCTGTCTGTCTGTCTGTCTGTCTGTCTATCTATCTATCTAGCTATCTATCTAGCTATCTATCTAGCTATCTATCTATTGCCCTCACTCTAATATCTATCTATCTATCTATCTATCTATCTATCTATCTATCTATCTATCTATCTATCTATCTATCTATCTATCTATCTATCTATCTATCTATCTATCTATCTATCTATCTTTCTATCTCCCTCACTCTATCTTAGTATCTATCCATTTATCTATCTATTGCCCTCACTCTATCTATCTCTCCATCTATCTATCGCCCTCACTCTAGCTATCGCCCTCACTCTATCTATCGCATCACCACAGCATCACTCAGCACCACCACAGCATCACTCAGGGGCACCACAACATCACTATGCGCTACCACAGATTCACTGAATAGCATCACTCGTCGCCACCACAACATCACTCAGCGCCACCACAGCATCAATCTGTGCAACCATTAAACAACAACTGGTTCAAATATGTTCTCTCAATGTTTCAAGCTTTATTACAAATGTCACAAAAAGATGTTAATATTTCACTTCTGTTCTTGGATTTTCTTCACAATAAAATACACTGAACATAATTTTCACAAAAGTTATTTACAAAAGTTTAAGCTATTGCCATTATAAATTACAATAACTTTTATTCAAGTATTAATTATTGAAAAAAATTAAAAGCCATTGTTATTTGTAATATCAATACATTTAAGTCACGTAAATACAACACATACTGCATTACAAATGCTGTAGGTGTCACATTTGCGAAAGTTAAAACTATTAGCATTGTAAATGACAAAGCTATTAATTTCGCTATTTTCAAAACCAACACATAAATAAAAAATTTGTCATTTACAATACCAATAGCTTAAACTTTCCTAATGCGAGACCTATTGCATTGCAAATGCTTGTTCTACTTTTGTCTTTCAACACTTTGACTATCTTATCCAACAGTATGATTCTCTTCAAAATTAGAATGAATAACTTCTGTTTTAAATTGAAAGCAGTATCCACTATACTTTCAATATGCTGCTTCTCTTTGAATTACAACACTTTCCTTTTATATTTGCAACATGTTTTCATTAAAGTCTGAATCCCTCTAGATCGAAAAAGTCTCTGACGGGGGGGCGAGCCCTGACCAGCCACCGATCGTCCTGTTGATTTATCCTGGCCCTGAGCCTTCCTGTGGGCACAGCTGTCTCCTAAGGGGTCGTGTACCCTGTGGCCTCGCTCCGGTCCTGTGGCGGGGGCGCAGTGGACTCCTAGCGGCGAGCGCGGCCCCGAAAAGTGGAGGGGCCTGCGGGGCCGGCGGCTGTCGCGGGGACGCAGGGCGGGCGCTGGTGGGCGGACACTCGCTCCCTGCCTGTGGAGCTGAGCGCGCCCTGGATCCTGGCTGGAGTGGAGGCGGGAGAGTGCTGGGGAGTTTGCAGATGGCGTGAGGGAGTGCCCGGCTGGGCGGACGAGACCCCATTCTGCGGCTGCCTGGTGTCGCGGCCGCCATTTTGTAGCGTGGAGCTGATCCTGCCGTGGCCGGGCTGGGGGACCGGGCCCAAGACGTCTCCCCCGGCGGACACTCCCGTGGCCTTGCTTGGGGGCCCGCTGCGGACTGACCATGCTGGTGGTGGCTGCTGGCGGACCTGGAGGTGCCCTGCTGCTTGTGGTGAGCGGGGGCTCCCGGGGGCTCGGCTGCGGTGCTGTCTTCCCCCCTCCTACTCCTCCTCACTTGGTGTTGCTCCCTGGTGGTGTGGCTCAGGGGTCGGTTCGGACCCAGGAGGGAGACTGCGACACCCTTTGTGTGGAGGCCCACCGGATCTGCAATTGGGATCTTTCTCCATGGATCTTCTGCTTGGGGACCCCGGTGACGTGACTGGGGGCACACTCTATTCCTCTGGCGCTGCGGCAACTTCGTGCCTTGCCCTGTAACTCTCCTGCGGAGCTGCACCCGGCCGGCCCGTTGGCGGCGGAGGTTGGTCAGTCAGCCCGTCTGGGGCCCCGCTGGCCCGTACATCTCAGACAGAAACAGTCCTGGGGGCGAGTGGGCCCATTCCCAGCCTGGTCAGCCGCGGACGCCATGACACGCGGTGGCCATTCCAAACAGGGGACGTTGGACAAATTCACTGAAGCTAGCTCGGCGTCTGTTGCTGCGGGCTCGCAGTCTCCGGCTCCGGATAACGCGGCGCTGCTGGCCACGATTACGCAGTCCCGAGACATGCTAGAAGCTAAGATCGGGGCAGTGGGTGTAGATGTCACGTTGCTCCGCCAGGATCTGCGAAACGCGGTGGAGAGAATCACCGGTGCGGAGACCCGCATCTCCGAGGTAGAAGACGACGTGTCCGCATTGCAGAAAAAGGTGCCAGCGATGGAGAAAATTCAGAAGGGCATAGCCATGCGGGTGGAGGACGCAGAAGGACAGGCTCGGCGGAACAACCTACGCTTTGTGGGGTTTCCGGAGGGCTGCGAGGGGGACAATGTGGAACGCTTCCTGGTCCAGTGGTTGGAGGGCTGGCTCCCCGCGGACGCCTTCTCCTGCTGTTTTGTGGTGGAGCGGGCCCACCGGGCCTTTATGCAGAAGCCCCCTGTTGGTGCGCGCCCAAGATCGCTGATAGCCAAATTCCTGAAATACTCTGACCGGGACGCTATCCTGAGACAGGCGAGAGTGAAAGCCCCTCTAAAGTTCAGCAATGCTACTACTCTAATTTTTCCGGACTATACGAGGATGGTTTAACAGCAGAGGCAATCATTACTTGCTGCCAAAGCCCGTCTCCGAGACCTCAAGCTTCAATATGCCTTGCTCTACCCGGCGCGGCTGCGAGTTATCTACGGGTCCCGCACGCTGTTCTTCGATTCCCCGGAGGAGGTGTTTCAATGGACAGATGAAACTGTGAAAATCAGAGTCAATGGTCCTCCGGGTGGTGAATCCGATACCTCCTTGAGTGAAATAGCTCGTGGGGGTCTGAGGAGTCAGCGGCGGCGCCGCAGGAGATCGGGATCTGGACGTACTTGACGCGCAGGATCGACGCCTCCGCAGATGGGCCCGGAGCAGGAGCAGCCGCACGTGGCTTAATAATGACTGTAGGAGGAGGAGCTTCACGCGGATCCAAGATGGACGCGTGAGCACAGGGCTCTCGAGACCCCTTCCACCTCCTACGACTATCCTGTTTAATATCCTGATTTAGACGACGGGTTTGACTGAAGGAAGCCCTGCTGATACGAAATCGTCTTTCAAAATTCGATTTGGCCGCCGGACGCCGGACTCACTGCATCTCGAACTTTATGGCCTACGCCGGCGGATGCCCACTGTCTCGAGTTGCCGTAATGCCCGAGTGGTAATCGAACAACAACGGTCACTGAGACTTGATCGCAACCCTCGTGCTACTTTCGGTTTCGTTTTTGGTCGCTGTCCTCCGTGGCTTCCTGCCTGCCAGTACTGCTGGTCCACACTTGGCGGCCCGCCCCCAGCGCATCTCCTGTCTCACGCATTTCCCGACTATACACGGCGGATCTCTTGAGGGTTGCCTCGCTGTACCCTCTTAGGGGTCTGCTAGGATTCCTCTGCCACCATGTCGGGTAAACCTGAGAGCGAGAAGCGGGCCACCAGGATTACGAACCGAGGGGGTTCTACTCAGTCTAATACTCTTGATCGCCTCACCCGCCCGAAAGGCACTCCTGGGGGGCTGGGTAAAGCCCCGGGTGAATCTGGAGAGGACCTTCCTGCGACAGATGACCTGACGTTGAGAGACGTCATGGGCGCCATTGCAAGTGTACAGACCTCCATGGGCCAGCAGTACGAGACACTGGCCTTGAAGATCGACACCGTGGCTATCGAAGTTAACCTCATCAGAATGGATCTTGCAAAGACTAATGAGCGGGTGAAATCGTTGGACATTAAAACAACGAGTCTCACTACTGATGTTTCGGACCTTCAGGCTGAAGTCCACAATCTCTGGAAATTTAACGACTTGTTTGCTCGTCGGCTGGATGATTACGAGAGCCGTGCCAGACGAAACAACGTCCGCATCATTGGTGTTCCGGAGCGTTCCGTCCCCGTTTCTATGGATCTTTTGGTTGAGGACCTCGTGCTGAATCACCTGGCACCTAAGGGCCTCAGTAACTTCTTCACTGTGGAGCGTGCCCACAGAGTCCCAGGTGGGAAGCCTAAATTGGGCGCGGCGCCGCGGCCCATTATAGCCAGGATCTTCAACTTTCGGGACAGAGATGCTATTCTCCAGGCCTCCCGCACTGGCGGGCCCACAAAATTTGACAATGCATCCATCAGTTTTTACCCGGATTTCACGCAGTCAGTTCAAAAACAACGCATGAGCTTCACGGGCGTGAAACAACGCCTCCGTGATATGGGCCTAAAGTACGCTATGCTGTTCCCAGCCCGCTTGAGGGTGGAATATGAGGAACGCACTTTCTTTTTTGATCGCCCGGAGGTTGCTAGTGACTGGCTTGATGCTCTGCCGACGCCGCGTGATCGAACTGAACATTCCGGCGGTGCTGAAGGTGGACTGGAGGAATGGGTGGAGTGAGTCCCCGCCGGGGGGACCGGCTTTATAGACTTGCAGCAGTGGTTTGACTACTATTGAGCGCATGTATATTGTCTACCCGGGGGTGGGAGGGTTCGGGTCTCTTCCTCCTCTAAGGGGTTCTTCTTTCTTCTCGTAGACTAGTTTAATGGGGCGACAGGCACACTGCAAGTTGGGGTGGTTCTTTGGATAGACGCAGGGGTGCAGGGTGGGGGGGTGTGTGTTGGGTACTCTTTTGGGGGCGGGGGGGGTCTGTTTTTTTGTTTACTCCGAGGGTTCATTTTCAACCACGATTTCCTGGATGTGACTGTCCTAATGCGGGGGGGAAGCTGGGTACACTTTTGCAATGGGGGGTAAGGGGCTGAGGGTGTTGAGTTGGAATGTGAACGGGTTGGGCGATAGGGTTAAGCGGGGGATAGTCTTGCAGTATTTGAAACATCTTTCACCCGATGTTGTCTTGCTTCAAGAAACTCATTTGATAGGGAACACTTGCCATGCGCTGAATAGGAGGGGGTATCGTCTGGTGGCGCACTCAGGTTTCACCACGGGTTCTAGGGGGGCGGGCGTCTTGGTTCGTAACTCCCTCCCCTTGGAGATAGATGACGTCGTGCTTGACGATCGTGGCCGATATGCGGCCATCATTGGGCGCTGGGAGGGGAAGACGATTTCCATACTCTCTGTCTATGTCCCTCCAGGTCTACAGTCCACTACGTTCTCTGATTTAGGTGGGGGGGTTCTGAGCTTTCCCGAAGGCATGTTGATAATGGGTGGAGACTTCAATTCAGTGGTCAGTGGTGCTGATGATCGTAACCCCCCCAGGGCTCTCTTGAAGTCGCAGTCATGGTTGGGTGATTTCCTTGACGTGATGGGCTTAGTGGATAGCTGGAGGCACTTACACCCTGGACAACTGCAGTACACCTTTCACTCGGGAGCGCATGGTAGTCTTTCGAGGCTTGACTATATCCTTGTGCCAGCGGTGCAGATGGTCTCTGTAACGGAAGTACGTCACCTGGCTAGGGGGATTTTGGATCACTCTCCACTCTGGCTTGGGATTGATTTGTCCTTGGGAGCGGAGGGCCGTGTTGCCCCGATTAACCCCTGGCACCTACGCAGCCCCAAAACTAGGGCTGCGGTGGTTAAATGCATGGACCACTACTTCAATGAGAACGTGGGCTCGGTGTCCTCTTCCGTTTCCCTCTGGGAGGCCTATAAGACTGTGATTCGGGGTCAGGCCCTATCCTTGATTGCTAGCGCGAGGAAGAGTAAGAGTGAGGAGATTGTTTGCCTTGAAAATGACATCACAGCTTTGGAGGAAGATTTGGGATCTGGGGTCACCCCTGAGAAGTTGCATGTTTTGGCCCTTAAACAGGCTGACTACAAGGCTCTGGTGACGGATGCAGCCAGGATGATGTTTCGTGTGCAACAGGGGCGAATGTATGATGTTGGTGATAAAGCCGGGAAGTTGATTGCTTGGTTGGACAAAAGGGAGCGTTTAAATAGGGTTGTGCCCGTTGTAGAAGGGGTGGATGGTTCGCGGGTTGTGGACCCTGTTGAGATAGTCGCGGCTTTTGCTCAGCACTTCCAGAGGGTTTACGCGCCGGTCTCGGACAGGCCGGAGGAGGACTCGCATTTACTACTGAGAGATATTGCGCTGCCTAGCCTCTCGGAGTCCGACCGTGAGCTTATGGAAGCGGACTTTTCCGTGGATGAAATAGCGCTTGCTATCCGTTCCCTTCGTTCAGGCAAGGCCACTGGCCCGAATGGTATTCCGGTAGAGCTGTATAAGCTGTGCCCGGACAAAATGGCGCCGCATCTACGTCACATGTTCTTGGAATCGCGAGATCTCGGACTCCTTCCCCGGGATCAGAGATTGGCGTCCATTGTGGTAATTCACAAAGATGGGAAACCCCGTGAGAAATGTTCGTCGTATAGACCGATCTTGCTTCTGAATGTTGAGCCTAAGGTTCTGGCGAAAGTATTGGCGAATCGTCTAGTCACAGTGATTGGTGACTTAGTACATCCAGACCAGTCGGGATTTATCCCCCATCGTAATACTGCGCTCAACCTTCGCCGTCTTAATGGCGTCCTGGCGCGGGCTGGATCACTTCGTGAGCCGGCAATCTTGGTTTCTTTGGACGCCTCGATGGCCTTTGACACAATAGAGTGGCCGTATTTATGGGCGGCCCTCGCAAAGTTCGGCTTCGGCCCGCGTTTCATCGGGTGGGTTCAGCTCCTCTACGAACAACCGTTAGCTCAAGTGGTGGTGAATGGCAGGGCCTCGGAGTCCTTTGTTCTCGGCAGAGGCACGCGACAGGGCTGCCCGTTGTCACCGTTGCTCTTCGCACTTGCTCTTGAACCCCTTGCCGCGTGGCTTCGATGGGAGCCGTCGCTTAAGGGCATTAGTTGGTCCCCGGGATATGAAGATCGTATTTCATTGTATGCTGATGATATCTTGTTATACTTGACTTCCCCTCGTAAATCACTGGGAGTTTTATTTGACGTTTTGCGCTCCTTCGGGAGAAATTCTGGCCTGTCCATTAATTGGACCAAGTCCTGTATTTATCCGCTCACTGGAGAACTGCCCTTGCTGCCCTGTGTCTGCCCGATACCGGTAGTACGTGACGGCTTTAAGTATTTGGGGATTTATATCTCCTTGGACTCTGCGGTGCGGTATGAGAGGAATTTACTGCCGCCGCTTCGGCGGCTGCGGTCGGACGTTGCAGGTTGGTGTAGCTTGCCGCTGTCCCCGTTGGGGAGGGCCGCCCTGTTTAAGATGATGTCTCTCCCCCGATTCCTTTATGCCCTTCAAAACACGCTCGATCTGGTCCCTGCTAGTTATTTCCGTGAAGTTGAGGGCCTCCAGAGGCAATTGGTATGGAGCAGGCGGCCTCGCATTGCGTTATCGAAACTGACTTTACCTTGGTATGATGGCGGTATAGCGCTGCCCGACATCAAGCGCTATTACTGGGCGTCTCAGTTGAGTGCTATCAACCACGCCATGTATGGACCTACCCCCAACCCTGCATTTGAGATGGATAAATGGCAGCTGCCGGGTGGCGACTACAATAGGGCACTTTATTCTAAAACGGCTAGGAAGACACTTACTGGCCCTACTGGGGTTGCGGTGCGAGTTTGGATTAGTGCGACGGCTGCCACGGGATGGACTGATAAGCTGACTAGAGCAACTCCGCTTTATGCGGCTGAACGGCTGGGGAATCTTTGGGCGACGAAGGGGTTTGACAAATGGGATCTTATTGGTATCAGTCGAGTAGGGGATCTCCTGATCAAGGACAGGATCAAGACTTTTGCCGAACTCCAGCGGGAATATAGCCTGAGTGATAGGGAATACTACCGCTATCTTCAGATTCGCCATGCACTTGCTTCGGTATTTCCGGCCGGTGCCGTTGTCCCGGAATCCTCCCCCCTGGAAGATAGGGTGCTTGATAGACATGTCCCCGATAGTACCATCTCTCTTATATATAAGAAGCTTATTAACGACCGCTTTGACCTCCTAGTACAGCTCCGCAATGCCTGGTCTGCGGATGGGCTTGAGTTGGATGATGAAGACTGGCAGGCTGCGGTGTCGTCTCCAAAGGAAGTCGCGATTCCGGCGCGTCTGCGGCTAGTGCAATTAAAGATTTTACACCGCGTCTATGTCACGGGTCCACGCCTGATGAGGATGGGTTATTCACTGGATGGGTTGTGCAGGCGTGGCTGTGGTATGCTTGCTACTTTTCTACATATCATATGGGAGTGTCCTAATGTAGTGTCTTATTGGAGAGGCGTGCATGACATTATGGAAGAGGTGACGGGTGTGTCTTTAATGCCGGAGGCTAGGAGGTGCCTTCTGAACGTCTGGGAGCCCAATGATTATAGCGTGGCGCAGACTCGGTGGGCTACCCTCGGCAACATGATCGCCAAAAGGGATATAGCCCAATTGTGGGGGTCCCAGAGGGCGCCCTCGGCGTCGGCATGGATGGAATGTATGGATTGGTGTATGTTTAGGGAGAAAACGGTGTATACCGCCCGTGGTAGGCCTAGGAAGTGGGGGAAGATGTGGGGTCAGTGGAATGCGTATCGAGGCGAGATCTGTACCCCCCCCTCCGTAGATACCACTACTGTCCCTCTGTCTCCGTGACCTCGCATTCCATGCGCTCTTCTCCTATACCATACGGTCTGCCGGTCCACTCTTGGCCCCCCTTTCCACCCCCCCCTTAGGATTTATCCTTCTTTAGATCAGCCTTATTGGCTGGCTTCCCCCCCCCCCCCCCCCTGCTAGTGGAGATGGTCACTTCTACAACAGTCTTACCTCGGACTTGTTTTGTTTAAAATACAAAATATGAACCTTTTTATTATCCTTTACAGCAGCCTACCCTGTTTATTGACGTGTAAACCTTGCGCTTGTTTCCAGGGGTTGATGGGCCTTGTACTGTTTGTTGGCTTTGCTGCGGATTATTACTGACCGGCCCTGTGGGGTTGTAGGTCTGTATTTGTATGACTTTTCTGAAAATAAAGGTTTAAAAAAAAAAAAAATAATGACTGTAATTTCCCACTGAACTATATGTTTGTATTCATGATGCTCAGGAGCGATGTATTTGGGCTGGGTACCTGCCCCGAAGGAGTGGGTAGGAAGGGGTAACGACTCCTTGTTTTGGGGGATTTTCTGGGGATCCATTGGAGGGGGTGGTTCTTGGTCCCCCATTGGGGGCATACGCCGCGATTTGTCCGCGACAGGTGCTTCCATGTTCGGGAGGTGCAGGATGGGGAGGAGTGGGGGGTGTTGGTGGTTTGGTGTGGGGCTGGGGGTTTTGGTTGCGCATCCATTGCTGCTGTTTGTACGCTGTGTTACGTGCATGCCCTACAGTACTATCTTCATATGTCCGCTGTTGATCAGGGAGGGCGGGTAGCTCCCGGCACACTACGTGTCCTGAGCTGGAATGTGCGGGGGGCTTTGGACAAGGTGAAACATGGGGCGATCCTTCGCTATGCCAAGCGAGCAGGGGTAGATGTTCTGCTGCTTCAGGAGACCCACCTGCTCAGCACTAAAGTGCTCTGCCTACAACGCTTTGGGTTTACATGTGTTTACCATGCTGCGTTCATGAGGGGCTCTAGGGGGGTTGTAATACTTATACATCGTAGGGTCTCCTTTACCCATGAAAAGACTTGGTCTGATCCACAGGGCATGTACATTTTTGTTCAGGGTAGGATGGGGGTGACAGGGTGACCCTTGGTAGTGTGTAAGCCCCGCCGCCATTGCAATGGCCCTTGGTGGAAAAGGTTATGTCTCTATGGAGTGCAATGCTGGATACCCTCGCAATGGTTGGGGGGGATTGGAATGATATGATGGATGTAAGCATAGATATGTGGTGGAGGGGAGCGACTGACGTGGATGTCGGGGTAGAAGGATCTACTACTAAACTACGAGCCCTCATCACGGGACTTGACTGGACAGACGTCTGGAGATATAGGCATGGCGCACGTAGAGAATACACCTACTTCTCCTCTGTGCACGGCTCGTTCTCCAGACTGGATTATATATTTGTACCCAGGGGACTGGCCCAGAGGATAGTATCAGCCGACATCTTGCCAAGGGCTCTGTCCGATCACTTGGCGGTGGCCCTCACCTTTAACATAGGCCCACCCAGACAGCCGTTCCGTTGGCGCATGTCGGGATGGCACCTGTTACTGACTGAGTATAGGGAACATATGACTAGGGAGATTGACTTCTACCTGACTACTAACGAACACTCTGTTGACTTCCCTCTGGGAAGCCCTCAAGCCTACACTGCGGGGGGTGGATATCTCCTAGTGTGCGGTGGCTCGCGCGGAGTGGCGGAGGGACCTGGTGCGGCGTGAGGCGGAGCTGGAGGTTTTGGAGCGCAGGAGCAGGGAAGAGAGTGGTAACTCTATTGGGCGGCAACTGGTCTTGGCTCAGCAGCAGTATACTGTGGTCCTATTTGAGGAGGCACGACAGGCCTGGCTGGCTACACGTAGTCGGGTGTACCAATGGGCGGACAAATCCTATAAGATGCTACATCGCCTGTGCCAGGGAGTTCTCCCCGCCCAGCCATTGCCCCAGTTGTTGGACTCGGCAGGATCGCCTAACTTGGAGCCCCTATCATTGCAGAGAGCTTCGCGGCATACTACGAGGGGCTATATGCACCCCAAGACTGTCTGTCGGCTGAGGTCATCCAGCGATTTATCGATGACATCCCCGGCAGTCAGTCCCTGACGAGGTGCTTGAACTATTAGATAAGCCTCTCACGCATGAGGAGCTAGGTACGGCTCTGGGTGAGCTAAGCCCTGGTAAGGCGCCGGGCCCCAATGGGTTTCCGTGTGAGTTTTTAAGAGATTTCATATACAGTTGGGTCCCTGTCTGCGTCCGGTGATTGAGGAGGAACGTGAGGGTGGAGTGCTCCCCCCTGACTGGAGACATGCCGAGGTGGTGGTCATCTGAAGCCGGGCAGACCCCCGGAAAGTCATGTGTCCTACCGCCCGATATCGGTACTCAATACGGAGGCCAAGGTCCTGGCTAAAGCCCTGGCTAATAGGCTAAAGCCCCACATTGCAGATCTGGTTCATCCAGACCAGACGGGCTTCATGCCCCGGAGGGCGACCCGACATAATATCAGGCAGGCCCAGGTAGCGATATCTGCCTGGACGAGATTGGGAGATTAGCAGATATGGATCGTGCCTTCGACTCTTTGAGCTGGACGTTTTTGTTTGCCTGCTGCGGTGCCTCAACCTGGGCCCGCGATTTAGAGCCTACATACAGTTACTCCACACGGACCTTACATCCTGAGTGCGAGTGGGGGAGCGATCTCTAGCTCCTTCTCGGTCAGGCGGGATATGCGGCAGGGGTGTTCTCTTTCCCCTTACCTGTTCGCGCTTGCTATGGAGCCTCTGGCCTCGTGGGTGCGCATCGATGCCCAGCTCAAGGGCTTTCGGTGGGCCCCGGGTCTCACTGACAAGATTGCGTTATACACAGACGATGTGCTGTTCTTTCTAACGGATTTGGATCGGTCAGGGCTGCGGCTGCTGCGCATTCGGCAGATTTTCAGTGAATCCTCTGGCCTATATGTGAACCCGGGTAAATCAACGTTATGGGAACTGGGTGGACGGCGGACGGTCTGAGATTGGGCGGTGGGTCTGCAGTTGGCAACTGGGGGGATTAAATACCTTGGGGTTTACTTTTCGGAGGACGCGGGCATCTCCCGAGCTCGTAACCTCACCCCGGTTTGGGATCACACACGCGAGGACATGAAGGCATGGTCTCGTATGCCACTGACTATCTACGGGAGGTCAGCTATGTTCAAAATGGTGGCGCTCCCGTGGCTCGTGTATCACCTGCAGAATCATCCATACCCGGTTCCGCCACGCTGGTTTCAGCAGGTCAACTCCGCGCTGGGCGGGTTCCTGTGGGAGGGGGGGACTGTGCAGGTGGCGCTAAGGATGTGTTTCCTATCGACTTACACTGGGGGCCTCGACACATCCGACGTACTTTCATACTACCAAGCAGCGCACCTTTTGGTCCTAAATGAGTGGTGGTATGGGGACCGCGGTAATCCAGCCTTCGCGTGGAAAGCCATTTAATGGGCTCGAAATCCATCCACATGCTGTTGTATTCGGCGCCGCTTAGGGGAGAGCTCCCATCCGCCACACAAGTTGTCTTCTCGGTCTGGCGAGAAGCGCTGCGCTGAATGGGGTATTGGAATGTACTCACCCAGGAGACCCCTCTCTGGCACAATGGCCGCCTGCCCCACTTGGAGGCCCTACAGGGCTTTGGGGGGTTGGCGCCATAGGCATCTCCTCATTGGGAGACATGATGTCGGCTTGTGCCCTGAAGTCCTTTCAAGACCTACAGGACGATTTTGAGATGCCAAGCTCCCAGTTTTTTCGATATCTTCAGTTCCGGCACGCATTGACACCATATCTGACTGATATTGACCAGCTTCCAGAATTCAGTCCGCTTGAGGCCAAGCTGTTTATGGGGGAACTGCCATACAAGAAACTTTCCCATGTGTACAAGACGCTGGTTCAACACTGTTCCCCTGACTTGCAGAGACTTTGGGCTGCGTGTGGCGGGGACGTGGGGGAGCTAGAGGAGGAAGACTGGGTTGAGGCCCTGGCGAGTCCTAGGGGGGCGGCAATCTCCACACGCCTGAGACTAATACAATTCAAATATTTACATTGCACATATTTCACCAGAGAGCGTCTGTGGAGGGCGGGCATGATCGGCTCCCCTGACTGTCTACGATGCGGGTCGGAGGTGGGCACGCTACTACACACCACATGGGGGTGCTCAGCACTGAATAGGTTTTGGACGGGGGTTTTTAGGTGCTTATCGGAGGTACTGGCTTGGGAGCTTCCTAGAGACCCGAAACTGGCCTTATTGCATGTTATGGAGAGGGTGGGCGGCAATCGGTACAAGCGTCATCTACTGTTACTTGGCCTAACGGTGGCAAAGCGAGACATTGCTAAAGCCTGAAAGGCGCCCCAGGCCCCGCCCTTGGCCGCCTGGAAGAATGGCATGGACTTTTGTTTAGGGCTGGAGCAGCCCATCTTTCTGGCTAGGGTGTGCCCCCATAAGCATTTCAAAATATGGAAGAGGTGGACCGATTACCGGGGTCTGGACTTGGCACCCCCACCTGAGAGTGCTGCCCTCCCGACAATTTAATAAATGGGGGTTGTTGAGTGGGCTCGGGTGTGCTCTGATGGTATTGGCATGTGTACATTGTATATATTGGCTTTGTTTGCTAACTGGTCAACGGCAGCAGCGCACTTGGGGGGGTTGAGTGGGGCGGGGGGGATGTTAGTATTTCATAAAAACGTCTGACCTTGTCCTTATTGTTTGATAATGTGTGCACCAGACTCCGGGGCTCGGAGCTATACATTCTTTATATGTGCAGACGAATAAAATCTGTTTAAAAAAAAAAGAAAATATGTCTGACGAATTTCATGAAATTGCTTTTGTCTCCGAGTAACAGATACTATTTATTTATCATGTTTCCTTTTCCTGGTATTTGAAATTGAACTCTGCTTCACCTTACTTGAAAAATTCTTCTTTTTGCTTTGTGTGATTTTTTTTCCATTAAATGTTTGTCATTTTTATTCACAAACTGTCTTGTACTTGTAGTAGAACAAACTGTTTCTGTACTACTCGCATTTTTTTTCTAAATGAAGATCTTGCCTTTTGTTGAAATATATATTTTTCTTCTCTTTTCTTTTTTTTCACTTCTTAAACTAGGCATTTCCAAATTTTAATCCAAACGAAATAATTTTCTGAAAAACAAAAAATAGATTACATTATTTTTCTCATTTGTCCACTATGTTAAAATAATAACATACAGTTACAAAACTTCCACTAACGACTTCCAGACTCAGTGCTGCAACGTGATGGAGCACAACAGAGGAGCACTAGGATGATAAGTAGTGCCATTGAACATAGGGCAAGTATGTATTTAATTATTTACATACAGCTTTACAATTTATATGTAACTGCACTACCTCGTACTTTTCACCTCTCTGCTGCACCCCACCACCCCACAGCACTCTCTCTACAACCCACCACAGACAATCTTATAGATAGTATTTTTAAAAATTTGAAGCAATGTACTTAAAATGATATTATCAACCAAACAGCACACACAAAAATTACCATTATTAACCTACAATTGTATCTACAACTTTACAAACATAACACTGCAGCCAGGGCTTTAAGTGGGAGTGGGGGTGTCTGTGGGGTCTGAGCACCAGCACTTTATTTTTTAGGTGCCTTGAAACGGGTCTTTATGGGTCACTGTGAGAGCATGCACATTGCTCACTACTTAGAAGTGCAGACATCATGTCAGGTGACTCGCATTTTAGGAGAAGGGAAATCCTTTAAAAAGAGACATCTTCTCTCAGGATTTCCCTTCTCTTTTTGCAACGCAGGAGCAACATCATCGTGGGGTGATTAGCAGACAGACCACCAGGCGTCTCTGAGACAGCTTCCCGGGTGCGCACACAGAGCCGCACCCGAGTACTTCACAGATCTTTAAAAGATCATTTTCTTGTAAATGAAACTCTGTGTTTTTTAACCCCTTTTTACATCCCCTACATCCCCACTCTGACTATTGCTGAAAGAATTACTTTCCCCAAAAATTTCGCTCTGGTTGCGCCTCTGGAAACAACCACAAGCAGGTAACTCCAGGACGACCCTGCTCTGACCTTACACACTGTCTTGTTTTCGTGCTACGAAAACACACACTTTGCCTGGCTCACTTAGTTCTCACAAACCCTCTTTAATATGAACATAAAAGCTTTCCAATTACTTTTATATTCCTATACTGTGCTTCACATGGAAATATAGAACTGCAGGTTCTCACCACCCCAAATTAGCTCTCGAGTATACTTTCTCAAATGTAAGAAGTACAGGTATTCAGTATCTGTTAGTCACGGCTACTTTAAAACAGTGTATCTATATACAACTCGACAAAAAGTTATGTTTCTAAATTAACTTCTTACACTGAAAAGCTCCTTTACATTTCTTTTGCTAGATGTACCTTTGTTTAAAACACCACCAGAGAAGGGTGGTAAAGTATGCTGCACAAAGAGCAACTCAAATCTTTGTTGTTCTTTATAAGAAACATCTGCCGGTCAATGCTTACCGCCAGCCTTTTCGACCCCTTAACAGGCTGGGTGGATGAGTATAATACATCATATTTAGGATCGGCTGTGGAGGATGCACGTAAATAAGAACGTATAGTTGAATAAAGGGCGAGTGGATGCATGGTCAGATGGATCAATGGCTAGGTAGATGGATGGATGTATCGATGTATGGATGGATGGAAGGATGAATGAATGCATGGACCAGTACTTAGGATAGATGGATGGCTTGATAGATGCTTAGGATTGGTTCTGGGACAGATGTATCTATGGATATATAGTCATATGGCTGCATGAATGGCACAGTGCTATAGGCGAGTGGGCTCATAGATGCTTAAGATAAGTGCAGGAACAGATGTATCTATGTATATAAGTAGGAATGTATGCATCAATTAAAAGATGTTTGAATGGCGCAGTGCTTAGCATGGATTCATGGATGCTGGGCTTTAATTGGGCTGGGCCTGAGGACCGGCACTCATTTTCAGGAAGCCTCCAAATGGGTCTCTATCAGGCTCTATTTTCAGCCCAACAGAGATAGTCAATTTAAAAAAAAATTTTTATTGCACTGTGGTGAGACCATGCACATCCATGTACACATGCTTATTTTGCTCACTACTGAGAACTGGAGACATCATGCTAAGTGACCCACGTTGTAGAAGGAAGAGAAATCCTTTAAAGAATGTTTTTTCCGAATGTAGGATAATTGGAGGGGATTTTCTAAAGCACACAATGCTACTTATCTTGATTTAGACCACGCCCCTACTTGCATAGCCCACACCCCTTTAAGAGGTTTGCCCCCGCCTTTTAGAGCACCCCCAGGTTTTTCCCCCTTAAAACCCTGACTACACCACAGTAACAAAGAAACAGTCTAAGCTTCCACTGAAATCTACAATGGCTCCAAGTTTCATACTTTGCCATCAATGCTGGCAGCCTTCTACCACAGTGCAAGAGTGTGTATCAACACGAAGATTTCTTATACACAGAAATGTTGTGTAATTTGTGTAGCTGTCTCCTGGAACACTTATCACCAAAAGATATTAAAAAATGGGAAATTGCCAGAAAAACATATACCATACCATAAAGCGATTCATAAATGGGAGACACCCCTAAAGATTTCAGGGTGCTACTTAAGTAATATACATTTACATTCCCGAGCAGGGAAAGATTCCCAGGAGCATGGTAATACAGTTAAACAGAAAATCCGAATTGGAACTAACCCTTGGCTACTGGAGGGGAGATTAAAAGCAGAAATGCTATATCCTGATGGGTTATGTAAGTGTGGACTGGAGACGAAGTGTGATATTTTGCACATATTGTTGGATTGCCTAACTGGTTTAGGAGTGAGGAAACAGTTCTTACGACCGTTATTTATAAAATATGGCATTAATTCAAGAGGGCAAGCAGCTACACTACTAATAAAAATGGAAAAATTGGATACTGCAATTGCACTAGGGAATTACCTGAAAGGTATAAACCGTTTGGGCAGGGAAAAGCTCAAGAAAGGATTGTGACTCATTTTATTACCTACCCTTGCAGGAGACATTATTAAAGCCCGATGCACGTCTAGTTCAAATGGTCTTAACCGTTGTAAAATAATAAAGATGTTTGTATAGGTTTTTTAAAGATTGTAAATGCTTATTTTATTCTGTTTAGAGATTTTTAACATTTTAACTGACTTTTAATTTTGGAAATACTGAAATATATGGGCCTATAGTAGTAGGGTTTTACTAGAAATGTATAAGCAACTTAGAAATGCAATTGTGTGATTTTAGAGATCATTACGTATCATTGTTACTGTTTGGATTGTAATGTTTTAATTTTATATGAACTCGAAGTTTAAAGACCACGGTCTAAATAAACAGATTTCTCTCTCTAAATACAGTTAAACAGAGAAGAAAAACACAGGCTGTGCATGATCAAAGTGAATTATTATTGTTCAGATTAGAACCTGCTCGACGATCATAGCACGCACTCAGCAACAAGATGCAATACGGAGTGATAACCCACTTTACAGAATTCAGGGCGGAGACATTTGCATTCACCGATGAAGAGATTACACAAATATACGCACTAATACAAGAGGAGTCTACTGAATATAACACCACCCGAACCAAGGAACAACATATCCGGCAACTACTTTATTTATCAAGGAAAGAAATAAACCAGCGACTGCATGCCAGCACGATGATAATGTACCACAAAGCGCAGATAATTCCAAGGGGCCTGAGAATATCCTTAAAACCATCCTTATGCAAAAACACACAAAAATTCACAGAAAGATGGTATGCAATATTGAACAAGTGTTTTCTAGATTTGATCTAACTAATTATAGAAGAACTATCTAACATTTTGGACGAATTAAGGAAAGAAATCGAGGTAAATAAAGCAGAACTAGAGAAAATAATGACAATGGAGAAATTATCAAAAACACTGGAGGATATCAATCATCAATTACAGAAGCACACTCAAGAAATGAACGAAAGAAAAATTAGAAAGTATCGAAGAGACACCATCGATTATAAATTAGGAGGCCGATAGGCCGATATTTGTGCAAAAAAAATAAATAAATAATAAACTTTATACCATGAATACAGATACCTCATCATCAGACAGCAAGACAACTCAAACATCAAAAAACATCCCACGGTCAAGCACAACCCAACCACAACAGACAACCACTAGCACTTCATCAACCGTTCCTTTTTTAGAAGTAGGTCGCGACGAACGGGAAGGTCCCGGAGGGGAAAAAGAAAAAGACAAGGAGAAAGAAAAAGGACCTCCACAGACGAGAAATGTAACATCAAAGAAGGTCAAGACCAAGAAATGAACAACTTAGTAATTAACATATCGGACTATCATCTCAAGGAAAGCCAACTACGAATACTTCAAAAGGGAACATCATTTGTACGCACAACCCATACCAACCTGTTAGCAATCAACATTTGTTTTTTTAAACTAATGAGAAACCTCAGACTTCGTCACTTCTATGAAAATGTGATTACTAAACAGATGACAAAGGAAGAAGACCTATTAAAAGGATTAAGACCAGTGAGTACATATATGGCACCGGTGAGCCATAAAACTTTAGACTTATTTAAACAGGTTGTTAAACAAGATTTGTCAAAATTAAATTTTCACAAGAAATCCAAACACAAAAATTTATCAGCCAAAGAATTTGGTATCTTACGGTCAATTGCAAACAACAACGCAATAACCTGCCAGAAAGCAGATAAAGGAGGAGATCTTGTATTATTAAAAACTGCATACTACTTGGAACAGGTTAACAACCATTTGCAGGATACTAACACCTACATGAAACTTGAGTCAAATCCTACGACAGAAATCAAAGCTACATTGGTGAATATCATTCAAAAAGCAGTAGAGAGAGGCATTATCAAGGAGAAAGTCAAGAAATATATCCAAAGTAATCCCATAAGCCCGAGCTTTTATATGGTACTTAAAATCCATAAGGACGCGGTTAAACCACCATGTCGCCCAATAGTATCCACGAGGAGAAGCCTCCATGATCAGTGGGGAAATTTATAGATAAATATTTAAAACCATGTGTCAACAAGATGAGATCATTCCTTAAGGACACTACAGGTTTTCTCAACAAATTACAAAGCATCACCATAACAGAAGAGGAGCAAATAGTACTATACACCATCAATGTAAAATCTCTATATACATCAATCCCCCACCAGCAAGGTATTGAAGCGGTGGAAAAAGCACTACTGCACACTGATTACGAGGATAATGGAGCTAGTAGAATTCCCCTTGATGCACAGCTATTTCAAATGGGACAACAGTGGGTATCTTCAAAAGAGTGGAACATCTATGAGCAATTGCGCAGCACCAACATACGCTAATATATTCATGAATGATTTTGAAGAACAGCATATTTTGAACACCACTCCATGGAAAGATCACATACGATTATATTTGCACTTCATAGATGATATTTTCATCATATGGAGAGGAACAATAAACACACTGAAAACACAAATAACACAACTGAATACCATAGATGAGAGGATACAATTCACCTTTATAATCCAGGAACAGAGAATTACCTTTTTGTATGTAGTGATCACCAAAACTCCAACAGGCTTTGAAACAAATCTCTATAGAAAACCCATGGATAGAAATAACTCTCTGAGGTACGAAAGCTTCCATCCACACCCACTAAAACAGCACCTACCATATTCCCAATTGTTGAGGATCAAGAGGATCGTCTCAGACCCCATCAAGGAGAAAGAACAATCAAATCAAATGATACAACGCTTTAAACAATGAGGATATCCAGGGGAATCATTGACACAGGCCACCGATCGAACAAAAAACAAAAAGAGTGCACAACTTTTAACAGCCCAATCTAAAACTAAAGAGGATAAAATGACATGCGTCAGCAAATATTCCAACATGAGTAGGCATTGCAAGAAAATCATTTAAAAACATTGGATCTTATTGAAAATGGAACAAGACTTCAATAACATCTTTATGTTGGAACTGCAATAACTATAATAACCTAATCTGAGGTCATATCACCCACTCAATGAAAGGACACACAATTCACTTACAAGTTAATGCTACATGTGATACATCTAATATAATTTATATGCTCATATGTCCAGGCGGGAAAGCGTATATATGCCAATCGGAACGCAAATTGAAAATATGCATGAATGAACATAAGAGCAATAAAAGAACCAAAGTCATGAAGTCTAACGTAGTATCCCACTTCATAGAAGCACAACATCAAATTAGTCAATTAAAAGCCTGCGTACTGGAAATAGTGGAGAAGACTGAAAGAAGAGATAATCAAAACACCTTGCTCAAGAGGGAAAATCATTGGATTTATTTTTTAAATACCCTTAAACCAAATGGGTTGAAAGAGAGGGTAGAATTTCAATGTTATTTATGAACGATGGCATAATTCATGTGACAATCCCAAGAGAAAATACCTATCGGACTGCTGGCTATTAATTATGTTCATTTTGAGATACATTGTATTTATTAAGGTTGTTTCAGAAAATAAGGTTATTTTATTTAGTAACATTATATTAATTGCTTTTTCTAATAGCAGGAGGTTTTAGCGATTTGGTTTAAGTAATTTTTATAAGTTTAGATATACATCCGGGACACGCTTAGTACAGATAGTGTTGCTGTCACCTTAAAATCTTTTTTACCTTTGATCTTTATTGTGCTCATACGCCTTTAACATTCACGTTTACGAACCATCACGCGTTGACGCACGAACACGCTGTAAACTACAAACAAGCCCTGGCGTTCTCCCACGCGAAACAAGAAGGAGATAAACGCGATACACTTAAGCCACGGGTAAGCTCTGACTCATGTAGTTAACTTTTAAGGACAGAATCCTTGCAATTTAGACTAAGCGCAAATGCCCGTAGTAAGCTATGCACGTAGCGCTTAACCCTCACTTGTAGTGTACATGACATTTTGATTTACTTTGTAGATACTCCCCTGAAGAAGGCTTACGCCGAAATGCATAGGGAGCAAAGAAAGTGCATTAAGCGTTTGATGTGAATACAATGCATTGTGGGATTTGGAGTACCACTTTGAAATCAAGCAAAATATGTGTGATTGAAACACATTCAAGAAAATAAATACGCATATGGAAAGTTGAAAAGATGTGTTTTATTTGAATTGAGCTGATTCATCAGCAGACTATACTTGTGCCCAGGGAGACACCCCTAAAGATTTGGGGGTGCTACTTAAGTGATATACATTTACATTCCCGAGCAGGGAATGATTCCCAGGAGCACGGCAACACAGTTAAACAGAGAAGAAAAACACAGGCTGTGCATGATCAAAGTGATTTCTTATTGTTCACACTGCCACTACACCACCCTCTTCCCCATCCTTCCTTAACCTTACACAATCAAAGAAAGAGCCACACCGAACATAGTAGAGACAGTATAGCATTACAGGAACTTAATTTCAACAACTGTCTGCCAGAACGCTCCTGAGCAAAGCGTATTAACACATGCTAATTTGCGGGTAAAACATATACCATGCCAGAGAGGGTGCTTTATAAGTGCTCCCAGTGGTACCTCATCACCTTTAGTAGCTTCACATCTGCATGTTTTTTTTTTTTTTTAGTCCTCATATCACCATTAGCGTCTGCAAAGTTAACAATGAAAGCCCATTCAGACCTGGGCGCCCAGGGCCTATGTTATTGCATTTGCTTTAGGCCAACCAAGCCTTTGTACGAGGCTTGGTGTAATCATTAGACCATTGAGACCTTAGACCAGCCTCATTCCCGTACCCCAAGATATCAGTGGTGGCCAGATGTTTTTGTTACTATCATTTACATGGCCCTGGTCCAATCGAGCCATGCCCAATGCCGCACCCAACCAGTTCTCGTACAGAGGAGGACTAGGGTCTTTCCACAATTTGCAGATCTCCCTGCGGGCAATTAAGATCAAGCAAAGAAAAAAGCCCACTTGCACGGGATCATTGTCCAGACCAAAAATGACTTTGGGCTATGTTTAAATTCAGCTTGAGTTTAAAAATGCTTTCCAGTGCGCGCTCCGCATTATGCCAAAAGTCTCTTAAATGAACACAGTAAAAAAATATATGAATATCGTCCGCCTCCACCAAATCACATTTAGGGGAGGTGGGCAGGGGGCAGATCTTACAATTTTGTTAGGCGTATAATACAGCCTATTAACAACATAAAAGTAATTTTTTTTTTTAAGAGAAGCCGATTTAACGAACTTCTATAAGGTTTGAAGAGATAGGGCATATAGATTAACAGATGTATCTCCCAAAGTGCATCCTCAGCGTCTAGTAAAATCCTGTACCAAAATCCAATCTCTTTTTTATTGGATTTGCATTCTGAAATCTGTAATCAATCTCCCAGTTTCTGCCTTTATGCTCCTTCTCTGCTGAAAACCAGGAACACAATTGCAAATATTTAAATCTAGAAAAGGAGTCACCTATTTCAGCTCTTAAGACCTCCCAAGGGAGGACTCCGTCAGATGATAAAAGGTCAGACCAGATCGTAATTCCTGCCTTCTTAATAGGGGAGGCTAAATTGTCTTCTAGACACACAGGCAGTCCCAGGGAATCCCAGATTGGAGCGAAGTCTGAGTAGTATCTTATCCCCCATCTCGCCATAACTTTATACCACACATTAAGTGCTGATTTTAATACCTTTAGGCGAACCTTCTTAAAAAACCTTGGCACCCCGAACTTATAGAGAAATCGGATACCCCCTCCCTCGAAACTGGCCATGACACTCAGAACCCTCCCCAATTGGTTTCAACAGGACTAGAAAGTAAACAGCGTACATTTTTGAACTGGAAGGCAAGAGAGTACCAGAACACATCTAGAAGGGCTAAACCACCCTTTAAAAGTCTTTGTTTTAGCTTCTTCCAGGATAGCCTGGAGTATTTATTAGACCAAATGAAGCTGCCTATTTTACTTTGGATTTTACCCAAGAGCTTACCTGGGAAATCAAGGGGAAGAGTGCTAAATAAATATGTCAATTTAGGCAGAATAACCATCTTGACAAGATTTACCTGGTCATAGATGGTAAGGGGTAAATTGTGCCATCTAGAAAAAAGATGGTCAATTTTCTTAGCCACTTTCCTCAAATTAATCAGGGGAATATCAATTAAATCCTGTACTATAGTTATCCCCAAATACCTGAGCTCCTTGCTGCAGCTTCCGGACCAGCTATCAATGCCCCAGCACATTACCTCAGTCTTGGAGGAGTCGACTAAGTACCCAGAGTACAGACCAAATTTCTTCAAGGTAGTTTCCACCTTAGGGAGCACTTCCGCTGGGTTGTTAGTGTAGACCAGCAGATCATCCGCATATAGGGCTAACTTGCAACTGTATTCTGAGACTCGGAAAGGAGTAATTTGTTCATGCAGTCTCAGAGCTTGAGCAAGAGGTTCAATATAAATGTCGAACAATAGGGGCGAAATAGGGCACCCCTGTCGTGTTCCCCTTTTTATACTAAAGCTCGATGTCGGTGAGCCATTCAGAAGTATAACTGCAGAGGCGCCCTCGTAGCATCTAATGAGGGTTTGTATGAAGGTTAAGCCAGATCCCCTCATTTTTAGAGTCTCCCAATGGAAGACCCAGTTGACGCGATCTAAAGCCTTGGCTGCATCGTAGGCAGACACTGCCAAGGGTACCGACCTTGCCAATGCCAAATCGATGCTACCTATTAGCTGTTAAGTTTGTTCCTGGATGAACATTCCCGGGAAGAAACCCTTTTGATCAACATTGATCAGCTGGGGGACTAACTTGGCCAACCTCCCTGTCAAAATGCTGGTAAAGATCTTATAATCTGCGTTTAGCAGAGAGATTGGTGTATAGCAGTCCACATTAAGGGGATCCTTCCCCGGCTTCAAGATGAGCACTATTGTGGCCTCCTTCCATGATGGAGGGACCCTACCTTCAGGACTGTAGATGTAATTAAAAAGTTCACATAGTCTAGGAACTATCACATCCTGAAGGATCTTATAGACTTCGCCCAGAAGGGCATCCGTCCCTGCGGCTTCGTTGTTCTTGAGCTTTTTTATGTGTAGCTTAATTTCCTCTTCAGTCATGGGGCCATCCAGCAAGTTCCGACCATTTCCTGTCAATGTCGGTAGGGCTTTATTTTTCAGCCACTCTTGAATACTGTCAGGGCTTGATGTTATCTCCTCTTTATGCAGCTTGGAAAACATAGAAAGAAGGCACCTTTGCATATCCTCTTGATTACAAGAGGTCGCACCAGTCTCATCTATGATCAATTTATTGATGTTATTCTTTACTCGGCCTGTCTTTACTTTCCGTGCCAGAAGAGCTCCTGCTTTTTCGCAATATTCATAGGTTTCCATATTATGGGCTAACCATTGTACTCTTACTTTCTAACTTCCCCCTCTAATCTAATCGTAGGCACTCCAAGTCGTTAAAAATTTGTGTCAAGTTATCGGGTTGTCAGCTCAACCTAACTCCTTCCAGCCTAGATATCTCTCTTTCCAGTTTTTGGAATTCTAACGCCTCTTCCTTGTTCTTAGAGCATATCAGGCTGTGTAACAGGCCGCGAATATGGGCCTTAAATGAGTCCGAGACTTAGTCTAGTGATGTTGAACCAATATTTTCAGAGAAATACTCAATGGTTGATGTTTTGATAGCACTGATTATTTCTTGGTTAGATAACATTGCCCTTTTTAGTGTCCACCTAGGGGTGTTGTTAGACTTATTCTCTAGATATAGAAAGGTGTTTGGGGCATGGTCGGATAGAATACTTGGGAAAGTGGAAATATCTACTAGATTCTCCAAGCCCAATATGTCCGTAAGAATATAATCGATTCTAGAGGAGTGGCCATGCTTTTTGCTGAAAAACGTGAAACCTAGTTCTATGCCCTTCTTAGCCCTCCAAGCATCTACCAGTCCGATCTCGTGGATCATATTAATCATTGCCCGACGAGTGTGAGGGGCAGCAGCATACTGACTGTAATTTGACCTGTCTTGGAGGGGATTAAGAAGAACATTAAAATCCCCACCGGGGTGGTGACATCTACTAATTTGGTCTGTACTCTGTGAAGATAGGCAGGGTCATCGGCATTGGGGCCATAGTAGGACACCCTTGGCAAGCTCAGTCCCCCCAATGGCCACCTGTACCAAGATCCACCTGCCAGATTGGTCCGTTATCGTAGAACCGCTCCAGTTCTAATTAAGACCGCACCCCCATTATTATTTACTGTCTGCTCGGAGCAGCAGAAATGTTCGACCCATCTATATTTTCCGAAAACAGTCTCACACTCAAGATAACTTAGGTGAGTCTCCTGTAAGAGGCACACCTGGGCTGAAGATTGTACTAAAAATTTCAAGATCAGCCTTTGTCTTCGCGGACATCGGAGCCCATTGACTTCCATGAAATAAACCTTATCCTAGTGGTCGTCATACTTTACAAATTCTTCCTATCTCCCTCCCCTTAGCTGGACACTCTGAAAGCAACTGACTCTTAAAAAAAAGAGTAGAGAAAGAGGACATTTTTTATATTTTCTCCCACTGCAATTCCACCAGTGCACCCCCTCCCACCCTTCCACCCTCCCCCCGAGTGACCCCATCAACCCCTCACAGCCCTGGGGATCCCTTCCTTCTCCTCTGAGCATACGCCCTTTGGTCAGGAACCCCCTCTATGCATGGCCGGATGATAATTACACAATTAAGGGGAAATATAGGCTGATCCCACCACATCTGCAAGTTACTAAATTCTGTGTTTTAATGACCAACATACCCACCTCCCCCAGACCCAACCCCGCCCTTGCTTAACCGTTCGAAATCAAACAGAACCCCCCCACCATTCCTAGTAGCGCCACTATACCCATACACAGGGTTAATTTTAACAGGTGTGTGCCATAACACTATTCAACAAAAAGTATTCAAACATGCAAATTGGCGAGTAAAACATAAACCAGCCCATAGCACGGTTTATAAATGGACCCAGTGGCACTAAATTACCTTTACTAGCTACACATGTCCACGTTACAAATATCTGTGTTATAATCAGCAACATACCCACCTCCCCCACCACCACCCCTGCCCTTGCTTAACCTTACAAAATCAAACAACGAGCCCTAGCACTCCCGTTATCACCACTATAGCCATACATAGACTTAATCTCAACAGTTGTCTGCCGGACGCTCATCAGCAAAAGCTATTAAACCTGCAATTTTGCAACTAAAACATACACCATACCCTAATACGGTTTATAAATAGACCCAGTACCACTACACCACCTCAACAACCACCCTTGCTTAACTTTAGGCAATAAAAGAAAGAGCCCCAACAAACTTAGAAGCGCCACTATACCCATACAGAGGCTTAATTTCAACAGATGTCTCCCAAAATGGGGATCAGCAAAACATATTAAAACATGCAAATTTGCAGGTAAAACATATACCATGCCATAGGATGCTTTATAAGTGCTCCCGATGGTACTACATCACCTTTAGTAGTTCGACATCTACACGTTACTAAATTCTGTGTTTCAATCAACAACATACCCTCCTCCCACCCACCCCCACCCTTGGTTAACAATACAAAATCAAACAGAAATCCCCACCATTCCGAGTAGCGCCACTATACCCATACACAGGGTTAATTTTAACAGGTGTGTGCCATAACACTTATCAACAAAAAGTATTCAAACATGCAAATTGGCGGATAAAACATAAACCATCCCATAGCATCGTTTATAAATGGGCCCAGTGGCACTACATTACCTTTACTAGCTACACATGTCCACGTCACAAATGTCTGTGTTATAATCAGCAACATACCCACCTCCTCAAACCCCCACCCATGCCCTTCCTTAACCTTACAAAATCAAACAACGAACCCCACCACTCCCTTTACCGCCACTATAGCCATAAATAGACTTAATGTCAACCGGTGTCTGCCAGCACGCTCATCAGTAAAAGCTATTAAAACCTGCAATTTTGCAACTCAAACATACACCATACCATAGGACAGTTTATAAATAGTCCCAGTACCATTACACCACCTCCACACCCGCCCTTGCTTAACTTTACACGATAAAAGAAAGTGCCCTACCAAACGTAGAAATGCCACTATAGCCATACAGAGGCTTAATTTCAACAGATGTCTCCCGAAACGCTCATCAGCAAAACATATTAAAACATGCAAATTTGCGGCTAAAACATATCCCATGCCATAGGGTGCTTTATAAGTGCTCACAGTGGCAGTACATCACCTTTAGTAGCTCGACATCTGCATGTTACTAAATTCTGTGTTTTAATCACCAACATACCCACCTCCCCCATACCCATCCCCACCCTTGGTTAACCGTATAAAATCATACAGAAACCCCCACCATTCCCAATAGCGCCACTTTATCCATATACAACGTTAATATTATCAAGTATCTGCCGGAACAATTATCAGCAAAAAGTATTCAAACATCCAAATTGGCGGGTGAAACATAAACCATCCCATAACACGGTTTATAGAAGGGCCCAGGGGAACTACACCACCTTTAATGGATAGACATCTATATGTTACTAAAGTCGTTTAAACACTCTTTGAAGTGTATAGCAGGGGATGGGGAGAGTAAACAAAGTTCTAATTCCCAAACATGTGATATACCATCCCTTTACTGTATGTATATTAAGGACATTAAATGGAATGAAAAATTGACAAGTGTCTCAAAAGGAATAGTGAAGCTGAGCATCGATAAAACCCGGACCACTTCTACACCTACATATATCTACACAGGGACACAGCCTAACAAATACTATCACTTAAAATCACATGTAGATCTCTAATGTCAACAAAGTCATACAGAAAATATACAGCACATTTTTATTTCTTTTTTATCCCTCACACATGTATAAAACATCTCTTCTAAAGAAGCACTCCCCAACCACTGCTATTCCATAAGAACAGACAATCGTTAATAAGTTTACTACCATATATTTTAGTATATCTACCTTTTTATTATTCACTATTAAGAAACTACTAAAACTATTAACTAATGCCCAAATGCAAAGCAGAAACCATGTTCATATTATATCTCAACCTATCATCAAATGATTCAAAGTATGCGTACATATAAAAGGAACATATCACTTTTTCTATCTCCATCTCCTCTCCATGTAATCTCCAAACACTGTAGACGGCCTCACAGCACAACAACCTACCTCGACTTACATTCACATATACCTCTCAGTGTCAAAAATGAGACCACAACCTGCCACATAACATTTCTCGGTTTTGTTTTATCGCTTTTAACTTAATAACACATACATCTCCTACCACCACCCCACTACTTTCACAAAAAGTATAATTTGCAAACATGTGACATTTTGTTTATCTCGCCCGAATACATTACAAACCCAAATTAACGCTGTACCTCATTTTCAAAACCATACAGTCCTATAAAGATGACAAACTACACTTCTTCTTTGTGAAAAATTCCTAAACATATATAAAGTACTTATTTAACAGCAGGTCAAATGTTATGCATATTTTATAACTAATATCAAACACCACACTTTACTAACACTATATTACTTTGAAATTAAAAACACTTTCAAACTTAAAAACATCACCTCAAATACTTAATCACTACTACAGAACACATAACACACCTTGTTCATTTCTAACTCACATTTGTAGTTGGTATGCATATTTCAAATGTCACACACGCATACAATTCTTTCTTTGTCGCATAGTACATGTAAAACACCGATTTCATCAAGAATAGAACCAGGATTGGCACAATTTCTCTGTTTCTCCACACATAAATACATCTAAAGAACAAATCAGAAAACTTCATTCCTTCAACGACATCCCAAAACGTATCTCCATTGGTTAATTCTGAATTTTCCATACGAAAAGCTACTTAATATTCCGCACCACATACAGGTCACAAGTGCAACCTATTTTATCACCACACTTTCTGGAACATTCTGTGACACCTGCAGGTTAAAAGTTCTTCAATATTTTTTTTAACCTAACGATATACTTTTGCAACATTTTAGCAAATATTTAACAGCATGTGCAGGTTAAAAGTTCACAATAGTGGTCAGTAGTTCATCAGCTTTATCCCCAACTCTGGTACAAAAAGGGGTGTTAATGGACGGAGCATCTTAACCAATCAAACACTCACACCCAGTCAAAAGATCTGGGTTTAATCCATCACCGTTCTTTAGCTCACTCTGCCACCCCAGTTCAGACATGGCTATATGCAAATCAGTCTGATCCTGTGCCTCATGGGAACAGTCCAGCCTGAACTGCCAAGCCATGCCTTCCCTGGACCGGAAACAAGCTTCCGAGGACCGGTTTCTGGCATTACAGCCGTCTTCAGCCCGGCTTGCTTGCTCACTTTGCCACTGGAGTTCTTGAGAAAATCAAAAGAAAAAAATATATATATCTAGAAGCGTGCACCCGTGCGCGCATCGGGGGTGCGCGAGCGGAATTCTGATTTGCTGTTAGACGTCTGTCAACATTCCAATCGGTGGAAACCAGGAAGTGTTGGCCGCCATTTTGTCAGTCCGAGGCAGAAGAGAAACAAAAACAAAAGTGGAGAGCTTGAAAAGGAGGCAGGGTAGAGTCTCCCTGACCCCCTAGGCCTTCTAGGGGGTCCCTGAAGAACCCCGAACTGCAAAAAAAATTTGGGAAAAAAAGAATATCGCGAGGTGCGCGCACGGTGCACGCACCCCCGAGGCAGAAGAGAGCGAAAAACCAAGGTGGAGAACGTGAAAAGGGGGCAGTGTAGAGACTCCCTGACCCCCTAGGCCTTCTCAGAGCGTCCCTGAAGGACCCCGAAGGGCAAAAAAATCTTTTTTTTTTTTAAATCGCGAGGTGCGCGCACGGTGCGCGCACGGTGCGCGCACGTCGGCTAAAAAAACAATACAGTTAAATAACAAGTTTGAGTGTTTAGATGTTGGTTGGCTCTAAAAAAAGCCGTTGTGTTCATTGAGTGTTTTTTTTTTTTTTTTTAAAACCTTTATTGTGCATGAAAAAAAGGACAAATACGGGCCCACAACCATCAGGCCGGCCACGATACTTTTGAGCACAAGAGCAAGCAATACAGATTCTCAGCGGCACCAGGATGGATAGCAACAATCAAGTAATAACACTCCAAATGATTACGTGTCGCCGGGCAAACAGGAGCAGTGAAGGTTAGTTTTAAAAGTTTTTTTTTTTTGACGTATAAAATATAAACAGTGAAGAATAGAGACCAAGGAGTACTGAGTCCGTACCGTTACTTCACAGCATGAGCAGGCAACAGCATCGTATGAAATCAACTGTATCAGCTAGCAGCTCAGGCAACATGGCGGATCAAAGCAAAACAACAGGATCGTAAACTGGCAAGTACACGCCATGCACAGCGCCACCCACTCCCCACTAACCCTTATCTCGGACCCAGGACAGAAATAGGTGAAGTAAAGCGCAGGAAATAGAAAAAAGAAGGCCCATAGAAACGAACTGTGTAAATTAAAACCCCCCCCCCACCCTACATCAATGCGGAGGCTACGGCCTACCCCCCCCCCCGGCAGTGTGTCTGTCGCCCACTAAAGAACCCGAAATATAGGCAAAGAAAAAGGAGGAATAGAAAAAGAATTCCCTAAAACTCGAGGAGGGCCAAATTTTAAATCCCCGGCCATTAAATACTCTCCACCCTACCCACAATACCAAAATCAGAGCTTCCATGCACAGAATGAAATAGGGAGAGACATCTTAAATCGCTGCAGCACGCGTCGAGGAAGCGTCCCATCTCGGGCCCCCACCCGTCCCTCAATCACAGTTCACATGAAGAAGATCACTCCTAACCCTGGCCAGATTTCAAGCGTCCCCCTAAACATGGCTCCGGGAAAGAAACCGCCCCAGATGGAACAAAGGGGGAAGATGGCCGCCCTCGGCAAGAAGAAGGTCCCCATGCACAAAATGAACACCTCCAGTTACAAACAATGGCATCAATCCAGAAGAGTGCCGCTCCCAGGTCCGCCCGATGTAGCATAGAACAACGATTGAAAGCCACATCATGCCTAGCGTGTACAGTGTAGGAACATAGTTGCATCGCCAGCGGAGCCATGAATGAGGATAAGGGTTCATTGTCCGACAATGAGAGCTGAGGCAGAATAGGAAACAGTGTAGCTTCCGCGACATGAGCTGGCGGCAGTCCTGCAGAGAATTCAGTCCCAGAATGTTGCTTCAATTGACAGTCACGCGGCAACAATGTTCCCGTTGCGATGCCGGGAGGGGCCCGGTCTATGCCGCCAGAGGGGACAGCTGACGATACACTCTCCGAACCGAGAGCGGCTGCATCCAGTTTCGCGCCGAGTGCGCGGTAACTCTCATGCCAGTCTGCCCTTAAATCGGCTAGCGCTGTAAGAATGGAGGCATGGGTGAATATAGGCGGGCGATCCAATGAATCTTTAGTGCGAAGTACAACAAAGTATTCCGTACGCCACCCGAGGCCATGGAGGGCGACCCCTTCAGGGGCCGAGATGGAGCCCATCAGTGCTGCGGAGGAGACGACCGCCATATTGAGCCCAACAAGGGGGTCACCGATCACATGAGTGAATTCCACGATAGGCAGCGGGGGTGTGATCGCACAATAAATCCTGGGCTCCGCTATGTGCATGCAATAAACCACACAAGTCCCGTCGTGGAGACCCAACCAGGCATTAAAGCAAAGGCGAGCTGCAGCGTCCAGCGTCCCAACAAAGAACAGAATAGCGCGGCTCACCTCAACGCCGCTCTGAGAGGGAGTAGCGATGGAGACCCACAGTCGGTCGATTCACGCTTCCCCAGGAGAGAGCAGAGCGGGCGTCTTAACAGGCGATGGATCGTGGCGGGGAACAGCAGTCACACCACCCGGCGGTAGGGTCCAAGGAGTTCCGGCCGTCTCCGGCTGTGCACATCGATCCGGGGCACTGATCCAGGGCTCGGCATCGGTCATCGGGTGAACACGCCAGTACAACCATCAATCGGGCAGGTAGGGACACCGGAGAAACGCCCCCGGCAACAGCGCGCTTCCCTCGTCCTTTCGCGGCAGCGCTGCAACATGATAGAAATCAGGATAGGGTCGCTAAAGGCACAGGCTCGGGGAGCCGGGCGATTACACGTCCGTCTCCGCCGCCATCTTGGCTCCTCCTCCATTGAGTGTTTTTTGTACCTACAAGTAAGTACCGATGCAGAGTCTAAAGTTCAAGAGAAAGAATCTGTTTCCCTCATCTGAATTAAAATGTTAGTTTGGTTTTGAATTTGTGTAGGAAGAATTTTCATTGGTTATCTACATGAATATGTGAGGAAAATGAGAGGGAAGGTATGCCATTATATGGTTCCAGTGACTGGTGCACACTTCAGTACCCTTCTCTTGCTCTATCCCTCACTCTTTTCTCTCTTCCCCCTCACTCTCGTTCCTACACACCATCCCTCACTCACTTTCAGTCACTCCCCTTCTCTCACTCCCTCACTTCCTTTTGCTCACTCCCCTTCCTTTATTCCCTCCCTCACTCTCTTTTCCTCATCCTTCTCTAAGTCTCTTTCTCTGTCTCAGTCACTATAACTGCCTCACTGCCTCACAGTCCCTCATTCTCCCTCTCTTTCTCTCTCTCACTGTTTCCCTCTCTCTCCACCACTCTTCCTTTTCTTTCCTCTCTTTCCATAAATCCTTCCCTCTCACTCACTACTTGTTCCTCTCTCCTAATATGCTTCTTTTTCCCTCACTCTCCTTCCCTTACCCTCATACACCTTCCCTCACTGTCACTGCCCTTCACTCAATGTCACTCCTCTTCCCCTACTTCATGTTCTCCTTTCTGTGCATCACTCCCATTCCCTTTCTCCTGCTCCCATTCCCTCACTCCCCCTCACTCTCTTTCCCTCACTCCATCCGTCAGTCCCCTTCCCTCACTCCCCTTTCCTCATTCATTTTTGCTAACTCCCATTCCTTTAGTCCCACACTCCCCTTCACTCCATTTCTCTCTCTCTCTGTCTCACTCAGTCTAACTGCCTCCCTCCCTCTCAGTCACTCGCTCTCCCTCTCTTTCTCTCTCACTGTCTCCCTCTCTCTCTCTCCCTCACCCTTCCTCTCTTTCCCTTTCTGTTTCCTTCACTCCTACTTTATCCCTCAGTCCCCTTTTCTCTCTCTTAATCTCCTTCCTTCTCTCTCATTCCCCTTTCGACACCCTCATACCCCTTGCCTAACTGTTACTGCCTTTCACTCACCCTCAGTACTTTTCCCTCACTCCCCTTCCCTCACTCGCCTTCCTTCACTCCTCTTTCCTCACTCCCTCACTTACTCCCCTTCGTTCACTCCCTCCCTCACTATTTTTTCATCCATGTTTCTCTCCCTGTCTCCCTCTATCTCACTCACTCTAACTGCCTCACTCCTTCTCAGTTACTTGCTCTCTCTCTCTCTCACTCTCTCCCTCTCTCTTCCTTACCATTAATCTCCTTTCCTCTCTCTTTCTATCACTCTTCCTCTCTCCCTCACCCACTTTCCCTCTCTCTTAATTTTCTTCCTTCTCCCTCATTCACCTTCCCTCACCCTCATACCCCTTTCCTAACTGTCACTGCCCTTGACTCACCGTCAATCCCCTTCCCCCACTCCACTTCCTCCTATCTGTATCTCACACCCCTTCCCTTTCCCGCTCCCTTTCCCTCACTCCCCCTCGTTCTCCTTCCCTCACTCCATTCCTTACTCCCCTTCCCTCACTCCCCTTCCCTAACTCCCTCCATTCCCTCACTCCCCTTCTGTCTCCTTCACTTCCATTCTCTCACTTTCCCTTACCCCCCTTTTCTCATCCTCATACCTCTTCCCTCTCCGTCTATCCACTTCTCTTACCTTCACTCCCCTTACCCTGCTCTACTTCCCCCTCTCTGTCCCTTACTTCCCTTCCCTGTCTCCATTCCCCGCTCCCCTTCTCTCACACCCCCTCCCTCACTCTCCTTTCCTTATGCCATTCCCTTACCCTTTCACTCTCCTTACCTCACCCCCTAGCCTTAGTCCCCTTCTTTCAGTCATTCTTTCACTCCCCTTTCCTCACTCACCATACTCCCCTTTCCTCACTCATTCCCTCAGTCCCTTCCTCCCCTTCACCCAGTCATTTCAGTCATTCATTTATACACTACACATTCATTCAAAAAACAGTATGACACAGTATATAAGAAATATAGCTCTTCTTTGAGAAGTGCAGTTAGTTCTTACAAGAACTGTTTTTTTGTCTTTTTAAAAAAAAAAATTTTGTTTTTTGAACAATTTTATATATTTTTGGGATTTTTTGTAACAAAAAAATAAACAGGTAACCAAAAACTGCTCAACAGGAACAGGAACAAAAATAATAAAAGAACAAAATGAATTGCGGGGGCATGTGTGCTGCCTCTTCTTTTGCACAATCAAGTCTATGTGCTGCTCTCCGTAACACAAGATTTCATTGCAAAAGTTGATGTCATTTGCGTTTCTTCAGTGATGTCATGAGTGATGTCACTGACCATGTCATGAGTGATGTAATATGTGATGTCATCAGCAGTGCATTGCGGGCGCGCAAGTTATAGTTAGCTGAGCTAACTATAACGGAGGAATTTCAAAGGTTTTGTATGAGAGAAATGTCCAGCTAACTATAACATGGATGAAACCTATGGTTTTTTCAGTGAATTTCTAAGGTTTTTTAAATGCTAATTCCTAACTATAACGTGTGTGAAACCTATGGTTTTTTAAGTGAATATATATATATATATATATATATTACCTACTGGCGGTCGCCAGTAGGTATATATAGTTAGGATTTTTTCCCTATGGGATTTTTGAAAATTCTATGTCTAATAACTTTGGCGTTTGTGGACGGAATTGGCTGAAATTTTCAGGAAAATGGCACATTTTGTTTCTGAGCAGCCCCTGAAAATTTTGGGGGGGTTCGTCAAGGGGGGGCCGAGAAAAAAGGGGGGTCCCAAAACGCATTTTTCCCATGTTAATTTCCATAGGGCGGTTGGCCTCACTTTTAGCCCGAACGGCTGAATGGATTTGCACGAAACTTGGCAAAATTGTAGGGACTGGTAGCCCGATGTGCCTTTTGTAGGTCTCAATATATGTGCTCCAGTGGATTTTGAGAAATTAACGTTTAAAAAAAGATATATATCTGTAACAGCGGACTGGGCAGCGGCCCAGGACGCGTACTTTTCGCGCAACGGAGCTTTGTGAAGCGAAGCTGATTGGTTCTCCGGCGTCTGTCAACATTCCAAACAGTCCGTAGCGGCCGCCATCTTGTCTCTCGGTAGGATCGAGAGACAAGAGGAGGTCAAAACAAAGGGGGAAATAACTATAAGGGGGCATAGTAGATCCTCACTGACCCCCTAGGTTTGATGTGGAGGTTTTAAAAGGGCCCCGCTGGGCAAAAAAAAAAAATAATAATAATAATCGAACGGCTGAATGGATTTGCACGAAACTTGGCAAAATATTAGGGACTGGTAGCCCGATGTGCCTTTGCTAGGTCTCAATATATGTGCTCCAGTGGATTTTAAGAAATTAACGTTCAAAAAAAGATATATATCTGTAACAGCGCTCCGCTTCGCGTAACGGAGGTTTGCGAAGCTGATTGGTCATTCTGTCACTGGGCTATAGTTGGGCTACATCTGGCTGATATTTGGGCTACATTTGTTTTTTTGTGTGTCTGGCGGCCATCTTTGGGCTACATTGGGCTACATTGGGCTACATTTGGGCTCCAACATATATATAGGCCAATGTAGCCCAATATATATTTTTCAAAGTTAATTTTCGTAAAAACCACTGGAGCATATATCTTGAGACATAGCAAAGGCACATCGGGCTACCAGTCCCTACAATTTTGCCAAGTTTCGTGGAAATCCATTCAGCCGTTCGAGCTAAAAGTGAGTCCAACCGCCCTATGGAAATGAAGGAAATGAATGGGTAATTTGTAATTAGCAAATAGCTCATCGCAAACTAGGAATGGTAAAGAATCGCTATTTATTCCTTAAAGTTCGCTATTTAGGAAATGCAAAAAACTTTGATGATACATATGGCGGTTCATCTCTAACAAGATAAGAAGCATAGGGATACATTTATGATGACTGGCGCATCACCAGGGATGTGTTAGTCATTCTGTGCCGCTGTTCCGTCACCTATGGTGTGCTGCATTTACAATGCGGCGCATCATGGGGCAAAAACAGCACAGATGCGTGATGTATCTGTGCCGTAAAGGTGGCGCATTGCTGGAGTTGTATCGCAAGTGTGATGAAGCTCCAGCAAGGGTCGGGGGTGCCCCTGTCGCAGGGTTTCTGTTCTCACACAGAACTGTGGACAGAGGATTGGAACCTCGGCGAATTAGGGTGTCCCAAAACTCACGTTAGTAATCAAAAACTCCTTAGCAAGCTAGGTACAGTGTCACATTGGATATAACAAACTCTCAATGTTTAGACAATCCAGAATATGAACTTATAGTACCTCAGGATACGTGGAACTCATGAACAGTCGGTCGTTATATATTTCTTAGAAACCAGAACATGGAGTTAAGAAGAACACATGTGTATTTGAAATGTTTATTTACTAATGCCGTCTTCACAGGCGTAGTATCTTAGATAATACAAGTACACATATTATCAGTAGCAAAATTACCAGCATAGTTACTAGTACATAAAAAGCGAATGGTGATAGTATGTTAACATGCTGTAAATGAATAAGAGTTAGCAACACTTATAAGCAGCCGCGGGCCGTGGAGGGAGTTACGGTGGGGCAGGGAGGCGGGGAGGGGGAGGGGCAAGGTAGAGAGGGCTCCACCCTGCTTCTCCCCCTCCCCGCCTCCCTGCCTCACCGTAACTCCCTCCACGGCCCGCGGCTGCTTATATCTCACCCTCCCTAATACACATATTATATTATTTGCTAAGAAGGTCTCTTTGTGTTGGTTTAGGGCGTGCCCATACTTTAGTGTCTTAGATTTGAAGGAATCACATCAGCATACACCAGCTCTCTCTTCATGTGAGCCGCATCAACTGTTGTGTATGTGTGTTCGGCAAAGCAATATAAAACCCGCCTCATGCCCAGAATTGGCAGAAGTTGCACTTATGTTATGAGTATGAAGTCGTGGAGATCAGACCTCATAACAATTCTGTATCGTGTTGTTCTTGAAACTTTAGCACTCGCTGTACAGATATAGTTTAACAAGCAAAGTAGATAGTAGAGCAATAACATATTATTCTCATGTAAACCACGATGAACTACTAGGTGGAAAGCTAAAGCAACAACTAAGTGTCGTGTGCAGAAGTTGCAAAAAAGGAAAAATGGCGTTTAAACCGGTAATGAGCCCATGCTAACTTAACACGGTGTAAAGATATCCAGGACCTAGATGACACCTCCCCATGATCCGGAAACAAACTGAATAAGATAATAGAAGTGCCATCTCATGAGAGCAGATTGCAAGTTTATATGTGGACGGTCCGCAAGGTAAAGCATTAAAAACTAGGAAAATTTAATGCTAAAGAAAAATAAAACAGCCAAGTACTTTATCGAGTCTTAAGCCAATAGGCAAGGTAAATAATAAAAACTTGACAAATAAGTCAATGAATTGTCAATGAAATGCTAGTACTCAGCATATCAAACATGAAAAAGGTCTATGACATAACTGTGTATGCAAAATAAGCTGCAACAGCCTCCAATAGGAAGTCACCGTCTTCATCCGAAAACAGTTCAGCCATCCAATTTAAAAGCGGAAAAGAACATACGTGCTCTCCCAGCACCGGATCCTCTATCACCATCAGAGGACAGCTCGGTGGGTTTTCAAGAAAGCTCTGTTCCAAGAAAGACTGTGCTGCCGCCAGTAAATTCCAGGGACCAAGTAGTCCATGCATCAATGCCACAGCCATAATCCTTTCGCCAGGACAAACCAACTCGTGAGTAATGATAGGAGTCATCAGCTGATTAAAGTCGACGTCAGGAGAAACCGGTCCGCAGAGACACAAATCAATGGCCCAATCGAAATCACAGGTCAGGCAGTGAAATACAGGCTGGACACAGGTGAAGTAGGAGAATCGAAAAGATAATCCATATGCCGTGCTTAATATCGCCAACGGCATTGTGCCATAATATTCTAGCATGCGATTGCGGAACAGTGTCAGCAGCTGCAGGGTGGGAGGTTGCATAGGAGGGACATCCATATTTAAAAATGTAAAAAAGCACAAGAGCGTCCGCTGGTAATGCAAGTAAAAATGCCAATCCACGAACCAGAGTGGAGAAAATAGAATGAAAGGAAGCAGGGATGAGTCCAAAGATTTTCTCAAATGAAGTCACGAGACCACTGGTAACAACTTTAAAAAAGTGCGCCAGGGACTTTGCGGAGGATGCTTTAAAGATAGTTGGAACCATCTTGCTGAATTTGAAAGGCAAATCTGAATTGAAAAGTGTGTGCACCTCTGTACGGGTGTTCGCTATGTGAAGCACGAAAGTTTCACGGGCCGAACTCAAGGCCACCTCTCTCTGAGACAAAAGAGCTCTTATTCTTGCCATGCCGTTGAAATCTGTCCCAAGGTTGGTATTTGTGGCCAGATTGAAAACTCCCTATGTTCATGTGTGGGAGGAAATAGAACATTTCTGCAGCAAATAACCCGTTCACTTACTGTTACGATAAAAGGAATACTTTTAATTAACTCAGAACAATCTTCATTATTGAGCATCAAATAACTACCATTTTCCAACAACTTGAACGTGGGGATGATAGCAGGAACTGGCGTGCCTTGCAACACGCAAGCCATATTTGGTCGGTGTTTGTTGCATGAACCGTGTAACTGTATGTGCCTACACATTAGTGAATGATCTGGCGTCTCAGTGCATTCCTCTCCATTCAGATAAACTTCTTGATCATCTTTGAAACATCTGTATGTGTATGGAAGCGACCAGACCTCATGAAGAAAAGCACTACCTAAAGGTTCATAACGACCTATTGGTATATATTTCATACAATTTGAAAACTTATATAAAGCAAAAGGCAGCGTTATTAAACCGTGGATAAGGCACGTTGCCAAAAAACCCGCAATCCTCTGCTGATGATGTCACTGAGCATGTCATGAATGATGTAATATGTGACATCATCAGCAGTGGATTACGGGTAATAGTATCTCTAGTTTACTCCCCTATAGCTGTCTTTCTTTTAACATAAGTGTCTGTTTCCTTCCCTTATACTTACTGTTTTTGGTTCGCTTCCGGTTCGCGTACCGGGGAGCGAACTGGGAAGCGAACTAAGAGAAATAGAGGTTGGCACAGTTCCAAATATTGTACCAATTTTTTAATAACGGGGAGGTAGTTCTGAAAAGAACTTTTTTTTTTATTTTTCGGAACATTTTTTAACTTTTTTTGAATTTTTCTGAACAGTTTTATATTTTTTTGGGTTTTTCTTGGAGGGGGCAATGAAAACGATTCATTGTAAAGGGCTCAACAGGAGCAACAAAACAAAAAAAAGAAGTATTTATTATTTTGGGCGTTTCGTACAAACTTGCATATGATAGTCAATAGCTCTGTTGATCAGAGTGATGCTTTTTTCTCCGTAGGAAATGAATCCATCGCAAAATACGCAGATGTGTTTTACATCACCAAATCTCATTTGTATATTTGGCACCATCTCCCTGCCCTCTGGTCCCGTTACTTCCGGTACAACAGATCTTCTGGCCATAATAGGGAGATTATCTAGGTCGTTCCGAAACTGTGCAGCACTGTAGTTGTTAGGAAGCCACCTAGTCATATGGCGATGCATTGTGTAGTTTCCGAAACTGTATTTTTTGTCGGTCCCTCTGGACAGTCTATCTTGACATATAAGGCAAGTTACGTATCTTGCATTTACTTTTTTCTGACCTTTGGGAATTTAAAAAAATTGCCAAATGAAGTTTTCTTTCCGGTGAGACGTCCTGGGCTGCTCAGGCAAAAACTGCCTCTCTTCGTGCTCGTCCTCCTGTTCCTCTTCTTCCTCTCCTTGTTGAATTATAACTTGAGCAGGTGGTCCACTCTTCCTTGGATGTGGTGGAGGTGGTGGGGAAGCACCAGCTGAAGCTACTAAAGAAGCCATTGCTCAGTGATCACAAAGGGTCTTTCTCTCACAATGATGAAAGTCAGAGTGAGGAAAGAAGGAGGGATTTTCATCATTTGGGAAAAACAAGAGTTCTCAACCAATCAAAAGTGTTCATTTTAGATTATATGACCTAGTCTTACATCATTAGGAAACCAAAAGTGAAATGAACCAATGAAAAGTGTTATTACCAAGTCACATGACTTGCTGTGTTTACGTTAAGCGCTTTGCAGGGCCTCCCGGTTTGCTTCCAGAAACCTGCGCTTTGCGACTCGCTTCGCGTACCAGTTCGCTAACGTTGTACGTCATATGACGTATCACGCGACAACGTGAAACGTCATGCGGACGGGAGGCGTCACGATGTTGTTTTCTAACGCGGCACTTGCGGTAAAGAAACGTTTACCGGCTCGCGGTCTATTTCGCGGCATCAAGGTCAGCTAACGGGAAGCTTCCCGATTCGCGAAGCGGGAACGAAGAAAAAAAAATATTTTTAAAAAAAATTATTCATAAACATATAAAATATATTTTTGGATTTAAAGAAGAATACATTTTACAGCTACAGATATTAGCTGTTAAAAAACCAATGAAATTCACAGAAAAAACCATAGGTTATAGACCATATATAGTTAGGAATTAGCATTTACAAAACCTTGAAAATTCACTGAAAAAACCATAGGTTATAGACCATATATAGTTAGGAATTAGCATTTAGAAAACCTTATTTTACTCACACAAAACCATTGAAATTCCATATATAGTTAGTTGCACTAACTATATATCGCGCACCCGCAATCCACTGCTGATGATGTCACATATTACATCATTCATGACATGGTCAGTGACATCACTGATGACATCACTGATGACATCTCAAATGACATCACTGATAACAACATCCAGTGATTTTTTGTTTCTGTAAAGTTTAAATATGTCTTAAATATTGAAGAATGAGTGGATGTATAAGTGTCTGGACGAAGGATTTAGTAGGTGCATGACTGACTGTATGAGTGAGTGATTAAATGTGTCTCACTGAGTGCACGGGTTAGTGACTAAACTGTCTTAATTTGTGCATCATTATGTTTGTTGTTCTGTAAACTGCTGCATGTGTTGATCAGTAGCTATATGAGTAAGTATATGGGTTATTGATTGGTTGCTCAAGTATTTGTATGGGAGACTGAGTGTGTGTGTGGGTGCCTGGGAGGTGTATGACTCTGTGCATAGATGTGTGAGCAGTTGATTCACTAGATGTATAGGTTCAAAAGTGCATGTGGAAACAGCTGTATGGGTGGTTGACTGTGTGCATGAGTGCATTGGTGAGTGAATGGATATCTCAGTGCTACATGTCAATGTAAGTACATATGTAAAACACAGTACATGTGAGAGTTGGCATATATAAATAACTGTGCATGAGAGCCACTGAATGTGTGAGTAGCTGTATGGATCATTGTGAACTTGTATCAGGGATTGTATAAGAGAGTAAATATGTGTTAGTATATGCTTGAATAAGTAAGGTGTGTATAACTGTATAGTTGAGGAAATGGAGGTGAGATTGTTTCTTTGCATGACTGACTAGGTGTGTGAGTAACTCCATGGATGAGTGACAGTGTGTGAGTTTCTGTATACACTGAGTGTATCTAAGGTTATATTAGAGTCTGAAGAGGTTTATCGTATTAGCACAAGAATAATGTCAAATGAGATGTCATCAGTGATGTCATCAGTGAAATCATGTGAGATGTCATCAGTGATGTCATCAGTGATGTCACTGACCATGTCATGAATGATGTAATATGTGACATCATCAGCAGTGGATTGCGGGTGCGCGATATATAGTTAGTGCAACTAACTATATATGGAATTTCAATGGTTTTGTGTGAGTAAAATAAGGTTTTCTAAATGCTAATTCCTAACTATATATGGTCTATAACCTATGGTTTTTTCAGTGAATTTTCAAGGTTTTGTAAATGCTAATTCCTAACTATATATGGTCTATAACCTATGGTTTTTTCTGTGAATATATATATATACTGAAAAAAGCATGGGTTTCAGGGACGTTATAGTTAGTTGGACATTTCACTCATAAAAAACATAGAAATTCCACCATTATAGTTAGTTCAGCTAACTATAACTCGCGCCCCCGCAATGCACTGCTGATGACATCACATATTACATCATTCATAACATGGTCAGTGACATCACTGATGACATCAATGATGACATCTCGAATGATATCATCCAGTGAATGTGGTTTTCTATAAAATTTAAATATGTATTATATATATATATATATATATATATATATATATATGTGTGTGTATGTATATGTATATATAAATATATATATATATATATATATATATATATATATATATATATATATATATATATATATATATATATATTACCTACTGGCGATAGCCAGTAGGTATATATAGTTAGGATTGTTTTCCATAGGAAAATCGCAACATTCTATTGGGAATAACTTTGGCGCCGGTTGAGGAATCTTCCTGAAATTTTCCTTAACTTTGCCTCGCGGCGCTCCGCTCCTTCCCTGAAAGTTTGGGGGGGATTCGTCAAGCGGGGGCCGAGATAAAAGGGGGTCCCAAAATGTGTTTTCCCCATGTTAATGTCCATAGGGCGGTTGGACTAAATTTTAGCCCGAACGGCTGAATGGTTTTCCACCCAAAAAAAATTGTAGAGACTGGTAGCCCAATGTGCCTTTGCTGTGTCTCAAGATATGTGCTCCAGTGGTTTTTACGAAAATTAACTTTGAAAAAATATATATTGGGCTACATTGGGCTATATATATGTTAGAGCCCAAATGTAGCCCAATGTAGCCCAATGATGGCCACCAGAGACAAAAAAAAACAAATGTAGCCCAAATATCAGCCAGATGTAGCCCAACTATAGCCCAATGACAGAATGTCCCAGAGTTTTCTAAAGAACAACTAGAGCGCTAACAGTCTTACTTATGACAAAAGTATGGCACACCTGAAGTCATCTTGATTGGAATAAAGTGGTAACACTTAAAACATTTAATTTGCAAAGGAACAAAATGAGGGGGTTCATTTTGCCATAGAAATTATGATTGGTGCTGAAGAAAGAAAACTTAGGGCACATTTTGAGTGACTTCTCAAATCCTCTTATATTTCATTAAAAAAATTCTGATATGCAGTCTCCCAAAATGAGGGGTTTCATTTTGCCATAGAAATTTTATATATATATATATTCACTGAAAAAACCATAGGTTACACACCAGTTATAGTTAGCTGGAAATTTTACTCGCATAAAACCATTGAAATTCCCACGTTATAGTTAGTTGGACTCACTATAACTTGCACGTCTGCAATGCACTGCTGATGACGTCACATATTACATCACTCATGCATATATTTAAATATTTAAACATTACTCGCTAATATATGTATTCACTAAGATACACTTAATAAGCCAGTTAACCAATCAATTTTTTTTTTAAAACACTGAAAAAACCATAGGTTTCAGGCCTTATATAGTTAGGAATTAGCATTTAAAAAACCTTTGAAATTCACTGAAAAAAACATAGGTTTCAGGCCTTATATAGTTAGGAATTAGCATTTAAAAAACCTTTGAAATTCACTGAAAAAACCATAGGTTTGAGGCCTTATATAGTTAGGAAGCAGCATTTAAAAAACCTTTGAAATTCACTGAAAAAACCATAGGTTTCAGGCCTTATATAGTTAGGAATTAGCATTTAAAAAAACCTTTGAAATTCACTGAAAAAACCATAGGTTTCAGGAGTTATATAGTTAGGAATTAGTTTTTAAAAAACCTTTGAAATTCACTCAAAAAACTATAAGTTTTAGTGGTGTTATAGTTAGCTGGACATTTTACTCACACAAAACCAATGAAATTGCTCCTATATAGTTAGTTGTACTAACTATATTTCGCGCACCCGCAATCCACTGCTGATGATGTCACATATTAGATCATTCATGACATGGTCAGTGACATCACTGATGACATCTCAAATGACATCACTGATGACATCACTGATGACATCATCCACGTGACAATCACATACACCTTTTTATACACTATTACAATTTTTCATCACTGTTTGTAAAATACAGAGTATCATATTTAAATCCATTGTCACAGCAATACAAGTATCTAAAAATCCACTCAGTGATTCATAGATGTATACACACATCTAATCACTTACCTATGGATTCACTCATACATGCTGTCAATGAACAATAGAACACTATCAAAAACTACTTATACATCTATAGCGACATTAAACAACAGCACGCATCCTATTCACATATGAAGTCATCCTACTCACTTATGCAAACAATGGATCATACTTACATATTTACTTAGAAAAACACTTATACAAACACCACTTCTTCTATTCATTTAGATAGTAAGTCATACTTAGTGAATTATAAAATCATTATTACAAGCATACAGTTATCCATACAGTCACTCACACAATCATTGTGTCTTATGTATACTTATTTATATACAACAACTGACACATACACTGCCTTTTATTTTTCTAGTTTGTTGGACCTGTACCTTTGAGAAATATATTTGCTCATCGCCACACCCATAAAGAGATTCCCTCACCCAAACTGTTAGTACATGTAGTTTTAACTTCATATATCTACTGAATCAACTATTCACACATCTTTGGACAGTCACACACCCTCCACCGAACCACACACACTTTCACACTCCCATACAAATACTCAGTTAACTAATCAATAACTAATATAGACTTTCACATAGCTAGTAACCAACTGTAGAATCAGTTTACACAACAACTGACAAAGTGATACAGATATTCACACAGTTTAGTCACTATCAACTATATTTAGTGAGACATTATAAATTGGTCAAGTAATCAGTCAATTACACTGCTACTAAATCCTCCATCCAAATATTTATTTATATATATCCACTCATTCTTCAATGTAAATTGCTATATATATAATGCATATTTAAATAACGAAGCAAACCACATTCACTGGAAGATGTCATCAGTGATGTAATCAGTGATGTCATTTGAGATGTCATCAGTGATGTCACTGACCATGTCATGAATGATCTAATATGTGACATCATCAGCAGTGGATTGCGGGTGCGCGAAATATAGTTAGTACAACTAACTATATATGAGCAATTTCATTGGTTTTGTATGAGTAAAATGTCCAGCTAACTATAACACTACTAAAACTTATAGTTTTTTGAGTGAATTTCAAAGGTTTTTTAAAAACGAATTCCTAACTATATAACTCCTGAAACCTATGGTTTTATCAGTGAATATATATATATATACATAAATATATATATATATATATATATATATATATATATATATATATATATATATATATATATTACCTACTGGCGGTCGCCAGTAGGTATATATAGTTAGGATTTTTTTGAATAGGGATTTCTGAAAATTCTATGTTGAATAACTTTGGCGTTGATGGACGGAATTGGCTGAAATTTTCAGGAAAATGGCACATTTTGTTTCTGAAAGTTTGGGGGGGGGGGGGTTTCGTCAAGCGGGGGCCGAGATAAAAGGGGGGTCCCAAAACGTGTTTTTAACATTGAGTTTTCCGTAGGGCGGTTGGACTCACTTTTAGCTCGAATGGCTGAATGGATTTCCACAAAACTTGGCAAAACTGTAGGGACTGGTAGCCCGATGTGCCTTTGCTATGTCTCAAGATATATGCTCCAGTGGTTTTTACGAAAATTAACTTTGAAAAATATATATTGGGCTACATTGGGCTATATATATGTTAGAGCCCAAATGTAGCCCAATGTAGCCCAAAGATGGCCACCAGAGACAAAAAAAAAACAAATGTAGCGAAATATCAGCCAGATGTAGCCCAACTATAGCCCAGTGACAGAATGTCCCAGAGTGTTCTAAAGAACAACTAGAGCGCTAACAGTCTTACTTATGACAAAAGTATGTCACACCTGAAGTCATCTTGATTGGAATAAAGTGTTAACACTTAAAACATTTAATTTGCAAAGGAACAAAATGAGGGGGTTCATTTTGCCATAGAAATTATGATTAGTGCTGAAGAAAGAAAAATTAGGGCACATTTTGAGTGACTTCTCAAATCCTCTTATATTTCATTAAAAAAATTCTGATATGCAGTCTCCCAAGATGGCCACCAGAGACAAAAGAGCCCAAATGTAGCCCAAATATCAGCCAGATGTAGCCCAACTATAGCCCAATGACAGAATGTCCCAGAGTGTTCTAAAGAACAACTAGAACGCTAACAGTCTTACTTATGACAAAAGTATGGCACACCTGAAGTCATCTTGATTGGAATAAAGTGGTAACACTTAATACATTTAATTTGAAAAGGAACAAAATGAGGGGTTTCATTTTGCCATAGAAATGTTATATATATATATACATATATATATATATATATATATATATATATATATATATATATATATATATATGTATATATATATATATTACCTACTGGCGGTCGCCAGTAGGTATATATAGTTAGGATTTTTTTGATTAGGGATTTCTGAAAATCCTATGTTGAATAACTTTGGCGTTGATGGACGGAATTGGCTGAAATTTTCAGGAAAATGGCACATTTTATTTCTGAGCGTCCCCGGAAAGTTTGAGGGGGTTTCGTCAAGCGGGGGCCGAGAAAAAAGGGGGGTCCCAAAACGTGTTTTTAACATTGAGTTTTCCATAGGGCGGTTGGACTCACTTTTAGCTCGAACGGCTGAATGGATTTCTATGAAACTTGGCAAAATTGTAGAGACTGTTTGCCCGATGTGCCTTTGCTAGGTCTCAAGATATGTGCTCCAGTGGATTTTGAGAAATTAACGTTCAAAAAAATATATATATCTGTGACAGGGTCCCGGTTAGCGCCCCGGTTCGCGTACCAGACGCGTAACGGAACTTCGCGAGGAGAAGCGGATTGGCTCTCCGGTGACTGTCAACATTCTAAACAGTCCGGAGCGGCCGCCATCTTGTCTCTCGGTAGGATCGAGAGACAAGAGGTGGAAATAAACGAAGGGGGAAATGAATGAAAGGGGGCAAGGTAGACCCCTCCTGACCCCCTAGGATTGATGTGGGGGCTATTAAAGGGCCCCGCGGGGCAAAAAAATAAAAGACATTTTTTTTCGATTTTTCGCGGTGGAAGCGCTACCCGGTACGCGAACCGGGTAGCTCACCGGTAGCGTAACGGGAGTCCGCCATCTTGTGTTTCGGACGAATTTAGTCACAAGATGGAGGATAAACAATGTTGGGAATGGGTATAAGGAGGCACGGGAGACATATCCTGACCCCCTAGGTTTTCTGAGGGTGGCTGAGGAGGCCCATATATGTAAAAAAACAAAAACTTTTTTTTTCAAATTTTCGCGCAGTTAGCGCCCGGTCCGCGCACCGGGTAGCGTTTCGGAAAGCGTAACAAGGGAAAAACCAAGGGAAATATTAAAATAATATTTTAGAGTGCTTTGAGGTAGGGTAGCTCTGAATAGAGCTGTTGTGTTGTGTGGGTGATGTAAGTACCAACATGTAGGTACCAATGAAGAGTCTAAAATTCAATGTACACCGTCTCCTCTGTAGATATTTTGTATGTTCTAATATGGGTTATTTAAATGTAAATGTGTGGAAAAGCACTTCATGCTTTAAAGCAATTGTATTTTTGAACTGATTGTTCTTTCCTCTTAGTCCTCCTCTTTGTTTTTTTCCCCACACTCTTCTTCAGCATGATAGTTGATAAATTCGTTCCCTCAAAAAATTTATATACATAAAAAAATTATATTAAATACATATAAAATATATTTTTCCTTTAAAAGAAGAATACATTTTACAGCTTTTGATATTTGCTATTAAAAAACCATTGAAATTCACTGAAAAAACCATAGGTTATAGACCATATATAGTTAGGAATTAGCATTTACAAAACCTTGAAAATTCACTGAAAAAACCATAGGTTATAGACCATATATAGTTAGGAATTAGCATTTACAAAACCATTTTTTATTCACACAAAACCATTGAGATTCGCATATATAGTTAGTTGCACTAACTATATATCGCGCACCCGCAATCCACTGCTGATCATGTCACATATTACTTCATTCATGACATGGTCAGTGACATCACTGATGACATCACTGATGACATCTCAAATGACATCACTGATGACATCACTGATGACAACATCCAGTGACTGTATGTTTCTGTAAAGTTAAAATATGTCTTACATATTGAAGAATGAGTGGATGTATAAGTGTCTGGATGAAGGATTTAGTAGGTGCATGACTGACTGTATGAGTGAGTGATTAAATGTGTCTCACTGAGTGCATGGGTTAGTGACTAAACTGTCTTAATTTGTGCATCATTATGTCTGTTGTTCTGTAAACTGCTGCATGTGTTGATCAGTAGCTATATGAGTAACTATATGGGTTATTGATTGGTTGCCCAAGTATTTGTATGGGAGACTGAGTGTGTGTGTGGGTGTCTGGGAGGTGTATGACTCTGTGCATAGATGTGTGAGCAGTTGATTCACTAGATGTATGGGTTCAAAAGTGCATGTGGAAACAGCTGTATGGGCGGTTGACTGTGTGCATGAGTGTATTGGTGAGTGAATGGATATCTCAGTGCTACATATCAAAGTAAGTACATATGTAAAACACAGTACATGTGAGAGTTGACATATATAAATAACTGTGCATAAGAGCCAGTGAATGTGTGAGTGGCTGTATGGATCATTGTGAACTTGTATCAGGGATTGTATAAGAGAGTAAATATGTGTTAGTATATGTTTGAATAAGTAAGGTGTGTATAACTGTATAGTTGAGGAAATGGAGGTGTGACTGATTCTTTGCATGACTGACTAGGTGTGTGAGTAACTCCATGGATGAGTGACAGTCTGTGAGTGTCTGTTTACACTGAGTGTATCTAAGGTTATATTAGAGTCTGAAGAGGTTCATCGTATTATCACATGAATGATGTCATCAGTGATGTGATCAGTAATGTCAAATGAGATGTCATCAGTGATGTCATCAGTGATGTCATTTGAGATGTCATCAGTGATGTCATCAGTGATGTCATCAGTGATGTCATTTGAGATGTCACCAGTGATGTCATCAGTGATGTCATTTGAGATGTCATCAGTGATGTCATCAGTGATGTCATTTGAGATGTCATCAGTGATGTCATCAGTGATGTCACTGACCATTTCATGAATTATGTAATATGTGACATGATCAGCAGTGGATTGCGGGTGCGCGATATATAGTTAGTGCAACTAACTATATATGCGAATTTCAATGGTTTTGTGTGAGTAAAATAAGGTTTTGTAAATGCTAATTCCTAACTATATATGGTCTATAACCTATGTTTTTTTCAGTGAATTTTCAAGGTTTTGTAAATGCTAATTCCCAACTATATATGGTCTATAACCTATGGTTTTTTTCAGTGAATATATATATATATATATATATAAATATAAATATATATATATATATATACACCAAGCTGTATTGAAGAATGAATGGATGCATACATTTTTGGATGGAGGATTTAGTAGGTGTGTGACTGACTGTTTAAGTGAATCTTTAAATGTATCCTAGTGAATACATGGGTTAGTGACTAAAGTGTGTGAATGTCTGTATCACTCTCTCTATTGTTGTGTAAGCTGCTGCATCAGTTAGTCAGTAGCTACATGAATATCTATATGGGTTATTGATATGTTGCCTGCATATTTTTGTATAGGAGACTGAGTGTGTGTGTGGTTGGGTGGGGGGTGTGTGACTCTGTGCATAGATGTGTAAGTGATTGATTGACACGGTGTATGAGTTTAAGAGTGCATGTGGAAACAGTTGTATGGGTGTGTAAGTGTGTGTATGGGCGTCTTGGTGAGTGAATAGATGTCTCAGTGCACATGTCCAGCTAAGTACATATATAAAAGATAGTGTATGTGAGAGTTGGTGTAAAGAAATAACTATACGTAAGAGTTAGTGATTGTGAGACTGGCTGTATGTATGAGTGTATACTTGCATTAGTGATTATATAAGAGACTAAGTGTGCGTTACTATTTGTATGAATAAATCAGGTGGTGTGTGTATAACTCTGTAGGTGAGTAAATGGAACTGTGATTGATTCTTTGCATGAGTGACTAGGATGAGTGCTGGTGTGTCAATGTCTATGTAGGTGTATGAGTGCATTTGATAGTGTTCTATTGATCAGTGACTGCATGTATGAGTGATTGTATGGATGAACGGGTAGATGTGTGTGTAGACCTAGGAATCACTGAGTGGGTATATAGTAACTGGTATTAGTGTGTCAATGGTATCGAAAATGGTAGTCTGTATTTTACAGTGAGTGTTTCAATGGTTATATTAGTGTGTGAGGAGGTGCATGAGATTGTCACATGGATGATGTCATCAGTGATATCACTGACCATGTCATGAATGATGTAATATGTGACATCACCAGCAGTGCATTGCAGGGGCGCGAGTTATAGTTAGCTGAACTAACTATAATGGTGGAATTTCTATGGTTTTGTATGAGTGAAATGTCCAACTAACTATAACGTCCCTGAAACCTATAGTTTTTTCAGTGAATTTCAAAGGTTTTTTAAATATTAATTTCTAACTATAACGTGCCTGAAACCTATGGTTTTTTCAGTGAATTTCAAAGGTTTTTTAAATGCTACTTTCTAACTGTATTTTCCCTAAAACCTACTATTAATAATAATACGTACAAAGACTTTAAAAAACACGCAAGCTCCCAGGAATCACAAAACCAGCAGAATAGTGGTTCAACTGCTGTTTAATGCACACAATTGGTTTCACCAAAAGGCTTGATCACGTGTATAACAACACCATCCTGACAAACATAAATACCACTGCATGTCACCAACATAGAAAACGGCTGCAGTGTTACCGACCGGCCATTGCTAAGTGTAGCAGAAGTCATAGACAACATAGCATCCTGTGTTGAATAATAAAGCTTGACATTTCAATAAATTTCCGTTCTTTAGGGAGACTCCTCCTGTATCCCCAATGTCGGTAAAACACGCGTGTGAAAATAAATAAATAAATAGTAGTAGACGCCGACAATGTCTAAATAAATGCATACGTGCTCGGCATTCTGAAACTAGTCATCGCCGCTACTGGAATGAGCTTTTGTAGTAAAGTCTGTTGCTTTGAGCCTGAGTAAGAGACCTCGCCACCTTTCTAACTCAAGCTAGTGTTATGCTGGAGACCAATAAAGGTGTGTCATACAATTTACTGCTTGTGCGCACTGCGCAAGTCTGGGACCTTTTAAACTGTTGTCATAGCGCTGGAAAAGGTTTTCCCCACCCGCTCTATGTAAACAGTGGATGGATCACATTCCAGGTAAAAGGTGACCCGACTCAGCAGCCATCACTGAGATACGGATAATGCTGCACATGAAATGTCATCCCGTGTGTACACTAGGAGTGATGTGTTCCACCTACGTACAATTACTCCCATGACCGCATTGTACTGGTAGACAAATAAAAGGCCGTACCAGCCCTATCGACAAATGCCCAAGGGCCAAGGAGTAAACTGACCACGTGGTCAGATGATGATAAAACACTGTGAATGGTATATATAATAATAACGACCATGTTGGCAAGTACCCCGAAGCAAAAGAGCATAACATTAACCCTTGCCCCACTGATATTACCAAAAGGATGGCCCTGCCATGATTTCTTGTCAGTTTGTCATAGTGTCCCCAGAATCCCGTGCTCATTAAGAAGGTGAAGAGAGAAAGAGTAGGCAGCCCGTGCAGGTGAATTCTGGTGAGAGGGGTCTCTTCCTTTCTTCCTGAAATCAAAAGGAATAAAAACCATAATTAATAAACAGTGATTCACCCCTGCTGTTAATGCATACTCCAAATTGGCATTACAAAAACACGAATACTGCACAGACATGGAGGACCGAGTACTAACATTCACTGCAAAAATATGAGACAAGGGGGGGTGGGGTTAATCTGTCATAACAAGTCATTCTTTCAAGTGTACAGGTAATTTTTCCTCCTGTTTAAACCCTCCCCCCGGGTCTTCGTTTGGAAATCTCTGATCAATTTAGATTCCGTTTGTCTGAGCTTAAGAGCCCTGTTGCCACTTCTAGGATTCCTCTCTACTTGTTCTAGGAGGTTAAACCGTAGCTCTGTTAATGTTAATGTTAATGTTAATGTTAATGGGTGTCTTATATAGCGCACGGCTACTCCAAAGGAGTGTCCCGGCGCTTTCTGACCCATGGCTGAAAAAAAGAAGAAGAAAAGTGAGGAGACAGGGGAAGTACAAATTATTGATTATAGAGCCATGTTTTCAGGGCTTTTCTAAAGGCCAGCAAATTAGAAATGCGGCGCAGATCAACGGGAAGTGAGTTCCACAGTTTAGGGGCAAGATGTTTAAAAGAACGGCCACCTATCCTGACTTTACAAATGGGTGGAACAGTTGCCAGGCCAAGAAATTCAGATCTAAGAGATCGAGTAGGCTTATAGAAAAGAAGCCGTTTCTGAATGTAGTGGGCACCTACCGAGTGGAGTGCCTTATGGGCCAATGTAAGGGCCTTAAATGTAATCCGCTTCCTAACAGGAAGCCAATGAAGGGAAAGAAGCAACTCCGATGCCCTAGCGTGGCGGGGTAGGCTCTCTAGTGTTTAACCCTAAAATGTTGTGCTATGGGATATTTTGGATCAAAATTAGTGATGGCTCTACAGTGTTCTAGAATGCGCTTTTTAGCCATGCACGTGGTACTCTCTATATACCATAGCTTGCAGGTGCATTCTATGGCATATATCACGTACATGGTGCTGCATGTTAAGAATTGGGTGATGTTCTTACTCAGACCATTATGCGCAACCTTCTTCTCTGATGTACTGATGCTGCACGCCTTGCAGTGGCCGCACAGATAAAAACCTTCTAGGCCCTGTATGTTGCTGGGGGTGTAAGTGGTGATGTCACTGTGGACTAACATGTCCCTGATGTTCCTTCCCCTTCCCTATGTAATACTCGGTCTTTCAGGAATACTTCCACCTATGAGGGTGTCACTTTTCAGAATGCTCCAGTTCTTAGTAATCATCCGTTTTATGGTCTTAGAGTCAGAACCATATGTCATTATCATTGTGGTGGTGTCTTCCCATTCGCTCATGGTGGGATGTTTGTCTGAGATGGTCTGGGCCCTCTCTATCTCTGCTTCTCTAGACAGTGCTTTCTTAAGTACCCAGTTTGGGTAGCCTCTTTCCCTAAATCTCTCAGTGATGTTCTTACTCTCCAACGTGTAAGCTTCCTCAGTGTTACAGTTCCTCTTTGCCCTCAGCAGCTCCCCATAGGGGATACTCCACTTAAGGTATCAGGATGGCTGCTGAGGGCATGCAGGACACTGTTCCCTGCTCTGTTCTTCCGGTACAGAGAGGTGTGGACTTTATTCTCAATCACTTCGAGTTTGACATCAATGTATTCTACTTGTGTCCTACTGATGGTCTCACTCAACTTGATATTATAGTTGTTGTCATTGAGTTTTCTTATAAACTCATGAGCTTCCGTCTCTGATCCCTTACATATGATAAAAAGGTCATCGATGTAGCGAAGCCACATCGACACAAGTTTAAAGTCCTGCTGTAAGGCTGGATGGGACCGAATGTTTTCCTCCCAGTTCCCCATGAACAAATTGGCAAAACTGGGAGCAAAACACGATCCCATCGCAGTACCGTTCACCTGTCTAAACAGTGCCCCGTTAAACAAAAAAATATTATTTGTTAAAAAGTACTCTGTCATCGTGAGAAGCATCTCAGTGTGCTCACAGAACCTGATCGATCTGGTCTCAAGGTAGTGTCTACAGGCACCCAGACCTTGTTTGTGGTTAATGATAGTGTACAGGCTATGTACATCAAGAGTGATGAACATCCTGTCAGTGTCCCACTCCAGACTCTCTATTTTCTTAAGGAAATCCTTGGTATCTTTGATGTAACTGTCCAAGGTGGTCACATATTCCCTCAGGTAGTGGTCTAAATATTTCGAGACATTTTCAGCCACACTCCCCCTAGTTGATACTATAGGCCTCCCTGGTGGTCTAATGGGGTCCTTGTGTATATTAAGGAAGAGATAGAGAACTGGGAGGACCGGATAATCTTATTTGAGATATCCGTATTTCTCCCACGTCAGTATCCCGTTATCCTTCCATTGTGTCAGTAGTTCCCAGATGTTAGTAAAGCTGTTGTTGTAAAGATCAAAACTCACTTCTCCTTAGAATGTCCTATCTGCGAGTTGCCTGTCCGCTTCCGTGAGATATTGGTCGCGATCTAGGATAACAATGTTACCCCCTTTGTTAGCAGGCTGGATGATAATGCTATCATCCTCCATCAATGATTTCAGAGCTAGTCTTTGTTTGAAAGTGAGCTTGGACTCTGCTCGCTTTCCATGTTTCTTCCTGCTGTGCCTGGCTTCGTTAAAGGCTTTGCTCACACACTTGTGAAATATGTCTATGCTGTCGTGGGGTAGTACTGGAATGAAACATGATTTCGGTTTAAAGTTGGTGTCAGCAGACATATCCGTTGTAATGTCTAATTCAATTGATAGCTGTGTAGGAGTGTTGTTTTGTGATACCCCTTCCTCATTTAGGCCTTGTTCTACCATAGTGTCAAGTACCTCCACATCTCTTAAGTTGAAACCATAATCATTATTACTGGTACCCTCTGGCTCAATGGCATAGTCAACCCTACTACCCTTAAGCTTAGGCCATTTCTTCAATTTCAATTTGCGGACATATTTGAAGAGGTCAATCCTGTCATTAGAATAAATAGAGGGTTTGGACGGGCAGAATGATAACCCAAGGCACAGTGTTCTTTTCTCGGTGATGTTCATAGATCTTTTGGACAAGTTCACAATAGTTCTATTTACCATTTTTCATCCATTAGTAGGCGTTTCTGGCGCGTGATATGCTGCTTCCCATTGCGCCACGTCCCCTGCCTCTTCTGCCACATCTGTCTGATTTGTGCTGTCCCCTTTGTCCTCTTGCCTTTGGGGTTGATGTTTCCCTCGTAGTTTGACGGCCCCGTTGCCATGTCCGTTATTCGTCTAAAAAAGTCAGTTGTCTTTTGTTTTGTCCTGCAGGGGTCATGCTACGTGTTGAAACATCTGATTCGCTGTCACTTGTGGTGATCCCTTTGCTCTCCGGCGTTGTCTTCGGGGTGTTTGCATTCTCAGACTCAGAATTACCTTGCTTGTATAAGTGATCATACTTGTGACTAAAAGTAAGAATAAGGCCAGTATCGTAGTCAATATAATCACGGTTAAGCTTTCTCTCTTTTCTTGCTTTGATGTCAACCTCGTGTTTGACTAGGTTCTCTTTGATGCTGATCAGTGCTTTTTCCAAACTTTCCTTGTCCATATTTTTCTTCAGGTCTTCCATTAATTCTTTTATTTCCTCCAAAATCTATTCACAATCCAGCCAGGCATATTTTATAAGAATTTCTAGCATTCTTCTTGAGCTCTGGGCGGAATTTGTCGACCACTCTTCCAACATTTTGGGGTTTGGTTCTCATAAGTTGGTGTTGTGAATATTCTTAGACCCCTTGGATCCATATGCTGGTCCACATAATTGGACTTGGATGGTATTGTCCTTCCCCATAGTACCTGGACCTTGTTTTCTGGTGAACATTATCCTTGCTGCTTGCTTGCGCTCTTCATCCTCACTCAAATCAAATCAAATCAAATCAAGCATTTATATAGCGCGCTACTCACCCAGAGGGTCTCAAGGCGCTTGGGGAAGGGGGGGGTCCACTACTGCTCGAACAGCCAGGTCTTGAGCTGCTTCTTGAAGGCTAGGTGGTCCTGGGTCAGGCGGAGGTGGGTCGGGAGGGAGTTCCAAGTCTTGGTGGCCAGATAGGAGAAGGACCTTCCTCCTGTGGTGGCTCTTCGGATGCGGGGGACGGCGGCGAGGGCGTGGCTGGTCGATCGAAGCTGGCGTGTGGGAGTGTAGAAGTTGAGGCGGCTGTTGAGGTATCTCGGGCCCTGGTTATGTAGGGCTTTGTGTGCGTGGGTGAGGAGACGGAAGGTGATTCTCTTGTTGATCGGGAGCCAGTGCAGGTCTCTCAGGTGTCCGGAGATGTGGCTGTGTCGGGGGATGTCGAGGATGAGTCTTGCTGAGGCGTTCTGGATCCGCTGGAGTTTCTTCTGGAGTTTGGCGGTGGTTCCGGCGTAGAGGGAATTGCCGTAGTCCAGTCGGCTCGTGACGAGGGCCTGGGTGACCGTCTTCCTGGTCTCGGTGGGGATCCACCGGAAGATCTTACGTAGCATGTGCAGGATGTTGAAGCACTCATGACTGTGTCTCAGCAGTACAGTCTTTTTTCTTGTCCTAGGGTCCTGTGTTCCCCCTACTAATAGTAGGTTCTGCTGCCTCTCTTGATCCCACACACAAGAGTACCCTGCAGTATCTTCACTAGTAGTATACAAATGTCGAGGTAGTTGCTGTTAAGCACCCCTCCTAATGGTGCTGCTTGCTCCTCAGTACAACTAGCACTTTTCAGGCTCTGCGGTATGCCCCAATCCCCCGCTGCCCCAAAAGCGCGAGGAAGGTGACGTCCAGCCGCCGTTGGGCGCCCCACCCCCACCCTCCCATGGACAGAAAGATTTGACTCCCGCTTACCTGCGAATCTGCGCTGTCGTCCGGATTTCACCTTGACTTGTCTTGTGTGGTAAAAGATTATTTTCATGGCCGGTCCAAAAGCGAAGTCCTCTTTTGTAAATCCTCCGCAAAAATGCCTCCTTCCAGACTTCTGAGGACCCGTGGAGGTTAGCGTGCACACCGGTGATCAAGCCTTTTGGTGAAACGCGTTTTGTGCATTAAACAGCAGTTGAACCACTATTCCGCTGGTTTTGTAATTCCTGAGAGCGTGCTTATTCTTAAAGCCTTTGTACGCATTGTGATTGTCAGTTATCTCCGCCGGTGTGCACGCCAGCCTCCACGGGTCCTCAGAAGTCTGGAAGGAGACATTTTTGCAGGGGATTATTAATAATAATAGCAGGTAATTGTGTTAGTACTTAGGCCATTCCATAAGTAAATGACTAGTAACTGGGTGACTATAGTGCTGTAAAGAGACTGCATGGTGTATTTATAAGTGCTTTGGTATTAGCGAAGTAATTAGATAAGTACACCGCACTAGATGGGTAACCCTGATTGTAGGCAGGTCGCCCCCACACTGCCACTCGTCACCTGCCAGCCGGATTGCCTGATTCCTGTGCCCCTTGCTGCCTGCCTCCTGGTTCCTGGGCTTTCCCTCGACCTGCGTGCCAGTTTCCCCCCCACCCGCCACAGCTCCCGACCCGGCCTTCCCACCGCTGTCTCCCTGCGGCCCCGCCCCCAGCACACCCATTGGCCTCCCCGCTCCCGCCTCCCAGCTACTCCGCCCTCCCAGGCCTCCTCATATGCAGGCAGAGAAGCAGCCGCACAGCGCCAAAGGCAAGACCGGCTGCACGCGTCCGCGCCTGGGCTGCGCCCAGCACCAGAACCCCTGGGCCCCGCAAACGCCACGACACCAGATTCCACTATGACGCCAGCACGCTCCACGCACTCAATGCCAGGCCGTCCCAAAACGGACCCAAGGACCCTTCTCCTGCCGCACCTGCTGCTTCACCTGTGACTGAACCACCAAATCTCCAAGGACTGGACCCAACCACCTCCGCTGCAAACTCCTCAATACTCGCTCCACACGCAAACACGCTGTCGAGTATGGGATCTGCTCGACACCTCCGTCCCAGACGTGGCCTTCCTGACCGAGACCTGGTGGAATGACTCCTCGGCGCCCGACATCGCCATAGCCATCCCGGACGGCTACAATATCACCCGCAGGGACCGCGCCAACGGATTCGGAGGAGGAATGGCCATCATCCACAAGTCAACCCTCAAAGTCGCCACCCACGCAGACGACACCCTCAACACCGCCAAACACCTGCACTTCCGGATACACACCGACCCCAACACCACCCTCAGAGGAACACTCATCTACAGACCACCCGGATCCCGGGCTCAGTTCAGCAACTCCATCGCCGACCTCACCAGCACCCACACTCTCCTCCATGGACTACATCCTCCTCGGGGACCTGAACTTCCACCTCGAGAACAACAAAGACGCCAACTCCACCACCCTGATCGACAACCTTGCCAACCTCGGCCTCAGACAACTCATCACCACATCCACCGACGCCGCCGGCAACACGCTTGCCCCATCTTCTCCACAGGCTCCCACGTCGCCTTCGATCACACCACCAAACTCCACTGGACCGACCACCGCTGCATCCACTTCACCTTCAAGAAACCAACCACGCACCATCGCACCAAACAGCTGCCTCCTCGCTGCTGGAGCAAAGTCACCGAAGGCCAGCTGCTCACCTCCCTCGCCAAGAACCCACCCACCGATCCCACCAACTGACGCTGCAGCCCGCAACCTCAGACAGTGGATCGACGACTGCGCCAACACCCTCGCCCCACTCAAGAAACCCTCCAACAGCCACACCAACAAGAGAGCCGCATGGTTCACCAATGAGCTCCATGACTCCAAACGCGCATGCCGAAAACTGGAGAAGACATGGCTACATAAACGCACACCGGAACCACACAGCCCACAAGGACGCCACCCGCAGACACCACCACCTCATCAGACTAGCCAAGAGATCCCCCTTCAAAGACCGCTTGGACAACAACGCGCACAACAGCAAAGAGCTCTTCAGCATAGTAAAGGAACTCTCCAACCCCAGCACCAACGCCAACGACATCCCGCCCTCATAAGAACTGTGCGACTCACTAGCCATCTTCTTCCACCGCAAGATCGCTAACATCCACGACAGCTTCAACACCACGACCGCCCCGACTACGCCAGACTCCACCTCCCCTGTGAACACCACCAGCGCCAACCGCCTGACCTCCTGGTCCAACGTCAACAACAATGAGACACGCATGGTCATGAAATCCACCCACTCAGGATCACCGTCTGACCCTTGCCCACACCACGTATTCAACAAAGCAGACGCAGCCATCGCAACCCAACTACGGAAGGTCATCAACATCTCCTTTGAAACAGCGACATTCCCGGAAAGCTGGAAGCACGCCGAAATCAACGCCCTCCTCAAGAAGCCCAAAGCAGACCCCAAGGAACTCAAGAACTTCTGGCTCATCTCTCTGCTCCCGTTCCCGGCAAAGGTCATCGAGAATATCATCAACATGCAACTGGCCCGCCACCTGAAAGACAACATCTTCAGACAAAACCACAGCACAGAGACAGCCCTCATCGCCGCCACAGACGACATCAGGCGCCAACTAGACAACTGCGAAACAACAGCCCTCATCCTCCTGGACCTGTCAATAGCCTTCGACACGGTCTGCCATCGCACTCTAAAGACACGCCTCCTAGAAGCCGGAATCCAAGGGCAGGCCCTTGACTGGACCACGTCCTTCCTCACCGGCAGAAAACAGAGCGTCCGCCTCCCACCCTTCCGATCCGAAGCCACCGACATCATCTGCGGCGTCCCCCAGGGCTCATCCCTCAGCCCGACGCTGTTCAACATCTACATGGCCCCCCTCGCACTAGTGGCCCGCCATTGCGACCTCAACATCATCTCCTATGCCGACGACACCCAGCTCATCCTCTCCCTCACCAAGGACCCACACAATGCCAAAACCAACCTCCACGAGGGAATGAAGGCCATCGCCGACTGGATGAGGAGCAGCCGTCTGAAGCTGAACTCGGACAAGACAGAGGTCCTCATCCTCGGATCCACCCCCTCAGCCTGGGACGACTCCTGGTGGCCGACCACACCGGGAACAGCACCAACACCCACCGACCATGCACGCAATCTAGGATTCATCCTCGACTCCTCCCTCTCCATGTCTAAGCAGGTCAACGCCGTCTCCTCCTCCTGCTACAACACCCTCCTCCTGCTCCGCAGGATCTACAAGTGGATCCCGACCGAAACAAGAAGAACAGTGACACAGGCCCTCGTCAGCAGCAGACTGGACTACAGCAATGCACTCTACGCAGGAATCCCAGCAAAATACCTACGCCGACTACAACGCATCCAAAACGCCTCCACCATACTGATCGTCAACGTCCCCCGCCACAGCCACATCACCCCCACATGAGATCCTACACTGGCTTCCCCGTTGACAAGAGGATAACCTTCAAGCTCCTCACCCACGCACACAAAGCACTCCACAACGCCTGACCTCCCTACCTGAACAGCAGACTCAGCTTCCACACCCCCACCCGCCAGCTCCGCTCCGCCAGCATCGCCGCCGTCCCCCGCATTCAACGAATGACCTCTGGCAGCAGATCCTTCTCCTACCTCGTCGCCAAGACCTGGAACACCCTACCTACCCACATACGGCACACCCAAGACCTACTCACCTTCAGAAGACTCCTTAAGACCTGACTCTTTGAGCTGTAGCAGCACCCCCTCCCCCCCTCAGCGCCTTCGGACCCTCACGAGTAAGTAGCGCGCTTTACAAGTACTCTGATTGATTGATTGGAGAAGTGTATGTGGACTGACAGGGTGATTGCTAGACTGCATGGGTAGTACCAGGGTATTTAGATGAGTGAATGAGTAGTATGTGCCTGCTTAGAGGTCTGTATGGATAGTGCACAGACAACTGTGGCACTGCTTCTGTTAGTGCTTGGGCCATTATATGAGTACATGAGCATTGACTGGATGATTACAGTATTGCAAGGAGAGTGTATGCTGAATTTAGAAGTACTTGGGTATTAGTGGAGAAATTGCATTAGTGTATAGTACTGGCTGGGTGACTGGAGATGGGCATGGGGAGTCACAGTGTCTTCGATAGACTGCAAGGGTAGTACCAGAGTGGATTATTCTTACCTGTTTCCAAATAGATATGAAATTAATAGTAATATAATTTCACTTCTTTTTTTTTAAATGCAAATTTAAAGTATTTTAAACTTTAGTAGTAAGGTCTGTAAAAAATAAGAAAATAATTGTTATTACAAATAATGTTAACGTTTTTGCAAGACAACAAAAGTATACAATTACATCACATATTCAATTTGCCATTTTTTGCAGTCTTCAGATTGTATTGAATTTCACCATAAACAGTGATTTCAATGTTAATCATCAGATGACAGCGGGCAAAAACATACAATCATTAAGATTGTTAAAAAAACATACTTCTCTTCAAAATGTCTACAACCAACACAACTTGGTATTTACATTTTCTCAAATAAACATCCTTTGTAACATAGTATATAATACAAAGATCAAATATATCACTACCTTCTTTCACACATAATTTTTTTAACGCAATATGAACGAACAGAATTAATAATTGAAACCGTAATTACGAACATCTTCCCTATTGGCCGAATGATGTTTCTAAAAATATTTCCATTGAGTATATCTGAAAGAAATTTTTAAACTCATATACACACCTTCCCAAGAGGCCGAATGATGTTTATGAAAACATTTCAATGACGATAAGATACACTTCTAAAATCATATTCACATGTTTCTAATAGGGTGAATGATGTTTCTAAAATCATTTGTAGTGGAAATATCCAAAATATATTTAGTAATTCATGTTGATATCTTCTTAGAATTTTAACATAAAAAATATTAGGTTTGAATTTGGTACTTCATTTGGCAACCGAAATTAAACTCTATATGCGTATCATTAGATAGTGTTCATTCTTTATTGCATTTTAAATAGACAGTATGGTGTCCAGATGTTGAAGTAGGTACATTATGGAAAACAATAGCCATTGTTTTAAAAGTTCTATCTTAAATTGACACTTGACCCTCTATAACATTTTTAATTTTGGTTTCCAATTTTGTTCCATCTGCTCTACAACGCTGCAGCATTAAAATAATATATAGTCCTCATCTTTCTATAAATAATGTTGCACCATTTCCGATTTGCATTGAGTACATTCCATATGTTGATTAGTTGATTTTACTAGTTTGTTGAAAGACACTGTTTTCAAATCTGGCATTGTCAAATATATGAATCATTCAGTGTATATTTTAGTGGTTGATGAAAATGAACAGCTGTAACATCTATGAACCCATCTGTAACGTAGTCCAAACAGATTTTCAATTTGTATACCTTCATCTTCTAATACTGAAAGCATAAACATAAGAAATTCCTAAGCACCTTCCTGTACATTATGTGTAAATTGTGAAGAACCATAACATATATCCAAAAGATTCTGAACATCTGAAGCAGTATGGATTTTCATTTTATCAGTTTTCAACTTCTCAAAAATATAATGTAACAAAGAACAAAATCATTTTTTTCGATTTTCAATAATTGCATGCTGTAGATTTTCTAAAAAAATGACAACATTCACAATTACATTAGCATAGCAGTTGATACCTGAACTATTTTCTAGCTGATATCCTACAATATTAGCAACCGTGTTACCTTCTATTTGCTTTCCAGACTCGTCATTCTTTTCAATTCTTTTATTCTTTGCAACCACAGTATAATCTTTATCATATTTTCATTTTGGACGTATTAAACGTTTTTCTTAAATAGGATATTCACCTAAGTTAGGAGCATACAGTCTTCTTAACTTATTGTACTCTTTTACACAATTTACATCTGCACTAACCTTTTGCTCATCAAAATCAAATACAATAACGTTCTCACTCGAGACAAGGCAACATACGCCATACCTTCTTTAAACACAGAACTTCCAATATTTACCAAAGCATTGTCTACAATTAAATCTTGAGATTTATGAATAGTCACTGCATATGCTAAACAAAGAGGAAACTGTTTTCTATGAACATACAAATCTTATACAAGCAAGAAACGAACACAACAGCGTCCAACTTATTTCACCTCTTCAATCTTATCAAATTCAATTTTCAAAAATTCAATCTCATCTCTATTTGCATAACTAACAAAATCAACAACTTTCCCCATTGCTCCATTTACTAAACCTTTTTCAACATCTAAACTACGCCGTAATATTACCTTGCAGTTTACAAAGACATACAAGGTCTTTTCCAAACCAGCAGTCTTAGATATTGATTTTTCCAAAGAGTCTAATTTTAACTGCAATTTCTCTGACAAAAGAATAGTTACTTCTTCATGTTCTATTTTATCAAAAGCTACCATTTTTATTATCAGTTCATTCTCCTTTTTCAACAGTTCTTTATTTAATGTAGAGCATTCGTTCAGTGTTAGCATAAGGCAAATGACAGATTCATTTTCTGCAATTCTTCGGTAGATTGTTGCAGCCGCAATATTTTCTGTTGGAAACAAGTTTTTTAGTAGCCGACTTTCTAAAGCATTTTTTCCATCCTTTGTTAAGACACCAATTCTAATACTTTGAAGAATATTTCCACAATCTTCATCATTTGCTTGTCGCATGTTCTTGATAAGTTCCTTTTATTCAAAATAACTCCAAATATTCACATTTCCAATACTTCCCAAAGATTTTTTAGTATCATCATGAAGAAGAGTTTTAAAAATCAGTTGGCCTTTCACAGGTGTGAGTTTTAGTAAATAACCAAATACAATTACATGTTTCCCTCCAGATAAAACATTGTAATTTGTTTTTAAAATCTGCTGTATCCCCAAATGTACAAATGCAAGCATTAACTTTAAGACCATGCTTACTTCCTCAATTACCAGAAGTTTCATTTTATTTAGTACTCTTGAAACTTTGAAACAAGCTTCTCCGGATAGCTTGTGGTATTTCAATTTATTTTCATGTTCTACTGGTAACATAAGTAGACAATGTAATGTAATCCCTTTAATGTTGTGTGCTGCTAACCCAGTTGGAGCAGTTACAACACAAGACAAATGTGACTCTGTAGCTTTCTGTGGATAATTTGAAAAACATTTAATCAAGAAACTTTTCCCTGTTCCAGGTTGTCCACTGATGTACATAAGAATAGGTCTAAATGATGTACATTGTCCATCATTCTTTTCATGGAGTAATCCACGTTGTATCTGTTGTGTAACTTGGTGATATATTTCTTTCTGTTCACTATTCAAATATTCCTCTAAATTTTACAAATCAATATAGTCCTGTTGTGCTTGCTGCATCACCGTTTCCACTTCACTTATTGCTATTGCCGCTTCATTTTCAAGTATTTTCAAAAAGGGGGTGGTGATGAACAGTATGGCTTCTCCTAGTGGATCTTGACTTTGTGGAGCATAACTCTGACTATCTCCCCATCCACCTTCGGCTGACCCAGGACCATCTCGCCTTCAGGAGACAACTCAAGACCTGGCTGTTTGAGCAGTAGCGGACCCCTTCCCCCAAGCGCCTTGAGACCCTTCCGGGTGAGTAGTGCGCTATACAAGTGTTATGATTGATTGATTGATTGACTATCTTGAGAACTATCTCTAGCTATTTCAGCTGCAATAGTTCGTTCTTGATTAATCTCTTCGTTCAATATTTGTAGACGATTTGGAAAAATTGTACATTCAATGCTATCTTTACATGCTTTGAAAGAATCCTCATAGCAGTCAAAATGTCCAAGTAATTCCATTTCAGTCCGCCAAGGTTTGAAGAGTTGCAGAAGAGCTAAATAGAAAAACTCTCTTTATTTGGAATATCACAACTCAATTTCCTGTGATAACAAGATTTCCTTTGTCATGCTTTACCAAACATCCTTCAGATCCAATTACAGCGTATTTCCCTTCATTTAAATTTTCTGTGACATTTTTATTAAAACTGTAATGTTGCAGTATTTCATATAGACAGACGTTTTCCAGGTATGGACTTCTATTTGGATAGTACGTATCCAACATATTTTTGTTTTCAGAATATCTGTACTTTCCGGTTCATTCAGTTCCAAGTATGTGGAAAATTAGTACGGTTTGGTAAACATTATCTGCGCCATCTTGCCTTTTCCCCTGATGCCACACTTTTTGTCGTGCGCACCCGCCATTTTAGGTGCCTCGATCAGAACCACCCCTTTGCATGCCACAGGCCCCCAGCATAGCCCTTCGCCCTCACAAAAGCCCGCACGCTGACAACCCCCGCTCGCACATGCCTTGGGTCATAAACCCCCCCTTCAGCGCAGCTCTGCTTCAGAACCCCATCCTGTTCCCAGCGCGACACCTCCCTTCATTCCTTTCATGGTCCCAGGCCCTTTTGATACAAACCCCCTTTTCCTGTGTGCCCGTTTGTCTCCCTCGTTCCCAGGCTGACACATAGCTCTGCCGATACTGTTTATTGCCCCTCCCCGTACAGTAGAAAGCTTCCCTCATCAAAGGACCCCCGAGTTGATTAAAGCCCCCACCCTATGAGATCCGATCAAACCCCCACATTCCTTGAATCGGCGGAATGTCCAGCTGCGCGATAATCATCACCTGTTGTGACCGGGGTGGGGACTTCAACTGTAAATGTGTGTGGGAACGGGCCTGAAGGGGAGATTCGGAGGATATCCTTTCATACTTCAAAGCATTACAAGACTGTGTTACCTGCAATAAAATTCATTTAGCTGTGTATAAGAGGCCAGGCCTCAGAGATGCGGTTAGAGCACCTCAGGACGATACCTGCTGTCTGAACTGATGTGTTCTCCTCCGGAGAGAATAAACCTTGTTTCCTGCCTTCCCGTCTCCAGCGCCTGCCTCTTCATTGATTAATATTTCGTGGGTTAAAGAGGCGATACCGCCGGGCAAATATCGATTGTCCCTGACCTAGTTTCAACAATTGGCGTCCCAAACGTGGGGCCCATCAGCGACTCGTGGATCCAGTGGGAGAGGTCCTGACGACAGAGTGAACGACTGCAACGATCGGGAGAGCTCTTGCCCAATAGACCCTCGTCTGGCAGCCGATCATCCGAACTTCACTAGTTCCGAACAGACCTCTCTCGAGTGATCTACGGTCCTGACTGGGAACCATCAGGAGTGCTGCGAGGAATACAAAGAAAAGAGGACGATCGGGTGCTGGATTCGGAAGATAAGAAACTGTCCATACGGTCCGCGTAAGGTCGTGTAGACACGACGAATCACGAAATAATTGTTTAATTGTTCAGAAAATACTAGTATTACTCTTTGTTGACTTATTTGGAGATTCACTGTCTGCAAGCGGAGAAACAGTAGGCTCTTTCTCCTTTTGAAAACAGTGAAGGATAGGTAACGCAGCCGTCGTGCCTATCTTTCTCCCCCACTGAATTGATTATTTATTAACGGCCACACTGATTAACTGTTTTTGACCCCGAGCTACTGTTCGCGGATTGTTTTCTGGAGATTCTCTGTCTACAAACTGGAAAGAACAGGTTCCCCTTTGCAGATAGCGAAAGGGTAGAGGACGCAGACCTTTTGCGAATCTACTTATTCTTCCCACTGGTCATTTTTTTTTGTTTATTTGATATTGGTTCATGAGGTATTCACTGCCTGCAAACAAGGTAGAATAGAAATATTCTGTCTAGTCTTTGCACACAGTGATAAGATAGGCAGTGCTGACTTTTTGTCCCTCGTTGTGAGCTGTCATGTCTGTCTTCTCCCCACTGGTCGATAGCTGGCTCAGCCCGGACCGTTTATTAGAGGTGGATCATCTAGCTCCGCTGGAAGGCACCCCTAATAAAGACATGTTCATAAACTATGGATTAGTTACCATAGCCTATAGTAAACTATGGCACAGGTATACCAAAGAAAATCAAGAGAAACAGTGGCCACTGATAGGATCCTTCGATCTTGATAAAATAGAAACGTTAGAAATAGCCCTTCGTGATAATAAGACAACGCCTATTATGCTCGACAGTCTCGGTATGTGGCGCAAAGAAGCAACGCAACGAAAGAAAAGAGACGAGGACAGAGCAGGTAAAGGAATATATCGACAGGACGACCCCAGGATACAACGTCCCGAAAGTAATCCCCCGACACTACGCACAGGACGGCCAGATTTAGGGCAAAACCAATGTGCTTTTTGTAGATATGCCGGGCACTGGAAAGCCCAATGCCCGACTCTACTGAACGCGAGTAGGAGCAGAGGGCCGACAGGAATAACAGGCCGGCAGAAAGGGAAAAGGCGCGAGACAAAAATGAATCAGACTGACATGGACAGGCCAGATAGAACCACCACGTTCGATTATGCCCGATGGCACAGATTTCGCCAGGCCGATTTCAGCGACATGTTCGAGTCCTCATAGATCAAACAACGCTAAGACGACAAACCCAGTCTAGCTCTAAATTAACAGACGACAAAACCCCGAATAAAGCAAAAAGAATAATGTACACACGTGACCAAGCATTCTTACGTTTAGCCAAGTAGGGAAAAGTTTAGGGTATTTCGAGGTAAGGGTTACACAAGTATCCTTCGCCGAGAGGACTAGGGATATTGCCAATGTTTGAAAACCTACTACCTCCTTTTTCCGCATCCTTATAGGCATATAACTAAAAAACTGCCCCATTGCTCTAACGATAAGTATGCGCAGCATACAGAAAAAAAAAAGATAATTATGGCCAATAACTGTTTTATGTTTGTCTTGGGTCTTTGTATATAATACTTGTACTGTCTCCCCGTCTGAGTTTTGTGTGTACGTGATGCATGAATCTACGTCATCCCTCTGCCTGTGTTTCCGTGTTACTTAACTTGTGTTAACAGAAGCTTTAGCATGAAACAACCTGGAAAGAAAGGAATGGGAAAACGAAATCCGCAGGCCACTGATGAACTTGAACTTTTATTTAACATAACGAGAAAAAAAACAATAACAATACGTAATAATAACACCTATTAATGCCCTAACAACAGGAAACGTTAGAAACAAGAACGGTAAACTGTAGAAAATGAAAGTCAGCAGAACATTCGCCCCCCCCCCACTCTGGAACCTTCCAAGGTAGGGCAGGGTTACGGCTACGCCCAGCCGGCAGCAACCCATATAAGGCGGGTCCTGCTGCCAACAGTCGGCCAGGAAGTCGTAACATAGGGTGGAGCCAGAGGAGAGACAGGGGCCAGCGGGGCCCAGCCAGGGGATCGCCTTGACCACACCGGAGAGTCGTAGAGGGGGGGATGTCTATGTCCTCGCCCCCCCCCCCTCTCTCTCTCCCCCAGTCCGGCCGCGGTGGCACATGACAGTTGCAGGTAGTCCCGCCACATGCTCTCCCGGTCCGGCCACCAATGGCCAGGGACTGGGGGGCCAACTAGATCCGGCTGCAGCCGATGAGCCAAGGAACCCGTTCATGGGGCCAGAGCAAGGGACGTCCGGCTGACATCCACCGGAAGCCCGGCCCAGAGAAGGACGGGACACTTCTTTCTTTTCTCCTCCGTAATGGCAGCAGCAGCACGCCAGGCGCCACTTGAATAATGGCTGCAACAACTCTGGGGGGAGGGATGTCTTGTACATACCTCCGCGGAAATTAGTCCAGGTCGGGCTGGGAGGGAGAGGCGACGCGGACGAGCCTCTCCCACCTCCATGGATAGGAGGTTTCCCAGCCCCCGGCCCGGCGCCGAACTCCTCCAGCCAGGCGGTGGTGCCGATACCTGCGCAGCACCGAACATACAGCGGTGGCGCCAATACCTGCGTAGCACCGAACATGCCATGGTGGCGCCCCAGTACTTGCGCAGCACCGAACATGCGCCGCAGGTGGCCATACTTCCGCAGCACTGGGCATGGGACTTGTGGAGCACGGGATGTGGAGAGGCCATCGTGCATGCCCATGAAAGAGAGCGGCATGGAGTGCACCGAGAGAGGGAGACGGCGCGAACGAGTCTCCCTCGCCCCCCCAGGTGGGGGCACCACAGCTGCACCCTAGCCGAACGTCCTGCTTCCACAACACGGAGTTCCATTTCCTTTTTGTCCCCAGAAAGGTCTCTTCCACTCTTGCAGACTCGACGAGGGGAGCTGCTGCAGGGCCTCAAAATGGCGTCTGGGTCCGCTGGAAGGCGGGTCTAGGCCGCTAGAGTAACTTTGACCGGCAATGTAACTCGGGCGCTTGCCCACCGGGGCACGAGCCCCCACCTCTGACAGCATCTCCACAGCCTTGAAGATTCTACAAAAGTCCCAGGAGCCCTCGGCCCCTGCAGGCTTCCGGTGAGGGACAACTGCCTTGATCGCTAACGAAATAAGCATGACATAGCCACTCCTTCTGTTAGCATGAATTCTTGAACTGCCGAAAAGGACTCTGGTCCAACTGCCGGTTGTAGGAAACATTTTTCCCTGATGCTACTTCCGGACTAACCCGGCCCCGCCCAAAATGGCGCCGGTAACAATAGGAACTTATGAACACCTCGTGGTGTTTTCTTTTGCTAAAAAGACTCGATGTTCCGAGATATGTTAGGATCCTTTGTACACCTGACGGAAAAGAGGGAGGATTCACTCGACGAACATGTAACAGGACCACGTGAAAAATGTTTTTTTCAATGTACTATTCATTATGATATTATCATAACTGACATGTAACTTCGCTTATGACACACACACCCATGGTATACCTATAGGAAATTTGATTGCAACTAGTCCAACTGTGCTTCCAATTATGAAATGAATGCCCCTTGATCCCTCGACTATTCAATAGACGTTTTTAGTTCCCTGCAAATGAATGAATGAACCTTTTTAACACATTTTTAATCCTGCAAAATAGCCCCCTCCCTACTGTACGCACTTTAGTCATTGCCGTATCCGGCCAACCCCGATCACACGGTCATATCAACATGCTGAACGATTGTGCAAATAAAGGTTTTCCAAACTATGAACGGGTATTGCATGCTTTATTTAAAATGTGGGATCAGCGGGAGAGTTTTTTTCTGTGCACCCTACTCTGCTCTCTCTTTAAGGTTATTAGAAGATGGTTGCCCAGCCCCGAATGGAGGATCGAATCCAAGACACGATACTCTGCCGTCAAATATGCGACTGACTCAGGGACTCGCGCATGGAGAAAGACCTCGACTTCTGGGGATGGGTAAAGCGAAACGGTGTAAATGATGGAATATAAAGGATGGGTAAAATGAAACGATGTAAAATGATAGAATACTATAAAGACACGACACTCAAAGGTACTAGGGAACAGAGTTGTCCGAAGAACTGATAAACCTTAGAACATCACAGCGTTGAAAGAGATTTAAGGACCCCGATAGCTAAATACACCTACCAACTAGAAACCTCGCACTAAGTGCTTCTGATTCTCTAACGTTTCCCTACTCACAGCCTATAAGGACACACTGCCCCCACCCCCCCCCTTGGCTCCAGAAACCAAAACCCCAGGGATTCTATCCCGAGGAGATAAGACGAGTATGAGGTAAGTAAAAGACTTTCGTACCCGTGCTTTTTGATATGCTCGAATTTTGTCCCCCTCCCCTCCCCTCTTTTCCTCCCCCTACAGGCCACATCGGAATCATGACCGAGGTATGGTGAAGATCTGAAGCCTCGCCATGTCTGATACACGAAGCGGACTACTCGATGCATGTCCTCTGTACCCGGCTTAATGCTCGTCCATCCCAAACTGCATGCTTTCAAAATTCTAACACGGACCCGTAATGTCTTATGTTGTGTAATGCGCTGAATAGCCTATCTTAAATACACGGCCACTCCCCATGTCGCACGTGTACTATTTAGCCTGTTGTTGCACATCTCTCTCTCTCTCTCTCTCTCTCGCTCTCCCGAACAACTAGCACCTAAATTGGCAAACCGCCACCCCTAGTGCACCACCCAATTGGCTCCAAATACCGCAAGTATTTGCACAAAATTTATCCTAAATAAAATCACCCTGACGCCGTGTCACTACCTCTCCTTTCTGCTAAAAATTGATGAAACCGAGAATTGACCATAAGGGAAAGGACAGGTAAGACGACTGAGGTTCCCTAATCTGACCCGTAATAAGGGAACTACATGTCAGCGGCTCCTGTGTTATAAAGAGAGGCCTCAGATAACGCGACCTTCCCCGTCCCGAATTGTCGCAATACCCAAACAGTAAAGGTGATCGAAACATCCCCATCTTCCCAGAACGCCCCCAGTTTCGTATCAGCTGCCCCAGACGAGAGTTTTAAACCTGTCCATTCACCCCCGGTTGTAGGAGATGGGTCGATTTACGACTAACGCAGGCCAGCCGTTGTTCCTAGAAATTATTTGTTGATAAGCAAACTACAGAAGTTTGGAATTCGAGAAATATCACTAAACGCTTACCAACTGAACTGTGGCCTTCTGCTAAAATAATGTCCTTATAACACAAAGCAAGACGATGGTCCCTTACCACAGTTTTCTATGTCCCTAGTTGTTTTCCATAAAACCCCGGTTCTTTTTAATTAAGTAGTCAGGTTGTAAGAAGCCATGTAGAAACTAGAACGATGTTTGCAAAATTAAGATTAGACCGAAGTGAAGAAATCGTTGCAATGAACCCTGTTGAAAGTAAAATGTTTAGCTGAAAGGCAGGATGCATTGATAGAATGAAAAATGTTTAGCCTATGTTCATCTCTCAGAAAGATACCTATCAGACCATGGTGATAGCACGTTGCGTTTTTTTAATATAAAGCCCAGGAGAACGGCATAGCTTTGTAAGGCTCGTACTAGGAAGGTGGGTCTCCGTCAGAAGAACTGACGTAACTGTAATGCAATAAAAGGTACCAGGTCTCGTATCACGACCAACAAACACCAAAGAAATAGTTGCGAGGGAAAGTTATAGTAAATCCAGCAAGCCCATCATCAGTCATTTATATGTTAGTTGTGAACCCCAATATAACGGACGTTTCTCATTTACCTGGAGCTGGGAGAGAAATAGACTTATGTGATTACCTTCCTCTGCCAATTCTCTAAAGACTGTCTTTTCAAACTCATTTAAGGGTACGACTGTCGGAGGAAAGAAGGACCGGATGTGGGAGCACGTGGCCTGACTACAGATTATGGAACATCTGCGACATTGGCCAAGGCGAGACCGCGACAGTAAGGAGCTGCAGGACGAGGCACTGTTTTCGACAAAATGAGAGGAAAGGGCTGACCTGATGCCCCTGCTCGATGTTCAACGTATGCCGAAAAGTCCCCGCTCTCTGAACTCGGTCATGAGCCCGCCTACCTGAACTTTTCCGTCCCCCTAGTCTGTTCCCGATCTGGCCCTGCTCCATCCCCCTTTTTCTCCGACCTACCCTAAGGACTGCTCACAAACATATTTCTTCCATCTGAACTTTTTGACAATCAACTCAAAGGACACAGGGCGAAAAGGACCTTTTTGACCAGAAACGCGAGGAAAAGGTCGTGCCCTGCAACGCGGGACCTAGAATAGAGCCGGACCCGTAGCTCCACCGCCGGTGCTCCACAGTGCCAACAGAAAACGACAAAGAATACTGAGAACTCACTAACTTCGAACATTGATACCCTTAATTATCGTTACTACTATGTCTCATTTCTCTCCCAGCCACCATTGTATTGATTATGCTCCAACCAAATATGAACAGAACTTACATATGTAATGACCTATCAGTTTACATTCCGAACGACTATAAGTAGCTATGAAATGTACTCAATGCTCTCACTGCAGAATCATTTTTTGTCCGATATTGCATTACTATGACTTTCCTGCAAACGAGTTTTTATCGATAGACCCGCCTCCTAAGACGAAAGATTTTAAATGTAATGTTTAGAGCTCCTTCACCTGGGTATCTACTTCTTTTCTTATGACCCCCACAGTAGACATGAATAGGAAATAAGCCAGCAAGATGTCTTGGATATGTTAAAGGGAGGACTGTGGAAAATTAGTACGGTTTGGTAAACATTATCTGCGCCATCTTGCCTTTTCCCCTGATGCCACACTTTTTGTCGTGCGCACCCGCCATTTTAGGTGCCTCGATCAGAACCACCCCTTTGCATGCCACAGGCCCCCAGCATAGCCCTTCGCCCTCACAAAAGCCCGCACGCTGACAACCCCCGCTCGCACATGCCTTGGGTCATAAACCCCCCCTTCAGCGCAGCTCTGCTTCAGAACCCCATCCTGTTCCCAGCGCGACACCTCCCTTCATTCCTTTCATGGTCCCAGGCCCTTTTGATACAAACCCCCTTTTCCTGTGTGCCCGTTTTTCTCCCTCGTTCCCAGGCTGACACCTAGCTCTGCCGATACTGTTTATTGCCCCTCCCCGTACAGTAGAAAGCTTCCCTCATCAAAGGACCCCCGAGTTGATTAAAGCCCCCACCCTATGAGATCCGATCAAACCCCCACATTCCTTGAATCGGCGGAATGTCCAGCTGCGCGATAATCATCACCTGTTGTGACCGGGGTGGGGACTTCAACTGTAAATGTGTGTGGGAACGGGCCTGAAGGGGAGATTCGGAGGATATCCTTTCATACTTCAAAGCATTACAAGACTGTGTTACCTGCAATAAAATTCATTTAGCTGTGTATAAGAGGCCAGGCCTCAGAGATGCGGTTAGAGCACCTCAGGACGATACCTGCTGTCTGAACTGATGTGTTCTCCTCCGGAGAGAATAAACCTTGTTTCCTGCCTTCCCGTCTCCAGCGCCTGCCTCTTCATTGATTAATATTTCGTGGGTTAAAGAGGCGATACCGCCGGCCAAATATCGATTGTCCCTGACCTAGTTTCAACAGTATTGACTTTCTTGTATAGATTTCAAAACTCGATTTCGTGCTGCAGCAAGACCAAGACTCATCCAGATGATCCCTCTTGACTTTGAATATAAACTTGCAGATGTCAATCGATCTGAACACTTGTACGATCCAATTTCTTGATGTGAAAGCATCTTCAAGCTAAAGCTGTACAATTTCTTTGCTAAGTGTCTTCTCCTGCGAAATTTCCTCCCACATTTCTTTCAATTCTGTCTTCCCAGACTTGGTAATATATGACGTGACAATTGAGTTATCTGCAACATATTGTATGTCAATATTTGCATTCCACATATTCAACATCACTGGATCGTAATCAATGATGTACTTCGATTCTTCTGTTCTTATTAAATTATAAGTATATTTAGGGGATTTTCGAGTGATGGTATGCCTCACTGCTGACATAAAACTGTTCACTCTTCCTTTGGAAATTTCTGGACGTGGAAAGCCAAATCGACATTTTGTATAAAATGTATCCTTTGACTTATATGTCCATCTGCAATACTTTCCACAACGATGACTCTGAAACCGTAAAACTTGCTGTCCTAAAATATTTTCTCCTCCTGTTTTTGGAATCCACAGGTAACATAGTATTCAATAAAAGACAAAACAGTCTCATCCAAATCAGTTCCAAATGTAGGTGCATCCTTGATGCATAAAAGCATATGTATATGAGGAGCACCTCTAGCTTGGTATTCTTTTCTCCCTAAAAAAATCAATAAATTCACCAATAGGTGGATTTTTTTTATTACAGATAAAGGACATCATAGCTTCAAACCTATGAATAAAATAACTGCATACATTTACAGGTTCCAAGGAACACAGTTCTCCAGCTGTCTTCAATTCAATATGTTCTATATTTGAAATTGATTCTCGTAGAAAATCCAGTAAATCATCCCATGCTTACTCAGCACAATTAAGTGAAACAAAACATATAGGGGTTCCTAAATTTCTTAACATACATTTTAATTCCCCATGACGTCAATGCCAATATTCATTAGCGCCACGTTGAGATGCCATCAAATTAATTAACTGTGATTCTAAATGTTCGTCTCTTCCTTCAACTTTCTCCATAAATTCCTTTGCAGAAACATGTAAGAGATGGGTTCCTGTTTTCAAAATGTGGTTGACTGCATATGAAAGTGCGGACATATCACTCTCAAATAAAAGATGAAACAAATATGGAATACACTGACGAAATCTTGGATCTTTGAGTACAGCCGTAAAGTACGATATTCTGCAGCTGGAATCTGAACTGGTACTTCATATTATCGATCACCTTTTCCAGTAGGGAACAGCTGTGGAAAACAACGAGCTTCCAAACTTTTTTCCCCACACACTCATGGGAGTTCCTTTTGCTTTTTTCATCTGGAACAATTCAATAGTATCTCTTATTAGTTCTTTCGAATGTTAGGGTATATAGTATAATGTTCATAAATTTCTTCTTTTTTGAGTTCTGACATTTGGCTGTCCTTGTTTGTGCAAGGAGTCCTTTTTTTAAAAAGGTGGGGAGAGGGAGGAAGTGCCACAGAATATCCAACTTCCTCTTCCTGTCCAGCAGGCTCCTCCCAGTGCTTTGTCCATCTCCTGGTCATTCTGCCTTTGGATTTTGAGCTGGAAATATCACTCTTTTTGTCTGCTGCATCATTGCAATTGGATTTGAGGATTTTTGAATTGGATATTTTACAAGTAAGTGGTTGTTGTGTCTGTTTGATTGGGGGCATTGCAGTTATTGCAACTACAATTTAATTTTGGTAACTACCATTCCTTTTTTTAAAAATGTTGTGGGTAGTAGTAGTCACTCATGGGTGTGTGCATGATGAAGCAACTGTTCCTTTGGTGTTTTTTTACTGTATTTCATTTTCAAGCAAGATATAGGGCCTGGATGGCATTGGATTGAGTTGGGGAATGTGTTTGTTTGGGGTGGACTTTCTGTTGTTGGGCCTGGTCTTGTGGCTGGTGGCCATTTAGAAGCCTAGGCCTGCAAGCTTGTCTTGCCTCGTCTGCCAACAGGCCTACTTTCATCCAGTAGGCTCAGAACAGGTAGCCACAGCTTTATTAATCAAGTGTTTCTGTGTGGTCTGTTGATTTTTTGTTCGACATTATTTAGGGCATGGATGGCACTGGATTGAGTTGGGAAGTGTGTTTTTTGGTGGTGGGCTTTCTGATGTTGTTGGGCCTGGCCATGTGGCTGGTGGCCATTTTAAAGCCTAGGCCTGCAAGCTTGTCTGGTCTTGTCTGCCAACAGGCCTGCATTCATTAAGTAGGCTCAGATCAGGTAGCCACAGCTTTATTAATCAAGTGTTTCTGTGTGGTCTGTTGATTTTTTTTAGACATCATTTAGGGCATGGATGGCATTGGATTGAGTTGGGAAGTGTGTTTTTTGGTGGTGGGCTTTCTGATGTTGCTGGGCCTGGTCATGTGGCTGGTGGTCATTTTGAAGCCTAGGCCTGCAAGCTTGTCTGGCCTTGCCTACCTACAGGCCTGCTTTCATCCAGTAGGCTTAGAGCAGGTAGCCACAGCTTTATTAATCAAGTGTTTCTGAGTGTGGTCTGTTGAATTTAGACATCATTTAGGGCATGGAAGGCACTGGATTGAGTTGGGAAGTGCGTTTTTTTGGGGTGGGCTTTCTGATGTTGTAGGGCCTGGCCATGTGGCTGGTGGCCATTTAGAAGCCTAGGCCTGCAAGCTTGTCTGGCCTTGTCTGCCAACAGGCCTACTTTTCATCCAGTAGGCTCAGAGCAGGTAGCCACAGCTTTATTAATCAAGTGTTTCTGTGTGTGGTGTGTTGAATTTAGACATCATTTAGGGCATGGATGGCACTGGATTGAGTTGGGAAATGTGCTTTTTTGGGGTGGGCTTTCTGATGTTGTTGGGCCTGGCCATGTGGCTGGTGACTATTTAGAAGCTTAGGCCTGCAAGCTTGACTGGCCTTGTCTGCTAACAGGCCTGCTTTCATCCAGTGGGCTCAGAGCAGGTAGCCACAGCTTTATTAATCAAGTGTTTCTGTGTGTGGTCTGTTGAATTTGGCCATCATTTAGGGCATGGATGGCACTGGATTGAGTTGGGAAGTGTGTTTTTTTGGGGTGGGCTTTCTGATGTTGGGCGTCTTAAAGACATGCCTTTGTTGTGTGTGTCTGGTGTGTGTTGGTGTGCAATGCACCCTGCAGACCTTTTTGGGGCCTGTGAATTTTCGTATTTGCATTTTGTTGCATTAAAAAGGCAGAGCAGTATGCCTTAGCATGCATCCTTTGCTTGGCTTTTATAGGCCTTTTGTCAGCTCCTGGTGTTTCCCATGCCCCCTGCTTGTTGCTTGTGACTTTTTGAGTGTCCAACTGTCCATGTGGTTGGTGGCTTTCTTTGTGTTGGGAGTTAGTAGTGTCCTGCTTTTGGCATATAGGCCTGCATGGTTTTACTATTGGTTTACTGCTTCCATCCTCCATCCCCTTTGCCAGCAGCAGCTCCATGAATGATGTGATGCTCTAATAATTTAATGGCAAATAGGGTCCACCCCACTTCCATTACATTTTTATTTCGGTGGTTCTTATTCTCTTTCATATCCTTCCTGAGAGTGTAGTATAATAAAATAGCCCTTGTTGACAAAGTCTCAGAAATGGCTAGACTTTATCTTTTGTTGTACAGTAGTAAGTAACTAAACCACAACAACAAATGCAACATTTCACTGATGTTCTTCTCCTGGCTTATTTGCTTTTAGGTGCACAAAAAGCCAGAGGAGGACTTGTCATCATCATTCATCACCCGTTGTACTGCCAGCCAGACAGAAGTCCTGCTGCGCATCACGTCCATGTGTAACCACAACTTGTTGTGCATCTGCGTCCTGCCTGACATCTGAAGAAGATGGCCCCAAAGAAAGGTACCAGGTCCTCCAGTACCAAGAAAGTTGCCGGTGAGAAGAAGGAACAGAAAAAGGAAGTGCCACAAACCACGACTGGTGTGCCGGCCAATGTTTTTTTTGGGTCCAAAAAAAAAAGGTATGCCTGCAGCAGCATTGTCCGGGAACCGAGCTGGGAGCAGTACCTACGCACCAGCGGGCCAACCCCACCAACCTAGGCCCAAGCCCTTGAGTGTCGCAGATGTAGCCAGTCTACTAACGAGCAGTGAAGTTGAAATGTCATTATCGCAAAGTAGTACACAATCAACGCAGGCGGAAACTCAGCAGATAAGTGTGCAGCCGCAACAAGAACAGCAGCAGCCGTAACAAGAACAGCAGCAGCAGTACCCACAAGAACAGCAGCAGCCGCAAGAACAGCAGCAGCCGCAACAACAGCAGTAGCCGCAAGAACAGCCGCAGCCACAAGAGGAACAGCAGCAGCAGCCGCAAGAACAGCCCACAATAGTAGTTATTGTTCCTGACGTAGGGGCATTTCAGGAAATCTAGCTTCCTGCAGACAAAGTGGAGCAAACCACTGTTTCGGACGATCTATTGTCTTCCAGACCACCATCAAGGAAAAGGAGGCTTGTTAGTACATCATCTTCTTCTTCAAGCCCCGCTTCTGATGATCGTGATGCCACTTGGCAGCCACCAGCTCAGTCTGAGAGTGACGCACGCCACAAGACAATGCTTCTGAAAAGTAAGGTTCCAGAAAAACTTAGAGTTATGGACGTAGATGTAGAAGAGGGGGATGATGTTGATGAAGACGAGCCAGTCATCACGCACATCACTCCAGCCCCAAAGGGGATGGAGACCAACATTCTCGCCCTATCCAGAAAGGCTGCTACTGAGAGGAATGTAGCACGGATATCACCAACACAGGTTACACCACCACGACCTCCAGCTGCCATATTTTCCAAGGCCCGGCAAGGACCTTCTTCCAGCTCAACCATCTCCGTAGGTAGTGGTAGTAAAAGTCACAGTGTAGCTGCACAAGTCATCGCATTCCAAGCACACCCTCCAGTTCATCTGGTATTGAAAGTGACACATCCAGCAGTGCCAGAAAGTTTTCCTCCCCAGTTTGGGACTTCTTTTCTGTTAGCACCAGGGAGGAGAACATTGCTATATGCTCAATTTGTCAACAAGGTGTTCGGCGGGGTAAGCTTGGTACAAACTATGGTACCGGAGGCCAAGCAAGTCATCTCAGAATACACTCCTATTGTGTGGTAGAATCAGCTACTTCACTTAAAAGAAAGTAGAAAAAGTCAACCCATTGAAGTTGGTCATGAAGAATCAGGGGATGATATTATTGTGGTGGAAGGTGAAGAAGAGGGTGGCATTTCGAGCCCTGTCCCCAGTACTGTAGTGGTACCTCCCACATCCTCCTCAGTAACATCTGGGTGGCACTGCAGTAAGAGCCATACTCAGAGTCAGGCTGAGACACCAAGGCGACCGAGTACCAAAATGACACAAACTGCGTCGTTGAGCCTAAGTGGGTTAATGAAAACAACAGCACCACAAAGGAAAGTAATCCAGCCTACCATTGAGAGCATGCTTAGGTGGGAGGGGCAGTTTCAACACAACCACCCAACGGCACGGTTGTACAATGCGAAGCTTGCTAAAATGTTAGCACTGGAACTCCTCCCTTTTTCATTTGTGGAAGAGGTGGGTTTCCTTGAATTTGTGTCAGCCATCTGCCCTAAATGGAAGGCTCCCAGCCGGTCCTATTTCGCAAGAGTTGCTGTTCCGGCACTACATCATGATGTGCTGGAATTGGTTGGACAAGCTTTGCAGCAGAGTGCTGTTCACAATATCCACCTGACAACAGACATGTGGACCAGTTGCCAAGCCACATATTACATGTGCATCACTGCACACTGGGTCTCTTTTGTGGGGGTTAGAGATAAGCTATCTGAACCAGGTGCTGTTGACACAGCTGAGAGTTTTAAAGCTACTCGGAAACATGCAACTGTAGCCATGTTCGCCATGGAGAAATCTCATACTGCTGTAAACATTTTGCAAGAGTTTCGCAGCAAGGTTTCTGAAGGGCTGCGCCCAAGAGGGCTTAGTATTGGTTTTGTTGACACAGATAATGGCAGTAATCTACTTAAGGCCAAGGAGCTTGGTTCCTATTTCAGGGTTCCGTGTTTGGCGCACTGCATAAACATTATAGTTCAAGACTTTCTGAAAAAAGAACCTATAGTCGCAACTTACTGAGCATCTGCCGAAGAATATGCACTCATTTCAGCCATTCTTTTAAAGCTCGGAAGCAGCTAGGATTATTCAACGTGAATATAGGATGCCAGTCAAAGCACTCATCCAGGAGGTGGCAACACGTTGGAACTCAACATATTACATGCTTGATCGTCTGTTTGAGCAGTACAGGCCACTCAATGAATATGTCATGCAAAGAGGGGCTGCTACTGTGAAAGGCATGACCCTTCAGATGGAGCAAGGGGGCCTAGTTAAATGCCTGACTGAGATGCTTCGTCCTTTTGAGGTCTTCACACGTGAAGTCAGCAAGGACGACTGTTCAATGGGCAAAGCTATCCCATTATTGCAAATGCTAAAGCATCATCAAAACCCATTGCAGTATTGGTATAGGAAAAGGTCTGAATGGCCACTGCTCAGCAGGCTGGGGATAAGCTATCTGGCTTGCCCTGTCGCAAGTGTCTCTTCCGAACTTGTTTTCAGTGCTGCTGGTTCCATTATAACAGTGAGAAGGACCGTGTCTCGCCAAAAAACGTGGAGAGGTTAACAATGATCAAAATGAATTAGCACTTCATACCACCGAATTACACAATACATGAAGCAAGGGAGGAAGATGAGGACGACAGCGGAAGTAGTGTGTCTCATGATTACCAACTACTGGCTGAACCCCGAGAGTTTGAAGACGAGCTACACTTCCCTGACAATTAGGCTTGCACTTACTGTCTTTCTCCCTTTTTTTCCTTTGTTTTGTGTGTCCATCGTTCCGGTTACAAACTTGTGAATCACAACAAATCCATCCATTACCACCGTCTTCTGCTCCTCTTATTTCAATATACAACTTTCAGGTGTCTGCAGTACAGTCCTCCGAATCCAGCCCCTCTGCTCCATCTCCATCATACTGAATCTCCCGCCTAAATCCATTGCCCTCATGATGATTGGATGATGGAAAATAGAAGAAAAAATAAAAACTTTCCTAGTCCCGCCAAAAGAAGTGGAACATGATGACTACTATAGCTATCCTCCTTTCAGAGCCGAGAGAGACTGCCCATGAAAATGAGATGGAACAGGTAATGATTGATGCTACGCATTGGACGCAGAGTCGCAGACTGAGTGATTTTGTTGTTGTTTGTTGTGCATGAAGTTATGTCATTGTGCACTAATCATCTTTCTCCAGTACACACTAAAGGTAACTGAAGGTGCATTTTACCCTTCTTGCAAATAAGAAATTTGTACTTCTACTGCAGCTTGATACATTGCTTTTGATTGAATACAGGAAGGGGCCTCAATCCGCGCACTGAGTACGACAACAGCACCGTCCATGATGATGATGGCGAAAAAAACGGCCCGTTAACCTAAGATGAGAAGGAACAGGTAATAAAAAAATGAATGACATGCATTGGACACCTAACTCTGAGCGATTGGTGTTTGTGTTTTTGTTGTTTTTTTTGTTGTGCACGAAGTGAAGTCAAAGTGTACTGGTAGTCTTACTGTACACACTAAAGAGTGACTCAAGTCAATAATAGTTCTACTCTTGTTGTGTAATAACAAAATGTTATTTCTACTGCAGGCCGACCTTCACAGTCAGTCAGTACCAGTATCAGAGATGATTGATGGAATAAACAAGCCAGGAGGACGTTTCATGAGTGGCATAAAAGGTAAACAGGTCAACAACAACGACAGCAGACCCAATGTCTGTGCAGAAGTGGAGTCGAGTGTAGCCGTGGGATGACTGCGGTGCTTTTAATTAACTAACTTAAATTGTAAAATGCTATGTTTGGAATGGATATGTGCTTTGCCTTTATCCAACTCTTTAAAAAAAATATACTCTAAATGGAGGATGTGCTAAGCAACGTGCCATCAGGCCTGTCACTGTGGGCCTGCTCTGTCCTGTTGTTGTTGAAGGTCAATGCTGGAAACAGAAACAGACTACAGTGGAAATGATGCATACATGCCGCCTCGGAAAGTGTTCTTGTGTTGAACTACAATATAACTTTGTTTCTCAATATCCCCTTTGTGTTTCCATCTACAATTACAGGCCGGGCCTTGCCCTATACTTGGGAAAACATTACAATGCACACTTACATTACCAATAAATCTACATTTTTTTCCCTGTGGGCAGTGGTGAATGGCTACACCCAAGATTGATGGACGAGAGGACCAAGAGGTCGGAATGTCGAGATGCAAATCCAGTCCACATTTTTGACCAGGATAACACAGTAACAGTATCAACTTTCACCTTCTTTTAAATAATTTGATTCATTTTTTTGTCTACAATCTTTACAACAGTGTGTTCTTCTTGTTGTTATTATCATTAGGTTTGCTCTGTTTATGATTCATCCCTACCAATATTTAAAAATTATATTTTCTGTCTGTAAAAGTATTAAGCCCGGAACAACAGAACAAAAAGTGTATGTAATCCGGGTCTCCTTATCAATCATCATCATGCATGCATTTCCTTTTTCTCCCTTAACATATTGATAGATATGGATATGTGAGCCTTCAAAGATTGTTGTTTGTTTGTCCATGCGTACTGTTTTTCACTTTCAAACCTTTCCCCAAACCCCCTTCAACATTCAACAAACCCTAACCCTCTTCCCCGGGCTGTGTGACTTATTGAGGTGTGACTAAATTAAATGTACACCAATAATTAATCACAAGCTTGCTGGGGCGGATGTGGCAAAAGCAACAGTACTTCAATTTCAAGGCAGAGCGATGATCTACTTCTGCTTGCCCACCCATGAACAGTATATTTTAGAGGTGATTTTTATTTAAGAAAGGAACATATACTTCAGCATTAATTGCCAGCATTGATTTGATTTGTTGTCATTCCTCATACACAGCAGCACTAACTGTTACGCAGTAGGCCTAGTCAAGTGACTCACAACAACTATAGTTTGTAACTCTGTCTAGTAGGCTATCCCCACCACCATTATGTTTTGTTGTAAAATATTTTAGCATATTATTGTTGCTCGGTAAGTTCTGTACTGTACCCCATTCTACTACTCCTCAAACAGTCTCTCAAAGGCAACTGACTGTCTCATTTTCTTTTCAAGCAAATGCTGCTGCCCTGCCAGTGTCTACTACTACTACTATACTACCAACACCACCCCAATCATGGCATGGTACAAAAAGTAAACCATCTTCACCATGCAGCCATCGCTGTGCCTAAGTTAAACATCATATTTAACAACAAGGGGTGGTGATGGACAGAGTTTCTGAATTAAGCAGAATACTCTCACCCAGTCAAGAGATCAGGGCTAGATCCAACACCGTTTTTTAGCTCACTGCACCATCCCAGTTCAGAACCTGGCTATATGCAAATTAGTCTGTGTAGGAAGGTAGATCCCTGACTATGGTTGCCCCCAACTTTTTGCCTGGTGTTTTGCTGGTTTTCTGACTTAGTTGACCTGGGGCCCTGCTATTCAGGACCCCAGGCCTACTGCTCTCTCTGTAAAATGGATTCCATGTATCTTAGGTACATATCTAATTGGATACTGAGTCACCTTATCAGTCTCTGTACAGTGTACCTTAGGTACCCAGGGCATAGGTGTACCCAGGGCCTACCAGGGGCTGCAGCATGTATTATGGCACCCCTGGCTGGCCATCCAAACCTGACACAACTGGCTGCACGACAGCTGGGGCAAGGTGGTGTAATCACCCTTTGCTTTAGATATAGTATTCCTATATCTAACCCTAAAATGGACACATATATTCCTATCAGTCACTCCTATGGCAGGCCTTGACAATCCTGAAGGCAGAGTGCTTGGAATAATGTGAGATGGTGCTCTGGCATGAGCTGAGCCCATTTGCAGCTTGCGGAACCAAGTCCTAATAGCTGTTCCATGATAACGCATACCATGTACTCTTAAGTGCATTATAATCCTCGCGGTTATATGCCAACTCTGGTATCGCTTTATCAAAACATGTCGAGTAAGGTGTCATACGAATTGGAATACTAACCCCTCGCCAATTCTGGCGACGGGGTTAGCATTCCACCCTTCTAGAGGGACACGACATGTATGTAACCTGTAACCCCGGTTAAAGTCAGACAGAGCCTTAGCTCCACAAAATGGATGCTGCCACCGAGACACAAGTCTGCCCTCCTGCTGCTGGGAGTCCTCCCAGAGCAGGAGGCAAGGACCAAGGGTTTCCTGCCAGGGGCGGTGCCAGCACCGTCCCAGACAGGGTTTTGTGTATTCTAGGTAGGCAGGGCTTTAGAGGAAGGTGACTGCAAGAGGCACCCCGGTGCTCACTGTGCATAGGCCGGCTGGAACCAGTTCCAGGGGCACACCAGACCCTGAGCTGGGGAAAGCCCGCCAAAGGAGAGGGGTGTAACCACCCCCCTCCTGGTCCCACCCATAGGGCAGGACTTAGTCGTGTGCCAGCCCCCTTTTTCAGGATAAAGGTAGGAGCAGGCCTCCTTCCAAATTAGATCATCTTTGGAATCAAGACACGACTTTCTACGAAAGGACTTCAAGATTTCTTCTTCAAGATTCTCCCTTGTGACTAAGGAGTAGTCACCCTGCATCCGCAGGCACCATCTTAAGAACACTGCGGTCTGCTGCAAGTCCTTCCTCCGGAATCCGACTGCCCAGCTCGACGAGAACCGGCTTCCCTGGCACCTCTGACCTCTACCCACCTCTGCAGCTAAGCTGAGAACCGTGGGTGCGACGAGACCTCGAGGGACCGGCCATCGCCAAGACTGCACGACTTCTTTCCAGCACGACCGCCGAGGGATCCTCTGGTGAGTGCTTTGGGGTCCAAGAAGCCCTGACCTTGAGCAGCCCCAGCACCGAAGTTCAGCCTCCCAGCATCTCCACGATCTGCGTGGGGCCCTTCTGCTTTTTGCTGCTCACCGCGTTGTTTGGCTACTAGCCCGTTGGCTTGTGGCCTTCTTAACGACGCCTGACGACATCACTGCTGCTGGTCTGGTTGCTCCAGACTGGCCCTTGCTTCCCTTCTTCAGAGAAGCATCCTGGACCCTCCTGGTCCACTCAAGACTCCATTTTAGGTCCACCGCGTGGGCTTGAATTTGCCAAGACTTGTTGCCCCAATCCTGGGTCCAGCGACGTCGAGAGCATCATCCATCGTGGGACAGCTCGTACCTCCATCCTGGTCGCCGACAACGCCTCCTGGTCCGTGAGACTGCAGAGCCCAGCGTCGCCCACTCACCTAGTCGAGGTGACTACCATCCGGTGCCCTCCTGGTGCCACCTGACTACTGGCTAGTAGTCACGAACTTGGTCCCCTCTGCTTTCAGGTGTCATCCTTCTTCGATCCAGGCTTGGATCACCCGAACAATCTTCACTGGTCGCCTGCCAGCAACTCCTTTCCTTCAGGCTCCTGGTTCGTCAACGAAGAATCCCGACGTCTTTTCAGACCTATGCAGCCGCAGCCCCTGGGCTAGGTAACTTCGGCATTTCGGTGCCTCAGCATAGCCTCACTATCCAAGGGTCCAGATCCACTTTCGTTTTTGACCTACCTAGTCGGGTTCACCCGAAAACACTAACTTTGTGAATTCTAGCTTCCATAGGCTTTTTCCCGCCTTACGCGTGAGAGTTCCCACTCTGCACGTGGCGTCCCTAGGCCTCCTGCTCCTAACCTGAGTGTTCAGTATTGTAGGCCTAGCGTTTCTAAAGCCTCTGAGAATCGTTACTTACCTGCTAGTAATTCGCATTCCACTTTTGTAGTATATGGTTCTTCGTGCCCCTCGGGCATTTGTGTAAATTGTGCAACTTGAAGTATTTTTATAAGAGTTTTGTTGTGTGCTTAGCTCCCTGTCTCATAAAGAGCCAGGGTAGTCTTGTTATAAATAAATACACTGTTTATTTTCATAACAACTTGTGTGGTGTCCTTTCACTTGGTGTTCAAGGGGTAATGTGATGGTAAAACAGCTGGCTTAACACGCCCTCTAGAGTCTTAGCCTTAGACTGCTCGTATCCATGCTACTAGGATAGCTGGTCTATAAGGTTGACTTACAACCAATCATCAATAAGGGTTGTTTGGACTGATATATAGTGATCACTAGAATAGTGAACACTGCGCATCAGGCCAACTTCTCACAGTCTGTTCCTGTCCCAGTGCATGATGGGAACAGGGCAAACCAAACTACCAAGCCAATTCTTACACTGGGAAGGAAACAAGCTTCCGGGGACCGGTTTCTGGCATTTCAGCCGTCGTCGGCCCGGCTTGCTTGAATCCTGATGGTGCAATGAGCAAGGGACTCACATCTGAGTATACCCTTCCACGCTTAGGGTGGACAAAATATTTAACAACAAGGGGTGGTGATGGACAGAGTTTCTGAATTAAGCAGAATACTCTCACCCAGTCAAGAGATCAGGGCTAGATCCAACACCGTTTTTTAGCTCACTGCACCATCCCAGTTCAGAACCTGGCTATATGCAAATTAGTCCTTTTCTGAATCGTTTTTGGCCACTATAGGTGTGGCAGGGTATACTCAGACATGAGTCCCTTGCTCACTGCTCCATCAGGATTCAAGCAAGCCGGGCCGACGAGGCTGAAATGCCAGAAACCGGTCCCCGGTAGCTTGTGCCCTTTCTGGTGAAGAATTGGCTTGGTAGTTTGGTCTGCCCTGTTCCCATGATGCACTGGGCCAGGGACAGACTAATTTGCATATAGCCAGGTTCTGAGCTGGGATGGGGCAGTGAGCTAAATAACGGTGATGGATCAAGCCCTGATCTTTGGACTGGGTAAGAGTGGTCTGCTTAATTCAGACACTCCGTTCATCACCACCCCCTTTTCTGAATCGTTTTTGGCCACTATAGGTGTGGCAGGGTATACTCAGACATGAGTCCCTTGCTCACTGCTCCATCAGGATTCAAGCAAGCCGGGCCGACGAGGCTGAAATGCCAGAAACCGGTCCCCGGTAGCTTGTCTCCTTTCTGGTGAAGAATTGGCTTGGTAGTTTGGTCTGCCCTGTTCCCATGATGCACTGGGCCAGGGACAGACTAATTTGCATATAGCCAGGTTCTGAGCTCGGATGGGGCAGTGAGCTAAATAACGGTGATGGATCAAGCCCTGATCTTTGGACTGGGTAAGAGTGGTCTGCTTAATTCAGACACTCTGTTCATCACCACCCCCTTTTCTGAATCGTTTTTGGCCACTATAGGTGTGGCAGGGTATACTCAGACATGAGTCCCTTGCTCACTGCTCCATCAGGATTCAAGCAAGCAGGGCCGACGAGGCTGAAATGCCAGAAACCGGTCCCCAGTAGCTTGTCTCCTTTCTGGTGAAGAATTGGCTTGGTAGTTTGGTCTGCCCTGTTCCCATGATGCACTGGGCCAGGGACAGACTAATTTGCATATAGCCAGGTTCTGAGCTGGGATGGGGCAGTGAGCTAAATAACAGTGATGGATCAAGCCCTGATCTTTGGACTGGGTAAGAGTGGTCTGCTTAATTCAGACACTCCGTTCATCACCACCCCCTTTTCTGAATCGTTTTTGGCCACTATAGGTGTGGCAGGGTATACTCAGACATGAGTTCCTTGCTCACTGCTCCATCAGGATTCAAGCAAGCCGGGCCGACGAGGCTGAAATGCCAGAAACCGGTCCCCTGTAGCTTGTCTCCTTTCTGGTGAAGAATTGGCTTGGTAGTTTGGTCTGCCCTGTTCCCATGATGCACTGGGCCAGGGACAGACTAATTTGCATATAGCCAGGTTCTGAGCTGGGATGGGGCAGTGAGCTAAATAACGGTGATGGATCAAGCCCTGATCTTTGGACTGGGTAGAAGTGGTCTGCTTAATTCAGACACTCTGTTCATCACCACCCCCTTTTCTGAATCGTTTTTGGCCACTATAGGTGTGGCAGGGTATACTCAGACATGAGTCCCTTGCTCACTGCTCCATCAGAATTCAAGCAAGCCGGGCCGACGAGGCTGAAATGCCAGAAACCGGTCCCCGGTAGGTTGTCTCCTTTCTGGTGAAGAATTGGCTTGGTAGTTTGGTCTGCCCTGTTCCCATGATGCACTGGGCCAGGGACAGACTAATTTGCATATAGCCAGGTTCTGAGCTGGGATGGGGCAGTGAGCTAAATAACGGTGATGGATCAAGCCCTGATCTTTGGACTGGGTAAGAGTGGTCTGCTTAATTCAGACACTCTGTTCATCACCACCCCCTTTTCTGAATCGTTTTTGGCCACTATAGGTGTGGCAGGGTATACTCAGACATGAGTCCCATGCTCACTGCTCCATCAGGATTCAAGCAAGCCGGGCCGACGAGGCTGAAATGCCAGAAACCGGTCCCCGGTAGCTTGTCTCCTTTCTGGTGAAGAATTGGCTTGGTAGTTTGGTCTGCCCTGTTCCCATGATGCACTGGGCCAGGGACAGACTCATTTGCATATAGCCAGGTTCTGAGCTGGGATGGGGCAGTGAGCTAAATAACGGTGATGGATCAAGCCCTGATCTTTGGACTGGGTAAGAGTGGTCTGCTTAATTCAGACACTCTGTTCATCACCACCCCCTTTTCTGAATCGTTTTTGGCCACTATAGGTGTGGCAGGGTATACTCAGACATGAGTCCCTTGCTCACTGCTCCATCAGGATTCAAGCAAGCCGGGCCGACGAGGCTGAAATGCCAGAAACCGGTCCCCGGTAGCTTTTCTACTTTATGGTGAAGAATTGGCTTGGTAGTTTGGTCTGCCCTGTCCCAATGATGCACTGGGCCAGGGACAGACTAATTTGCATATAGCCAGGTTCTGAGCTGGGATGGGGCAGTGAGCTAAATAACGGTGATGGATCAAGCCCTGATCTTTGGACTGGGTAAGAGGGGTCTGCTTAATTCAGACACTCTGTTCATCACCACCCCCTTTTCTGAATCGTTTTTGGCCACTATAGGTGTGGCAGGGTATACTCAGACATGAGTCCCTTGCTCACTGCTCCATCAGGATTCAAGCAAGCCGGGCCGACGAGGCTGAAATGCCAGAAACCGGTCCCCGGTAGCTTGTCTCCTTTCGGGTGAAGAATTGGCTTGGTAGTTTGGTCTGCCCTGTTCCCATGATGCACTGGGCCAGGGACAGACTAATTTGCATATAGCCAGGTTCTGAGCTGGGGCAGTGAGCTAAATAACGGTGATGGATCAAGCCCTGATCTTTGGACTGGGTAAGAGTGGTCTGCTTAATTCAGACACTCTGTTCATCACCACCCCCTTTTCTGAATCGTTTTTGGCCACTATAGGTGTGGCAGGGTACACTCAGACATGAGTCCCTTGCTCACTGCTCCATCAGGATTCAAGCAAGCCGGGCCGACGAGGCTGAAATGCCAGAAACCGGTCCCCGGTAGCTTGTCTCCTTTCTGGTGAAGAATTGGCTTGGTAGTTTGGTCTGCCCTGTTCCCATGATGCACTGGGCCAGGGACAGACTAATTTGCATATAGCCAGGTTCTGAGCTGGGATGGGGCAGTGAGCTAAATAACGGTGATGGATCAAGCCCTGATCTTTGGACTGGGTAAGAGTGGTCTGCTTAATTCAGACACTCTGTTCATCACCACCCCCTTTTCCGATAAGTTAAACATCAAGCAAAGGTAAGAGAAGTTTTGGGGAGGAATAATTATTAATGGACATGTTTTCAATGAATTCAAACACCCCTTTGAGTCCAGATAAAGAATGTGTAGACTAGAAGAGAGAGACAAAGTACTGGTAGGACAACTCAATCAGTGAGGGGTGTTGCATCAATCTGTTTGTGTCTTACACAGTCAGCCAATTATTTTAAATCAAACACGGGCTATGGGCGGACCTGCACCAGCAAGGAAAGTAGTGTGATGTAAAACAGTAACCCCACCAAGAAAACATTAACAACATTGCATGTATAGTATAAATATAGATTTAATTTACCCTAAAAAAAATAATCTATGTAAAACGGAAACCCACAAAAGCTGACCCACCCCCTCCCTAACCCCAACCAATGTGACCCAACCCCTCCCTAACCCCAACCAATGTCCGTAAGAAACTGAAGTCCAAATGTCCAAAAATCCCCAACGCCCAATTCCCACCCACCCAAACAAGAATTAAAAAAGGGGCAGAAGACAGGGACTCTAAGAGGAGTGGCGGGATTGGAGGACGACACGCATTTGCTCCTCTAAACGGGCGACACGGAGTTTAATAGTGGGGCAGCAGGAGCAACAGTGGTGGGGGGCACCAGAGATGTTGTTGCGGTGGTGGGCAGCTGCCAGACGGTGGCGCCGTACCGCTGGAGGGTGGTGGCTGGGGCCCGTGGGCACTGGTGGAGGCTTGAAGTGCTGTAGTAGTCTCCTCCTCATCCTCTGCCAAGACCACCAGCCGCCGGTATTCTCGCTATATTGCCTCCAGTTCCGGCGCCGTGACTTCACGGCCAACTCCTTCCGTTCAACCTTTGAAGGAGTAGCTGTATATCAAAAAGAAACAAGACAATTGTAAAATATACTCTTAGAAAAACAGTAAGACAAGTTAATTATACACATAGTGGCATGGTAGCACTATGAAGCACAGTACATAACATGTATTAAATCTCGCCCCTCCTTCTTCCTTCCACCCGTCTTTCACTTTTTAGTTGAACACCAGGTGATCTGATCTGACTTTTAGTCTTCCCCATAAAATTTTCAAAGTAGAGTTGAAATCACAGATAGATGAGGCCATTGGTTACTCAATACTCCCGCCCCTATGCCAATTAAAGGGTGTCTTCTTCACTCTTCAAACGTTCACAACAACTCTTACTTACTTAGGACATCGGATGGCGGGCAGAAAAAGTCCGCCCGCCATCCTCACGCTAAAAAGGGACCTCCCGCCATAAGGGCGGTGGTCCCGTGGGGACAATTAGGATGCGCCTGCCACAGTGGCGGGCGCATCCCGTATTTTTACATTGTGGTGGGCGGTGCCGAAAGCACCGCCTGCCACAATGCTAAAAATACATGTTGTGCTTTTCCAAGCACAACGTGACAGACCCCGCGTGGAGCCTGCCACGTTGTGCTTTGAAAGGCAGGGGGTACCATAGCATAGGTAGGTACCCTCCATGAGGGCCCGCAATGGGCCCCCCAAATACTCCGCATGCCTTTCCATGGCGGCAATGCCGCCACGGACAGGTATTCCAAAATGCAGATTATATGGCTGGCGGTGTGTTCAGACACTGCCACCATATTGAAACCTGTTCCGCCTGGTCGACATGTCGACTGTGCGGAAAAGCAGCGGAGGTGTCTATCCGCCGCGGACCCCCCAGCCATTGTAATATGGTGGGGGGTTTCTCTACAGGGATGGCGGGAGGTTTGCCCCTGCGGGGTCGGTGGTGACTACCGCCGGCCCGGCGTGGGCAATCCGCCCGCCATCCTAATGGGGCCCTAAGTCTCAACAGTACAGTATACATACAGTGCACCCTTGCAGTGAGTATAATGTCAACAATAGTTAAGGATTATGAATCTAACTTACCACGGCCCGCCACTGGTGCTGGCAGTGGCACTCCCCCTACCGTTCCATCGGTATCCTCGGCAACTGCCACATCGTCTCCCTCCGTGTCGCCTTGGCTGGCCCCGGCAATGGTGGTCGTGGGTAGTGCACCTAGAAAACATTACACATTTTTTAGGCATCATATACACCTCCCCCTATTGGTCAGTAGCAAGAATGAAAAATGAGTTAATAGTATATTACATACATCACTAGTACAAATCAGGTAGTAGTCGAGTAGACACTAGTAGTTATATATGGTCCCCAGGGTATTCTAGCCTTTGCTTAGTTAGCCTAAGCCATGCAACCATTTTACCTTTGTGTCTTGTATTTTTGCACATGTGACATTAGCTTGCAGCTTGTTGTATAAGACACCTTTGAGCCCACTTAACCTCACACTGCCACTGTCTAAGCGCTGAGTACAAGCGGTCAACCAAAACATTAACAAGCCACTTTTTTATGAAGTTCTGGTGTACTGTTAGTCCATATTGCTTATCCATAAATGCTACACTTTTTGGCACGGCTGAGAAATGCTTGCAGTATACTAATGCACACCATTTCATTTTTCGCATTACATACGGAAGATTCCCTTCTACAAACCAGAGCTTTGCAGAGTTTATGATGCAACAACTACCAGTACTAGGTTCTTCTAAGGTGAGAGGTCCCTTCACTCAGAGATCTTCAGTTATAAATGTATATAAACTAAATTCCTACCTAGGGGATGGTGGTGCTTCCACCACTGTTCAGTTATCAGGATTTAAATTAACAACTGTAAGTAAGTGTAACAATGTTTTTGTTAATGTACAGAGCTTGTTAATAAACATTTTGAACTTACATAGACTTGGTGGTATTTGGTGTGGACTTACACGAGTGAGCAAATTAAAGGAAGCATGTGCAATGATTCCAGGACTGAGAGGTTGGGTGTGTTATGTTCTGGATTGTCTACTTGTTGGGTATCTTGGGGAGAGGGTTCGGAGAGCTAATAGTTATGACAAGACACTATTACAACTAGTTGGGCAGGGGATTGTGGTGGGTTCTGAACTTCTGATTGAGGTGTGTGAGGACGGTCCAACCTACCATCACCAACATCCTATTTTCTTGTGCAAAGGTCGGTATGTGCAAAATCCCATCAACAGTAGTAGTATTTCCTATCATATCAAAATAGTAATAAATCTGTTTGGGCATTTGTTGGTGTGAATTGTCAAGGCCTCAAGATTAACAAAGACTCAAGATCAATAAGACTAGAAGTAGTACAAGAGGACGACCCAAAGGACTGGACTCAATGGCTAGAGCTACTGGTGAATTTGAGTTTTATTTACAACCTTTTAAATAAAGAGTGGCCAACTGGGCAAGCTTAGCTACTACAGTACAGACAGACTAATAGTAGTAGTAGTACAGAGAGTCATCATAGCAGAGGCAGGGATAACAAGATTTTCGAAACAGTACAGATCGAAGGATAATTGTTGGTAAAAAGTAGCATTAGGAAACTGAAACAATAGTTCGGGAAAAATATGGTGCGTTAAAAGTTATGGAATAATAATTATTATTAAAAACAAGAAGACCTACTAGGGCCAGCAGAGGAGCCCTCGTTGTTGTCATCCTGGTGTTGTGGTTGTTCTCCCGCCGACTGAGTCCCACTCCCTGTCTGCCTGCCCCTGGGTGCTGAACAGGAAAGATATAAGAAAGAGACAAACATTGATGGATGGTGTCAAACAAATAAAATATTTTAAAAAAAACACTTATGTAAACAACAATTGCAATAACTAAATTGACCGATATCATCTGGTCAACAAATAGTATTGGGGGATTCGCGGATCGTCTACTTCCTATTTATCAACACTAATCCTGTCTTCCATTCTGATTCCAGAATACTAACTAAGCATAAGTACGATGTACCACCGGACCTAGCCCACCTATTCCAGGCGTGCCAATTGTACATTAAGTATGCATTTCCACTTCTTTTAGTCCTCAACAATGCATATGGTCAAATGGAGGACACATGACTACATTTTATGTATACACCAAATTTTGGGTTGATTGATTGATGCTGATGTTCTGCTAGTGCTAAGCCTATTACCACCATTCATTGAACAAACTACAAAAGGTTCTAAAAAAGACTGGGGTAGTAGCAGCACATGACGTAAATGAGGGGGCATCAAGCATACCACTAAAAAAATAAAAACTCATACAAAGTAACTAAACCTAAGTATCAATCCGCCCCTATCTCTTAGTGACAGGACAAAGTAAGGACTAGAGTCACTATAGCATTACGTAACTTAATTTCTCTAAAATAAACTCTTACATAATCACGCTAAGTGAGCGCAAACGCAAAGTTGCAAACAAGTAAGATTAGTAGTAGCGCAGAGGAGCACCTGTGTCATAACAATCACAGAAGACTTTTGAACCTAATTAACCTAGAATGTAAGCAGCAACATTCTAGCTGGTTGGAAGAAAAAAAGATATTCACAATATATAACACAGAGCAGAAGAACAGACACAAAGTAGTAATAATTAAATAGTTGAAATTAAAATTGAAATTGAAAGTTCTTGGTAAAGCGCACTGCGACCTAGCGGCTTCCTGGCGCTGAAGTAGGCGGCTGAAAGGGATGGAGTTCTACTGAGGAAGTCAGCAGGAGTACGCTTGAGAAAATAGGAAGGTCTTAAGGGCCTTGCGGAACTGGGGGTAGACTGGGGTTGATCTGATGGGCAGTGGGAGACTTTTCCAGAAACATGGGGCTAGTACGGAGAAGCGAGTGCCTCCAATCTTGGATCTGCGGAAGAGCGGAACACTAAGGAGGGCTTGGTTAGAAGAACGGAGGGTACGGTTGGGGGTGTAGGGGCTAATGAGAGAATTAATGAAGACCGGGGCAGTGCAAGCACGGGCCATGAAGGCCAACCAATTTTGAAAAGTGCTCTCTGGCAGATGGGAAGCCAATGGAGAGATTTCAGCACAGGAGTGATGTGAAGGGACTTGGGGAGGTGAAAAATAAGACGGGCGGCCTTATTCTGAATAGCCTGGAGACGGCGAAGTTCGTAGGCTGGAATGCCTACGAAGAGGCTATTCCCGTAGTCAAGACGGGACAGAATCAGAGCCGAAATAATAAGTTTAAGGGCATCAGAGGAAAAAAAACTGGACACTTTCCGGATGATCCGGAGGGAAAGGAAACAAGAGGATACAACTGAACTAATCTGGGCGTGCATGGAGAGGTCCCGACTGACTTTAATACCTAAGGTCTTAGCAGAGGCCGCTGGCGTGGGCGAGGGGCCAAAGGTGGAGGGCAAAAAAGCAGCAGACCAAGGAGAGATGGTATGGCCAGTCAGGACCAACTCCGTCTTGTCCAGATTAAGTTTGAGTTGGTTGGAGTTCATCCACCCGGAGATGAAAGCTAGGGTGGAATGAAATTTAGGTAAGGAATCAGAGGGGGAAGAGAGATCGAATACCAGCTGGAGGTCATCCGCATAGTTATATACGGAGACCCCCATTTCAAGGAGAGAAAGGATGAGGGGGTGAATGTAAAGATTAAAAAGGAGGGGGGACAGGGAAGAACCTTGGGGGACGCCACAAGGGACCAGGCGGGAGGGGGCGGAAAAACCAGAAAGCTGGACCGCCTGAGTCCGTTCGGTGAGAAAAGAGGTGAGCCAGGAGAGGGCAGTGCCTCGAATGCCCGCTGCGCGGACACGGTCAAGTAGAATGGAATGGTCAACCGTGTCAAACGCAGCGGACAGATCGAGGAGTACCAAGGCTTGGGGCAGATTGGAGTCAGCCTTGCTCTTGAGCTCATCTAGAACGGACAGGACCACTGATTCAGTGGAGTGGACAGGGCGGAATCCCGCTTGCTGTGAGGCCAGAAGATGGTTTCCCTCGATGAAGGTGGAGAGACACGTGGTGATATGGCTCTCTAGGATCTTCCCGAGGTATGGAAGGAGGGAGATGGGTCTAAAGTTGGATGGGAGAGAGGGGTCTAGGCCGGGTTTTTTCAAAATAGGAAAAACTATAGCAGACTTGAAGGATTTTGGTACTAGACCAAATGAAATGGAAGCGTTGAGAAGGGAAAGAGGGGGAGCGGGACAGTGGATAAAGAGCTCTCTCAGGATACGAGCTGGGACACAGTCGGTCGGGGAGCCCGACTTGACTTTCTGAAGGAGTTCGAAAAAAGAATGCTGAGAAATGTGAGGAAATTGATGAAGAAAGGCTGAGGGTAAGGGAGGAGCAAGGGGAGGGAGTTACATTGAGGTTGGAGGGATGTTGGATTTGATTTTTTCGATTTTCTCTAAGAAAAAAATGTTTAAGGAAATGCAAAGAGCTTGAGAAGGGATGAGGTTAGGGTTGGCCCTATCAGAAGCAACTAGATTACGAATTGTGTAGAAGATCTCCTTACCTTGTTGGCTGAGGAGGTAATTATTTCCGAAAAATAAGTCGTTTTGGCAGAGAGGATGGCCTTCTTGTAGTTGACTAATAGAGACTTATATTTTACACGTAGAAGAGGGCAATAGTTGCGCCTCCAATGGCGTTCAGAGCACCGAAGGTCCAGTTTGAAAGTTTTAAGTTCGTCCGTGAACCACTTTTGGGCATCATGGGGGCGGTAAGCCTTAACTTTCTTTAGGGGGGCAACCAAGTCACAGGAAGAAGATAACCAATGATTCAAGGCACCTACTTGAGAATCAAGGCAAAGGTTCGCAAAATCAGGAGGGGAGAGAGTAAGAGAGGCCCCAAGGGAGCTAAGATCAACTCGATTCCAATTGCGGGCCGAGATGTTCCTAGGTATGAGGGGTCTCTCTGGAGGTTCAAGCTCGATGGAGAAGGAAACCAGAAAGTGGTCGGCCATATGCAGGGAAGAGCAGTGGGGCAGGGTATGGTACATCTGGCCGACCAAATTTGGTCCAGTATGTGGCCCTGGACATGAGTGGGAGAATGAACGTGAGGAAGGAAATTGAGACACTGAAGGGTGGCTGAGAAGTCTTTGGAGAACTGATCTTCGCTGGGATCGCCCGGCCAATAATTGAAATCACCTAAGAGGATCACGGATGAGTTGTTGACCACGAGCGTAGCCAAGATTTCTAATAGTTTATAATAGTTTATAATAGTTACTCACCAAGACCCGGGACCTCCACTCCTAGAAGGTCCAGCAGGTCCTGCTCACGGTCCAGGATGTCGGACCACCGGTGCGTCAACTGCACCTAGGTGCGCCGGACCCCAGAGCAGCGGAACACTGCCCGGCGCACCTACCCCAAGCACTGTTGACGCTCCCGGAGCCCCTATTCGGACCCAGGCCTGCCACCTGCTGCGAGGGTTGAGGGGAGGTGGCGCTGCACAAAGAAGATAAGTGCAGCCAACTCAACCTCCCCAAATAAGGCCCGTGCCTGCACCCCTTGTGGGCACCGCCTTCCGCAATGAAAGATTTTAAAAAAGTGGCTGGAAACAAAGGATTGCAAAGATACAGGGAGGATTCAAAATCAGGCCCCAGAACCATGCAATAGAGTGAAAAACAAGATGGCCGCGCCCATTGCGACCACGTGCGCAAGTTCGCGCGATATTTTCTCCCCGAGCACACAAAAAGCTGCGCGAACAAGTAAAAGCTTTCCCGAACAGGAAATACGTGCATGCATTGCACAACCCGGAACAGGAAGTAAGCATCACGGGCGGGCGGGACAAGTGAAAACAAGATGGCCGCACCCGTTAGCAACCGCATGGGTAAGTTGTCACGCAGAAAATATCGCGAATGGGCGGGGTAAAAACTTCCGTGTCTTTGCGATATTTCCAAGTGATCGCGGAGATTTTTGACATTTTCGCTATAGTTTGCGAAAGAGAATTTCGCAAATCCGCCCACCCCTACTTGAAATGTCTGTTTCATCTTCTAAAGTCTTTTCTTCTTCTACATTTACATTTTTATAGTAAATATTGTTTTGCACAGATACAATGTAGCCTTTTGCACTTTCGTAACATCTACTAACTCGTGCCATATTTTCCGACTCTTCGTGGGACACCATTAACAAGACTGAATACTGGTTCAGTATCCTCTTTTTCTACACCAACAGTTTCAATATTTTTCTTCAAATCTAAAGGTAAATACACAACTCTTCCTTTTAAGCCTATTTGTAGGTCTGTTGGAGGCAGTTTACCTGCTTTAGGCTCCATACGAATTATAGCCTGAAAAGGGTGCAACAATTGTATAAGGATAGCCTCATAAGTATTTAAATCTTTAAGTTCTGGAGGCATAGGTACAGATTCTAAGTCATTATGGACAGCACTAGTTGGCATTTTGTTTTCTTCTAATTTATTTGAGCAATATTTACAAATGCATTGTACAGTACCTAACTCAAAACGATCTTCCACAAACAGATAACTAGCAAATTCTCTCTACACTCCTACTTTGAATTTTATAATGAGTACGTCGGCAACAAATACAAACATAGTTAGGACTCTCACCAGAAACTACTTTAAACTTTGTTATTTCTTTTTCAAACTTGACATCAGTAGTATCTTTCTCCTCTTCTTCAACACCTACACTTATCAAAGTCCCACTTTCTCTACACTTCTCTTGAGCAGCAAAATAACGTAACTCTATCTCATCACATACTTTTTTTACATCCAACACTGAACCATACAAAAGAGTTGTATTAATTTCATTTAGACATAAAGCAGGACTTTTCACGTAGTATAATCTTCTAACTAATTTCTGCATTTCGGAATGATGTACTGCTAACATTCTCAAATGATGAAAACGACTTTGATACACTTTCCTAGAAAGACAAGCCAGAGAATGACCTTGCAAGCCAGTATTTTTTCCCACTTTGCAGGGATCCAGTCCTTGTAATATCTTAATCTTCTGTTTCACAGTTTTTCTTCCATATTCTCTTAAGAAATTTAGTAAAATATCAATAGATTGTTTACATATACTACAAATACTACTACAGTCCCATGTAAACACTGGAGCCAGTGTACGTCTCCCTTGAACTTGAACTAAGGGGCATATTAGCAAGAACATTGTTAAAATTATCGCTGTTTTAGCGGCAGGAAACTGGCGCTAAAATGGCGATAATGGGCTTGCTAATATGAGTTATAGAATTCCAATAGAAGTCCAGGTTAGATGTCCTACACATCTAACCTGGGCTTCTATTGGAATTCTATAACGCATATTAGCAAGCCCATTATCGTCGTTTTAGCGGCAGTTTCCTGCCGTTAAAACTGCGATTATTTCAACGAGGTTCTTGCTAATATGCCCCCAGCTTTTCTTTCTGAATTGCACAACCATCTCATACCTCACAAGAACGACCACAGGTATCAACTGCATGCACTAAACTACTTTGTTGAAATAACTTTCTTCATTAAAAAAGGTTCCGTACTAGAAGTATGCTTCCATTCCCTGGAAAATATTTTACAAAAATGTGTTCTATTTACAATTCTTTTTCTCTTACATTTGTCTTTCATACACTGCATTATTGTATTTAAAGTCTTCAAACATGTAAAAATTAAGTTAAACAATCTTCTTTTTAATTCAAAAGCTTCTTCGATAACACTTGGAATCTCCTTTTTTGTCTGTAAAATGCTGATCTCCTTTTATATTTAAAAAATTTTTTTTTGTAAATTCTGCAGTACTCTACTTTTATATATTCTTTTTTGAATTTCTAAAAACCGTTTGCTACATATTCCAACATAATTCTTTTTCCGATAATCCAACTTTCCACTTTTTTTAAACATTTTTCTTTTGCTGTTGTTTCACTGTTCTTCTTCTGTCTGTCTGTTATATCTTTTTAATATTAATAACAGTTTTCGCAAGTTAAAAAAAAAACTGTACTTTTCTTACCAGAAGACTTTTTGAACATCCATGTTGTACTGTATCTAATATCTCTTTTTCTTTTTTTTCAAATAAACCTCCTTTTTTTTCTTTTTTTGTGTTTTCTCGTCATTGTATCTCTTTCTTAATAATGATGCAAAATATCTGTAAAAAACAGAATATAATTAAAATAATTATATATAAATATTAAAATGTATAATTATAAAAATATTCACATATATAATTATAAAAATACATACAAAGAAACTACATCAATGATTTCCACAATGGGACAGTACTACCTGCAAAATGTTGGTAGTCTGGAGTCGTGTGTTTTAATTTAACGAGGCTCTTGAGTTGGCCAGGTTCCAGGGGGCATTTCTTACAAAATAATAGTTGAGAACCCACCAATGGTTCCCAGAAAGAGAGCTACAAGCCAGCGGGCTGGCTCCTAGAGGAACATGTGCTAGTTCACTAGCTGGCTCGTACAGAGAGAGCTATAAGCCGCATCACAGAGAAACACTTGCGGGCCGGCAGGCTGGCTCGTACAGGAAAAACTGTGAGCCAACTCGCTGGCTCGTACAAAGAGAGCTACAGGCTGGTTCACAGACGAACAGTTGCAGGCCGGCGGGCTGCCTCGTACAGGAAAAACTGCGATCCAACTCGCTGGCTCGTACAGATAGAGCTGCGGGCCGGCTCACAGAGGAACAATTGTGAGACGGCCGGCTGGCTCATAGAAGAAGACCTGTGAGCCGACGGCCTGGCGCGTAGAAGGAGTGCTACCGGCCTGCTCGCACACAAACAGTTGCGGGACCAATACTATAAGTAAAGCTGCAGGATGTCGACTTCCAAAGGCATAGCTGCGGGACGGTGATGTGGGGAGAAAAAGCGTGCAGGGAGTATCTCGCACAGAGAGCTGTGGTATATTTCCAGTATTAGCTTGCACAGCTACAACTGTTAATGTTAATGTTAATATTCATTTATTAAGCGCTCGTACGCCCAAAGGCTTCATGGCGCTATAGGAAGGAACTCGACACAGCAGTTAAAGGTAGAAACAAAACAACTCAGCAGTAAGCCTGGGAGAAGAGCCAGGTTTTGAGAGAGTGTCTAAAACTCAGAATGTTACCACTCAGTTTCAATTGAAGAGGAAGAGAGTCCCAGAAGGAAGCTGCAAGATGATCAAAGCAGCAACCGCCTAGACGCTTCCTCTTGTAAGAAGGGACACTCAAGAGGGATTTGTGAGCGGAGCGAAGATTGCGAGAAGGATCATATCTGATGAACAGATCTCTGACAAACTTAGGGCCAACGTCATGTAGGGACTTAAATAAGATACACCCTGTTTTGAAAGCAACTCGTTGCTCAACAGGCAGCCAATGTAGCTGTTTCAACCCTGATCTAATAGACTGCCTTTTAGAGAGGTTCAGGATAAGTCTGGCGGCCTGATTTTGGACCAGCTGGAGGCGTTTTAGCTCTCCAATTTGGAGCCAGAGATAGATGCTGTTAGAAAAATCTAGTCGCGACAGGACCAAGGCAATGATGATCTGGGTGAGGGCATCCAAAGAAAAGAAACAAGCAATTTTCTTGATTTTCTTTAGTTGGAAAAAACTGGATGACACCACCGCGCCTACCTGTTTTTTCAGGGACAGATCCTCGCTAATATGTACTCCCAGACTTTTTACTGAGGATGACTTGGAGGGGGGCGCCCCCAAGCTGGGTGGCCAGAAGCCTGGGTTCCAGCTAAGTACACTCTGCCCAGGCAAGACCAATTCGGTCTTGCCGGGGTTAAGTTTCAAATGATTGCAACTCATCCAACCCTGGATGTGAGACATGGTATTTTGAAATGCCTCCACTGAGTCCTTGGTGTTCAAAGGGAAGATGAGTTGCAAATCATCTGCACAATTAAAGATGGTAACTTTCGCTTTTCGTAAGGAGTACAGTAGGGGGCGTAGGTATAAATTAAAAAGTAAAGGAGATAATGATGAGCCCTGGGGGACTCCACAAGTAGTGGAGATAGTGGGAGCTGTGAAAGAGCCCAATCTTACAGCTTGAGTGCGGCCAGAAATGAATGAACGAATCCAGCTCAACGCAGGGCCCTTGAGACCAGCTTGCTCGACACGGTTGACCAAGATGGTATAGTCAACCGTGTCAAACGCGGCCGAGAGGTCCAAAAGCACCAGGGCCTGATGGATCCCGTTATCCGCGTTCCGCCTCAGGGTATTTTGTACCGCAAGGATAACTGCCTCAGTCGAATGGCATGGGCGAAAGCCTGCTTGGTTGGGTTCGAGGTATTCACTTTCTTCAATAAATTTGGACAAATTGTCACAGACAAAAGCCTCCAGAAGTTTAGCACAATACGGCAGCAGTGATATAGGCCTGTAATTGTGCGGGTCGAGCGGGTTTGCTCCGGCCTTCTTAATAAGGGGAATGAGTAAAGCCTTTTTGAGGTTATTGGGGACTTTTCCCTGTGAGAGAGAACCATTCAACACAGAGAGCATGCTCTCAGGAATAGCAGTTCCCACCTCTCTGAAGATGTGTGGAGGGCAGGTGTCATCGGGAGATCCTGATTTCACCCTAATAAGCAGCCTAGATAGAGTGGCACCATCAATGAGGGGAAATAATTCCAAGGTCGAGGAATTATAATACACATCGGAAAAAAGAGGGGAGGACAGAGTAGTGGAGATACTTTGTTTTATAGTACAGATTTTATCCAAAAAAAAGGAATTAAGTGAGTTACAAAGGTCCTGAGTAGGAGCCACAGAATGAGTTGTTCTATCACTACCACTGAGACCTTCCACGATATTGAATAATTCCTTTGATTTGTTGCGGGAATTCAGATTTTTTTCCGAAAAGTAATCTGTTTCATGTTTTTGGACATGATTCAGATAATCCTTTCGGGCCCTGCAGTAATTGGCTTTGTCTAGTGCCGAGTACTCCGTTCGCCACTTCCGCTCCTTTTGACGAACTTCAAGTTTTAAAACCTTCAGGTGAGGTGTAAACCACCTGTGGGCGTCATTGGGGCGGGAGCGGGGAATATTAGAACAGGGGGCATGGACGTCAGCTGCTTGACGTAGCCAGTTGGTAAAGGCTTCTTCAATCCCATCAATGTCCTGATCCAATGAGGGGAGGGATGAAGTCAAAGTGTCGATAAAGGCTGAAGTGTCTATATTCTTCCAAATTCTAACTTTCCCACCCTTCTGAAAAGGCTGCTTTCTACTTTTCACTATGGTGACGGTGAAGTGTATCAGAAAATGGTCTGTCCAAATACAAGGAGTAATGGAACTAATAGTCAAGGGGATATAAGGGGATATTCTGTGACCATATTTGATCGAGGCTATGCCCTTTTTCATGGGTGGGTGAGTGAATCTGTTGGATCAAGTTCAGATCTAATAAGATCTCTTTCAACGCGGCTGCCTGGGTGTCCAGCGTAGTAGAGTTCAACCAAAGATTAAAGTCACCCAACAGCACGATTTTTTTATGATTAATGATTAAGGGGGCTAGATGTTCTGCCAGAGATGCCGCAAATGTAGGCATATTTTGAGGGGGGCGATAAATAAGGATCATTAATAGTGATCCACTATCAGTGTCCATTTTAAAAGTCATATTGTCTGATCCTGTAAGGTCCAAAGATGGTAAGAGAGAAAATGTGTGGGTGTTGCGAATAATAGCTGCTACACCTCCACCTCGTTTATCGGCAGGTCTATTAACATTTAACATATAATAATTAGAAGGAATAGCTGCTAAGATATAAGGTAGAGAATCTGCATTGAGCCAGGTCTCTGTAAGGAGTAGAAGATCAGGTTGCTCGGCTTGTAACAAAAAGAATATATCCATATGGTGTTTAACCATAGACCTGGTGTTCAAATAATAACATTTAAGCGTAGTCTCTGAATCCAGTGTGGGTAAAGGGGGGGTGTAAGGATTAGGGCGCATAGCTTTACCAGCAAGGCACTCAAGTTTAAGAATGCCATAAGTAGCGGCACGCTTTAGTACATGCGTTGGTAGAGCAGGGACCGACTTATCAGTGGGTCTAAGCTGTCTCAGATCCTGGGAAGAATATGTGTATATTTGGCCAGGGGTTCCAGCCCCTAGCCCCGGTCTGCCGCGGACTTCGGCGCGCATTCGTTGCGCCCGCTGCGCTCGTCCGCTGCGCTCCCGTATGCACATTTGGTTTTATGCCCTGCCTCCCGGGGGAACTAGACCGCAAAATCAGTTCCAGCCCCACCCAAGATGGCGGCTCGCCTCGCCCTCCACACAAACGGCACCAGCCGCGGTGGAACAGGGCGGGGTACAGACAAATAAACAACACAGTGAGTAGGTTTACAATTAAACAGTAGTTTTCCTTATAAAAACGATATTACAATTTTTCACGAGCGCTGGCGTCGCATTCACGTCAGAGCTGTTACAATCTGAACCTTAACTGCGTGTTAGGGTAAATGAGTCAAAAAGGTTCCCAGAGAGCTGGGCAGCTGCCACCAACCTAGCGTTCTCGAGGAGCCCTGGGCCTGGGGTCGTTTTATGCCCTGCCTCCCGGGGGAACTAGACCGCAAAATCAGTTCCAGCCCCACCCAAGATGGCGGCTCGCCTCGCCCTCCACACAAACGGCACCAGCCGCGGTGGAACAGGGCGGGGTACAGACAAATAAACAACACAGTGAGTAGGTTTACAATTAAACAGTAGTTTTCCTTATAAAAACGATATTAAAATTTTTCACGAGCGCTGGCGTCGCATTCACGTCAGAGCTGTTACAATCTGAACCTTAACTGCGTGTTAGGGTAAATGAGTCAAAAAGGTTCCCAGAGAGCTGGGCAGCTGCCACCAACCTAGCGTTCTCTGAGGGCCCAATGGCTCGCAGGGCAAGAGCAGAGAGCCGACCGGTCATTCGAAGAAGGAGAGCTGCGGGCCGGCGGGCTCACTACGAGAGGAAAACCTTTGAGCCGATTCTCTGCCTCCTACAGGGAGAGTTACGACCCGTCAGCTCGAAAAGGGAGAGCTACGGGCCCACTAGTATACTGAGAGCTGATGCCCATCCACTTCTAAAGGAATAGCTGCTGTACGGTGATGTGGGGACAGTGAACGTGAAGTGGGTATCTCATAGAGAGAGAGAGCTGCGGTATATTTCTAGTGTTTGCTTGCAAAGATACAACAGCGACCTGGCTCGCAGACGAACAACTATGAGCCAACCTGTAGTTTGCAGAGGGACAGCTGCCAGCCGGCGGGCTGGCTCATAGAGGAAGACCTGCGAGCCAACTGACTGGTTCGTAGACGAACAGCTACGGTCCGTCTCTTCAAACAGAGACAGCTGCGGGCCAACTAGTATAGAGAGAAGTGTGGGCTGTCCACTTGTAAAGGGATAGGTGCGGAATGGTGATGTGGGGAGAGGGAAGGTGAAGGAGCTATCTTGTAGAGAGAGAGAGAGCTGCGGTATATTTCCAGCGTTGGCTTGTAGAGGTACAACTGCGGGCCCAAGGACTCACAAAGGGACAGCTTATTCCAAAAAACATGTCATATTTAAACATATGCCACGTCCCATTTGTACCATTCAAACTCATTCCAACAATCTCTGTACACTATAGATCCCACCAACACCCCAATAAAAATATAGGTGATATTTTTATACTGAATAAAGCTCTATTATTTAGTTCCTATCATTTTTATAAACACGACTGTTGGGTACACAAAATGGAGAATGTGAGATGACGAGAGTAAACAGAAGTGTAATTCCTAAACTTTTATTCTATGATTTATTTAATATTGAGAAATAAACAAGGACCCCCTGGGTATCGCAAATACACAGATTCCTAGGGCAGGGTAAAGACCAATGCGAGTATAAAATCCTAGGACATCCACAAAATAAGTGACCATACAAGCTGGACCAATAGAAAGAAAAAATTGTCGGGAGATAATGTGTGTATTTAAAAAACACCGTATATGTTTAATCATACATAAAAAATAAAAATCATATAGAGACTGATTCAATAAGTCAAACTATATGATACAATAAGACATTGACATGTTAAAACAATTCTTTAACACAATAACTCGAATGCATTCATTGAAAAACAATAAACTTCTTAATAAAAGCATAAATCCTAACTCATTGGACAATTATATACAAACAGAAAATGTAAATTAAAACACCAGATACATCTATAACAATTTAGTTCAATTGATGATTTATTTAATATACATATATTCACATCTTTGAGTGGGATAAAAAATTGCAGATATCTGAAGGGCACACCAGTTTACAGCACAGCCAAGACCCGGCCCACTTAAAAGCCTGCATATATTTAACACAGAAACACAACCTAACAATTTTCATCACTTATAATCACAGTTACTTTACTAGTGTGAAAAAACCGTACAGAGAATGTATTAAAAAATGTTTTTTTCCTTTTTTATCTCTCACACATTAATAAAATATCTCTTGTAAAGAAACGTCCCTTTCCACCTTTAGTTCATAACAACGAGCAATAAATAATCCCTTTAGCAACATCTAGTCACTAAATAGTAACAACGGTGCAGTATACCTAATTGTAAAGTACAAACACTATTTAGATTACATCTTAAAGCATCATCAAATTATTATAACCATACATACATACAGAAAGCAGCATGTATGCCTACTTTCTTCATTTACTCTCCATGTAATCTCTGCACATTAGAAACAGGTTCGAAGTGTAACTCATGTCTTCACTTGTATACAAATCTACCTCCCAGTGTAAAATATAACATTACAACCTATTTATATGCAATATTTCCAACATAATACAGTGCAGTTTTATACCATTGAAAGTAATTGCAACATTCCCTATATACTAGAAACCCTACCAATATGGCAATAAACTTAGAAATCCTATTTTTATAATACAAACATCTATATTAGATTATTTTTATAAACAGTACCGCTGAGGGCACAAAATAGTAGTGGGAGCTACACAGAGTAAATAAAGGTGTAATTCCCAAACTGTGTATGTATAGTCCCTTTACTATACCTATATTAACAGCTTTAACTGGGATTATAAATTTGGCAACTGCCTCAAACGAGTGATGGAGCTCACTACTGACAAGATCCGCACCACCTAAAAGCCTACGTATATTCAGTAGACAAACACACCCTGACAATTACCTTCACTAATAATCACATTTACTTTAGCACTGTCAACAATATCATGCAGAAAATATACATCAAACATTTTCATTTATTTCTTATCTCTCACATATTTATAAAAAATGTCTTCTGAAGAAAAGCTCCCCAACAAGGAGTAGTTTCTTACCTGTAACTCCAGTTCTGTAGTAGGGGTATCTCTGTTATAGTCATAATCTTGTGAATAGTCCCGCCCATGTGCGTGGACCCCTGAGAAATCAAAATAGTCTCTTAAGTTGTCTTCTTCTGCAGTCCTGCATAGACACTTAGGAGAAAATCAAAGACAAATAATGCAGCCTAAAACTACAAGGCTACATTGGCCAGCACTTCATCTCAAAGTGAAAAAGATAGCCAATTAATATTAATTTTTACACACTTTGTAAAGTTTTACACCTAGAGAAACTCCCCTTCACAATACTCCTTTGTCATGATAGATGTCATGATAGAGAGGAAGGGTTGGACAGACAAGCCCCATAGGCTGCTAATATGTGTCTGGAAAAGGAATACCGTGCCTTTAAGGAACTCTCCAGAGACCCTCGGTATCCCAGGATGCACAGCCAAAAGCATTTTACTTTCGGTTCTTTTTGAAGGTGTATAAAGCCAGGCCTGTAGCATTGAGTACATTATCGTTTCATCCACTGGGGAGGAGGGCGGGCGCTATAACAGAGATACCTCTACTACAGAACTGGAGTTACAGGTAAGAAACTACTCCTTCTGTAGTAGGGGATCTCTGTGTATAGTCATAATCTTGTGAATAGAATGGCAAGCCCATCCCAACAAACCAAACCAGCGGTGGAGGAAACAGACAAAACCACTACAGTGCAAACAGATTTCTCAACAAAGCCTGCCCAACCTGAGCGTCTGCCCTGGCATCAGAGTCCAGGCAGTAGTGTTTGGCAAAGGTGTGGAAAAGTAAAATTTTGTCATGTTCTGTGTCCCTACGTGTCATCCATCATATGTTATGTGTGCATGATCAATATGCATATGTTATTCCCTATGTCCGATTCAAGACGCAATTATAGTTGTGTCCACTTCTGGTATGTCATTTCCCAGTCCTCATGAATAATATGAGTATCAGGCCTATGTAAAGTTATGTTGCCACGTTTCTCAGTGTGCACGTTATTTCATTATCAAGTCCCCGTTTCCAGGCCTCAAAAGGGCCCGGACATCAGATTCAGCTCCTGTCTCCTGAACCCTCGCTGAGGAGCGATCCAGCCCCCACCTGTATCCTCGACCTTTCACTTACTTCCTGCCTCGCAGTGCCCGGTGCAGCTTGGCTCTGCCTCTGAGTCTGCCAAGACTATGTTATGATTCCAGCTATCAGTTTAGTCCTCCTTCTCTGCATTCCTAAGCTACTGAACTGCATCAATAGTTTCCGTCATTGTCTAGCCTATGCGTCTCCATGTTAAGAGAAATACTGTATTTAATGGTCATTTAATATTCTTCATCACGCACTATATGTAGAATAAATGCATGCTCTGGCCTTAGAGTCTGTTAGCTTTTCCCCTCATGACTTCTAGTTTATATCAACATGTTCCCTAAACATTAGATACCAGATAGGGTTTAGGTACATGTCGCTCCAACCCTCCAGACTTTAGTCTCTGCTCCTAGCACAGAGTTCATAGCCCCCAGCTTCTCCTAGTAACACGTCATTGTCAGTTTGCGCGCACCACTAGGTCAGAGGTCCCAGCTCCTTAGGTAGCCCCCTCCAATGTTTCCGCCCATTTATGACATATTCTGTTACGTTTGCATCACATGTCTGAGTTACACCTTCTTTTTGCCCTTATCTTTCGCGACTGCTACGCGTCATGCCTACTGCTCCACCCACTGTTACGCCTACTGCAATGTGATGCTATGTGTTTGCGTTATGTATATATGCTCATGTATTGTTATTAAAAGTTAGAGCTAGCCATTCCAGATCCTGTCCCCGGCAGCTGCCGGGCCACGCTAGTCCAATCCGGCCCCCCTGCCGGGCCCTGTCATCCTATTCCTATGCAGGTTGTTCTGATCCTGTCCTTTATGCTGTAATAAACCTGCAAAACTCCTACTACCTCGAATTTTGACTCTTATTTATTGAGCTACCTGTTATTCATTCATTCATTCAAAAATAGATCCGGTATTATTTATTTATATACCACATAATGGCGCCCGAATAGGGACTTGCCCTTTCCCCCACGCGTCGGTGAAGCCACGCCGACCCCCTGACCCTCTGCAGTCGTGACGGAACTCTTCTGCGCAGTGGCAGATATTTCTGCTCAAGTATCCCTCAGGCCCACGGAGGAGACGGAGGAGGCGGTCCAGCATCCAAACGAGACGGTGGAGGAACGCGGCGAGTCCCGACCAGAGCCCAAGCCAAGAGTCCAAGGTCCGAGGTATCCGGAGGTCCACCCGTAACTGAAGTCCGAAGTCCGAAGTTCGTCGTCGTAGCAGTCCAGTCCAGTCCGAGGCCTTCCGTTCTTGCTACCCGGTGAGTACCGTTACTGGGGTGGTATCTAGACAGGGTCAATTTAATTGACTCTGGTCTGTGGGTTGGTGGTACACAGTCCCACAAACGAAGTGTCCACTTCGGTGGATACGGGTCCTGACGTGTCTCTTTAAGAGACCGGTAAGTTTCGTACTGTTTCAGCAGTGCATCTAGTTTCTGTTCTAGTCAGTTCTGTTCTCGAGAAATTTCAAGTGTTCTGTTCACGGTATTTCCAGGTAGTATTCTGTTCGAACTGTTATTTTAAAATGTCCTTCATGTATTTTAATGTCGTGGTATGAATGGGGAATAAGTATCGTGTTTTATTGTGTATTGTATTATGTCCAGATTATAGTCCAGTCATGCCGCTCTTCTCAAAATTACGTCAGTTAAAGACTAGAAAGGGTCTGCTGGAAGCAGCAGTTCCCGTCCCGCCTAGGGACAGTCCAGGTCACTTTATGTATCAGAAACATGGCATAAGCGCCATATTATATTTAGATTTATGGGTAGAGTATACAAAGGAGCTAGAAGAAAAGTATAGATGGCCCGTATCAGGTACGTGGGATGCCGAGTGCATCATGAGAGTAGAGGAGGCATTATGGAAAAAGAAAGCCAGACAATCACAGAAGGACGCCATCGAGCTATGGCGCAAAGAAGCTCATAAAAGAACCGAAAAAGAAATCAGAAAGTCAGAACTAAGTAGAGAATCCCAAGAACGAGCCCAAGAAAGAGAATTAATCGAGATAGGTGAACAAGTCAAAGCTGAACAATCAGACAGACAGAGGAATGCCCTCATTAAGGGTATGTATCCTCTTCTTGCCGAGGGCTTGCCAAAAGCGACCCCGGAGGCATCCAGTAATTTTCCGCCACCATTAGTTCCGACCAAGCTACGTCACAAACCGACCGCGGCTGATATTTTTATTTCGTCCTATCTGGACGACACAGTCCCAGAATATGCAAATCCTGTTCGCACTCCGCCAGTCCCTGTAAATCAGGTAATTCCTGCTCCTCCAGACACCGGGGTGCCCTTAACAGCTCCCCCGGGTCAGCCCGCCATACAAGTCCAGCCCACGTTACAAGTACCCACTCTGCCAGGACGAAAAGCATCAGTTGATGATTCTAGTTTAGGGGCCGCAGGAGGAGGTCTTCCTCAAACCCCGCCGCCACACAAGCGTTTATCAGCACTCGAATTACATGCTCAAGCATCACAGCGTACTCCTAAGAGTAATAAGTCTGTTGCAGAGATCAGGCAAACCCTTGGCGAATGTGTCTATGACCCAGTTCCAGGCGAGTTTAATATGGTTTTATATTCCGTACGCGTAAGGAGGGTGACCGAGTATCTAGTCACCCTGCCAGGTATGAAAGAAGATCTAGACAGGATATATCGTTTCATCCGTACAGGGGATGACCCAGAAAGTATTAGTAATGCCATGTCTCAAAGGAAAGCCGAGATTCAGCGCATGATATTGAAGTTCTTAATTAACTGTCTAATAAGAGAACAGGATTACCCATCTAAAGATCCGGAAGAAATGAAAACTCTAACAAAGTGGAGTGATAATATAGCCGAAGGAAGGCACAATACTATTGGTGCCATGGAAAGTATGTACAAGAAAATCCGTAGAGAGATAATAAAGATACACGAACAGCGTAAAGCAGCACAAGTAAGCGAGAAAGAAAGTACCTCTGATCCTGAAGAGGAAGATGAGGAGAATCCCGCCAGAATAGCGTATGTAGGAAGATCTAGATTTCCAGATCGCCATTTACGTCTAGAACCCAAGCCAATTTCCCATCATTCGACACCAGAACAAGGTTCCCTAGAACAAGTATTTCAAGCTACCGATCACATTCTGAAATCACGAATCGGTTATAGTGAGTTAAGTACTATGCATGAACAAGAAATAGTTCGGTCAGCAGTCCGATGGATTACTGATTCTACCACTTTTCCAGACGAAATAGTGGCCCAAATGTTTCTGAAAATGCCCCCAGCCGAGCAGCGACTGGTGGGTATGTATATGATTCAGCACCTCATTATTCTGTATGAGGGTCAACATTCTGATCCAGGCCCGTTACATGATATCCTGAACGAGTTACTCCAGTACAAATGGAGAGGTCTAGGTACCGATTTAATTAGTGTCATTCTAGAACAGCGCCACAAATATAGAATGTTCTTGAACCCGCATTTCGTTCATATCTCACCCCCAGAAAATAAACCGTTTTACATAGACAGAATCCATTACGAGAAGTCCACCCAGTCAGAGGAGCGGGTGGCGAAATGCAGCGAGTGTTTGTGTACACTCCAATCACCAAGATGGAACTTCTAGAGATGAAGAAATTAATTCCCTGTCATGATAAAGATCCAGCAGGGTTCCATAGAGAATTAAAAGACATGCTCCGTATGGGAGAATACACATACCCGGATATAATTAAAATGTTAAAGGTTCTGTTGCCCGCAGGGGTGTATGAAAAGCTTAAAGAAAAAGAATGGGAGGTGGGAGAGAAAAAGATAGATTGGGCAGTCCTAGAAGCAGAAGATAAGATACGTGTACCAGGTACTGGTCTCGGAGATAAATGTAAAGAACTACCAGAATTATTGATTCAAGTTTTACCCAGATTATTAACAACGAAAAAGGAAGACTGGGATGCAATCTCAGCCTGTAAACAGAAACAAGATGAAGATATTAGTGATTTTTATTCTAGGTTTGAAAAATGTTTTAGTATCAACAGTGGTCTCAAGACAAGTAGTGAGTCATATCCTCACCTTTTCGTTGCTAAATTAGTCGAGAATTCAAGTCCACCAATTAAAAACCGAGTTCTGAAAGTCGAAAGTACCTGGCAAGCTAATACTCCGTCCCAGATGCTCCAGATGCTCCAGTATCACCAGAATAGAATCAGAGAAGAACAAGAACATGAAAGAAAACGTATGAAAGACACGAAAATGAAAGTGCTAGTTGCACAATCTGTTCCTCACGACAGTCAGAAGAGGGGTCCGAATCAAGCCAGTCACCCTGCAGCACCCGTTAAAGGGAACTGCAATTATTGTAAACAGCCAGGTCATTTCATAAACGAGTGTACAGTTCTGAAACATAACATAGCTACTGGTAAAACTAAAGAAAGACCACGTCCGCCTAGACAAGAACAAGTTTCACAGACTCCTCAGTCACAGAATGCACCACAGACAGTTACAGCACCGCAGCCTGTTGCTGCAACACAGCATGTCACATCGCAGATGTACCAGTATGCACAGTCTGAGTATCCAGAGTATCAGCAGTATTCATGAAACAGCCTAGAGAGGGAGGTAGGCTTGCCTCTCATCGAGATACCTGTAGATCAAGAGGGTCCCTATGTTCATAGTCAAGTATTAGGGAAAGACAGAAAGTTTTTGATTGATACAGGGGCAAGTAGGACCACAATTAGTCACGCCGAAGTTCCAGGGGCTCCGCTCTCAGGCTCAAGTAATGTTTCCCTTGGATTTTCAGGAAAGCCTGTCGTGAATGAGATTTCAAAGCCAATTACTCTAGAAGTAGGTCCATTGTCCCGCACTACTGATCTGTTACTTACTAAGTCATGTCCAGAAAATCTATTAGGCATTAAAACACTGAAAGAGTTAGGTGCAGTTATATGTTGTTCCCCCGAGGGAATACGATTGTTCCTACGTGACTTTAAGGGTCACTATGTATTACGAGATTTTGATTCCAGACTGTCTAAAGTTCCGCAGCATTTATGGGCGCAAGGTCCAACTGATGTAGGTTACATGCAAATCACACCCCATCGTGTGACTCTCAAACCAGGTGTAGTGTTACCACGAATCAGGCAGTATAGATTGCCACCTGAGGCTGTAGCAGCCTTATCCAAAATTATTGACGAGCTCATGGCTCAAGGAGTAGTTGTAGAAACTGACTCCAATGTATGCAATTCTCCGATCATTCCAGTCATGAAACGTACTGATCCAAATGCACCCCCAGTATATCGATTAGTGATTGATTTACGGGAACTTAACAAATGTATTATCCCTCAGTACCCAGTTGTCCCAGATATCTCTTCCCTATTGACAGCCATTGATTCCGAAGCCATGTTCTTTACTGTAATCGATCTTAAGAATGCATTTTTTAGTGTTCCCATTCATCCAGACAGCCAGTTTCTTTTCGGATTTTGTTTAAATGGAAGGAGCTATATGTTTACACGAGCTCCTCAAGGTTTCACAGAAAGCCCTAGTATTTACAGTCAAGCACTTAAGAGACAACTAGACAATATTCACATGCCAACTGACACTGCCCTGCTCCAGTATGTCGATGATCTACTGATCACAGCCCGTTCTGAACGTGACTGCGAGCGAGCGTCACTTACAGTCTTGTATTTCTTAGCCGAAATGGGGCACAAGGTGTCACCTTCGAAGCTTCAATTCTGTGTCCAGCAAGTGGTCTACTTAGGACACTTACTGTCCAAGAGGGGTAGGCAGTTGACACCAGACCGTATCCAGTTGATAGCGAGTCTTCCTCAGCCCAGAACCCAGAAGGAGGTGCGTGCCTTTATTGGCCTTACTTCTTATTGTAGACAATGGATTCCGCAGTATGCCTTTCTAGCCAAGCCACTGATACAGTTAACGACACAGGAGGCAGCCGCAATGACTGTCCTCCCTTGGACATCTGAACATACACTTAGTTTCAACGAGTTAAAGAAAGCCCTATGCCAAGCTCCAGTTCTAGCAACACCGAACTACAGTAAGCCTTTTTCACTTTTCGTTACTGAACGCGAAGGTACAGCATTATCCGTTCTTACACAAGATCAAGCAGGACAATACAAGCCGTGTGCTTACTTTTCTAGCACACTAGATCCGGTCGCCCAGGCTTTGCCTGCGTGCCTCAAGTCAGTTGCAGCCACAGCACTAGCTATCAGACAAAGTGATTCCATAGTTTTAGGACACTCCCTGACAGTACAAGTTCCACACTCCGTGGAAGTTCTTTTAAATAGAACACAAACACAGCACTTGACAATTGCACGTTTAACAGGTTATGAATTGACATTGTTTCAACCACACATAGAAATCAGACGCTGCAACGTCCTGAACCCTGCTACACTGTTACCATCAGTTAATTCAAATTCTGCCACACACGACTGTGTGGAAGTAGTCAACATTACGACAAAGCCAAGACAAGACCTGACAGACATTCCGTTACCAGATCCCGACCTGACACTTTATGTGGATGGGTCATGTATGAGAACTAGTACAGGAGATTTAGTTGCCGCGTATGCAGTGACTACTGACACCGAAGTTATTGAAACACACCGTATTGATACTCTGTCCGCTCAAGCAGCAGAGCTAGTTGCTCTGACACAAGCCTGTATACACGCCAAGAACCTGAAAGTTAATGTTTACACAGATTCACGCTACGCATTCGGAGTCGTTCACGACTTTGGAGTGCTCTGGCGAGAGAGAGGTTTCATGACTTCTCATGGAACCAAGATTCAGCATGGTTTCCTTATTCAAGCTCTGTTAGATGCAATACATTTACCGACATCCATTGCTATCATGAAATGCAAAGCACATACGAAAGTTACTGACATTATTTCCCAGGGTAATGATCTAGCAGATCGCACCGCCAAGCTTACAGCACAGACTCCAGACATTCCAGTTAACATGACACATACTCCAGATCCGACTACATGTATGACAGTTAAGGACCCTACCCAGGATGTCATAGATATCCAGTTACATGCTACTCCCGATGAAATCAAGAAATGGTCTGAACAAGGAGGGGTCCAGACAGATCAAGGATGGGTGACGAAGGGTAGAACCGCATGGTTTCTCCCCGACTCTATGGTTCAAGTCATTATAAATACCGCACATAGTCCAGCACATTTAGGAGAAAAGGCAATGTTAGACAGTATCCAGAACATTTGGTTCAACAAGCATTTACGAGCTGCAGCCAAGCAGAAAGTCCGTACCTGTATGATATGTTGTCAGTTTAATCCAGGTAAAAGTGTCCCGGTGGAACAAGGGGGATTCCAGCCTCCTGACCACCCTTTTGAGGTCCTCCAGATGGATTATATTCAGATGGAGCGATGTCGAGGTTTCAAGTATGTTCTTGTAGTTGTATGCGCTTTGTCCAGATGGACAGAAGCATATCCAGTCCCAGATTACACAGCCGCGACCACTGCCAAGCAGTTGGTTCGTGAGTTTTTCCCTCGATATGGACTCCCTAGAGTCGTATATTCTGATAACGGTCAGCCATTCTCATCTGAACTGATGAAGCACGTTTCCCTGTTGTTAGGGTACCAGTGGAAGTTTCATTGTGTACGCCATCCTGAAGCAGCTGGTCTAGTCGAGAGACATAATCAGACTCTGAAAATCCGAATTGCCAAAATATGTAAAGATAAGGGTGTGGACTGGCTAGTAGCTCTGCCAGTTGCTTTGTTTTATATGCGCATGGTCGCACATTCCAGATCAGGTCTGTCCCCGTATGAGGTCGTATTCGGCCGCCCCCCTAACATGTGGGGTACTCCTAGACCCCGAAGTATTACCGATGTTTCATGTAATATGCTGACAGATTACCTAGCTTCCTTGATGTCTGCCCTCAACTCATGTCGTTCACAGGTTGCCGCCGCATTTCCAGACAATACCGAGGTGGCACCGCATGAGATCGTTCCAGGTTCGATGGTGCTCGTACGGAACTTCGACAGATCAAGTCCGCTGGAGCCACGTTGGAAGGAGCCCCGTCAGGTCCTCCTCACCACCCGTACAGCCGTGAAATTGGAAGGACGTCGCGGCTGGGTGCATCTTTCACACGTCAAGAAATTCTACGGATTAAAACCGGTCTCCAAGAACATTTTCCAGGATTTAAAACATTGTCAAAACATTGTTCCTAAGGACTGTCCCGCAAATGACATTGATACAACCCCTCCCTTGGTAGAGAAAACTCCGCAGCAGGAGTATAAGCAAAAACTCCGGTCTAGTAAAATAAGTCAGTCAGTTTGATTGTCTAAGTCCTCCCCTAGGTGAAACGGTTAGACTGTTTCTGACATGTATAAAATAGACCCCCATAGTGAGAGAGTCAGTCAAAACTCAACCCGATGTATCGTTTTCCTGAGTTTCATATTATTTCTCAGCCTTTTGACTTCCTGCACCAGTTACGCATTTTACCTGTGTTTTCCAGTTTCTCATGTAAAAGTGTCTTCTAATGTTACGGTAGAGCACACGTTTAGTGATCTGCCTCCTCATGAATATTCATACCGCCTCGCTATGCGTAACAATACATTCATCCGCATGTTGCATTATTCACACCAGACCAGCAATGCCACTAATTGTTGGGTATGTGGTCGACTCCCCCCTTTCCAGACGTCAAAGGGAGTTCTGCCACTTTTTCCTTATCCTTTTTCCCATAATGGTTCGTGTGGAGCATGGTCTACGTTAACGTCATCTTCAACAGATATGTCTTTTCTTAACAGCACATGTTTCCCAGACAAGCAAGGTCTCCCCCACAGAATAGGTTTAGATCTAGAAAATGAAGTGTACAATTTAGGTAACTATTCGTCGAATTTCATGGTCCTGAATGTTCAGTCTGATACTACTCCAGATTCACCTGCTATTTCAGTATTACCAATCAAAGGCGAATTATGTGTTCGTAATTATGGTTCTGTACACGTAGGACATAGTGATTGTATTACTATCGTCAAGTATAGTGACAGTGGGAAATCTATTTTTAAAGCTTCACGTCATTCTTATTTTGTTTGTGGTCAAACTGCATATGTTCGTCTGCCCCTCGATTGGGAGGGAACCTGTTACATTGCCTTCCTACTGCCACCTGTTTTTCTAGCCCCACCTGACTACCATAGGAATTCCTTCCTAGTACATACTAGACACAAAAGAAACCTACCGATTGTCGATTATACTGAAACTGCTGCAGAGCAATTCATTGATATTGATAAAGGTGTTTTCCCTTATTTAGGCACAGTTGTAAATAGTAAGCTAATCCGTAGGTTAACAAGAACCCTTGAAGCTGTAGTAGATGAGACTGCCTCCGCTCTAGGTAACTTAACCGAAGAGCAATCCTTTATGAGAATTGTTGTGCTCCAGAATCGTCTCGTCCTTGACGTCATACTGGCCGATAGGGGCGGGGCCTGTAGACTCATCGGATCCAGTTGCTGCATTTTCATTCCAAATAACGCGCCGTCTGTTTATTCAGCTATAACCAGACTTCATAAAATTGCCCATCTGTTACACCAAGATCCAGGCACCTGGACATGGTCCGGTTGGTTCTGGAATATAATTTCTGCATGGGGATGGAAAGTCCTGTCCTTTCTAGGTATTGCAGTAGCGATCATATTCAGTTGCTGCCTCTGTATACAATGTGGCCCTGCAATTTGCGGCATGTGTGCTACCTCTTGTATTCCTAGTTCCAAGCCCCGTTCTAAATCTCGCTCCAAGACAATTCGAGATGAACAAATGGTACTGTATGAAATGATAGATGGTATCATGAATATTGATGTTTCCTGATGGAAACGTAGTGACAAGGAGGGAATGTGGAAAAGTAAAATTTTGTCATGTTCTGTGTCCCTACGTGTCATCCATCATATGTTATGTGTGCATGATCAATATGCATATGTTATTCCCTATGTCCGATTCAAGACGCAATTATAGTTGTGTCCACTTCTGGTATGTCATTTCCCAGTCCTCATGAATAATATGAGTATCAGGCCTATGTAAAGTTATGTTGCCACGTTTCTCAGTGTGCACGTTATTTCATTATCAAGTCCCTGTTTCCAGGCCTCAAAAGGGCCCGGACATCAGATTCAGCTCCTGTCTCCTGAACCCTCGCTGAGGAGCGATCCAGCCCCCACCTGTATCCTCGACCTTTCACTTACTTCCTGCCTCGCAGTGCCCGGTGCAGCTTGGCTCTGCCTCTGAGTCTGCCAAGACTATGTTATGATTCCAGCTATCAGTTTAGTCCTCCTTCTCTGCATTCCTAAGCTACTGAACTGCATCAATAGTTTCCGTCATTGTCTAGCCTATGCGTCTCCATGTTAAGAGAAATACTGTATTTAATGGTCATTTAATATTCTTCATCACGCACTACATGTAGAATAAATGCATGCTCTGGCCTTAGAGTCTGTTAGCTTTTCCCCTCATGACTTCTAGTTTATATCAACATGTTCCCTAAACATTAGATACCAGATAGGGTTTAGGTACATGTCGCTCCAACCCTCCAGACTTTAGTCTCTGCTCCTAGCACAGAGTTCATAGCCCCCAGCTTCTCCTAGTAACACGTCATTGTCAGTTTGCGCGCACCACTAGGTCAGAGGTCCCAGCTCCTTAGGTAGCCCCCTCCAATGTTTCCGCCCATTTATGACATATTCTGTTACGTTTGCATCACATGTCTGAGTTACACCTTCTTTTTGCCCTTATCTTTCGCGACTGCTACGCGTCATGCCTACTGCTCCACCCACTGTTACGCCTACTGCAATGTGATGCTATGTGTTTGCGTTATGTATATATGCTCATGTATTGTTATTAAAAGTTAGAGCTAGCCATTCCAGATCCTGTCCCCGGCAGCTGCCGGGCCACGCTAGTCCAATCCGGCCCCCCTGCCGGGCCCTGTCATCCTATTCCTATGCAGGTTGTTCTGATCCTGTCCTTTATGCTGTAATAAACCTGCAAAACTCCTACTACCTCGAATTTTGACTCTTATTTATTGAGCTACCTGTTATTCATTCATTCATTCAAAAATAGATCCGGTATTATTTATTTATATACCACAAAGGTATGGACCGACTTCCAAGTGGCAGCCCTACAGATATCTGCAATGGGAACATTACGTAGCAAAGCTGTTGTAGCCGCTTTGCACCTGGTGGAATGAGCCTTAGGCTTACCCCCTAAGGTCTTGTTAGCCTTTTGGTAACATAGCTGGATACAGGACACAACCCACCTAGAGTTGGACTGTTTAGAGGTGGAAAGACCAGTCCTGACCGAACCATAATTGACAAACAATTGGTCTGACCTACGAATGTCCTTGGTCTTATCCAAGTAGAATTTCAACACCCTTCTTACATCCAGGGAATGAAGAGATTTCTCCGCCGGAGAGGAAGGATGTTGGAAAAACGTAGGTAAAGTTATCGTCTGATTAACGTGGAAATCCGCAATTTCTTTCGGATGGAACTTCAGGTGAGTCCTCATGACAACTTTGGAAGCATGAAACACTGTATAGGGCTCTTGACAACACAGAGCCTGAATCTCACTCACCCTGCGGGCCGATGTTATAGCCACAAGGAAGGGCGCCTTCCAGGATACATGCTGTAGAGAAGCCTTATGAATAGGTTCAAAAGGCTCCTTCATCAACCGTGACAGCACGACATTCAGCTCACATGAAGGCGACGGATGCCGAACAGGGGGAAATACTTTCTTCAATCCATCCAAAAAATACTTTAATGACAGGAATCTGGAAGAAGGATGTTTGTGAAGGGAATTTCCTATATGCAGTTAATGCTGCGAGGTGAACCTTAAAAGAATGGAAATTAAGGCCAGATTGAGCTAAATGTAAGAGGTATGGAAGGATGACAACTTCCTTGCAGGAGGTAGGATCAGCGTTCGTGGACGTGCACCAGATGCAGAACCGTTTCCACTTATAGACATAGGAAGTCCTTGTGGAAGGTCTCTTAGCCTCCTTGAGTATTTCCATGTAGTTGTCAGGCAAGTTCAAGTGTCCATACTGTACTATCTCAGGAGCCATGCCGCCAAACTCAACGATAAGAGGTTGGGGTGTAGCATCTGCCCCCCGAACTTTGTGAGAATGTCCGGCCGACATGGAAGCCGCAGATGGGGTTGGAGAGACCGGTGGAGCAGGTACGTGAACCACCACTGTTGAGGCCACTCCGGAGCAATGAGGATAATTCGTGCTCTGGATTGAGACAGCTTGATAAGTACTGCCAGAATCAGGAGAATGGGTGGAAAAGCATACAGAAAGCTGTTCGACCAGCTGATCCATAGCGCATTCCCCAGAGTCCCCGGTTGGTAAAACCTGGAGGCCAAGTCTCTGCATTTTCTGTTTTCGGCAGTGGTGAACAGATCTATTTCTGGAGTGCCCCATTTTTCGAAGATGTTTCCTAGCACCTCGTCGTTTAGGACCCACTCGTGGTTTTCCTGGACCAGCCTGCTGAGTGCGTCCACCTGAGCATTCTGCACACCTGGTAGATGGGTAGCCGTTATCGTCAGTCCTCTCGCTAGCAGCCTGTGCCAGATCGCCTGTGCTTCCTGGGACAGTGTGCGTAATCTCGAGCCCCCCTGCTTGTTGAGGTAACACATTGTGGTCGTATTGTCGGTCTGCACAAGCAAGGAGTTGGTCTGGAAGGACGGATGAAAGGCTTTCAGCACCAAATGAACAGCTCTGAGTTCCCGAAAATTGATGTGATACCTGGATTCCGCCTGGGACCACGTTCCTTGAATCTGTAGATGGTCTGAACGCGCTCCCCAGCCGTGGAGAGAAGCATCCATCACAATAGTCTGTATGGGAATGTCCTTGTGGAATGGAACCCCCTTGAGGAGATTCTCTGCTGAACACCGCCATCTCAGGGACTGTTGAGCGTGTAGAGACAGTTGGATCCTATCGTCCCAGCTCCCTCATTTCTGGTCCCATTGATCCTCCAGACATTCCTGCAGCGGTCTCATGTGGAGGCGTGCATGTGATGTGAGGAAGATGCAAGAGGCCATCGACCCCAGAAGAGAAGACACCGTCCTCACTGTCGTTGATGGAACGGACATGAGATGCTGAGCCTTCCGAAGGATCGATAAGAGTCGCTCCTCCAAAGGAGACACTCTTGCTCTGAGAGTATTGATGGAGGCTCCCAAGTACTGCACGCACTGAACAGGAGTCGGAACGGACTTGGACATGTTGATGTGCAAACCTAGCTGATTCAACAGAACGGCCGTTGTGTTGAAATGCAATTGCGCTTCCTGGAAGGTGGAGGTTTTGATCAACCAGTCGTCCAGGTACGGGTAGACAAACACCTTCTTCTTTCTCAGGTGCGCTGCCACCACTGCCTTGCATTTTGAAAAAGTCTTGGGTGCAGACTTCAGACCAACCGGTAGTACGGTGTACTGATAGTGATTGGTGCCGACTAGGAAGCGCAGGAACTTCCAGTATTTCCATGCAATGGGCACATGGAAGTTCGCATCCTACACTATTGCGCAAAGCCAGTCTCCTCGTTGCAGCCGAGGATAAATCTGGTGCAAGGACAGCATGCAGAATTTCTCCCTGCGAAACCATTTGTTTGCTTGTCGCAAATCCAGAATGGGCCTGAACTAGTTTTTGTTGATTTTGCGTAAAAGAAAGAACCTTAAGTATAGACCCTTTCCCCTTTGAAACAGAGGGACGTATTCTATCGCCCTTTTTCTTAACAGGGTATCGGCCTCCACTTGAAGTTCACGCAGCTGGTATTGCAAACTAACCGGTGGAATAGCTGGAGGAGGGCTGACAAAACGAAGACTGTATCCATTGCAAACAATATTCAGCGTCCACTTCTCCTGAGTAATTTTTCTCCACTCTGCCAAGTAATTATGTATGCTTCCCCCCACCGGAGTGGGTAACGGATGAGGGGGTAGTAACTCCTCAGGGCTTAGACCCGGCCGGGCCCTTATTCGCCAAGGAGGCCTGCTGGCCGCCTCTGCCATCCTGACGCTTCTAGAAGGGTTGTCGCTGGTATTGCTGTTGCTGCTGCTGCTGTTGGCCAGCTTGGCGACCTTGCCCTCGCTGAAATCTCTGGGAAGAGTAACGCCTCTGGAAGGGGCGGAACGACTTTCTCCAAACTTACAGCTTTCAGCGTTTCCACTTCCGCCTACAGGCGGGCCATCTCTATGTCCGCATGAGTCCCGAAGAGGGTAGATTCCGAAAAGGGCAAGTTAGCAATCCGCTGTTGCGCCTCTGGTTTAAGAGAGGTAAGGCACAACCAGGAGTGGCGTCTCAAGTTTATGCCATGGCAGTACCCATGGGCAGCCAGGAGAGAGGGGTCTGCCGCCGAACTGTTGACCTGATTCGAGACCATTATGCCCTCATTCAAGATCTCCTGGAAGAATTCTCTCCTGTCACTCGGGAGGAGCTCGATGAATTGCTGCAGGGACTCCCACAAGGAGCGGTCATACTGACCCAAAAGCACTGATGAACTCGCCGCATTCATAGAGGTGGCAGCTGTACTGCAGACTTTTCTCCCTGCCGAATCCATTTGACAGCTCTCCTTGTCGGGAGGGACCGTACCCGAAGGGGCAGTAGAATGCTGCTTCTTGGCCGCAGATATGAGTCCCTTGCTCACTGCTCCATCAGGATTCAAGCAAGCCGGGCCGACGACGGCTGAAATGCCAGGAACCGGTCCCCGGAAGCTTGTCTCCTTTCTGGTGAAGAATTGGCTTGGTAGTTTGGTCTGCCCTGTTCCCATGATGCACTGGGCCAGGGACAGACTAATTTGCATATAGCCAGGTTCTGAGCTGGGATGGGGCAGTGAGCTAAATAACGGTGATGGATCAAGCCCTGATCTTTGGACTGGGTAAGAGTGGTCTGCTTAATTCAGACACTCTGTTCATCACCACCCCCTTTTCTGAATCGCTTCCTGGCCGCTGTCCTAATGACAGAATCTGGGACAGGATCTGACCTTAGGAACGCTGGATCCGAATCCAGGGTGGTACTTCTTTTGAAGCCGGGATGGCGCTGACTTCACTGAGGCCGGCGTCAGAAATATCTCCATGGCCGGTTCCTCCAGTCTTGGTACCAAAGGCAGCAAAGGGCGAGAGAGGTGCCTGCTCTACAATGTTTTCAAAGATCACAGAGGTGGAAGGGGTGGGCACAATGCCATCCACTGGCGACACTCTCGTAGGAGGAGAGTCTGACAAAGTGGGAGAATATCTCCTGTCACTGGACTAGTCTGTGTACCTGAACCATGACCTTTCCCTCCGCCGATGATGATGTGACCTCGTCGAAGATCTACGCTCACTGCGAGAGTGATGCCTTCCTCTGGATCTCGACCTTGGCTATCTGGGCCTTTTAGGAGCCACCGGCCCAGGAGACTGCGGAAGCGGAAGAGGTTGAGCCGGAACCAAAGGCTTCGGTTGTGGAGACCGAGACGGTGGTGGAGGAGGAGGAAGAGGTGGCAGAGGTGGAGGAGGAGGAGGCGGAGGAGGTGGAGGAGGAGGAAGTTGTGGAAGAGCAGGAGGCGTAGGCGTCCTGGGCCTTGAGGGGGAAAAGGTCTGGGAATAATCAGAGTCTGGTGACCTAAGAACTCTCCTCTTCTTACGAGTAGGGAGGATGCTCTGGAGGTAGATCTCTCTGAGGATGAGCACCGGCACCGCCGTGACCGGTGACTCGCCAATGATGATGAGACACTAACCACAGAGGCACTAGACACCGTTCTGGGTCTCGACTTCCTCTTCGACATCGACTTGTCCCTCCTCAACGTCGACCTCTTCGACGTCTCTCTTCTCGACGTCGCTCTTCTTGATGTTGACAAACTCTCCGACGTCGAGTGCCTGCGCCTTGACGTCGATCTTTCTCGCGATGTCGACCTTCGCATCGACGGTGTGTCGACGCCGGTGAAGTCCTCGACGTCGACCTCGTCCGAGGTCTCGACATCCTACCCCTCGATACCGAACGGCGACGTCGCTTTGACCCAGAGCACTGGGTCGACGGGGAACAGATGGTAGTCATACCTCTCGACGCCGACGTCGAAACCATCGACGTCAACTGGGACCGGTGCCTTTTCTGGGCCTTTTCTTGACTGGGGAGCCCCCCAGAGGCTGATGCACGGGCAGAGGATGATGACAGAGTCCCCCCATTCCCAGAAGTCCCACCTAGCTCTTGATGTCTCCTCTGCTCCAGGCCTTGGATACAAATCTTCTCCCTGTTACGCAGTGTCCTCCTGGAGAAAGAGTGACAGATATCACAGGAATTAGGGACATGGGTAGAAGGGAGACAGAGTATGCACACTCTGTGGGGGTCAGATTTAGCCTTCTTCCTACCACACTCAGGGTACTTGTCGAATAAAACTGGCATTTCGACAAGATAGAGGTAGAAAAATTGGTCAAAAAAGACAGCAACTAGAAGAGGAAGACCCCAGACATCGAGTGAAACACTCAAATCACTGAAAAAGCTCCAAAAATTGAAGATATACCCAAAAAGCTAGAGTGCAATGCTCCAGGGTCCTGCTAGCAGGAGCCGGAAAAAAGAACTGAAAGTAAAACGTCTTTGGCTGTGCATCTTGGGATACCGAGGGTCTCTGGAGAGTTCCTTAAAGGCACGGTATCCCTTTTCCAGACACATAATGGCAGCCTATGGGGCTTGTCTGTCCAACCCTTCCTTTCTATCATGACAAAGGATTTTTGTGAAGGGGAGTTTCTCTAGGTGTGAAACTTTACAAAGTGTTTACAAATTAATATTATTTGGCTATCTTTTTCACTTCGAGATGAAGTGCTGGCCAATGTAGCCTTGTAGTTTTAGGCTGCATTATTTGTCTTTGATTTTCTCCTAAGTGTCTATGCAGGACTGCAGAAGAAGACAACTTAAGAGACTATTTCGTTTGCTCCGGGGTCCACGCACATGGGCGGGACTATTCACAAGATTATGACATACACAGAGATCCGCTACTACAGAACTTGCATTTTATAACAACACCAAAATCCAAAGCCTCCCAGTAACACACCAGTCTTGACTTATATTGAAATCTACCTCTTTATGTAAAAAATGAGACCACAAATTGTTCACATATCGTTTCTGGTTTTTGTTTAATCTCTGGTAAGTTAATAACACATACATTTTCTAATATAACCCCATCACCACTATTTCCAGACTAACATAACATAACAGGTGGTGTATTTGTAAAGCGCATGATTACCCGAAGATGTCCTGGCGCTGAATAACACATGTTTATTGTTACCCAACTCAATGGTACTCATTTTATCGACCTCAAATGGATAAAAGGCTGAGTGGACCCGCTGGGATTTTAAACTGTGACCATGAGGTCGGACACAGGCCCCTGCAGTGGCTGCTTTAGTGCACTGAGCCACCAGTCCCAGCTTAAGAATAATTGGAAACGTGTGACATTCTGTTTATCTCATCACAATACATATACAAATCCAAATAAACGCTACATATAATTTTCAAAACCATACAGTATTTTACAGAAGACAAGTTACATTGTTTTAAACTGAAAAACTCCTAAACATATATAAAGTAATTCTTTAACAATTAGTCACACTTTCTACATGTTTTACAACCAATGTGAAACACCACACTTCACTAACACTATTACTTAGAAAGAAAAAACACTTTCAAAGTTAAAAATATCGCCTCAAATATTAACCACTACTACACAACACATAACACACCTTAATTTTTAACCTACGTTCTTAGTTGGTATGCAGATTCCAAATGTCACAAATGTATGCAATTCCTTCTTTGTCACACAGTACATACAATGCACAGCTCTCGTCAAGAATAGAACCAGTAATGGCACAATTTCCCTGTTGCTCCACACATAAACACACGTAAAGAACAAATCAGAATAGTTCCTTGATTATTTCAAATTACAAAACGACTCTCAATTGGTTATTTTTGAACTTTCCGTATAAACAGTTAAAAAAAAACTTAAGAACACATACAGATGAGACGTTGAACGTATTCTGTCAACACACTTTCTAGAACATTCTACAACACCTGCAGGTTAAAAGTTAATAATTTTTTCAAACCTGCCGATATATTTTTGCAACAGTTTCTCCAACACTTAACTCACCTGCAGGTTATAAGATGACCATTGTTTTAAGTTTGAACAGTTCTTCCAAATGCAAATAGCAGGTGTGGTTGAACTGAGCAAATGTTATCATATCATATGAATTCCACATTCAAACTGCATTTTATTAACCAATGACAATGATGCTTTTCGACAAACTAATATGCATCCTACTTTTTAGTAAACAATGCTTTTCATCACCCAATCAGTTATCATTTTGTACGGAGAAAAAAAGTAGTTCCCCATCTTTAAACATATCTCTTATTCTACCAACGGACTGCATGAGCTACAGACATCTATCCATACCTCCAGACACGACCTAGGTTTACAAAATATGGACTAAATGGTTTGGACAAAGAGGATGAAAGTGGCACCAATTGCTGCCTTTGGTTAAAACCTGTTTGCATCTCCAACACCCTGACCTCATGATTGTGGACTGTGGTGGTAACGACCTAGGCACATTGACTGGGGTAGGTTTGGAAATGCTAATGAAGGACACATTTAGACAATTGATGTTGCTTTTGCCTCAAACTGTCTTTGTATATTCCAATATATGCCAAAGGCAGAAGTGGAAATGGTCAAACCAATTTTGTCCTCAGATTGAAAAATCGAGGAACAATGTCAACAAAGCTGTGTCTGTATACCTCAGAGACAATAGAATGGGGTCGATCTACAACAACATACGTTTTGATATGGCTGATATCTATAGAAGTGATGGAGTACACTTTACAGATGAGGGAAATCGAGTTTTTCTGAATAACTTGAAGCTGTGCATCCACACTTACATGTAGCTCCAACTAATAAACACAAGGGCTCTTTTTAGAGCCGCCTTATATTCCCAATATTGGTTCGCAGAATAACAGCTTTGGTCCGGCTAGCACAGGGAGACCTGCAGGCCATCGGGCAGACTCGCAGAGGGAGAGCTGTGGCCCGTCAGCTTGGCTCGGCTAGCACAGGGAGAGCTACGGGCCGTCGGCTCGCAAACGCACAGCAGCGTGCTGCTCGCAGAGGGAGAACTCGGGTCTAACTCACAAAGGAACACCAATGGGCCAACGGCCCTGCTAGCAGAGAAACACTGTAGTGTAGTTCCTATATCCCTGACAGGTTCTGCGCATTGGAATAATATGTCTCTATCGAGTACATTAAACTTAATTACTTATGTGTGCCAGCTAACTCAGAGGTCACTAGAAACTTTCTCGAATGAACAAGAAGTGATTTGTTTCAGACAACCGCATAAACATGACAACTTTGTTTCCCTTAGAGTAGGAACAATATCTTCAGAGTGGTGGAAATATTAGATTACAGTTTCACTCAGTCAATCGTGCATGCTTCGTTTCTACAGAGTTGCACAGAAATAGAGAGATGGGCGTTTCAATAAAAGGGTTTATTGAACAGTCAATGGGTATTTTGGGCAGCCCCGACCTGTTCACGAACCCAAGGGCGCTGAGCAAGGTGGCCATTAAAGCAATGAAAACCCAGTTCCTTATCAGATTTATGCTAATGAGAGAGCAAGGGGAGCTGGGAAAACCCTCAGTAAGGACCTTTGTAATATTGAGCACAGGGAGAGTAATTCAGCCGTACCTAACGTATATAAACAAACCATTTCATTTGTTTGTATTGATAAGATTTAAGTATAACATGCTTCCATGGCTACTTTCTTTCCCAAAAGGTTTTTTGAAGGAGGGGGCTCTTGGCCCTTGCCCCTGTGATAATTTCTCAGATCAGAATACCTTGCATATGATTTTCTTTTGCGATTTTTATGTTTCATTTTTTTTATTATTTTTTTTATTAGCTTTTATATCAGCAAACAGAGAGGGCATGGTACAATAGCAAATCCCAAAAACAAAAAGACAAATAGAAGCAGAGATGCACAAATTATCAAGATAAAGTTTACACATTATAACAATATACAATCGATTCTTAGCTTTCTAACCATTTAGTAATAGGAGACCATAACTGTAACCCCTGTGTTTTTTTCCTCATGCCTTTGGTCTTATAATTTACAACAAGGGGTGGTGATGGACAGAGTCTCTGAATTAAGCAGAGTACTCTCACCCAGTCAAGAGATCAGGGCTAGATCCAACACAGTTTTTTAGCTCATTGCACCATCCCAGTTTCAGAACCTGGCTGTATGCAAATTAGTCTGTCCCTGGCCCAGTGCATCATGGGAACAGGGCAGACCAGACTACAAAAGCCAATTCTTACACTGGGAAGGAAACAAGCTTCCGGGGACCGGTTTCTGCCATTTCAGGCGTCTTCGGCCCGGCTTGCTTGAATCCTGATGGTGCAATGAGCAAGGGACTCACATCTGAGTATACCCTTCCACGCTTAGGGCGTACTGCTCCATCAGGATTCAAGCAAGCCGGGCCGAAGAGGCTGAAATGCCAGAAACCGGTCCCCGGTAGCTTGTCTCCTTTCTGGTGAAGAATTGGCTTTGTAGTTTGGTCTGCCCTGTTCCCATGATGCACTGGGCCAGGGACAGACTAATTTGCATATAGCCAGGTTCTGAGCTGGGATGGGGCAGTGAGATAAATAACGGTGATGGATCAAGCCCTGATCTTTGGACTGGGTAAGAGTGGTCTGCTTAATTCAGACACTCTGTTCATCACCACCCCCTTTTCTGTATCTTTTTGGCCACTATAGGTGTGGCAGGGTATACTCAGACATGAGTCCCTTTCTCACTGCTCCATCAGGATTCAAGCAAGCCGGGCCGAAGAGGCTGAAATGCCAGAAACCGGTCCCCGGTAGCTTGTCTCCTTTCTGGTGAAGAATTGGCTTTGTAGTTTGGTCTGCCCTGTTCCCATGATGCACTGGGCCAGGGAAAGACTAATTTGCATATAGCCAGGTTCTCAGCTGGGATGGGGCAGTGAGATAAATAACGGTGATGGATCAAGCCCTGATCTTTGGACTGGGTAAGAGTGGTCTGCTTAATTCAGACACTCTGTTCATCACCACCCCCTTTTCTGTATCGTTTTTGGCCACTATAGGTGTGGCAGGGTATACTCAGACATGAGTCCCTTTCTCACTGCTCCATCAGGATTCAAGCAAGCCGGGCCGAAGAGGCTGAAATGCCAGAAACCGGTCCCCGGTAGCTTGTCTCCTTTCTGGTGAAGAATTGGCTTTGTAGTTTGGTCTGCCCTGTTCCCATGATGCACTGGGCCAGGGACAGACTAATTTGCATATAGCCAGGTTCTGAGCTGGGATGGGGCAGTGAGATAAATAACGGTGATGGATCAAGCCCTGATCTTTGGACTGGGTAAGAGTGGTCTGCTTAATTCAGACACTCTGTTCATCACCACCCCCTTTTCTGTATCGTTTTTGGCCACTATAGGTGTGGCAGGGTATACTCAGACATGAGTCCCTTTCTCACTGCTCCATCAGGATTCAAGCAAGCCGGGCCGAAGAGGCTGAAATGCCAGAAACCGGTCCCCGGTAGCTTGTCTCCTTTCTGGTGAAGAATTGGCTTTGTAGTTTGGTCTGCCCTGTTCCTATGATGCACTGGGCCAGGGACAGACTAATTTGCATATAGCCAGGTTCTGAGCTGGGATGGGGCAGTGAGATAAATAACGGTGATGGATCAAGCCCTGATCTTTGGACTGGGTAAGAGTGGTCTGCTTAATTCAGACACTCTGTTCATCACCACCCCCTTTTCTGTATCGTTTTTGGTCTTATAAGCCGCAATTTCCAAATAATAAACAGACAACAATCTAGTTTGCCAACTAATAAACATTGGTGGATCAGAATCGAGCCATTGCGAGGTAATGCATAAACGAAAAATGGACATGCACAAAAATATAAATCCTTCCTCCATAACAGGTCTAAAATTAGCTGGCTCTTCCGACCGGCCCAAAATCACTAATTCTGCAGATAGCGATAGTGTAATACCTACCACCTGAAGAAATTGCTCTACATCTTTAATAAACTTGATCAATTTAGGACAATAAAAAAACATATGTAGTGCATCTGCTGCATGTAGACCACACCGGCTACAGCTATCCCCCCTACCTGATTTCCATTTAGCAATTTTCTTCGGTGTATAATATAAATCAAAAATTGACATATAGTGTTGGCTTTTCAAAGGACCGTTTAACAAAACGTTCATAGCTAAATCAATTACTTTCTCAGCATTAATGTGCTCCACTCCGAGTCTATTTTGCCATTTTATTTCCCAGCTCCCAAGATCATTCTCCTCTTTTTCCATGAAAATCTGATACAGATGTCCCATTCTCTTTCGCATTCTAATTGCATCTATAATCGCTATCTTCTCTTGGCTAATTCGATTTTGCTTCATTTCCTGTTCAAAAAAACTGCGTATTTGGAGAAATTGAAAGAAATCATTTTGGGCTAAATTATATTTCCTCTGCAAAAATTTGAATGAAACATGCTGATTACCCTGAAAAAAATCGCCAATCATACAGATCCCCAGGTTGTACCATCTGTCCATAACCCGGTCTCTAAATATTTCCGGTAGGATTCGACAGTTATGAAGTGGAGTATAAAAGTTCAAATTTACCACAATCCCCAATTGCTTCTTCACTTTCTTCCATATCTCAAATGCAGAAATAACTACCTTGAATTTGGTCTTCTTGTAGTAGCTGGGTTCTATTATTCGATTTAAGCTTTGCTTTGCCTCACCCCCTAGTAGCATCTCATAAATAGACGGGGCAGCAAAGTCTTCTGTGGGGTCTTCCTGTAATATTAACACCCCTAGATGTTGTAATATAGCGACCCAATGATATAATCGGAAATTAGGCACACCCCAACCTCCTTTTGCTCTGGACAAAATACACCATTTCAAGGCTCTTCTAGAGCGATGATAACTCCAAAAAAAACGTGCACACATTCTGTCAATACGGGAAAAAAACGTAGATGAGATAAGTAAGGGAACAGTACGAAATATATATAAGAATTTTGGGAGAATAAGCATTTTCAGAACATTACAGCGCCCAAATAAAGATAAATGCAAATTATTGATCCGTTACAACATCCTATTTGAAGCGGCGATAATTGGATCTAGATTTAACGGGATTATATCTTCAACCACTGGGGATATTTTAATCCCTAAGTAAGTTACAACCGGTTCAAAATTGATTTCTACTGGGCGACCAGCCTTTGAATGAATCAGCTGTGTTTTAGAGATATTTAATTTATATCCAGATACCTGTCCAAATGTTTCAGCCATTCTAATGATCTCGGGCAAAGAGTTTTTAATATCTGATGTTACAACTGCAATATCGTCTGCATACGCAAATATTTTGTATGCTTTATTATTAATAACCGTCGGTTTTATAGCTTCGTTGCTCTCCATAGTAAGTATAAAAGGCTCGATATATAGAGCGAATAGAAGGGGGGAACACGGACAACCCTGTCTTGTCCCCCGCCCTATCACAATTTCCCCTGACAGAGAGCCCGAAATCCGAATAACAGCAGACGGGTTAAAGTACAATGCCTGTATGGCTATTATCATACTGGCCGGAAAGCCCTTCCAAGATAAGACTGACCATAAGAACCTCCATGTGACCCTGTCGAATGCCTTCTCGGCATCCAACAGGGCCACTCCAACTGGGGAGTTAGTGCCTTGGGACCAATCCAATATAGAGATAATTCTTTTAACGTGGTCTGTGGTATCCCTACATTGAATAAAACCATGTTGTCTGAGGGATACCAATCCTGGCATCACCTCATTCAGTCTGTTTGCAATTACTTTTTAATATATTTTGCTATCTGCATTAAGCAGAGAAATTGGCCTATAGGATCACAGATCAGTGTCCTTCTTCCCTTTTTTCCTAAAAACAACAATCGTTGCTTTAGACCAAGAGTCCGGCACAACACCCAGAAAAGCCTGCTGGCATACCTCTAGTAATTCTTTTTTTAATGCATTCCTAAAAATTTGATAAAATTCTAATGGGATTTTATCCGCGCCCATTGCCTTCCCCTTTGCTAGCCCTAACAGGGCCAATTCAACTTCCTCCCATGTTAAGGGAGCAGCTAGGATCGTTTTCTGTGTGTCAGTCAATACCCCAGATACCAAGTCTTTCAAATATTCTTCTTCTCCATTTGATTGTAATTCTGATCCAATTTCACTATATAAGGACTGATAAAACCCTTGAAATGCTCCAAGAACCCCCTCCTTTGTATCCTGCATATTACCATCCAAGTCAATAATCTTTGTAATTTCATTATAGGCCGCCTTTTCCCTTAGTCTTTTCGCTAGAGTTCTGCCAGATTTCTCGCTAAGCTCATAAGCCTCTTCTTTATATTGTGCATACATTTCGGCTATATGATCCGCTACATTAGCATATGCTGCTGACCTTTTGATGGTAAGATTACGTTGTGCTTCAGTTGCATCTTGCCCTGACCCAATCACAACAGCCAATTCCCTTTCAGCCTTCATGACTAAGTCAAAGTCATTTTTATGTCCATCCCGTGCCAAAAACTCAACGTGTCCCCTCTAACAACAGATTTTAAAGCGTCCCATACAATTTTCACCTCAGCTGTTCCTTTATTAAATTCAAAAAATTCCCTAATAACTTTGGTCATAAATTGAAGATATTGATCGTCCCTCAATAGTTTTCTCTCAAAAGACCAGGTTTGGTTCCCTTCTTTCAAGGCAGATCCTAAAGAAATCTGCAAGCTTAGCGGATTATGATCCGAAACCAATTTAGGATGTATCTCAATACTGGCATTCTCTAGTAAAATAGGTGATACAAAAAAATAATCCAGCCGAACAAATTTTGTATGAGGGGCAGAAAAAAAAGTAAATCCAGGATCACCAGGGTGTAATCTATTCCAAACATCATAAAGACCATGCTCTTGTATCAGCCCCCTCAGAGATTTGAATACTTGTCTCTTTCTGCCTTTATAGATATTACTGATCCTTATATCTATCTGAGCCTCCATATGAATGTTAAAATCACCACATAAAACCGTTGGTTGAGTCCATTGAGCAAGCTCTTCGTTCAAGTAAGTAAATAATTCGGCATCATCTACATTAGGAACGTATACATTGCAGACAGTAAATCTGCTTTGATTGATACTGATCTCGCTAATTGCCCAGCGTCCCCATTTATCTGATGCAGATTTTAAACAAACACCAAGGCCACGCTTTAGAAAGGTGGCCACACCCCTTTTTACCCCTGTCTGTTTTGAGCATACTAATAATTCCAGCCCCAAATTATTCAAGTACCCCCTATTAGCCCATGAAATATGCGTTTCCTGCAGGCATAATAAATCGACATTTAGCATTTGTACAATCCTAGCCAGTACCCGCCTTTTCTTAGGATCATTAAGTCCACATATGTTCAAGGTACAAATCCTCAATTTCTTATCCATTTTCCCTAATGAAATAAGCATACATTAAAGCATGACCATAAACCAAAATGTGAGAAAATATATTTACACAAGTAACATCACAGAACATTAAACTTGTTCGACTTTTTTCTACAATCTCCTGTCTATTTCGAAACCATCTAACCGTTGCCCCACCTGTTGCTGATTTTTTCCACCCAGTGACCCTACACCCTACCCCCACCACCTTACACCCACCCATTATCCTACCCCTTTCCCACCCCCCACCCACCCATCCCCTTCCCACCACATGAGGCCCAGGGGCTGTCAGACCCTGTATTATATGGAATGCCGTGTCGCCCCCCCTCCCGGAGTGAGCGAAAAAAGAAAACCAAACATATATACATCTCTATTCTTAAAAGACTTAAAAAAAAAAACTACCACTGCATCAACAATTATTATCTTCTCCGGTGATTCCTTTTATCAATAGCTGCATGCTACAAACTACGGAGCCCAAATATTCTTTGACCTCAATCTCTGAAAAAAAAAATCTGCTTTTGCCCTGCACAATTACTTTAAGCTTGGCCGGATACTGTAAAAAGGCTGTGGCCCCTTTATTCTGAAAACCTGAAATAAGCTGCCGGAGATGCCAACGTTTGGATACTGTAGCCTGGCAAAAGTCAGGCCTGACAAAAAAGCTACAGCCTTTAGCAACACCCTTCTTATCAGGTCTAGCAAGTGAAAATATATCCTCCCTTGCTAAGAAATTGTTAAAACAGACTAGGATTGCTCTCGGGCGTTCCTCTTCTCCCTGCCGAGGCTTTCTCACAAAGAAAGGAAACCTATGGGCTCTTTGTATTTCTCTTGACCAGTCCCATGAGGTCAGTTCTGGAAAAGCCTCAGATAAAAGATCAGCAATAAATTTCCGCACGTTGACCCCCTCCAGTTTCTCTGGAATGCCAAGAAAGCGAAGATTGTTCCGACGTGTAAAATTCTCCAATTCAGATAATTTGTGACCTGTGTCATCACGGTGTGCTTTAATGGCTCCCAGTTCAACTTTCTGGGTTGATACCTCATCCTCCAGTGCCGAAATCCTGGTCTCAGCCTCGATCACTCTTGTCGTAGTATCAGAGCAGATTTTAATCACCCGACGCACAGCATTCTTGACTTTGCTACATGTTGCTTGGGTTCTTGCATTTTCAGCCTTTATTTCAGCTCTATGCTGCATCATTGTTTCGTAAATTGTGGCAAGAGTGATTTCTTGATTAACCCCCTGAGTTAAGTTCTCTTTATTCAGGGTCTCTCCTTGCTGTGGGAGTAGATTTTCTAATGGCGCAGCTTCTGATAACATCACATTGTCCCCTGTATTTATTGCCTCCACATGAACTCTTTTCCGCTGGGTCACTCTCTTCTTTACTCTCTTAACCGTAGTAGCGCTTATATTGGGGGAGGCTAAATCAGATGTTGTTTCAACCTCAGAGCTGCTGCCCTCCTGTTCATATTCCAGCCAGTCTTTACTGATATTAGTGTTCTCGTCTGAGGAAGGGTCAGAGAGAGAAAAAAAATTGTCATACAGTTCCTCTGACCCTTTAGGATCCTCTGAGGAAGTGCCATCATTCAATGCCAGAAAATCAATTACTGAAACAAGATTGTCCAAGCTACCGGCAGCTACATCTGTAGAAGCAAGAACTCCATCTCCCATAGTGCATTTCTCAACCTCTAAGACTCCCACTGCCACAGGAGAATAAAGTTCGGAATTTCCTGCACATTCTTCCCCCCCTTCATCATTTGTTGCTACAAATGTTTTCTCCGTGTTGGAGACCTCAGTTACTTCCTCAACCAGAGGGCTGTCGGTAGTCTGTCGTGTAGCCCCTTTCCCCTTCTGCCGTTCAAACAGCGCGGGTAACGTATTCTGACCCTGCTTTGCAGCTCGGGAAATAGGCTTATCCACCGTATCATCCCCCTTTCTTGCCTTAGGCGTAGCGAGTGTAGCGAGTTGTTGTTTGCTACACTCACCTTCGCCCCCAGCTCCCGCACCAGCTGGCGTCCTTGCAACAAAGTTTCCAGGCTGTTCGTCAACAATGACGCTTACCGCGTTTGAAGTATTTTCAGCAGCCGGTAGCTCTTTCCCCTTCCCGCTGCGTGTAGTAGCTTTAGGCGGCATCTTCTTCTTCGCCGCACGGGAGCCTCCACGGGTGCCTCCACAGCCACGCACCACACCGAAGCAACGGCACGGGAAAAGGAATGGAAACCGCCAAGCCGACAGTCCCCGACAGATGAAAAGTCCCAGCGTCATCCAGCCGCGCCCGCAGTACTCCGACCGGGATAGCCGCAAATGCGCAAGAGTCAGTGTGAGCGCTCAATCAAAGCACCAGATAAGCGCTGCAGTTCTTTAGGCACTACAAGAAGCTCCGAGCGTCTGATATATTGATTACTCCGTTTTTCTCCTCCCTTACGTGTTTCTGCTTTCTGGAGTCAGGAAACGCTGTCTTTTTTCTATCCACCTCCGGGAATGAGGAATGAGCTGCTCACGCAGCTCTCTCCACGGCCGCCATCTTGCCTCGAAAAAAAGCCGCGATTTTTATGTTTCAATACGCAAGAAATTCATATTGCCATTGTTGAAGGGCTGTAATTTTGTACAGGTTAGGCCAGCCCTGATATACTTGCAAAGTCTGAGGTCCCCGTTGGTATGTTTTGGTGAGGCTAGCTATATCACAGGGCAATTAGACGAAGAAACAAGATGCAGTTATCATGATATGAATTTTCTACCTTTGTATATATAGTGACTTTATAAGAAATTTTTGATGATATGAAATTGTATTATTAAGGAATTTAAAAAAAAAAAAAGCATACTCATTGGGTGACAATCTTTTTAACTATTTATTTGAATTCCAAGCATTATCTTGGTGAGGGCTAAGCTAATTTAAATTGTCTTTTTTTGTACGGATCATAAAATACGTATAATTGTATCAAACTCATCTTATGTATGTAATGAACTTTCTCTATGAATTTTGTATGGAACTGTGCTATGATGGTTTTAACATTTTTAACCGAATAAAGCTAATTTTGACTTTGACTTTGCATACAGCATTAGCAGTAATATAAAATAATACTGCAATAGCATGGTCTGTAGCTATGACATATATAAACATACATACATAAACAACACAGGCAAAAATATTCAACTGGTGCTTCTAAAATAATCTTACCCCAGCGTAACTAACCTAAGTCTAGTACGAGGGAAGAAGTAGGTGCTGTTTTAGCTACACTTTAGTTTAGTTTGGTTGTGCTAAGAATTGCCAAAAGTTCCTCTAGGTTCTAATCAGCTCCATACCTTAGAATGAGAGAGGTTGGTATCTCTTTCCCGGGACTCGATCTCTAACACCCCGCAAGGGGAATCAGAAACACGGGAGCTGGATTCTCAGCGAGGAGTATGACAGCATCTGGTCAGTGCGTCAGTTGGGGAGTTGACTTCCATCGGGACTTGCTGTGGCGAGCCACGTCATGCAAGTAGGTAGCCAAACCGCACTGTGCCTTGCAATAGCAAGTGAAGGTATATTTATACCTTGAAGGTGTTTAGGAATGCCTGTATTGACGTACAAGTCGGGCAGATGAACGTCATGAATGAACCCCTAAGGAATAGATGTTCATGCATAATAAATAAGTTCTTGGAGAAATCAATATCTAGGCAAGGGAAAGTCCTAAAGGCTTAAGAGCCTGGTTTTCCAAGAACTCGTTGTGACGAAGAGGATCGGATGTAGTTGACCATGCCTGTATTTGGTTAGCATGAGCAATGCCTAAAAAAGGACTGGAATTCTATGCCTAAATAAGGGCAATGTGAATTATACCCATACAAGGGCATGATTTGGGAAATCTATTGACGGTATCTAAATTGACACAAAACACCCACTCCACTTTCGTATGACCGACATTACAAAATCCTAAACATGATAACATATTTAAAATATATCTACACACAAAGTGTCAAGAACATGTCAAACATAATTCTACAAAATGCTTTTCAAAGTGTTGCTGTACGCAGTAAAGCAATATTTCATTCTAAGCATATGTAGATCTTTGAATGCTAGCTAAACGAGTCATGAAAATATACATTTTATGAAATGGCTAGCAAATACAGAAGAAAAAAAGGCCGAAACCATTTCATATTAGATTACATAAAACTGTTTGTTCTGTGGACAAGGTCATATGTTGTCTCTGGAAGTATTCAAGGAAATCTATTATCTATAAATAGTTTTACTATATAAAGATTACTTGTGCCAAAAATTAAAAATACAAATTTGGAGAAAAAAAATTAATCGTAGGAAAAAAGTGAGTACCTTGTTTTGAAAATTGAAGGTCAATTTCAAAGTCTCTCAGACACTGTGCCAAAATCAAAAGACAGTGTTAGGGCTTGGAGAAAACATGAAATTGTCTATGTCTGTAGATAAAAAGTCATCTACCATTGTAGGTGAAAGTTGGATTACCTAGTTTAGAAGATTAACCACACATAGATGTGAACTATCACCTTCAGCATTGGTCGCATCAGCAATGTTCGTATTGGATGTTGTTACCTGCGTGCCTGACGTTTCCTTTCGTACCACAGCAGTTGCAATTTGCATCTGTGAGATCTCAATTAATGCCGCCATCAGGATTGGTAGCCGCTGGGGGCAACACAGAGCATGGGCCGTTATAGGGTCCAGCAGAGTATCAACATCCGTAGGCATGACTGATGGGAGTGTTAAACAGATATCTAGCACGCATTCTTCAACCGCAAGGCAGGCAGCATAGAACAGGTAAGATGCAATCTTGCCAGATAGGTCTGAATGACAGAAACCATGTGGTATTTAATTCTCGTAGACGAGGTAAACCAAAAATTTGAAAGATGCCCTCACGACACTTCATCCCCTGCAGAGCTCTCTCCTCGGTGAATTGGGTGTCGCTGGTGATTTGGCTTGCCATATCACAGCAGTAGGAGCAAAAATAGTATCACTGCAACGAGTCCCAAAAGGAGGGGCAGTCCGCCAAACACAGAGTGCACGAAGTTCGGAATGATTCCGAGGACTGCTTGAAAAGGTGCTAACAGTCCGGAAAACATGGTCTTAAATACATGTACAATACCGCTCGTATCAGACATGTTTAAGATACGACCTAACATTTCTGAGAAATGTATAGGGCATTTTGTATTCAAAAGCGCATGTATCACGGCAGAAGTCCTTGCGACTTGTACATCATAGGTCTCTTTGGCCGAGGTTAGTGGCACAGTTTTTTGCAAAAGAATGGCTTTCATTCTGCTTAGAGTATCAATTTGTATAGAAGAGATGTTCAGTGAAGGCCATAGAGGCGACTCCTTGGCTGTCTTGGTTTGTGGAAACAATACTTGCATGCAGCAAGTGACCCTGGATGTAACAGTCACTAGATATGGGATCCCTGGCAACATGCCACAGCAGCTGTGATCGTTCAACATGAGGTAACGTCCACTTGAAATTTGTCCAAAAATTGGATCAGTCACTGCAGCTGGGAGCCTTGCAGGTGACAGGATAAGTTATTAGAGGAATCATTGCAGGCCCCGTGTAAATTAATACCCTGACAAAGGAGAGAACCGGTTAGTGCGTTTTCACACTTAGCACCGCTAAGCAACACTTCACGTCCCCCACTCCAACATCTGTGTGTGTATGGTAAATTCCAGGATGTCTTGGTGTATTCTTTACCCAACCTTTCACAGTTACCTGCTGGTATGTGTTTTAGGCAAAAGTAAAAATGGAAAACTGTAACTTGCAGAGTGATTGTTCCATGTATTATCCAGTCAGTAGCTGGTTTTTCTGCCGCTGTGAATGGTAATCTTTCCAGTTTTTCAATGCTCAGCACCGTATAGTCTGCTCCCCTTGGTGTCAGTTTGATCTGTTTATCAGTAAGATTGAATTCTGAAAACAGTGACGTTGTATTGATTAAATGCCAAGGCACATAGCCTGAACGCCTTAGTTGCCCAGATAGAGACTGCAACCTTAGTTGCCCAGATAGAGATTGCAACCTTAGTTTGCTGGATAGAGACTACGACCTTAGTTGCCTGCATAGAACCTACAACCTTAGTTGCCTGGATAGAGACTACAACCTTAGTTGCCTGAATAGAGACTACACCCATAGTTGCCCGGATAGAATCTAGGACCTTAGTTGCCCGGATCGAGACTACAACCTTAGTTGCCCGGATCGAGACTACAACCTTAGTTGCCCAGATAGAGACTACAACCTTAGTTTCCCGGATAGAGACTATGACCTTAGTTGCCCAGATCAAGACTACAACCTTGGTTGCCCGGATTAAGAATACAACCTTAATTGCACGGATAGAGACTACAACTTTAGTTGACTGGATAGAGACTACAACCTTAGTTGCCTTTATAGAGACTCCAGCCTTAGTTGCCCGGATTGAGACTACAACCTTAGTTGCACGGATAGAGACTACAACCTTAGTTACCCGGATAGAGACTATGACCTTAGTTCCCCGGATAGAGACTACAACCTTAGTTGCCGGATAGGGACTACAACCTTAGTTGCCCGGATGGAGACAACAACCTTAGTTGCCCGGATCGAGACTACAACCTTGGTTGCCCGGATTGAGACTACAACCATAGTTGCCCGGTTCAAGGCTTCAACCTTAGTAGCATGGATCGAGACTACAACCTTAGTTGCCCTGATAGAGACTACAACCTTAGTTGCCCGGATCGAGACTCCAACCTTAGTTGCCTGGATTGAGACTACAACCTTAGTCGTCCTGTTCAAGGCTTCAACCTTAATTGCCCGGATAGAGAATAACAGGTACATGCATCATTGTTGCCGTTTGCGATTCCTTAATTGCGAAAATTAAGGAATCGCAATTAAGGAATCGCAAACGGCAATGCATCAAAAACTCGCAATTTTTTTAGCGATTCCTTATTATTCCTTAATTGCGATTCACAATTTGCGAATCGCAATTAAGGAACCCCTTCCCATTGATTCCTATGGGCCAAAAGGCCCATAGGAATGAATGGGAAGGAAATCTCAATTTGCGATTCGCAATTAGCTAATCGCAAATTGAGATTGCGATTTCAAGGGTGCAGAGGTGTCCAAAGGACACCCTGTTGCACCCCTGAAATCAATCTATGCACATATGTTGTGCACACACATGGCCTAAGGGCATGTGTGTGCACAACATGACAGTGTGAAAAAAGCACAAAAATGCATTTTTCTGATTTTTCGCAAATTACCATGAGGTCCAACCTCATGGTAATTTTTTCCTCCTAATTGCGAATTCGCAATTATTAAAGATGTCATGCATTGCATTTAAGGAATCGCAAATTGTGATTCCTTAAATGCAATCGCATTTTTAGAAATCGCAAAAAATAGCGATTTCTTTTATTTTTGATTGATGCATCCCAAATAGTGATTTAGGAATCGCAAACGGACGATTTTTGCGATTCGCACCGTTTGCGATTCCTAAATCGCTTGATGCATGTGGCTGTAAGACATTAGTTGCCCGGACTGAGACTACAACCTTAGTTGCCCGGATTGAGACTACAACCTTAGTTGCCCAGATTGAGACTACGGTACAAAAGGGGGTGGTGATGGACGGAGCATCTGAACCAATCAAACACTCACACCCAGTCAAAAGATCTGGGTTTAATCCATCACCGTTCTTTAGCCCACTCTGCCACCCCAGTTCAGACATGGCCATATGCAAATCAGTCTGACCCTGTGCCTCATGGGAACAGTCCAGCCCAAACTGCCAAGCCATGCCTTCCCTGGACCGGAAACAAGCTTCCGAGGACCGGTTTCTGGCATTACAGCCGTCTTCAGCCCGGCTTGCTTGAATCCAGTGGCAAAGTGAGCAAGGGACTCACGTCTGAGCATACCCTGCCACACTTATGGCGGCCAAAAGCGGTACAAAAGGGGGTGGTGATGGACGGACTACAGCCTTAGTTGCCCAGATAGACATTGCAACCTTAGTTGACCAGATAGAGACTAAAACCTTAGTTGCCTGGATCAAAACTACAACCTTGGTTGCCCGGATTGAGAATACAACCTTAATTGCACGGAGAGAGACTACAACTTCAGTTGCCTGGATAGAGACTACAACCGTAGTTGCCCGGATAGAGACTCCAGCCTTAGTTGCCCGGATTGAGACTACAACCTTAGTTGCACGGATAGAGACTACGACCTTAGTTACCCCATAGAGTCTATGACCTTAGTTCCCCAGATAGAGACTACAACCTTAGTTGCCGGATAGGGACTCCAACCTTAGTTGCTCGGATAGAGACTACACCCTTAGTTGCCCGGATCGAAACTACAACCTTGGTTGCCCGGATTGAGTCTACAACTATAGTTGCCTGGTTCAAGGCTTCAACCTTAGTAGCATGGATCGAGACTACAACCTTAGTTGCCCTGATAGAGAATACAACCTTAGTTGCCCGGATCAAGACTCCAACCTTAGTTGCCTGGATTGAGACTACAACCTTAGTCGTCCTGTTCAAGGCTTCAACCTTAATTGCCCGGATAGAGACTATGACCTTAGTTGCCCAGATTGAGACTACAACCTTAGTCGCCCGGATCGAGACTACAACCTTAGTTGCCCAGATTGAGACTACAGCCTTAGTTGCCCAGATAGACATTGCAACCTTAGTTGCCCGGATAGAGACTACAACCTTAGTTGCCTGGATCAAAAGTACAACCATAGTTGCCCGGATAGAGACTACGACCTTAGTTGCCCGGATAGGGACTACAACCTTAGTTGCCTGGATTGAGTCTACGGCCTTAGTTTCCCGGATCAAGACTACAAACTTAGTTGCCCGGATAGAGACTATGACCTTAGTTGCCCAGATAGACTACGACCTTAGTTGCCCGGATAGAGACTACAACCTTAGTTGCCTGGATTGAGACTACAACCTTAGTTGCCCGGATAGAGACTACGACCTTAGTTGCCCGAATAGAGACTACAACCTTAGTTGCCTGGATAGAGACTACGACCTTAGTTGCCCGGATCGAGACTAGAACCTTAGTGCCCCGGATTCAGACTACAACCTTAGTTGCCCGGATGGAGACTACAACCTTAGTCGCTCTGTTTAAGGCTTCAACCTTAGTTGCCCAGATGGAGACTACAACCTTAGTTGCCCGGATTGAGACTACAACTTTAGTTGCCCGGATGGAGACTACAACCTTAGTCGTACAATTCAAGACTTCAACCTTAGTTGCCCAGATCGAGACTACAACCTTAGTTGCCCGATTGAGACTACAACCTTAGTTGCCCAGATAGAGACTCCAACCTTAGTTGCCCGGATCAAGACTACAGCCTTAGTTGCCCGGATGGCACAGCGGGCCTTTCGAGAGCTTTTAGGCTATTGCTAGAGCTTTTTATTCAGCTGGTTGAGAGGGAATTCTTGTGTGTTTGTTATTTAACTAAGTGCAGCCAAGTTTGTGATTTTCATCTTTTTTTTTAAAACATTGAGTTTTGAAATTTGTTTGGGATTGTAGGCTGACTGGTACAGAGTTTCATGAAACCTGGGGGCTCCTCACCACTCTATATTTAGGCTTATCTTAATTTGACATTTCTAATTGTTATTATTTTTGCCTCACTTAAACTGGTGGAAATGTATAATTTTTACTATGCACATATTTATTTGTAATGGCGGTACTCTGTATTGTTTTTAGACTGATGTGTTATTTTGCACCTTTAAGGCTCTTTGAGCCGGAATAAAGTTTGTTGATGATGATGAAATCCTTGCAGGCTTTTCCTAGATTTGAAGTTATTTAACAGTAATTGTCAAGTACCAATAATAGCTATTTCTATTGCGTTCTATATAAATGGTCATTATCAATTCATATAATCTCTCTGTTGTCTCTCCGCTGTTTTCCTGAGAATGCTTTGCCAGTATTTGGCATCATAAAGTTCCATAAAAATAAATAAAAGTGAATTGTTACCTGAGGTGTCGTATATTACCCAGTTTACATTTTATTTTTAAGCTCTAAGAACAACATGTTCGGCACTGCAGCCAATGGGATCAGCGCCCTAATTTTACTGAGACTATGGGTCGAAGAGTTTATCGCTCCTTGATGATATTTGTGGTAACCTGCAAGAGTAAAGTTTAAACCTTGGCAAGGTCACCAGTGTTCCATCATTTTGACGTAGAGTGAGTACAATTACAATGTCTAACACCGTTATGATTATACAGCTATTAGAAGTAGCAGTTGCAATATGTAGCCCTTTATAAAACAAATTATCACTGTCGGGGTACTGTGAGGGAGCTTGAAATAATTTAATATTTGATAAAACAGCAGCTCCGCCCCACCCTTCTCCATGAGTCGTCGCGGAGTGGACTCAGTTGCGTGTTTGTCACACCTTCTCAGGCTCGTCTCCAATCTCCTGATGCTGCTTGCACAGATACGTTTCCTTGTAATAGATCAATAATAAGTTACTGGGGCTCTGTTTAGTACCAGGGCAGAGAGCAGCAATAAACGCCCTTTGTCCTGAACCTCTCTCTCTCTCTTTCACTTTCACCTCTGTGAGGAGCTTTAAACCTTCCCTGGAGCTCATAAGCAGACACTCGACGCCCAGCGGTGTCCAGGCAGTGGCGTAACAAAACTTGAGGGGGCCGCCCTGCAAACTACATGGAGGGGGCCCCCCTCCCATCCTCCGTACCAGTCTAGAGCTCTCAGGCCAGCGACCCGCCATACTGCAGGGGATGCGGGGCGATTGTTACGCCACTGTCACCAATACAGCCATTATAAGTAATACTGGATGGTGGAGTCAAAGGTTGGGCTTAGTCTGCCCGCAGGCTATCATACGTGGGGGTCCATTCATTACAGGGTCTCTGCCGTCAGTACGCCAGGGAAGTTTGCCTAATTTTAGGTGGGTTTCCTGATGCAGACTCCTGTCATGATATACAATATCGGGCCCACTCATCGTTCAGTTTTGACAAAAGTGCATCCACTGCTCCTTCTCGTTTCCGTTTTAAAACATTAGACAATGCGACAATGCAGCATTTCAAAAGCAGATGTAACTACAAAGAGCACATTTTGATAATACATTTGTATTAGTAGACAATAGCAATCTTAAGAGGCATTGCATAGCTTCATACACACTGTGACCCCAATTCCATCACAGTCTCTCTCTCAGTGAGTGAGTCAGTCTCTCTCTCTCAGTCATTCAGTCTCTCTCAGTCAGTCAGTCTCTCTCGTCAGTCAGTCTGTCAGTCAGTCAGTCTGTCAGTCTCTCTCTCTGTCAGTCGGTCTCTCTGTCAGTCTCTCTATCTCTCTCTTTCTGTCAGTCTGTCAGTCAGTCAGTCTCTCTCTCAGTCAGTCAGTCTCTCTCTCTCTCCCTGTCTGTTTCTCAGCCAGTCAGTCTCTCAGACTGTCAGTATTCAGTCTCTGAGTCAGTCAGTCTCTACTCTCTCTCCACTCTCTCTCTCTCTCTCTCTCTCCATTCTCTCTCTCAACTTTGTCAACTCTATCTCCATTGTCTCTCTCTCTATTCTCTCTCCACTCTCTCACTCTCCCTCTCTCTCTCTCCACTCTCTCTCCACTGTCTCCATCCACTGTCTCCCTCCACTCTCTCTCCACTCTCTCCACTCTCCCACCCTCTCTCTCTCCACTCTCTCTCTCCACTCTCTTCTCTCTCTACTCTCTCTCCACGCTCTCTCTCTCCAATCTCTCCACTCTCTCTCTCCACACTCGCCACTCTCTCTCTCTCCACTCTCTCTCTCCACTCTCTCTCCACTCTCCCTCCACTGTCTCCATCCACTGTCTCCCTCCACTGTCTCCCTCCACTGTCTCGCTCCACTCTCTCCACTCTCTCTCCACTCTCTCTCCCCACTCTCTGTCTCCACTCTCTCTCTCTCTCTCTCTCTCCACTCTCTCTCCAATCTCTCCACTTTCTCCACTCTCTCTCTCCACTCTCTCTCCACTCACTCTTTCGCCACTCTCTCTCTCCACTGTCTCTCTTCACTCTCTCTCCACTGTCTCTCTCTCCACTCTCTCTCCATTCTCTCTCTCTCTACTCTCTCTCCACTCTCCCTCTCCTCCTTCTCTCTCCACTGTCTCTCCACTCACTCTCCACTGTCTCTCCACTGTCTCTCCACTCACTCTCCACACACTCTGCACTCTCTCTTCACTCTCACTCTCCACTGTCTTTCTCTACTCTCTCTCTCGTCTCTCTCTCCACTCTCTCTCCACTCTCTCCTCCCACTCTCTCTTCACTGTCTCTCCACTGTCTCTCTCTCCACTCTCTCTCTACTGTCTCTCTCTCCACTCTCTCTCTACTCTCTCTCTCCACTCTCTCTTCACTGTCTCCCAACACACTCTCTCCACTGTCTCTCTCTCTATCTCTCTCCACTGTCTCTCTCCACTCTCTCTCTCTCCACACTCCCTCTCCACTCTCTCTCTCCCCACTCTCTCTCTCACTCCACTCTCTCACTCACTCCACTCTCTCTCAACTCTCTCCCACTCTCTCTCTCTCTCACAAAGTAGTGTGTGTTGCCATGGGCGCCCGCAGAAATATTTCCGGGGGGGGGCACATTTTTAACTTCATTGCCCTCCCCCTTGCACCCTTCTCCCCTCTGCCTTGTACCCTTCTCGCCCTACCCCTTGCACCCTTCTCCCCCTCCCCTTTGCACCCTTATTCCCCTCTGCCTTGCACTCTTTTCTACCTTGCACCATTCTCCCCTCTGCCTTGCACCATTCTCTCCTCTGCCTTGCACCCTTCTCCCCTCTGCCTTGCACCCTTCTCCCCTCCGCCTTGCACCCTTCTCCTCTCTGCCTTGCACCCTTCTCCTCTCTGCCTTGCACCCTTCTCCTCTCTGCCTTGCACCCTTCTTCCCTCTGCCTTGCACCTTTCTCCCCTCCGCCTTGCACCCATCTCCTCTCTACCTTGCACCCTTCTCCCCTCTGCCTTGCACCCTTCTCGGCCCCCCTCACCCCCCCGCGGACGCCCACATGGTGCGTTCTAACAAGAGTGCTTACCTGAGGGCACCATTTTGCTGCCTCATCCCTTCTCATATGAGCTTTGCTCTTGAGAATGCAGACTCTGAGGGCCCCCACTCCCAATGGGGATACTGACTCAAGACATACTCCACCTTTCTCACAGTTTTAAATTCAGAGAAACAATATACTGATGTTATAGAGGCAAATTCACTAAAGAATACAAACTTTCCACACCACCCTCATCAGAAAGCTCGACAATATCCAACCCAAAGATTTCCTATAGGAATCAAGCTATTGTTTAAAATACTTCACAGTGGAGAGCTACAGCTAAAGGTGCGGTGTTACATAAAAACAAAAGTTGTCAAATTGCACTACAATATTTGACAACATTGAGAAGATAGAATATTGAAACCATTAATTCAAAACATAGTCTTACAAGTGTGTGTGGGACAGCGTGATACCCATCTGCCCATTCTTCGTTAAGAAATGGCAACCAGTTCATGAATAACATGCATATTTGCATCCATACTCTTGTCATGAGTGTGGTATGTGCCTTCAAAACCTGCCGGAAGAACACCATCTCCATTTCCCCTCTCACAACTAGGTAGACCTGACCTCATGACTTGTTCTACGTCCTAATTGTCAACTCCACAGAATTATCGACTCCACACTCAAACCTTGTCAAGGTCCCGAGCAGTGGTCTGTGCTGCCTCCTGCTCTCTGGGGCCCTCACCCACCCCATCCTCTTTCCGGGCCTCGTTCGCTCTGACTGAAGAGAAACATTGCAACTTGTTACATTGTTTCTCTTCAGTCAGAGGGAGGGGGCGAGGGGCTCAGAGCAGGCTGCAGACACAGACGGAGAGAGGCTTGCTTTAGCACAAGCCTCTCTCACACACAGCTCTCACTGAAGACCTGAGGGGGCCCGAGGCCCCCTTCATTTCCTAAAGAGAGTAGGGCCACCCGCCCAGCGGGGGCTGTGGGGGCGTTTGTTACGCCCCTGTGTCCAGGCTCTAGGACACCAACCCCGCTGCAGCAGGTGAGTAGCGCTGAGAGGCGGCCTGAGTGGATAGCGCTCACATGCCCCTCCAAGCTCCTAGCGCTGCGTCCAGCCGCATTCATGTCTGTGGGGGCCCTGCTTTCTGTCCTCGCACACAGGTATGCTGTGTGTTTACTTTGTACAGCGCCAACCGCCCTTGCGTTTACATTCTCTCTCTAGGCGCTCTCTCGTTTGGATCTGGACAGGGCACAGGTCGAGGGTGCACGCGGGTAGACGACGTCCACACTCTCTTTCAGAGGGTGGACCCTGTCTCCCACCCGCCAAGAGGCTGGAACCCAACAGAAATGTGCTTAACTTGTCCCGGTGTCACTTTAAGACACCGCGGCGCTCTGAGCAGCGCCTGCACCATGTCTGCTTTTGTCCCAAGGGGCACCGTGCAGGTGGGTGTAGAGAGCCACCCGGCCTCTTGACAACATTGTAACAACACGCACACACGCACGCCTTCACCCTCGGGACGGGCACGCCCGAGGTATATAATAAAAGCGCGGAAGACCGCTCGGGGTCTTTCCGGCATACCCTCCAGCTATCGTGTGTGTGTCCAATTACTACAGTACATAACTGCGCGTGAGGCCCTGACCTCGCGCACTACACTGGCGACGAGGCCGGTTCCGCTCACACGCGTGCCTGGCTGCCTGCTGGAGCCGTTCGCTCCTCACCTGCTGTCTGCTGCCGGCCGCTTCTGCCTGGCGGTATCTCTGGCCGCGGAGCTCGTCCGCCGGCCTGCTGTGTCCGCTCGAAGTCGGCTCCCCGCCCACGCGCCTCCAAGGTCAGAGCGTGTTCAGCTGGCGGGAGCCGCCTGGTGAGTGCCTCGCCCCTGCGGCCTTGCCCGGCCCCCCCCCACGCTGCGTGCGCTGCTGCCTGGGGCTCGCCCCGCTCTGCGCGCATTCTCAGCGTGCTGCCCCGGCGGGGGAGGGGTGAAGTGGGGAGACGCAGCACGTCAGCCCCGAGGCCCGACCACGTGGTGCCTCCAACGCCTGTCTGGCCCTCCGCCTCCACTCGCTGTGTCCTGCGCGACGGTGCCGGCCTGCTCAGGCCCTGCACACTGACAAGAAAAAAAACAAATAACAATAAAGTGAAGAGAAGGGGAGTGAAAGGCTTCATCAAGCACTGGCAAGTGCAACTGCTGTCTCGCCTGGAGATATTTATTGCAAGGTGGCTGACCGACCACCATCCACGCCACTTACACTGGACGACGCCCGTGTTCATCCATACACCCACACAGAGTGCTGATCACCTGCGCAACCGTTTGCCCACCTCACTTCACACTGAGCAGCCTGCGCAGGGGTGGAGTGACTCAAATGAGAGGTCACCAACATGTCCGACCCCACCACAGGTGGCACATCCACGGCGCCAGCCGCAACTGCCCCCACAGTGACTGCCACGACGGCCGCAGTGCCGGGACCCGCTGGACCTGCTCCACGTCGAGACGCGGATTCCCACGTGGTCAGTCATGCCCACACCGGGGCGGCCCCCATCCCACCATTCAGCGAGACTGCGGACCCTGCAACTGCGGCGCCGCGATGGAAGGCATGGTTGGGGCGTCTGAACCTGTACTTTAGGGGAACCCGAGAAACCGATGACACCGTGAAGAGATCGCTCTTGCTCCTCTATGGAGGCCCCGAAATATACGACCTCTTCGAGTCTCTCCCGAACACTGGTGAGGATGATGACTATGATGCGGCGGTAGCTGCGCTGAATACCCACTTTGACCCCCAGGTGAACACCGACTATGAAAAGTTCAAGTTCAAGCGGGCATGGCAGACGGAGGCTGAATCCGTGGACATGTATTATGCGAGGCTGCGCCGGCTGGCCAGCAGCTGCCCATTCGCCGACCCGCGTGAGGAAATTAGAGACCAAATCATCGTGGGTTGCAAATCGAAACTACTCCGAAAGCTCATCCTCAGGCAACCGGGAATCACTTTGGACGCCATTCTTGTCCTCGCTCGCTCCCACGAACTGTCGGACTCCAGAGCTGACGAAATGGAGCTGGCGCTACGGTCCCCCATAGCTCCGCAGGCCGTGCCCAAAATGGCGCCCATCAAGGTGGAAACCGTTGACGCAATACAAAGAAGACCGACGAGCGGAAGAACACGACAGTGGCAACCCCGGGACGCTCAGTGTGCCTACTGTGGGGGAGACCATGCAGCGACCGCCGTGTGCAATGCAAAAGGAAAGACGTGCTCGAAGTGCGGCAGACTCAATCATTTTGCCGCTGTATGCCAAGGAGGAAGATACAGGCCCAATGCACCGAGGTCGCGAGGCGGATACGGGTCTCGGTCGGCGACATCCAGAGTGAGACAACTATCACTAGAGCAAGAACACCCGCCTCCAGACACGCAAGCCCAGGGCCGGAAGCCGTATTATGAAGACGAGGAGGACGATGAGGTGTATGTAGTGTCCTATGTCAGCAGGATCGCCACCCGGAAGAGGCCGCCGCCAATGTGCACGATATCCGTGGAAGGCTCCGAAATCAGAGCACTTATTGACACGGGAGCCTCCGTGAACGTCATGGACTCTGACCAGTATGACCAAATGTCGCCTAAACCCACTCTCAACCCGTCGAACGCCCGGATATACACCTATGGGGGCACAGAACCCATGCCGCTACGCGGCATCATCAGCACCACCATTCGCAATGGTGAGTACACGACAGAAGCCCGGTTCCACATAACCGAAGGGAAGAAAGGTACATTGCTCAGCTGCAACACAGCAGAAGATCTGGGACTGGTTTTCTTCGCCAACCAAGTCCACCAATCACACGCCGACAACATGCTTGCAGAGTTCCCTGCACTCTTCAGTGGCCTCGGAAAGCTCAAGGGCAAGAAAGTCAAACTGCACATAGACACTTCCATCCGTCCTGTCGCCCTGCGACACCGAAGAGTGCCATTTAACCTCCGCCCTCAGGTGGAAGAAGAGCTGAAGAAGCTCGAAGACCTTGACGTCATCGAGAAGGTGTCGGGACCGACTCCCTGGGTGTCCCCACTGGTGGTAGCCCCCAAACCCAAGCAGCCTGGCGCCATCAGACTGTGCGTCGACATGAGATTGCCAAACACAGCAGTGAAAAGAGAGCGCCACATCACGCCCACAATGGACGACATTGTCGCTGACCTCAATGGAGCGAAGTGGTTCTCTAAACTTGACCTCAACGCGGGGTACCACCAGTTAGAACTTGAACAAAGCAGCCGGTATATCACGACTTTCTCCACCCATGTCGGACTTAGGAGGTACAAAAGACTCAGCTTCGGAGTGTCGTCGGCGGCCGAGGTGTTTCAGAACGCGATTAAGGAAGTTCTGTCCGGGCTGAGTGGGGTCATCAACTTGAGCGACGACATTCTCATCTACTCAAACACACTGGAGGAACACCATGCACATCTTAGGGCCACCCTACAAAGACTACAGGAACACGGACTAACCCTCCACCGAGAGAAGTGCTCATTCTACCAGGAAGCAGTAGACTTCTTCGGCTACCGATACACGCGCAAAGGGCTCAGGGTTGACCCAAAGAAGGCGGAAGCTATCCAGAATGCCAGCACGCCCAGGAATCCCACCGAAGTGAGGAGCTTCCTCGGGATGGCCACGTACTGTGGCCGATTCATACCCAACCTGGCCGACCTGGCCGAGCCCCTTCGCGCACTCACAAGACAGGGCCAAGAATGGGAATGGACGTGCGCGGCGAACCAAGCCTTCCAGGAAATCAAGGCGAGCCTTCTGGATAAGGCCACGATGGCTTACTTCCAACCGCGCCGGAAGACCGAATTGGTCGTGGACGCCAGCCCTGTAGGTCTCGGCGCAGTCCTACTGCAGGAGTATGGCCAGAATGAATGGAAGCCCGTCGCGTATGCGAGCAAGGCCCTCACGGACACCGAAACGCGGTATGCTCAAATCGAGCGGGAGGCGCTAGCCATCAAGTGGGCCTGCCAACATTTCCACTTATATCTCTGTGGCCAACCTTTCACCATCGTAACTGACCACAAGCCACTCCTACCCCTGTTCACTGGATCCTCCCGGCTTGCCCCCCCGCGGATTGAATGATGGGCCGTCCAGCTACAAGGCTACAATTTCACCCTGGTCTTCCGGCCGGGCGCCCATAATACCGCAGACTATCTATCCAGACACCCCGATGTCACCAGAAAAGCAACCCCGCTGGCGGATGGTCAAGTGGTGGAGGAATTCGTCCACATGGTGTCCATGGCCGCTTGCCCGGAAACCCTCACCCTGCCGGAGATCGGAGAAGCGACCGCGGAAGATGAGACTCTGACCCGCGTCAAGAAAGCCCTGGAGACAGGAAGCTGGACTCGTTTTCTGGACGGAGCACAAGGACTTCGACCGGAAATAAGCCATGCCCGACAACAGCTATGGCAGATCCGCCATGAGTTGAGCGTCGGTGATGAAGGCATTATACTGCGAGGACATCTCATTGTGGTACCTGCAAGCCTCCAACAACAGACACTCGCGATCGCCCACACGGGCCACCAGTGAACAGCCAAAACAAAGGCCCGGCTACGCAACAAAGTATGGTTCCCAGCCATGGATCGCATGGTGGATGAGATGGTGCGCTCCTGTCATGCCTGCACCATCACAGGGTCAGATCCAGCTCCGGCCCCAGTCATCACCGAAGAAGCGGCGACAACACCCTGGACTCAACTGAGCATAGACTTCGGGAGCTTCCAAGACGGCCGACACACGCTGGTAGTTGTGGACTCCTTCTCGAAATTCCCCGTTGTGGAACTGCTCTCTTCCACAGCATTCGGACCAGTCAAGAAAGCGTTGGACCACATCTTTGCCACAATGGGACTCCCAGAGGAGGTGAAATCGGACAACGGACCCCCTTTTCAAGGGCGAGAATTCCAGGCATATCTGGATGGACTGGGGATAAAGCACCGCAAAATCACACCGTTGTGGCCGCAAGCGAACGGCGAAGTGGAGAGGCTCATGCGGACTCTCAACAGGGCGCTCCGCATCGCCGTCAATGATGGCAAAGATCCGGAAGCTGCGCTGGACCAATTCCTGAGTGCTTACCGACAGACCCCGCATAGCACCACCCAATGCGCACCGGCACATGTCCTGTTCAAAAGAGCACCAAGGGGCAACATCCCTGCGTCCTCTACGTGGACCCCGGAAGAGAGAGATAGTGCCGCCATCCAGGCACGGAGAACTGTCACGAACCAGAAAGCAAGTGAAAGGAGACATGCAAAACACCCCGGGTTGCAGGAAGGAGACACCGTTGTGATACACGATCGGCACCCTGGGTGGAAATTCAGAACCCCGTTTGAACCGGAAAGATGGATCGTTGAGAAAATTCGGGGAACAATGGTGACTGCCCGTCTCGGCCAACAGACCGTCACACGCAATGTGTCCTGCTTCAAAAGAATAGAGAGACCAGACGGGGTTCCCAGGGACGTCGATGAAACCATCGAGGCCGGCTCGGGCGGTCAGGATGATGTAAGATCGGGGGACCAAAACTCAGAGCCCCTCCAGAACCATGACCAGCCACGAGAAGACAGACGACAACTTGTCAGGCCCCAAAGTGAGACACCCGGGTATACCTCTTCCGCCCGAGACGACGAGACAGCCCCGGCTGGGGCTGTTGGATCTCCTGTCCGGCACAACCACAGATATCACCTGCGGCCCAATCCCGGGCCCAGCCAAAGACTCCGAGACTTTGTGTGCACTTCCCCTTAGCTATGTGCATGAGCAGTCTAGGACATGATCTAAATTGAAGGAGGGATGTAGAGAGCCACCCGGCCTCTTGACAACATTGTAACAACACGCACACACGCACGCCTTCACCCTCGGGACGGGCACGCCCCGAGGTATATAATAAAAGCGCGGAAGACCGCTCGGGGTCTTTCCGGCATACCCTCCAGCTATCGTGTGTGTGTCCAATTACTACAGTACTTAACTGCGCGTGAGGCCCTGACCTCGCGCACTACAGTGGGGAGGGGCTTATCAGATGCAATCAGGGCCCATAACAGAGGCTGAAGTGAAGGGGCCCGCAAGCCTCCTTTTGTTGGTGAGTCCTGGCTGGTGGCAGTCGGAGCCTCGCACCAGATGCAATGGATGGCAACAAAGGCTCCCAGTTGTTATCACTGCACACATACTTAAGAGAGACAGTTTTTCACTTTCTTCAGTCCCTGTTTATAAGACATGTGTGTGCACTGAGAGAACGTCCGACATGCTGGTCTGTCCCAGTATTCACAGAAATAGTTATAATACAACTATTCTGTTGAATTTCTTTAATAGCGCTCCTGATCTCAATGCAGGTCAGAGCGCTTTACATCACACCTGCACATTCTACATTGACAAGAAATCAAATGCGTGTAACTCAATGTACAGGATGTGAAACATAAGACGGGTGTAAGAACCACGGCCCTTCATAGCTCTCTGTGCTATATTAGACGGATTACAGTTTAGGAGCTACAAGAACCATGTTGTAGGGAGGTCGCTCCCCACGCCGCGTAGCTCCACCTGACTGCGCCCTGTGCATAAACCAGCTGCTGCTGAGTTCGAGGCCCTCCTCCACCCCCAGGCTACCACCTGCGCCTCATCCCTGGTGGCCAGTGGTATGCCCTGAGATTTGTTTTTTCTGCCTGTATTGTTTTGTGCCTTTAATTTTACTGTTGTGCCTGTTGCCTTGTTTTGTTGCCTGCTTGCTGCCTTGCTGCTTCTTTGCCCTTTCCTGTGCTTCTTGCCCCCTCACCAGTCCTGTTTCCCGCCGCTGCGTCCCCTGCGGCCCCGTCCCTCCCGCTCCCATTCGTCCGTTCCCCCCACCCAGCTGCTCCTCCCTCCCACCTCTCCTTGTTATGGCGGCCGCTGTGCGGCCGTGCCGAAGGTGCACCTAAGGCAAGCCCGTCTGTGCCTGTCCACGCCTGTACCGCGCCCACGCCAGAACCCCTAGACCCCGGAGACGCCACGACGCTACTGGGCAACCCCGAAGCGCACCCAAGGACCCTTCACCTGCCGGAACAGCAACTTCACCAGAATCCGGCCAACCAAACAGCCCACCAAGGAACCCAACTACCTCAGATGCATCCTCCTCAACACCCGCTCCGCCCGCAAACATGCTGTCGAGTTCTCTGGGACCTCCTCGACTCTACCACCCCTGACGTCGCCTTCCTGACAGAGACCTGGCTGAACCCTGCCTCCACACCCGACATCGCCATTGCCATACCGGAATGATACAAGATCACGCGTAGGGACCGCACAAACGGCACAGGAGGAGGAATCCTCTGAGGGTGTTCCTGTCCACAGGAACACCCTCAGAGTATCGACCGACACCGACGACACTCTCCGCACCGCCGAACGCATGCACTTACAGATCCACACCGATCCTAACACCACCCTCAGAGGAACCCTCATCTGCAGACCCCCTGGGCATCGACCACAGTTCAGCGACTCCATCGCCGACGTCGTCAGCATGCACGCCCTCGCCTCCACGGACTACATCCTCTTTGGAGACCTGAACTTTCATCTCGAGAACAACAACACCAACTCAACCACCCTGCTCGACAACCTCGCCAACCTCGGACTCAGACAGCTCGTGACAAAACCCACCCACACCGCCGGCCACACCCTCGACCCCATCTTCACCGCAAGCCCCCACGTCTCCTTCAACCGCACCACCGAACCACACTGGACCGACCACACTGCATCCACTTCACCTTCAGGAAGCCCACCACGCACCACCGCACCCAATTGCTGCCTCGACGATGCTGGAGCAAAGTCACCAATGACCAGCTCACCACCACCTTTGCCCAGAACCCACCCGCCAGCTCCACCGACCCCGACACCGCTGCACGCAACCTCAGACAATGGATAGACGGCTGCGCCAACACCCTCGCCCCACTCAAGACTCCCTCCAACAGCCACACCAGCAAGAAAGCCACTTGGTTCACCGAAGACCTCCAGGCCTCCAAAAGAACATGCTGAAAACTGGAGAAGAACTGGGCCCGCGAACGATCACCGGACAGCTACACAGCCCTCAAGAACGCCACCCGCAGACATCACCAACTCATCAGAGCCGCCAAGAGGGCCTCATTGAAGGACCCCCTAGACAACAATGCACACAATAGCAAGGAGCTCTTTAACATCGTGAAGGAAATCTCCAACCCCAGCTCCAACAACATCCCGCCATCGCAAGACCTATGCGACTCACTGGATACCTTCTTCCACCGCAAGATCACCGACATCAATGCCAGGACCGCCCGACGACCACCGCCCCCACCACCACCACACGCACCAACCACCTACCCTCCTGGACAAGCGCCAACGAAAAGGACACCAGCGAGATCATGAAGACCATCCACTCCGGCTCACCGCTAGACCCATGCCCCCACCATATCTTCAACAAAGCCAGCACATCCATCGCACCCCATCTCAGCAAAACCATACACATCTCCTTCGAGACAGCAACCTTCCTGGAAAGCTGGAAACATGCAGAGATCAACGCCTTACTCAAGAAACTAAAGGCGGACCCCAAGAACTTCCGGCCCATCTCCCTGCTCCCATTTCCGGCTAAGGTCACAGAGAAAATCGTCAACAAACAGCTGACCCGCTACCGCGAAGACAACAACTTCCTGGACCCATCCCAGTCCGGTTTCCGCAGCAACCACAGCACCGAAACCGCCCTCATCGCCGCAACAGATGACATCAGGACCCTGCTAGACAATGGAGAAACAGCAGCCCTCATCCTCCTGGACCAGTCAGCCGCCTTCGACACGGTCTGCCACCGCACTCTACGCACATGCCTACATGACGCCGGAATCCAAGGGAAGGTCCTGGACTGGACCACATCCTTCCTCTCAGGCAGAACTCAGAGCGTCCGCCTTCCCCTCCAATGCCACCGAGATCATCGCGGCCAGACGCTGTTCAATATCTACATGGCACCCCTCGCCCACGTCGCCTGTCAACACGACCTCAACATCATCTCCTACACCGACGACACCCAGCTGATCACCAAAGACCCTCACACAGCACAACCAACCTCCACGAAGGAATGAAGGCTGTCGCCGACTGGATGAGGAACAGTCAACTGAAGCTAAACTCGGACAAAACAGAGGTCCTCATCCTTGGGTCCACCCCTTCGGCCTGGGACGACTCCTGGTGGCCGACCACACTGGGAACTGCTCCGACACTCACAGACCACGCACTCAGCCTAGGGGTCATCCTCGACTCCACCCTGACCATGACTAAGCAGGTCAACGTCGTCTCCTCCTCCTTCTTCAACACCCTCCCAATGCTACGTAGGATCATCAAGTGGATCCCCACTGAAACAAGAAGAACAGTCACCCAGGCCCTTGTCACCAGCCGTCTGGACGACGGTAACGCCCTTTACGCAGGAGCATCGGCCAAGCTCCTGAGACGGCTGCAACACATCCAGAACGCCTCGGCACATCTGATCCTCGACATGCCCAGCCGCAGCCACATCACTCCCCACCTGAGAGACTTACACTGGCTCCCTGTCAACAAGAGGATAACCTTCAAGCTCCTCATCCACGCACACAAAGCCATCCATTACACCGGCCCAGCGTACCTCAACAGATGATTCAGCTTCTACACCCCCACCCGCAAGCTCCGCTCTGCCGACCTCGCCCTCGCAGCTGTCCCCCGCATCCGAAGAACGACACTTGGATGCAGATCCTACTCCCACCTCGCCGCCAAGACCTGTAACACCCTCCCCACCAACCTACGGCAGACCCAAGACCTACTGGCCTTCAGAAGACTACTCAAGACCTGGCTCTTTAATCAGTAGTAGCACCCCCCCCTCACCCTCCCAGTGCCTTGAGACCCTCAGGGGTATGTAGTGCGCTTTACAAGTGTCCTGATTGATTGATTGATTTGTGTTAAAAGCAGCAACCCATGTATCCATTTACATAAAATAAAAATCTGTCATCTGCATGTTACATGATGTGCTTTGTAGGAGACATATTAAACCTCTGTGCTACTTTGATTCAAAAATGGGAGTAGACAAAACACAGATCTCTCCAGCAAATGCATTAACCTCCAGAGTTATCTCATCATTATTATTATTCCTTGAGATTTAACTGGCATACAATCATCTCTGCAGCAGGTGCCCTAATCCCATAAGATATTTTAAAATGCAGATTTTCCAACCAGTTAAACAGAACAGATTTACTACCACGTTTCTCCTTGTTGCCAAGTTCTTAGTGTTAGAGTTTTAAAAAAGAAATGGTTACACTGAGGCCTAGATTTTGCTTCGGGGTTGGGTTACTTTTTTGGCACAACCCCAATGAAAATCTAGATTTGTTAAATATTGTAATGCGCTCAAATGTACTCATGATAACCCACTAAACATATGTGTGAGGTCCTAAGATCTGATGTCACTCTTGTGACATCGCTTCCTGTGAGGTCATGGGTTGTGATGCCACTTCCTGTTGTTCCATTTGTGATGTCACACGCCATGATGTCACACACCATGTCACTTGCATTCTGCCTAACTTGGTTAGTCCCCCCATGCACAGTGAATTGCAGAGCGAGCAGATGGCCTTAGTGAAAGACACAATAAGCAGGGCCAGCTTTAGGGTGGAGCAACAGGTGCAGCCGTACCTGGGCTGATCTTGGGAGGAGAAGGAGGGGGGCCTGTGTTATAAATAACTTGAGCTAGAAACACTGGCTGCAGAGTTCTTTGTGAGTCTCACAGTTTTCAGGCAACAATATAAATGTCAAGATAACTCTAATGATTAATGCTCCAGATGGAGAGAGATCAGAGTTTTGTCTGATGCAGTTTTGACTCATTATAAAGTAGCTCAGAGGGCTAATGTGCCTGCTGCAAATAACGTGCACCATGCAGATCACAGAACTGTATTTTATGTTGATACTGCTTTTATCACAGGGATCCTTTTGTTACTTGCAGTTCATGGGTTAACATCCTAACATAGTACAGTGACTTATGAACTGGCATCAAAGAGCTGCATGATAACTGAATGGTGTAGAGTAGAACGTTGTTTTTCCCCGGTGCTTTATTATCCTAATGTTTCTTAAAAGAGTTTGTTTGGGTAGAAATGCATTCTTGTTAGTACAGTCAGTGCTAACCACTCTGGTACATTTATAATCCTGAGGTTCTGCTTCTCCAGTCCAACTACTCTTAGAATATACTGCAAACTAGTATGGATGGAATGATTCCTACACCTTGTAATCCTCATTCGCCTATGTAACATTCCATAAAGACTGATTTACACGTATGATTAATTAGCTGTATAATGTGTCTGATGTAAAGTGCTCTGACACCCTACACTAGAATGAGTAGCGCTATAGAACAAATGAGATGCATGTGAGAGAGGGGCTATGGAGAGATGAGGGGCACTGCTGGAGGGTAGTAGTGAGGAAATCCGTGGAGTAGGTCTGCATAGGGGGCACAAAAATCATTGTTGCACCGTGCGCCGCCAGCGTGAAAGGCGGCCCTGGCAATAAGGATTCATGAAACGTAGGGAAGTCTTTGCCCCTCTGCGTGTACATGTTAAACTAATGATGGGGCCATGTAATCGTAGCACACCCCAACCTATCGGTAAAAAGAGGGCTCAAGGCAGTCAGAGTATCTCCACCAGTGGTCCAGCTCAGACTTGGCACGAATGGCCAGATTCACATACATTACACGCAATGCAAGGCTGCAAGGTAACTTGTGTTGTGTTGCATAAAAGGGAGAGAGCAGAAATGTGCTATATTTACAAATATATGGAGGGTTTCTGCTGTGTCCTTGCACTAGTTCACTGTGTGCTGCATAACGCCAATGCTGGCACGTGCTTGTGTTACGGGCAGGGTTGTTTTTGTGCTGAAAGGGTTGATTTGTGCTGGAAGGGGCAGCAGTTCTCAGTGGTATATTCCTCATTCTATGTGTGCTGCAGAACACAACACACATCAAAAGAGGAAGTGATGAGGAGAAACAAAGATACCCGGCCAGGGTTAAAAACGTGAAGGATGGTGGTGAAAAGAGAAATTTAGGATCACTTCACCCCTTCTTACTGCAAAAGTGTTAACATGTTTCTGCCGATTAGACTGCGCCCTCAGTGTTGGGTCACTCCGGCATTTAACAAGACCATCAGGATCCCAATCAACATACCCTCCAGTCCTATTTAGGATTTTACTGGGTAATTCCCTTATAGCAAAGGGTTTTGTAACTCACACTCTCGAGTAATCTATGGAAAGAGGAGTCACTCCATCAATACCTCTCGCTAGAATAATCATCACAAGAGCATGCAAAACCCTTTCCGTTAGTGCACATATTTTACCTCACACACCACATGACTATCACACTGGGATCATTATAGTCCTTTAATCAAACCTCCGCTCTCTCTGGTTGGAAGGATTGGCACGTTTAGTTCATGTATACATTAAAAATCCAACCACCGGTACAAGACCGCCTTATACATTCAACATATGCCCGTCCAATACTTAGTGCTAATATAATCACAAGGCCCCTGTCACTCACCGAGTTCCATCATTAAGTAGATTTGACCTGGCAAGGGAATAGGAGCGGTTCGCTGTAGTCACACACATATCAAGAAAAATACATAAAGTTAGTGGTTAACGGTTACTCATCTATATTTTATTTATTTATTTATTTTATTTTATTTAAGGTTTTGTAAAGTGCGTAGTAACCCCTAAGCATCCCAGCGCTAAGATCAAGACAGTCAGGAGGATGACGTAAGGGAGGAGATCAGGGGAATAGGTGAGTTTTCAGAAGTTTTCTGAACCGGAGGTAATCTGCTTCCATCCCAAGATTACGGGGGAGGGCGTTCCACAGGCGGGCCGCGTTCACAGAAAAACGCCGTCCGCCAGTGCGTGCCCTCTTCACTCTGAAAGTAGTGATAAGGTGTTCGTGGTCAGAGCGAAGGGATCTTGTGGCTTTGTAGGACCTGATGAATTTCTTGAGGATGGGGGGACCTTTATCCTGCAGGAGTTTGTGGGACAGGCAGAGAGCCTTGAATTTGACTCGCTCTCTCACTGGGAGCCAGTGAAGATACTTCAGAGCTGGTTTGGCCGATGATCTGGCCGGAGTGTTGGTAAGGATCCGGGCCGCGGCGTTCTGGATCCTTTGCAATTTGTTGAGGGTTGCTTCGGGGGCACCCAGATAGATGGCATTGCTATAATCCAGCCTTGAAAGGATGAGGCCTTGGATGAGCAATTTCTGGGAGACGGGAGGGAGCAGGGGCAGAATTTTCCTGATAGATTTAAGGAGCCCGAAGCAAATCCCAGCGATTTTTTTGGCTTGGGTCTTAAAGGACAGGTCTTTTTCTATCCAGATTCCCAGGCTTTTGATCTCGGTTTTGGGGACTGGAGGTTCACCCAGACAGGGGGGCCAGATGTTAGGGGGAAGGGAGGTCCCCTTTTGGCCAAGGAGTAGGATATCTGTCTTTGATCCGTTGAGTTTCAACGACGAACAGTTCATCCATCCCTGAATTTCTGATAGACAGCTATGGAGGTTAGATGGTTCCTGGTTGGGATGTGACAGAGACACCACTAATTGCGTGTCATCCGCGTAGCTGATGATTTTCACTCCGAACGGGATGACCACCTCCTCCAGTGGGGACATGTAGACATTAAATAATGTCGGGCTTAATGACGAGCCCTGGGGTACTCCACACTAGAGGGGGGTTGCGGGGGAGCGGGTGTCGTTCTCCCATACCTGGAAGGAGCGATGGTCTAGGAATGATGCGAACCATGCCAGGGCAGTGCAATCCACACCGATGTTTTTGAGTCGCTGGATTAAGACCTGGTGGTTAACAGTGTCGAAGGCCGCACTGATGTCCAGGAGGATCACTGCCACTGATCCTCCTGCGTCCAGGATGATTCTGGCCTCCTCCACTGCCGCAAGCAGGGCGATGTCTGTGCCCTGACCTGGGCGGAATCCGGTTTGCGAGTTTCTGAGCAAGTTGTTGGACCCTAGAAACTGCGAAAGCTTTTTGTTGACTAGCTTTTCAGTGATTTTACTGATTCCAGGGAGGAGGGAGATTGGCCTATAGTTGGCCATGTCCAGGGGATCAAGTGAAGGTTTTTTTAAGAAGCGCCTTTACAACGGCCGCTTTCCAGCTGGGGGGGCTATTCCCTGGAGCAATGATGAATTGATAAGGTCCGTTAGAGGAGGGGCGGTCGTAGGGGCCACTTTTTTTAGAATGCGTAGGGGCACCGGGTCACTAGGGGAGCCGCTTTTGATTGTAGCTAGCATCGTTAGGACCTCTTCGATAGTTACCGGGCCAAGAGAATTTAGGTGGGTGGTGGCTGGGTCCGAATTAGTGCAGCCCTCATTGATGAGACTGGGGTCGACAGGAGGTAGGGAGTCGAGAATTTTTTGAATTTTCTCATCAAAAAATTTGGCCAGGTTGAGGCATTTCTCTTCAGAGGTTTGCGGGTCTGGAAGTTTCTCTAGTCGCGGCTCTGGGACTTTAAGTAATTCTTTTAAAATGATAAAGGTTTCCCTGGCGGAGCAGGAGGAGTTTGTTATCCTTTCATCAAAGAAAGTGCTTTTGGTATTGCGAAGGGCGAGTTTGTAGTTTTTTAAGGAGGTACGAAAAGCGGCTTTTTTACCTATGGATTTATCCCTTCTCCATAAGCGCTCTGTTCTTTTGCACTCCTTACGTAAAAGGTTAAGATCAGGAGTGTACCAGGGAGCCGGGTTCACTCTTTTGACTCGTTTTAAGCTGGTGGTTTTAGGGAGGAGATCGTCCAGTGAGTGAGTGAGCCAGGTGTTGAACTGACTGTCCGCAGTGACTGGGTCGGAGGCCGGAGGGGGAGGAGTGACCCTGAGTGTAGTGGCCCATTCTTCTGGCGAAAGTTTGTGCCAACGCCGATCGGTGACCCGGGTTTTCGACGGAAGGGTAGGTGGGACAGAGAAATGCCAATAAATGGGTATAAGGAAATGGTCTGTCCAGGGTAGGGGAAAAGGAGTGTGGGTTTTGAGGTCAGGGATGTTGGTGAAAATGGGGTCCAGGAGGTGTCCTTTTTCATGGGTGGGCTCTGAGTTCACTAGTCGGATGCCATAGGACGTGAGGTCAAGGAGAAAATCGGAGGCAATTATATCCTTGGGGTCTAGTAGGTGGAGGTTCAAGTCCCCCAGGATTAGAAAGTTGGGAGTAGTGGTTGCCATCTCGGTGACTGTGTCGGCAAGAGCGCTAGGGAATTTGGCTGGGGCTCCCGGCGGGCGGTATATCAGTAGACCAGAGAGGGAGGTTGCAGGGGATATCTGTAAGGCAAAGTGGCAACTTTCGCAGTTATCTATATTAGCGTCGTCGGTTCTGCAGGAGAATTGCTCTCTGTAGATTATTGCCAGGCCACCTCCTCTGCCGAGGTGTCTATTCTGAGAGTGTATTTGGTAGCCAGGTGGTAGAGCGTTGACAATGTCAGAGTCAGAGCAGGGGGTGAGCCACGTTTCCGTGAGGAACAGAATGTCGATGGCATGGTCATGTATCAGGAGGTTGATTTCGTGGGAGTGCTTAGGAAGGGACCTGCAGTTAAGAAGGCCGAGCTGGAGGCCCTGGCATTCAGCGACGGTAGGCGCCGGATTGCCGAGGTCACAGTTGATAAAGGGTTTTTCTCCTGAATAGGTGTAATTACACTTAGAGTTTTTCGATGGGTTAAGTGCAAGGAGCCCGTCTCTGGGGTAGGTAAGACGACCAGCAGGAGAATTGGGCATAGTGACTGGGCCTGAGGCCGGCTGGGCCCGGACGGGCCCAGACGGGCTTGCCTTAGGCGCGCCCGCTGCGCCCGTCCGCTGCGCGAAAGTGGTAAGCACATCACTTATAGGCGGTGTTTAGGGGTGTGGCCTAGTGTGAGTGGGCGTGGCCTGAGGTCAGGCTGAGTAATGGCGGCAAATGTAAATAATCGTTCACCCGCGGCAGCGTTTACCTCGGCTGCACGGGGTCAGAGGATGCAGAGAGATGCCCAGGGGAGCACAAGACGAGGTAGGATTAGGTATTTTAAAAATAGCAATTTGCACAAAGTTAAAACAGCAGCGTTCTGTTACACACAAACACACAAAAGCTCCCGGCTGTGCCTCAGGAGTGTCGCAATCTACTGGCGGGCTTGTATTCAGTCCGTTTAAGTAAGCACAGGGGGCGTGGCCTAGTGCGAGTAGGCTTGGCCTGGGGTCAGGCTGAGTAATGGCGGCAAATGTAAATAATCGTTCACCCGCGGCAGCGTTTACCTCGGCTGCGCGGGGTCAGAGGATGCAGAGAGATGCCCAGGGGAGCACAAGACGAGGTAGGATTAGGTATTTTAAAAATAGCAATTTGCACAAAGTTAAAACAGCAGCGTCCTGTTACACACAAACACACAAAAGCTCCCGGCTGTGCCTCAGGAGTGTCGCAATCTACTGGCGGGCTTGTATTCAGTCCGTTTAAGTAAGCAAAGGGGGCGTGGCCTAGTGCGAGTGGGCGTGGCCTGAGGTCAGGCTGAGTAATGGCGGCAAATGTAAATAATCGTTCACCCGCGGCAGCGTTTACCTCGGCTGCGCGGGGTCAGAGGATGCAGAGAGATGCCCAGGGGAGCACAAGACGAGGTAGGATTAGGTATTTTAAAAATAGCAATTTGCACAAAGTTAAAACAGCAGCGTTCTGTTACACACAAACACACAAAAGCTCCCGGCTGTGCCTCAGGAGTGTCGCAATCTACTGGCGGGCTTGTATTCAGTCCGTTTAAGTAAGCAAAGGGGGCGTGGCCAAGTGCGAGTGGGCGTGGCCTGAGGCCACGCCTATATTTAAGGAGTCATGACTTTAAGGAGTTATGTATCTTGGACAGGCATATGTTGAATGTATGAGGTGGTCTTGTACCGGTGGTTTTGTTTTTTGTCCTTCAAATGTGGTAAGAAATGAACAAGTGAAGATAGATCTATATACATTTGTAAGAAGACTAAAACTGAAGAAACATTTTGCCACACAACAAATAAGATCAGAAGAAGTACATAGACCATTGCCATATAATACAATATCAATACAGGATTCCATAGATACCGCTTTATTACTGTCACTTGACCCTGAAGAAGGTATACCTATTGATGAGAAGACCTTCTTACACCAAATGGGCATAGATTTTGGACACACGAGTGATAGTGGATTAAAACAAATATCAAAATGGACCCCGAACCTTCCGTCAGATAATTGTTTTGATGTGTTCTACAAAAATGTATGTGATGACCTAGACAGTATACCTGCCAATAAAATTAGAAATAGACACCGTGGCATGGACAATCTAACAGAACAAGAGAGGAGTTCACTTGCACAGTTAAAATCTGAAGAGTCCCTGATTATTAGGGAGGCAGACAAAGGAAGCTGCATTGTTGTAATGAATAGGTCAGACTACAATCATGAAATATACACACAGTTGGCGAACACAACATGTTATGCAGCCTTGGATGCCAATTCAATATTTAATATTACAAACTCTATAAATGAAGAACTTAAACATTGGCATGATCAAGGCTTATTGTCAGTGGATGAATATACATTTCTTAAGGTTGTTAAACCTAGGTATCCATGCCTATATACCGTCCCGAAGATTCATAAACCAGCTCCATTTCCACCTGGCCGTCCAATAGTGTCAGGGATTGGAGGCCCTACAGAACACCTGTCACAGTTTGTAGATACCTTTTTGCAACCCATAGTACCATCAATACCATTGTATGTTCATGATACGAAGCACATATTAAATATGATGAGTGACATAGTGTGGAATGAGGAGATGACCTTAGTTACGTTAGATGTATACAGAAATATAACACACTAATTTGGTATGACTGGCATTAAATACTTTTTACAGAAGAGACCTGCTGAACTACTCCTTCATTCAGAAATGATAATAAGAATTATTGAAATTATTCTACTGAATAATGTTTTCCTGTTTGAGGGTAGGTGGTACCAACACACAAGTGGTACAGCCATGGGATCCAGTTTCGCTCCTTCTTACGGCAACCTTTTCATGGGTTGGTTTGAGAAGGAGTGGATCTGGGGAAAGTCAGGAAGTCAGTGGGTACAAAATATATATTTTTTGGGCAGGTTTATAGATGATATTCTTTTAATATGGACTGGGACAAATTAGCAATTATATGAATTTAAGCAACATCCAGAAGACAATCCATACAACATGTCATTCACCATGCATCACAGTTAACAGACAATGGTTTATTTAGATGTAGAACTATATATATAGGATCATCATTTGAATAGTAGGATATACAGAAAAGAAACATTGTGCAACTCAGTGCTACATGCCACGCGTGCCCACCCTCACCATCAGATTACAGCCATCCAATATGGAGAGATAGTGAGGGCAAGACGCAATTGTAGTAATGATGATTACTTTAAGACCAACATAGAGGACATTAAGAAGAGATTCAAAATAGAGGATATGATGTAAAGCCGATTAGCAAGGCTGCTACTAAAGCAATGAAACTGAAAAGAGAAGCTACGCTTCTAGACAACTTAAGAAAGAATACAGGACAAAAAGAGGTAATCAATCCAATTATGTCCTTTGGTAGCAACACAGGAGACATTAGTAGGATTCTAAAAATACAATGGTATCCACTTAAAGGAGATAAACACATTGCAGAGCTCATCCCAAAAAATCTGAGCTTTACTTTCCGTAAAGGGTTGACTATGAAAAGTATAATAAGTCCGAGCTATCCTGCCAGTACTGAGAGACAAGATTGGTTAACACAAAGAAACAAAGGTTCTTACAAATGTGGTAACTGCTCGATATCAGAATATGCTTGACTGCGAAAGAATTTTCTTATACGATTCCTAATTACAACAAATATTACCTGTTACACCAAATTTGTGGTATATGTTTTAATATGCAAATGTGATCGCATTTATGTGGGTAGCACCATCAGAATGCTCAAGGATAGGATCCAAGAACACTTCAGGGTGATAAAACAGGGTGACCCAAGATATCCCTTTGCAGCACACATAATGACCTGCGAAAAACAGGATCGCCACAGGACATTTTACTTTCATGGAATTGAAATGGTGCCACCATCAGCCAGGGGTGGAAATAGAGAATTAAGATTATGACGACAAGAGCGATATGGATAATGTGTCTTAGATCGGTAGATGATGGTCTTAACATTGATCGAGAGTTACACTACTTTCTAGGAGAATAATATAGTGAACATTCTATTTAGAATATTAAGACCAATGATTACGCTCACTATTTACAGTACCTAGTAAGAAAATGTTAGCCAATTAAAGTCATGTACAATGTATGTTTATGTACATGCACTTGAATTTTGAGAACTAGTATACAATACTCTACCTTTGTGACTCTCAATTATGTCAAATGGTGATTAATAGTTTATATGAAGATATGTCTGTATAATATTCAACAATGACATGAATCAAACTACCATAGAATCTCCAGATAAGATGAGAATATGAAGTTATTGGAATGTAAACATATGCAATTTGGAGACAGATTCTATTGATAGCCTTTTACCACATAATGCATTGGAAAATGTACTGGATGTAACATTGCCACTGTTTACGTAAACAATGATTATATTCTGAAGGACAATATGTTAAAACAATAGAATGTTCCCCTGTGTATAAAGACGTGCTTTCGTCTGCAAACATATACTTTCTCCACTCTGTTCGTTTGCTATGGCTAAGGGGCTCAAACGGACCCCTTGTTTTGGCCTTTTTATTAATAATTCAACACCAACAATAACATACTAACTCTTTTGCTATATTACTAATTTAATGGTTTTCCCTTCTATATATGTAGAATAACATCATCTTAATTTTAATGGGACCTTTGTACTAACTGCAATGCAATTATTGGATGACAATATATCTTTCTAAGTGCAGACACGTATCCTGACATAATGATTTGCCGTTACTGCTAAGGAAACAAAAATTCGATTTTTTAAAGGATAGTTCGTTCTTCCAGGAAATAACTACCCACTATAATATTACCCCTAACTTAACATATAACTCATAATGATATTCCCCATAACATCAACTGTTAAAAAAGAAAATACGAATGGCAACGTATTTTATTAAGTAATAACAATACAATGTAAGCAAAAACACACTACAAGATGGCCGCCAAGTATCTTCCCTTCCAGTCGGGGAAGTTCTGGTTGATAAACCTGTAAATGCCAGTGTTAAGATGGCGCGGATGCACAACGCCAAAAACGCCAGATATACGGGATTACTTGACCGTGAGGTAAGCGAGGCTCTAAGCCCCTTAATAATTTTAAGGAGATTGGAAATCTAAACACGATTATACTTTCAGTCATGCGACTTTTTCATTAATAATATATTATTCTGCAAAAGTATGATAGTTGCTACATTTGCACTGCTAATGCTGATACATGGAAGCGGAGATGTGACATGCAATGCGATCATACCCGCTTCGAATATATAATGTTTAACACGGAACGAGTGGCCCTGCATTGTAAAACAATCTGACTATTCAGATGCCCGTATAACGGGTCATGCAATGATTTATATACTGCACGTCGGGACATTGTCTCTTACTCGGTTTTGATATAAAGCTGGTGCTATCTTCGCTGTCTTCGCCATTCCTGGACACGTGTTTCGGGGTATCACCCCTCGTCAGCAGGGATAGGCCGTGTACTGGGGTTGCCGATGGCTGCCATTATCTGCCAGGTATAGTACCACTCAGGCGCGCAGGTGCGGGATCCCAGGCTCGTCAGCCCACTGCTCACGGGAGCTTTAAAGTTACAAATGGGGGTGGGGTCGCACACTACTCACACACCGGCGGTGTCGCCCCTAAGGACTCTGGTCAATGTAGTAAAGTGTTTGCGATGCATCATCTTTCGATCTTCTGCTATCTTCGCTGTCTTCGCCGTCCCTGGACACGTGTTTCGGGGTATCACCCCTCGTCAGCAGGGATAGGCCGTGTACTGGGGTTGCCGATGGCTGCCAATATCTGCCAGGTATAGTACCACTCAGGCGCGCAGGTGCGGGATCCCAGGCTCGTCAGCCCACTGCTCACGGGAGCTTTAAAGTTAAAAATGGGGGTGGGGTCGCACACTACTCACACACCGGCGGTGTCGCCCCTAAGGACTCTGGTCAATGTAGTAAAGTGTTCGCGATGCATCATCTTTCGATCTTCTGCTATCTTCGCTGTCTTCGCCATCCCTGGACACGTGTTTCGGGGTATCACCCCTCGTCAGCAGGGATAGGCCGTGTACTGGGGTTGCCGATGGCTGCCAATATCTGCCAGGTATAGTACCACTCAGGCACGCAGGTGCGGGATCCCAGGCACGTCAGCCCACTGCTCACGGGAGCTTTAAAGTTACAAATGGGGGTGGGGTCGCACACTACTCACACACTGGCGGTGTAGCCCCTAAGGACTCTGGTCAATGTAGTAAAGTGTTCGCGATGCATCATCTTTCGATCTTCTGCTATTTTCGCTGTCTTCGCCATCCCTGGACACGTGTTTTGGGGTATCACCCCTCGTCAGCAGGGATAGGCCGTGTACTGGGGTTGCCGATGGCTGCCAATATCTGCCAGGTATAGTACCACTCAGGCGCGCAGGTGCGGGATCCCAGGCTCGTCAGCCCACTGCTCACGGGAGCTTTAAAGTTACAAATGGGGGTGGGGTCGCACACTACTCACACACCGGCGGTGTCGCCCCTAAGGACTCTGGTCAATGTAGTAAAGTGTTCGCGATGCATCATCTTTCGATCTTCTGCTATCTTCGCTGTCTTCGCCATCCCTGGACACGTGTTTTGGGGTATCACCCCTCGTCAGCAGGGATAGGCCGTGTACTGGGGTTGCCGATGGCTGCCAATATCTGCCAGGTATAGTACCACTCAGGCGCGCAGGTGGGGGATCCCAGGCTCGTCAGCCCACTGCTCACGGGAGCTTTAAAGTTACAAATGGGGGTGGGGTCGCACACTACTCACACACCGGCGGTGTCGCCCCTAAGGACTCTGGTCAATGTAGTAAAGTGTTCGCGATGCATCATCTTTCGATCTTCTGCTATCTTCGCTGTCTTCGCCATCCCTGGACACGTGTTTCGGGGTATCACCCCTCGTCAGCAGGGATAGGCCGTGTACTGGGGTTGCCGATGGCTGCCAATATCTGCCAGGTATAGTACCACTCAGGCGCGCAGGTGCGGGATCCCAGGCTCGTCAGCCCACTGCTCACGGGAGCTTTAAAGTTACAAATGGGTGTGGGGTCGCACACTACTCACACACCGGCGGTGTCGCCCCTAAGGACTCTGGTCAATGTAGTAAAGTGTTCGCGATGCATCATCTTTCGATCTTCTGCTATCTTCGCTGTCCATTGCCATCCCTGGACACGTGTTTCGGGGTATCACCACTCGTCAGCAGGGATAGGCCGTGTACTGGGGTTGCCGATGGCTGCCAATATCTGCCAGGTATAGTACCACTCAGGCGCGCAGGTGCGGGATCCCAGGCTTGTCAGCCCACTGCACACGGGAGCTTTAAAGTTACAAATGGGGGTGGGGTCGCACACTACTCACACACCGGCGGTGTCGCCCCTAAGGACTCTGGTCAATGTAGTAAAGTGTTCGCGATGCATCATCTTTCGATCTTCTGCTATCTTCGCTGTCTTCGACATCCCTGGACACGTGTTTCGGGGTATCACCCCTCGTCAGCAGGGATAGGCCGTGTACTGGGGTTGCCGATGGCTGCCAATATCTGCCAGGTATAGTACCACTCAGAAGATAGCAGAGAATCGAAAGAAGATGCATCGCAGTACATGAACTACACTTACCACAGTCCTTAGGGGCGATCCCGCTGGTGTGTGAGTAGTGTGCGACCCCACCCCCAATTGTAATGTTAAAGCTCCCTGGAGCAGTTGGCTGACGAGCCTGGGAACCCGCACCTGTGCGCCTGAGTGGTACTAAACCTGGCAATATTTGGCAGCCACCGGCAACCCCAGAACATGGCCTAATCCCTGCTGATGAGGGGTAAATACCCCGAAACACGTGTCCAAGGATGGCGAAGATAGGAAGATAGCAGAGAATCGAAAGAAGATGCATCGCAGTACATGAACTACACTTACCACAGTCCTTAGGGGCGATCCCGCTGGTGTGTGAGTAGTGTGCGACCCCACCCCCAAGCATAATCCATGGTGTTGTTAAATAAGTTAAGAAACTTATGAAATGGTCCATGGTGCTGTTGAATAAAAGAAGAAACCCATGTAATCAATTTGGAGAAATCAAATGAGATTATATGTCTGAATAAAAAGACATTGGACATTGATTACTGTACTATACAAAATTGTGTATAATTTTGAGTGCTTGGAGCTGTGTAAATAATTATTATAGCGTTGCGTTTGTATTTTTACTGGTCAGAGTCTAGATAGTGTAACTTTGTATCCTCTAACTCCCAGAGTTTCCTCCACCCCAATTTGAAGGTGCTGGAAACCAATGACCAGGCCCACACATTTGTAAAGGGTATTCTGGACGCCCTGCTGTGCGTGCCTGCACTACCCGGCTGAATGGGGGTGAATTCACAAAGCCTTCTCTTGGCTCCTTGCAGAATTCAAGGCAGGAGGGCAGTGCAGAATATATCAAGACTGCAAGGGGCCCTAATGCAAGCAGGGGAACTGCCCCACCCTCATAGGTAGGTGTATGCACAAGGAGATTAAGCAATTTGCTCAAAATTACAGGATGTTGATACAATGGCTACACTCAAATATGCAGGCTGGCTCAGTGAAGTAATCACTTATTGCTTAAATATGCAATGATTTGAACTCCACACCCCTGCCCCAGGGGATCAGGGGCGTCTATGACCTCGTGTAAAAAGAAGAGGGAGGGGACAGTGGCATCTCTGACCTCCTGAAAACAGCAGAGGGAGGGGGCGACAGGGACGTCTCTGACCTCCAGTAAACAGAAGAGAGAGGGGTGTCTCTGATGACCTCCTGTGAACAGAAGAAGGAGGGGGCAGGGGCGACTCTGACCTCCTGTAAACAGGAGAGGAAGGGGGCTGTGGCGTCTCTGACCTCCTGTAAACAGAAGAGGGAAGGGGCAGGTGCGTCTTTGACCTCCTGTGAACAGAATAGGGAGGGGGTGGGGGTGTCTCTGATCTCCTGTAAACAGAAGAGGGTGGGGTCCAGGGGCATCTCTGACCTCCTGTAACCAGAAGAGGGAGAGGGCAGGGGTGTCTCTGGCCTCTTGTAAACAGAAGAGGGAGGGGGCATTGGTGCCTCTGACCTCCTGTAAACAGAAGACGGAAGGGGCAGTGGTGTCACTGACCTCCTGTGAACAGAACAGGAGGGGGCAGGGGCAGCTCTGACCTCCTGTAAACAGAAGAGGGAGGAGGCAGTGGCGTCTCTGACCTCCTGTGAACAGAAGAGGGAGGGGGCAAGGGTGTCTCTGACCGCCTGTAAACAGAAGAGGGAGGGAGCAGGGGCGTCTCTGACCTCCTGTAAACAGAAGAGGGAGGGGCAGGAACATCTCTGACCTCCTGTAAACAGAAGAGGGAGGAGGCAGGGGCATCTCTGAACTCTTGTGAACAGAATAGGGAGAGGGCTGGGACGTTTCTGACCTTCTGTCAACAGAAGAGGGAGGGGGCAGGGGCATCTCTGACCTCCTGTAAACAGAAGAGGGATGGGGCAGGGATATCGCTGACCTCCTGTAAACAAAAGGCGGAGAGGGCAGGGGCACCTCTGACCTCCTGTAAACAGAAGAGGAGGGGGCCAGGGGGTATGTGTTCCAAGGATTTGTCCCACAACCCCAGAAATAAAATAGCAACACTGCGGGCTGAAACAATGCTGAACTGGCATTTTTTTTATCAGTGCACACATTAACTTTCTGAAATGCTGATAAGTAAGCTAAATAGGAAATAGTTAAAGGCGATTCTGTTCATAGTACATATGGCGTATTATTGTGTCATATATTCCTTATCACTGGACTTTAACACAGTAAATGTTAGCATCTCGTGTCTATACCTTGCCCAGTGGACTGAAAGCTGCCCGATCTTCTTAAAAACACAATCATTTCTTCTATATTTATCGAAATCTCCTCCCTCACCCCAAATACCTCTCCCACTCTCTCTCTCTCTCTCTCTCTCTCTCTCTCTCTCGCACCACTCTCGGTCTCACGCAATAATCTAGCATTTCTCACAATAGTTCACTTCAGGTCTTTCACCACGGTTTCTTTACCATAACTTTTTAAAAAACCCAAACTGCAAACACACACTCTCCTCCTCTTCTTTCGGTTTCTTCTGCATACACAAATGCAGCCTCTTTACACATCTGTAACCCTTTCTCCCCTTCTTTCTCTCTTTCTCACATGCTATTTCTAGTACTCTCTCTAGACTTCATTGACCACTTCATAGACAAACTATCTATTCCTCTCAATCTTACTCTCTATATATTTTATGGAACTCTCACCACTAACAATTCACCATATCACATAAATCTACTCCATAAATACTCTACACCATACAATTCAACACCACACAATTCCACAACTAACAATTCCAATTCAAACCACAACATTCCACTAAAAACAACACACATCCACTACACTACAAACAAAACAAAAAAAAACAAAAAACAATAAAATTTACAGCAACAATAGCTTTAACTTTCACAAATGAGAAACCATTTGCACGGCAAATGCTTGTTTTTAATATCATTATTTTGTAGCACCTAATGTCGGGAGGCAGAGGGCTTCACATCACACACAGACATTATACATTTCAATAAATCATACAAGTTTGTAAATTAATGTACAGGACATTACATCAGACAATGTGGATTTTAAGGCATAGAACCACACATTGTCTTTATTGGTATGGATTATATGTTAATCATGAATGGCTGGGAGAACAACAAAGTCAGCATTTAAAACCCCTATCTATCTATATCAAATTTAAAATGTGTCATCTGTATGTTCCATGATGTGCTTTGCAGGAGACACATTAACCCTCTTTGCTACTTTGAGAGCCAAATAGTGACTAGCCAAAACACAGATTTATTTCCCAACTGCATTGACCATCGGAGTTGTCTCACCATCATTATTTTTCCCGGCGATTTACCGGGCTCACAAAGCTCTCTGCACAGGTGCTTTAACCTCATAGATATATTAAAATGCTGCCTTTACAAACAGTTAAGCCACAACAGATTTCCTGTCACATATCTCTGTTTTTCCATTTAATTGTGGCAGAGATTTTAAAAAATAAGACTGCATTTCATGACTCCACTCCTTGTGACTCCACCCTCTTACTGTTGCCTCTGCTTGACCCCTATTTCTGAATTTGAATTTATTACATTTGCATAGTTACTTAAAACCATTGCAGTACAAATTTAAGATAAGACAATAAAAGCATAATGAGATAATAATTACACTTATACAGAATTCATGTATCATTAAAAGCTTAAAAAAGGTAAATTACTATGAAATAAAAAATGCTTTGTTCTTCATACACATAGCTCTCAATATAAATTGTGCATTCTGCCCAGCTTCATTACTCTGTCTGGGAAGTGCTTTTACCAGTAGGGGACGTTATTGAGAGTCCAGTCCAAGTGCTTATATGGAAGCTTCCCAAGTCGACCTTATTGGAGGCAGTCTCATGTCATAGTTAAAAGAATTCACACAGTAGACCCGGCTACCGCTTAGCCTGGGTGGAATTTAGGTGTTCGATGGCATTTTTTTTCTCGGCTGCATCTAGGACTCTCACTAGTCTACAGTTTAATTGAGGTGTTGCTGGGTCAAAGCATGCCAAAACTGCTTGTCTCCTTGAGCGAATACTCCTTTGATTTAGGGGACTCTTAGCAGCTGTCTCATTTCCTGCATCAGCTCCTTGCAGGAGCATGATAAATGGATAATGTCGCCCTGGCCATTTTTGCACAGACTACAAGATGCTCGAGATGGCTCCCTCTTCCATTGTGGTAGGTTCTGAGTGCACGGGATCTAGCCAAGGCGAAGTTTTAAGAATTTGAATTACTGTGATTTCGGGTAGCCCAAATTGAAGTATTTTTGAGGAGCTAGGACTGTGTAATTGTTCACAGTAATCCAGGCGTGCAATCTTGCTGAAAAGGCTGCTTTGTCCTGCACCAGCGCCAATTTTTTCAAGGATTTCCACACTAATTTCTAAAAGTTAAATGGCGGGTCTGCATGTTCCAAAGGGCCAAGAGTCCAGTGCATGCTAAAACCTCCTGAAAATAACTTGTTGCAGGAGAATCCTTCCTCTGCTGAAGAGCGTGTCATTGAAGCTGATTTAAAGTTTTGGGGGCCGATAGTCTGATTTTGTTCCAGCAGTTGATATATGCGCCATATCTGGCCCATGATTGCTTCGGTAGGCCGAATTCCAGCCTAATTTGCACCGGGGAAGTATAGTTTGTAAGGTTAAACGTGGTTCTGTACATTTTTACTAAAGTTATGTCCAACAGTTTAGCGTCTCTCCCTCTTAATTCTTCACTACCATAAGTAATAGTGTGTAGGATTTGGCCTGTGCTACTCTCAGTAGGGGACTCAATGGTGGGCCCAGTAGTTTAGATGTTAAGCTTTTCATGGTTAATGCTAGTACCAACCCCTTTATTTTAATCTCCTCTAGGTGTGGAGCAAATGTTCCTTCTTTATCAATGTAAACACCTAGGTACTGATAGACTCCCGCTGAGTCTATTCCTGTACCGCCCAGCTACCAGCTTCTCATTGCCTTCCTTTTGTTGTTAACTGACATAGTTCTAGTTTTCTTTAAGTTAATTGACAGCTTGTTTGCTTCAGCGTAATCCTGCATGCTGTTTAGAAGATGTTGCAAGCCAAATACTGTGTGGCTGAGCAAGATTACATCGTCAGCGTAAAGGAGATTGGACAGCTTTGTGCCCCCCAACCTGGGTGCGTGAGAATTGCTGGTATTGAGTATTTGTGGTAGGTCTGCCATGAATGAATTGAATAACATCGGTGCCAGCACGCAGCCCTGTTTGAGGCCCTTCGTTGTTTTTACTTTCCTTGTCAAATGCGTCCCTGTACCAATTTTGATCTGTACCCAGGTATCGATATGTAGAAGCATTATCATTTTTAAAAGAGCATTTGGGATATCCCAGGTTGCCAGCTTCGCCCACAGTCTCGATCTGTCTACATTGTCGAAAGCAGCACTAAAATCGATAAAAAGTGCCACTGCATTTTCTTTGAAATTGTGGAGTCTATAAGCAGGGATAATGTCAAGATGTTTGTTGTTGTACCTGTTTTCTTACAAAAGCCTGTCTGATTTAGTGGAATTATATAATTTCTGTCCGCCTAGGCTGTACGCTCTTCCAACAATGTGCCCGCAAAGTATTTGGCCTCATTATCGATCAGTGCCACCAACCGATTATTGCCCGGTGAAGCCTTGTCCCACTTTTGAGGATAGGAATGATCGTAGTGCCTTTTTATGAATCAGGGATGATGCCCTGTTGTCTCACTTCCAGGAATATTAGATGAAGTAATCTTGCCCACTCTGACGCCCTCTGTTTAAACGGAGTGGGTGGAATTACATTCGGGCCTGGTACCCATTCCTTTCTTCCCTTTGTGATCTGCTGTTTAATTAGCAGATGCGCAACTTCATCTGACATTTCCTCCAGCAGTTGATTTGCGTGTAAGGATTTATATGAGACTCTATTGTTTATAAGATTAGCCGCATCGCGATCAGTTGGAGCTACCCTGCTCTGGTCCAGATGAAGGGAGCCCTCTGTAAAGTGGTTGAAGTGGGTGTACAGATAATTGGAAAAGAATTGAATGGGCAATGCACAGCGTTGTTGAAAAAGAACAGTTTTTTTAGAAATATTTTCAATGGTTCTTTTTTTAGAGGTGCTCCTACTGGTGGAGTAACCGTCCGTTTGCGCCAAGTGTATGATTCTCAATAGTGTGTGCACACAGCCTGTGTGCACATCCCAGTATGTAGGCACTCCCTCTGGTTCATCAAATATGAATAGACTCCTCTTGGTTTCAATTTTTTTTTTATTTTGATTATATTTAGCCTTTCATGAATGTAGATTCATTTCATCAAATTCAATTGGCTTTTCCATGATTTAAATCAAATCAATGTCGCTCCAATGCATTTCGGGCCAAGTGCCCTTTCTCAAGGAGCTCTGAAAACAAGAACGATCATCATTTGCGTTAAAGATCATCATAATATGACAACTAGTATGTTCAATTCAGTAATCAAAACAACCTGTTCCAAGTGACAGTGAATACATGAAGGCAAGTAGTGCACGTGTAGTGTGGAGGGTTGATACCAGAAGAACAGAAGAAGGAAGGTAACAAGGTGCAGGTATTTTGAAAGGGAGCACCCCGAGTGAAGAGAAACGAGCTGTGGGCAAGCCAAAAAGAAATAATAAAAAACAATGAAGAAACTCTCACGTGTTTTCACAGCATTCGATGAAGCTGAAAAAACGAAAGTGGAGTGTCAAAACGTGAGATATTCGGAAAATGCGTGTCGCATTTGCACGAGGCTGGTCAGAAAGATCTTAAACAAGCTTACCAGGAATTAGTTCGAGGACGGGACTATCGAAGTCTCCGTGTGTGTTGCTGGGCGCGACTCGCAAGACTGGTGTGTGTGTTTGTAGCGTGTGGACGCTATATGAACATAAACGAAGGACTCGAATGCACCGCGTTAGAATGGCAATCAACGAAGGACAAACGGTTGGGACATCGGGTCGGCCATCTTAGAGTGGACATAAACAGTGGTGAGAAAAAGGGGGTAGAAATGGTCATGAAAAGGAAGAGGGTGTCATAGAGCAGATTAGTGCCATGTTGTAGAAAAAATATATAAACAGGAAACATAAACAACATTGTGATAAATTCGCACATGAGATAAGTGTCATTGAATACCACTTGGGTATTTATGGAAGCAACTCAGTTCATTTATAGGAAGCAACTCAGTTCAATACGGTCATTAAGACCGAATGGTTTGCAAGATTGCAGACGATAAATCCAGGCTGTTTCTTTTTGTAAAAGAAACTTGTTGTTATCTCTTCCTTCTTTTTTTTCAATGGTTTCTAGGACCATGAATTTTAACTGTGCCACGTTGTGGTTATGTTCCATAAAGTGCATAGCCACACTGGATTTTGCCTGTTTGGTTCTGATGTTTGATTTGTGTTCATTCAACCGGACTTTGATTTTTCTCTCTGTTTTTCCTACGTAAATTTACCCGCAGGGACACTTGAGAAGGTATATTAAGTTAGATGAATCACAAGTTGCGTTGGTTTTTACTTTGATTTCTGTACCCTTCATGGGATGATTGATTTTATTGCCTGTAATGATGTTGTTGCAATTGTTGCAGTTGAAGCACGGTTTCGTGCCTTTGTATGTGATTTGTTGAGGTGTTTCTCTTGATAAAATCTCCTTTATGTTGTTGGCTCTGGTGTATGCAAAGATTGGAGGATTCTTGAACAGATCTTTAAAATCCGGTTCGGATGCTAAGATTCTCCAGTGTCCAAGTATGATTTTTTTGTACCTTCCACTTAGTGTGGAGTATCTAGATACTACCACCATCCAGTTTTCTTCACATTTTGTTGACTTTTTTAGTGCCTTTTCACGTTGGAGTAAGGAGACTTTTCTCATGGCCTCATTAGTTATTTCAGGTGGATAACCTCTCTCGATGAATCTCAAGTTCATTTCATTGATTCGTTCGGTGCAGACTTCTGAGTTGGAAACTATGCGTTTAACTCGCAACATTTGGCTGAAGGGCAGATGGCGTTTGAGTGAATTCTGGTGGAAACTTGCGAAATGTAATGTATTATTACGATCTGTTGGTTTCCTATAGAGGTCTGTTTCTAGGCCTGTGTTAGACCTAGTGATTGACACATCCAGAAAGTTGATGTTGTATTCATTCAAATTCCATGTCATTTGGATTCGGCGATCTTTGGTGTTGAGGATGTTCAACTCATTTTCTAACTCATTTTTTGTACCTTTCCAAAGGAAAAACAGGTCGTCAATGTACCGGACGTACATCAGTAAGTTGTTAGTCCATTCAGGATTGTCATAGATGTGGATTTGTTCAAAGTCAGCCATGTATATATTAGCGTATGCTGGCGCAGCGCAATTGCCCATGGACATGCCAGATAACTGTTGAAACTATTTGCCATTGTGGCTGAAGTAGCTGTGGTAGAGAGTGAAAATCATGAGTTCCATGAGTAGGACTTGCATTGGTTCAGGGATGTCGCTGTTCAACAAGGTTTTTTCGATGGCATCAATTCCTCCACCATGTGGGATGGATGTGTATAAGCTGTTCACATCAGCAGTGCAGAATACAAGGTTGTCATTTTCATTGATTTCAATTTCAGACAGCTTTAGCAAAAATTCAGTCGTATCCTTAACATAACTTTTGAGTTGTTTAACAAAAGGTTGGAAATAGCGGTCAAGGAATTTTCCTACGGGTTCATGAAGTGACCCCTTCGTTGATACGATCGGCCTCATCGGAGGATCCATTAGACATTTGTGTATCTTCGGTAGTAAGGTTATGGTTGGACTTCTAGGGAATTCAACCAATAGAAATTTTTTGGTGCGTTCATCGATTGTTCCTAAATCGTGTGCTTTGATAACAATTGATGTTAGTGTAGATTTGAATTGGCTGGTTGGGTTGGATTCTAGTGGTGTGTAAGTTTCAGATTCCCAGATGTGTTCATTCATTTTGGCTTCGTACATGCTAGAGTTCATTACGACGAGGGCCCCGCCTTTATCTGCTTTTATACATTTGATTGTCTTATTGTCGGCGATCTTTCTTAATGTGTCGTTGTCTTTTTGTGTTAAGTTCTTTGTTTTTGTTTGTTTCTTAAAGTTGATCTTTTCCAGGTCCTGTTTCACTAATGTCTCGAAGGTATCAATACTCTTATGACTGGCGGGTGGTATATACGAGCTCGGTGGGCGTAAGCCACGCAATTGATCTGGTTTTTTGTCGGCTACCGGTGGGAGCACGTTTTAAAAAAAGTGACGTAACCTTAATTTCCTTGTAAGCTTGAATGTGCTAGTCTCCAATTCAAGTTGGTTTGTGGAGGTTGTTGGGATGAATGATGTTCCTTTTTGTAGAAGGTTGGTCTCATATTCAGATAATTTGATATCAGAAATGTTAATAACTAGCGATTTGTTTTCTTTTTGTCCTTCTTGGAACCTCTTGTGTTCGGTGCTTCTGATTCTTTTTCTCTTACTCCGCCTGAGTCGTCGGTTTCTCGTGGGCCTTTCTCTAAAAAAGGACCAGAAGTAGTAGCATTCTCATCGGATTGTGTTCTCGCCTGGTCTTGGTTCCTATTCACATCAGGAGTTGTCTTTCTCGGTGGTCGGTTGGATGCGTCGCTCCCAGAGGAGGAGGTATCTGTGTATTGACTAGATGGTTTGTTCCGTCGGCGTTGGGCGTAAATGTCAGCCCAGGTGTAGACCTCATCCAATTGATAATCGAGTGTGTCACGTCGGAATTTTCTGATTTTTCTGTCATTGATGTCTTTGGTGTGCTTTTCTAATTGTATTTTGACATCCTCTAGCATTTGGGACAATTCTTCGGATGATGTGAATCCTTCAAGTTCTTTTTCGACTTCCCTTATTTCATTGGTTAAATCAATCAGGATGGTGGACAATTCCTCTATGATGAGCAGGATTAGATCTAGGCTGCATTTGTTTAAGATGGCGTTCCATTTAGCTTGGAAATTTTTGGAGTTCTTACAAAGAGAGGGCTTTAGCGCGATTCTGAGTCCACGGGGAATGCGAAGTGCTTGGTGATATTTCACTAATGTTTTAGCATGTAGTTGCTGATTAATTCGGCGTTTTGATAGGTATAAAAGATGTTTGACACATTGTTCTCTTGTGCGACTGGTAGATTCTTGTGACACGTCGTCTTTAATTAAAGCATAGATGCGTTCTTTTTCATCATCTCCAAATGCCAGGAGGTCTGCTCTAGCTTCAGTTGATTTCGAAATTGCTTCGTATTGCATTTTGTATGCGTGCTATTGCCTTGAGGGCGGAAAAAGTTTTTAGAAAAGAATTGAACGGGCAATGCACAGCGTTGTTGAAAAAGAACAGTTTTTTTAGAAATATTTTCAATGGTTCTTTTTTTAGAGGTGCTCCTACTGGTGGCGTAACCGTCCGTTTGGATTTATCGTCTGCAATCTTGCAAACCATTCGGTCTTAATGACCGTATTGAACTGAGTTGCTTCCTATAAATGAACTGAGTTGCTACCATAAATACCCAAGTGGTATTCAATGACACTTATCTCATGTGCGAATTTATCACAATGTTGTTTATGTTTCCTGTTTATATATTTTTTCTACAACATGGCACTAATCTGCTCTATGACACCCTCTTCCTTTTCATGACCATTTCTACCCCCTTTTTCTCACCACTGTTTATGTCCACTCTAAGATGGCCGACCCGATGTCCCAACCGTTTGTCCTTCGTTGATTGCCATTCTAACGCGGTGCATTCGAGTCCTTCGTTTATGTTCATATAGCGTCCACACGCTACAAACACACACACCAGTCTTGCGAGTCGCGCCCAGCAACACACACGGAGACTTCGATAGTCCCGTCCTCGAACTAATTCCTGGTAAGCTTGTTTAAGATCTTTCTGACCAGCCTCGTGCAAATGCGACCCGCATTTTCCGAATATCTCACGTTTTGACACTCCACTTTCGTTTTTTCAGCTTCATCGAATGCTGTGAAAACACGTGAGCGTTTCTTCATTGTTTTTTATTATTTCTTTTTGGCTTGCCCACAGCTCGTTTCTCTTCACTCGGGGTGCTCCCTTTCAAAATACCTGCACCTTGTTACCTTCCTTCTTCTGTTCTTCTGGTATCAACCCTCCACACTACACGTGCACTACTTGCCTTCATGTATTCACTGTCACTTGGAACAGGTTGTTTTGATTACTGAATTGAACATACTAGTTGTCATATTATGATGATCTTTAACGCAAATGATGATCGTTCTTGTTTTCAGAGCTCCTTGAGAAAGGGCACTTGGCCCGAAATGCATTGGAGCGACATTGATTTGATTTAAATCATGGAAAAGCCAATTGAATTTGATGAAATGAATCTACATTCATGAAAGGCTAAATATAATCAAAAAAAAAAAAAATTGCAACCAAGAGAAGTCTATTCATATTTGATGAACCAGAGGGAGTGCCTACATACTGGGATGTGCACACAGGCTGTGTGCACACACTATTGAGATTTGTACAGATAATTGGCCCAGGTTTCCTCTAATATGTGTGATGAGATTCCCCCACGTTGCGGGTTAATGATTGTATTCACCCAGGGATGTGGAATTCCTATAGCCCGACTCCCTGGACATATTGTTTGGGGTCAAGCGCAACACGTTTTAATGTGTATTTTGTCCTTGGGACAAGTAGGCCCAACCACCTGCAGCACAAACCCTTTGGCAGTCAGTTTGCAGTGCCAAATTAAGGGTCAGGGATGGGCAATGCCTGCAGTTAAGTTAATGTGTGTGTGTATTTGTTAATGCTGTTCAAACTTGTATCTAGGGTTCATTGATTTAAAGCCTTTATTATTAGGATAAGCACTGTAAGGAAATGTACATTCTGACTGCAATATTGACGGTGGTTCCAGTATAGAAGTGTGTACACATGGTTTCAAAGTTTAGCAATATGAGGCTATGCATAATGCTGCCAGAATACTCTCTGATTAGATGCAAATATTTGCAGAAGCTTGAAAGCAAGTTTAATGATCCTTTGCTTTCAATATAAAATGTTCCTAAAAAATGAAAGTAGGAAAAAAAACATTTTTGTAAACTACTGTACATTTTCAGGTACCATTTCTTTGCAGAATCATTTAGTAAAATGTGTTGATGCATGCTAGTATTTACCAAAAATATTCATTTTGGAAAATCAGTGTAACCAGTTTCAATAAGATTATGGGAAACATAAAAATAAACAAGCATTGATAAAGCCAGTAGGTCTGAAATTGGTGGTCAGCTTTTTAGTTTTGGCAATGCGTGACTTGTTTTGGCATGGTTTTTGTAAAACCTTATTGATCTGAGATCTGCCAGGCCCTCACCATTATAACAAACATTGGCAAAAGCAAAAATTGTTTTTGGTCTAAAAAAAGTAGGCACTGCCACATTAATTATTGGCGCTGAACAAAACTACTATGTGTGCCGATATGCTCCTTGTGAAAGGTGCAGAATGCGGTCACTCACAGTAAAGCCGGCCAATACAGAGAGAGAGAGACAATTTTAATAAACACAAAAGTTCATGGTTAACGCCAGACCAAATTAGTGGCCCAATTATTAAAGAAAGTCTCAAAAGTGCACCATTGTTATATGTCCTTGAAATAAGTGCAGCTATTTGGCTTTCGTGAATTCACAAGAATTTACAGTAGTAGGGCAAGAAATTGTACTCCTAGAAAATATTTGTGAACTGAATTTTAGCATGAGCAAATATAAATGTATAGATTTGCTCATGCGAAAACCTGATCATTTGCAAGTTCATTTTCCCTCCAACCACTGTTTCTCCAACTCTGGAAGAAGGTTTACGCTTGCCATTATCAGGAGTACATTTCCAACATTTCTCAGTATGGGGAAATATTAGAGAAGAGTTGCTGAACACCCTTAAAACATGCAAGTTAGTAGGTTTGCACAGACTCAAAAGGGCATTACAACCCTGGAACTATTGCTTACCACTACCTTCAGTCCCAGTATGTAGATCTGCCGAAACGTGGCAACATAAAGGGATTGCTAGTATTCAATCACTACTATGGTATGAGCCGTGGCATAATCCAAGAGGCTATATAAGAGCTCTTATATAATGAAATTGCTGCCATAATTTGTCACCGTACTACATGGCACCAAAGAGACAAGTGGATTTTGTTACAGGACAAGTAGATTTATGAAGCAACCTGCCCCATGGACAAGTAGATATTTTAATAAATTCCACACCCCTGTCACCATTTTCCAGAAACGGGCACTGTCATTTTCTTTTATGTTTTGGAGAAGCTTGGCCCAGGTGTCATCTTCATGATGTTTGTTAATACCCCATTTCATCTTCTTTAGGTTAGTTCTTTGCTGACTCAAAGAGGAGAGTAGCAAGAGCTTCCCAGGGTCATGACACAAGGATCTTATTGAGCCGTTTATAGTTCTTTTGAGGCTTTTAATTTGCGCGCCTTCTACTGCAGTTAACCTTTTCCCTTGCTCGAATGGCAGAGTGTGCTTCATTTTTATTTGCAACGTACGTGTGTAGTTCTCTGAGCGTCTTAGGGAAGCGTTCCCAGATTTGAATGTAGTCCTGTGATAGCTCTTAAATGTTTATGCTGAGTTAACCAGTCTAGAATTTAGAATGTGTGTATGCCTGGTTACAGGATTCTCCAGCGAGCAGTTGCTGTTGAATCTCTTGTGGCTGGGATGTCTAGCTTATTATCTCATAATAAAGAAGATTTATCTACAAAACTTCAACCTTTGACTTCTCACTCCATTACACTGGTGACGCGTGGGAATAATACCACCCATGAAGACATCTTGCTGACTTAAAAAAAAAATGGAAGAAAGTTCCTGTATTTAAAGGAAAGCTTCGTTCATTTTTGAGGGTGAGTTATGTGAATTTCAACCATCCTAACACATCGAACTGCGCTAAATAAGGCGAACAAACAAGGTACTATTTCATATTAATATTTAGAAGCAAACCTCTTTAAGAAGCCTTCATCGCTTTGTTTTATTCTCAAGATTCTTGTTTGTGCTTTGCTTGAATCTTAAAACAATTTATAACATCGACGTTTATTTGTTTCTTCTCAACATCAGCTACTAAGCACCATTTAACAAAGCAGGCGTTCATTTTATCATAAACTGCTGATATCTTTAAATAATCATATTCTGCTTTGTGTGTTAAGAAAAGCGCGTGACCTACTTACTTTTAATTGAACCCTCAAACATAACAACCCTAGCGCGTGAAGCCTAGCTCGTGGTTGTATTTGACTACTGTTCAAAGATAAACATTCTCAGGCGTGCGCATCTGTTCAGCGCGAAGTTGAAACTGACAAATGTCAGGATAAACAATACCAGCAGTGCGCATTAAGTCAAGCGCGAAGTTGAATTAGTCTCTAATTGCAGAATAAACATTTCCAGCATCGACCTTGCCTACATTTAACACCTTAGGAGCTTCGTAAATAAACCTCCCCAGTGCTGCGCTGTCCATTATCCAGTGCTGAACTGGACGTCCAGCGGTCGCACGCAGCACTGGGGAGGTAGTGCCCGTGACGACCGTTGGCCGACGGCAGCACTTAAAGGGCTATAAGACGCCTGTGTGTGGCGCGTGACATTGAACGCCAGCATCGATCTTGTCTACATTTAACTAAAAATAAAGTACAGTACAGTACATTGAATCCACGGAAATTCTTAAACGTAAAGGATTGTTTATACAAGCAAATGGGAAGGTTTGACTTACTTCCACAGTGAACAACCGATTTTCAGTCAATTCTATCTTCTCTAATGAAGAGGTAGAAACTAAAAAAGTGACAAACTTGTTAGATGAAGGAATACAGGAAGTGGTTAATTTGCTAGGGATACTTTACAGAACAACTAGAACGCTAATCATTGTATCAAAGGCATATCTATTACAACATTGTGGAAATCTTCATGTTGCTTGTCTTTTATAATACGCTGATAAGCACAGCTCTACTTTGGTAAGCACAGCACAGCATGGCGTTGCTTGTCATTCAAAATACGCTGACAAGCACAGCACAGTATTGTGACCTTGACAAACACAATGTTTTGGAACTGCTTTTATTGATGAATGCACTGTCAAACACTACATTGCGGATTAACGTTTCAAACAACTCATTTTAGTTGCTTGTAAGTTTCTTCTACACGGATGAGCACAGTTTTGCATGATCTTTTAGTGCTCACAGTTCGCTGACAAGCACATCATTACAGAAGTTAACACTTCTTTATATTTAATTGTTATTTTTTTTTGTTCTATGTTGACTCTTTTACTTAACATTCTTGCTTGCAACGTATTCATATTTTTGAAAGCTAATATTGTATATTGCTTGTTTATATCAAAATGAAAAATGTAACATCAGCACCTTTCTTCCTCTCTAATCCTGGTGAACCACCCATTAAGTGGTCGAAGTGCAAAAAAGTATTCCTCAACTATGCCAGAGTCTGTGGTGTATCTTTAAGCGCAGAAAGAAAATGTTCCCTTCTATTACACTGTCTAGGTTCAGAAGGCCAAGACGTTTTCGAGCATCTACAAGATCTAAATGAAGAGGAATCGGAAAATCCTAATGAATTTGAAATTGCTTTAAAAAACTTAGATAAACATTATCTTCCAAAACTTAGTACCATTCTTGAAAAATACCATTTTGGGAGACATGTGCAACAACCAGATGAATCAGTTGAATCCAACATTACAGCTTTGCGCAAATTAGGTGCCACTTACAAATTTGATAACTCAATGGAAGAACGCATACGGGACCAATTTATGCTTGGATGTAACGTTGAAAAGATAAAAGATGAACTCTGGCAAAAAGACGACCCTAATCTTGATGAAGTAATTATCTTAGCTAAAAGAAGCGAACATTCTTTGGCTTGCGTGGAAGTTATAAAGAAAAAGGAGCATGGAAATCTCCTGGAAACACATCAAGAGAAAGTTCAAGCCATCGAAAAAAGATCCTCAAAACTTTCCTCTTCAAAACCCTCTTTGAAAGAAAATGATTCAACCAGGAATGTTTGCACTTCTAATTACTTTTCGACTAATTCAAGATGGAAAGATGATTCTAGGGTCAAATGTTTCCGCTGTGATCTCTATGGTCATCTTGCTAACGGTAAGTCCTGTCTTGCTCTTACATCTAAATGTCACAACTGCAGTAAAACTGACCACATCTCCACAGCATGTAGAGCCAAGAGACCCAAGTCAAGCAAACGCATCAAAGAAATTTTCTTTGAAGATGATGACTCTGAATATGAACAAGAAAGTCTACATTGTGGAGAAATTATTTCTTCATGTGTCTCTAACAAGAGTAAGGGGCCTCTTGTTCTTGTAAATGATTGCAACATTAAGATGTTATTTGATTCAGGTGCCAACATTTCTCTTATTCCAAAGGACTTCTTTGATTTAAAACTGCAAAGGTAAAGTGAACCCACCTCTCCCACTGGGAGAGGTGTGGCGCCGCAGCCAGGGCGACTGACGCTGGAATCTGGGGATCACGGTTCGATCCCCGGCGCCAGCGGCAGGTCAGCCTAGCACCATGTGACTCTGGGCAATAGCTTGCTTAATCTTCCCGACGGCCCCCAGCGCCTAGAGACCCTTACGGGTGATTGTGCGCTTTACAAATGTGTGGATTATTAAAGTATACAAACCTGATATCAAACCCTTGGCTTATGGGGGTCAACCCATAAAGCTCTTTCGCTACTTTCTGGGTAACTTAGAATACAAACAAAGACTCACAGCTGGGAAAATGTACATATTCTGTAGAGGAGACAGCATTATCAGCTGGTTCCACAAGGCTGATCTTGGTGTCTCATTAGTTCCAGGAGCTTATCCATGTATCATACTAAGAGACTTGCCACAATCCTCTTCTGCTAAAAGTGTAGATTTGTGTGTAGAAGAGGTTGATTGTAAAAATAACCTTAGATCAAAGTTACAAACTGACTTCAAAGAAGTTTTCAATGAGAAGTTAGGTTGTCTTTCTCATTATTTGCATAACATTGTTTTAAAACCTGATTCTGTTTTATTTATTTATTTATTGAATTTGTAGGGCGCTCAGCTACCCAAAAAGAGTTTCCCGGCATCATGGCGGACAGAGATCAACGAACGTGGGGCAGGCAGATGGAGTTATTGATCAAAAAGCCAGGACTTGAGAAGTTTGCGAAAGTGGATATAGTTGGTTTCTTTATGAATGTTAAAAGGTAGAGCATTCCAAAGGGAAGGGCCTAAGTAGGATAAAGATCTACCCCCCATTCTGGAGAGTTTAAACTTGGGCAGAACAAATTTGCACATGGTCTTAGATCGTAGGTGGCGGGATGGAACATAAAGACGAACAAGTGATTGGAGATATTGAGGGGCAGTACCTGCCTTGATCTTAAGCATATAGCTCAGGGCTTTGAACTTAATACGGTGCTCCACCCTGAGCCAATGTAAGTCCCGCAAGTATCCGGAAATGGGCGAGGCCCGGGGGATTGTGCTGAGGAGTCTAGCTGCAGAATTCTGGACCAGCTGGAGTCTACGGATCACGATGTGATAAGAGCATGGACCACGGTTTTCTGAGTGGAGACAGGCAGCATCCATAGGATCTTCCTGAGCCATTTCAGGATAGTAAAGCATAATGCTATTACTTTAACGGCTTGCTGATGCATGGACAGTGAGTCGTCAACAATGACGCCCAGATTTCGAACATGGCTTCTTGGTTTGGGGAGGTTCCCCATCTCAGCTGGCCAATGAGAAGGTCCCCAAATATCTCTCTGCTTGCCAAGGGAAACATCCTTTACAACTCAACTTTTACCACGCAGTGCTATTACAACGCAGGTTTTACAATGAAAACCATTACAACGCATTGCGATGGGGGCGCTCTAGGATAGGGAATAGATTTAATTTACTATCCAACACCTTTCCTAGTGTCCACGGGGACTGGAGTTGGAATAGTAAAATAAACTATTCACTATCCAGCACCCCAAAGCGCTATGCGTTGTAATGGTATGCGTAGTAAAACCTGCGTTGTAACAGCATGCGTGGTAAAAGCATGCGTTGTAACATCATACAGCCCTTGGAAAGAATGAGGACCTCGGTCTTTTCTCCATTCAGCTTAAGGTGATTTTGGGTCATCCAATTGGAAATGTTACTAAGACTTTGCTTCAGGATGGTACCAAGGGGTTGGGATTGGAGAGGGAAAAAATAATCTGACGTAAAAATAATCTGACGTAAAAAGAGTTAGGCTGGCCTGGTCTGTAATATCAGCCAAAGGTCTGACGTACAGGTTGAATAGCAGTGGGCTAAGGATCGAGCCCTGAGGCACCCCATAAGGTGATGCATACGTTTTGGAGCAAGCTGTGGTTGAAAAAATTTGGAATGTACGATTGTCCAAAAAAGAGATAATCCAGTCCAGAGCAGAACCATATATGCCTAAGGATTTTAGGGTGTTAATAAGCCGTTTTTGGGAGATGGTATCAAAAGCCGCACTCAGGTCTAGCAAAATAAGTGTGACTGTCTGTCCTGCGTCGAGATATGGACGAAGCCTCTCGGTAACTCCTAATAGTGCTGTCTCAGTGGCGAAACCGGCACGGAAACCTGATTGAGAGGGGTGAAGAGAATTATTAAGTTCAGTGAACTGAGATAGAAGAGAATGAACGAGTCTTTCAAGTATTTTAGAAAAGACTGGCAGAAGAGAAATGGGTCTATAGTTAGCAAGAACTTCATGATCAGACGTAGTTTTTTTCAGAAGGGGGGTCACCATTGCATGTTTCCAAAGTGCAGGTACAGTGCAATCTAGTAGTGAAGTATCCAGAGAATTGAGAATCACCTGCAAGTGGTGGGTATCTAATTGTTTTATAATGGTGATAGGAAGGGGGTCTTTGGGCGAGCCAGATTTTATTTAGTCTAAGATGATTTTAAGTTCCTCAATATTAAGGAGTGGCCAACAGTCTAATTGAGCTGTCGGGGCAGGGGACTTTGTTGCGTATTCATAGTCTAAGGCAGTAGTGGTCACTGGTGAGGGTGGAGTCAAGGTCAGAGTTTCACTTTGTGCCTGTGGAAATCTGCTTAAATTAGAAGTAGCCATTTCCAGGTGGATATTTTCAATTTTTTTAAATAATTGGGCAAGAATATCACATTGTTCATTCTGTTCCAGTTACTTACAAGGTGAGGAATGTTCCTCTTGCAATTAAAGAGTCTATGCGCAAAGAACTGGAGAAATTACAACAAGATGTTATTATTGTTAAGACGGCGGCAAGCCAATGGTTGGCCCCAGTTGTTCTTGCGCGCAAGGCCTCAGGTGAGGTAAAATTATGTGCGGACTTGTGCGCACTGAACCGTGCTGTGGTTGCAGACAAATATCCACTGCCCCACATTTCTGAAATGCTTACACAATTAAATAATTCTTGCATATTCTCTACTCTAGATGTGCGTGCCGCATACCACCAGGTAAAAATAGACAATGACTCCATGGATCCGACTGTCTTCATAACCCCGTTTGGAACTTTCAAATTCACTCATCTTCCATTTGACCTAGTCTCCGCCGCCTCTGTCTTTCAGAGAGTTATGGAAGATGTGTTGAAGGGTATAGACGGAGTCAAGATCTATCAGGACGATGTATTGATTCATGGTTCTTCACAAACTGAGCATGATTTGAGGTTAAGGTGTGTTCTTGAACAGTTTCGCAAAAGAGGTCTGACTCTTCGCGAAAACAAATGTAAATTCAACCTCAATGAAATAGATTATGTTGGACATCGCTTAACGCTTGATGGTGTCAGACCCAAGGAAAGTTTAGTTAGAACCATTGATGCTTTACCTGTTCATAAGACACGTGAGGAACTTGTAACATTTTGGGGTATGGCTGAATATTATAATATGTTTGTACCACACTTTGCAAGCCGTACCCATACCCTCAGGTCCCTGCTTGAAAAAGGTGTAAAATTCTCTTGGACACCACAGTGTCAATTAGAATTCGAAGAAGTCAAAGAAGCTCTCAAGTCAGCTCCTTCATTACAAAGCTTTGACACTTCTCTAGACTCTATCTTGGTCACGGATGCAAGCTCGAAAGGTTTGGGAGCTGTAATTAAACAATCCAAGAATAGAAAGGAAGAAACTATTATGTTTCTTTCCAGAGCTCTTGTGGGTGCAGAATTACAATACTCTGTAATTGAAAAAGAAGCTCTCTGCATTTATTGGGCCATCAAGTTTTGTGAGGTGCTTATTTTATAGTGCATTCTGATCATAAACCACTTAAGGATTTGTTTGGCAAGAAATATCTTAATGCAGTTTCTTCCGGGATCTGTAAGTGGATTATTGCCTTACAAGATTTTGATTTCCTTGTCAAATATATTCCTGGGGTTGACAACAAAGTTGCTGATTGTCTCTCACAATTAATTAATGTTGGTGTTGATATTCTTGACTACGAAGACTCATGGCAAATAGATAATTTCAAAGTGTGTGAACTTGTAGAGGGAGTTGTGTCTGAGGTTGAATGGTGAGAATCCTTAAAGAATGACAACGTTTTACTAAGTATGTAAATTTGTGTCTGGTGGATGGACGGGTATTCGGTCTTTATCAGATGAAGCAAAAAAATTTGGAATGTCAAACATGAACTTTCTCTAAACGAGGATCTGTTGTGGAGAGGTTCACGTTTAGTTCCACCTTTTTCACTTCAAGAAAAGATTATTCGCCTTGCACATGATGGTCATCAGGGCATATCGAAGACAAAGGAGAGAGTTCGCTTACACTTCTGGTGGCCAGGGGTGGATATTTCAGTTGAACGGTTAGTTAGAGACTGCTCTGAATGTAGAATGTCTGACAAATTGTGTAAGACTAGGACTCAACCAATGGTTATTCGTAATCTTCCCACTAGGTGCTGGCAAGATGTTGCACTTGATCTCTTAGGACCTATTTATTCAAAGTCTAGTCAGTTTTACGTCCTTGTTCTTATTGATATGTACTCTAGGTGGCCAGAAGTCAAGGTCACTCAGAGTATTGAAACTTGTGACATAGTAAAATTCTTAGAGAACATTTTTTACAGAGAAGGTCTTCCTGAGACTTTATTGAGTAACAATGGGGTGCAACTGGTCTCAAAAGAGATGGAAGATTTTCTAAGTAGGAGAGGTATTGTTCATAGAAAATGCTCTCTTCACCATCCCGAATGCAGCGGTATGGTTGAGATATTCAACCGTGTACTAAAGGAATCAATTCAGTCAGCCAAAGAACAAGACCGCAACTGGAGAAATGCTATGTTAGAAAAAAATATGGCCTATCGTTTAACCCCTCATTCCACTATGGAAAAAGTTCCATTTGAGTTATTTTGTGGACGTACACCTAATACTCCATTGTTCCAATCCTGGATGAGAGGATATGGTTCTGATATTAGTTTTCCTGAGGATCCTCAATGGAGAGTTCACCAGGATACTAAGTACAAAAAAATTAAAGAAACCTTTGATGCCAGACATGCTGTTGCTCATACATTAGTCAACGTAGGAGATTGGGTTAGAGTCTCCCCAAAAATCTGGAGGTAAAAAATTCTCTATTCTGCATAAGGTGGTCAAATTATTTTTGAATGCTGTAAAATTAGACGATGGTCGCATTTGGAATCTCAACAGGATTGCTTCTGTTCATGGTTTTGCTTCCTCTCATTCTCATGCTTTACAATCTCCTGCTTCACAACACTTACCTCCTCTGCGCAGGAGTTCTCGCACCTGTTCTGTTCCTACAAAGTTGTATGATTATGTCTGTAACTAAATTTTACTATTTGCAATTCTTTTGTTTCTGTTTGGGGAAAGATGTGTAATATCTCTTTAATGTTTATGTTTAGTTAACCAGTCTAGAATTCAGAATGTGTGTATGCCTGGTTACAGGATTCTCCAGTGAGCAGTTGCTGTTGAATCTCTTGTGGCTTGGACGTCTATCTTATTATCTCGTAATAAAGAAGATTTATCTACAAAACTTCAACCTTTGACTTCTCACTTTATTACAAGTCCATGTTGGTCGGATAGGAGAGTATGAGATTCAATGCCGATTCTGACAGGGATTCGATGTTATTTGCCATGAATTTGATTCTCTTATAGTCTTTCGTATAGATGGTGCCTGAGACCGGGGCAGGCTGGATACCAGAAGAAGCAGTTGCGGCTAAGGTTATTTCTTGTTGGGCGATGATCACTATCTCCCTTGTCCCCCATTCTAAAATTAATGATAAATGAAAACAACGAGAGACTAGTAAAGGTATAGTCCAAAATCGAGGAAGTTGTTGCAGTATAGTAACCGGCTACAGGAGGAGTGTCGCCTGTGAATCTTTCGTTGAGGGCCCTGAGATTGGAGTGTTCCAGATCCTCGAGAAGGCTTATGTTTATTTTGTTGGTTTTCCCGTGGGTGAAGATGCTTTGGGTTGGTATATTGCAGGATGAAGTTTTAAATCTTGCTTCATATTCGTCTGATGATCCCAATAAGTATTGATTCAAGTCCCCCGACAGAATGATATTTGTTGATTCAGTGCTGCCTATATTGGTGGTTATTTGGCTAAATAGCTTCACCGAATCTGTTGCTAAACATTTCAGGTGGATGTATGCGTTGATAATGGTTTGTGCGCCCGCCAGAGCAAAAATGAGTTTGGTTGCTAAGGCAAACCCTGCTCCTGGGTCGACTGTGGCTGCTGTAGATATGGTAGTTCTCGATATATAAGTTGCCAGCCCGCCTGAGCAGTGACCGTTTTTTCCGCCTTTTGTAGCTGGTAAGGTGAAGCAGTGGAAACTGTGTATATGTAATGGTTCAGTCAGCCATGTGTCCTGCAACAGGATTATGTCAAACGTTTTGAAGTATTGCAGAAAGTCTGGGTCAGAAGCTTTTGAGGCTAGACTATTGATGTTCCCTGAGCAAAGGCAAAACACACTTCCTTTTTGTTGATTGTTGCCTGCGTCCATTTGGCTATGATGTCATTGAATTGCTGGAAATAGGGTTAAACTTCTTGTGATTGGCTCAGCAAACTGAAGACATTCTCTATGAGCAGCTTCATCACCAAAACGCTCCCAGTTATAACCCCAGAAGAGAGGCCTTGATTGAGGAGAGGAGCCCAGTGCCTCTCTAACGACCGAAATCGGGGGCTTTATGTGGCGATTGAGGCCAGGCCTTGGGCTGGGGTTTAGAAGAGGTGCTGGGTAAGCTGGATTTTGGTATGTGGTAACCTTGATACCCCAAGTTTTGAAAATGTGGTGCTCGTTTATTACTCTTTGGGCGATAGCAGCTGTTTTCCACAACACCCTTGTTGCCTCAGACATTGCTGGATTTTCCGGTGTAAGGAACCCTATTGCAAGAAGATCAGTTGTATTCAGATCTGCTAGATTGGGAATGACCCTTAATAGTTTCAAGACATTGCCCCTGTTTAGTATATCTTGGTGCCGTTTTGATGAGCACTCGGGTTTGAGCAATGTGAGACTCGAGCTGATTGGCAATCTTTTTGAGGCCTGCACTTGATTTGTAGATTTTCCAGCATACAATGAGTGGTCTTTCTGATTGTTAAGTTGTGCATCCTCCCTTAGTTCCGGTAGCTGCACCTGTTTGGGGGAGCTATAATTGGTTAAGTTGTTTCTTGTCACTGTTAGTTCACTGGGTGGCCTCGAATCCTGCGGATAAAATGAGCCCTTAGATAGCCGATCTGGGGCCTTCTATGTTTGTTTTCCTTCACTCGATGTAACACGTTTTTTGATGATATAGTTTAAGCTATTGTTTGTCTGATCTTTATTGACGTATTGATTAATGATTGTTGACCCGATTCCGTCCGTTCTGGGAGCCCTATTTTCTCCTATCGCGAGATCGGTGCTAATTAGAGATTCTCTTTGTCCATCAGAGCAGGTTGGATTGTTTGATGGCTTTTGTGATGAAGTTATAGAAATTACACTTGGGTTGGTGTTAGCATTTGCTCTGTGAAGAGAAAACATTGCCTGCAGCAAGTTCCTGTTATTTGTAGCAGCTAGAGACCTTTCGGTGTTACAAGATGATACTGTGTTTTGAAGGATGATTATTTGAGCCGGAGCTATGTGGTGCTTGCCCCCCTCTTTGGGGTCAGACTCCGATTTGGAGCACTGTCTGCTGAAGATTGAGTAGGTGGCGGCTTTATTGAGGGTAAGTGATTTTTGATTCCGCCCCTTCCATTTCTGCTGGCGGCGTTGTGTGGCATCTGCTTTGGTAATGTCTGAGTGAGTTTGGACTGTCTTGAAACATTCCTTGGCAGTGTGTAGAGACCCCACTTTATGCTGGGTGCAAAGAGTCACTGCCTTTGAAGTTCTGATTAGTTGAGCTGCCCGATTCTCCTTCCTTGCTTTCAATGGCTGGGGGTTCTGAAGTCAGGGCACCAGCTGGAGAGCAGGCAGCGTTGGCTAGTGATCAACTCGTTTAGCACCCTTGAGGGCATTGTTGGAAGTGTCGTTAGTGTATCCATGATCTGACTACAGCCCCATCGGAGGTGTGCCTCTGTCTGTGCTCTTCTAATTAGACAATTGAGGTCCCCCAGTTTCTCATCTATGCCTACTGTGAACACTGCCAGGGTGTTTAGTAGGGTGAGCTGTATGTCCATTTTGTCAGGCTGATATTGGAGCGCCTCCACCGACAGTTGCATGGTGTTTAGGATGGAGGCCCAAACACTTCCATCTCGTTCTTTTGGCCCACCCATCTCCTTTTGCTGCCCTTGGCTGTCAGCTGAAGGATTTGAAGACGGCTTCGCAGGTGGTAGGTCTGGAGAGTATGCTGCTAACATGTCCTCCCATTCTTGAGTGCTCAGATAGGATTCTTCCTGCTTGGACTCGTTAATGATCGCTGTTGGATTCAGTGGGTTGATACTAGTGTGGCTAAGATCCGAGATATTGGTGTTAGTAGTGTCAGCAATGGTAGGTGGATCCAGGCTGCAAATGCCTTTCCCATGAGGTGCCGATGGAGATTGCATCCTGCTTGTCTCATCAGCTGAGGGGTTTGGGGGAGCTTTTTGGGGAGTTGTCAGCAGTTGATTATTCTGGTTTCTCTTTTCCATGGGCGTTGATTGACTTGTTCCTGTTAGAACCATTGGTGTAAGCGCTTGCTAAACATCCCCTGCTGCTAGGGGCTGGGGCGTTGCTGTTGCTGAGTAGTCTAAAGTATCTGAAGCCTGGTCTGCCGATAGTTGAATTGGCTGGGTCCCTGAGTGACCCTCTGAAGGCTTCATTAAGTGTGCAGCTGTCGCCAGAAGTCTGATATTTTGGGCCAAATGATTCGTACCCTGCATAGGCGCTGCTACTGTTGTGCTGGATAAGGTGGAGACTGCCCCGGATGAGCGTGAAGTTGGATTCCTGTTAGAGAATGAGTTGGTGTGATCCACTGATGGAGAAAAGCTGGGCTCACTGGCTGGAGGGTGTATTAAGGCTGTAGTTAACTGTGGTGAGTAAGGAGTCTGAACCAGTTGAAGGGGGACTGAAGCACTTTAAGTGCTGCGTTGCTTGAATAGATGGCAGCGCCAATGTCTTTTTTTAGAAGTTGAACTTTGTGTACGTTTTTGGCTGGGTTAGAGAGACCTTAGATTTGGAGCATGTTCCCCTCCTTGGTGGCGCGGTGTCCATTATGTCGACTTCTGTTGAATTGAGGGAGATTTGGTCAAAAGATTGGGCTGTGGGTGTACCAGATTTACACATATTTTTCTTACTCCCTGCTTGTCTGGGCTGGACGGACCCCGAACACGCCCTCATGTCTTGATTGGTTAATGGAATTAGGCTCTATCTTCTTCTCCGCTGCCCCTCCTTTTTGCAACTGTTTTATGTTAGTGTAAGGGTCGCACCCGGTTTTTATTTGTGTGCTTATTTCTTTATCTCCTCCAGTGGCTGGTGGCTTGATGCCTTGTTCTCCTCTCTTTATGTTTCCTTGAGGTGAAGTTGGGGGTGAGGTTAGGGGTGCTTAGTTTGTATCTTCCTTGCACTCCAAAATGTTGTTGATGATTTTATTCAGGTCCACTTTTCCATTATATTTAAGTGTGATGACTTTGTTTTGACTAAAGTTGAAGACTTGAAGGTATTTTGTTTGTTATTTGGTTGGTTTTGTTTGTTATTGTATCTGTGTGATTATGTGCAATTACCAGGCCCCTGCCTAGTTCCGAATGCTCTTTACTTCACCGCTGGGGAGGGAGGGACTGTTGTTGTTGTCAATTTTTGCTGTGGTTGTTCTACTTACTGTCTGACTCTGCCCAACTCTGAGCCTTCTCAAGGTATCTTTTCCGTTACCTTGCACCTTGTGCCTCTGGACGTTGTCCTTCTCTTTGGGGCTTTTTTCCCCACCACCTTCTCCTCCTCTGATCCCCTCTGATCAGCACCAGCTTCCCCGCCCCCTCCCTCTCTGCTGCCACTCGCTCACAGATGCTGCTGTAGTTGTTGGAGGTATTGAGGGTCAGGGTGGGCTCAGCCGAGCTCAGTTGGGGGAGCCAAGAGGGTCAGGGGGGTGGGTCAGGGGCTGCTGAGGATCTTCTGTGGGCAGCTGCCCCCCTTAGATAGATTCAGGCAGAGGAATCCAAAATCTAGAAGATGTCCACAAGTCAATGGAGTTGGAAACACAATCGCGAGGTGTCAGGACTTTTGTTTTATTTGATATTATTTTATTTTATTTTGAGGTCCCTTCCTCAATCGCCCTATCTCCTAATGAGGCTTCAAATGAGGCTCTGGCGCTGTCACGGCATTACCAGGCGTTTTTCAGGCTACTGCTGCTGGAGGGGGCCGTGAGTGGTGGAGGAGAGTGGGCAAGGAAGGGTGAAAATAGTGAAGGGAGGGTGGGGCTGGGGTGGGTAGGTAGTTGGTAGAACCTCACCTCACATCCTCTCCGGTCCTGACCGCGGCTCTCCTGCCCCCTCGCTCCGCAGTGCACTTCTGGTCTGAGGCTCCGGAGCTCCTGCCCTTCTGTGGATTTAGAGGCTCCGGCAGCTCTCGCGGTTCTCCGCGGCTACCGCGACTCTAATGGCTGGGCCGCCTAGCCTTTCTTGCCAGTCTCTCTCGGTAAGACAAAGCCCTTGGCTTACAGCTCGCACTGCACTGAGCCTCTCGCCACTCTCAACCCAGAACCGGAAGGAGGTGTCACTCAAACCTGCTCACAACTAATGACTCTTCCATGACCCATATTTCTGGGTTTCCAGCGTGAAGTCAGTGGTTAATTTGAGCTGGTGGTTTCCGGTGCTCAACACCGGCTCTAATAACAGTCTACCACATGGTGGCGCTGTCTTTCAAAATTGAGCGGACAAACAGTGTTTAATCATTCAATATACATTAAAAATGAATAATTCCTGCCACCCACGCCAGTCTTATAGCTTTGGATTCCCAGAGTAGTCTGAATTGTCACACTTGTAGGGTGTGATGTTTGTAGTTGTGCTGGTGCTGTTGTTGGCAGCGTGGCAGGGTCAATGGGTGGTGCAGGCTGTAGGGGCCCTCCGGAGAAGAGCCCTGGCACTTACTTTTTTACATATTAAGTACTGAGTAAAGTTGTTCCAGTTCCAGCACTGAGCAGTACACCAACAGAGCCCTGCTGTCTTTTTCAAGCTCAGAAATGTTGTTTATGGGTTTATGGAAAGTAACGCTGTAGTAACTTGCAAAGGATTCTGGGAAAATAATGCCTCTAGTGTGTAATGTAAAAGATACACAGCGCACAGAGCCTTCACCACCTGCCGTATAGTACTTTGAGCACAACAACATGCTCGCCTCGTAACTCACACATCCGGTGAAACAAACCCACCAGAAAGCCACAGCAAAGCCTTGGACGCATCAACAAAAGTCACAGCGGCGGACGTGTGGTGTGTTCGGCTCTGTTGCTTGTCTGGTAGCAGTGTTTATTGTTGCTCATTAATGGCTCAGAATTGTACTCGAGAACGCCTCTGAAATGCCTGCATCCTGTGCGCAAGAGTGATTGTTTCTCCCTTTCCTTGTTTCCTCACAGGCCTTGGAAGCTCGGAGATGCGTAAGGCTGTTGTGCGCCAAGAGGCCGCTGCGCTGGAGACGTCTGCGGCCAGGAAGGATGCGAAGCCTTCGGCAGGAGTCTACAGCTTAGAATGGCAGCAGACCCTGATGGCCGTCAAGGCCAAGATCAAAACCCTGTGCATTCTCACCGACACCCTGAAGAAGGGGGAGCGACTGCTGATGGTGCCCCCAGAGTACCTGCTCACCAACGCAAAGATCTTCTGGATGCAGCGGTACACGGCTCACCAAAGAGAGGGTGACGAGGCTGAGGGAAGTGATGGAATTCATCCGCTTCGAAAAAGCCAACCCGGAAAAACACAAGATTAACATTGAGAGAGTTGTTGCATATGTCTTCCCTGGGGACGCGACGAGAACCGTGTACCTGTGCCCGCTCTTCTGGAGGGCTACGGCGCATCTGGACAGAGGCTCCCAGCCGGGCTACCTCATCCACGAGGCCTCCCACTTCCTGGTCCCCGGAGGTCAGAACAACAACCCCATCCGCACGCTCATCCACGAGGCGAGCCCCTCCGGGCGCACCGGAGTCCGGAGCTCGGGGGCCAAGCCGGACCCCCGCATCGGCCAGGTGAGCCACTCGCTGGGCACCATAGACCTGGCCTATGGCACGGGCTGCAGGCCCCTGGAGTTCGGCAGCAGGGGCAGGGCCCTAAGGATGGCATCAGGTGAGAAGGAGGCCGGGTACCTGGCACTGGTGCATGCTACTCTCAACGCGGATAACGTAAGGTACGAGTTTGAAGAGACGCTTCTGCACCAGGGGAAGTACGAGCAGAGGGGCACACGTGGGAAGTCCTACACCTGCTGCGGAGAGACCGCCGAGCACTCAGTGTGCAAAGAGGCGGTGAGCCGGGACTTCCTAAAATAGTACAAGGACAAAGAGTAAGTGATGCTATGCACGTCCCACACAAACAGGGTCAAAACGGGTGGCGTAAGCCAAGCTCGTTCAGGATACCGTACATTGTCGAACAGCCTTTTCGGTTCTTTTTTCTGAAAGATAAAAAGAAAACAAGAATTTGCAATGCAATAGTTCTCACGTTTGTGAATGTTTGACCTATTATCATTGTGAATGACAATGCCTTTTATTTATGTATTTGAAATAGTCCTTCGAGTCCTTGAGGCAGTAAAAGAGGCAACGTTACTGCCAACCTAGGGATGAATGCAGAGATGGATGAGTGGGTGAGAGAGTGAGTGGAGAGATTGAAGGGTGGGTGAGAGAGAGAGAGTAGAGACATTGATGGGTGGGTGGGAGAGTGGAGAGATGGATGGGTGGGAGAGTGGAGAGATTAATTGGTAGACGGGAGAGTGGAGAGGTGGGTGGGTGGGTGACCCATGACCCACCCACCGCTCCGACTCAGCCCCCTCGCTCTCAACCATGGAAGGAACAGCAACTACCATCTTGAAGAACCGGGCTTTTTAGTACCAAGCGGCGCCAGGGGCACACCCAAAGTCTTTGGGTTCACCTGTCTTAGAATACAGAGACACGAGGTAATTCTTGGTGGCGTCAAAGATCGAATGTATTGGCTGCAACCAGAAACAGAGATCCACGAAGTACAACACTGCGTATATTCGTAGGAGACTGCTCAAATTTGCAAAAACGTGTCATCCCTTTTATGCCAAAAAACCCACTTTCTGGACAAACACCCATTATTTACAATTTGTCCAATCATAGGCATTATTACAGAAGGTATCGCATAATGGCAAACCCACTTTTCGGTTGTCCAGCCCACCATCAATTATACAGAAAAGCCCAACATTCCTTCTTACATAATTCGGATAGTACCCATAACAAAAGGACCACAACCCATGTCATAAAAGAGGCCATAAAGGAAGAAACAGAAACAGATACAGATACAGAGCAAGATAAGGGATGTGTGTGTATATCAAACATTACAATGTCCTGTGCTCTGATCCTTAATCTTGATCAGCTATAGGGCAAGGAACTGGTTCAGCAAGGTCAGCTTCAGGCAACGAGGTCAGTTCACTTGGTTCATCCAAAAGTCAGCACGAACTAGAGCCGACGTGTACGTGTACCAAGGACTCGTTTGGCCGCAGTCAACGGCCTATGTGAGGGCAACCAAAGAATGGCTGCCATGAACAAAATGGAACCCATGGTCCGGAACGAAATCTGCAGATACATAGTGAATCTGTAGGTCTAGCATGACGAGATCACTCGTACTTGCCGAACTCACTAGTTATGGTTTGCTACTATTAAATTCGTAACGAAACCATGCTATTTATAAAACGGGTTCAGAATTCACGGAACCACAGACCCTCCTTTTGCCCTTACATAGGCAATCACTCAGTCTGTGTCTGAATCAATATCAATATTCATCAGATCATCAAGATGCTGCTGGAGCATCATCCTGTTACTCAGTACTTCTCTCGAGACAGGTCCTTTCACACACATAGTAGCACAAAAGCCACATATGGCAGGACCACACTGTACACAGAGACAACATGAGAAAAGAATCGCTAAAACCATCCCGATGATTATCAGAATCTTCCATCCCCAAGTTGATAACAGCCCCCAGAACCATCCAGTCAACGACCAACCTCCTTTATCCACATTTATGGACTCGAAGATCTTATGTAACCTAGAAATGGCCTGGTATACTGTCGGAGCATTATCTGGTATGAAAACGCAGCAACTCGATTGGATCAATTTACATACCCCACCTCGGTCTGCAAGTATGACGTCTAAAACCATTCGATTCTGTAATGTCATAAGGCGATCCGCTTGAAGCTCAGCGGTCAAATTACTAGGGGCACCGGCAGTTTCATTTAAGGTGGACTCAACCACTCTCGTCAATTGCCGTAGGTTTCTACTATTTGCCATGGGTCCCCAAAACGGTAGGAAACCCTTGAGAAAGTCTCCCACTTCTTGTCCCGTGGTATCTTCCTGATTGAAGACACCCCTAACAACTCTCGTTCTGTGGTAATCTACAGCAGCAGTATACGTAGGAGGTAACAAATATGCAACATAACATGTTCCCGAAAAATCAGGAGGCAACCATGTGCATCCTCTATCATAGCAAATAAAATACGTGCCCTTAGCTGCTAAAAACGGTGGGGAAGTTTGGGACGCAAAGACATACGTCTGAGTACAAACACTCTTCCCTAACTGAGCTCTCGGATTCTTGCCTTTACCTTGCAGACAAAAATTACCACGATGGGGTACGATCCAAATCGAAGGTGACCTTTTTCGTCTCTGCTTTTCATTCAGACTAACACTATATCCAGTCACCTTCCATCCGATATAAGCTAATGCCTCATCCGTAGGAACAGTCTCATATGTATCGATATCTCTGATCATATCAATTATTCCCTTCACCAAGGCACTATTACTCGAGTTATCTTTCATGGAACGCAGGGGATAGACTTCGTTGGCATAGATAAACATCGTCTGATATGCCCATACAGACCCATTGTAACTGAACGGCAGAACCAAATAGGGAATACCTCTATCCGTAGTATGTGGCATAAGACCACACACCCAACAATTAGTGGTGTTCACTACCAACTGGTGTTGATGGAGAAGTTGTACGAAGGAATTATTAATAAATTATGACCTTCTAATCAGTTCATGTTCAGGTAAAGTGTGGAACGAATGCAAAGAAATAGTAGTAGGGAAAGACATAGGTTGGGAGGTAGGTGCAAATGTCAATTGGGTAGCATAAACAACCCCACCCATCAGAGACAACATCATGCTAAAAACACTATAAGACACGTTATTAAAAAACATTTGCTACGAATCAATTTACACAATTCTGTCTTAAAGTTCATTTTTGCAACAGCTCTCTCAATCTCAAAAAACTCCATCCTCTAACCGTGCTGTTCGCGGCAGTTGGTTTTCTTCGCTCAGGTGTGCGTCTGTAAGTCTAGGGAACGCCCTAGAACAAACCAGAACCGTCGACCTTGCGTCTACACGGTTTGCCACTCCAAGTTTTGATACCGCGACCATACAGCTGAACCCGGATGGTGGTTCGATAAAGGAGGAGAAAAAAAAAACCAAACAAAAGAAAACAAGACAGAACAAAACGAAACAGCTTCTTGGATGAGAGAGTGCGGGAAGGGCAGAAAGAGATTATTTTTTTATTAGTTCATTGTTTCTTGGTCGCAAATTATAACGGCCTTTACCAGGCACCGTCTCATCTCGGAACAACAACTCAGGCTCAGTGGTGTCCAATCTCAAAGGCGGAGGCACAGCTGCTTGCAAGATATCGTCGTCCTCTCGCTCAGACCTGGTCCCTACCAAATGTGCGTCGCTAAATGGCATACATTTCGGCACTCTTTCTGTTTCTGAATCACCAATACCCTCACGGATCCACTGGTCGTACGGTAGAGGTAAAGGTACCTTCTTACAGTATACGCTGTGGATCCAATTTTTCTTGCAGTGGACTCTTACTGCTGTTCGTGTCGATAAAAGTACTTGGTATGGGCCGGTCCAACGGGGCTGAATGTTCTTGGCCCGCTGGAAATTGCGCACTAATATCCAATCTCCAGGATTGATGGTGTGATCTGGATCTTCAGATGCTTGTGGGAGGTTATCATGAACCAGTTGATGTAAAACGCGTAATTTAGTCATCAGATCATACAAGTAATCAACCAACAAAGGATATTCGATGACGCTGAACTTCGTTGGTCTCGGCACTCCCCACACATTTGCCGGGCAACCAAACACAATTTCGTATGGACTAAGTCCTATTCGGGAATGCACTGTAGTTCTGGTTGACAAAAGTGCCAACGGCAACGCATCGGGCCATTGAAGACCAGAACTTGCCTGGATCTTGGCTAACTTAAGCTTCAGAGTACCATTATAGCACTCGACTAAACCAGCTGATTGGGGGTGATTCGCAGCATGAAATTTCTGCCTTATGCCCAAACCCTCACACACTCTCTTCATGATCTGGCCCACAAACTCACTTCCATTATCACTCCATACCATTCTTGGCAAACCAAACCTAGGGAAGAATTCCTTGAGCAGAACGTTAGCTGTGTATACAGCAGTGTTATCCTTTAGGGGGTAAGCCTCTACCCATCTTGAAAAGGCACAGACAACCACCAGGACGTATTTCAGATTGTTACATCTCTCCATGTGGATAAAATCCAATTGAAACACCTCGAACGGATATGCCGGAGGCGCGAAGTGACCAGCTGGAGTTGGGGTTCCCTTGCCAGGATTATGGATCAGACAAACCATGCAGTTCTTGACCAGATTCTCCGCACACTTAGGAATTCCACCATTCTGCCACACTGGAGCCAACAACTTACAAATCCCTTTCGCACTAATGTGAGCCATTCCATGTGCCATCGTAACCACTGCAAGCACATACGCATCAGGCAACAACCATCCCTGGTGTTCCGACAATTCAATCCAACAGCCAGTCGAATCCAACATTCCCGTACTCTCTCTCCACACACTCAATTCTTTCTCAGTAGCTTCAGCCTGAATCAGTTTCACACTCTCTATTGTGTCTTCACACATTCCTCTATCCGGAAGCCATCTCGCTGGACCTGCAACATACATTCGACTCGTCACATCTTTCGCCATTTCTCTCGCTACTTCATCCGCAAACGCATTACCACGACTAACGTCATCTGTAACTTTCTTATGTGCACTGCATTTCACAATCGCAACTTGCGTCGGCAACGTAAGCGACTCAAGAAGTTCATTCACCAACTGTCCATGCTGAATCTTCGTACCATGGGAAGTGAGGAATCCAAGTTCCTTCCACAATCGCCCAAAGCTATGGGCGACACCAAACGCATATTGACTATCGGTATACACAGTCACTCTTCTTCCTTTGGACAACACACACGCTCTTGTCAGTGCAATCAATTCTGTTGCTTGAGCCGAATTCTGTGGAATACGTGAAGCTTCAACGATCGTATGCAAAGTCGTAACCGCATACGCTGCAGTCGTATCGCCATTCAGAAGCTTAAAGCATGAACCATCTACCCATAAGGTACCATCAGGATTCAAAAGAGGAGTATCTTTTAGGTCAATTCTACCCTTCGTCTCTTCCTCTGGCCTGAGAAAGCAATCATGTTGCTCTTGAACATCTGTCTCTTCAAAATCGGCAACAACGTGGCTGGATTCAACGTGTTGCATCGCTTTATGTGCACATGACTCGCCAAAAGTGTCAGCTCATAACCTGACAACCGCACACTAGTCAAATGCTGAGTCTTCGTTCTGTTCAATAAAGTATCCACCGCATGTGGAACCATCACAACCAACGTATTGTCCATCACCAAACCAGCAGACTGTTGAATAGAAACAGCCGCTGCCGCTGTAGCTCTCAAGCAACTCTGCAATGCTTTAGCTACCGGATCAAAAGTTGACGAGAAATACGCACATGGACGCTGCTTGTCACCAAATTGTTGCGTCAAAACTGACAATGCACAACCCTCTCTCTCGTGAACATAGAGTGTAAAAGGCTTACTGTAGTCGGGAGTACCCAACACTGGAGCAGAACACAATGCATCACGTAATCCAGAAAAACTTTTCTGACATTCGTCAGACCAAGGAAGAGGATTTGGAGTATCCTTAAGAGTAAGTGCCAACAGAGGTTTCGCAATTAATGAAAAATTCGGAATCCACTGCCTACAGTACGAGGTAATACCCAAGAAGGCACACACTTCTCTCTGTGTGGCTGGCACAGTCATTTGCGCAATCGCTTGAATTCGTTCTGGGGTCAACCTTCTTCCCTCCTTCGACAAGAGATGACCTAAGTAGGTCACTTCTTGTCAACAATACTGCAACTTTGAAGGTGACACTTTATGGTGAAGGTCAGACAAATGTCGCAACAAAGAAAGAGTAGCTTCTTTACAAGTTTCCTCATCATCAGCAGCAACTAACTGATCGTCCACATATTGAATAAGGGCAACACCAGTAGGCAAGACAATCGCATCAAGCTGTGTTTTCAAAGCCTGACTATAGATGGAGGGACTTTCACAATAACCTTGGGGAGCGCGCTTAAACCGGAAGCTTCGGCCTCCTAAAGAGAAGCCAAAAATATCTCTACTCTCCTCGGCAATTGGAATACTGAAGAAAGCATTCTTCAGATCTATAACCGAAAACCAGGCAGCTGAAGCAGGAATCATAGTCAGCAAAGCAGTAATGTCCGGAACAACAGGAAACTGTGGCACGACAATCTTATTGACCTCTCGAAGGTCGATCACAAACCTGTAAACAGGCGGCTGAGAAGAGTCAGTACGCTTCAGAACAGGCAACACAGGACTATTACACACATTACCTCTCGTTTCTTCAATCACATCTTTCTCAATCAAATCATAGATGATCGCTAAAAGCGCTCTTTCACCATCGCTAGAAATCCTATATTGGGTAATACGTGGCAATTTAACATTCGCTTTAAGAGTTACAACATAAGGTGGAATCGCCAAAAGACCAACGTCATTAGGACCAGTAGCCCAAAGAGTATCAGGGAGAGAACGTAATTCCGGTGGAAGTCGGTCTTTAGACAAATACATCGGAGAGATCACTTTCCTACCCAATGTAAGCTGCACTCCCGAAGGAGAACAATGCAATGTCGCATTCAACCTTTTCAACAAATCCAAACCCAACAAATTCTCACCACAACCTGTTGTTAAAAGAAGGGGTGCTTCCAATTCACAAGGCCCGATGGAAAGAGACAAAGGACTAGAAACTGGATTACGAACTGGGGAGCCAGAGAATCCTACCGAAACATTCGTTAAGCCAGACAAAGGTGCGCCAGGGAGTTTAGAGTGCATGATAGAACTCTTCGCTGCACCAGTATCCAAAAGAAAAGGCTCTACTACACCCGATGTGACTACTGCAACATAAGGTCCACTCTGGTCTACTGGAACTGACACTACTCCCTCCCTTTGTCCACGGCTATCCTAGCAATCATTATAACCAGTACTCTCACTCTCAACATAATAATCATCAGCATAATATTGAGCAGATCTGCCAGTCGGAACATTCTGCTGATCAAAATAATTCATAGAATTCTGTGGGGGAAAGGAACGCTCGTTCTGAGGACACGTGCCACGCCCTCTACCCCTCGATACTTGCTGGAAACCACCACGACCTCTTGGACCCGACATACCACTCGCACGTTGTCGTAAAACAGGACAATCACTCTTGAAATGCCCGTCCTACCTACAATACGCACACTGATTCGGACCTAACGGCGGCCTTGGAGGAAAATATCCAGGCTTCTGTGATATCCTCTGAAACTGTGGCTGTTGCTGAAACTGCGAACGTTGCTCTGGCTCTTGTTGAGTCGGGTGAGGCGGGTACGCCTGCTGCAACAGAACCTTTGTATTTAAATCTTTAGTCTTTTTCTCTACTCTATCTTTCTCATCCTTGTCCCTATTCTCGTAGTACTGTGCAGTCGCCAATATCTGGGCCGATGAAGAAACAGCCCATGAACTCTCAGAATCTTTCAACTTATTACAAAGCTCGGGTAACAAATTAAAGACAAACTTGTCCACAAACACCCTCTGACCACCTTCCGTACTCATATCCTGACCACTATGATCTATAAATGTCTCCTCAAACCTAGTGAAGAAATCAGACACACTTTCATCTTTCTTTTGCTCACATGCGGCTAATTTATCCCACTTCACTCGTAAAGCCGGCATCATTGTCTTCATAAGATCGATAATCCTGCCAGGTAACTCGGCAACTAAAGGCTCAGGCTTAGCTCCACCAACCTGTCTACCATCCGCAGCAGCGATATTCACACATGTATCACCTAACTCTGGCGCATGATTCTCATGAAGAATCTTCGCCCACAAAGGTTGAGGAACCACGTTACCAAACAACATGTCAATGTCAGCTAAATTCATGATGCATGCGTCAACTGTCTGGGACAACTCCTTGTAATATCCAGCCGGATTCCTACGGGGATCAGGTAAAGACTGTTTAGGAGCCAAAACCTCAACTCTCTTCCACGGAACATGTACCCATACTCTTTGAAAATGTGCTGGTATAGCTGGGGGAACATTATTCGCACCAGCAGCTACCGCATCGCGCCATACTGGAGGAACTTCTCTCATCGGATACTGTCTCACTTTCCTCCTAACAGAAGGATCAGACTCAAACAGTGGCTGAGAAGGTAGGTCGCTCCTAAACGCGAGTATCGTCGCAACTGCTTTCTCAACGTCGGGACCCACTATCGTCCCTTTCGCAAACTCGGACTGTACATTAAGTAACTCCAACGGGACCTGACCCGGTTCATTATCTTCCCATTCCTCACGGAGGAAAGTACACATAACATCAAAAACGTACCTTTGCTTCGGTGCCTCCCACTGCTGAAGACATCCATAACTGACTCTAGATCATATCGCAAGATATTCAAAATCCATCTACGAGCCAAAAGATCTAACACTGCCCGTTCTTCGGGACCAGGAAGCTGGCTACGTAATTGTTTACGTGTAGAAACAGGGGTCATACTCAATGACCCAAAGAAAGGAGACAAAAGACCAGTAACAGTATCAGTCATTCTTTGTCGGGCAGAAGGAGAAGCTGCCATAAAAAATGTAAATGTATGTGTCTTGTAAAGCGCACTGCTGCCCTGAGGCGTTGTGGCGCTGTAGACCGCTGGGGAACTCGTCCTGGCTATCCCTGTGAGATGGTCCCTACTGGGTATCTCCAAGGTGAAACCAGGCCTCCCCGGCGAATGTGGGGGGCCGTTGTAGAGATGAGGCAAGCTAATGCCCAGAGTTGCTGAGTGTGATCCCTGGTTAGAGTAGGCACCGAGGCGAGAATTATTGAGTCCGCTGACCCTGGTACACGACACTGCCGCGTCGGGAATTGAACCCTGGTCCCGGGCCGTTCTCTGCTTCCGGGTCTGCCGCCTCTAACCAGTGAGCCACACCACTCCACTCTAACCAGTGAGCCACCCCACTCCATAAGGACAGGAGACAAAGTATTTTGAGGTGATAGAAACGTAGAAGTAGTAGTAAGAGAAGTCGAAGGTACAGGAGAGTGAGACAAAGATGTTTGAGGCAGAACTGATAACAAAGTCGGCGGCCCCAGAGGAGGCTGCGCTGTAGGAGGAGAAACCAGCTGAGGAGGAGCAGGCGGCTGAGCAACAGCAGGAGGTTGCGGAGGTGCTGTAGCACTCTGCACATAAGGGGGTGGTAATCTCAACAAATGTGACATCAAAGGATCCTTTTCAGGGTCCTTAGTTGCACTTTGTAGAAGAGATGGCAAAGCTGGATAACATTTATCAATGGCCATATTATGTTGCCTATGCAACTCCTCAATCGCTTGATCTTCTTCATTTTCTGTAAACTGCTTAGCAGCTTGCATTATAGATACACCCTTTTCTCTCTTTTCTCTTTTAGCTTGTTTAAACTCTTGTTGTTTGGCTTCCTTTCGCCAAAGGCGGACAGAGTCAAACATTGCCGGCCGGGCTTTCTTCCTAAATAATACAGCTTCCAAATTATTTAAAATCTCGGTATTGAACCTACCATGTTGAGGCCATCGTAAGACACCATCTTTCCTAGTGTAGCGGACCCATACTTTATTAAACATAATGAACCCATGCCATGTTTAGAATAGAGCTCATAAGTCGGAGTTCCAACCGGAGATATCGGACATGAGTCCTCCAACCGGGAATGCCTGTTATGACCACAACAAAATATCTTCCTAATTTTGCTAAGACCAGGCATCTTCGCTCACTAATCTAGCTTCAAACTTCAAGGGATTTATTACAAACGATAGTCTCGTAAATGTACGAGTCCCTCGGCTTTGGTAATTGCAAGAACCAAATCAAAGACCCAAAGAAACCCAAAACAAAGGACTGGGAGCGACCCACTTATACTTAGCTAAGGTATCAGTCACGCCACCAGAAGACCCGTCTACCGTCTCGCCGTACAAATCATCACAAGGGGGTGTCCAAGACAGGGCGACAGCCAGGGCAGCAGTCCTTCGTAGCCGTCAGGAAAAGCGGGAAGCCTTGCAGCAAAAACCTTCAGTCCACGTTCGGCATACCGGGGTCGATGAAGTGGGGGCCCTCTTCCGGAATTTCCTCACAAAGCTCCTCGCAATCTTCCGGCTTGGACCGGTACCACTGAAGTCGCCCCAAGTTGGGCGCCAACTGAAGAACCGGGCTTTTTAGTACCCAGCGGCGCCAGGGGCACGCCCAAAGTCTTCGGGTTCACCTGTCTTAGAATACAGAGACACGAGGTACTTCTTGGTGGCGTCAAAGATCGAATTTATTGGCTGCAACCAGAAACAGAGGTCCGCGAAGTACAACACTGCGTATATTCGTAGGAGACTGCTCAAATTTGCAAAAACGAGTCATCCCTTTTATGCCAAAAAACCCACATTCTGGACAAACACCCATTCTTTACAATTTGTCCAATCATAGGCATTATTACTGAAGGTATCGCATAACGACAAACCCACTTTTCGGTTGTCCAGCCCACCATCAATTATACAGAAAAGCCCAACATTCCTTCTTACATAAGTCGGACAGTACCCATAATAAAAGGACCACAACCCATGTCATAAAAGAGGCCATAAAGGAAGAAACAGAAACAGATACAGAGCAAGATAAGGGATGTGTGTGTATATCAAACTTTACAATGTCCTGTGCTCTGATCCTTAATCTTGATCAGCTATAGGGCAAGGAACTGGTTCAGCAAGGTCAGCTTCAGGCAACAAGGTCAGTTCACTTGGTTCATCCAAAAGTCAGCACGAACTCGAGCCGACGTGTACGTGTACCAAGGACTCCTTCGGCCGCAGTCGACGGCCTATGTGAGGGCAACCAAAGAATGGCTGCCATGCACAAAATGGAACCCATGGTCCGGAACGAAATCTCCAGATACATAGTGAATCTGTAGGTCTAGCCTGACGAGATCACTCGTACTTGCCGAACTCACTAGTTACGGTTTGCTACTATCAAATTCATAACGAAACCATGCTATTTATAAAACGGGTTCAGACTTCACGGAACCACAATCTGTCTACACCAACAACCACCCACGAGCAGTTCTCCTGCAGACACTGTAGCCAAACCTTCCCCACCCTCTGCACCCCCAATGCCACCGCCCCCACGCCGAACACCAACACCCCCAAAGCCCTGAGGTGCAACCTTCCCAATGTGCGCTTCCTGCACAGACATGCCATAGAGTTCTGGGACCTCCTGGACACCATCTCACCCGACTTTGCCTTCTTCACGGAAACCTGAACCAACTCCAACTCCGCCCCCGAGATCGCCACAGCCCTTCCCGGCGGATACAAGATCCAGAGAAAGGACAGCCTCAACCGCCAAGGAGGAGGACTTGACATCACACATAAGAGCTCCCTCCGGCTCACCACCTCCAGCACAAGCGACTCCCTGCCACCATCAAACACCTCCATTTCCAGATACAGACCAACTACCAAACCACCCTATGTGGCACCCTCACTTACAGGTCCCCCGGACCTCAAACACCATTCACCTCTATCTTCGCCGACCTTGTTGCACCCCACGCCATCACCTCCATGGACTACATACTCATCAGAAACCTCAACTTCCACCTCGCAACCTCAGCGACCCCGACTCCTCCACCCTCTTGGACAACCTTGCCAATCTCAGACTGAAACAGCTTGTCACCACCCCCACCCACAAAGCAGGACACACCCTCAACCCCATCTTCGCTGGAGAGAGCAACATCCACTTCAGTCACACCACACAACCCCTCTGGACGGACCACCACTGCGTACACTTCCACGTCGACAAACGCACCGCCCCCAAACCTGCACCCCGCCCACCATGAAGGAACTGGAGCAAGGTCACTGAGGAGCAGCTAAACTCTACCCTCAGCTGCAATGCTCCCTCCACCTCGACCGATGCCAACCTAACAGCCAAAGAACTACACAGATGGATCACCAACTGCGCAGACAAACTCGCACCCCTTCGCAACCCCGACAGACAGCGACCCAAAAAGGCCACTTGGTTCACAGCCAACTTCCAAGAATACAGATGCACCTGCAGACGTCTAGAGAAGAATTGGCGAAACAGCAAAACATCAGAAGACTGCACTACATACCCAAATGCCATGACAGAACACCACCAACTTATCAGATCAACCAAAAGGACCTTCATTCAGAACAAGATTACCGCCAACACCAGCAATTTGCAGGAACTCTTCAGCATCATCCAGGAATTCAACAAACCCCCCAGAAAAGCCGCGGACGTCACACCCTCCCAGGACCTCTGCAACAAGCTCAGCTCCTACTTCCATTCATCTGAAAATTAAGTCCTTCTACGACAACTTCAACAAAAGGACACCGGACTCTGAAACCACTTCCTCCTCCAACAACGCCAGCCAACCTACCATCTCTGCCTGGACCCCAACCAACACCGAAGACACCAAATCGACCATGAAAGACATCCATGGATCCCTGCTCTATGCACAGCTTCCACAGAGCCACTGCAGCCATCACACCAGAACTAGGACGCACCATCAACACCACCTGCAAAACCGGCATTTTTCCAGACGACTGGAAATGCGCAGAAGTCAAGCCCCTGCTCAAGAAGCCCCCAGCAGATCCTTCGGACCTCAAAAACCACAGACCCATCTCACTCCCCCCCTTCGCAGCCAAAGTTACAGAGAAGACCGTCAACGCCCAACTAATGAAATTCATCAAAGAGACCTCCATCCTCGACCCCTCCCAGTCCGGATTCTGCAGCAACCACCGCACCGAGACTGCTCTACTCACCGCCACAGATGACATCCACACCCTCCTTGACCAAGGCCACACCACAGCCCTGAACCTACTCAACCTCTCCACATCCTTTAACACTGTCCCTCACCGCACACTCACCATCAGACTCCACGATGCCGCCATACAAGGAACCGCCCTCGAATGGCTTCACTCTTTCCTCACCAGCAGAACCCAAAGAATCAGACTGCCACCCTTCCTCTCCGAACCCACAAAGATCAACTGTGGAGTACCTCAAGGATCATCTCTCAGCCCTACTCTCTTCAACATCTACATCGCCCCCCTCACCGCCATCGTCAGACAGCACAGACTCAACATAAGTCTCCTACGCCAACGACACCCAGCTCATCCACTCCCTCACCACCGATCCCGTCACCACCAGACTCAGCTTCAAGGAAAAAATGAAGGACATCGCATCCTGGATGAGCAGCAGCTGCCTGAAGCTCAACTCAGAGAAGATAGAGGTCCTTGTCCTCGGACCCTTCCCTACCGCATGGGAACACACATGGCGGCCAACCGACCTCGGCAGCTCGCCCACCCCCAACACGCCCAGAACCTCCGCACATACTTGACTCCTCGCTCTCCATGACCCGACAAGTTAACGCCGTTGCCTCCACCTGCTTCAACACCATCCGCATCCTTCGCAAGACCTTCAAATGGATCCCCCAGAATCAAGAAAAACCATAACCTACGCACTCATAGCCAGCAGAGTGGACTATGGAAACGCCCTCTACGCCGGAATCAACAAGTCTCTGCTCCGCAAACTCCAGACTATACCAACACCACAGCCAGAGTCGTCCTCAGCATCCCTCGACAACAACACATCACCCAACAGCTGCAAGACCTCCACTGGCTCCTCGTCGAGAAGAGAATAACCTTCAAGACTCTCACCCATGCCTACAAATGCCTCCACAACATCGGACCCCCATACCTCAACGAGAGAATCTCCTTCCACGTACCCAAGAGGAACCTACGATCTGACGAGCTCGCCCTCGCCTAAATCCTGCGTATCAGTAGAGCTAGAACGTGTGGAATAGCCTTCTCCTACATCACGGCCAAGACCTGGAACGAGTTCCTGATAGACATCAGATGCACCCTCTCTCTGCTCATCTTCAGGAAGACCCGCAATACTTGGCTCTTTGACTGACCGGAGCTGATAACCCCCTTCCCCCAGCGCCTTGAGACCCTCATGGGTAAGGTGCGCACTTGACAATCCCTGATTGATTGATTGATTGATAGAGAGAGTGGAGAGCTGGATCAGTGGAGACAGGGTGGATGAGAGAGTTGGGCGATTGATGAGTGGGTGAAAGAGTGGAGAGATGGATGAGTGGATGGGAGTGGAGAGATAGATGGGTGGGCTGGAGAGAGGAGAGATGGATGGGTGGGTGGGAGAAATGGATCAGTACATGAAGGGGGAGAGATGGATGGAGAGGTGAGGGAGTGGAGAGATGGGTCACACAAAGGCACACACATTCATCGAGCTCTTAGCCCCGCTGTACAAGATCACACAAAGGGACACACATTTCCTCTGAGCCCCATTGTACAAGATCACTCAAAGGTACACACATTCATCCACCACTGAACCCCACTGTAGAAGATCACAAAAAGGCACATGCATTCATCCACCTCTGAGCCTCGCTGTACAAGATCACACAAAGGCAGCCACATACCCTCTGTACACCATTGTACATGATCACACAAATGCACACACATTCATCCACCACTGAACCCTACTGTAGAAGATCACACAAAGGCACACACCTTCATACACCTCTGAGACCCACTGTACAAAATCACACAAAGGTGCACACATTCCCTCTGAGACACACTGTAGAAGATCACACAAAGTCACACACATTCATTCACCACTGATCCCCACTATGCAAGATAAAACAAAGACACATACATTCATCCACCACTGAGCCCCACTGTGCATGACTACACAGAGGCATACACATTCCCTCTGAGCCCCACTTTAGAAGGTCACATAAAGCCACACACATTAACCCACCTCTGAGCCCTCCGTGTACAAGGTCAAAAAAAGGCAGCACATTCCCTCTGTACCCCACAGTACACGATCACACAAATGCACACACATTCATCCAACATTTAGCCCCCTATACAAGATCACACAAAGTGACACTCATTCATCTGCCACTGAGCCCGCTGTGCAAGATCACACAAAGAGACACTCATTCATCTACCACTGAGTCCCACTGTACAATATCACACAAAGACACACACGTTCATCCAACACTTAGCCTCCTGTACAAGATCACACAAAGAGACACTCATTCATCTACCACTGAGCCCCACTGTACAAGATTACACAAAGACACACACATTTGTACCCACCTCTGACCCATGCTGTTCAAGGTCCGACAAATACAGACATTCATCCACTACTGAGCTTCACTGTACAACGATGACACAAAGACACATATTCATCCACCACTGAGCCCTCGGTGTACAAGATCACAAAAAGGCCCACACATTCATCCACCACTGAGCCCAAGTGTGTAAAATCACACAAAGGTGCACATATTCATGCACAACTGAGCCCCACTGTAGAAGATCCCACAAACACAGACCTATTCATCCACCTCTGAGCCCCACTGTGCAAGATCACACAAAGGCACACACAATCCATCTGAGACCCACTGTAGAAGATCACACAAAGGCACACCCTTTCATCCACCACTGAACCCAAGTGTGTAAGATCACACAAAGGCACACACAATCCATCTGAGACCCACTGTACAAGGTCACACAAAGAGACACTCATTCATCCACCTCTGAGCCTCGCTGTACAAGATCACACAAAGGCACACACATTCATCCACCTCTGAGCCCCACTGTAGTAGATCACACAAAGGCACACATATTCACCCAACACTGAGCCCCACCGTAGTAGATCACACAAAAGCACACACATTCATCCACCTCTGAGCCTCGCTGTACAAGGTCACACAAAGGAACACACATTCATTCACCACTGAGCCCCACTGTAGTAGATCACACAAAAGCACACATATTCACCCAACACTGAGCCCCACTGTAGTAGATCACACAAAGGCACACACATCATCCACCTCTGAGCCTCGCTGTACAAGATCACACAAAGGCACACACAATCCATCTGAGACCCACTGTAGAAGATCACACAAAGGCACACCCATTCATCCACCACTGAACCCAAGTGTGGAAGATCACACAAAGGCACACACATTCATCCACCACTGAGCCCCACTCTACAAGATTACACAAAGGCACCCATATTCACCCAACACTGAGCCCTACTGTAGTTGATCACACAAAGGCACACCCATTCATCCACCTCTGAGCCTCGCTGTACAAGGTCACACAAAGGAACACACATTCCTTCACCACTGAGCCCCACTGTAGTAGATCACAAAGGCACACATATTCACCCAACACTGAGCCCTACTATAGTAGATCACACAAAGGCACACACATCATCCACCACTGAGCCTCGCTGTACAAGATCACACAAAGGCACACACAATCCATCTGAGACCCACTGTAGTAGATCACACAAAGGCACACACATTCATCCACCACTAAACCCAAGCGTGTAAGATCACACAAAGGCACACACATTCATCCACCACTGAGCCTCGCTGTACAAGGTCACACAAAGGAACACACATTCATTCACTACTGAGCCCCACTGTAGAAGATCACACAAAGACGCACATATTCACCCAACACTGAGCCCCACTGTAGTAGATCACACAAAGGCACACATATTCACCCAACACGGAGCCTCGCTGTACAAGATCACACAAAGACACACATATTCACCCAACACTGAGCCCCACTGTAGTAGATCACACAAAGGCACACATATTCACCCAACACTGAGCCTCGCTGTACAAGATCACACAAATGCACACACAGTCCATCTGAGACCCACTGTAGTAGATCACACAAAGGCACACCCATTCATCCACCGCTGAGCCCCACTGTACAAGATCACACAAAGGCACACACATTCATCCACCACTGAACACAAGTGTGTAAGATCACACAAAGGCACACACATTCATCCACCACTGAGCCTCGCTGTACAAGATCACACAAAGGCAAACTCATTCATCCACCACTGAGCCTCGCTGTACAAGATCACACAAAGACACACATATTCACCCAACACTGAGCCCGCTGTACAAGATCACACAAAGGCACACACAGTCCATCTGAGACCCACTGTAGTAGATCACACAAAGGCACACCCATTCATCCACCACTGAACCCAAGTGTGTAAGATCACACAAAGCCACACACGTTCATTCACCTCTGAGTCTCGCTGTACAAGGTATGACAAATACAGACATTCATCCACTACTGAGCTTCACTGTACAACGATGACACAAAGATACATATTCATCCACCACTGAGCCCTCGGTGTACAAGATCACAAAAAGGCACACACATTCATCCACCACTGAGCCCAAGTGTGTAAAATCACACAAAGGTGCACATATTCATGCACAACTGAGACCCACTGTAGAAGATCCCACAAACACAGACCTATTCATCCACCTCTGAGCCCCACTGTGCAAGATCACACAAAGGCACACACAATCCATCTGAGACCCACTGTAGAAGATCACACAAAGGCACACCCTTTCATCCACCACTGAACCCAAGTGTGTAAGATCACACAAAGGCACACACAATACATCTGAGACCCACTGTACAAGGTCACACAAAGAGACACTCATTCATCCACCTCTGAGCCTCGCTGTACAAGATCACACAAAGGCACACACATTCATCCACCTCTGAGCCCCACTGTAGTAGATCACACAAAGGCACACATATTCACCCAACACTGAGCCCCACTGTAGTAGATCACACAAAAGCACACACATTCATCCACCTCTGAGCCTCGCTGTACAAGGTCACACAAAGGAAAACACATTCATTCACCACTGAGCCTCACTGTAGTAGATCACACAAAGGCACACACATCATCCACCTCTGAGCCTCGCTGTACAAGATCACACAAAGGCACACACAATCCATCTGAGACCCACTGTAGAAGATCACACAAAGGCACACCCATTCATCCACCACTGAACCCAAGTGTGTAAGATCACACAAAGGCACACACATTCATCCACCACTGAGCCCCACTCTACAAGATCACACAAAGGCACCCATATTCACCCAACACTGAGCCCTACTGTAGTAGATCACACAAAGGCACACCCATTCATCCACCACTGAACCCAAGTGTGTAAGATCACACAAAGACACACACATTCATCCACCTCTGAGCCTCGCTGTACAAGGTCACACAAAGGAACACACATTCCTTCACCACTGAGCCCCACTGTAGTAGATCACAAAGGCACACATATTCACCCAACACTGAGCCCTACTGTAATAGATCACACAAAGGCACACACATCAACCACCACTGAGCCTCGCTGTACAAGATCACACAAAGGCACACACAATCCATCTGAGACCCACTGTAGTAGATCACACAAAGGCACACACATTCATCCACCACTGAACCCAAGTGTGTAAGATCACACAAAGGCACACACATTCATCCACCACTGAGCCTCGCTGTACAAGGTCACACAAAGGAACACACATTCATTCACTACTGAGCCCCACTGTAGAAGATCACACAAAGACACACATATTCACCCAACACTGAGCCCCACTGTAGTAGATCACACAAAGGCACACATATTCACCCAACACTGAGCCTCGCTGTACAAGATCACACAAAGACACACATATTCACCCAACACTGAGCCCCACTGTAGTAGATCACACAAAGGCACACATATTCACCCAACACTGAGCCTCGCTGTACAAGATCACACAAAGACACACATATTCACCCAACACTGAGCCCCACTGTAGTAGATCACACAAAGGCACACATATTCACCCAACACTGAGCCTCGCTGTACAAGATTACACAAAGGCACACACAGTCCATCTGAGACCCGCTGTAGTAGATCACACAAAGGCACACCCATTCATCCACCGCTGAGCCCCACTGTACAAGATCACACAAAGGCACACACATTCATCCACCACTGAACCCAAGTGTGTAAGATCACACAAAGGCACACACATTCATCCACCACTGTGCCTCGCTGTACAAGATCACACAAAGGCAAACTCATTCATCCACCACTGAGCCTCGCTGTACAAGATCACACAAAGACACACATATTCACCCAACACTGAGTCCGCTGTACAAGATCACACAAAGGCACACAGTCCATCTGAGACCCACTGTAGTAGATCACACAAAGGCACACCCATTCATCCACCACTGAACCCAAGTGTGTAAGATCACACAAAGGCACACACGTTCATCCACCTCTGAGCCTCGCTGTACAAGGTCACACAAAGGAACACACATTCATTCACTACTGAGCCCCACTGTAGTAGATCACACAAAGGCAAACTCATTCACCCACCACTGAGCCCTACTGTAGTAGATAACACAAAGGCACACACATACATCCACCTCTGAGCCCCACTGTAGTAGATCACACAAAGGCACACACATCATCCACCACTGAGCCTCGCTGTACAAGATCACACAAAGGCACGCACAATCCATCTGAGACCCACTGTAGTAGATCACACAAAGGCACACACATTCATCCACCACTGAACCCAAGTGTGTAAGATCACACGAAGGCACACACATTCATCCACCACTGTGCCTCGCTGTACAAGATCACACAAAGGCAAACTCATTCATCCACCACTGAGCCTCGCTGTACAAGATCAGACAAAGACACACATATTCACCCAACACTGAGCCCGCTGTACAAGATCACACAAAGACACACATATTCACCCAACACTGAGCCCCACTGTAGTAGATCACACAAAGGCACACATATTCACCCAACACTGAGCCTCGCTGTACAAGATCACACAAAGACACACATATTCACCCAACACTGAGCCCCACTGTAGTAGATCACACAAAGGCACACATATTCACCCAACACTGAGCCTCGCTGTACAAGATCACACAAAGACACACATATTCACCCAACACTGAGCCCCACTGTAGTAGATCACACAAAGGCACACATATTCACCCAACACTGAGCCTCGCTGTACAAGATCACACAAAGACACACATATTCACCCAGCACTGAGCCCCACTGTAGTAGATCACACAAAGGCACACATATTCACCCAACACTGAGCCTCGCTGTACAAGATCACAGAAAGGCACACACAGTCCATCTGAGACCCGCTGTAGTAGATCACACACAGGCACACCCATTCATCCACCGCTGAGCCCCACTGTACAAGATCACACAAAGGCACACACATTCATCCACCACTGAACCCAAGTGTGTAAGATCACACAAAGGCACACACATTCATCCACCACTGAGCCTCGCTGTACAAGATGACACAAAGTCAAACTCATTCATCCACCACTGAGCCTCGCTGTACAAGATCACACAAAGACACACATATTCACCCAACACTGAGCCCGCTGTACAAGATCACACAAAGGCACACACAGTCCACCTGAGACCCATTGTAGTAGATCACACAAAGGCACACCCATTCATCCACCACTGAACCCAAGTGTGTAAGATCACACAAAGGCACACACGTTCATCCACCTCTGAGCCTCGCTGTACAAGGTCACACAAAGGAACACACATTCATTCACTACTGAGCCCCACTGTAGTAGATCACACAAAGGCAAACTCATTCATCCACCACTGAGCCCCACTGTAGTCGATCACACAAAGGCACACACATTCATCCACCTCTGAGCCCCACTGTAGTAGATCACACAAAGGCACACACATCATCCACCACTGAGCCTCGCTGTACAAGATCACACAAAGGCACACACAATCCATCTGAGACCCACTGTAGTAGATCACACAAAGGCACACACATTCATCCACCTCTGAGCCCCACTGTAGTAGATCACACAAAGGCACACACATTCATTCACCACTGAGCCCCACTGTAGTAGATCACACAAAGGCACACACATTCATTCACCACTGAGCCCCACTGTAGTAGATCACACAAAGGCACACACATTCATTCACCACTGAGCCCCACTGTAGTAGATCACACAAAGGCACACACATTCATTCACCACTGAGCCCCACTGTAGTAGATCACACAAAGACACACATATTCACCCAACACTGAGCCCCACGGTAGTAGATCACACAACGGCACACACATTCATCCACCTCTGAGCCCCACTGTAGTAAATCAAACAACGGCACACACATTCATCCACCTCTGAGCCCCACTGTAGTAGATCACACAAAGGCACACACATTCATTCACCACTGAGCCCCACTGTAGTAGATCACACAAAGGCACACACAGTCCATCTGAGACCCGCTGTAGTAGATCACACAAAGGCACACACATTCATCCCGAACTGAGTCCCACTGTATAAGATCGCAAAAGGACACACGCAATTCATCCCCCTCTCACCCCTGCTGTACAAGAGCGCACCAGGACACATATTCATCCACCACTGGGCCCCGGTGCAAGAGCGCACAAGGACACACTTTCATCCACTCACCATGGTGCCTGTGTGAGTACGTACCTGCCCTTAAAGAGGTCAGTGCATGTGTCAGATCGATCCACCGGAGGAGGCAGAGTGCAGGTTGTGTCTCTTGTCACACTGCAGTCTGCTGCCTCCCAAGAGATCTGGATTTACACACTCTTGTGCCACTCTGCACAGGGACGTCACTTGCAGACACTCATGCATAGGGTGGATAGAAGAAAGGCTCAGAAACAGATGATATCCCATGTGCAACCCGTCCTCAGCACCGTGAGCTGTTTATGTTTTAGTGAGGTCTGATCACTGCAGGAACTGAGGGAGTGCGTCAAGCCTGGGGACGAGGGCTCTGTGTGCTCTGAGGCCTTCCTGAATTCAACCAGCAGAACCAGCAAGTGTTAGTGCATAGGTCCTTTTACTTCATGTTATGCACACTGAAATGACATTCATTGTACCCGTCCTTTCTCTTTCTAGGAAGCAGTCTATAGACATTAAAGAATATGCGAAGGCGCTACGTAAAGCCGTCGAGGTCATGAAACAGAGAATCCGGAATCTCGTGAAAAGTGCAGAAAATCAGGCGGGAGAGTGGTGGTTGGACATTTTAAAGGACATTTTAAAATCGTGCACTGATTTTCTAGAAGACATTCGGGGCTTTTGCGAAGGCTTCTGTAGGAGAGTAGGGTCTGCAATCCTATGATCACCCAGATTTTTGCTTTTTTTGCTGCACTGGTTTACGACTTTCCCTGGCTGTGGGCCTGCTAATCAGACCCACAGCCTAGCTGTTCTCTCTATCCAAATTGTACTCAGGTACTGAATTGGCACTGGGCCCTCTCCAAGTCCCTGTACCCAGGGCTGAGGTGTACCCAGAAGTCTCCCAGGGGCTGAAGCATGTATTATGCCACCCCTGGGCTGACTAACTAAACTGACACAACTGGCTGCACGACAGCTGGGGCAAGGTGGTGTACTCACCCTTTGCTTTAGATATAGTATACCTATATCTACCCCTAAAATGGACACACAGATCTCCTATCAGTCACTCCTATGGCAGGCCTTAACAATCCTGAAGGCAGAGTGCTTGGAATCGTGTGAGATGGTGCTCTGGCATGAGCTGAGCCTGTCTGCGGCTTTCGGGATCCATCCCTTAGCCGTTTCCATGATATCGCATACCATATACTCTTAAGTGCATTATAATCCTCGCGGTTATATGCCAACTCTGGTATCGCTTTATCAAAACATGTCGAGTAAGGTGTCATACGAATTGGAATACTAACCCCTCGCCAATTCTGGCGACGGGGTTAGCATTCCACCCTTCTAGAGGGACACGACATGTATGTAACCTGTAACCCCGGTTAAAGTCAGACAGAGCCTTAGCATCCACAAAATGGATGCTGCCACCGAGACACAAGTCTGCCCTCCTGCTGCTGGGAGTCCTCCCAGAGCAGGAGATAAGGACAAAGGGTTTCCTGCCAGGGGCGGTGCCAGCACCGTCCCAGACAGGATTTTGTGTATTGTAGGTAGGCAGGGCTTCAGAGGAAGGTGACTGCACGTGGCACCCCGGTGCTCACTGTGCATAGGCTGGCTTGAACCAGTTCCAGGGACACTCCAGACCCTGTGCTGGGGAAAAGCCCGCCAAGGAAGGGGGTGTAACCACCCCCCTCCTGGTCCCACCCCTAGGGCAGGACTTAGTCGCGTGCCAGCCCCCTTTTCCCAGATAAAGGTAGGAGCAGGCCCCCTTCCAAAGTAGATCATCTTTGAATCCTGAAACTACTTTCCACGAAAGGAACTCAAGACTTCTTCCTAAGATTTCTCCCTTGTGACTAAGGAGTAGTCACCCTGCATCCGCAGGCACCATCTTAAGAACACTGCGGTCTGCTGCAAGTCCTTCCTCCGGAATCCGACTGCCCAGCTCGACGAGAACCGGCTTCCCTGGCACCTCTGACCTCTACCCACCTCTACAGCCCAGCTGAGAATCGTGGGTGCGACGAGACCTCGAGGGACCGGCCATCTGCAAGACTGCACGACTTCTGCACAGCAAGCCCGCCGAGTAATTTCCTGGTGAGTGCTTTGGGGTCCGAGAAGCCCCGACCCTGAGCAGCTCCAGCACCGAAGTGCAGCCTCCCAGCATCTCCACGATCTGCGTGGGGCCCTTCTGCTTTTTGCTGCTCACCGCGTTGTTTGGCTACTAGCCCGCTGGCTTGTGGCCTTCTGAACGACGCCCGACGACATCACTGCTGCTGGTCTGGTTGCTCCAGACTGGCCCTTGCTCCCTTCCAGAAGAGGAGCACCCCGGACCCTCCTGGTCCACTCAAGACGCCATTTTGAGTCCACCGCGTGGGCTTGAATTAGCCAAGGCTTGTTGCCCAATCCTGGGTAACTTCGACGCCGACAGCTTCATCCATCGTGGGACAGCTCGCCTCTCCATCCTGGTCGCCGACAACGCCTCCTGGTCCGTGAGATCTGCAGAGCCAGTGTCGCCACTCACCTAGTCGAGGTGACTACCATCCGGTGCCCTCCTGGTGCCCACTGACTACTGGCTAGTAGTCACGAACTTGGTCCCCTCTGCTTTCAGGTGTCATCCATCTTCCAGATCCAGGCTTGGATCAACTCGAACTATCTTCACTGGTCGCCTGCCAGCATCTTTCTTCCAGGCTCCTGGTCCGGCAACGAGGATTCCCGACGTCTTTTGAGACCTATGCAGCTGCAGCCCCTGGGCTAGGTAACTTCGGCATTTCGGTGCCCCAGCATAGCCTCACTATCCAAGGGTCAGGATCCACTGTCGTTTTCTCCCTACCAGGTCGGATTCGCCCGTGAACACTAACTTTAGCGTTACTAGCTTCCATAGACTTTGTCCCGCATCCCGCGTGAGAGTGCACACTCTGCACCCGAGTCCCCTAGGCCTCCTGGAAGTAATCTAACGATTCTATAGTCAGGTCCTAGCGATTCCAAAGCCTATTAGTACTATATTTACCTGCTAGTAATTTCGCATTCCACTTTTAGAGTATATGGTTTTTCGTGCCCCTCGGGCATTTGTGTATACCGTGCTAACTTAAGTATTTTCGTAAGAGTTTTGTTGTGTGCCTAGCACCCTGTCCTCATAAAGAGTACAGGGTTGTTGTGATTCTAATAAATACATTGTTTATTTTCATAACACTTGTGTGGTGTCCTCTCACTGGGTGTTCAAGGGGTAATGTGATGGTAAAACAGCTGGCTTAACACGCCCTCTAGAGTCTTAGCCTTAGACTGCTCGTATCCATGCTACTAGGATAGCTGGTCTATAAGGTTGACTTACAACCAATCATCAATAAGGGTTGTTTGGACTGATATATAGTGATCACTAGAATAGTGAACACTGCACATCAGGCCAACTTCTCACATTGGTGGCAGCGGTGGGATTTGAGCTTGCTGTTGTTTTACCACACATGCCCTAAGAATATCTTGTGAAAGATCACATAAGTACTAAAGGTACATATAACTTAGCTTAGAATACTCTGAGTTCTACTGAACCAGCTGTTGTAGCTCCTAGGGCCTAGCACACCCTAAACTACAACTCTAGCAAGGGATCAGTAGGCAAACACATAGTGTAGGTAAGTGCACCACTTACACCTCACTAGAAAAGCATGTCTACCCAGGGAGAATCTACTGAGACTCCCCTGGTCAGTGTTGACCCTCCACAGGTCACTTCCAGATATGCAGCTCTCAGTTTCCAGGAGATGAGACAAGTCTGTACCTCCAGGAAACTGAAGCAGGGGTCTAACCCCACCATTCCCTTTCTGACAGGTCTCTTAGAGACATATGATGCCAGAAAGATTTCTCAGTTACATGAGAATATGCCAGCCTTAGAGGGAACCTCTGGGGATCCAGACCTCCCCAACACTGCTACTGCAGTTGAGGAGGAGGATCAAGAGGAACTCTCTGGGGATGAGGTAGACAAAGGTCTTGAGGTAGTCAGAAGGCTAACCAGGGCCAACTTAGACTTACTTGGGCTAGGATCTGGGGGCCCCCCAGTACTAACCCGAAGTGGGCCTAACCTTGGAGTTAGGAGAGATAGATCTCTTTCTAGGGACTCCAATAGATCTCTGCACTCTAATGCCTCTTCCCAGAGGAGGAGAAACTCTCCACAGAGGAGAGTGACTTCCCCTCAGAGAATAGAGCATGAAGCTAGAATGAGATAGGCTGCTCTGAGGATTGAAAGGGAAGAACTTACCCTGGCCAAAGAAAAGCTTGCTTTTGCTAGAGAGCAGCAGATGAGTGGGCTAGCTCCCACTGGTGGCAGCAATCTCCCAAGAGATAGAGAAGGGTTTAGATACTAAACACCTGACTAAGATAGTGCCCCCCTTTAAGCAAGGGGATGATATCCAGAAATGGATGGCTGCTTTGGAGAGGGCCTGCACTGTGCAGTGCATTCCCAAAAGTCAGTGGGCAGCTATACTGTGGCTCTCCTTTGATGGTAAAGGTAGAGATAAGCTCCTCACTACAAGAGTGGAGGATGCTAATGATTACCAGGTCCTGAAAAATGCACTGGTTGATGGGTTTGGTTTAACCACTGAGCAGTACAGGTTGCTGTTCAGAGACACCCAGAAAACTCAGTCTCAGGACTGGTCTGACTTTGTGGATAGTGCCACTAAGGCTTTGGAAGGCTGGTTGCTGGGTAGCAAGGTTACAGATTACACAGGATTGTATAATCTTATGATGAGAGAACACATTTTAAACAATTGTCAGAACCAGTTGTTGCACCAGCACCTTGTTGATTCAGATCTGACCTCTCCCCAAGAATTGGGAAAGAAGGCAGACAAATGGGTCAGGACAAGGATCAAGCAGAACCAGAACCAGAACCAGGGTGGTCAGAAGAAAGCAGACCAGAAGGGTAATGCAAAGAGTGAACAAAATGAGAATTCTTCACCAGGTCCCCAACAAACCAAAGAGGGTGGGGGTCAGGCTTCCCAGAAGAAGAAGACTCAAGAAGGCCAGTCAAAAAGGTGGTGCCAGTACTGCAAAAGTAAGTCTCACTGGTTTAGTGAGTGCACCAAAAGAGGAGGACAAACTCCTGCCACTACAGCCCCTAAGGCAACTGCACCCCCTAGTACAGTCAGTAGTGGTAGTGTACCTCCCAAGGCATTAGTTGGGTTAACCTTGGGTACTGAGGGGTCTGACAACTTAGTTGGCACACTCCCTCAGGCTGTCCTTGTCTGTAAAGGGGATATAGATATGTCCCCTGAGATAAGTCCCAATACTTTGGGCAAATACAGGCAGACACCTTTAATTAATGGCAAAATGTCTCAGGCCTATAGGGACACTTGTGCCAGTGTCACCATGGTGACACCTAACTTTGTGGACCCTGGACAGATCATGCCAGGTACTGATTTCCTGGTGACCAATGCCAGCAATGTCACTACTAGTCATAGTGTGGCAATTGTGGCTTTCTCCTGGGGTGGAGTGAAGGGACAAAAGAAAGTTGTAGTCAGTTCAGGCCTCCCAGTTGATTGTTTGTTGGGCAATGATTTGGAGTCATCACAATGGTCAGAAGTGGAGCAGAGGACTCACATGGAAATGTTAGGCTTGCCAGCACATGTGCTTGCTGTGACTAGGTCACAGGCCAGAAGATGCCCCACTGAACAGGTGCTGGATCCTGAAATTATGGACCAGACACCTTCCAAGAAGAAGAGCAGTAGGGTTAAGGCTTTGCCTTCCCCCTTGCCCCAGGTTGAGGATCAAGTCTCTGAGGAGGCTGATCTGAGAGAACTGAGGGAAACTGAGCCTAAAGAGCTTGAACTTGATCAAGTTGAGTTTCTGGGCTCAGGGGGACCCTCCAGAGCAGACCTGGGGAAGGCACAGTTAGACTGCCCTTCCCTTGAACCCCTCAGACAGCAGGCTGCTGCTGAGGCTGCAGGGAATGCCACAGGTGCCCACAGGGTATACTGGGAAGATGGACTCCTGTACTCTGAGTCAAGAGACCCCAAGCCTGGTGCAACCAGGAGGCTGGTCATCCCCTTGTCTCTGAGAGGTTTCCTTCTCACCTTGGCCCATGAGATTCCCCTTGCAGGTCATTTAGGTCAGACAAAGACTTGGGACAGGCTTGTCTCACACTTTCACTGGCCCCATATGAATGAGAATAGAAAGGAGTTTTGTCGCTTCTGTGTCACTTGCCAAGCCAGTGGTAAGTCAGGTGGCACAACAAAGGCCCCCCTTATACCACTACCTGTGGTGGGGGTTCCCTTTGAAAGAGTGGGGATTGACATTGTTGGTCCAATGGAACCCCAGACAGCATCAGGGCACAAGTTTATACTGGTGGTAGTGGATCATGCCACCAGGTATCCTGAAGCTATTCCACTTAGGACCACTACAGCACCTGTAGTGGCAAGAGCCCTAGTTGGAGTGTTCTCCAGAGTGGGTTTCCCTAAGGAGGTCGTTTCTGACAGAGGTACAAACTTCATGTCAGGATATCTGACTGCAATGTGGAAAGAGTGTGGTGTGAACTACAAGTTCACCACACCCTATCATCCACAATGCAATGGGCTTGTTGAGAGATTCAACAGGACCCTCAAAGGGATGATTCATGGGCTACCTGAAACTCTTAGGAGAAGATGGGATGTCCTGATCCCCTGCCTCTTGTTTGCTTACAGAGAGGTCCCACAGAAGGGGGTTGGCTACAGCCCTTTTGAGCTTCTGTATGGGCATCATGTAAGAGGACCCCTGTGTTTGGTGAAGGAAGGATGGGAGAGACCTCTCAAAAAGCCTGCAACCAACATAGTGGACTATGTACTTGGTCTCCGCTCCAGGATGGCTGAGTATATGGAAAAGGCATCCAAAAACCTTGAGGTCAGCCAAGAACTTCAAAAAGCTTGGCATGACCAAAAGGCTGTTCTGACTGTGTACCAGCCAGGACAGAAGGTGTGGGTGCTGGAGCCAGTGGCCCCAGCAGCTCTGAAAGACAAATGGTCTGGGCCCCACACCATCATTGAGCAAAAGGGAGAGGTTACCTACTTGGTGGACCTTGGAACTCCCAGGAGCCCTCTCAGAGTGCTCCATGTTAACAGGCTCAAGGCATATGTTGACAGGAAGGACATGAGCTTGCTCATGGCCACAGATGAGGGACAGGAGGAAGAGAGTGACCCTCTCCCAGACCTGCTCACTCAGAATCCTGATGATGGATCAGTTGATGGTGTTGTCTTTTGTGGCAGCCTCACTGAACATCAGCAACAGGATTGCAGGCAAGTTCTGCAATCCTTCAGACATATTTTCTCTCTGACACCCAGCCAAACTGATTGGTGTACCCATGATGTTGACACTGGAACAGTCTGCCTGTCAAGAGTAAAATCTACAGACAGCCTGATCATGTTAGAGACTGCATCAAAACTGAAGTGCAGAAAATGTTGGAGCTGGGAGTCATTGAGCCCTCAGATAGCCCTTGGGCTAGCCCAGTAGTTCTAGTGCCAAAGCCTCACACCCAGGGTGGTAAGAAAGAGATGAGGTTTTGCGTAGACTACAGAGGCCTCAATGCAGTCACTAAGACTGATGCCCACCCAATACCAAGAGCAGATGAACTTATAGATAAATTGGCTTCTGCCAACTTCTTAAGTACATTTGATTTGACAGCTGGGTATTGGCAAATCAGGTTAGCTGAGGAGGCCAAACCCAAGACAGCATTTTCTACCCCTGGAGGGCATTATCAGTTTGTGGTAATGCCCTTTGGACTGAAAAATGCACCTGCCACCTTCCAAAGGTTGGTGAATCAAGTCCTCACTGGGCTGGATGACTTCTGTGCAGCATATCTAGACGATATTGCTGTCTTTAGCTCCACCTGGGAGGATCACCTGGTCCACCTGAGGAAAGTGTTAGAGGCTCTCCAAAAGACAGGCCTCACTATCAAGGCCACAAAGTGCCAGATAGGGCAGACACAGGTTGTATACCTGGGCCACCTTGTAGGTGGAGGCCAGGTTCAGCCACTGGAGAGTAAGATACAGGCCATCAAGGACTGGACTCCTCCAATCACCCAGACTCAGGTTCGAGCTTTCTTGGGCCTGACTGGGTACTATAGGAAGTTTGTCAGAAATTATGGGTCCATAGTGACCCCTCTTAATGACCTGACGAGCAAAAAGATGCCAAAGAAAGTTCAGTGGACAGCAAGCTGTCAGAAAGCATTCAATGACCTAAACCAGGCCATGTGCACAGCACCTATCCTAAAGAGTCCAGATTACTCCAAGCCATTCATTGTCCAAACAGATGCTTCTGAGTTGGGTGTGGGGGCTGTTCTGTCTCAACTGAATTTTGATGGTAATGATCAGCCTATTGCTTTCATTAGTAGAAGGTTGACACCCAGAGAGAAAAATTGGTCAGCTATTGAGAGGGAGGCCTTTGCTGTGGTTTGGGCCCTGAAGAAGCTGAGGGCCTACTTGTTTGGCACTCACTTCACCATTCAGACCGACCATAAGCCCCTCTTGTGGCTAAATCAGATGAAGGGTGAAAACCCCAAACTGCTTAGGTGGTCCATTTCCCTACAGGGGATGGATTTTACAGTGGAGCATAGACCTGGTACTGATCACAGCAATGCTGATGGGCTCTCCAGGTATTTCCACTTAGAGCAAGAAGACTCACCTGGTCAAGGTTAGTTTATTGTCCCAAAGTTTGGGGGGGGGGGGTCATGTAGGAGAGTAGGGTCTGCAATCCTATGATCACCCAGATTTTTGCTTTTTTTGCTGCACTGGTTTACGACTTTCCCTGGCTGTGGGCCTGCTAATCAAACCCACAGCCTAGCTGTTCTCTCTATCCAAATTGTACTCAGGTACTGAATTGGCACTGGGCCCTCTCCAAGTCCCTGTACCCAGGGCTGAGGTGTACCCAGAAGTCTCCCAGGGGCTGAAGCATGTATTATGCCACCCCTGGGCTGACTAACTAAACTGACACAACTGGCTGCACGACAGCTGGGGCAAGGTGGTGTACTCACCCTTTGCTTTAGATATAGTATACCTATATCTACCCCTAAAATGGACACACAGATCTCCTATCAGTCACTCCTATGGCAGGCCTTAACAATCCTGAAGGCAGAGTGCTTGGAATCGTGTGAGATGGTGCTCTGGCATGAGCTGAGCCTGTCTGCGGCTTTCGGGATCCATCCCTTAGCCGTTTCCATGATATCACATACCATATACTCTTAAGTGCATTATAATCCTCGCGGTTATATGCCAACTCTGGTATCGCTTTATCAAAACATGTCGAGTAAGGTGTCATACGAATTGGAATACTGACCCCTCGCCAATTCTGGCGACGGGGTTAGCATTCCATCCTTCTAGAGGGACACGACATGTATGTAACCTGTAACCCCGGTTAAAGTCAGACAGAGCCTTAGCATCCACAAAATGGATGCTGCCACCGAGACACAAGTCTGCCCTCCTGCTGCTGGGAGTCCTCCCAGAGCAGGAGATAAGGACAAAGGGTTTCCTGCCAGGGGCGGTGCCAGCACCGTCCCAGACAGGATTTTGTGTATTGTAGGTAGGCAGGGCTTCAGAGGAAGGTGACTGCACGTGGCACCCCGGTGCTCACTGTGCATAGGCTGGCTTGAACCAGTTCCAGGGACACTCCAGACCCTGTGCTGGGGAAAAGCCCGCCAAGGAAGGGGGTGTAACCACCCCCCTCCTGGTCCCACCCCTAGGGCAGGACTTAGTCGCGTGCCAGCCCCCTTTTCCCAGATAAAGGTAGGAGCAGGCCCCCTTCCAAAGTAGATCATCTTTGAATCCTGAAACTACTTTCCACGAAAGGAACTCAAGACTTCTTCCTAAGATTTCTCCCTTGTGACTAAGGAGTAGTCACCCTGCATCCGCAGGCACCATCTTAAGAACACTGCGGTCTGCTGCAAGTCCTTCCTCCGGAATCCGACTGCCCAGCTCGACAAGAACCGGCTTCCCTGGCACCTCCGACCTCTACCCACCTCTACAGCCCAGCTGAGAATCGTGGGTGCGACGAGACCTCGAGGGACCGGCCATCTGCAAGACTGCACGACTTCTGCACAGCAAGCCCGCCGAGTAATTTCCTGGTGAGTGCTTTGGGGTCCGAGAAGCCCCGACCCTGAGCAGCTCCAGCACCGAAGTGCAGCCTCCCAGCATCTCCACGATCTGCGTGGGGCCCTTCTGCTTTTTGCTGCTCACCGCGTTGTTTGGCTACTAGCCCGCTGGCTTGTGGCCTTCTGAACGACGCCCGACGACATCACTGCTGCTGGTCTGGTTGCTCCAGACTGGCCCTTGCTCCCTTCCAGAAGAGGAGCACCCCGGACCCTCCTGGTCCACTCAAGACGCCATTTTGAGTCCACCGCGTGGGCTTGAATTAGCCAAGGCTTGTTGCCCAATCCTGGGTAACTTCGACGCCAACAGCTTCATCCATCGTGGGACAGCTCGCCTCTCCATCCTGGTCGCCGACAACGCCTCCTGGTCCGTGAGATCTGCAGAGCCAGCGTCGCCACTCACCTAGTCGAGGTGACTACCATCCGGTGCCCTCCTGGTGCCCACTGACTACTGGCTAGTAGTCACGAACTTGGTCCCCTCTGCTTTCAGGTGTCATCCATCTTCCAGATCCAGGCTTGGATCAACTCGAACTATCTTCACTGGTCGCCTGCCAGCATCTTTCTTCCAGGCTCCTGGTCCGGCAACGAGGATTCCCGACGTCTTTTGAGACCTATGCAGCTGCAGCCCCTGGGCTAGGTAACTTCGGCATTTCGGTGCCCCAGCATAGCCTCACTATCCAAGGGTCAGGATCCACTGTCGTTTTCTCCCTACCAGGTCGGGTTCGCCCGTGAACACTAACTTTAGCGTTACTAGCTTCCATAGACTTTGTCCCGCATCCCGCGTGAGAGTGCACACTCTGCACCCGAGCCCCCTAGGCCTCCTAGAAGGAATCTAACGATTCTATAGTCAAGTCCTAGCGATTCCAAAGCCTATTAGTACTATACTTACCTGCTAGTAATTTCGCATTCCACTTTTAGAGTATATGGTTTTTCGTGCCCCTCGGGCATTTGTGTATACCGTGCTAACTTAAGTATTTTCGTAAGAGTTTTGTTGTGTGCCTAGCACCCTGTCCTCATAAAGAGTACAGGGTTGTTGTGATTCTAATAAATACATTGTTTATTTTCATAACACTTGTGTGGTGTCCTCTCACTGGGTGTTCAAGGGGTAATGTGATGGTAAAACAGCTGGCTTAACACGCCCTCTAGAGTCTTAGCCTTAGACTGCTCGTATCCATGCTACTAGGATAGCTGGTCTATAAGGTTGACTTACAACCAATCATCAATAAGGGTTGTTTGGACTGATATATAGTGATCACTAGAATAGTGAACACTGCACATCAGGCCAACTTCTCACAGCTTCCATGCCAAAGTGCAGCAATTCACCGACTTCCAGTGCTCTGATGGGGAGGACTTTGCCTCTGGCCTGAGTTCCTTCGCAGCAGAAATGATACAGCTTTTTACGGCCCAGATGTCATCACCTGTGAAATACTGGACAGCAAAAAGGGCTTCTCATCACGAAGATGGTGCAGATTTTTTGCAGATAATAACCCAACACGTTGCATCATTTTCTGGCGAAGTGGAGAAGTTTATAATGGGTGTGAACAGCATTGCTGGCATTGACATGTTTGATGCAGAGTAGAGCTGAGCTGGGCCTCCACTGAGGGTGAAATGTCCTTTGCTTCTGACTGTTCAAATTACCATCAGTTCATGTCACTACTTTTGAAGGTTTCAGCAAACACGCACTTCACTTCTTGGTTTTATTCCTCCCGACCATGCAGTGTTAGAGAAAACTAAGGGGCATATTATCAAGCACGGCGTTATAATTATCGCCGCTTTTATCGTCAGGAAACTGCCACTAAAGTGGCGATAATGGGCTTGATAATATGCCCTTTGAGAATTCCAATAGAAGCCCAGGTTCAAAGCAGAACATCGGTTTCTAAAGCGGCGATAATTATAACGCCATTTCTTGATAATATGCCCCCTAGTCTCTGGATTAGATTGAATCTGTAAACTAGTAGTAGCGTGTGAGTCACAGAAAATAACAACGAGCATATCCCCTGCCCCGACAATGGCGACAGGCTCCCAGAGGGAAAGCAACACCCTGATTTATACCCTGGCACACACAGCTTCTAGGATCAAGCACAGGAATGCAAACTGGTGCCTTAGCTGAGCTCATGAGAATTAATAGAAGGTCTTCATGAGCAACAAATAAGTATACAAAGTTTTGGCTGAGTAAGCTGGTTTTCCATTTTCATGTCTCTGGTGCAAGGCCCAACGCATCTAGTCTGCGATGGTCACATACGGTAGGCAAGGCTAGCGAGGGCCGGAAAACATGGGGCATATTACCAAGGGGGGCGATAGACAATTATCGCTGATTTAGCGGCCTTTTTTGGCCGCTAAGCGGCGGTAATTCTATCGCCCCATTAGCAAGCTGTCGCTAACTGATGTTAGCGACAGCTTTTAGGCGATAGCGAGCGGTTTGGGGCCCGCTTTGTATGTCAGCGATGTTTATCGCTATTGACATGCAAAGTGGGCGTACCCAACCCGTTAGCGACTGAAAGCAGTTGATAACGTCGCTATCGCCTATTAAAAAGGCAGGCGTAGCGATGGAAATATTCACGCTAAGCGCGAATATCTCCAAAAACTAGCGCCTGCTCAGACCAGTTCTTAGCCATGTTATCCAATGGGAGGTGGATAACATGGCTAAGAACATTTTGTCGCTAATGCCTGAATATCGCTGTATTCTCAGCGATATTCAAGCTATCGCTGGAAAAATTAGAGCTTTGGAGATAAACGTTGCTAATAGCAAGTTATCTCAGCGATAATTTCCGGCGGTGCTTAGCGACAAAAAATGTGTTGCTAAGCCTAATTAGCAATAAATATTGCTAATCGTTGGTAATATGCCCCCATGTCCCCTAAAGGCTACAATTAGAGTTTGCTTAGAGCAAGCAAGAAGCAGTTCAGTTGTCATATTCACAGTTGTCTTCCTTCAGACGCATCCCATCTGTAAGATCATCATTGTTGCTTATGCGCTATCAATAGAGGGCAATTACCAAATGTTATTGTGAAACTATAACAGGCAAGGAAAGGGGATAGTCAGTCATTGTGAAGAGATGCCAGTGACAAAACTAGAGTCTATTCAAGTGATCCCTTGATAGATTCACCTGGGCCAGCGCATTCTACTGTGATGTTAGGTGATCTAGGTTACCTCATATCCAACAGGAAGATCCAGTCCAAGGTAACCAAACCCAGCCTGTGGGTGTCTAATGGAACTAAAGTCAAGTGTTTATTATCCAGAGGAATCTCAGCCATCGAGTCATTCCATGGTGAGCCAATGGAACCCAAGCCAACATTTGGTGGCGCAAGAGAAATTACGCCATGTCATGCTAATCCTGGGGATCTGAGCCAATATTTGGTGTTCCAATGTGGTACAAGCCACCCACAGTGAGTCAAGAGAATGCCTCCTAGCCTGTGGTGATCCATAGGGTTACAAGTCACTATTCAGTTATCCAAATGGATTATAGTCAATCTGTGGCAGACCAAAATGGTCCAAGGTACCTCACGGTAAACAAAACAAGAGAAGCTCAGACAACCACTGACGATCCAAAGAAATCTAAGGCATGCCATGGGGGCCAAGGGGATCAGAGTCAACCTGTGGCGTAACAAAATGGTAAGAATCCAGTCCATGTTTATCCAAAGGGACACTAGGCAACCTTTGGTGTCCTTAATAAGCACATGACCATCAAGGGAATCCCTGTCAACCTGTGGTGATACCTAGGACATGATGAGGCCCTTGAAAGCCATCTTATAGTTATCCAAGGGGATCCAGGTCATCCTCTGCGCTGTCAAAAGGATCAAAACCACCCAGTGCTCACCAAGGGGATCCAGACCGTCCTATGATAATCTACAAGAATCCAAGTCAAACTGAAGAGTTTGAAAGGGTTACACCCTACCCTACGGTGAGCCAATGGAATGTAAGACTCATTTATGGAGCACAACGATAACCAAATATATGTTGGTGTGCACATTTTAAAAGTTGGTGAACTCGACTTTTGTTTTAACTTCAGAAGCTTTGGCGCTTACATGAATATTTTGTTTAAGGGGGGACTTTTAGCTGCCCTCTGCTGCAGTGGGAATCCATTCCTGATGCTACCCAGGGCAGCAGGTACACTGCTGAATGCTAGTGGGAGTCACCCATTCCTTGCACAAAGCCACATTTCTAGCAAAGTCCTGAGCCCAACCTTCCTCTGTCCCCTGGGGAAAGGTAAACCAACATCTGTACTGGCTGAATCCGTGGCCAGCCTCTCACGCCCCTCACTACCCATTTGCTTCTGTGCCAAATTCCCTGCACACCGTACCAGAATAAGTATCATCGTAGCCAAGTTTTCTCCCTTAGGATTGCCTCCCAGGGCACATTCAGTGGCAAGAATGGCGTAACATGCCACGACCAGTTGTACTCACCTTTTCAGAGCAGTACGTCTAAAATCCTCCCTCCTCTAACAAGTGTCCACATATGGTTGGGTAAAACCACTAATAATCCACAACATAGAATCAAGCACATTCATCAACAGATGGAGGTCAACCGCAAAACCTGATCCTGCCTAGAGAATAAAACATGTTAAATCTGCTTGAGAGAGACTTCTGCTTCTTCCTACAGATCTCAGCTGTCACAACATCAGCACCACCTTTGAACTTATAATGCTAGGAGTCCTTCCTCTCCACACTGCATTGAAGTCAGAAGGGCCCTTGTACAGTCCCCCCATAGTGACTGCAATGACAATCCTCACATAGCATCCAACGCAGCAAGTTATGAAACTCCAGCAGATCCGCTTGTTTTTACCCTGGGGGAATCAGAGTTGGCTATAAGCCAAGTAAAAACTGGGAAAGCCCCAGGTTTGGACAAAATCCCCGGGGATCTCTACAAGCACGACTTGAAAACATGGGTACCATATATTAATTACCTGTGCAATAAACTATCATACAGCTTAGAATTTCCCGAAAGCTGGAAGGGAGCTGAAATTGTTTTAATATATAAAAAAGGAGACAGGAAGGATCCCGGTAATTATCGGCCAATAAGCTTAATGGACATCCTTCAGAAAATTTACTCACGTCATATCTTAGTACGAGGGAGTAACTGGTTGGACGAAAATTCATTTTTGACTAAATTCCAAGCCGGGTTTAGAACAAAAGTCAGCACTATTGATCAGTGCTTTAGATTTTGCTGCCTTTATTGGAAGTATGTAAAGATAAAAAAAGCCCACTTATATGTTGCCTTTGTTGATTTAAGGGCAGCATTCGATCTGGTGCCACGTGATCTACTGTGGAAAACGCTGAGCACAGCGGGTATGCCAAACAATATAGTAGCTCAGATTATAAAATTACATGAAGGGAACTTCGCGAGAATTAGATGGGGTCAAAATGGCGAATTATCACGGAAAATTCCAATTGAACGTGGAGTTCGCCAAGGATGTGTTCTGGCCCCAACGCTTTTTTCAATTTTTGTGAATGATATTCCCTCATACTTAGAAAGATGTAAAAATGATGGACCTAAATTGAATGGCGAAAGAGTAGCATCTCTATTATTTGCTGACGATACTATTTTGATATCCCAAACAAAAAATGGCTTGCAGATTTTATTGAATACTTTTAATGATTATTGTAGTCAAAAGAGGCTTGAGATTAATGTAAAGAAAACGAAATACATGGCCCTAAACCCAACCAAACCAGACAAGGGTTGCCTAACCTTAAAAGGATCAAAGTTGGAGTCAGTGCCTCACTTTTCGTATTTAGGGGTGACACTGGATTCCAACTTTACTTGGAAAGCACAATTGGAAAAAAGCAAATTGCTATTTGCTCAGAATGTCCAACCAATACTTAGAGAGCAAAGCTTAAGCACCAGTAAAGCGGTGCTTCCAGTAATGGAACTTTTTAGATCTAAAGTTCAATCATCAGTGCTTTACGGTGCCGAATTGTGGGGGCCAGGGTCCAAGGAGACCTTTAGTATCCAAGACAATAACTTCATGCGAAGCTTGGTAAGGGTTCCGAGAGGAACTCCATTAGTTCCTCTGCAGTTGGACCTTAACTTTAAAAGAACAGATCACCACGTTCTTATTAGGCCGCTTATGCTCTGGGTAAGATTGTGGCATGTTCCCGAACTTCAGGCATATAGAGAAGGGCTGATAGAGATCATGGCGCTGGACAGCCAGAAAAAAATCCCATGGCTTAGGCATGTTAGCATTTGGTTTAACAATATAGGCCTGAAACATTTCTGGGAGTACCCTGAGCTGTTACCATCCAATCCCAAATTAGTCCTGAAAAAAGCTTTTTGGTCCTATGTAGCAAATGTGACTGTAAATACCATAACCAGTGGCTCATTAGTTTCAAAATTTTTAAATTTTAAGGATGAACCCTTATATTTATTTATTTATTATTTTATTTTTGAAACTTGTAGAGCGCGCGGCTACCCCCAACGGGGGTGTCCCGGCGCTTAGACTGTGAGCTAAAAGAGAGTAGAGCCTATAACAATGAGAATAGCCAGGTTTTAAGACGGCTACGGAAGAGTGTTTCAGAGGAAACAAATCTAAGATCTAAGGGGAGACTATTCCATAGTTTAGCCGTCATAACTGCAAAGGCTCTGCCGCCCGTTCTGGAGCGGCGAAATCGAGGGACAACAATGAGGCGCAGATTGTTAGATCGCAAAGATCGCACTGACTGAGATAGTGTTAGTCTCTTGCGTAAATAGTCCGGTCCCGTTCCATTGAGGGCCCGAAAAGCAAGAGTTAGCATTTTGAACTTAATACGACTTGCGATTGGAAGCCAGTGGAGTTCTTTACGGTAGGCTGCAACTGAGTGTCGTACAGGGATGTTGCCAATCAGCCTCGCTGCCGCGTTCTGAACAATCTGTAGGCGTTCAATTTGATATTGGGGAGCCCCGGCATAGAGGCTGTTGGCGTAATCCAGATGTGATGTTATTAAGGCCTGCGTGACCGTTCTGCGAGCGTCTAATGGCAAAAAAGGAAAGATCTTTCGCATCATCCGCAGTTTCCCAAAACAGGCAGCAGTGACCTTATTAATTTGGGGATTGCACGACAGAGTATCATCGAACTGAAAACCCAGATTGCGAGCAGTGTGAACAGGAATGGGGGGAGGATTCAGCACAGTCGGCCACCACAAGGTAGAGGAAATGGTAATTTTTTGCTTAAAAAACAAGACCTCCGTCTTGTCAGTGTTAAGTCGTAGATGGTTGGATGCCATCCAGGAACATACTTCACTCAAACAGTGGCGAAAACTGGCGAGACTGGAGTCAGAGTGATCTCTAAAAGAAAACATAAGCTGTGTGTCATCAGCATAAGAGATCACTCTGACCCCAAGTGACTCGACCACCTTTGCCAGGGGGGCCAGATACACATTGAAAAACAATGGGCTCAGGGCAGAGCCCTGCGGCACTCCACAGACAAGGGGTTTACATTCCGATTGGAAAGGTCTAAGAAGGACCCTCTGCGTTCGACCTTGAAGAAAGGAGCTGATCCACGATAGAGCCGAACCACCCAGTCCAATCTGCTCCAGTCGATCTAGAAGTATCTTATGGGATACCGTATCGAAAGCGGCGGATAGGTCGAGGAGGACCAACATGGCCTCCTCTCCCCTATCCACACACTCTCGAATGGTCTCTGAGACTTCCAGGAGTGCCGTTTCAGTACTAAAGCCAGTGCGGAATCCTGACTGGGAATCATATGAGGCCTTTATGGATGAAATAGAGCCCCCACTTGCCAAAACATTGTTTTTAAAGTTTAGATATGGCAATCTTTTAATAAAATCAACTTTGGCTCGTTGGGCAAGGAACCGTGATCCATCTTCCGAGGTATTGGACGAAGTTTGCTCACTTTGTGAAAACAACCAAAAAGAGAATGAGCAGCATATTCTTTTCTTCTGTCCTATCTACGGTCAAGAAAGGAAAAGATGGATTAAACCTATATGCCTATTATTAGGCTTGAGGTCCTGCCCTCAGGCTCTGAGAATTTTAACTACAAACACTTCGCAACAGATAATATTCAGTGTTAGTAGATTCTTACTTTCTATTTGCTACCGTAGGAAAAAAATGGGCTATCAGCTGTGAACCAAGTCTCCTTAATCTATGGTCCTGAACTCTGGACTTGAATATGTTTGCAATAGCATTCTTTAATTGAAACTGCTTTTAGAATAATTGAGGTGTCCTCCTGTCTCATATGATATGATTTTATTGTTATGCTCCGAGTGTTTTTCAACATATGTTGCACAGTTATATAGAATGTGTTTTACATTTCAATGGAATGTTATTAATGTTAGTAATTTTAATTGAATTGTAATGTTTAATTTGTTCTTTTATGGCGTAATGCCGAAATAAAGATTTGAATGACTGCAATGTAACCTATGCCGGGGAGCAATAGAAAGAGATCCAGAAATGTGTTAGAATACAAAACTAGGCTTCCAGACTCCGTCTAAATTCATGGCAGTGAAAGAGCTCCACCTCACCATTGACCATCTCCAAGATCCATGAGGGCCACTTGATCCTGCTCATCACAGCGCCCCAGCCCTGGAAGAGCTCAGCTCTCTCCGAGTGAGGCAAAGAATCCTGCTGATATACATTCCAGCATCAAAAACCCCTGTGGGTGAAAAGGTCCTAGCTGAGAAGAGCTGCCCAGACTACACTCCTTTAGGAGAGCTGTTCAAGATCCTTGCACCAACCTTGATGGTGAGGTGCACATTTCTGGACATACCCCAAGAATATTAAATGCAGAAAGTGAAAAGGCAGACACCAAAGCAAGAATAGACATTATTTGTTTTAAGCCACTTAGAAAGAAACCAACCCCCCTGGTATAAGGTTCATAACAACCTATAATAGAAATTCTGCACAGATACAACAGGTGATCAACTAAGACTGGACATTGTTATCACTGAATCAGATCATTGGAGAGGACATGACACCACAAGCTACCAAAACATGCAGAAGCGGTAAGTCTCTCAGGGTTACTACTGCACGGTGATAATAGCACACAACCCTGAGGAAAACTGTCTGACCAAACAAAATGACTTGTTGAGGTACGGTCAATGTAAGGCCTGCAAATATTGTAGTAATGCGAAGCCAGATAACATTTGGTTTGGACAGGCGCATACCAATCTAAAGAGCATAACCTGCACCTCAGAGTATTGTGTGTATACTCTTGTGTGCCTCTGTGGCCTGCAGTATGTTGGAAACACAACCTTTCCTCTGAAAAAGCAAATCCTTGCGAATAGAAGGGCATTTTTTGATGTCAATCATTCCTGCCCAGTGGCTAGATACACCAATACATTGTCCTTCTTTGGCATTGGCAGGATTACAACACACAGCTGATGAGGTGACAGAGTGACCCTATTAAGATGGGATGGATAGCACGCATTATATGTTTGGGGACCAAGGAGTCCCATGGTCTCCACAAAAATCTAGATCTGATATCATATTTGGATGATTAATGAGGTAACAATGTGACCATCTACTGTTAAGTACTCATCATATCTCGGACACATGTTCTCCCAGTCCTTCCATTTCCTCCATTATCCCCTACAAGCATTTATGGTTCTTTCTTATTCAGTCTTGTGTCGATTGATCTGGCATCCGTATGAGTTACACGTGACATTGACTAGCAGGTGCCCACTGGGACAGTGACAGTAGGAGTCACACCATCGGCAACTTCACACCCAATAAACAAATAGAGGATCATTATTTGCATAGACACTGAAAGATTGATGTAGACCATGTCTACATACACATTTTGGTCGTGCAGTCTCTTCACCTACATACAAAAAGTATATGGGTACAGCAGGAAGAGTGCTGGATTAAGGAGAGCTATCGATGCATACAAACCATTTCTAGGATGAATGACCCAAGATCGAATATTGAGTGTGAACTTAAAAACCATTTTTGATTTTAGCACATGTATTCTTTATTTAGAAATATGAGTTTATCTTTGAATTGCATGGACTGATGCATTTTATGTAAATTCTATAATTAACATATGATACCCGAGCACTCAAAATTGTGTTGCTTACTTCAATCGTTCTAAAGAGGCAGTCCAAATATTTGAAGTTTTGTTCTTTTAATTTTCACCACTTCAATTGTTGTCGATAATCTTGAAAACACATCCTGCAGCTGACATGTCTTTCATCTAAAACAGGACTTTTCAAGGCTCAAATAGTACCTGTGATGCTACAGTCCAACCACAAAGAATCAGCAAAGCGGTTCTATTCCAAAAGTACTTCCCAGTATCTCTCACACGTGTTTTAATTGATGTGCTAAGCATAAGCAAATATCACTAGCTGTCCATATAGATAAAACAAGCTACTATAACCTGCACTGTGAGCTGCCTGACAGTAATCAGTGACACTTTTCCGATTAGTTGGACTGTGGCATCACCGGTACTATTTATAAACATACATGCATACAATATATATTCTACCCAGGGGTGGTCGCCACTAAGTAGTTATAACATTGGCGGTAATTGATGAATCAACCTAAAACTCAGAAAAAAAAGTTTTCCACCAGCAACTCCTAACTGGAAAGTTTCGTGGGGATCCATCAAGCAGGATCCAAGAAAAGGGTGGGTCCAAAAAGAACAATAGTTACTTACCTGTAATCTGTGGTTCTCCAGTATTGGTGTCTTTCATAGATTCACATGCCTGAATCATTCCCCGTCGTCGGAGTGGGAGTCGCACGGTATGTAAAAAAGCAATAATATGCCTGTAATAACCAAAAAACCTTGGTAATAACCAACCAGGAAGTAAAGTAGCCCTAGCTACAGGAGCAAAAAGCTCCCACACTCATGACTATCCTAGTCATTTTGTATAGACCAAACTGCAGCCAATCAGGCGACAGCACCCACCAGAATGTTCTCCCCAGAGGCTCAGGCTCTCAGATTTTCTCGCATAGGAGTGAACCAACATAATCGCCTGAGGGAGCCTCTGAGGGGAGGTGGGCGGGTTGCATGTGAATCTATGAAAGACACCAATACTGGAGAACCACAGATTAAAGGTAAGTAACTATTGTTACAAATGGGGGTGGGGTCGCACACTACTCACACACCGGCGGTGTTGCCCCTAAGGACTCTGGTCAATGTAGTAAAGTGTTCGCGATGCATCATCTTTCGATCTTCTGCTATCTTCGCTGTCTTCGCCATCCCTGGACACGTGTTTCGGGGTATTACCCCTCATCAGCAGGGATAGGCCGTGTACTGGGGTTGCCGATGGCTGCCAATATCTGCCAGGTATAGTACCACTCAGGCGCGTAGGTGCGGGATCCCAGGCTCGTCAGCCCGCTGCTCAAGGGAGCTTTAAAGTTACAAATGGGGGTGGGGTCGCACAGTACTCACACACCGGCGGTGTCGCCCCTAAGGACTCTGGTCAATTTAGTAAAGTGTTTGCGATGCATCATCTTTCGATCTTCTGCTGTCTTCGCCATCCCTGGACACGTGTTTCGGGGTATTACCCCTCATCAGCAGGGATAGGCCGTGTACTGGGGTTGCCGATGGCTGCCAATATCTGCCAGGTATAGTACCACTCAGGCGCGTAGGTGCGGGATCCCAGGCTCGTCAGCCCGCTGCTCAAGGGAGCTTTAAAGTTACAAATGGGGGTGGGGTCGCAAACTACTCACACACCGGCGGTGTCGCCCCTAAGGACTCTGGTCAATGTAGTAAAGTGTTCGCGATGCATCATCTTTCGATCTTCTGCTATCTTCGCTGTCTTCGCCATCCCTGGACACGTGTTTCGGGGTATTACCCCTCATCAGCAGGGATAGGCCGTGTACTGGGGTTGCCGATGGCTGCCAATATCTGCCAGGTATAGTACCACTCAGGCGCGTAGGTGCGGGATCCCAGGCTCGTCAGCCCGCTGCTCAAGGGAGCTTTAAAGTTACAAATGGAGGTGGGGTCGCACACTACTCACACACCGGCGGTGTTGCCCCTAAGGACTCTGGTCAATGTAGTAAAGTGTTCGCGATGCATCATCTTTCGATCTTCTGCTATCTTCGCTGTCTTCGCCATCCCTGGACACGTGTTTCGGGGTATTACCCCTCATCAGCAGGGATAGGCCGTGTACTGGGGTTGCCGATGGCTGCCAATATCTGGCAGGTATAGTACCACTCAGGCGCGTAGGTGCGGGATCCCAGGCTCGTCAGCCCGCTGCTCAAGGGAGCTTTAAAGTTACAAATGGGGGTGGGGTCGCACACTACTCACACACCGGCGGTGTCGCCCCTAAGGACTCTGGTCAATGTAGTAAAGTGTTCGCGATGCATCATCTTTCGATCTTCTGCTATCTTCGCCATCCCTGGACACGTGTTTCGGGGTATTACACCTCATCCGCAGGGATAGGCCGTGTACTGGGGTTGCCGATGGCTGCCAATATCTGCCAGGTATAGTACCACACAGGCGCGTAGGTGCGGGATCCCAGGCTCGTCAGCCCTCTGCTCAAGGAAGCTTTAAAGTTACAAATGGGGGTGGGGTCGCACACTACTCACACACCGGCGGTGTCGCCCCTAACGACTCTGGTCAATGTAGTAAAGTGTTCGCGATGCATCATCTTTCGATCTTCTGCTATCTTCGCCATCCCTGGACACGTGTTTCGGGGTATTACCCCTCATCAGCAGGGATAGGCCGTGTACTGGGGTTGCCGATGGCTGCCAATATCTGCCAGGTATAGTACCACTCAGGCGCGTAGGTGCGGGATCCCAGGCTCGTCAGCCCGCTGCTCAGGGGAGCTTTAAAGTTACAAATGGGGGTGGGGTCACACACTACTCACACACCGGCGGTGTCGCCCCTAAGGACTCTGGTCAATGTAGTAAAGTGTTTGCGATGCATCATCTTTCGATCTTCTGCTATCTTCGCTGTCTTCGCCATCCCTGGACACGTGTTTCGGGGTATTACCCCTCATCAGCAGGGATAGGCCGTGTACTGGGGTTGCCGATGGCTGCCAATATCTGCCAGGTATAGTACCACTCAGGCGCGTAGGTGAGGGATCCCAGGCTCGTCAGCCCGCTGCTCAAGGGAGCTTTAAAGTTACAAATGGGGGTGGGGTCGCACACTACTCACACACCGGCGGTGTCGCCCCTAAGGACTCTGGTCAATGTAGTAAAGTGTTCGCGATGCATCATCTTTCGATCTTCTGCTATCTTCGCCATCCCTGGACACGTGTTTCGGGGTATTACCCCTCATCAGCAGGGATAGGCCGTGTACTGGGGTTGCCGATGGCTGCCAATATCTGCCAGGTATAGTACCACTCAGGCGCGTAGGTGCGGGATCCCAGGCTCGTCAGCCCGCTGCTCAAGGGAGCTTTAAAGTTACAAATGGGGGTGGGGTCGCACACTACTCACACACCGGCGGTGTTGCCCCTAAGGACTCTGGTCAATGTAGTAAAGTGTTCGCGATGCATCATCTTTCGATCTTCTGCTATCTTCGCTGTCTTCGCCATCCCTGGACACGTGTTTCGGGGTATTACCCCTCATCAGCAGGGATAGGCCGTGTACTGGGGTTGCCGATGGCTGCCAATATTTGGCAGGTATAGTACCACTCAGGCGCGTAGGTGCGGGATCGCAGGCTCGTCAGCCCGCTGCTCAAGGGAGCTTTAAAGTTACAAATGGGGGTGGGGTCGCACACTACTCACACACCGGCGGTGTCGCCCCTAAGGACTCTGGTCAATGTAGTAAAGTGTTCGCGATGCATCATCTTTCGATCTTCTGCTATCTTCGCTGTCTTCGCCATCCCTGGACACGTGTTTCGGGGTATTACACCTCATCCGCAGGGATAGGCCGTGTACTGGGGTTGCCGATGGCTGCCAATATCTGCCAGGTATAGTACCACTCAGGCGCGTAGGTGCGGGATCCCAGGCTCGTCAGCCCGCTGCTCAAGGGAGCTTTAAAGTTACAAATGGGGGTGGGGTCGCACACTACTCACACACCGGCTGCCAATATCTGCCAGGTATAGTACCACTCAGGCGCGTAGGTGCGGGATTTGAGCTTGCTGTTGTTTTTACCAAATATATTCTTGAGATATCATTTGAAAGATCACATAAGGTACTATAGGTACATATAACAAGCTTAGAAATACTCTGAGTTCTACTGGGGCCTAGCACACCCTGACTACAACTCTTAGCAAGGGATTAGTAGGAAAACCCATAGTGTAGGTAGGTGCATCACTTACACCTCACTAGAAAGCATGTCTACCCATGGAGAGACCTCAGAGACTCCCCTAGTGGTTAGTGGCCCTCCACAGGTCCTTTCCAGATATGCAGCTCTCAGTTTCCAGGAGATGAGACAATTGTGTACCTCCAGGAAATTGAAACAGGGTTCTATCCCTACCACTCCTTTTCTGATAGGTCTCTTAGAGACATATGATGCTAGAAGGGCTTCTAACACAGGCCCCTCTTATCCAGATGGGAGCATGCCCCCCTTAGAAGGTACACCTGGTGAACCAGACTCTAACCTCCCTGAAACAGAGAATGTAGCTGAGGAGGAGGAAGAGGAAGAGTCCTCTGGGGATGAGGCAGACAAAGGTCCAGTAGTAGTCAGCAGACTCACCAGGGCAAACTTAAGCCTACATGAAGGTGGTACTGGGGGAGCCCCAAGACCATCCTCAAGCAGGCCTAACCTTGGGAATAGACGAGTTAGATCTCACTCCAGAGGCTCTAACAGATCTATTCACACCCATGTCTCTCAGGCATCTTCTCAGAGAGGGATGACATCCCCTCAGAGAGAGAGCATGAAGCAAAGATGAGGGAAGTGAATCTGAGGATTGAAAGGGAAGAACTTGCCCTTGCCAAAGAGAAACTTGCCTTTGCCAGAGAGCAACAGTTGAGTGGGGTAGTCCCCACTGGTGGCAGCAATATCCCTAGGGATAAAGAAAGGGGTTTTGATTCTAGAAACCTGAGTAAAATAGTGCCCTCCTATAAGACAGGAGATGATATCCACAAGTGGATAACTGCTCTGGAGAGGGCCTGCAAAGTACAGCAGGTACCCCAGAGTCAGTTGGCAGCTAAATTGTGGCTCTCCTTTGAAGGCAAAGGAAGAGGCAAGCTCCTCACTGTTAGAGATGAGGATGCTAATGATTACCAAGTGCTGAAAACTGCACTGATTGATAGGTTTGGCTTAACAACTGAACAGTACAGGTTAATGTTCAGAGATACCCAGAAAACTCAGGCTCAGGATTGGACTGACTTTGTTGATTGTGCCACTAAGGCTTTGGAAGGCTGGTTACTGGGAAGTAAAGTTACTGATTACACAGGATTGTACAATCTAATTATGAGAGAGCAAATCTTAAATAATTGTCAGAACCAGTTGTTGCATCAGCACATGATTGACTCAGATCTGACCTCTCCCCAAGAATTGGGAAAGAAGGCAGACAGATGGGTCAGAACCAGGGTTAAGCAGCAGAACCAGGACCAAGGTGGTGGCCAAAAGAAAGCAGACCAGAAGGGTAATACTGAGAATAAGCAAAATGACCAGAAGTCTTCAACAGGGCCCCAACAACCTAAGGAGGGTGGGTCCCAAAATTCTCAAAAGAAGAAGAATGATGGTCCTAAGAAACCATGGTGCCAATACTGTAAAAGTAAGACTCACTGGTTTAGTGAGTGCACCAAGAAAGGCCAAACTCCTACCACTACTGTCCCTAAGACACCTGCACCCCCTAGTACAGTTAGTAGATAGTACAGATATAGAAAGTGTATCCTCTGTGTGGGGTTGAGGATAGACTTTTTGAAGTTCACGTGCAGGCCCAGCCTCCGCAGCTGATGTATGCAGAACGTGAGATGTTGCTGAAGAAGAATCGGAGACGCACTCTTTAGCAGCCAATCGTTTAGATAGGGATAGACGAAAATATGTCTCTTCCTTAGGAAAGCCACTACGACTGCCATGCACTTTGAGAAGGTGCGAGGAGCTGACTTTAGCCCGAAGGGCAAGACTGCGAACTGGTAATGACTGGTTTGTATGAAGAACCTTAGAAATTTCCGATGCTTTGGGGCAATGGGTATGTGAAAGTAAGCATCTTGAAGATCTATGGAGCACATCCAGTCCCTTTGATGCAGAAGTGGAATTATTTGATGTAAAGCCAGCATTCTGAACTTTTCTCGCCGAATGAACTGATTGAGGCGCCTGAGATCTAGTATGGGCCTGAACTCCTTGTTTGGACCTTTCTTTGGAACGAGAAAGTATCGGGAGTAAATGCCTTGTCGGCGCTGTGTCCTCTGGACCTCCTCGATGGCTTTCTTTAGGATTAATGCAGACACCTCCTGCTTCAAAAGATGAAGTCGATGGAACACAGTCTTTTGAGGAGGAATGGAAGGTGGAGGAGACTTGAATCTGATTGTATATCCATTTTGTACAATATTCAGCACCCATTTGTCGTTTGCAATGTGTTTCCACTCTTCCAGGCAAAAACGAACACTTCCCCCCACCGGAGGGGGTAACGGGCTCAGGGGAAGCAAACACTCACTGTTTTTGTTGCTGCTGCTTGTTTCCAGGTGCAGACTGTCTGGAAATGCCCCCTCTTCCTCTACCAGGACGACGCTGGGAGAACTGAGATCTTCCCTGATTCTGCTGTGACAACCATTGAGGGGTTTGAACCCTCTGCTGGTTCTGTCTCCGATCATAAGGGCGGTATTCTTTCTTAAAGTTGTCCTTTTTCTTCTCAAGACCAACAGCTCTTACGGTATCAAGCTCCGTCTTCATTCGTGACATCTCATCGTTAGCAGGAGACCTAAAGAGCGATTTACCATTAAACGGCAGATTAAGAATTCGGTGTTGCGCTTCAGGTTTAAGACCCATCAGCCTTAACCAAGCTGAACGTCTTGCCCAGAGTCCATGCGCATAGCCATGTGTAGACAGGTCGGAAGCATCCACGGCTGCGCTAATCACCTGGTTAGCCACTAGCCCACCTTCATGAAGGATTTCAAGAAAATCATGCTTGTCTTCTTTGGGAAGTTTTTCTGCAAACCGAGACAAGGAATCCCATAGTGCGCGGTTATAGCGACCCAGTAAAGCGGAGGGGCTGGCAACCTTCATGTAGGAAGCAGAGGTGGCAAACATTTTCTTTCCTACTGAATCCGTAGCTTTGCTGTCTTTATCCGGAGGCACAGAGGATGATGCCGCTCCGGTCTGATTCTTATGTGCCGCTGAGACGATGACCGAATCAGGTTGTGGCTCAGACCTCAGAAATAAAGGATCATTGTCCGGAGCCTTATACTTCTTTGCGATCCGCGAAGGAACCGCTCCCAAAGACGCAGGAGTTAAAAACTTGTGCTCCGCAGGCTCCAATAGACCTGGAACCAGAGGAAGTAAAGGCCTTGATGATAACTTCTGATGTAACGTTTCGAAAATGACCGTTGTCTTGGCAGTAGAGACAGGCATCTTGATATTCAGTTTCGCTGCTCCACGACAGAGAACTTCATTAAAAGTAATCACGTCATCAATCGGTGATATCCTACTTGGAGGCGTCGATGACAGTGTTGATGAGTAGTTCCTCTTCGAATTCGTAGACCTTGTCGAAGATCTAGCATCGCGTCTTCTAGAAGAGTGGAGACGTTAAGACCTAGGAGAGGGTGAAATTCGCCTCCTCTCTGATGGAGACTTCCTCGGAGGAGTACTCTCACGCCTTTTTGGAGAGTGCACCAACCGTACCAGAGGTGATCGTGATCTTAAAACAGGTCTTTCAGACACAGGAGACCTGGAATGAGACCTTGGAAGGTTAATCCTCCTTATCTTCCAGTCTCTGATCTCTCCCAGCCATTGTGGCGAGATATTAGCCCCTGTAGATGAAGGTGCTCTTGAGGGCTCTGGAGAGATTTGTACAATCCGCAGCCCAGGGGAGGAAGAGGGACTCCCAGAAGACACAATAGACACCGTAGACCGGTCCTTGGACACCGTTCTAGGTCTCTTTGCTACAGGAGACGTAGACGACAGCCTCCTCGACGGCGATTTCCTCGACGGCGATTTACTCGACGGCGAGTTCCTCGGCGGAGATTTCCTCGGCGGCGATTTCCTCGGCGGCGATCTCCTCGGCGGCGACCTCCTCGGTGGCGACCTCCTCAGCGGCGACCTCCTCGGAGGCGACCTTTTCATCGACGACGATCGCCTCTTCGGCGTTGACGTCAAGCGTCTCGACGGCGATGATTTCCTCGGCGTCGTGCGCTTCGACGTCGTATGACTGGGGCTCTTCGACGTCGAAACCTCTACTGCCCGGTTCGACATCGACGTCATGGCACCTCTCGACGGCGACCTTGACTGATGTTTTGAGCCTCTCGACGGCGACCGTCGACGCCGATGAGACGTCGTCGAGTCCCGCCCTCTTGCAGTCGTAGGAGAGCCAGACCTGGACCGCCTACGCTCATGTCGCTTCTCACCTTGCTTCGACGGCGAATTATTCTTCGACGGCGAGGGATGCTTTGACGTCGCAGATGCCGCGACGGTGATTTCGATGCCGATTTTGAGCACACAGGTACCTTAGAAGAAGATCTGTCCCTCGAAGTTGAAGGAGACCGATGTTTTCTCTTCTCCCCTCCGTCCTTGCGCTCTTTTTGCTGAGAAGAAGGCTTCCTGGAATGAAATTCTTCTCTTCCACTCACAGTTTCTCCTCTGTCATGCAGGGACTGAAGCCTGCTCTTCTCTCTCTCTCTCAAAGTCCTACTTGAAAGCTTGCTGCAGTGGTAGCAAAGTTCTGGCTTGTGAGAAGATGGTAGACAAGCCACACAGACCGAATGAGGGTCTGTCTTGGCCATTTTTTTACCACAGGCCGGACACTTGACAAATAAGGCCGGCATTATGACTGGAAAAATAGCCAAAAAACAGTAAAAAATTGGTAGATTAGTCGGATAATGACTAAAGACGTCGAGTAAAGACGAAAAATTAGAGAAAACCAGAAGAAAGTGAAAATATATATCACCAACTGGCGAGCTCAATGCTCCAGGATCCTCACAGAAGGAGCCGGAAAAAAGAACTGACCTAACTGTCACCTGTGGTGCATGATGGGAGCCTGGAGGCTCACAGAGGTCTTAAAGGCACGGCGCCAGATTTTTCTGTTGTTACAATGCAGCCTATCTAGGCTAAAGCTGCCTCTATGATCCTGCCTGTTTTTACCTTTGAAAATAAAGGTTGTGTGTTTCAAAGAAAACCAAGGCAGTGTTTTCTTCTTTGCATTGTCATATAATGTAATTTATATGTCTTTATTTAGCAAATGTAAAGATTTTACAGGCAATAATGGCAGTTTTTAGGCCTAGTATGGTTATATTGGGCTGCATATGTATATGTATATGCATATTATCTATATATATATGGTTATTTTATGCGTATTTATATGTATTTATATATATATATATATATGTAGATATATGCATATTATTGGCTATTGCTCCGGGGTCCCGCGCGTGGGCGGGACTATTCAGTGCTTATGACTATTGATGAGTATCCCCTGGAAGAGAACTGCTCTTCCCACCGAAGCATCTGCATCACTTGCCGAGTCCAGACAGTAGTGCCTCGTAAAAGTGTGTCTGTTGGACCACGTTGCAGCTCTGCAGATTTGCAGAAGAGGCACATCAGCAAACAGAGCAGTGGAAGAGGAAACTGCCCTTGTAGAATGCGCTCTTGGTAAGGCCTGTAAGGGTCTTCCTGCCTGTTGATGACAGAGTCCAATTGTTGACGAGACCCATCTGGCGATAGTCTGTTTGGATACTGCACAGCCTTGGCGCAGTATGCCATAGGCCACAAACAACTGATCTGTCTTGCGTACAGCTGCTGCTCTCCTGATGTCCAAGGAGTGTAAAGCTCGTTCAGCCGGTGATTGTGGATTTTGAAAAAATGTCTTGAGGATTACCGGCTCATTCAAATGAAAGTCCAAAGGGACCTTGGGCATGTACCTTGGATTGGTCCGCAGCACCACCGAATCAGAGGTAAATTGTAAAAAAGGTGGTTTAGACGTGAATGCTTGAATGTCACTGACCCTTCTGGTAGAGGTTAAAGACAATAACAAGGAGACTTTCCAAGTAATAAACTTAAGGTCAACCTTATGTATCGGTTCAAAGGTGTGACGCATGAGCTGTGCTAGCACCACGTTTAAATGCCAAACAGGAGGTGGTCGTCGAATCGGAGGAAACATAAGAAATAACCCCTTGAAAAATTGCTGGATTATTCTTGAAGAAAACAGAGAGTTCGATCCGTCCTGACGGAAACAGGAAATGGCTGCTAGAAACACCTTTAGGGTTGAATGCGCCAAACCCGATCTAGCCAGCTGCAAGAAGAAAGGCAATATCTGTTCTGGTGTAGCATGAATGGGATGCAGATCAACAGTTTGGCACCAGGCACAGAAACGCTTCCATTTGAGCTTGTAGGTCTTAATCGTTGATGGTGCTCTGGCGTTAGCTAGAACCTCTTGACAATCCTGAGGAATGTCTAAGTGGGCGAATTCATTGTGCTGAGGAGCCAAGCTGATAATTTCAGAGAAACTGGGTCTGGATGGTACACCTTGCCTCTCTGAATTGTCAGGAGATTCGGTATTCGAGGCAGTTGTATTGGCCTGCACTCCGAGAGCAGGAGAAGTTCGGTGAACCAATATTGCCGGGGCCACCTTGGAGCAATTAGGATTAGGCGAAATGGTTGACTCTTCATCTTCCTGATGATCTTGGGAATTAACGGAATTGGCGGAAAAGCGTATGCAAATATTCGACACCAATTCATCGAAAGGGCATCCCCGCACAAGTCCTTGTGAGGAACCCAGCTTGCAAAGCATTGGCATTTCCGGTTCTGATCTTTTGCGAACAAATCCAGGTCGGGATGACCCCACTCTCGGAATATCTGATCAAGGGATGGTTGATGTAGCTCCCATTCGTGATTGCTTCAGGAGGATCTGCTGAGTGAGTCCGCTAGGACATTGGCAACCCGTGGGACATGGACCGCCGACAGATTGATGTTGTGATCCAGGGCCCAATTCCAAATTTCCTGCGCCTGATGGGACAACCGGGCCGATCTTGTGCCTCCCTGCTTGTTCAGGTAATGCATGTTGGTTGTGTTGTCCGTTCGTATCAACACCTCAGAGCCCTCCAAGATCGCCTGAAAAGATTTCATGGCGAGAAAAATGGCTCTTAGTTCCAGCAGATTTGTGTGCCATCTTTTCTGCTGTATGCTCCATTTGCCACTGACTGTCATCCCTTGGAGATGGGCGCCCCAGCCCTCCAGAGAAGAATCCGTGGTCACGATGAATCTGGGTCCTTCTGCTTGGAACGTCAAGTCAAGTCAAGTCAGATCATTTATATAGCGCGCTACATACCCAGAGGGTCTCAAGGCGCTTGAAGAGGGGTGGGGAATTACTTGTCGAATATCCAAGTTTTAAGTTGCTTTCTGAATGCTAGGTGGTTCTGGGTGAGGCGAAGGTGCATGGGAAGTGAGTTCCAGGTTTTAGCCGCCAGGTAGGAGAAGGATCTTCCTCCCATGGTGGTTTTGTTGATGCGAGGTACGAGGTGCGAGAAACTGGGATGGTGCAATGAGCTAAAAAACGGTGTTGGATCTAGCCCTGATCTTTTGACTGGGTGAGAGTACTCTGCTTAATTCAGAGACTCTGTCCATCACCACCCCTTGTTGTATATAATTTTGTCCACCCTAAGCGTGGAAGGGTATACTCAGATGTGAGTCCCTTGCTCATTGCACCATCAGGATCCAAGCAAGCCGGGCCGAAGACGCCTGAAATGGCAGAAACCGGTCCCCGGAAGCTTGTTTCCTTCCCAGTGTAAGAATTGGCTTTTGTAGTCTGGTCTGCCCTGTTCCCATGATGCACTGGGCCAGGGACAGACTAATTTGCATACAGCCAGGTTCTGAAACTGGGATGGTGCAATGAGCTAAAAAACGGTGTTGGATCTAGCCCTGATCTTTTGACTGGGTGAGAGTACTCTGCTTAATTCAGAGACTCTGTCCATCACCACCCCTTGTTGTATATAATTTTGTCCACCCTAAGCGTGGAAGGGTATACTCAGATGTGAGTCCCTTGCTCATTGCACCATCAGGATCCAAGCAAGCCGGGCCGAAGACGCCTGAAATGGCAGAAACCGGTCCCCGGAAGCTTGTTTCCTTCCCAGTGTAAGAATTGGCTTTTGTAGTCTGGTCTGCCCTGTTCCCATGATGCACTGGGCCAGGGACAGACTAATTTGCATACAGCCAGGTTCTGAAACTGGGATGGTGCAATGAGCTAAAAAACGGTGTTGGATCTAGCCCTGATCTTTTGACTGGGTGAGAGTACTCTGCTTAATTCAGAGACTCTGTCCATCACCACCCCTTGTTGTATATAATTTTGTCCACCCTAAGCGTGGAAGGGTATACTCAGATGTGAGTCCCTTGCTCATTGCACCATCAGGATCCAAGCAAGCCGGGCCGAAGACGCCTGAAATGGCAGAAACCGGTCCCCGGAAGCTTGTTTCCTTCCCAGTGTAAGAATTGGCTTTTGTAGTCTGGTCTGCCCTGTTCCCATGATGCACTGGGCCAGGGACAGACTAATTTGCATACAGCCAGGTTCTGAAACTGGGATGGTGCAATGAGCTAAAAAACGGTGTTGGATCTAGCCCTGATCTTTTGACTGGGTGAGAGTACTCTGCTTAATTCAGAGACTCTGTCCATCACCACCCCTTGTTGTATATGATGCGAGGTACGGCAGCAAGGGCTTGATTGGAAGAGCGAAGCTGGCGGGGGGGGTGTGTAGAAGGAAAGTCGCGTGTTGAGGCATTCGGGTCCAAGTTCGTAAAGTGCTTTGTGTGCGTGGGTTAGGAGGCGGAATGTAATCCTCTTATTGACGGGGAGCCAGTGGAGGTTTTTCAGGTGACCGGAAATGTGGTCTTTACGCGGGATGTCTAGTATGAGTCTGGCTGATGCGTTCTGGATGCGTTGGAGTTTTTTCTGAAGTTTTGCGGTGGTACCGGCGTATAGGGTGTTTCCGTAGTCTAGGCGGCTTGTAACCAGTGCGTGGGTGACCGTTTTTCTAGTTTCGGTAGGGATCCAGCGAAATGTTTTTTTGAGCATGCGAAGAATGTTGAAGCAAGATGATGAAACGGCGTTGACTTGTCTGGTCATCGAGAGTGAGGAGTCCAGGATGAAGCCCAGGTTCCGTGCGTGATCCGTCGGGATGGGTGCTTTTCCAAGGGCCTCTGGCCACCAAGAGTCGTCCCAGGCGGAGGGGGAGGTACCTAAGATAAGGACTTCTGTTTTGTCTGAGTTCAGTTTCAGACGGCTGTGCTTCATCCACTCGGCAACTTCTTTCATTCCTTCGTGTAGGTTGGTTTTGGCGGTGTTAGGGTCTTTGGTGAGTGATAGGATCAGTTGAGTGTCATCAGCGTAGGAGATGATGTTGAGGTTGTGTTGGCGTGCGATGGCCGCGAGGGGGCTCATGTATATGTTGAAGAGGGTGGGGCTGAGTGAGGATCCTTGTGGCACGCCACAAATGACTTCAGTGGCCTCTGACTTGAATGGTGGGAGGCGGACTCTTTGAGTTCTTCCGGCGAGGAACGAGGTGATCCATTCCAGTGCTTTTCCTTGGATTCCGATGTTTCTGAGGCGTTGTAATAGGGTGCTATGACAGACTGTGTCGAAGGCTGCGGAGAGGTCGAGGAGGATGAGGGCGACTGTGTCTCCATTGTCCAGTAGAGTTCGAATGTCGTCTGTTGCTGCGATGAGTGCGGTCTCAGTGCTGTGTTTGGCTCGGAAGCCGGACTGTGAGGAGTCGAGGGATTTGTTGGTTTCGAGGAAGGCAGCGAGCTGGTTGTTGACAGCTTTCTCAATGACTTTGGCCGGGAATGGGAGGAGCGAGATGGGGCGATAGTTTTTGAGTTCAGTGGGGTCTGCAGTGGGTTTCTTCAGAAGGGCGCTGAGTTCGGCGTGTTTCCAGCTTTCCGGGAAGGCGGCGGATTTGAAGGAGCAGTTGATGATGTCACGGAGGTGTGGTGCTATGATGGAGTCATCCCACTTGCAAGTTTCTTCCTTGCCCCCACCACTGGATGGAGCTTATCATCCGAGGGATTATTTTGATGACGTCCTCGAATGAGCCTGTTATTTGCACCCACTGACGACTGAGTTCCTCCTGTAAGGGTCTCATTCGTAGGCGATAGTTGGGGTGAGAGGAATACAGGATGAGATCATCCCGAGGAAAGACTTGAACTTGCGAACAGAAACGCACTTTCTTGTTAGTAGTGCTGAGGCCATTTTTTGAATCTTCACCTGCCTTTCTTTTGATATAAACACTTGGGCGAGACTTGTGTCCAGCGTCACTCCCAAGAAGGACTTCCTCTGCGATGGAGTCAGGTGAGACTTTTTGAAATTCACCAAAAACCCCAGGCTCTGGAATACTGATAGACATCTCTGAACGTGAGTTTTTGCCACGTCGATGGAACTGGCCTTGATAAGGCAGTCGTCCAAATAGGGATACATTTGAACTCCCTCTAATCTCAGGTGTATCGCCACCGGGGCCACCATTTTTGTGAAAACTCGGGGGGCTGAACGCAGTCCAAAGGGGAGTACTTTGAACTGGAAGTCCCTGCCAGCCACTCTGAACCGTAAGAACTTCCGGTGTCTGGGAAAAATGGGCACATGGAAGTATGCGTCCTGAAGGTCGAGTGTTGCCATGTGATCCCCTACTGGGAGAAACTGGAGGATTTCTTGAAGCGTCAACATTCTGAAAGATAATTTTTTGAGGTACTTGTTGAGGGCACGCAGGTCGAGGATGGGGCGCCATTTCCCCGACTTCTTGCGGATCAGGAAAAATCTGGAATAAAATCCTGTTCCCCTGTGATGTTGAGGTACCTTTTCTATTGCTCCTTTCCGAATCATAGAGTATAGTATTTGGGAAAACAGCTCTTTGAGATGAGCTGGAGGTGGTCCTTTTGGGGGAGAATTTGGAGGGGCTTTGACGAATTCGAGAATGTGACCCCTGGAAACCACGTCCAGTACCCATCTGTCTGTGGTAATCTTGGACCAGTTTGAATAGTATCGGGATATTCTTCCTCCAATTTGCTTCAGGCTGGGACAAAGTGGTGGCAGGATGTGTTTCTCACTTGCTCTTGTTGTCTCTTCCTCGATAAGAGGGTTTTCCTCTTGATTGAGAGTAATTATTTCTCCTTTGGCCATATGTTTGTTTACGGTATGGCTGGTATCTTTGATTTCCTTGGGTGGTATTGTAGGAGCGTTATTGTGAATAATTTCCTCTGTTAGAGAAATTGCCTCTTCCTCTTGCTCCACGAAAGGACGACTTTCGAAATTGTAGAGAGCCCAGCGACCGTGCCATCTCTGTATCTTTCTTTATGGCTTGCAAAGCCTCGTCAACATGTTGTCCAAAAAGGAACTCCCCATCATATGCCATGTCCATGATCTTGGTCTGGACCTCTAGACGAAAGGATGTAGCTTTTAACTAGCCTTGCCTCCGCGGAACAGCTGCCCCGCCAGCTGTCTGAAACCTGTTGCTGCCACGTCCACAGCAGCATCAATTATTTCAGACGAAACGCTCTCTCCCTCTAGTAGGATCTTTTTAGCTTCAGCTCTATCTGGTTCTGAAAGTTTTTCGATGAAAGGCGATATGTCAGACCACATCTGCCTGTCATACCTTCCAAGTATTGCTAGTGAATTTGCGGCTCGGACCGTGGTTGCCGCAATAGTTGACACCTTCTTCCCTATCGAGTCAAGACGTCCACCATCTTTATCAGGGGGAGCAGAGACCTGTGCAGATGGATTCTTGACCCTTCTTTGAGCTGCCTGTGTAACTACAGAATCCGTCTTAGCCTGACCAATAAGGCATGCCGTTGACGTAGTAGGTGCTCTATACTTCTTATCTACCCGAGGTAGAACTGCGGCTAGTGAATTTGGTGTAGCCATTATTTTCAGACCTTCCTTCCATATAAAGTCAATGATTGGAATAGACCAACTCTGTCTCTGTGGCAAATCCTTAAAATCATATAGGAAGCATTCGTCTTCTTTAGCTTCCATGGTGATGAGAAACCTTTATGTAACTCTTTCCATAATCTTGTGAAAACTGGCAATGTCCACCGGCGGAGAATCCGCCGTAGGCGGGCCCGCTGGAGAGGGGGTTTGTGCCTGATAGTCATCCCACTCCAACGATACGGACTTGTCGTCCAATTCACCGTCCTCTCATTCGTCTTCCGAATAATTCTCACCCCCTGCTTGATGAGATGGTACCGGTGAAGAAGGTACTGCGGGTCGTGCTTCATCAGTTGTCATTTGAGACACTGATTCTTGCGGTTGTAAAGTTGCCGTAGATGTTCTTGGCCTAGGCGTAGAGACATGAGAATCACCCGATTCTGAAGGCGGAAACCTGCGATAATAATCGCTCAACATATATTGGAGATTCTGGAATAACTCCATAGGTTTTTGCATGTTAGGAGCTGTAGGAGAGTGGGGTCTGCAATCCTATGGTCACCCCAGATTTTTGCTTTTTGCTTCACTTGTTTACGACTTTCCCTGGCTGTAGGCCTGCTAATCAGACCCACAGCCTAGCTGTTCTCTTTCTAAATTTACAACCATGTACCTTAGGTGCATTTACCAATTGGTACTGGGCCACCTTATCAGTCCCTGTACAGTGTACCCTAGGTATCCAGGGCATAGGTGTACCCAGGGCCTACCAGGGGCTGAAGCATGTATTATGCCACCCCTGGCTGGCCATCTAAAACAGACACAACTGGCTGCATGACAGCTGGGGCAAGGTGGTGTATTCACCCTTTGCTGTAGATATAGTATATCTATATCTAAACCTAAAATGGACACATATATTCCTATCAGTCACTCCTATGGCAGGCCTTATCAATCCTGAAGGCAGAGTGCTTGGAATTATGTGAGATGGTGCTCTGGCATGAGCTGAGCCCGTCTGCAGCTTGCGGAACCAAGTCCTAATAGCTGTTCCATGATAACGCTATACCATATACTCTTAAGTGCATTATAATCCTTGCGGTTAAATGCTAACTTTGGTATAACATTATCAAAACATGTCGAGTAAGGTGTCATACGAATTGGAATACTACCCCCTCGCAAATTCTGGCGACGGGGGTAGCATTCCACCCTTCTAGAGGGACACGACATGTATGTAACTGAGAACCCCGGTTAAAGTTAACTCGAGCCTTGGCATCACAAAATGGATGCTGCCACCACAGACACAAGTCTGACCTCCTGCTGCTGGGAGTCCTTCCAGCGAGGGAGGCTTGGACAAAGGGTTTCCTGCCTTGGGAGGTGCTAGCACCACCCCAGACAGGATTTTGTGTATTGGGTAGGACAGGCCTGAAAGGAATGAGACATGCCTGGGGCACACAAGGTGTCCTGTGCATACACTGGTTCAAACCAGTTGCTGGGGCATCCCTGCCCCAGCTCTGGTGCGAAAACCGGACAAAGGATAGGGGGTGTAGCCACCCCCCTTCCTGGTCCCACCCATGGGAGGGACCTAGTCACTAGTGCAGCCCCCTTTAGGAGAATAAAGGTAGGAGTTGGTCCCATTCCAAATTAGATTAACCCTGAACTGAAACTCTACAAGAAGAAACTCTGGACTTCGACTTTCTACACAAAAGACTGAAGAAATCTCCCTTGTGGGCAAGGAGTGTCCACCCTGCACAAGCAGGCACCATCAAGCGTCCAGTGGCTTCACTTTGTCATCTTCCCTCGAGGATCCAGACTTCAGAGCCCCGGACTCCCAGACCTCTCCGACCTCTGCCTACATCTGCTGCACAGCTGAGATCCGTGGGTGCGACAAGACACGTGGGACCGGCCATCTTGAAAGTAGCTGCACTTTGCTTCCAGCACGACTTTTGAGGTAACCTCGACGAAGTGCTTTGGGGACTGAGAAGCCCCAGCACTGAGCAGCTCCTGCACCGAAGACCAGCCCTCCAGCGTCCACGAGATCTGCGTGGGGCCCTTCTGCTTGTTTGCTGCTTGACGCGTTGTCTGGTCACTTGCCGGCTGGCTAGTGACCTCCTAGACGACGAACTGTGAAATCTTCACTGCTGGTCTGGTTGTTCCAGACTGGCCCTTGCTCCCTTCCACAAGAGGAGCACCCCGGACCCTCCTGGTCCACTCCAGACGCCGTTTCCACTCACCGCGTGGGTTGCCTTTGCCAAGGCCTGTTGACGCTGATTCCGGATCCAACACCGCCGACAGCGAGAGCCTGCGTGGGACAGCCCGTGCCTCCATCCTGGTCGTCGAAGACACCTCCTGGTCCACGTGGCTGCAGAGACAAGCGTCCACTCTTCACCTGATCGCGACGAAAGCATCTGGTTCCTTCCTGGTTCCACACCGGTCACTGGCTAGTGACTTTGAACACTGTCCCCTCTGCTTTCAGGTCCTCTTCTTCACCGATCCACCCTTGGATCACACCGGACATCTTACTCCTGGTCGCCTGCAGCATCTTTTCTTCCAGGCTCCATAGACTTCAACGCGAGAACCCGACACACTTTGGCACCCGTGGTGAGGTAACGAGAGCATTTCGGTGCTCAAGGGTAGTTTAACTGTCCTAGTGTCCAGATCCACAGTCGTTTTAGTCCTACCTAGTCAGGATTGTCCGTACTCACCTTTTTCTTGAACTGTACTGTCCATAGACGTTGTTACCCATCTCGCGTGTGAGTTCACACTCTGCACACGCGTCCCGTGGGCCTCCTATTACTTACCTAAGGTGAAGATAGCCTAGTCCTAGCGAACCTCCAGCCTCTGGACAGCTCCATTTCTTCCATCGATTTCCTTATACCATTTACTTAGTATATGGTTTGTCGTGCCCCTAGGGCACCATTGTAATTTGTGCAACTTAAACGTATTTTTCCTAAGAGATTGTCATGTGCTTAGCCCTCTGACCTCATAAAGAGTTCAGAGGTGTTTGTTATTAATAAATATATTGTTTATTTTCATAACAACCTGTGTGGTGTCCTTTCATCTGGTATTCAAGGGGTTATATTGTGGTAAAACAGCTGGCTTCACATGACAAAAGAGTTTAGCCTAAGATTGCTTTGTCCATGCTACCATTAGGATAGCTGGTCTATAAGGTTGACTTACAACCAATCACCATAAGGGTTGTTTGGACTGATACAAGGTGATCACTAGAACTAGTGAGCATCATATATCAGGCCAACTTCTCACATTGGTGTGCAGCGGTTGGGATTTGAGCTTGCTGTTGTTTTTACCACATATAATCTTGAAATATCATTTGAAAGATCACATAAGGTACCATAGGTACATATAACAAGCTTAGAAATACTCTGAGTTCTACTGAACCAGCTGTTGTAGTAGAAAGGGCCTAGCACACCCTGACTACAACTCTTAGCAAGGGATCAGTAGGAAAACCCATAGTGTAGGTAGGTGCATCACTTACACCTCACTAGAAAGCATGTATACCCATGGAGAGACTTCAGAGACTCCCCTAGTGGTTAGTGACTCTCCACAGGTCCTTTCCAGATATGCAGCTCTCAGTTTCCAGGAGATGAGACAATTGTGTACCTCCAGGAAATTGAAACAGGGTTCTAACCCTACCACTCCTTTTCTGTTAGGTCTCTTAGAGAAATATGATGCTTGAAAGGCCTCTAACCCAGGCCCCTCTAATCCAGATGGGAGCATGCCCCCCTTAGAAGGTACTCCTGGTGATCCAGACTCTAACCTCTCTGAAATAGAGAATGTTGCTGAGGAGGAAGAGGAAGACTCATCTGAGGGTGAGGCAGACAATGGGCAACTTTTAGTCAGCAGACTTACAAGGGCCAACTTAGACCTACATAGGGAAGGAACTGGGGGACCCCCAGTGCTAACCCTAAGCAGGCCTAACTCTGGAGTTAGAAGAGATAGATCTCATTCTAGGGACTCCAACAGATCTGTGCACTCTCATGCATCTGCTCAGAGGAGAATGACTTCCCCTCAGAGGCGAGAGTATGAAGCAAAGATGAGGGAAGCTAATCTGAGGATTCAGAGGGAAGAACTTGCCCTTGCCAAAGAGAAGCTTGCCTTTGCTAGAGAGCAACAGTTGAGTGGGGTAGCCCCCACTGGTGGCAGCAATATCCCTAGGGATAGAAAAAGGGGTTTTGATACTAGAAACCTGAGTAAGATAGTGTCCTCCTATAAGACAGGAGATGATATCCACAAGTGGATAACTGCTCTGGAGAGGGCCTGCAAGGTACAGCAGGTACCCCAGAATCAGTGGGCAGCTATATTGTGGATCTCCTTTGAAGGCAAATGTAGAGATAAGCTCCTCACTGGTAGAGATGAGGATGCTAATGATGACCAAGTCCTGAAAACTGCACTGATTGATGGGTTTGGCTTAACAACTGAACAGTACAGGTTAATGTTCAGAGACACCCAGAAAACTCAGGCTCAGGATTGGATTGACTTTGTTGATTGTGCCACTAAGGCTTTGGAAGGCTGGTTATTGGGAAGTAAAGTTACTGATTACACAGGATTGTATAATCTAATTATGAGAGAACAAATCTTAAATAATTGTCAGAACCAGTTGTTGCATAAGCACCTGATTGACTCAGATCTGACCTCTCCCCAAGAATTGGGAAAGAAGGTAGACAGATGGGTCAGAACCAGGGTTAAGCAGCAGAACCAGAACCAGGGTGGTGGCCAAAAGAAAGCAGACCAGAAGGGTAATACTGAGAATAAGCAAAATGACCAGAAGTCTTCAACAGGGCCCCAACAACCTAAGGAGGGTGGGTCCCAAACTTCCCAAAAGAAGAAGAATGATGGTCCTAAGAAACCATGGTGCCAATACTGTAAAAGTAAGACTCACTGGTTTAGTGAGTGCACCAAGAAAGGCCAAACTCCTACCACTACTGTCCCTAAGACACCTGCACCCCCTAGTACAGTTAGTAGTGGTAGTGTACCTCCCAAGGCTATAGTTGGGTTAACCCTGGGAACTGAGGTGGGTTCTGACTTAGTTAGAATACCTACTCAGGCAGTTCTTGTTTGTACTGGGGACATGGATATGACCCCTACTGTAAGTCCTAGTACTCTGGGCAAATACAGGCAAACGCCTTTGATAAATGGAAAGATGGCTCAGGCCTACAGGGACACATGTGTCAGTGTCACTATGGTGACACCAACATTTGTGGACCCTGACCAGATCATGCTAGGTTCAGAATACCTAGTGACCAATGCTAGCAATGTCACTACCAATCACAGTATGGCAGTTGTTAATTTCTCCTGGGGAGGGGTAACTGGCCTCAAAAGTGTTATAGTTAGTTCAGACCTCCCAGTAGATTCTCTTTTGGGCAATGATTTGGAATCCTCACTGTGGTCAGATGTGGAGTACAGGACTCGTGTAGAAATGCTAGGTCTCTCCTCACATGTCCTTGCTGTGACCAGGTCACAGGCCAAGAAATGCCCAGCTGAACAAGTGCTAGATCCTGGAAGAATAGACCAGACACTAGCCAAGAGAAAGAGCAGTAGGGGGAAGGCTGAGCCTTCCCCCTGCCTCAGGTTGAGGATCAGCCCTCTCAGGAGGCTGACCCCAAGACCCCAGAATGAACTGTCCTAGAGGAGCTTGAGCCTGATCAGGTTGAGTTTCTTGGGACAGGGGGACATTCCAGGGCAGACTTGAGGCAGGCACAGTTAGGCTGTTCCTTCCTTGAACCCCTCAGACAGCAGGCTGCTGCTGAGGCTGCAGGGAATGCTACAGGTGCCCATAAGGTATATTGGGATGATGGACTCCCATACTCTGAGGCAAGAGACCCCAAGCCTGGTGCTACCAGGAGGCTGGTCATCCCCTTGTCTCTTAGAGGTTTCCTTCTCCCCTTAGCCCATGAAATTCCCCTTGCAGGTCACTTAGGCCAGAACAAGACTTGGGACAGGCTTGTTCCACACTTTCACTGGCCTCATATGTCTGAGGACACAAAAGAGTTTTGTCGCTCATGTGTCACCTGTCAAGCCAGTGGCAAATCAGGTGGCACAACAAAGGCCCCCCCGTATACCACTACCTGTGGTGGGGGATCCCTTTGAAAGAGTGGGGATTGACATTGTTGGACCAATGGACCCCCCAACAGCATCTGGGCACAGATTTATACTGGTGATAGTGGATCATGCCACCAGGTACCCAGAAGCTATTCCCATTAGGACCACTACTGCTCCTGTTTTGGCCAGGGCCCTACTTGCAGTTTTTACTAGAGTGGGGTTTCCTAAGGAGGTTGTCTCTGACAGAGGTACAAACTTCATGTCAGGATACTTGACTGCAATGTGGAAGGAATGTGGTGTAAATTACAAATTTACCACACCCTATCACCCACAGTGCAATGGGCTTGTGGAGAGATTCAACAAGACCCTCAAAGGGATGATAAAGGGGTTACCAGACAAGCTTAGGCGAAGATGGGACATCCTTTTACCCTGCCTTCTGTTTGCTTATAGAGAGGTCCCGGTCCCACAGAAGGGGGTTGGTTACAGCCCTTTTGAGCTTCTATTTGGGCATCCTGTAAGAGGACCCCTATGTCTTGTGAAGGAAGGATGGGAGTTACCTCTCAAAAAGCCTAAACTTGACATAGTGGACTATGTACTTGGTCTCCGCTCCAGGATGGCAGAGTACATGGAGAAGGCATCTAAAAACCTGGAGGCCAGCCAAGAACTTCAAAAAGCTGGGCATGACCAAAAGGCTGTCCTTACTGTTTACCAGCCTGGACAGAAGGTGTGGGTGTTGGAGCCAGTGGCCCCAGCAGCTCTCCAAGACAAATGGTCTGGACCCCATACCATCATTGAACAAAAGGGAGAAGTCACATACCTGGTGGACCTTGGAACTCCCAGGAGCCCTCACAGAGTACTTCATGTGAACAGGCTCAAGGCATTTGTCTGCAGGGAGGACATGGGCTTGCTCATGGCCACAGATGAGGGACAGGAGGAAGAGAGTGACCCTCTCCCAGACCTGCTCACTCAGAACTCTGATGATGGGTCAGTAGATGGTGTAGTCTTTTCAGACAGCCTGTTGAGCATCAACAAGAGGATTGTAAACAGGTTCTTCAATCCTTTAGACAAATGTTCTCACTGAACCCCAGTCAGACCAACTGGTGCACCCATGAGGTGGGCACTGGTGACAGTCTGCCTATAAAGAGGAAAATCTACAGGCAACCTGACCACGTCAGGGACTGCATAAAGAAAGAAGTACAAAAGATGTTGGAGTTGGGAGTCATTGAACCCTCGGGGAGCCCTTGGGCTAGTCCTGTAGTTCTAGTGCCAAAACCTCACACCCAGGATGGTAAGAGAGAGATGAGGTTTTGTGTAGACTACAGGGGTCTCAATGCTGTCACTAAGACAGATGCCCACCCAATACCTAGGGCAGATGAACTCATGGACAAGTTGGCTTCAGCAACCTTCTTGAGTACATTTGACCTAACAGCTGGTTATTGGCAGATCAGGTTAGATGAGGATGCCAAGGCCAAGACAGCATTTTCTACCCCAGGAGGTCATTACCATTTTGTGGTGATGCCCTTTGGTTTGAAAAATGCACCTGCCACTTTTCAAAGGTTGGTGAACCAAGTTCTCACTGGATTGGATGACTTTTGTGCAGCATATCTAGATGATATTGCTGTCTTTAGCTCCACCTGGGAGGATCACCTGATCCACCTGAGGAAAGTTTTGGAGGCCTTGCAAAAGGCAGGCCTCACTATCAAGGCCACCAAGTGCCAGATAGGGCAGAGTCAGGTTGTGTACCTGGGCCACCTTGTGCCCAGGCGTAACAACGTCTATGGACAGTACAGTTCAAGAAAAAGGTGAGTACGGACAATCCTGACTAGTTAGGACTAAAACGACTGTGAATCTGGACACTAGGAGAGTCAAGCTACCCTTGAGCACCGAAATGCTCTTGTTACCTCACCCACGGGCTGCGGGTGCATAGGTGCAAAGTCGTGTCAGGTTTCTGCGTTGAAGTCTATGGAGCCTGGAAGAAAAGATGCTGCAGGCGACCAGGAGGAATCCACGGGTGGATCGAGGCAGAAGAGGACCTGAAAGCAGAGGGGACAGTGTTCAAAGTCACTAGCCAGTGACCGGTGTGGAACCAGGAAGGAACCAGGTGCTGTTGTCGCGATCAGGTGAAGAGTGGACGCTTGTCTCTGCAGCCACGTGGACCAGGAGGTGTCTTCGACGACCAGGATGGAGGCACGAGCTGTCCCACGCAGGCTCTCGCTGTCGGCGGTGTCGGATCTGGATTTGGAGTCAACAGGCCTTGGCAAAGGCAACCCACACGGTGAGTGGAAATGGCGTCTGGAGTGGACCAGGAGGGTTCGGGGTGCTCCTCATTTGGAAGGGAGCAAGGGCCAGTCTGGAGCAACCAGACCAGCAGTGAAGATTTCAAGGTTCGTTGTCTAGGAGGTCACTAGCCAGCCGGCAAGTGACCAGACAACGCGTTGAGCAGCAAACAGGCAGAAGGGCCCCACGCAGATCTCGTGGATGCTGGAGGACTGATCTTCGGTGCAGGAGCTGCTCGGGGCTGGGGCTTCTCAATCCCCAAAGCACTTGGTCGAGTTAACCTCAGGAGTCGTACAATTTCTTTCAAGATGGCCGGTCCCACGTGTCTCGTCGCACCCACGGGTCTCAGCTGTGCTGCAGATGTGAGTTGAGGTCGGAGAGGTCTGGGAATCTGGGTCTTGAAGGGCTCTGAAGTCTGGATCCTCGAGGGAAGACGACAAAGTGAAGCCGCTGGGCGCTTGATGGTGCCTGCTTGTGCAGGGTGGACACTCCTTGCCCACAAGCGAGATTTCTTCAGTCTTCTGTGTAGAAAGTCGAAGTCCAGAGTTTCTTCTTGTAGAGTTTCAGTTCAGGATTAATCTAATTTGGAATGGGACCAGCTCCTACCTTTATTCTCCTAAAGGGGGCTGCACTACTGACTAGGTCCCTCCCCTGGGTGGGACCAGGAATGGGGGTGGTTACACCCCCTATCCTTTGTCCGGTTTCGCACCAGAGTTGGGGCAGGGATGCCCCAGCAACTGTTTTGAACCGGTGTATGCACAGGACACCTTGTGTGCCCCGGGCATGTCTCATTCCTTTCAGGCCTGTCCTACCCAATACACAAAATCCTGTCTGGGGTGGTGCTAGCACCTCCCAAGGCAGGAAACCCTTTGTCCAAGCCTCCCTCGCTGGAAGGACTCCCAGCAGCAGGAGGTCAGACTTGTGTCTGTGGTGGCAGCATCCATTTTGTGATGCCAAGGCTCGAGTTAACTTTAACCGGGGTTCTCAGTTACATACATGCCGTGTCCCTCTAGAAGGGTGGAATGCTACCCCCGTCGCCAGAATTGGCGAGGGGGTAGTATTCCAATTCCTATGACACCTTACTCGACATGTTTTGATAATGCTATACCAAAGTTAGCATTTAACCGCGAGGATTATAATGCACTTAAGAGTATATGGTATAGCTTTATCATGGAACAGCTATTGGGACTTGGTTCCGCAAGCTGCAGACGGGCTCAGCTCATGCCAGAGCACCATCTCACATACTTCCAAGCACTCTGCCTTCAGGATTGATAAGGCCTGCCATAGGAGTGACTGATAGGAATATATGTGTCCATTTTAGGGTTAGACATAGGTATACTATATCTACAGCAAAGGGTGATTACACCACTTTGCCCCAGCTGTCGTGCAGCCAGTTGTGTCTGTTTAGATGGCCAGCCAGGGGTGGCATAATACAAGCTTCAGCCCCTGGATGGCCCTGCGTACACCCATGCCCTGGGTACCTAAGGTACACTGTACAGGGACTGATAAGGTGGCCCAGTACCAATTGATAAATGCACCTAAGGTACATGGTTGTCAATTTAGAGAGAGAACAGCTAGGCTGTGGGTCTGATTAGCAGGCCCACAGCCAGGGAAAGTCGTAAACCAGTGAAGCAAAAAGCAAAAATCTGGGGTGACCATAGGATTGCAGACCCTACTCTCCTACAGACAGTATATGCATTTTTTGTGAGGATCCTCCTTGAACAGCCTTAGCTTTCCACAGGAATCACAAGCCCTAAAGAGGGATTTAGAAGTAGACATCCTTTGAAGGTTACAAAACCAACTAAAGTAAGAAGAAACTGAGCAGAGCTCAGGGAGACTCCCTTCACACGACGTGCGGTAGAAAATCTGAGAGCCTGAGCCTCTGGGGAGAACATTCTGGTGGGTGCTGTCACCTGATTGGCTGCAGTTTGGTCTATACAAAATGACTAGGATAGTCATGAGTGTGGGAGCTTTTTGCTCCTGTAGCTAGGGCTACTTTACTTCCTGGTTGGTTATTACCAAGGTTTTTTGGTTATTAGAGGCATATTATTGCTTTTTTATATACCGTGGGACTCCCACTCCGATGACGGGGAATGATTCAGGCATGTGAATCTATGAAAGACACCCCAAATACTGGAGAACAAGTTTTTCCCATGTATTTTTCCATAGAAACTTTGGACACGACACAGCCCAAAACTGCTAAATGGATTCAAACATACACCCTTACCTGCACTATTCCCTGGGCTGCTCACGCTGTTGGTCTCCCTGCCGCCGTATTCATCACCGCAGAACGGCCGCCGCAGGGAGAGACTACAGCTCCCAGGCAGCAACACTGCTCCGCCCACTTCCGCCCTGCAACGTGCCCGGAGGCACTTAAACAACGGACGCTCCCTCGGTGGAGCGGGGGGCATATCTCACGGGGCAGCTAGCGGAGGACACCCTTACCTGCACTATTCCCTGGGCTGCTCACGCTGTTGGTCTCCCTGCTGCCGTATTCATCACCGCAGAACGGCCGCCGCAGGGGGAGACTACAGCTCCCAGGCAGCAACACTGTTCCGCCCACTTCCGCCCTGCAACGCGCCCGGAGGCGCTTAAACAACGGACGATCCCTCGGTGGAGCGGGGGCCATATCTCACGGGGCAGCTAGCGCAGGACACCCTTACCTGCACTATTCCCTGGGCTGCTCACGCTGTTGGTCTCCCTGCCGCCGTATTCATCTCCGCAGAACGGCCGCCGCAGGGGGAGACTACAGCTACCAGGCAGCAACACTGCTCCGCCCACTTCCGCCCTGCAACGCGCCCGGAGGCGCTTAAACAGCGGACGCTCCCTTGGTGGAGTGGGGGCCATATCTCACAGGGCAGCTAGTGGAGTCAATCAATCAATCAATCAATCAATCATGCCATTTGTATAGAGCACTACTCACCCGGGAGGGTCTCAAGGCGCTTGGGGGGAGGGTTATGCTACTGCTCGAACAGCCAGGTCTTGAGTTGGTTCCTGAATGCGAGATGGTCCTGGGTCAGCCGAAGGTGGATGGGGAGGGAGTTCCAAGTCATGGCAGCCAGGTAAGAGAAGGATCTTCCTCCGGCGGTGGCTCTTCGGATGCGTGGTACGGCTGCGAGGGCAAGGCTGGTGGACCGTAGCTGGCGGGTGGGCGTGTAGAAGGTCAGGCGGTCGTTGAGGTACTTGGGGCCCAGGTCGTGCAGAGACTTGTGTGCGTGGGTGAGGAGCCGCAACGTGATCCTCTTGACGACGGGGAGCCAGTGCAGGTTCCTCAGGTGGCTGGAGATGTGGCTGCGTCGGGGGACATCCAGGATGAGTCGGGCGGAGGCGTTCTGGATGCGCTGGAGTCCTTTCTGTAGCTTGGCTGTGGTTCCGGCGCAGAGGGCGTTTCTGTAGTCCAGTCGGCTGGTGACGAGTGCCTGGGTGACAGTCTTCCTGGTCTCGGTCGGGATCCAGCGGAAGATCTTGCAAAGCATACGCAGGGTGTTGAAGCACAATGAGGAGACGGCGTTGACTTGTCTGGTCATCGAGAGGGAGGGGTCCAGGATGAAGCCCAGGTTGTGTGCGTGGTCGGTTGGCTTGGGTGCGGTGCCCAGGACTGGGGGCCACCAGGAGTCGTCCCAGGCGGAGGGCGAAGATCCCAGGATGAGGACTTCCGTCTTGTCCGAGTTCAGTTTCAGGCAGCTGTCCTTCATCCACTCGGCGACGTCTTTCATCCCTTCGTGTAGGCAGGTTCTGGCGGTGTCGGGGTCTCTGGTGAGGGAGAGGATCAGCTGGGTGTCGTCGGCGTAAGAGATGATGTTGAGGTTGTGCTGGCGTGCGATGGCTGCGAGAGGTTTCATGTAGATGTTGAAGAGGGTGGGGCTGAGTGAAGATCCTTGCGGGACGCCGCAGATGACTGCGGTGGCCTCGGAGCGAAACGGGGGGAGGCGGACTCTTTGTGTTCTTCCGGCAAGGAACGAGATGATCCACTCCAGTGCCTTCTCTTGGATACCGATGTTGCTGAGGCGCTGGACTAGGGTGCGGTGGCAGACCGTGTCGAACGCAGCGGAGAGGTCCAGGAGGATGAGGGCCACTGTTTCCCCCTTGTCGAGCAGGGTCCGGATGTCTTTGGTGGCTGCGATGAGGGCGGTCTCGGTGCTGTGGTTGGCTCTGAAGCCGGACTGCTAGGGGTCGAGGGATCCGTTCGTCTCGAGGAAGGCAGTCAGCTGTCTGTTGACGATCTTCTCGATGACTTTAGCAGGAAAAGGGAGGAGCGAGATGGGGCGGAAGTTTTTGAGATCGGTGGGGTCCGCTGTAGGTTTCTTCAGGAGGGCGCTGATCTCGCCGTGCTTCCAGCTCTCCGGGAAGGTGGCGGTGTTGAAGGAGGCGTTGATGATGTTCCGGAGTTGGGGTGCGATGGTGGAGTCGGCCTTGTTGAAGACGTGGTGTGGGCAGGGGTCGGTCGGTGATCCGGAGTGGATGGTGTTCATCGTGCGGGCTGTGTCTTCGGTGGTCACCGTGGTCCAGGTGCGAAGGGTGGCGGTGGGGGGCGTTGGTTCGACGGTTGGGTGCGTGGGTGGGGCGCCGAAGCTGTTGTGGATGTCGGCGATCTTGGAGGACACCCTTACCTGCACTATTCCCTGGGCTGCTCACGCTGTTGGTCTCCCTGCCGCCGTATTCATCACCGCAGAACGGCCGCCGCAGGGGAGACTACAGCTCCCAGGCAGCAACACTGCTCCGCCCACTTCCGCCCTGCAACGCGCCCGGAGGCGCTTAAACAACGGACGCTCCCTTGGTGGAGTGGGGGCCATATCTCACAGGGCAGCTAGTGGAGTCAATCAATCAATCAATCATGCCATTTGTATAGCGCACTACTCACCCGGGAGGGTCTCAAGGCGTTTGGGGGGAGGGGTATGCTACTGCTCGAACAGCCAGGTCTTGGGTTGTTTCCTGAAGGCGAGATGGTCCTGGGTCAGCCGAAGGTGGATGGGGAGGGAGTTCCAAGTCATGGCAGCCAGGTAAGAGAAGGATCTTCCTCCGGCGGTGGCTCTTCGGATGCGTGGTACGGCTGCGAGGGCGAGGCTGGTGGACCGTAGCTGGCGGGTGGGCGTGTAGAAGGTCAGGCGGTCGTTGAGGTACTTGGGGCCCAGGTCGTGGGGAGACTTGTGTGTGTGGGTGAGGAGCCGGAACGTGATCCTCTTGTCGACGGGGAGCCAGTGCAGGTTCCTCAGGTGGCTGGAGATGTGGCTGCGTCGGGGGACATCCAGGATGAGTCGGGCGGAGGCGTTCTGGATGCGCTGGAGTCTTTTCTGTAGCTTGGCTGTGGTTCCGGCGCAGAGGGCGTTTCCGTAGTCCAGTCGGCTGGTGACGAGTGCCTGGGTGACAGTCTTCCTGGTCTCGGTCGGGATCCAGCGGAAGATCTTGCGAAGCATACGCAGGGTGTTGAAGCACGATGAGGAGACGGCGTTGACTTGTCTGGTCTTCGAGAGGGAGGGGTCCAGGATGAAGCCCAGGTTGCGTGCGTGGTCGGTTGGCTTGGGTGCAGTGCCCAGGGCTGGGGGCCACCAGGAGTCGTCCCAGGTGGAGGGCGAAGATCCCAGGATGAGGACTTCCGTCTTGTCCGAGTTCAGTTTCAGGCGGCTGTACTTCATCCACTCGGCGACGTCTTTCATCCCTTCGTGTAGGCAGGTTCTGGCGGTGTCGGGGTCTCTGGTGAGGGAGAGGATCAGCTGGGTGTCGTCGGCGTAAGAGATGATGTTGAGGTTGTGCTGGCGTGCGATGGCTGCGAGAGGTTTCATGTAGATGTTGAAGAGGGTGGGGCTGAGTGAAGATCCTTGCGGGACGCCGCAGATGACTTTGGTGGCCTCGGAGCGAAACGGGGGGAGGCCGACTCTTTGTGTTCTTCCGGCGAGGAACGAGATGATCCACTCCAGTGCCTTCTCTTGAATACCGATGTTGCTGAGGCGCTGGACTAGGGTGCGGTGGCAGACCGTGTCGAACGCAGCGGAGAGGTCCAGGAGGATGAGGGCCACTGTTTCCCCCTTGTCGAGCAGGGTCCGGATGTCGTCGGTGGCTGCGATGAGGGCGGTCTCGGTGCTGTGGTTGGCTCTGAAGCCGGACTGCGAGGGGTCGAGGGATCCGTTCGTCTTGAGGAAGGCGGTCAGCTGTCTGTTGACGATCTTCTCGATGACTTTAGCAGGAAAAGGGAGGAGCGAGATGGGGCGGAAGTTTTTGAGATCGGTGGGGTCCGCTGTAGGTTTCTTCAGGAGGGCGCTGATCTCGCCGTGCTTCCAGCTCTCCGGGAAGGTGGCGGTGTTGAAGGAGGCGTTGATGATGTTCCGGAGTTGGGGTGCGATGGTGGAGTCGGCCTTGTTGAAGACGTGGTGTGGGCAGGGGTCGGTCGGTGATCCGGAGTGGATGGTGTTCATCGTGCGGGCTGTGTCTTTGGTGGTCACCGTGGTCCAGGTGCGAAGGGTGGCGGTGGGGGGCGTTGGTTCGACAGTTGGGTGCGTGGGTGGTGCGCCGAAGCTGTTGTGGATGTCGGCGATCTTGGAGGACACCCTTACCTGCACTATTCCCTGGGCTGCTCACGCTGTTGGTCTCCCTGCCGCCGTATTCATCACCGCAGAACGGCCGCCGCAGGGGTAGACTACAGCTCCCAGGCAGCAACACTGCTCCGCCCACTTCCGCCCTGTAACGCGCCCGGAGGCGCTTAAACAACGGACGCTCCCTTGGTGGAGCGGGGGCCATATCTCACAGGGCAGCTAGTGGAGTCAATCAATCAATCAATCAATCAATCATGCAATTTGTATAGCGCACTACTCACCCGGGAGGGTCTCAAGGCGCTTGGGGGGAGGGTTATGCTACTGCTCGAACAGCCAGGTCTTGAGTTGTTTCCTGAATGCGAGATGGTCCTGGGTCAGCCGAAGGTGGATGGGGAGGGAGTTCCAAGTCATGGCAGCCAGGTAAGAGAAGGATCTTCCTCCGGCGGTGGCTCTTCGGATGCGTGGTACGGCTGCGAGGGCGGCAACACTGCTCCGCCCACTTCCGCCCTGCAACGCGCCCGGAGGCGCTTAAACAACGGACACTCCCTCCGCGTCACGGACACGTGCGGGCGGCGCTGGGCTGAGCCCGGGCAGAGGGCGGGCAGTCTGTGGCCGTCCGGGGCCGGAGGAGGCCGGGCTGGGCCACGGACCTTGGCTATTTTCCACGGGACCTCTGAGAAGCGTGAGTTTTTCCTTTGTTGTGTGTTTGTAATAGGCTGCTAAATGAGCCGGCCCGAAATGGCCAAACTGCGTTCTTCCAAAACGCCGTCGTTAACAGGGCCAATAGATAACTACATGGTTAAAGTTGTGAGCAAAATCAACACAGCACGCCGTATGTCTCTAAGCCGAATTAGCCCGCCTGCTTCACCAACAAATGGATCATTACCACCTGAGTTCTGTGACCTAGTTTCAGGGGATACACAATGTACTCAAATAGCAGCGGACATAGACACATCTGTCATCTCAGCACCTACCGTGGCAACATTAGATAATTCATTGCCTTCCACAATCCAACCTCTACCAACATCGTCCCCGGAACCCTCTCCAGCACACTCGCAGGCACGAAGAAAATCAAGAGCGAGAGCCTGCAGAGGGTCACAAAACAATCGGGGAGGGCACAAGAGAGTTAAGAAGGCAGCCATCATACTGGATGACGAAGTAGAAGTCCCCCATGATAAATCAAATGAGGGGGTTACGATTAAATTGAACAATGATCAAATCGACTCGCTAATTGACATGTTTGCGCTGAAAATGGAGACTATGATTAAACCATTGTCAGACAGAGTCGAACAGGTCACAAAAGAGGTATCCAGATTGGGTACTCTTCTAGCTTCCCATCTGGCCGCCTCACAAAACTCCCAAAAACCAAATGTTAACCCTAAAGAACCTAAGGGTCCTGTTGTTCCTAGTAAAGGGGTTGTGGACAAAATGGACCAGGTATCAAAGGAGGTTTCGAGGTTGGGAGTTCTTGTATCTGCACACTTGTTCTCATCTAAAATACCTAGGAACACTAATATGGGCACGGCAGTAAATGAGGGGGCAACAGGTTCCTGCAGTGGGGGACACAAGGCAACACACAGCATGCCAACTGTAACATCTGCTCAACCCCCTAGCATTCAAACTGTTCCCCCACTGAAGGACTGGACTTTTAACAGAACCAGCGGTGCCAGGGAACAACACCTATAACCTTCATGGGATACCTGTTCGGCGCACAAGTGACAGAGACACGGGACACTTCCTTCGGCGTCAAAGATCAGCGTTTATTACTGCAGGGAGGCAAAAGTCACAAGAAGTACAACGGATTGTAGTTTCTGAGAGTCTGCTTCAAATTGCATATGTGGGTCGCTCCTTTTATACTAGTTTTTGACATAGACTAACATTACGAACAAAAGGTTACGACTCAGTTCCCACAGTAAACTTCAAAGGCTTCGTTCATGGCATCGAAAACCCGGAACACACTGATAATAACATTTGCCGGTTCCCAACTGTAAATACACATCTTCCCACCATTAGGCGCATTCCACTCTAGTTGTAAAAGGGTGAGGGTAGAGACAAGAACAGCTGCAAGGAAGTCAGACAACAGTAGAGAAAAGAGTGTGAGGGTAATATCGGAAGGCATAATCACAGGATCAAAGGATTCAAGCCGAGCGCATGCAAGGCTGCAACAATAGGCCTCCGTGGGAAGATTACCCTCAAGCGGAGCCATCTGCCTTCGCAGTGTCATTCCCCCGGTCATAGAAGATGCATGAAAGGAATATGCATCTTCCGTAAGGCTTGGGACCTAAAGGGTCATGAGGCGGACAGTTTCCTGCTAGCTGACTACGTGAGGGCAAGAAACAAAATGGATGCCGTATCTAAAATGGAACCCAAAGGTTCAGATGAAGAAACACGTAAATAAGGCGAACCCCGCCAAGTAGTGTAGCGAAAACGCGTACACTTACTGAACTCGTTATTTACGGTTCTTAGATACCGAACTTGCCCATATCGGTTCATGCTCGAAAACATCGTAATGATTCTCACGGAACCTCAGACGCTCCTTTTGCCCTCATGTAGGCAAGAACTAGTCGAAGTCAGAGTCGATCTCGATATTCATCAGATCATTCAGATGTTGTTGGAACATTATTTTATCCATCAATGCCTCTTTGGTAACAGATGGCCGTCTTATACACGTAGTAGCACAGAGGCCACATAAGGCAGGACCACACTGCACACAAAGACAAAATGTGAATAGGAACGCCACAACAACCCCTATGACCATCAGAATTTTCCAACCCCACGTCGACATTAGACCCCAAAACCATCCTAGTAGCGTCCAATCTCCCTCGTCCACGTGTATGGACTCGGAGATCTTATGCAACTTCGTGATGGCTTGATAGACAGTTGGAGCATTATCTGGTATAAATATGCAACAACTCGAATGGATGACCTTACAGACTCCTCCCCTATCTGCTAGTACAACGTTTAGAACCATACGGTTTTGCAACGTCATAAGCCTATCCGCTTGAAGCTCTGCTGTCAGGTTACCAAGGGCACTTGCAGTTATGTTGGCAGTCGACTCTACCACGCGAGTTAACTGTCTCCGATTCCTGCTATTAACCATAGGGCCCCAAAACGGAAGGAAACCCTTAAAGAAGTCTCCTGCTTCTTGACCGGAAGTATCTTCTTTACTAATGACACCTCTCACAATTCTCTTGTGGTAATCTGAGGCAACAGTAAAAGTCGGTGGCAAAAGATTCGCGATATAACATGTACCCGAGAAGTCATGGGGCAACCACGTATATGCGCGATCATAACATACAAAATAGGTGCCCTTGGCAGTCAGGAAGACAGGGGAAGAGAGCATTGGTAAAACGTAAGTATCTACACAAGCACTCTTCCCAAGCTGAGCTCTCGGATTTCGGCCCTGACCCTGCAGACAGAAACGGCCCAGGTGAGGTACAATCCAGATTGGAGACGAGCTTTTGAGCTGTCTATCACCCACTGATATACTGTACTCAGCTTCGCTAAGGTATTTATAGGCCTGTACTTCCTCCTCTGGGATAAGTGATACGTCAAAAATGTCTCTTTCTAGATCAGCGATCGCTGTCGCCAGAGGCTTGTGGTACGGGCCAGGACCAAAACTTGCTGAGCGTGGCTCTCGATGGGGGTAGGAATCTAGTGCACTACGGAACATAATTTGAAATGCTCGTGCTGACCCTTGGGAACTATATGGAAGAACCAAATACGGAATACCCCTATCCATGGTATGTGGCATTAACCCACACACCCAACAATTAGTAGTATTAACCACCAACTGATGCTGGTGCAGGAGTTGAACGAAGGAATTATTCCTAAATTCTGCACGTCTGACTTGTTCGTGTTGGGGCAGAAGATGAAAGGAATGTGGAGAAACAGTGGAAGCGAAATTCAGATTATAGGAAGGAGGAGTAGGTGAAATGGAAGGCAATAATAATTGAATCCCAAAATATACTCCACCCACCAGGAGCATTGAAATAGTTAGGAACAACATACAAATCTGAAATAGAAAACATTTTGTGCAAAACACTTTTGATCTTTGCGCCGACATTTTCTCTCTTTCCGACAGCTTCGAGAAGTCCATCCTCTAAAAACCGTCCGTGACGTTCTTGATGCACTTCGTTCTGAGTAGCGATTGCCAATTCCCAGGAGTTCCCAGAAATCGACAAAAGAAACCGACCTAGTGTCGATAGCTGCTAAACAGAAGGAAGTACCCGCACGGCCCTACGGCCAACCCAGATGATAGGTTAAAATGAATTATTTTAATTCAATAATAGTCTCTTGGCTGCATGAAGAGAAAAAGATAAACACAATATAAAATGTCCACAATGTTCATAGCAACAGTAAGGCGTTCTGTAAAATCAAAAAGGGGAATGAAAAATAGAACTCTTTTATTTGTCCTTATCGCGCGGTCGAAGAAAGTATCGACTTCTCCCAGGTTGAGTCTGCTCTTCAAACAATTGTTCTAATGACGAAGCAGTATTCGAGTGTTCAGGTAACGGTTCAGAGCTTGAATTCTCCAATGCTGAAGACGAGGTCAAAGTTTCTGACGATTTACCATGATTGTCTGATTGCACTGATTTGTTCTTTATTGACTGAGCATCACCAAATGGCACAAATTGCAGCGGAACATCGGTCTGAGACGAGGAAATGCCCTTCTTCACCCATGTATCGACTGGTAAAGGAAGCGGTATCTTCTTGGTGTGGGTTGCATGAACCCAATTCTTTCTCCCCTCCAGTCGGACTGCTGTCCTCGTTGCAAGTAGCACTTGATGGGGACCCACGAATCTCGGCTCTAGATTCCGTTTTCGGCCGAAATTCCTGGTGAGTACCCAGTCACCGGGTTGGAGCCGGTGACCAGGACCCTCAGTCTGTGCCGGTAGTGCCTCAAAGACCTGTTGATGAATCAAACTCAATTTAGCAGTCAGATCATAAAGATAGTCAATCAACATTGGATATTCAATCCTATCAAACTCTTTAGGCCTCGGAACCCCCCAAACATTAGCTGGACGACCGAACACAATTTCATATGGGCTAAGCCCTACTCGAGAGTGCGCGGTCGCCCTTGTCGATAAAAGAGCTAGGGGCAGAGCGCCAGGCCATGATAAACCAGTAGTTGCCTGAATTTTTGCAAGTTTTAGTTTCAGGGTACCATTGTATCCTTCTACCAAACCCGCTGATTGTGGATGATTGGCACTGTGGAATTTTTGATTGATCACAAGGCCACGACACACACTTTTCATCACACTTCCCACAAACTCACTTCCGTTGTCCGACCATACAACCCGAGGCATTCCATACCTAGTAAAATACTCTTTGAGCAGAACTTTTGCTGTGGACAGGGCAGTATTATCCTTAAGAGGGTAAGCTTCAATCCATCTGGAGAATGCACAAACCACAACTAAGACATATTTCAAATTGTTGCATCTCTCCATGTGGATGAAATCTAACTGAATAACCTCAAAAGGATACGTAGGGGGAGCAAAATGACCAGGTGGAGTGGGAGTGCCCTTACCAGGGTTATACATCAGACACACCATACAATTCTTGACCACTGTCTCCGCACACTTACTGATCCCATCATTCTTCCATACAGGAGACAACAACTTACATATGCCTTTTGAGCTAATATGTGCTGTGCCATGAGCCATCGTAACAACGGCAAGTACATACGCATCCGGTAACATCCATCTCTGTTTTTCTGACAAATCAACCCAACATCCATTCTCGTCTAACTTCCCAGTGCTTTCTTTCCATCGAGTCTTTTCCGTTTCAGTAGCCTCATTCTGTATCTCCTTCACACTCTCAACTGTGTCCTCACGAATACTAGATTCTGTCGGCCATCTCACTGGACTTGCAACATACATTCGGTTTGTCAAATCTCTAGCAGTCTTCTTGGCAGTCTCATCCGCAAACGCATTACCACGGCCAACATCATCCGTCACTTTCCTATGCGCACTACATTTAACTATTGCCACTTCTGTTGGCAACGTAAGCGCTTCCAAAAGATCATTCACAAGTTGTCCATGCTGAATCTTCGTGCCATGCGACGTAAAGAATCCACGTTCTCTCCACAAACGCCCAAAACTATGCGCCACACCAAATGCATACTGGCTGTCGGTAAACACATTCACCCGTTTTTCCCTAGACAGCACACACGCTCTCGTCAATGCAATTAACTCGGCCGCTTGGGCCGAATTCTGACTCAATCTCGCAGTTTCCACAACCGTACTCAACGTCACTACAGCATACGCAGACGTTACATCACCATTTGGCAACTTAAAACACGAACCATCCACATACAAAGTACCATCGGGATCTACCAACGGAGTGTTTTTCAGGTCGACACGACCTTTTGTCTCCTCCTCGGTTCTTAAATAACAGTCATGCGGTGCTACATCCTCTGATTCCATGCCAATCGGTAACAACGTTGCTGGGTTCAACACATTACAACGTTTTATCCGTATATGACTTGCCAAGAGCGTCAGCTCGTAACCAGACAACCTTGCACTCGTCAAGTGCTGTGTTTTTGTCCGGTTCAAGAGAGTATCGACTGCATGTGGAACCATTACCGTAAGCATGTTATTCATGACCAACTCAGCGGACTGTCGAATGGATACCGCAGCTGCCGCTGTCGCTCTTAAACAACTCAGCAATGCTCTAGCCACTGGGTCTAAGGTCGAGGAAAAATATGCACATGGTCGTTGCTTATCGCCAAAGTGTTGCGTCAAAACACTCAACGCGCAACCATCCCTTTCGTGAACGTATAGTGTAAACGGCTTACTGTAGTCAGGAGTCCCTAACACAGGAGCCGAACACAACGCATCACGTAATTCAGAAAACCCTTTCTGACACTCTTCAGTCCAAGGCAAAGGAGTCGGTACATCCTTGCACATGAGAGCTAACAATGGTTTCGCCAATAATGAAAAATTTGGAATCCATTGTCTGCAGTATGACGTAATACCTAAAAAGGCACGTACATCTCTCTGAGTTCTTGGCACAGTCATTCGAGCAATCGCTGCAATTCTCTCTGGGGTCAACCTTCTCCCTTCTTTTGACAATAAGTGACCTAAGTAGGTTACTTCTTGACAACAATATTGCAGCTTAGAAGGTGACACCTTATGATGTAAGTCACACAAATGGTGTAACAACGAAACGGTAGCAGTTCTGCAGATAATCTCAGTATCTGCGGCTACTAATAGGTCGTCAACATACTGAATCAAAGCCGCACCTGCCGGTAACACAAAGGCATCAAGCTGACTTTTAAGCGCTTGACTGTAGATTGACGGACTCTCACAGTAGCCCTGTGGAGCGCGTTTTAGCCTAAAACTGTGACCACCTAATGTGAATCCGAATAGGTCTCTGCTTTCCTCAGCGATTGGGATGCTAAAGAAAGCATTCTTTAGATCGATCACCGTGAACCAGGAGGCAGAGGCTGGAATCAGGGTCAACAAAGCCGTGATATCAGGGACCACGGGAAACTGTGGAATCACAATTTTATTCACTTCTCTCAGATCGATTATGAAGCGATACACAGGAGGTTTAGATGGATCAGTTTGTTTTAAAATTGGTAGCACAGGACTGTTACACACATTTCCCCGAGTCTCTTCGATGACATCCTTTTGGATCAAGTCGTGAACAATCGCCAATAGCGCTCGCTCACCATCAAGAGATATACGATATTGAGGTATACGTGGCAGTCGTACATTCGGTTTTAATTGGATCACATAAGGAGCGATGTCCAGCAGGCCCACATCATTGGGACCCGTGGCCCATAGAGCCGCAGGAAGGGAGCTCAATTCCGGTGGGAATTTATCGATCGATAAGTACATAGGAGAAATTATTCTCCGACCTAATGTAAGCTCCACTCCCTCAGGAGAGCAATACAAAGTCGCATATAACCGTTTTAACAAATCCAGACCCAAGAGATTCTCACCACAACCAGTAGATAGAATCAATTGAGCCTCCAGCTCACGAGGACCAATAGTGAGGGGCAAAGGGCTGGAGACAGGATTGCTAACCGGGGCGCCAGAGAATCCAATGGAAACATTTGTTAAGCCAGACAAAGGTGCGCCAGGGAGTTTTGAATGCATGATGGAACTTTTCGTCGCACCAGTGTCTAACAGAAAAGGCTCAACGACACCTGATGTGGCAACTGCGACGTAAGGCCCTCTCTGATCAACCGGAACTGATACTACTCCCTCTCTTTGTCGATGGCTGTCCTAGTAACGGTCGTCTGTCACAATCTCATGTTCCGTGTAATAATCGTCCACATGGTACTGTGCTGATCTATCGGACTTCACATTGCGCTGGTCAAAACAATTATTCGCATCCGATGAAGTAAGAGGGCGCTCGTTCTGACTTTGAGCGTTACCACGGCCTCTACCTCGGGATAACTGTTGGGGGCCACCACGACCCCCTCTAGTCGACACACCATTAAGGCGATCACGTAGAGCAGGACAATCATACTTGATATGGCCCTCCCGCCTACAATATGCGCACTGGTTATACCCAAGTGAAGATCTATAGCCAAAGTTGTCAGAGCGTTGCTGCATCCTATTGGGCTGTGCTAGTGGTCGATACTGCAGTTGCGAATCATTTTGATTTGATCGCGGAGGATACGCTTGCTGCAGCAAAACCTTCGTTTTGAGCTCCTTCGTTTTCTTATCTGCACGATCACTGTCTTCTTTTTCCCTATTCTCGTAGTATTGAGCCGTCGCTAATATCTGTGCGGTGGTTGAAACAACCCATGCACTTTCTGAATTCTTCAATTTGTTGCATAGCTCAGGCAACAAATTCGACACGAACTTGTCGACAAATAACCGCTGACCTCCCTCGGAGCCCATGTCCTGACCGCTGTGGTCGACAAACGCTTCCTCAAACCTTGTAAAGAAATCAGAGACACTCTCGTCTTTCTTTTGCTTACAGGCTGATAATTTATCCCAGTTCACCCTCATCGCCGGCATGAGAGTTTTCATGAGTGTAATGATTTTCTGAGATAAATCTAAAATTAACTGATCAGGCTTAGCCCCACCAACTTGTAATCCATCAGCTGCTATTAGTGCAGCCCAATCACCACCTAACTCATTTGCGTGATTTGCTTGGCGAATTTTCGCCCAAACTGGTTGCGGTACGACATTACCAAACAACATGTCGATGTCGGCAAGGTTCATAACAGAAGCTTCCACCAATTGGGATAATTCCTTATAATAACCAGCCGGATTCTTACGTGGATCAGGCAAAGATTGCTTCACTTGCAAAACTTCTGATCGTTTCCATGGGAGGTGTATCCACACTCTTCGGAAGTGCGGTAAAACCGGAGGGTGAGCTTGTGGATCACCAGGCACCCAAAGTGGCGGAACCTCTCTCATAGGATACTGACCAGGAGCCGCTTTCCAATTCTCAGAGTCGTCATCAAACGACACTCGAGAAGGCACTGTCGACCTATGGGCTAACAATCGCTCTAATGCACGTCGTACATCTCCACCTACAATCATACCATTCGAAAATTGACTCTGAAGCTCAGTTATATCGGGCGGTACATTATCTACATCATTATTATACCATTCTTCTCTCAAGAAGTTACACATTTCTTCAAACACGAATCTCTGCGTAGGCTCATTAAACTGAGAAAACGTGTCGAAGATCGCACGTGGAGTGTGGTTAGCAGGGTGTCTTATCCACCTATGAGCCATAGTCACTAACGTCTCTTTTTCCCTTCCACTAGGGATCTGACTCCGTCTCTGGGGAGTTTCGGAAAGATCAGAGGGAAATAACTGACCGGTAAGCGGTGAATAAAGGGTAGCAACAGCGTTAGGGATTCGATTACGAACAGAAGGAGAAGAAGAAAGAAGAACAGGAGCAACAATATTAGAAGTGAAGGTAGGCATAGTAGGAGCAGGCAAGGTAGTCGGGGTGGCAGTGATAAGAGGCTGAGGAGGTAAAGGCACGGGAGCTGTAGGAGGGACGAATGCAGGACTGACAACAGGCTGGCCAGTAGCCGCCGGAACGACAGGAGGGACTACTGGAGGAACTACAAGAGGAACTACAGGAGCCGTAGCACCCTGTGCATACGGAGGTGGCGAGTTCATGAAATACGTTAACAGGGGATCCTCCTTAGGGTCCTCCTCTTTCTTATCAGGACTAGCTGGTAAAACCGGATAACATTTGTCTATCCCCATGTGGTGTAATCTAGTAGAAACTTCTATTTCTGTTTCTTCCCTATCTCGCTGACATTGTCGTACAAGTTGCATTATCGGGGCCATACCATCTCTTTGATTCTTTTTAGACTGTTTGATTTCTTTCTGCTTGGCCTCTTTACGCCACAACCGGAAGGAATCAAACATAGCTGGCCTAGCTTTCTTTTTAAACAATTTAGCTTCAAGATTATCTAAGATCGTGAGTTCGAAACTTCCATGTGGTGGCCAACTAAGGACACCATCTTTTTTCGTGTAACGGACCCAGTATTCATTATATATAATAGGGCCCACACCGTGTCGACTATAGAGCTCATATATCGGAGTTCCAACTGGAGGTATCGGACACGAATCCATTGCGCAACATTTGAAGAAACCAAGAAAACCACTATGGCTAGGCATCGTGCACACTAACCTAGTATCAAATTTCAAGGGTTACCGAAGTGCTAAATCTTCGTGAAACACAAAACCCTCGGTTTTTGGCAATTGCAACTGTCAAATAACCACTAAGAACCACAACTAAGAACCACAAATGCAATGGAACCATGCATACAACAAAGCTTCAATAAGCTCGACAACAACTAAGGACACTGGGAGCGACCCACCAAAATACTTAACTGAGAGCACAATGGCGTCACCAGGAAGGCCCGTCTATTGTCCCGCTTGTACGAAAGGTCTACGCCGGGCACCGAAAACAGGTCGACAGTCAGGGCATCGGTCCGTTGCAGCCGTCAGGAGGCGGGAATCTTCGCGGGAAAAATCTTCGGACCACTTATTTCGACAACAGGATCGATGAAGCGGGGTGCACCTTCCCTAGGAGATTTCACACGAAGTTCCTCACGATCGTCAGGCTTTGGACCGGTACCGCTGATGTCGCCCCACGTTGGGCGCCAACTGAAGGACTGGACTTTTAACAGAACCAGCGGTGCCAGGGAACAACACCTATAACCTTCATGGGATACCTGTTCGGCGCACAAGTGACAGAGACACGGGACACTTCCTTCGGCGTCAAAGATCAGCGTTTATTACTGCAGGGAGGCAAAAGTCACAAGAAGTACAACGGATTGTAGTTTCTGAGAGTCTGCTTCAAATTGCATATGTGGGTCGCTCCTTTTATACTAGTTTTTGACATAGACTAACATTACGAACAAAAGGTTACGACTCAGTTCCCACAGTAAACTTCAAAGGCTTCGTTCATGGCATCGAAAACCCGGAACACACTGATAATAACATTTGCCGGTTCCCAACTGTAAATACACATCTTCCCACCATTAGGCGCATTCCACTCTAGTTGTAAAAGGGTGAGGGTAGAGACAAGAACAGCTGCAAGGAAGTCAGACAACAGTAGAGAAAAGAGTGTGAGGGTAATATCGGAAGGCATAATCACAGGATCAAAGGATTCAAGCCGAGCGCATGCAAGGCTGCAACAATAGGCCTCCGTGGGAAGATTACCCTCAAGCGGAGCCATCTGCCTTCGCAGTGTCATTCCCCCGGTCATAGAAGATGCATGAAAGGAATATGCATCTTCCGTAAGGCTTGGGACCTAAAGGGTCACGAGGCGGACAGTTTCCTGCTAGCTGACTACGTGAGGGCAAGAAACAAAATGGATGCCGTATCTAAAATGGAACCCAAAGGTTCAGATGAAGAAACACGTAAATAAGGCGAACCCCGCCAAGTAGTGTAGCGAAAACGCGTACACTTACTGAACTCGTTATTTACGGTTCTTAGATACCGAACTTGCCCATATCGGTTCATGCTCGAAAACATCGTAATGATTCTCACGGAACCTCACCACCCATCTTGAAGGCTAACTCGCAACCCACTGTTGCTGGGAACAATTTGGATTTGAGGGCAGGAAGGCAAAGACCTCTAGTCAATCTTCCACCAGATTGTGCCCCGTATATAGTAGTGCTAACCAATGTTACCGGGGTAGACTCGTGGGCAAATGACGCAAGGGGCGAAACGATTGATTCCTTGAATTATAAAGTAGTAGCATGGCTGAGTAAATATTGTGGTTTCCCTGTCACATTTTTAATGATATTATATCGGCACGCAGAGTGAGCTGGATAGATAATTCAAGAAAAACAATGAAGGGGGATTGCATCATTGTAAACTTTAAGCACCCACAGCATGTAGCTACTGTTCTGCTGAGGGCTGCTTCTTTACCAATCACAGATGATTTTATATGTGCGCGCCCCCTTGGGTTTTTCTATAATCACCTTAGTAACACCTCTAAACTCCATACAGCTCAACAGAAACCACTTACATCCCCATCCATGCAGAGTACTGTGTCATGTGCCCCTCCTGGCTATCGAAACACCCTACCATTAGATTCTTACTGTTATAATTTGTGTGTGCCAAATTCTCAGTCTGAACAAATTCTTCCATTGTGTAATCGGTTCGCGCCTTTGGCATCACTGGAGGAAAATGATTGACTGATAAATAATCCAAGGCCCAACTCACAATCCTGCAGAATTATGACCTGGAACATTGCCGGGATTAGGGGTAAAGGTCCGCCCCCACTTTCCTGTGCGAAGCTATCTCCCCTTATGTTCCGCCCAGAGAACTCCGCTCTACCCACCTGTCCCTTCTGTCAGTCCCTCGTTTTAGGAAACAGAAGGCTGGTGGGGCCAGATTTGCCGTGCTGGCCCCATCGTTTTGGAACTCACTCCCACTTTCCCTCAGAATGTCTCCCTCCTATCTGGAGTTCCGTAAGCAATTGAAGACTCTTCTGTTCTCCAGGTCTGTTGCAGCTTAGCTCGTTCTCCACTGACTCTCGGCTATCTAGCGCCATGGAACCGGTTTCGGTATAAGAGCGCTTTACAAATATTTTAAAATTCAAATTCAAAGGTGAAAATGAAATATGGATTGACTTTTTGAAATCCTTTGACATCTTGGTTTTTCAGGAAACCTGGGATAGAGTTAATAGTTTTTCCTTGGATGGTTACAGTCATTTTTCTATTCCTGCCACAAGTAGTGTGGCAGGTAGATCCAAAAGTGGACTATTAAGTCTGTTCAAACTTGATTTAAAAGGAGTATTAACCCAGCTTGAGTCAGGTTGTCAAAATTGTTTAATTGTTGAGTTGAATTCCCCCGATTCATCTAACATTTTGTTCATTCATTTTTATAATGCTAATGCTAACGATAGTACCAGATATAACCTGGACTATCGTGATAATTTTTTGTCAGTCTACAGAACCAAAGTAAATTGCTTTGAGATAATTCTCTTAGGTGATTTTAATATTCATCCCTGTACTCAGCCCTGTGCCAACTCAGTAGAAGAGGGACCTCCCTGTTCTACAGTCACGCATTTTGAACATTCAAAAAGAGGTGCGGCACTCGAGGACTTCTTAGCGGAGTGGAATTTGTATGAATCTGGATGCGGGGAGGGTGAAAACAAGGTCCCTACTTTTAAAGGACTTGGTGATGGTACAATTATTGATGTTATCTTTCTGTCCTGACATGTATTAGGTAAATTTGTTAGATACAAAACAGTGGTCTCAGTTTTTAGTGACCACAACCCGGTCCTAGTAGAGGTATTGTCCAGGGACTTTCTAACTATGAAACCAGTGTCACATACAGGAGGCCAAAATGTGATCTCTACAGACCAAGGTCGCAGGTTAAAATGGTCGAATATTAACCCTGAAAGTGTTGTACAGGATGTTTTGGCTGGGGCGGAGGATGATGTAGCTATATGTTTAGACACAGGGGCATTAGGTACTCAAGTAGTTATGGCGTTTGATAACATCTGCAAACAGATCAATCAAAGATTAACTGGGGCTAAGGGGCCCCCCAAACATCACGCAAAGAGATGGTTTGATCACTCATGCTCAAGGGCACATGCTGATTTACTTAAGGCCCTGAAAACCAGCCCAAAAGATGGTGCCCAAATAGCTATGTTAAGAGTATGTTATAAAAATGCTATGCAAAATAGGAAGAATGAGTTAAAGGAAAAGGCCTGGCTAAAGCTACTTGAACCGGAGACATTAAAAAATAGTAGTAAATTCTGGGAAGTAGTAAACCAGCCATTTCTCTCAAACTAAGAGAATCACGCCCTTGAGTCTAATATTCCCGATGATGCATGGATTAAACATTTTGGGAATATATATGTAGGAGAGTAGGGTCTGCTATCCTATGGTCACCCCAAATTTTTGCTTTTTGCTTCACTGGTTTTCGACTATTGAGGCTGTGGGCCTGCTAATCAGACCCCCAGCCTGCTGTTCTCTCTCTAAATTATTAATACATGTGCTATAGGTACATACCACAATTGGAAATGGACCCCTTGTTAGCCCCTGTACCATGCACTATAGGTGCTCAGGGCATAGGTGCCACCAAGGCCTACCAGGGGCTGCAGCATATCTTTTGCCACCCCTGGCTGGTTCTTAAATTGACACAACTGGCTGATCACTCAGCTGGGGTAAGGTGGTGTAATCACCCCTTGCTTAGATATAGTATACCTATATCTAAACCTATATCTGGACACATATAAACCTGTGAGCCACTCCTATGGAAGGCCTTATCAATCCTGGAGGCAGAGTGCGTGGTTTAATGTGAGATGGAGCTCTAGCATGAGCTGAGCCTGTCTGCAGCCGTCGGGAACAAATCCCTAAGCTGTTTCAGGATAATGCCATACCATATACTCTGAAGCGCATTATAATCCTCGCGGTTATATAGCAACTTTGGTTTGGCTTTATCAAAACATGTCGTGTAAGGTGTCATACGATTTGGAATACTATCCCCTCGCCAGTTCTGGCGACGGGGATAGCATTCCACCCCTCTAGAGGGGTAAGACATGTTACTTTACTTAAATGCGGTTAATTTCTAAAAGGACCTTGGATCCACAAAATGCATGCCTCTGCCACAGACACAAGTCTGACCCCCTGAAGCTGACCGAAACTCAGCCAAAGGGGCCTGGACAAAGGGTTTCCTGTCGCAGGGAGGTGTTACACCCCCCAGACAGGAGATAGTGGATTGTAGCAGGGGGGTTTGAAAGAAACCAGACACTGCATGGGGAGCACAAGGCTGCCCCTTGCATAATCCGGCCAAACCGGTTCTGGGGCACTCCAGCCCTCGTGCCAGGGCAGCCTGGATCAAAGGAAGGGGGTGTATCCACCCACTTCCTGGGTCCCACCCATAGGAGGGGACCTAGCAGGTAATCCAGCCCCCTAAATTAGTATAAGACTGGGAGCAGTGCCAAAGCATTTCAGATTATCCTGATGAAACATAAGAAACGAAACTCTGGACCCTTCGACATCCTACTCAACGTAGAAGACTGAAGAATCTCCCTTGTGGTCAAGGAGTGACCACCCTGTGCAAACAGGCACCATCCAGCCCTCGACGTCTGCTTTGTTGCAGTCCCCACCGAAATTCGAGCGACAGAGATCGACGAGATCAAGCTTGCCTGCCTTCTAACAGCCCGATCCACAGTCCCTGCAGAGCTGAGACACGTGGAGGCGACCGGAAGCGTGTGGCACACCATCTTGGAAAGACCACCAGACGCTGACCGTGCAGCCCACGAGTGACCCTTGAAGCTGTACACCGGGGTTTGAGAAGCCCCAACCCTGAGCAACTCTTGCACCGAAGTTCAGCCCTCCACACTCGATGAGTGCTGCGTGGGGCCCTTCTGCTTCTTTTGGCTCAACGCGTTGGCCCGGTCACTTGCCAGCCGGCTTGTGGCCCCTGTGCAGACGAAACTTGAAATACAACTTGCGATTCTGGTTGCTCCAGATTTGCACCAGCTCCACTGAAAAGGAGCCCCCACTCTGACCCTCCTGGTCCGAGTGAGAAGCAATCTTCCGGTTCCGCGTGGGTTGCTTTTGCCAAGTGTTGTTTGCTCCAATCTTGAAGCCGACAGCGCCGACGGCGAGAGCCTGCGTGGGACAGATCTTGACCTGCTCCTGGACTTCATAGATGCCCCCGAGCCCACGTGACAGCGGAGAGAAGCTCCTCAACAACCACCTGATTGCGCCCGACATTGCCTGGTTCCGTCCTGGTTCCACCATGGTCACTGCTGAGTGACCCAGACTCTGTCCCCTCTGCTTTCAGGTACTTTTCGACTTTGATCCACTCTTGGATCCCACCGGACACTTCTCCTTCACAGCGCCTGCAGCCTCTTCAGCTCCAAGAATCAGCGTGACGAAACCCGACACTACTTCGACCCTGTGCACCCGCTTCCTGTGGGTGAGGTAACATTGCAACGCCGGTGTTCCCACACTGGTACACACCTCTAGGGTCTGTGTCTTAAGTTTTGTCCCTCTAGGTTCAGCGGAAGTGTCCTTAACTTCTATTTGTGTAACTTTTACGCACCATTGACTAACATTGGTGCATGTGTGCGCTTTCAGCACTGCACCCGAATCCCGCGGGCTTTTCCCGACTTCAGCATTGCTTGTCCCGACTGCTCCCAGCGATTCCCTAGGCCCTAGGCCTAACCACTGTTCGATTGGTATCTCTTATACCACTTGTTTAGTATATGGTCTGAGTGGCCCCTCGCCCTCATCCATAATTGTGCAACTTTGTATGTTATACTGTGCTTTTGATTTAACGCTTGTGCCCCTTTATTCATAAAGAGTACTGGGGATTATAGTGAGTAATAAATACATATATTTTTATAATATATACTTGTGTGGTGTCCTTTCATTTGATATTACAGGATTGTGATTGGTAAAACAGCTCGCTTAACACGACCTCTTGAGTTAAGCCTTTAAGGCTGCTTAGTCTATGCTACCATTAAGATAGCTTGTCTATAAGGTTGACTTACAACCAGACACCATAAGGGGATATTTGGACTGATACAAGGTGGTTCCAGAATTGGAGACATCATATATCAGGCCAACTTCTCACATTGGTGAGCAGCGGTGCGGATTTGAGCTTGCTGTTTGTTTTACCATTGCAATCTTTTTTATCAAATTGAAAGATCACATCAAGTACTTTAGGTACATATAAATCAAAAGCTTAGCATATTAAGTTCTACTGAACTTAGTAGTTGTAGGTTGAAGGGATTAGCACACCCTGACTACAACTCACTAGCAAGGTACAGTAGGAAAACACTTAGTGTAGGTAAATGCACCACTTGCACCTCACTAGCAGTCATGTCTGACACAGGAAAGGCCTCAGGCTCTGCTCCTGTGACAGTTGACCTTACCAAGGCAACTTCCAGCTATGACAAACTAACCCACAAAGACTTGGTTGCCTTGTGCATCTCAAGAGGGTTAAAAAGGGGCAGAAGTCCCACCAGTCCTTCCCTGATAGCCATTCTAGAACAGGATGACTTAGAAAAGGCGAATGCAGTTCCCTTAGAGTCAGGAGATGGAGTGAACCCCCCTGTAACTGATACCCCTCCAGAGGAAGAAGAAGAGGAGGAAGAGGAGGAGGAGGAGGACTCAGATGTAGAGGACCCAGAAAATCAGGATCAGAGGGGTAGCCAGGTCATAGTTGCCAGGCTTAACCAGGCCAACTTAGACCTACTGGGAAATGGAGAGGGCCAGCACCTCCCCAGATCCCACCATATCATTCTCCCAGGCAACAGAAGAGTGAGATCTCCCTCAGGGGACTCTCATATTTCTAGTGCCTCAAGAGAATCTCAGAGAGGTAATCTCAGAGAGGTATGACTGCCTCTCAGAAGATAGAGCATAGGGCCAGAATGAGGGCTGTCAAACTCCAAATAGAGAGGGAGGAGGTAGCCTTGGCTCAAGCTAGACTTGCCTTGGCAAGAGAGCAGAAATTGTGTGGCTTAGATGCCACTGGTGGCAGCAATATTCCTAGAGAAAAAGACAGGAGCTATGATAATAGAAACCTGACAAAAATTGTGCCCCCCTACAAGGAAGGGGATGACATCCACAAATGGATGACTGCACTTGAGAGAGCCTGCATGGTACAGCAGGTTCCTCAGGATCAGTGGGCTGCAATTTTATGGTACTCCTTTTCTGAGAAAGGGAGGGATAGGCTCCTCACAGTTAGACCTGAGGATGCCAAAAACTACTCTGTCCTGAAGAGTGCTCTTATTGAAGGGTTTGGCCTAACCACTGAGCAATACAGGTTGTTGTTCAGAGACACCTAAAAAGCACAGACTCAGGACTGGACTGATTTCGTTGATTGTGCCACTAAGGCTCTGGAGGGTTGGTTGCAGGGAAGTAAAGTTTCAGACTATACAGGATTGTACAATCTTATCATGAGAGAACAGATCCTTAATAACTGTACAAACCAGCTGTTGCATCAATACCTTATTGACTCTGATCTGACCTCTCCCCAAGAATTGGGAAAGAAGGCAGACAAATGGGTCAGAACAAGGATTAAGCAGAAACCCCAGAACCAAGGTGGTGACCAGAAGAAAACCGACCAGAAGGGTGGGAATCAGAAAGATAAAGAAAAGGACCAGAAGTCTTCAGGCCCCCAAACTAATAATAAGGAGGGTGGTTCCCAAAATGGTAACAAGAAAAAGAAGAATGATGGCCCAAAGAAACCTTGGTGTAATACCTGCAAATCAGTTTCACACTGGGGCAGTGAATGCACCAAGAAAAATCCAGTCCCCACCACTGTAGCTCCTAAAGCACCTGCACCCCCTAGTACAGTTAACAGTGGTGGAACACAGCCAAAGGGTGTAGTAGGGGTAACCCTGGGTACTGAGGTAGGATCTGGCCTAGTCAGAATCCCTACCCAGGCAGTTCTCCTATATGATGTGGACCTAGCTTTGTCCACTACAGTGAGTCCCAGTAACCTGGGCAAATATAGGCAGACGCCTTTGATAAATGAGAAACTGGCTCAGGCCTACAGGGACACATGTGCCAGTGTCACAATGGTGACACCTGACTTTGTGGACCCTGTACAGATTGTACTAGGTGAAAGTTACCTAGTGACCAATGCAAGCAACTCCACTACTACACATAGTGTGGCAGTTGTGAACTTCTCCTGGGGAGGGGTAGATGGCCTAAAGAAAGTTGTTGTGAGTGCAGACCTTCCAGTAGACTGTCTGTTAGGCAATGATCTTGAAAGCTCAGTTTGGTCAGAAGTGGAGTACAGGACTCATGCAGAAATGCTAGGGATTTCAGCTCATGTCCTTGCAGTGACAAGGTCTCAGGCTAAGAAGTGCCTTCCTGAACCAGTGGTGGATCTTGGAACAATAGACCAACCACAACCCAAGAGAAGGAGCAAAAGGGTAAAGGCTTTGTCTTCCCCCTTACCCCAGGTTGAGGATCAGATTTCAGAGGAAACTGATTCTGCAGTCCAAGAGGAGACTGTCTCTGAGGAACTTGAGCCTGATCAGGTTGAGTTTCTGGGGACAGGGGGACCCTCAAGGGCAGACCTGGGGCAGGCTCAATTAGATTGCCCTTCACTTGAACCCCTCAGACAGCAAGCTGCTGATGAGGCTGAAAGGGAATGCCCAAGGTACCCATAGTGTGTATTGGGAAGATGGACTCCTTTATTCAGAGGCTAGAGACCCCACGCCTGGTACAACCAGGAGGTTGGTCATACCTTTGAAGTTTAGGGGTTTCCTTCTTACCTTGGCCCATGATATTCCCCTTGCAGGACACTTAGGCCAGAACAAGACGTGGGACAGGCTTGTTTCACACTTTCACTGGCCTCATATGTCAGAAAATGTCAAGGAGTTTTGTCGCTCCTGTGTCACTTGCCAATCCAGTGGTAAGTCAGGTGGCACAACAAAGGCCCCCCTCATACCACTACCTGTGGTGGGGGTACCCTTTGAAAGAGTTGGAATAGATATTGTGGGTCCCATGGATCCTCAAACAGCATCTGGGAACAGATTTATACTGGTGGTAGTGGATCATGCCACCAGGTATCCAGAAGCTATTCCCCTGAGGACCACCACAGCACCTGTGGTGGCAAAAGCCCTCATTGCAGTTTTCTCAAGAGTGGGCTTTCCAAAGGAGGTATTGTCAGACAGAGGTACTAACTTCATGTCTAGCTATTTACAAGCAATGTGGAAGGAATGTGGAGTAAACTACAAGTTTACCACACCCTATCACCCACAGTGCAATGGGCTTGTGGAGAGATTCAACAAGACCCTCAAGGGAATGATAAAAGGTTTACCAGAGAAGCTTAGGCAGAGATGGGACATCCTTTTACCCTGCTTGCTCTTTGCTTACAGAGAGGTCCCACAGAAGGGGGTTGGCTACAGCCCTTTTGAACTTTTGTTTGGCCACCCTGTGAGGGGTCCACTATGTTTGGTGAAGGAAGGATGGGAGTTACCTCTCAAAAAGCCTAAGCTAGATGTAGTGGACTATGCACTTGGTCTCCGCTCCAGGATGGCTGAGTATATGGAGAGAGCATCCAAAAACCTGGAGGCCAGCCAAGAATTACAGAAAGCTTGGCATGACCAAAAGGCTGTTCTGGTTGAGTTCCAGCCAGGGCAGAAGGTGTGGGTGTTGGGAGCCAGTGGCCCCAGCAGCACTCCAGGACAAATGGACTGGACCCTACCCTATCATTGAGAAAAAGGGAGAAGTCACCTACTTGGTTGACTTTGGAACCCCTAGGAGCCCCCACAGGGTGCTCCATGTAAATCGTTTGAAAGCATTTGTGGACAGGGAGGACATGAGCTTGCTCATGGCCACAGATGGGGAACAGGAGGAAGAGAGTGACCCTCTCCCAGACCTGCTTTCTCAGAACCCTGATGATGGTTCAGTTGATGGAGTAGCCTTGGCAGGCAGCCTCACTGACCAACAGCAGATGGACTGCAGACAAGTTTTGCAAGCCCACAGACATTTGTTTTCACTCACACCCAGTCAAACTAACTGGTGCACCCATGAGGTGGACACTGGTGACAGTCTGCCTGTCAAGAATAAAATCTACAGGCAACCTGACCATGTCAGGGATTGTATAAAGGCTGAGGTGCAAAAGATGTTGGAGCTTGGAGTGATTGAGCCATCAGAGAGCCCATGGGCCAGCCCAGTAGTCCTTGTGCCAAAACCTCATACCCAAGATGGAAAGAGAGAAATGAGGTTTTGTGTGGACTACAGAGGTCTCAATGCTGTCACTAGGACAGATGCAGATCCCATTCCAAGAGCAGATGAGCTCATTGATAAATTGGCTTCTGCCAAGTTTCTGAGCACGTTTTGATTTGACAGCTGGCTATTGGCAGATCAGACTAGCTGAAGAGTCAAAAGCCAAGACAGCATTCTCTACCCCTAGTGGACATTATCAGTTTGTGGTAATGCCCTTTGGGTTGAAGAATGCACCTGCCACCTTCCAAAGGTTGGTGAATCAAGTCCTTGCTGGGCTGGATGACTTTTGTGCTGCATATCTAGATGATATTGCTGTCTTTAGCTCCACCTGGGAGGACCACCTGATCCACCTGAAGAAGGTTCTGGAGGCCCTGCAAAAGGCAGGCCTGACTATCAAGGCTACCAAGTGCCAGATAGGGCAGAGTAAGGTTCTGTACCTGGGCCACCTAGTAGGTGGGGGTCAGGTTCAGCCACTGGAGAGCAAGATCCAGACCATACAGGACTGGACTCCTCCAACTACCCAGACACAAGTCAGAGCCTTCTTGGGCCTGACTGGGTTTTACAGAAAGTTTGTGGAAAACTATGGGTCCATTGTGACACCATTAAATGACTTGACATCCAAGAAGATGCCAAAAAAGGTTCAGTGGACAGTTAGCTGTCAAAAGGCATTTGATGACCTGAAGAAGTCCATGTGCTCTGCACCTATCCTGAAGAGTCCTGACTACTCCAAACAGTTCATTGTACAGACAGATGATTCTGAGTTGGGGGTGGGAGCTGTGCTCTCAAAACTTAATCAAGATGGTCAAGACCAGCCCATTGCTTTCATTAGCAGAAGGCTGACCCCCAGGGAGAAACGTTGGTCAGCCATTGAGAGGGAGGCCTTTGCTGTGGTTTGGGCCCTGAAGAAGCTGAGGCCATACTTATTTGGTACTCACTTCCTAGTTCAGACAGACCATAAGCCCCTCCTGTGGCTAAATCAGATGAAGGGTGAAAATCCCAAACTGCTCAGGTGGTCCATTTCCCTACAGGGGATGGACTTTACAGTGGAGCACCGCCCAGGGACTGACCACGGTAATGCAGATGGTCTCTCCAGGTACTTCCACTTAGAACATGAAGACTTATCTGGTCAAGGTTAGTTTAATGTCCCTGCGTTTGGGGGGGGGAGGGTTGTGTAGGAGAGTAGGGTCTGCTATCCTATGGTCACCCCAAATTTTTGCTTTTTGCTTCACTGGTTTTCGACTATTGAGGCTGTGGGCCTGCTAATCAGACCCCCAGCCTGCTGTTCTCTCTCTAAATTATTAATACATGTGCTATAGGTACATACCACAATTGGAAATGGACCCCTTGTTAGCCCCTGTACCATGCACTATAGGTGCTCAGGGCATAGGTGCCACCAAGGCCTACCAGGGGCTGCAGCATATCTTTTGCCACCCCTGGCTGGTTCTTAAATTGACACAACTGGCTGATCACTCAGCTGGGGTAAGGTGGTGTAATCACCCCTTGCTCAGATATAGTATACCTATATCTAAACCTATATCTGGACACATATAAACCTGTGAGCCACTCCTATGGAAGGCCTTATCAATCCTGGAGGCAGAGTGCGTGGTTTAATGTGAGATGGAGCTCTAGCATGAGCTGAGCCTGTCTGCAGCCGTCGGGAACAAATCCCTAAGCTGTTTCAGGATAATGCCATACCATATACTCTTAAGCGCATTATAATCCTCGCGGTTATATCGCAACTTTGGTTTGGCTTTATCAAAACATGTCGTGTAAGGTGTCATACGATTTGGAATACTATCCCCTCGCCAGTTCTGACGACGGGGATAGCATTCCACCCCTCTAGAGGGGTAAGACATGTTACTTTACTTAAATGCGGTTAATTTCTAAAAGGACCTTGGATCCACAAAATGGATGCCTCTGCCACAGACACAAGTCTGACCCCCTGAAGCTGACCGAAACTCAGCCAAAGGGGCCTGGACAAAGGGTTTCCTGTCGCAGGGAGGTGTTACACCCCCCCAGACAGGAGATAGTGGATTGTAGCAGGGAGGTTTGAAAGAAACCAGACACTGCATGGGGAGCACAAGGCTGCCCCTTTCATAATCTGGCCAAACCGGTTCTGGGGCACTCCAGCCCTCGTGCCAGGGCGGCCTGGATCAAAGGAAGGGGGTGTATCCACCCACTTCCTGGGTCCCACCCATAGGAGGGAACCTAGCAGGTAATCCAGCCCCCTAAATTAGTATAAGACTGGGAGCAGTGCCAAAGCACTTCAGATTATCCTGATGAAACATAAGAAACGAAACTCTGGACCCTTCGACATCCTACTCAACGTAGAAGACTGAAGAATCTCCCTTGTGGTCAAGGAGTGACCACCCTGTGCAAACGGGCACCATCCAGCCCTCAACGTCTGCTTTGTTGCAGTCCCTGCCGGAACTCGAGCGACAGAGATCAACGAGATCAAGCTTGCCTGCCTTCTAACAGCCCGATCCACAGTCCCTGCAGAGCTGAGACCCGTGGAGGCGACCAGAAGCGTGGGGCACGCCATCTTGGAAAGACCACGAGACGCTGACCGTGCAGCCCACGAGTGACCCTCGAAGCTGTACACCGGGGTTTGAGAAGCCCCAACCCTGAGCCACTCTTGCACCGAAGTTCAGCCCTCCACACTCGACGAGTGCTGCGTGGGGCCCTTCTGCTTCTTTTGGCTCAACGCGTTGGCCCGGTCACTTGCCAGCCGGCTTGTGGCCCCTGTGCCGACGAAACTTGAGAAACGACTTGCGATTCTGGTTGCTCAAGATTTGCACCAGCTCCTCTGAAAAGGAGCCCCCACTCTGACCCTCCTGGTCCGAGTGAGAAGCAATCTTCCGGTTCCGCGTGGATTGCAGTGGAGCACCGCCCAGGGACTGACCACGGTAATGCAGATGGTCTCTCCAGGTACTTCCACTTAGAACATGAAGACTTATCTGGTCAAGGTTAGTTTAATGTCCCTGCGTTTGGGGGGGGGGGTTGTGTAGGAGAGTAGGGTCTGCTATCCTATGGTCACCCCAAATTTTTGCTTTTTGCTTCACTGGTTTTCGACTATTGAGGCTGTGGGCCTGCTAATCAGACCCCCAGCCTGCTGTTCTCTCTCTAAATTATTAATACATGTGCTATAGGTACATACCACAATTGGAAATGGACCCCTTGTTAGCCCCTGTACCATGCACTATAGGTGCTCAGGGCATAGGTGCCACCAAGGCCTACCAGGGGCTGCAGCATATCTTTTGCCACCCCTGGCTGGTTCTTAAATTGACACAACTGGCTGATCACTCAGCTGGGGTAAGGTGGTGTAATCACCCCTTGCTCAGATATAGTATACCTATATCTAAACCTATATCTGGACACATATAAACCTGTGAGCCACTCCTATGGAAGGCCTTATCAATCCTGGAGGCAGAGTGCGTGGTTTAATGTGAGATGGAGCTCTAGCATGAGCTGAGCCTGTCTGCAGCCGTCGGGAACAAATCCCTAAGCTGTTTCAGGATAATGCCATACCATATACTCTTAAGCGCATTATAATCCTCGCGGTTATATCGCAACTTTGGTTTGGCTTTATCAAAACATGTCGTGTAAGGTGTCATACGATTTGGAATACTATCCCCTCGCCAGTTCTGACGACGGGGATAGCATTCCACCCCTCTAGAGGGGTAAGACATGTTACTTTACTTAAATGCGGTTAATTTCTAAAAGAACCTTGGATCCACAAAATGGATGCCTCTGCCACAGACACAAGTCTGACCCCCTGAAGCTGACCGAAACTCAGCCAAAGGGGCCTGGACAAAGGGTTTCCTGTCGCAGGGAGGTGTTACACCCCCCCAGACAGGAGATAGTGGATTGTAGCAGGGAGGTTTGAAAGAAACCAGACACTGCATGGGGAGCACAAGGCTGCCCCTTTCATAATCTGGCCAAACCGGTTCTGGGGCACTCCAGCCCTCGTGCCAGGGCGGCCTGGATCAAAGGAAGGGGGTGTATCCACCCACTTCCTGGGTCCCACCCATAGGAGGGAACCTAGCAGGTAATCCAGCCCCCTAAATTAGTATAAGACTGGGAGCAGTGCCAAAGCACTTCAGATTATCCTGATGAAACATAAGAAACGAAACTCTGGACCCTTCGACATCCTACTCAACGTAGAAGACTGAAGAATCTCCCTTGTGGTCAAGGAGTGACCACCCTGTGCAAACAGGCACCATCCAGCCCTCAACGTCTGCTTTGTTGCAGTCCCTGCCGGAACTCGAGCGACAGAGATCAACGAGATCAAGCTTGCCTGCCTTCTAACAGCCCGATCCACAGTCCCTGCAGAGCTGAGACCCGTGGAGGCGACCAGAAGCGTGGGGCACGCCATCTTGGAAAGACCACGAGACGCTGACCGTGCAGCCCACGAGTGACCCTCGAAGCTGTACACCGGGGTTTGAGAAGCCTCAACCCTGAGCCACTCTTGCACCGAAGTTCAGCCCTCCACACTCGACGAGTGCTGCGTGGGGCCCTTCTGCTTCTTTTGGCTCAACGCATTGGCCCGGTCACTTGCCAGCCGGCTTGTGGCCCCTGTGCCGACGAAACTTGAGCAACGACTTGCGATTCTGGTTGCTCAAGATTTGCACCAGCTCCTCTGAAAAGGAGCCCCCACTCTGACCCTCCTGGTCCGAGTGAGAAGCAATCTTCCGGTTCCGCGTGGATTGCTTTTGCCAAGTGTTGTTTGCTCCAATCTTGAAGCCGACAGCGCCGACGGCGAGAGCCTGCGTGGGACAGATCGTGACCTGCTCCTGGACTTCGTAGATGCCCCCGAGCCCACGTGACAGCGGAGAGAAGCTCCTCGACAACCACCTGATTGCGCCCGACATTGCCTGGTTCCGTCCTGGTTCCACCCTGGTCACTGCTGAGTGACCCAGTTTCTGTCCCCTCTGCTTTCAGGTACTTTTCGACTTCGATCCACTCTTGGATCCCACCGGACACTTCTCCTTCACAGCGCCTGCAGCCTCTTCAGCTCCAAGCACCAAGAATCAGCGTGACGAAACCCGACACTACTTCGACCCTGTGCACCCGCTTCCTGTGGGTGAGGTAACCTTGCAACGCCGGTGTTCCCACACTGGTACACACCTCTAGGGTCTGTGTCTTAAGTTTTGTCCCTCTAGGTTCAGCGGAAGTGTCCTTAACTTCTATTTGTGTAACTTTTACGCACCATTGACTAACATTGGAGCATGCGTGCGCTTTCAGCACTGCACCCGAATCCCGCGGGCTTTTCCCGACTTCAGCATTGCTTGTCCCGACTGCTCCCAGCGATTCCCTAGGCCCTAGGCCTAACCACTGTTCGATTGGTATCTCTTATACCACTTGTTTAGTATATGGTCTGAGTGGCCCCTCGCCCTCATCCATAATTATGCAACTTTGTATGTTATACTGTGCTTTTGATTTAACGCTTGTGCCCCTTTATTCATAAAGAGTACTGGGGATTATTGTGAGTAATAAATACATATATTTTTATAATACATACTTGTGTGGTGTCCTTTCATTTGATATTACAGGATTGTGATTGGTAAAACAGCTCGCTTAACAGGACCTCTTGAGTTAAGCCTTTAAGGCTGCTTAGTCTATGCTACCATTAAGATAGCTTGTCTATAAGGTTGACTTACAACCAGACACCATAAGGGGATATTTGGACTGATACAAGGTGGTTCCAGAATTGGAGACATCATATATCAGGCCAACTTCTCACAATATACTCTAACTCTGCCGAGCAAGAACCTATAAATATTATCATCTATAGCAAGCCTAGCTCCTCCCACCAGAAACTCCCAAGCAACTTGAAACCCATCCCTTCCCTCCAGGCCACACCCATACCCTGAGGCATATAACCCAGTGACCTGCCAATCAACAACCTGTACCCAACAAGCACAAGAAGCCGAAACAGGGAGGGAGGGATGGGAACCTGGACTGGGACGGGGAGGGCTACGACTCAGAGTAATGAATATTACCGGTAAGTAACCGGTCATTACCTCCTCGTCAGCCCTCCCCGTCCCCGTCCTAACTACATGAGCAGATACCAAAGCAATAATCGGCTTCACTCAGTAGCAAAAAACAGACTTTATTAAAGCACAGAAAGTCACACCACCGGAGTAGAACGCAACACAGCGTCCCCAAACCCAGCAGAATCAGTCCCCCCAACCACCAAACGATAATGGGACATAAAGGTGTGCGGAGAACTCCAGGTAGCAGCCCTGCAGATTTCAGCCATGGAAGCCCCCTGAAAACAAGCCCAGGAAGCCGCCACCCCCCGAGTCGACCTTCCCTGAACAGACCCTGTAGCCAACACACCACAGGCCTCATATGCAGCACCCACAGCCCATCGCAGCCAACGACTGAGGGTAGCCCCAGAAGGCTTAAGACCCTGGCCAGCCAGGCCAAAGGTCACAAAAAGGGATTCCACCTTACGAAACGGCCCAATACGCAACAAATAGATCTCCAGAGCCCTCCGAACGTCCAAACAGTGCAGCCGCACCTCAACCTCTGAAAGAGGATCAGGACAAAAAACAGGCAAAACCAGATCCGTAGAGCAGTGAAAAGAGGAAGGGACCTTGGGAACAAAGGAAGGATCAGGCCGCAGTACCACCCGATCAGGAAAGAAACGTAAAAAAAGGTCCTAGAAGTGGAAAGGGTGATAGACCAGACCTTGATAAATAAGGCACCTGGTCCCGATGGGGTCCCTGCTGATATTTTTAAACACGCCCCTAAACTGTGGTCGAAGATCCTATGCAAGGTTTTTAACGCATTAAATCAAAATAACATCCCAGCAATCTGGAAAGAATCCATTATTGTCCCAGTCTTTAAGAAGGGCAACAGAGCAGACCCAGCCTGTTACCGACCGATCTCCTTAATAGACTCATCCGTTAAAATCTTGGGACGGGTCATTTTGCACAAATTACAGGAGTGGCTTTACGATAAAGGGATATTGTCAAATGTGCAATATGGATTTAGATCCAGAAGAGGTACTATGGATCAATGCCTTAACCTCCAATTGCTGGTCGAAAAATATACCAAGGCAAAGGATGGGCCACGCCAGACATCCCGCATATAGGGGAACTCGGCATACCGGTTCTCCTATATGCGGATGATGCGGTCCTCCTGGCACGGATCGGGGTTGGGCTCCAAGGTTTGCTGGATGCTTTTGGCCTTTTTATGACTTCCCTGGACCTCAAAATAAATGTAAAAAAAATCTCAAATCATGAATATGGGAGGAGGTCCCAGAAAGAAAAACTTGAAAACGTTTTTTTGTTGTGAGGAGGAACTTTGCAGAGTCCCTATATTCCCGTACTTGGGGATTACCTTCGAGAAGGGAAACTGGGGACCACAGATTAAAAATAGAAATATTGCTTTTGTTAGAACATCCTCAGCAATCATGGGCTTTAGCAAAAAACTGGGGGCTAGGCCCATTGTGGCTCTATTGAACATTTATAAAGCCAAATGCCTGACGGTAGCCACGTATGGCAGCTCATTATGGGGTTATAGCACTATAGACTGTTTACAAGTCACTGAAAATAAATTTATGAGATCGATTTTATCAGTGCCACAGTCTACCCCATCTTATACGATTCACTCTGAGTTAGGGGCCAGTTTTATTACAGATATGATAAGAGTGGCCCCCTTAATATTCTGGCTGAAGACCTGGTTGAATGATGAACTCTCCCTGAATCATGCCATCCTTAAAGACTGCCTCACACTGGACAATGTCAATAAAATCGAGTGGTTATCTTATGTTAAACAGTGGTTTTATAAACTAGGGAGACCGGAGCTCTTTTTCTCACCAGACAAAATAACTCGCAAGGACATAGCATTAATAAAGGGGGCGATGCTACAGACACTGTCCTTAAACAGAGAGGAAATTGAGCTCAGAAAACCCACTGTAAGGGCTAACCTCATTGTTTCCAATCCCCCAGGACCTGAACTTTATCTTGTTTTAGTTAATCGCTCTTACCACAGGTTTCTTTTAACACGTTTTCGTTTTAATATAATTCATTTGACTTTAGGTTACTTCTCTGAATGGAGCAGTCCTGAACAGGCCCCACCGTGTTCCTGTGATAACTTTTCAACGCAGGACACAATGCATTTCTTGATGTTTTGTGATCATTACACGGCTGTAAGGACTAAGTTTCTTGTTCCTATCCTTAAGGAGGTAGGGTTTTTTCAAGTTAAACCTGCTCTCCTATACCTACAACTATTAAACAGCCCTAGAGTTATTTTTGATGTCGCCAGTTATCTGGTGGGTGCTGTTAGGGTTAGGAACCAGAGAACGATAAACTGTAACTGATTGTATTTTTAAATAGATGAATTCTTTGTATTGTATATATTGTTCTTTTAACTGTGCAATGTAACATGGCAGCTAAATTTTATTGTAAAATGGTTTCCTTTTTAATTTTTTATGAAATTTGTGGAATATTTTTAATTACATGAATCTGTAACTGTTTTAATAGTGTATTTGATTGTATTGTATGCATCACCGTCTTTTTATGATATTGAATTATCGAAATAAAGTATTTTGACTGACTGACTGACTGATTCAAACAAAATTAGGCATAAAGCTAGATCTTGGTCCAGTGAAGTGAGGTTAATTGGGCCTGTGCACAAACGCTCCCATTTTACATGCTCAGGTTTAAAGTTGACATCTTTTTAAACAAGGCCTTTTAGCACATTTTGCTTGCATTCTTGTGTGTGATAGTGTACTCAGAAAGTATTTTGCTTACAAATACATTTCATAGGCACATTATCATACCACTGTACATTTTGTCCAAAGACCAAGTATCCAAAGACCAAGTACTCTGCTCAAACTGGCCTTGCAGGTTATTGTCTGTTCGGAGGCAGCTCTGAATTGGTAGAATCAACAATGACAGCCAGATCAGAACTCAAACACAGTGCCAATGGGTCCAGTTTTTATTATAAAAGCTGCCTTGAGCCATTGTTCGGCAGAGGAGCATTTCCATCGATTTTTGTGGAAGCCCGGTGTCTGACATCCAGCCGAGCTGACTCTCATCACTACCATGCAAGGGTCAGCAGCATGTTCTACACCAGACTGGCTTCTTGATGAAGCACGCACCCGGATAAATGGGGAGTGAGACCACTTCAAGGTATCTGGCAGAACCACATTCACCCCATGCTCCCTAGGGTAGGGAAGCCTTGGGAGGAGTTCAATTAGATGTATTCATATAATCACTGCTATAATCAGAATAATTGAATTATTTATAGTTTATATTCTTCAACATTCTTGTAATGCTGGTTACTATGCTTTGTTTCCTTCTATTACTCATTGCGGCACACGTATTTTACAAAATAATCCAACTTCTTCAATAAATGTTTGAAATGACGATTTGTGTATTTCTTTTGTCTCCCTTTTGAAATGTCTGAGTTAACTATGAAAGGGTAGTTCTGCTTCCATGATTTCCATGGGGGAATTAGGGTTCTCATGTTGTGAAGTTTCAGAAACCATCAGGTACCCTTATAGGTTTACAGGTCCAGATGGCGCACTGTGAGTTAGCCTGGAACCAGGAATCAGGTCAACATATTCTGATGGCATGAGTGGACGCAGTCCTCACAGTTTTGATACTTATGTTGCCCAAAAGCACAGTCTGACTAAGTTAGTAGAAACCGTGGGACCTGGCACCACCAACTATATAGGCCAGGGACTTATGTAATGATCTCCTGAGTAGTTTTCTTACTTATGCCTCAAACTCCTAGTCACCTTTAATGGATACATCTGTGTTGTTAGGAAATAATCCTCTTTAGATAAATGGGTACTCCTATTTCAGTCTGCAGGCTGTACAAGCTTGAATCTTTCAAAGGGTCTCCCCACTATAGTTCACCTTCTCTGAATTCTATTCATTAAAATGGCTAAAGCAGCACCAGTAGTTATACCACTAAACTGCCGACATGCAGTAACTCAGATGTTACAACACCTTGGGCTTGCTCTTATTGGAGGGGACGTTACTTTCATGGTAGAGGCCTCAAAGTTAATAAAGCAGGGGTATTTTATTCCTGGGTAACATTTCCAGCAGTAGATGCTAATACTGGAACCTTTCACACTTACACCCAAGCAGTAGTTCCAAACAATTACAGAGTTTATGAAGATTTAGAAACTGCACTCACATTTCAGGAACACACAAGTTGGTTCCAAGGCGCCCTACTACATCCACTAGCGAATGTCAGACTGGTCTCACTCACCAATGAAGGAGCAATATAGTCAGTCTTAGCCGGCTAAACACCATATCTACAATTAGCAGCACTCACAACAGGAGAACAGCTCACACTTTCCACAGGTCCAGTTAGATTATACAGACATATGGCACAGTTTGTTATACGAACAATTACAAAAAAACCTGCTGGAGCTGTAAAGCTGTGCAACTGCATTTAGCAATACTAGCAATCAGACCAGTCACTATTAATGACATTATGGGTAAGCTTCCCACCAAACGGGAAGAAATTCAATTCTGAAGATAAACACAGAATTCTCACAATGTGCCTACCTTTAGTGATGGCCCTCAGTCTCAGGACAAGGGATGTGCGGGGGAGGCAGGGGAGGATCTACCTGAACTTTGCCACCGGTCCGATTCCCTCATAATAGCTGAAACCAAAAGAAAAGAAAGAGTTTTTATTTTTTAGGAAGTGGATCCACAGGGACTGGAAAGGAAGGAAGAATAGGGACGAGGGCGACATAAGAGGAAGCGAGGACAGACTCAGCGTCATTGACAGGAAGGAGGAGGAGGCCACCCAGCGGGAAACCCTGAGGCTGGTAAGGGGGACGCTGAGAGGAATACGGCAACTCTGGCACTCTCTCATGACATGTCAAGAAGCCCATGAGAACCCGATATGATACCCTGGATGCAGAACGGCAAGGACAAAGCTGGGACTAATCCAGCGGATTGAGAGAACCGCCAGCAAGAAGCTTCGCCCCACCACGCTCCCGGTGGAGTGTGGCTGACACAGGTGCGTGACTGAATACAGTCCTGGCAGGGGAGGTGGGAGGGAACAATGGATGGTCGGGCTGGGGTCTACGTTAACTAAACTAATCTAGAGCTTGCCGCACTTTAGGAGCTTATTGCAAGAGACGCCCTGCTTCCAATTACCTTTTGATTAGTCTACCAGTGTTATGAGCTAGCAAAGGTTTTCTTTTGGTTTATTTATTAGTTTAGTCTTAAAGAAGGTGCTATTTTTGTTTACATTCTCCTTCAAGTTGACCTTATTACTGGAGTAAACTAGGAGAAACCACACAAACAGGGGAAGAATAGTAACACGCACCAAGTTAGGATAGAATAGATACAAAGGAAAGTATGGTCTATAGAAATGGGATCTTACCAAGAATGTAGAACTTACTTGAGCTTTCTCCTTTCCTCTAGGGTGCCAGCGAGTGGAATTCCAGTCCATCCTGGGAGAAGAGAAGAGAAGAGAGCAGACCCAGTTACAAGACACAACTCAAAAAAAGGAATGCATGTTGAGAACCCTTTAAGAGTACTGAAATAAATCTACAAAAATACTATTAATCACCCCAAAACTGTGAAGTGTTTTAAATGCCAAGCAACACCACAGTAGAAGAATCTGCCACATGGGGCACAGTATTTACTGCATTCTATACCATCACGAATGGTGCACCATCCATACCTGTTTTGCCTGATGTGCTAAAACAGATTCAAAATCAATACAGGATGGCCCCTGCCATGTTATTTGGGTATGAAATTGATAGGCAACTAGGCTACAGTAGACTTCATCATTTTAAGTATTATTAAAGGGAATCAGCAGCATTGGCAGGTTGCCAACGCCTCATGCCTATCGCTTTGGCAGACCAAGAGCAATATATACCAAAAATTATTTCTGAAACTATAGATCAAGATAATGTGGGGGCCACACCTAATAAGCCACAATTAAAGGACAATTCTGAAAAGGACAGCCATGGACAGGGACCAGAGTCTTCTAAAAAAAGCTGGGATAATAAAAAAAGTAAAGAAAAAGTTAAGTCACAGGGTGGCTCTCCTCCACAGGAATCCTCTGAAAAGCGCTATAACATGTGTAACTGTAAAGATATTAAGCAGTATAGTTATCAGTATACTGATACATGTCATTATTAATTCCTTTCAGGAATCATCTAAAAAACGCTCGCGACAAGTGGGCGAGCAGAGCGCAGTTTGGAGAAATACGTAAAACTGAAGAAGGACTCCCAACGTTCTTCTACATTACCATAAAACAAAGTAGAAAAACTTCCACAACAAAAGCCTCAATTCAAGAAGAAGAAAGTGTCAGGTATTGCACTTACATATGCCCCACATATTGAGAACTCTGCTTCTGAAAAGGGAGTGGGATCTAACTCTGCTCGACAGCGTGGCAGAGGTCATGATAGTTTGCCATAATCTTCAAGAATGTCTGGTGGCAAGAGCAACTGATGAGTTTTTTCAGGTGGAAACACCAGATCAAAGAGTAAGTTCTCCAGGGAGATTGTTAATTTGCAACTCCAAATTGAAGGTTATATGCCTCGTACCATTAAAGATCTCATTTGGGAGAACTTGATATGTGCTATGATATTCTCTTGGCTGAAAGGGATTGGCCACCTGAGTTTGTACAAAAAAATCCTACCAGGGGAAGATGCAATATTACATCCCTCTCCGACCTTGTTCCGATGCATTTAAACAAGCATATGTAAGAGAGCGGGCCCTTGTACAAGCCCCGGCATTATATCACAACCATGTAGGCTGGGTTGAGGACTCACCTTATCACTTAATGGCTATAAGGTCCAGCCCACAAGTGCAACCACAATACTCCATTGAAACTGTGACTAAGCGTGCTGTTAGAGCAATTTTAACCCAATAATAGAGCCTTGTATCTCACGAGTGAACAATCCTTTGTTCCCGGTAGCGAAACCAGCCCATTCATATTACATAGTCCTAGACTATAGACAATTAAACAGGCATGCTTGCACATTTGCAGTACAAAATTCACACTGAGTAGCATTTATGAACAACATAGTGTGCAAACTATACCAAACAACATTAGACATTATACATTTCAAATGTTTTTTTCTGCCGAAACTAAATGCCAATATTTGACATTATTTTCCGTGCTTGGGTCACAAAAACAATTTTGTCGATAGCCTCCAGGGTATAAGAACAGCCGAGGTTTGTTCTCTACTTGTGTAACAGGACTGTTACCATTTTTTTTACCAAGAAGCACTGTCCTATGTCAATGACATATACTTTCCGGATGATGGCATAGAAATACAACTGCCAGAGTAGATTGCACTGTTGTGGGATTTGCTGAAATAGGCTACAAATTTTATTTCCAGAAATCAAAAATTGCCTTTCTTGATGTCCTGTTCCTGTGATACAAGCTATCAAAAGCTTAGCTTCACATTTCCTAGAGAAATGAGCACTCATACAACCTCCAAACACAATCAAAAAGCTGCAATCACTATTGGGCTTTCTCAAGTTTGGTAGAAAATACACACCAGGTTATTGGACGATGGGTAAAACCGATTTATGAACAAATCCATCTAGACTACGCAAGCACACATTAGACACCAGAACATAGAAAGATCTTGCGTTTAGCACAGATTGACATTCTTGCCTCAAAACACTTACACACACATGTTGACACCACAAACTTGTTGGTCTGCGTCATTGCAGGTGCACCTGGATACAAATGTGTCACTTTCAACAAGGGTGGCACTATTCCGATTGCATATAAATCGCATTTATATTCTGATGCTGAAATGCATTTTGCACCTACAGAAAAAATAATGACTTCAGTACAGAAAGCTGTTGTGAAAGAAAGATCATTGACTCGGGGGAAATGCATAATTATTGTGACTCCCAGCCTTAGAGGTTGCTACAAAGCCAGCATCCCAAACATGAAAGCTTTACACCCTAGATGGATGCAGTTGGCCACTTCACTAACAGCAACGGACATAGCCATGTCTTTGACTCCACACTATAGACACAAGCATGCCTACAATATGAACAAGAATACCACGTGCCAGTGAAGTTATGCCTCTAGATCAGTATGACTTCATTGTCTACACTGATTATTCTGCCCACCCAACACTTGGAAGTAAGCAACACTGCTAGCAAAAGGGTAAGGAATAAAATGAGGGATGGAGTATTCCAGTCTCTATAAACATTCACAGTCACTAGGTGAGTGCACTGCACAGCTGGCTGAACTGAAAGCTCTTTATTCTGGCACTAGAGAATATGGATCCTGAATTCCTCACACTTATTGTGTGCAATTTGTAGTATTGTAACCAGTCTTACAATGACTATTTACACTATTGGAGCCAGAATGGATTCAGAGACTCAAAGGGCTACACTATCAAACAAAAGTTGCTTTGGGGAAAAGTGCCAAATCTTAAAGCATGTTTGCAACGGGCTCCTGTTGTCCACAAAATCAGCCAACAGCATATAGGGATACATATTGCTGAGAATTCAGTGATGAAGCCACAAAGGCAGCAGTGCTGTCATAGCTGCAATAACTCTTTCACACACCAGGGTAGGTAGAGACACGGTGGCTGTCACAGCTTTGCTCTGTGGCACTCCCTTACCAAAATCACATCCAGTAAAATACTCCTACCTACTGAGTGCACAAAACATTCTATTTGGTCGTCTTCCAGGAGTGGCGGATAGAGTCATTCCAAATTCAGATCACAGACCAGAATTTCTTATGGCAGCTAATGAGGTGTTGGTTTCGGCCCATGCTGGCCTGGCAGCTACAGTTTCACTACTACAGCAATGCTATGGGCGGTCAGGCCTATACAAACAGACTAAACAGTATGTCCTTAACTGACTTTTGCCAACAAATAAAAGCTTCTCCCACAGCACGCCCACCGCAGATACCTCACTTGATTTCTAACAAGCTTTTGGGCTGTGTATATCTGGACCACTGCGGCCAACTAAATAGTGTTTGGCTCCTTCAAATACATTCTCTTAGCAGTGAATTCATGTTCTAGATTCCTAAGAGTTTGGACACAATGATCTGCTGACACTTGAACTGTTATAAAAGATTTGCAAGTCTCTATCAGTACAAATGCAGTAGCTGCATTCTATTCAGGCCAGAGACCAGCGTTTCCCTCTAAGGCTTACTGGGATACCATGGGGACCTTGGGTGAAGCTGTGCACTATTCCTCGCCCTATAATCCTGAGAGAAATTTGATAGAGGAAAGGAAAAACCATGACTTAATACAGTCTTTAACAGCTTGAGTATTACATTCAGGCAGTAGTTGGATCTACTACCTGTATGGGGTCCAGAGAGCTTTAAACAATCTGCCTAGAAGATTCTTGGGTGGTCGGACTCCCTATGAGGTCCTGTTAGGTGTCTCAGTGTGGGTTCCGAACCTTGACAATCCTAGAACAGTAGCGATGGAAACGCTTTTTGATATCAATGAACGTTTGGCTGTCTTACACGAATTCAAAGACTTCCGGGATGAGCACTACAACAAACTTGAGAAATGTTCTGCCACCGTGAAGTGAAAGTGCAATCAGCAACTCCTGGCTGGACTCCAAAGATTGGGGATTTAGTCTGAGAAAAGACTGTGTACAAGAAGGAGTTTGGCACGTCTTACAAGTATCGGTCTTGGTTCTGGCTGTGACAGGTACCAGAACAGTACTTTTACCAACGCTTGCTGGTTGTATACACAAAAGATTTGTGTCGATAGATCTGATCAAACTACACCATGTGGCCAGTTCTGCACTATAGGCCATGAGGCCTCCTTGCTAGTTACCTACATCCTCTCACTGTTATACAGGAGATCCCTATGCAAGCATTAAGAAATACAGAAGTTTCTGTTCCTCAGCGGGGGATGTCTGACACTGAAATTTTGATACCTTAAGTCACAACTGCAAACATCATACGAACACTACACGTAAATTCACAGTCTTCGACAGCCCCGACTAACAAAACAACAGAGTTGTTTATCATGATCCACCTTTAGAATCATCTTTCAGTTCTACACTGTTCTGTGAGGTCCCTGTTTTGCATACACTGCCCCTCAGATTCGTCAGACCAACCATTGCATGCAACTCATGCATTTATTATCTGACTCAAAAAGACATATTTTGTTCCAGTTTGTATTATTCATTTGGATTTTCATTTTGTTGCTTTTCCTTTTCATCTGGATTGGGTTTGTGACAGTATTCCTTCTACTTCTGAATGGACACAATCTCCCAGAATGCACTGATGATTGGAATATCAACACAGTTGGATATATGCTCTCTGAGCTAGATCATTATACTGTATTTGAAAGTGAAAATATGTAGAGTGGTAAATCTAATTATGCTGAAATGTTTTGTTAACATTAATATGCATACCATTGTTTACATAGAGCTAGTACTCCACTTGCAGTATTTAATTATACAAAATGGGAGCTGTGTCCAACACCAGCTTTGGTTAGCTCCAACACATACGGACAAAATGTGGCATATTTATCTGCCAGCTACCCCGTAGACAAAGTGTCTTATTATTAAACCTTTTCTATCCACTGCAAAGAAAAATAAAATTAATTTATTCAGCTTCCTTTATTTCCCAGTTGTCAATACAAGGGTACAACTTTTTGAAAGACAATGTTGACTTGAAATCTTTTTGAGGAACAAAAGATTGGCAAGTACAAGCAATGAGACTTTGTTTAGAGATGGTCTAAAGACAATTGATTTTTCTGAACAAAACTGTACAACAAACATCCTGCCTAGGCTTGGCTAAAAAAACGAATTTGAACACACCATACATTACCACATTTGCACATTTTGACTATTTGCAAGAATTCACAAATTTTACAGAGGAACAGCTCAACATCATGGTTCAGATAGGTAGATCTAATTCTTCACATTGCAGTCCAGAGGGGTGACTATTGTGGCCATTAGATGTTAATGGTTGTTGTGCATGTTTTTTGAACAACAGAAAGGGTTTTAGAAGAAACAGACCGTACCCATGTTATGTGCAGACATGACACTCATGAGTTGTCACAACATACAGCCTAGGAAAGGTATGCATATTCAATTATTACAACATTCAGGGCCGGACTGAGAACAAAAACCGGCCCTGGCAAAGTGCTCGGCCGGCCCCATGGGTGTGCGACCGAGCTCTTTGCCGGGGCCGGTTTTCGGACTACTTTGTTAAAGGGCCGATTTTGAAGCTATGCTGCAAAAACGGCCCTGTAACAAAAGCAGCCCCCAGTGCCCAAAACCGTCCCCCACCCTTGCGGCGCACCGGGGGATTGCCCGGTGCCCGCAACGGCCAGTCCGGGCCTGACAACATTCCTCGTTGGATGAGGTGAAAAACACTAGTCTCTCTTTTCCGATGAGATGGATTCATTGGAGTTTTTATTAGGTCCTAGAAAGCTGAGTCTTAAAGGCTTTTTGTATGCTATATACAGAGAACTTTGGAAGGTTTCACAGCAGGAAGCTGCTAAACAGATATATGAAATTTACAAAGTAAATTCAGAAAAGGCTCTAGCTATAGTTGACAACGTTATTACTACATCATCAACTACAATGTATTCTTTGAGTAACAATGTGTCATCAGCTATTGCCATCATACAAAGTGACATGTACTTAGTAGGCATGGGTGGAGTTTCACATAGCGGAACTCCGTGAAGTGACAAAAAAACTCTGCTGCGCTACATGGAGGTCCACAAGCATAAGAGTGTGTTAGGTTGTGCCGTTCGCACTGATTTTAGTGCTTTGTGTTTGTCCCACGCTCGAAAATCAGCACAAATGGCACCATGCACAGTGCAAGAGAATGCTGCTTCTTTCTACCACTCAAGTAGATATTCTACTTGAGCAGCAGCTTACTCAACACAAACGGAAGGTTTCTTAATACAAGCACCTCTTTATTTCTTTATTTCGGTTAAGACAACCATAAAAGAATACAGTACAATGTTTATACATTCATCATAAAAATGAAATAGGGTACCAATAGAAAAGGGAGCTTGGAACAAACATACATAAGATGTCTGCTCAGTTAGGGGTTAATTTTCTGGGGCACATAATTTGTCAGAATGGAAAGTCTTACAGACACAATGTAAATTCATCGGTCGAGGTAGTACATATTTTAAAAGGATAAATAAGTGCAATGATTAAATCTAAAAAGACTTAAAAGATACCAGGAACTAGTATATAAAAAAAAATACGGTAAGTAAGTATCCAGATCATAGCAGTCCGTAAACATTATACAAGGAGAAGTTAAAACTTAAATATATAAAAATAACTTTGGTGCAGGACCATTTTTACTTGGCCTATTACAAATCAATGAGTTGAATTTAAAACCAATTCATATCTTTTTAATACAATCCTGTTACATTTTTAGTCCATATCTTTTCCTGACTATTGCCACAGCAAGGAAGAAACAACACAGACTAAATACTATAGTCTGTGATGTATCGCCCTTGAACACTCTTTCCCCATCTTTAATTTTTCAAAAGCCTAAAAGAAGGCAAATGGGTTTGATCCACTTTTTTCTAGCTTGCAGATATGCAGGACAAGGAAATAAAACATGGGCCTCATCTTCCCTAGCGCCTAATTCACACAATTCGCACATATCAGGTTTGGTATTCACTATAGGCCCCTTGTCACACACCCACTTAGATGTTCTAGATTTAATTTGTAGAATGCCATAACGATACTTTAGGTACAATGATTTTGCCATTGCAGGCAGTATTTCGTCCATGAAGCATTCAAATTTACTTTCAGTTTTAACATCAAAAAATGTAAGGGTCAGTTTTCCAATATTAGGGTTTTGTAATATACGACTGTGGATATATTCCCAATACCTTGCCTTCAACAGTTTTTTAGAAAGGTTAGTGAGAGAGTCAGGATCTATCTAAAAGTTGTTTAGGCCCAATTTTAAAAACCAATTTTCAATGTGCACTAGCCATGCCAACCGGGTAACGTTCTTTATTTGCATTATTTCCTTTAGTGCTTCTCTATAGTCCACTAACTCATCAGTAGACCACAGGCGGACCCAATACAACAATGGACGTAGAGAGGCATGATCATCGGAACGACGTATATTCAAATCCCAGAATAAGGGAATTAAGGGAGTACAACCTGGAACAGCTAGAAGTTGTCTGAAAAAACTGGTTTCTTGTACAGAAAAGGAATCTCTGCCTACATGGCCCCACAATTCTGTCCCGTACAAGGTAGCCGATTGAGCTTTGTACTTAAATAGCTCAATTGCTGGTGAGACTGCTCTAACGAAGCTATTCTTATGCTTCCTAATTATGGGGGCTTGAATTTGTGTTAGTAGTAGTCTCGATTTTTCAATTTGCGGCTTCCAGTTCTTTTTAGTGTCAAGGGTGATACCCAGATATTTTAAATTTTGGACGTGTTCAATCTTTTCATTATTTACACTAAAAGCTTTATTAAAACCTTTGTGAGGACTGATCGCCATAACCTTAGTTTTAGAAGAATTAATTTCAAGGCTTTTGTCCGTACAATAAGACTGAAATTTATTCAACAAGTATTGTAGGCCTTTAGGGGTCTGTGAAATTAAAATCGTGTCATCCGCAAATAATAGTGCCGGAACGGCTTGACCACACAACTTGGGAGAGTCATGCTCGCAGCCCAAGAGGGTGTCTGGGATGTCATTTACATACAGAGAGAAGAGGGTTAGCGCCGTAACGCAACTTTGCCTAACACCTCTCTTTATATCTATTCTCTCTGTTAACTCTCCATTGGGTCCCCACCTCACTCTTGCATAGTTTCCCTCGTGCAGCCTGATCAGTTGGTAATCAATCAATCAGGGGTTTGTTAAAGCGCGACTACTCACCCGTAAGGGTCTCAAGGCGCTAGGGGTGGGGGGGGGTGCAGGTTCCATTCCATCAAGGAGGGGGTCTGTCGAAGAGCCAGGTTTTGAGGTTTCTTGCGAAGATGGTGAGCGATGTTGTCTGTCTGAGGTGGAGCGGAAGGTCGTTCCATGCTTTGGCAGCGAGGAAGGAGAAGGAGCGGCCTCCCGATCTGGTCTTTCTGGTGCGGGGGACCACGGCGTAGGAGAGCTGGGCTGATCGTAGGGTCCTTTGGGGTGCGTGGAATTGGAGTCGGCTGTTCAGGTATGCTGGTCCGGTGCCGTGGAGGGCCTTGTGTGCGTGGGTGAGCATCTTAAAGGTGATTCTTGCCTCGACGGGGAGCCAGTGGAGTGTGCGCAGGTGCTGGGAGATGTGGCAGTGTTTTGGCAGGTTGAGGACCAGTCTTGCGGCGGCGTTCTGGATATTCTGTAGCTTGCGGATGAGGTTTTTGTTTATTCCGGCATAGAGTGCGTTGCCGTAGTCGAGTCTGCTGGTGACCAGGGCGTGAGTGACTGTCTTTCGGTGTTCGAGGGGGATCCATTTGAAGGTCTTACGAAGGAGGCGGAGGGTGTGGAAGCAGGAAGATGAGACAGAGTTGATCTGGCGGTCCATTTTGAGCTCGGAGTCCAGGATGATTCCCAGGTTGCGTGCGTGGTCTGTGGGGGTTGGCGGGTTTCCGAGGGCGGTGGGCCACCAGGTGTCGCTCCAGGTGTCGGGGTTTGGGCCCATGATGAGTACTTCTGTTTTGTTGGTGTTTAGTTGTAGGCAGCTGTTTTTCATCCATTTGGCGACGGCTTCCATGCCTTCTCGAAAGTTGCGTCTGGCGGTGTTGGGCTCGTTGGATAGAGAGGAAGAGCTGGGTGTCATCTGCTTATGACACGATGTTGAGTCCGTAGGTTCTGACGATGGGGGCAAGTGGAGCCATGTAGACGTTGAAGAGCGTCGGGCTGAGGGAGCAGCCCTGGGGGACTCCGCAGGTGGTAGGTGTGGGGTCCAAGAGGAAAGGGGGGAGTCTGACCCGCTGCATCCTGCCGGAGAGGAAGGAGCAGATCCAGTCGAGGGCCTTGTTCTGGATTCCTGCGTCATGGAGTCTGCGTATTAGGGTGCGGTGGGAGACTGTGTCGAACGCCGCTGATAGGTCGAGGAGGATGAGGGCTACTGTTTCTCCTTTGTCCAATAGGGTGCGGATGTCGTCTGTTGCGGCGAGGAGGGCGGTTTCCGTACTGTGGTTTTTTTCTGAAGCCTGATTGGGGGGAGTCGAGGATGTTGTGTTCTTCAATGAATGTGGCGAGTTGGCTGTTGATGGCTTTTTCGATGACTTTCGCTGGGAACGGGAGCAGGGAGATCGGTCTGTAGTTTTTGAGGTCGGTGGGGTCCGCTGAGGGTTTCTTTAGGAGGGGGTTCACCTCGGCGTGTTTCCAGTCATCGGGGAATGAGGCAGTCGCCAGGGAGCGGTTGATGGTGTGGCGGAGCATGTGTGCGATGGTGTCGGCGGCTCTGTTGAAGATGTGGTGGGGGCAGGGGTCCGTGGGGGCCCCTGAGTGGATTGACTTCATTGTCTTCAGTGTGTCTTCGGTGGTGAAGGCTGTCCAGTCATCAATCGCTGGTTTCCGGGTGTCGGGGTGGTTGGTGAGGGTTCAGTGTGTTGGTTGTCTTCGTCGAAGTTGTCGTAGATGCTCTTGATTTTGTGGTGGAAAAAGGTGCTGAGTTTGTCGCTGAGGTCTTGTGAGGGAGGGATGTCGGTAGACTCGCTGGTGGGTTGGGCAAACTCCTTGATGATGCTGAAGAGTTCCTTACTGTTGTGTGCGTGGGTGGAGATTCTGTCTTCAATCGCTTTTTTTCTCGTTTCTCTGATGAGTTGATGGTGGGCGTTGGTGGCGGCTCTGAAGTTGTTGGGGCTTCTGTGGATTTGGTGTTTCTCCAGGCCTTTTCGAGGCAGCGGCATGTGCGCCTGGATTCTCGAAGTTCGGTGGTAAACCATCTGGCTTTCTTGGCACGGGCATTGTTGTTTTTCTTGAGGGGGGCTATGGTGTTGGTGCTGTCCGAGATCCCTCTATGCAGGGTTCGGGCTGCGGTGTTGGGGTCGTCAATTTCCGCGATGGTTGGGGTGGAGTTGTTGAGTGAGGAGGTGAGCTGGTCGTCTGTGATTTTGGTCCAGTTTCTTTGTGGAAGCAGGTGCTGGTGTCTGTGGATGGTGGGTGTTCTGAAGGTGAAGTGGACGCAACGATGGTCGGTCCATGGGAGTTCGGTGGTGTGGCTGAAGGTGAAAGAGTTTCCTGTAGTGAAGAGGGGGTCGAGGGTGTGTCCTGCTGAGTGCGTGGGCTCGGTCACGATCTGGCGGAGTCCAATGTTGTGGAGGTTGTCCAGGAGGCATGTGGTGTTGGGGTCCAGTTGATTGTCGAGGTGGAAGTTGAGGTCTCCCAGCAGGGTGTAGTTGGTGAATGCCATGGCCTGCGGGGAGATAATGTCTGTGATGGAGTTGGCGAAGGGTCCGCAGGGTCCAGGGGGTCGGTAGATGAGGGTTCCTCGGAGGGCGGCGGTGGGGCTGTCCAGTATCTTGAAGTGAAGGTGTTCCATCAGTTCTGTGGACTCGTCAGGGAGTGTGCTCAGGCGGAGGCTGGACTTGTGGACGATGGCGATTCCTCCTCCTGGGTGGGTGGGGCGGTCCTTCCTGGAGATCTTGTATCCTTGGGGGATGGCGATGGCGATGTCCGGTCCCGAGGTGGTGTTGGTCCAGGTTTCGGTGAAGAATGCTACGTCCGGGGTGGTGCTGTCAAGTACGTCCCAGATTTCTGTGGCGTGTTTGTGGAGGGATCGGACGTTGAGGAGGATGCATTGCAGGGTCTTCGGTTTGGTTGTGTTCTTGTGGGCGGGTTGTGCTGGATCCATGTTCTTGGCGGTGCTGCAGGTGTGCCGGCAGCGGTGACAGCTGAAGGGTCCATGGGTGTCGGCTGGTGATGCTAGCTTGCAGTTGTTGTTGCAGCCTGGGTTGAGTGCGTGGAGTGCTGCTGGGTCGTAGCGTTGGCGGGGCAGTGGTCCAGGGATCCTGGTGCTGGTCGCGGACGGGTCGCAGACGGGCGCAGACGTGCTTGCCTTTGACGCGCCTTCGGTGCACCAGCGGTGCGCCCGCAGCCAGTGGCCGCTATTAAGTAGGGGTCGGGGTGGGCTGGACAGCTAGGAGGCGGGAGCGGGGAGGGGAGCTGGATTGGTCCGGTCGCGCTGGGGGGGGGGGGCCGCGGGGGCAGCAGCGGCGGGGAAAGGTAAAGGGAGAAAAGAAGGGATAGAGAAAAAGGGAAAATAAGCAGAAATAAGGCACAAAAGAGCAGAGATGCAGAAAAGAGCAGAAAGGTGAAAGATAGAAAGAGCAGAAAAACGAGTGAAGGAGCAGAGTGAGAGAAAGGAGACAGAGATCCACTGGACCACCAGGGATGAGGCGCAGGGAAACCTGCGGGTGGAGGAGGGCCTCGATCACCAACACTCAAGAGTGCAGGGGCAGGGGCACCTCACTTAATGGTGGCGCTGCGAGGGTGGGAGCGCAATTTCACTGACAATGAGTCAGTGGTCTTGCTCGCCTGTCCCCGTAGTGGCCGCCATTAAGTAGGGGTCGGGGAGGGCTGGACAGCTGGGAGGCGGGAGCGGGGAGGGGAGCTGGATTGGGCCGGTCGCGCTGGGGGGGGAGGGGCCGCGGGGGCAGCAGCGGCGGGGAAAGGTAAAGGGAGGAAAGAAGGGATAGAGAAAAAGGGAAAATAAGCAGAAATAAGGCACAAAAGAGCAGAGATGCAGAAAAGAGCAGAAAGGTGAAATATAGAAAGAGTAGAAAAACGAGTGAAGGAGCAGAGTGAGAGAAAGGAGACAGAGGTCCACTGGACCACCAGGGAAGAGGCGCAGGGAAACCTGCGGGTGGAGGAGGGCCTCGATCAACAACACTCAAGAGTGTAGGGGCAGGGGCACCTCACTTAATGGTGGCGCTGCGAGGGTGGGAGAGCAATTTCACTGACAATGAGTCAGTGGTCTTGCTCGCCTGTCCCCGCAGTGGCCGCCATTAAGTAGGGGTCGGGAGGGCTGGACAGCTGGGAGGCAGGAGCGGGGAGGGGAGCTGGATTGGTCCGGTCGCGCTGGGGAGGAGGGGGGCCACGGGGGCAGCAGCGGCTGGGAAAGGTAAAGGGAGGAAAGAAGGGATAGAGAAAAAGGGAAAATAAGCAGAAATAAGGCACAAAAGAGCAGAGATGCAGAAAAGAGCAGAAAGGTGAAAGATAGAAAGAGTAGAAAAACGAGTGAAGGAGCAGAGTGAGAGAAAGGAGACAGAGGTCCACTGGACCACCAGGGATGAGGCGCAGGGAAACCTGCGGGTGGAGGAGGGCCTCGATCACCAACACTCAAGAGTGCAGGGGCAGGGCCACCTCACTTAATGGTGGCGCTGCGAGGGTGGGAGAGCAATTTCACTGACAATGAGTCAGTGGTCTTGCTCACCTGTCCCCGCAGTGGCCGCCATTAAGTAGGGGTCGGGGAGGGCTGGACAGCTCGGAGGCGGGAGCGGGGAGGGGAGCTGGATTGGGCCGGTCACGCTGGGGGGGGAGGGGCCGCGGGGGCAGCAGCGGCGGGGAAAGGTAAAGGGAGGAAAGAAGGGATAGGGAAAAAGGGAAAATAGGCAGAAATAAGGCACAAAAGAGCAGAGATGCAGAAAAGAGCAGAAAGGTGAAAGATAGAAAGAGTAGAAAAACTAAGCATGGGCGGATTTTGCGGATTGGCTCTGCGTATTTGCGGATTGCGACAATACGCAAAATCCGCGGATCCTAGCGTATTTTTTTTTTGCGTGTTCGCACGGGTTTCTGCAAGTTTGCGAGGGTTTTATTGTACAAAATGCTCGCGAACGTGCAGAAACACGTGCGAACACAATGTGCCTACTCATGGCCAAACGGACGGGGCTTCCATGCGAGTGCACATGCCTCTTGTGTGTATAAAAGGTCAGAGACCGATCAGAGCAGCAGATCAAGAGACAGAAGCTCCCGGTCACAGGAACAGCTCGAGGATTGCTTGCTGGTGAAAGTCAAGGATGCATAGGCCTCTATACAGCATCACAGCTGATTTTCGACTGTAGATTTGGGAAGAAGGCACACCTGCCCTGCCTCCACGACGCTCACGATTGTTTCTGGGCTGATGAATGAGTCACTGAATTTAAGCTTCAACTAGGGCACATGCTTTATTGATATCTGTAAGTGCTTCCTCGTTGGGTAAATGTATAGTGCTTTTACTACACTACAGCTGCCTAAAGTGCCAGAGAGTTGTCTACAGCGACCATGTGTGTGTTACTATACAATCGCGCCGAAGGGCGCAGGGGTCACTATTTACAATGGCGCCAGCAAGCTGCCAGCGCCGTTGTAAAATAGTTACAAAGTTAGCTTGCACAGGAAGCACTTAGATAAAATAAAGCAGCACCTGCTTCGTTTTATCTAGTGGTTCCTGTGCAAGCTAACTTTGTAACTATTTTACAACGGCGCTTGCAGCTTGCTGGCGCCATTACATGCGTGGGTGGGGGTTCAACTTTTGAACCCGTTACATCCGCGGATTTTTTCGGATTTTTGGGAAAATACGTAAAATACACGGATTGCGTATTCACCAAAAATCCGAAAAATCCGCGGGCGTAATGGATTTGCCGCCCATGCTTAAGAAAAACGAGTGAAGGAGCAGAGGGAGAGAAAGGGAAAATGGGCAGAAATAAGGCACAAAGGAGCAGAGGTGCAGAAAGGTGAAAGATAGAAAGGGTAGAAAAACGAGAGAAAACGAGTGAAGGAGCAGAGGGAGAGAAAGGGAAAATGGGCAGAAATAAGGCACAAAAGAGCAGAGATGCAGAAAGGTGCAGAAAGGTGAAAGATAGAAAGAGTAGAAAAAACGAGTGAAGGAGCAGAGTGAGAGAAAGGAGACAGAGGTCCACTGGACCACCAGGGATGAGGCGCAGGGAAACCTGCGGGTGGAGGAGGGCCTCGATCACCAACACTCAAGAGTGCAGGGGCAGGGGCACCTCACTTAATGGTGGTGCTGCGAGGGTGGGAGAGCAATTTCACTGACAATGAGTCAGTGGTCAGTTGGTAGAGGATGTCACCGGGGACACCCATGTCCCTTAGTGATTTCCATAATTTCCCCCTCGGGCCAGATAAAAAGGCCGCCCTGAGATCCACAAAAGCGACATATAAGTGGGAATTCCTTATATTAATATATTTCCAGATTAGGCATAAAAATCCAAAAACCTGATCCACCGTACTAATTCTAACTCTAAAACCTGCCTGGTATTTTGTAAAAATAGAATTTGCCTCTATCCACATGTTCAATTTACTTAACAGTTGTCGGGCGAAATTTTTTTGGAGCACGTCTATCAGACTAATAGGTCTATAGTGCGATGGATTGAGTCTGTCTCCCTTCTTGAAAATAGTAACAATTTCTGCGCCCCGCCAAGTCTCGGGAATTGGAGCTCCTCTTAAGATCTCATTACTGAGCATTACTGAGCAAAATTATGTAAGGAGCCCACAAAAGATTCCCATGTTTCCAGAGACCGCCATGTATTCTATCTGGGCCTGGGGCTTTGCCCTGTTTGACTGCATTAATAGCGAGTAGTGTCAGCCAAACTAAATTCTAAGAATGAGTCACAAGTATCTAATTCTGTACTCTCGTAGGTCCATTCTTCATCGCCCCCACCACACGAATACAATGTTGAAAAATGATTTACCCAGACACTTTCCTCTAGAAACCTATCCCTCGATCGGGTTCCATTTTTAGTACCCCCGGCAATAAGCTTCCAAAATGAAGATTGGTCTTTCAGTTTACATGCTAGAAGCAAATCCGACCAAACTTTTTCGTCCCATCCCTTTTTTGCTAGTAGAATGTTTTTTTATAATGCTTCCTTTTGTCCCTAGTAATATTTATTTGGTTCCCTTTTACAGCTTTTATTAATTCTGATTTGGCCTGGCGACAGGCTCTATTGTACCAGAGTCCTTGCTTTGGACAATTATTTCGGCCAGGTTGAGCTCTTTTAATCCCTTCTGAGAGGATCCCACTAAGCTGCAACATCAGGTTCCCATGCACTTCTGTTAGAGGTGAACCCTCAGTGTTGGAATTGGAATTGGAAGCGTATTTATAGAGCGCATAGCTACCCCTGGGCATCCCAGCGCTAAGAGGACCTAGTTTATTCCAAAAGGGGTCAGTACAGGAGGGAAGTTTTTAAGGAAAGAGCCAAGTTTTTAATTTTTTACGGAAGGATAGTAGGTTATGATCATTCCTCATGACTAGTGGGAGGGAGTTCCAGAGCTTTGGGGCGTTGTAGGCGAACCTGCGGCCGCCAGATCTTGCCTTTTTTATTCTAGGGACGGAGGCCAGGGCAAGTGAATCCGATCTAAGGTGTTTGTTAGATTGGTGAGGTTTAATCAGGGATCTGAGTATTGGGGGGCCTTTGTCATGCAGGATTTTGTGCGCTGTGCAGAGCGTCTTGAAAGTGATGCGCTCCTTCACTGGGAGCCAGTGTAGGCTTTTGAGGGCAGGTTTAGCCGAGGACTCTAGCTGCGGCATTTTGGGCCACCTGAAGTTTTTGAATGACTGATGCGGGGGCTCCCAGGTACAAGATGTTACCATAATCTAGTCTTGAGTTGACCAGTCCCTGCATAAGTAGCTTTCTGGAATGGAAAGGGATCAGGTGGAGGATCTTACGGGCCGTCCGGATTAGGCCGAAGCAGGTCCCTGATGTTTTCCTGGCTTGGGTTTTGAAGTTAAGGTCCTGGTCGAGCCAGATACCTAGACTTTTAACCTCGGTTTTAGGAGTGGGGTAGATACCCATACATGGTGGCCAGGAAAGGTTTGCAGGTAATTTGTTTTGGTTGCCCAGAAAGAGGATCTCGGATTTATCGCCGTTGAGCTTAAGTCTAGAGTCCGACATACATTTTGAAATCCCTTCAAGGCAGCTGGCCAAGTTTACTAGGCTACTGTTTGAGTGGTTGATGGACACCACCAGCTGGGTGTCATCAGCGTACATCAATGTCTTGACCCCAAAGGGAGTGATAATGTCTTCGAGAGGAGACATATAAACATTAAAAAGTGTGGTGCTGAGGGAGGAGCCCTGGGGGACCCCACACTGCATGGCCAGGGGTTTGGACGTGGAAAAGCCGTCTGACACCTGAAAAGATCTTCCCTCGAGGAAGGATTTAATCCATGCGAGGGCTGAGTCAGAGATACCCACTTGACTCAGCCGGTGGATCAGGATGGCGTGGTCCACCGTGTCGAAGGCGGCACTTAGATCAAGGAGGATCACTGCCACTGATCCTCCTGCGTCTATGATGGCTCTAGCCTCTTCGACAACTGCTAGCAAGGCGGTGTCGGTGCCTTGCCCCGGTCTGAAGCCGGTCTGGGAGTCTCGCAATAAGTGATTTGACTCCAGAAAGGTGGATAGCTGCTGGTTAGCTATTCGTTCAGCCACTTTGCTGATCCCTGGTAGGAGTGAAATCGGAGGGATCCGATGGGTCCAGGTGAGGTTTTTTCAAGAGGGCTTTGACCGTGGCCTTTTTCCAATTAGCTGGAACGACGCCCTTTCTAAAGGAGGCGTTTATGAGATTGGTAAAGGGTTGAGCTACAATAGGGGCAACCAGTTTCAGCTTGCTGACGGGAGCGGGATCCGCGGGTGAGCCACTTTTTACAGTTTGCAGGGTGTCTAAGAATGTCTCCGTGGAGATCTGGTCAAAGGCTCGCAAGTACGGAGCCTCCGGGTGACGGGGGGAAGGCAAGGAGTGGAGAGAAGCGGAGGGTACGGGGAGTGAAATAAGTATTTTATCAATTTTTGCGGAGAAGAAGTTGGCCATTTGATTGCATCTCACGCCTTCGGGGTCTGGGGGGGGGGGGGAGGGTCCTGGATTTTGGTAAGGAGCCGTACTATCCGGTATGTTTCCTTCGCGGAGTTAGTCACTGCAGCAATCTTTCCTTCGAAGAAGGTGGCCTGGGTAGATTTAATTGCATTTTTATAGCGCTTGATAGCGACTTTGTATTCGTTTTTGTGGGCTGTAGACCAGGTTTTTCTCCAGATGCGTTCTAGTTTTTTACAGCTTTTTTTAGGGTGCGGAGTTCCTGGGTAAACCAAGGAGATTTGGGCGTTTTGTTCATGCTCGGGAGTTGTTTGAGTGGCAAAGTGGTTTCTAGGGATTGATGAATCCAATCCTGTAGCTGAGTTTCTGCAATTGAAGGGTCATCGTCCAGGAAGGGGGAGGTGGAGGATAAGGCCTGGGCCCAAGCGATGTTATCCAGTTTTTTCCATGGGCGATCGGGGGGTTGGGGGGGAGGTTTACCAAGAGACTTGGTGGATAGCTGTTGCTCGAAAGGGACCAAGAAGTGGTCTGACCATGGAAGGGGGATAGGGGGCTTAGCTGTAAGACGGGGGAGGTTGGAAAATACGGGATCCAAAAGATGCCCTTTGAAGTGAGTGGGAAGGTTGTTAAGCAATTCGAGACTGAGTGAGCCCAGGTCAGCTTTGAGATCCATGGCCGGTTTGCTGGAGGGGTCATCGAGATGGAGATTTAAATCTCCCAGAATCGTGAAATTCGGTGTTATACACGCTAGGGACGAAACCGAGTCAATGAGTGACTCGCTAAAGTGACGAATGGGTCATGGGGGACGATATACTAATAGTCCCGAGAGTGTAAGCGACGGAGGACGACTCACGGAGAAGAGGATATTTTCGCAGTCCAGTATCGGACTGTCTCTGAATTGACATGAGAGGTGGTCTCTATATATGATGGCGATTCCTCCGCCTATGCCTTCGGGTCTGTTGTGGAACTTAATTAGGTATTCCGGGGGGAGTGACTGAACGATGTCTGGCTCTGAACCTATTGTGAGCCATGTCTCCGTGAGGAATAAGACGTCAATATCGGAGTCTTTCAGGAGCAGATTAATTTCCGTTTGGTGCTTTGGGAGGGATCTGCAGTTTAGCAGGGCCATATTAAGGGTGATTGGTTTCAGCGTTGGCTCTGGGATAAGACTGTATGAGCATGAGCAGCAGCGGGAGTTCCCTTCGGCGAGTGAGATCGCGATGCTGCAGGGGGGGTTTAAGGGAATTCGAAGTCCAAGCAAAGTATCACTGGTGTAGGTGATGAGTTGGGTAGGGCGAACCGAGGGTCCGGGCTCTGGGCGCGGTCTGGCGCGGCCGGGCGCAGACGGGCTTGCCTTAGGCGCGCAAACGGCGCTCCACCCTCAGTGTTGATGTCAACTAACGGTGACATTAGTGTTACATAGAGATCATAGATTTTCTTGATCATGCCCGCATTGCCCACAACGGCAGGCCATTTTAAGGACCTGCAGTTATTGGACTCTAGGGGGTCATCAGATAGATTATAATGGCAAGAAGGCAGCTCCATGGGGAGCACAAGTAATGAGCTATGAGTAGTCAACATAAGGGGGGAATGGTCACTTTCAGTACGATTATCCACCTTTAGGTCCAAAAGCATTGGCCATAGACACATAGAGACCAATATATAATCTAAGTGGCTTGCATAGGAACCTCTCTTAAAGGTGGGTTTACTTGGGCAGTCTGTTGGTAAGCGCCCGTTACAGGCACGTAGCCCATATTCCATTGTCATTTTTAGCAGTTGAAGGGCACCTTTTGTGCAAGCTGTAGTGTGGCTTGCATCAAGACAGGGAATGTTATTAGCATTGTCTTCTTCCCCATAAATATCTTCTAAGCCCATAACTGGTTCAAACTTCCTATTGAAGTCTCCTCCTATAATCAACACGCTTTTGCAGTCTAGGCTAGAGATAATGCTATTTAATTGGGCTATCGTCTCTGATTCTTTGTTTGACGACTGTGGTCTGTTATAGATGTTAATAATACAGACTACCCGCCCTTTAATATCTTGGGATTTTATAACCAAGATATCAGGGCTATTAAAGTCTATCTGTTTAAAAACAGTGCCCAATGTAATTCTTGCCCAAATTATCAAACCACCAGATGGTCTGCCTTTACAAAAGACTTTGAAGTACTCCTGAGGCGGAAGCCGGGAGAATCTGCTCGTTATTTTAAAAAACTGAAATTGTATCTTGTGTGTTTTTAACTCACTCTTCACCGATCCTGAGCACTTTTCCCCTGGTAGCAGCTGGAGATTCACTCGCACAGCGGACCTTAGCGCTGTTGCAGGTGGGGAACCGCGCAGCCGCCATCGTGCGCTCGAATCTCGGGCCACGCCCACTTTGAGGCCACGCCCACTTATCCCTAGACCTATAAAGTCGCGCTGACTCACTAGCGCGCCCAAAGACTTTGAAGTACTCCTGAGGCGGAAGACGGGAGAATCTGCTCGTTATTTTAAAAAACTGAAATTGTATCTTATGTGTTTTTAACTCACTCTTCACTGATCCTGAGCACTTTTCCCCTGGTAGCAGCTGGAGATTCACTCGCACAGCGGACCTTAGCGCTGTTGCAGGTGGGGAACCGCGCTGCCGCCATCGCGCGCTCGAATCTCGGGCCACGCCCACTTTGAGGCCACGCCTCCCACCTTTCTACATCAATGTGCCTTTCCTAGACGCGCAGCAGACGAGCGCAGCGGGCGCGCCATCATCGCGCCGAAGTCGCGCCTAAGTCAAGCCCGTCTGCGCCCGTCCACGATCGTACGCGGTCCAGGGTCAGACCCTATGTCCATCGGATGGGACACATACGGTGGAGCAGGCAGGAGCTATTGGCTCTCCGCAGTACCACTGCCAACACATGCTTGCATACTATGCAAGTGGAGGATAATATAGCCTGTGAACATTGCCACTTCTCCTATGATCTAGGCAGAAAGGTTGCATCGGGTGACCTTACCCTGGCCTGTGGTCTGCTCAACGTACGTTCCCTGCGGAAGCACAGACTAGACCTCTACGATCTACTCACTGAGAGACAATGGGATCTTTTGTTTCTCACTGAGACATGGCTGGATGAAGGCTCTACCCCTGATGCTTTACAAGCACTACCGGAGGGCTATACTATGCTTAGGCAGGATAGACCCACTGGTAGAGGAGGGGGTATCGCTATTATAGCTAAGCAAAGCCTACGATGTCAACTGGATTTTTCCCCCATTTTAGATAGTGAGGCAGGGAACTTTACCATCAAAGTAAAAGAAGGTTGTATGCTGAAGGGCCTCCTTATCTATAGACCTCCAGGCCCTATGGCCCGGTTTGGGGAGAGTCTAGTAGAAGGCATTACGGAGGCTGCGCTGCGCAGAGATAAATTCTTGGTACTGGGGGATCTTAATCTACATCTGATTAACCCCACAGACAACGCTACCAAGAACCTCTGCCAGGCGCTAGGAGCCCTCCAACTGAATCAGATAGTAGGTGGTCCCACTCACCAGCTGGGACAATTGCTAGACCCCATATTCGTCAACTGGGGGGATGTAGAAGCAATGACTCCCACTCCTATCCCATGGTCGGATCACCATCTGGTACCATTCTCCTTACGTATTCCTGGGGCAAGACTATTGGTGCCAGCACCACTATACCATTCTAGGCGGAGATGGGCTAACTTCTCCCAGGCAAAGTTCTGTGAGGCACTTATCAAAGGAGGGAGTCCTGGGGGGGATGATGCGGACACTGCTAATACCAACCTTTGCAAACGTATCACTGAGGCGCTTGACTGCACGGCCCCACTCTCTCGCCCTAAATTAGGTGGCCGCATTCAAAAAACAGCCCCGTGGTACAGTGATGAGCTGCGGGTTGCAAAAGCAGCACTGAAGCGAGCAGAAAGGCAAATGCGAGAGGCCTTTTCAACGGAAACTAGGGAGATTTATCTAACTGAGAGGCGACTCTATCATGGACTAATTAGGAAGTCCAAAGCTGTATACTATGCCACCAGAATCAGTGAAGCTGGCAACTCCACGAAGGAGCTTTTTCTGCTTTATAAATCTCTCTTGTGTGAGAAACCAGCTACTGCCCCTGATGACTGTTCGGCGGAATCTTGTGATAAGATCGCGAACTTTTTTGCCGAGAAGGTAACTAAAATCTACTCGGCATTTCCTAGTCACCCTGTGGCAGGGACTGAGTTCGTGGAAATCCCGAGGGATTGGGGGGATAGACACATATTGACCAACTTTGTCACCCCGCCCCCGGAGGACCTCCTAAAGATATGCAGATCCATCAAGTCTGGATCCCCTCGGGACCCCACCACGCCTAAACGGCTAGCCGATAGCTTGCCAGTATTGGAACCCTACATCAGGCACCTGCTAAACTTGTCATTTGAGACTGGGACAGTGCCTAGAGACTGGAAGTAGGCGGTGGTTTTACCTCTTAGGAAGAAATCTAACATCAGTTTCGATAAGTCGAGAACCTCCGACCTATCTCCCTTCTGCCCTACCTGGCCAAAGTGGCAGAAAAAACGATTAACGCCCAACTGAGGGATTTCGTGGAGGAGGCTGTCCTCCTGCATGACACCCAGTTTGGCTTTCGCCCCCACCACTCAACTGAATCGGCGCTTCTGATGGCTGTGGAGACCTTACGCCAGGGGGTGGATGAAGGGCAGACCATGGCCCTCATCCTACTGGACCTAAGTGCAGCATTCGACACTGTAGCTCATACCACCTTGCTACAGTGTCTGAATAATGGGGGAATATCGGGTGCTGCACTTGAATGGTTCCAGTCCTTCCTGACAGGGAGAGGCTTCCAGGTCCGCCAGGGCGAATGCTATTCCGGGGAGATCTGTTTGGGAAAGGGTGTGCCCCAGGGCTCGTCCCTGAGCCCCACCCTATTTAATTTATATGTCTCCCCAGTGGCCTCTATTGTGGAGGGTCATGGCCTGCACATAGTATCCTACACCGACGATACACAGCTGGTTATCTCCCTGTCGCGCGCGCCCGGTCTTGCGGTGGACCAATTCAGAACCTGCATGCAGGAGTTGGCAACCTAGATGTCCACTAATTGCCTCAAATTAAATGGCAGTAAGACTGAGGTGCTCGTGGTGGGGGGGAGCCCATCTGTGTGGTCGTCGGCGTGGTGGCCCTCTTGCCTAGGCGAGGCTCCTACTCCCTGTCAGGAAGCCAAGAATCTCGGAGCTTGGCTTGATGCTGATCTGTCCTTTGGACCTCAGATAGGCCGTGTGGTGGGTGTCTGCTTCGGCGTCCTAAAAAGTCTACGGAAGGTCTTAGATCTCCTTCCCATGTCTGCCCGTAGGACGCTGGTGCATGCCCTCGTCACATCGCGCCTGGACTACGGCAATCTACTGTACCTAGGAGCAACCAGTAAGGTATTAAATCGCCTCCAGGTGCTGCAGAATGCGGCAGCTCGCCTCATTCTGAAGTTCCCTAAAAGATCGGCCTCCAAAGTAGCCCTTCAGACTCTTCATTGGCTTCCAGTGAAGAGCAGGGTCGAATTTAAGGCCCTCTGTACCTGTCATCGAATCCTTAATGGGAGGGCACCAGCACCACTCCAGAGTCTGGTTTCCAGATACAAACCTATGCGAGCTCTGCGCTCCTCCCATGGTGGCCTATTAAAGGTCCCTAGGACAAGAAAGGCTCGCATGGGAGGTAGATCCTTTCGGTACTTGGTGGCGAAAGGGTGGAACGCTTTACCTCTGGACCTTCGCCTAGAATCGTCTGAAGCTGGCTTCAGGAAAAAGCTAAAAACACACCTCTACACACGGTAAATCGAGCTGACTCTGCGGCCTGCTTGCATGAGTTTTTTCTGTCTTAGCGCGGGGACACGCCTTTGAGCGTAACCAGGCGCTTTATAAAACTCCCTTATTATTATTATTATTATTATTTATTTATGTTTAAGGCCGGTATATGAAATGACCTATATCCTACTTTAAAGTAGTTATCTACTCCCCATGTTTCCTGGAATAGAATGAGGTCCCCAGTGTTAATATACTCATGCCATACTGGGTCAGACATATTTTTCCTTATTCCAGCAATATTCCAGGAAATTATCTTAGCTTCAACAATGATGTCCTTGCCATAAAACTGTTTATGATCCATATTTATGTCCCCTTCAGTTAACGATGTTAGCGGGTTGAAGTTACCCAGCCTGTCCATTGAAACCGAGTGGCAGCCCTGATTGGCTACATCCCTTGTGTTACACCTAGCCTCATTCCCCTGGATATGGTTAACTGTTGTGACTCTTATTTCCCTTTCATTAGCTGCTCCCAGTCAGTCAACCTCTTCTAGCCCATATAATTCTGTGAAATGATTTCTTGTAGCTACCGTAGGATAGGCGTTAAAACCTCCCAACAACTCTTCATGAGCCATACTATTCTCGTGTCCAAAAGATCTCATAGGATTCGAACCATAAAAATAGGTGAGGTTTTTTATTTGAATAGGGCCCCTATCCATAAAACGGTATTCGTTACAGATTAATCTCACCACATTGGTATCCCTAAAATTAATAATAATTGTGTTGCCCTGTATATCTTTTGGTCTGCTTCCTATCCAGTTAACCCTTCTTCCAAACAGTACTTCTCCATAGAGGTGTCTGGGAATCGGCCTGTTGTTATTCAACCAGAATATCACCTTATTTTTTAACTCTTGGTAAGATTCTGGTTTCCCACTCTTTAATTCTGGGACTCCAGTGAGCACAATTACATAAGGCAATGACTCTGGGGGTGAATCAACCGTAACCAATGGAGCTATCCGATTACTGTCATGATTATTTTTCAGTTTTTGCACACCTTCTGGACAAGCAACCTTCTCCAATACAGTTTTGCCTGTGTTGGTTACTGGACATTGTACAGTCTTACCAGGGACTTTTTTAGTCTGTTTGTTATTAATGGGATCCTTTTGGATTCCTACCTCTGTGGGTTGCTTAGTAACTACACCAGCTGTGGTCCCTGTAGTAGTTACAGGATCCTTGGGAGGGGGGACCATATTCACCATTCTTCCTCTAACTTCAAGTTTTATCAAATTTTTTAAGGAGGTAAAATTGTCTAGGGTTAGCTGTTCGAATCTCTCTAACTTATCATTTACCAATTTTATCCTTTCGAGGACAGGGAGGATCAGAGATTTTACAATGTGCTCTATTTGTGCCACTGACCCCCCAACATCCTCTATAGGGACGGATAGGAAAGATCCTTCACGGTTACCCCTTGTAGTTTGTGTTGAACCCCCTGGAACACCCTCAGTCCCTGCTACACCTCTACCTATGAGTGACCCTGATTCGGGATTTGCAGAATCCACCATTTGTAATGCTCTTGGTCCCCGCTCTTTCTGTGCAGTTTCTGTCTTTTTCCTTTTTATAGTGCCTCCTATATTTGCTCGAGATTGAGGATATCTATTAACCATATTTAGGGGAGGAGCATCATCGCTTACAGATGTCTCCTGACCTAATTTTAGACCAGTGTTGCTTAAATGGCTAACTTCCTCATTAGTAATCCTACTAGGTGGCCTGACTGGTATATTTAGGGGAGTATCCTGCATTAAAGGCCCCAAAAAGGAGTTAACTGATGAAAGGGAAGATTCCACAGTTAAACCTTCAGGCTGCAGAGTCGGTGTTTGTGAGAGCCTGCTAGTAATAGAAAACGGTACAGGAAGTAAATCTTGTGATGGAGAAGTAGGGTAGTTGCTCTCCACCCTTGGTAAATCTACATAAGAGTACAATAGTATGGAATCAGTAGAGTTTGTCTGTAATACAGTGATGTTATTATGTACTTGGGGCAGACACATATTTGGGGGGAGCGAGAGGCGTCTCTCAGTGCTTTCAATGGCAGTTACAACTACCCCAATAGTTTTCTGTAGCATTCTATCTATAGCAGTCATGCTTGGTAATGGAGTAGTAGTGCACTTTTTCTGTCTAGTACTGGACCGTGTGGCTAGAGGGGTGTTTATACCCATTATTCAGGTAACCGATAGGTAAACAGTCATATTATCGATTCCAAAATATAGAATGGACATAATATCGAAGTAAAAATATAGAATGGACAAAATATCGAATGGACACAATATAGTGGTTAAAAATATCGAATTTAAGGTAAGTAATATCGATTTTCAAAATATAGAAGTCAAAATATCGAAGTATACAATATAGGCATTAAATATATCGATTTTTTAATAATATCAATTTTTTTAAAGTGTTTTGCATGTTAGTATATGTGTGAAAAGTGTATATTAATTTTTGTAATGCATGTTTAATGTATTTTAAGTAATGAATTTTATGTTATTTAATTTTTGCGTAATTTAATTCTGTAGTGGGTTGTGGGTTTATAGGGGAATAGGGTGGGAAGTAATTTAAATATATTAAATTAAATATTAATTTTTAGCAATTATTATTAATTTTTAATTACATTTTGCTTTTTAGTTCTGTAGCGGGTTGTGGGTTTATAGGGGAATAGGGTGGGAAGTAATTTAATTGTAATTAATTAAATATTTTTATTTATTTATTGGTATTCATTATAAATTTATTGTTATTTTTTAATTGGTAATTAATTTTTATTAATTGCCAATTAATTTGTATTAATTGATTAATTGTTAATTATGTTAATTTTCTAAATGTATTTTCTGTAGCGGGTTGTGGGTTTATAGGGGAATAGGGTGGGAAGTAAATATTTTTTTTCATTTATTGGTATTGATTTTAAATTTGTTGTTAATTAATTTTTAATTGGTAATTAATTTCTATTAATTGGCAATTCATTTTTATTAATTGGTAATTATTGTGTATTAATTAAATATTTGATAATTATGATAATTGTATTAATGTATTTTCTGTAGTGGGATGTGGGTTTATAGGGGAATAGGGTGGGAAGTAATGTAATTGTAATTAATTACATATTAAAAATACTTTTTGTGTATTGATAATTAATTTACTGTTAATTTTTAATTGGTATTAATTTTTATTATTAATTAGTTTTTGTTATTGAAAATTAATTAGTTGTTAAATAATTATGAATAGGTTATTAATTTTAATAACTAATATGTAGTTGTATTTCTAACTATTACATATTATTAAATTGGTTATTAATTTCAATTAATGTTTTATTGGTATTGATATTTAATTTAATTTAATAATATATTAAATCATTACTTTCCCTACTGTTAAACTCACTGGAGTGGGAATAGTAATTTTCCCCCTCCCGCTATCCAACGCTTTCCCTACTGTTGCACTCTCTGGAGTGGGAATAGTATTTTTTACCCCTACGTTATCCAACGCTTTCCCTACTGTTGCACTCTCTGGAGTGGGAATAGTAATTTTTACCCCTACGCTATCCAAAGCTTTCCCTACTGTTGCACTATCTGGAGTGGGAATAGTAATTTTCACACTCCCGCTATCCAACGCTTTCCCTACTGTTGCACTCTCTGGAGTGGGAATAGTATTTTTTACCCCTACGCTATCCAACGCTTTCCCTACTGTTGCACTCTCTGGAGTGGGAATAGTAATTTTTACCCCTACTCTAGCCAATGCTTTCCCTACTGTTGTACTCTCTGGAGTGGAAATAGTAATTTTTACCCTTCCAATATCCAACGCTTTCCCTACTGTTGCACTCTCTGGAGTGGGAATAGTAATTTTTACCCCTACGCTATCCAATGCTTTCCCTATTGTTGCAGGCTCTGGAGTTGGAATAGTAATTTTTACCCTCCCGCTATCCAACGCTTTCCCTACTGTTGCACTCTCTGGAGTGGGAATAGTATTTTTTACCCCTACGCTATCCAACGCTTTCCCTACTGTTGCACTCACTGGAGTGGGAATAGTATTTTTTACCCTCCCGCTATCCAATGCTTTCCCTACTGTTGCACTCTCTGGAGTGGGAATAGTAATTTTTACCCCTACGCTATCCAACGCTTTCCCTACTGTTGCACTCTCTGGAGTGGGAATAGTATTTTTTACCCCTACGCTATCCAACGCTTTCCATACTGTTGCACTCACTGGAGTGGGAATAGTATTTTATACCCCTACGCTATCCAACGCTTTCCCTACTGTTGCACTCACTGGAGTGGTAATATTAAATGTTACCCTCCTGCTATCCTACGGTAAAATATTGTAAATTTTTTATTATTAACTTAAATTAATTATATCTTAATTTTAAGGTTATTTGAGTATTTTTAAGTATGTTTTAGTTAATTATATTTATTATTTCATTAATTTTAAATTACTTTTAAGACATTTAAAAAAAATCGATATTTTGACTGACTATATTTTTTACAGACTATATTTTGGATTCGATATTTTTGTACTTACCTGTTTGTAGATAGGAATTCGATATTTTGGCATTCTATATTTTGGTGACTATATTTTGGTAAGTCTATATTTTGTCATTCTATATTATGTCAGTGATCCAACCGATAAATCAAGAATAAGATATACCTTTAGTCCACAATAATATCCAGATGGATCAGTTCAAGAAAACCAAGGGGGGTGGCCCAGCCCAGCCTGGCCAGCCCCAGACGGCCACAGACGGCCCGCCTTTGTCCCGGGCTTTTCCCGGCGCCACCCGCACGCATCCCGCGGGGCGGGAGGCGTTCCTCACTTTTCAAGCGCCTCCGGGCGCAGCAATGGCGTCAGATGTGCGCAATGGCCGCCGGGGCACCTGGGAATTGTAGTCCCAGCCCTCACGGCGTTGGTTTGGCGGTATGGCAGCCACCGGCACAGCCGTTCCCCTCACGGCGCTGGCTGGAGCAGATTTCAACGAGCTGTTTCCCTCACGGCAAAAACAGCAACAAGGAAATGCCACAGGTAAAGTCCAAAGCGTCCCAATGAGCGCTCGGCACTCCTCCGTTTTCAAGCGCCTACGGGCGCAGCAATGGCGTCAGATGTGCGCCCTGGCCGCCGGGGCACCTGGGAATTGTAGTCCCAGCCCTCACGGCGTTGGTATGGCGGTATGACAGCCACTGGCGCAGCCATTCCCCTCACAGCGCTGGCTGGAGCAGATTTCAACGAGCCGTTTCCCTCACGGCAAAAACAGCAACAAGGAAATGCCACAGGTAAAGTCCAAAGCGTCCCAATGAGCGCTCGGCGCTCCTCGCTTTTCAAGCGCCTCCGGGCGCAGCAATGGCGTCAGACGTGCGCCCTGGCCGCCGGGGCACCTGGGAATTGTAGTCCCAGCCCTGACGGCGTTGGTATGGCGGTATGGCAGCCACCGGCGTAGCCGTTCCCCTCACGGCGCTGGCTGGAGAAGATTTCAACGAGCCGTTTCCCTCACGGCAAAAACAGCAACAAGGAAATGCCACAGGTAAAGTCCAAAGCAGTCGTGGCCATATGTGACCGCCCGCATTGAGAAATCTCGGCAGTAGGTGGTCTGGACTCTGGAGTAAGATTTTCCTAACGTTGGCAACTGAGGAAAAAACTCCTCAAGAGTGGAGCTTTTCAGAACTCCGCATGCTCCGCGGAGTGTGGCAAACTACGCAAACTCCACAAACGAAGCAGAGTTCACCGCCCAGGCTGAGTCCCTACTACAACACAGACAAAGTCAGCTTAGACCCATCATACTATTAAGCTGGTCATTGAAGACTCTGAAGAGTGGCCGCGTACCCTGGAAGCACTTAAATGCCACGATTTATTTTTGCCATATAATTTAATACGTGCACAGAAAATAATGGCGAAGTTCCGTCATACAGGGGAGGGGCGGCGGTGTGGCACTTGTGGTGAATAAACGGGTCGCATGCTCGATTATTCCTATGGATGCAATTACTGGATGTGAATCTTTGGCCTTTTCTATTCTTTTAAAGGGCTCCTAGTCTACAGACCCCCTGGATCGGTGGGCTCTTTTTTTGAAGAGCTCCAGCCGGTAGTCTCAGCACTGGTGTTGAGATCCGAGCATTGTGTACTGGTGGGGGAATTTAATGTACATATGGATGATGGGCTGGATGCGGACACGATTAAAAATGACTGATGTTACTGCCCCTTTAGGCCTCTCTCCTTATCTCTTTGTGCCGACGCATGAAAAAGGCCACACCCTGGATCAGGTCTTTTCCTCCATTCCTGTTGAGATGTCGGCATCTGTGCCGGTACTCTGGTCGGACCACCGGCTGGTCAAATTTCATGTGTTGGGTGTAAAAAAACCTTCTAGTATTGTTCTCTGGCAGCCATGTCAAGCACCGAGGGCGTATCATCGGGTGACCCCGGAAATGCTGGCACCGGCATGTCTGGATCATCCATGCCCTATGTCAGGCGACTTGGAAAGGGATTTAGAGTCTCTGCAAGTTTGGCTGAAGGATAGGCTGGACGACCTTGCCCCTGTGATGGCCCCCCAAAAAACAGCTAAACGGGTCTCTTCCCCTTGGTTCACCGAAGCACTGGCGGCCTCACGACGGCAGTGCAAGGTGGTAGAGAGGGCCTGGCGCTCACAGTATGATTCCGCGGCCAAACTTGCTTACAGGACGTCTGTCAAAGCTTACCATCGTGACATCCTCCTGGAAAAGAAAGGTTATTTCGCAAAGAGGATTGAGACTGCCGACAACTCATGAAAAGAGATTTTTACTATCGTGAGGGAATTTACGACCCCACGCATGAATTCGTCCCAGACAGCTCCTTCGGAGCCGAGGTAAGTGCATTAGCAGTCTTTTTCACCACTAAGATAAAATTGATCCAGGACGCTTTTCCCCTGAGTGCGGCTGGAATATTTCCCAGCACTGAGGGTGGGTTAGATTCTATAGCTAGTTCGGATCCGGTTTTGGCAGAATTTCCGCCACTTTCAGTCTCCACGTCCTTGGAACTTTTGGCGAAATTAAAATCCGGTTCGCCTCTTGACCCGTGCCCTGCCAAATTTTTGGCGAAAGTAGCAGAGGTCATTAATCCTTTGATGAATCCTCTCTTGAATCTTTCCTTAGGTGAGGGGGTGGCCCCGCGTGCCTGGAAGCAGGCGATGATCATTCCTTCACTTAAAAAGCCGGGCTTAGATCCTGAGGTTTTTGCCAATTACAGGCCCATCTCTCTCCTGCCTGCTTTTGTCAAGATCTTGGAGAAGCATGTGCACACGGTGCTCTACAATTTTTTACAATCCCACAATTTGCTTCATTCCACCCAATCCGGCTTCCGTACCAACTTAAGCACCAAAACGGCGCTATTGGAAGTGTCGGAGGCAATTAAGGAGGTACTGGATTCAGGAGGCAAAGCTTTGCTTGTGATGCTTGATCTGTCGGCGGCATTTGACACCGTCCCCCATGAGCGTCTCCTCGCCAGACTTTATGAGATCGGTCTGAGGGGGACGGTGCTCAGCTGGTTTAGATCTTTTTTGGCTGGCCGCCGACAAACGGTCTGGGCCCCCCCTTGTCTCGCCGTGGTGCCGCCGCTGGAGGTCGGAGTCCCGCAGGGCTCAGTGTTGAGCCCGACTCTCTTCAACATCTTTATGACCCCTTTGGCGGCACTGGCGAAATCTTTTGGGGCCCAGATCGTATCCTATGCTGATGATACCCAGCTCCTCTTTACGTGTGGGAAGGGTGCAGATTTTGACGCCGAGAGTATCCGCGGGTGCCTTGGGGCTGTTTTTAATTGGTTCCAGCTTAACAGCCTCAAGTGCAACTCAGATAAATCTGAGATACTCTTTTTTGGTTGTCGGTCTGATCCAGATTGGCAGGAATGGTGGCCTGTTGACATGTTCCCTCCTACAGGTTCTTCCCAGTTAGCCAAGAATCTGGGGGTGAAGATCGATAACGGCCTGACGCTGAGATCCCAGATTCTGGGCTTAACGGGTACATGTTTTGGCCTCCTCAGGATGCTCCGTAAGTTCCTCCCTCTGCTCCCGGAAGATCACAGGAAGATCACGGTTCTGGCCTTAATTGGCTCGAGATTGGACTATTCCAATGTCCTTTATCTAGGCCTGCCGGAGTATCTTCTGCAACGGTTACAGGTGGTCCAGAACTCGGCAGCACGGGCCATTTTTGGCCTTCATGGGCGAACCAGTACCTCTGGCCTCCTGCAGTCACTCCATTGGCTACCTATCCGGAAGCGGATAGTTTTTAAGGCCTTGACCTTGGCCCATAAGGCTCTTTATGCCTCCGGAGCGAAATATCTTCAAAAAAGGCTTGCTTTCTACCATCCTGCCCGATCCCTGAGATCCGAGTCGTTGTTCCTTGCTGCGGTTCCTCGGGTAAAAAGGGCACGCATCGGGGGCAGGTCTTTCAGGCTGTTGGCACCACAGTTATGGAACACTCTGCCCGTGCCACTGCGTAGCACTTCCAACTTGTTGGCTTTCAGGAAGGGCCTGAAAACTTGGCTTTTTGCTCTCTAGATTTGTTTTTCCTTTCACCTCTGGTCTCTCTCTTTTTATTTGCCCTGTTGTGTTCTCTGTATCAGGTTAAAAATAAAAGCGCCGGGACACTCCTTGGAGTAGCCGAGCGCTATAAAAACACAGATAACAAAACATAACATAACATACATAATGTTAAACATCGACCATTTAGAGAAATTACTGTTCACAGTGGTGGAAGCACCATCAGCAGACTAGTTAATTCATGGATCTATTTCCCTGCCAATTTTAACATTTCACTTCACGTCCTGTTTAAAACTCTTTCAGGTAGGCATTGGGGGAAATATTTGTACCTGAGACATGGATCCTACCTTTTGATTAGAGGTGCAGGAATGGAAAACCTGAAGTTTTTCTCAGCAGTATAGATTGCAAGAATACTTTTGGAATTCTTTAGTTTGCAGGGAGGTTAGACTTCACGGAGCTTGTAACGCTTCAAAAGCGAACTTAGGTTGTTATCTGAAGGGGTCCCCAGCTGCCGTAATTTGTTCGACACTCAGATTACTTTACAATGGAAGTTATTTAATGACGAATGACCAAGGTTTTTGTGGGATGAGCCCGGGAGTACCATCTCTGGTGACGGTTTCCATGGTTCTTACCTGTTGTATTAATGTGCTACTTCCACCAGCTCATACCGTTAGAGGAGTGATGATTTGGGCTTCAATTTCTATTTTTAATGTGAACTTTGAAAGCTTTATTGTTTCAGAAGGAAGTTAGTTAAATGTCTGCGAGAGAGACATTTGATCTTCAAGTTGCAAGGTCTTTTTCTAAAATACAATCGCTACTATGCACTAACCTCCCACAACACTTTGGAGAACTTGTACACTGCTTATTTAAAGCTTCTAACACTGCAGGAGTAGTACGTTTTTACAAAGCGACTGGGTTTGGATTTAGTAGTACTTTTCAGACACTCTTAAGAGTGATTCCATCCTTTATACACTACCTGGTTTACAGCATCTTTGGAGGCATAAAGCTTTGTTGTAGGGATTCTGCACATACACAGAACTATGCACAGGAATATGGGAGCTCGGTGTATAAGGGCTTTGCCTTCCTACTGCTTTAGTACCCACGAGCCCAAGACCGACCAGCTATGTGTCTCATTCGGTCTCCTACTCACAAATGGAGAAACAAATAATTAGGAAACCCAGAACAAAACACTCCCTGATCTCTAAGAAATCACGGTAGCAGGACACTCCCTTTCTTTTACTCTTTTATACCTTTCCACAACAAGATCTGACAGTCACTGAATTAGTTTAAAATATTTTATTTCAACTTACCTGCTCTAAAATGCTGTATACGTGCCACTACTAGAGTAATAATGCATAATACAAATATAGTCAGCATTGCAGCAAGAAAAAGAGATGAAGCAGCTACAAAGCAGCTACAAAGGAAACATCTGCTTTCCCATTAAGGGAGATAGAACAGGTTGAAAGAGTGTGTCCAATGAGGGAAGTTCTTTGTGGTGGATATGTTCATGTTCCTTGGTCTAGACAGGATATTTTGTCTTTTACAAATGATTTCCCTAGATTAAGGGAGAAACCCGTTGAATGGTACAAGCAGGTAGAAAGGTTTGTGAAAGTTTCAAAGGTGTTGTATGAAAGACTTGGATGGCCTGTTTGATGTAGCGGTACCAACTGATTTGTGGACAGAATGTAAAATTACTGTTGATTGGCTGACTGAAGAATATCCCAGAGATGCAAGGACAGGTGCGCCTTCAGAGGAGGTGATGAAAAAGTATTAACAGGTGATTACTTTCTTGAAAGGCAAAATTCCTCCAAAGGAAACAAATTGGGTTAAAATAGATAGAGCAACCCAAGAACCGAAAGAGTCAGTGCATGCGTATTACGAAAGGTTATTATAGCTGTTCAAGCAGTATAGTGGGTTTGAAAATATTGGTGATAAGGATATGGGACATTTTGTGTATCGGTTTGTGTATGGATTGCGATCAGTCAGAAGATTCAACAACATATGCTTTGTTGGCAATGCAAGCCCATAGATGATATCTTAAAGTATGCAAAGTATTGTAGTGACGATATTGATGCAAAACACAAGAAGCTGAAAGAGAAAATGATGTGGGCACAAGAGAAGTTAGCAGAACATCAAGAGGCAAATGCTCATTCTCAAAATGATAACGAGTGGAACGATCAAAATCAGACTAGTCAAACATCAAATGGAAATAAAGGAAAGTGACGAATGAGTAGGGAGGAAGCGAGAAAGAAGTTCCCTTGTCACACGTGCGGAAAGCATGGAAATTGGAAGAATGAGTGTAGAAATGTTCAACAGAGTAATGGGGTAAATCAAATTTTAAATCCACAGATGCAGAATGAGCTGGTTGTGAACCAGCAGCAACAGGTAGTTACTCCTCAATTACAGGTGCCACACTTCTTACTGAAAACAATCTACCTGATGAATTGAAAAATACAGTGAGAGCATATGTGTGGGATTTTTCAGGAACAGAAATTGGTCTGATGGCAAATGTAGACCCAGTTAAAATTATGGTGAAAGTAGGTGCCATTTATCCAACCACACCCAATACAACATGAGTCCTGAGGTAAAAGCAGGAGTTGCTCCAGTAATTGATCAAATGATTGAACAAGGTATTTTGAAAGAGGTAATGGGCAGTCCTTGTAATTCGCCAATCAATTGCTTAAAAAGCCTAGTGGCAAGTATAGAATAGTGCAAGATTTGAGGAAAATTAATAAGATAGTAGTGCCCTGTTGTCAAGTAGTACCAAATCCAGCAGTGATCCTTTGTCAAACACCTTGGGATGCAAATTGGTACACAGTGATTGATTTATGCCGAGCATTCTTTTCAATTCCTTTATATCCGTATAGCCAATATCTCTTTGCATTCCGATTTGGAGACCGTGTTTTGGCATGGTGTGGAGATCCTCAAGGATATACACAGAGCCCTTCGATTTTTAATCAGATCCTGAAAAAGTGTTTGGAAACATTAGTTATGCCAGTAAATTCAGTTCTGGTTCAGTACATTGATAACCTACTGGTGGCATCAAAGACACAAGAGGCTTGTGTCACTGACACAATTGCCATACTGAACCATTTGGTGGAAGGTAGACACAAGGTGTCACCAGAAAAATTGCAAATTTATCAACAGGAAGTTCAGTATTTGGGACACAAGATAGAAAGAGGAGCTAGAAAAGTGACACCAGAGAGAATAAAGGTAAACCACGATGGGAGCACACTGCTAGCCTCTCTTCCTGATCGCCCCTCTGCACTGTGGTATATGCAGTACGTAAACTTGAAGAGTTTCGAAAAAAGTTCGTGTGTGATTCACCAAAGTTGGTGCAAGTAAGTACTTGAATTTTCAGCATCTCTAGACACGAGACATGGCTCGTGTTTCGGGAAAGTATCCCTCATCAGTAGAGAAAAGTGTAGTAAAGTTCTGCGGTGATACTTCCGAACCACACAGGGGTTCTGGTGATTGTCATGATCGCTAAGTATGAGTAATTCCTTCGAAATTTCACTCCAAGGTATCCACCAATTATTTCATTATTCTTAAATCGCCAAGCAGAGTACTGCTAGTATTTCCAAACTCCCAGTATGTCCTGTGTACGGTATGTTATAACATACCGTACACAGGACATGCTGGGATTTTGGAAATACTAGCAGAACTTCATGGCCTTGAGAAAGTCGCGGGATCACACCCTGTTGTGACCAAACGCGTTGGCTGTTGCTGGCTGTTGCTGGCTGTTGCTGAAAAAGATCTGAATAAAACGTGAAAAAGAAAATCAATAAGGAATATTGTCTGTTATGTCAACAAATTAAGATATACATGTATAACTAACTTAAAAACCTTGTTTTATTAAAGAACGTGTGCTTAGGAGTAGGAAAAGATATGCTGACCAAGTTGCACAATTTTGTGCTCGAAATACAATGTCTTTAAACAGAGGGTTAGAAAACGAAGTTACCAATTGCCAACTAATGTTATTCTCTGCTTTTGAAACATGAGATGAAGTTAGATGGTTACAGGATGAGGCAGATACCAAAGAAAAGGAACTCTGAATAAAATCAGGATGTGCAAGAAGAGCAGACGATGAAGTATGGGTGTGTCCAGATGGCAGACCAATAATGCCAGACAGTTTGCTATCACAGATGGCAAGGGTATATCATGGAACTGCACACATTGGGAGGGATGCCTTGATTAGGCATTTCAAGCAGACATGGTCAAATCCCAAGTTTAGGCAAATTGCGGAGAGCCTCTGCCAGCGATGTTTGACATGTCAACAGCAAAACCCAGGTAGAAAAACGGTTGTCAGTTGGGGAAAAATTGGAAAGCCAGAGATACCATTCACAAGACTACAACTTGACAACTTGACTTTATAGAGTTGCCAACATGCAACAGTTTAAAGCACGTCCTTGTCATTTTGTGTCTGTTTTCTCGACACACATCCTACCCCACAAGAAGGAATGACAGCCTCACAGTTGTCAAGTTACTATTGAGAGAACTCATTCCTAGGTTTGGATTTCCAGTCACTTTGGAATCAGATAGAGGACCTCATTTTAACAATGAGATAATTTGATAAATTTGTACAGCTTTCAAAGTTAAGCAGAAACTACATTGTGCCTATCGACCAGAAGCCTCTGGAGTGGTTGAGCAGCTCAATGGCTCATTAAAATCCAGGTTAGGGAAGGTGTATGCATCCACTTCACTGAAATGGCCTGATGCTTTGCCCCTTGTATTGATGAGTCTTAGAAGCATTCCTGGCAGAAGAACATGATTTAGTCCCCATGAAATTCTCATGGGAAGAGCAATGAGACAAGCATTTGTAACTGGAAAAAAACTGATGAATATTACTGATGCTCTAGTATTGGACTATTGATTTGGTACGTTCTGTGTCTCACCAGGTTGGAGAAGACGCAACCACAGCACAGCCGAATCAAGCTTATGATTTGTGTCCAGGAGACTGGGTCGTGGTACAGAAGCACACAAAGAAATCGTGTCTAGAACCCAGGTGGAAAGGACTTCATCAAGTTATATTGGTCAATTGGTCACAACAACAGCAGTGAAGTGTGCTGGCTTGCAAAACTGGATCCATGCCAGCCATACACAAAGAGTCCCTAGTCCACCTGAACGACAAGAGCAGCAATTGGTAGAACAAAGAGGAGAACCAGAAGCTGAAAGTTGTGAAATCGAAGAAATCAGAGAAACAGACTCTGAAGAAGGCATCGATGATGAAGTGTTACTGGGTCTCAAGAGACTGCTGTAGATGCAGAGGAAGAGCAAGAATTTGAAAGACCAGAACAAATTGAACTGAGAAAATAATCATCATCATAAAAACTTTATTTCGGTCGAACAACCATAAAAGCTTGCATAGAAAAAAACAGTACATTAAAATTCATGGCAGTTAGAATTATACAGTAGTTGCCATGGTTATTTACATGGATCTAGTTAAAACACATCTATAGTTCAAATAAAAGCAATTTTGCCTTGGCACATCACCTATATACAATAATTCCTAAGTTCATGTAGGTTGAATAATTACAAAGACAGAGGCACTGGCTTAGTAAGGCAAGGCCCTGGTAAAAACCATGAATATTGACAGTGATGGTCCAGATGGTATCATTTTGTCTAAAAATGTAAAATAACCAAACAGTGTCAATTCCTTGTGTCACGTTATGGCTAGAATAAAACCAGGCAGTGACTTATACTTCTAAAAGCATGCGGGCTTAAGTGTTTATTGAAAAAAAAATATTTTTAGGAATTAAAACTGTAGACGAATTTAAGGTTCTTTAATAAACCACAGTTTTTTTATGGCAAACTTGATTTTATTGCATTTTGTTCTTGTCTACGAACTTCCAGCGCCTGTGCCACATGGAGGTCAGAAAACATGATACGGCAAATACAATGGGTCTACAAGTATCATATTTTAAAACACTGAATGCTTCTGCACAGTGTGTGAACCCCAAATTCCTACACAGCGGAACGAGCCAGGAATTCCTTGCTGGTTTATAGGCTGGGCAGAAAAAGACGACATGGAGCTCTGGCTCTTCCTCTCCCTCTGGGCCGCGCCCGTCCATTTACTGGAAAAGGCGCGGAGTGGGAGGGTACCCAATCTGAACTGAACGTATAGTTTCATTGCCAGGGGTGGGTAGATATCGTCCAAGAAAGGCTCAAATAAATATTCCTCCTTCAAGGATAGGAACTTAGCTGTCAGTTGTCCAGTGGATGGGTTCCCTAGAACCTGTGCTAGCTTGCACATTCGATAGGCGTTCAATAGTTCCGAAAGGGAAATTGAAGGGTAAGCTTCCAATGGGTTACTCCACAGGCTTGGTTTGCCCAGCCTGATAAATTATTTTTTTGCATGAATAAACCAGGGGATTTTTGCCAAATCAGGAGTACTCAGGATCTCCTTCAGTTCCGTTCTGTAGGCAGTCAACTCAGGTGTCACCCATAATCTGCGCCAGATCATGAGGGGTTTCAGTCCTATTTCCTCCCCAATTAGTCTGATCCCTAAGTCTAGCCTAAGTGGGGTAAGAGGAGTGCTAGAGGGGCAACTCAAAATTTGCTTCATAAAGCAGTTTTCTACTTTACTCAGATCTTGACAGCAGCAATGCCCCCATAATTTTGCCCCATATAGTGTCGCACCTCTGGCTTGCATCTTATAAATCTCTGCTACAGAGCCTATAGGTTTGTGAGAGGAGTTTCTTAATAATTGAATGATTCCTGCGGTAACTTGAGTTTGGATTTGGCGATATGTGGGCCCCAATCCATGTTTTCTGTTAGTGTGACCCGTAAGTATTCGTATACCGTTACCCTATCCAATCTAGTGCCATCGAAGTTGGGGTTGGAACGATGTGTTTTAGGTGGATTAAAAACCATGTATTTGGTTTTTGGAGTATTTATCTCCAAACCTCTTTTTTGCAAAAGATGGAAAAATGGTCCAAGATCCTTTGTATACGCATGGGGGATTTGAACATTAAGATGGTGTCATTGGCAAACATTATTGCGGGGACTTTGGTGCCTGCCAATTTGGGTGCATCTTTTTCCCTCACCTCAGTAAGGTGGGCCAGTAGTGCGTTGACAAAGAGGCAAAACAGGGTCAGTGCGAGCACACAGCCCTGCCTTACACCTCTGTTGACTGGAGCACACTACTCACCCGTGAGGGTCTCAAAGCGCTAAGGGGGATGGGGGGAGTGCTGCTACTGCTCGACCAGCCAGGTCTTGAGAACTCTCCTGAAGGTCAGCAGGTCCTGGGTCTGTCGCAGGTGGATGGGGAGGGTGTTCCATGTCTTAGCGGCGTGGTGGGAGAATGATCTGCCGCTGGTGGTCATTCGGTGGATGCGTGGAACGGTGGTGAGGATGGGGTCAGCAGAGCGAAGCTGGCGGTTCGGGGTGTAGAAGGTGAGTCGTTTGTTACGGTATGCTGGTCCGGTGTTGTGGAGTGCTTTGTGAGCATGGGTGAGTAGCTTGACGGTGATCCTCTTGTTGACGGGGAGCCAATGCAGGTCTCTCAGGTGGGCAGTGATGTGGCTGTGGCAGGGGATGTCGAGGATAAATCATGCGGAGGCATTCTGTATGCGTTGAAGTCTTTTCTGGACTTCGGCCCTGTTTCTCACATAGAGGGCATTGCCATAGTCCAGTCTGCTTCTGACGAGGGCCTGGGTGACGGTCCTTCTGATTCCGGTAGAGATCCATCTGCAGATCTTGCTAAGCATGCGGAGGGTGTTGAAGCAGGAGGAGGAGACGGCGTTGACTTGTTGGGTCACTGAGAGTGATGAGTCCAGGTTGAACCCCAGGTTGCGTGCGTGGTAGGTGGGAGTCGGTGCAGCCCCCAGTGCGGCTGGCCACCAGGAGTCGTCCCAGGCAGATGGGGTGGAGCCGAGGATGAGGACCTCCGTCTTGTCTGAGTTCAGTTTCAGGTTCATTTGGCGACGGCCTTCATTCCAACGCGGAGGTTAGTTTTGGCGGTGGCGGGTTCCTTGGTGAGGTAGAGGATCAGCTGGGTGTTGTCGGTGTATGAGACAATGTTGAGGTTGTGCGATTGGATGATGTTGGCGAGCGGTGCCATGTAGACTTTAAAGAGGATCAGGCTGAGGGATGATCCTTGGGGTACGCCGCAGGCGATCTTGGTGGGTTCGGATCAGAATGGAGGGAGGCGGACTCTCTGGGTTCTGCCGGCGAGGAAGGAGGTGATCCAGTCCAGGGGTTTGTCGCGGATCCCTGCGTCGTGGAGGCATTTGCGTAGGGTGTGGTGTCGAAGGCGGCCAAGAGGTCTAGGAAGATGAGGGCCACGGTTTTGCCGTTGTCCAGCAGGGTCCTGATGTCGTCAGTGGTGGCGATGAGGGCGGTTTCGGTGCTGTGGTGCTGCGGAATCTGGATTGGGACGAGTCCAGGGTGTTGTTCTCCTAGAGGAAGTTAGTCAGTTGCCTGTTGATAACCTTCTCAATGGCTTTCGCCGGGAAAAGAAGAACTTAGTACAGAAAATCCAGATCAAGCTCAGTTAGAAGAAGAAAAAGAAAGACTGAAAGGTCCAGAACAAATTGAAACAACAGGAAAGGAAAAATCAGAAAGTCCAGAGCAATTTCAGCTAAAAGAAAGAGAAAATAAAATAACACTAGAGATAGGCGAAGACGGGGAAAAAAACAGTACAAACAAAAAGGGTCAGGAAAGGTGATCACGGGCCAAGTGGAATAAAAAGACTGAGATACATTTTTAGAAGAAAAGTAGGAAAAGAACAAGAGCAAGTAAGTGAGGTGTCAAGTCTAGTTGAGCAAGAACAATCAAGAAGAAAGTCTTTATGAAAATCAAGAAAAGTGAGAGTACTAAGCAGAACATATAGGGCTCCTGAATGGACATACATCATTCTCGAGGAATTTGAGAATCTTGATCTGAATAAAGAAGGAGTAAGTGTCATTAGTGAGGAAACTGATGAAAGCAAATTGAGACCACCTTAAAAGGAAAAGACTCTGACACAAAGGGTGGAAATTTTCAAACAAAATAAAGAAGAGAATAAAAGAAACCAAAGAAGAAAGTGAAAAAAGAAAAGGGGCCAAAGACAAAAAGCTTTGAAGTGTGGGACCACACAGAATTTTTTTTATATACAATTTTAGATTTAATTTTTTTCCCAAAAATCTAGAGTACTAAAAATGGCAGAATCAGAAGTAACTAAACGTCCAAAACCTAGTTTAAAACAAAGAGGTGTTAAATATTGTTTTTGCACTATTTTAATATTACTGTCAATATGGTTATTGTTAACTGTTGTGATACCTGTTATAATGGTAGCTAATAACAGAAATAATACTAATACAGTGAAAGAGTGAATGCAGTTAATAAAAGAACCACTACTACTAAATTAGAGCAAATGGATGAGAGCATGTATCATCATGACAAATCAAATAGTGATTCGTAATTAAATGTATTTACCAAACTTCTTTATGAATATGTTGATACAATGGATGGGAGTGATTTTTATGTTTGTATGGAATTACCTTCATCTGTCTCGGAAGAGGTGACATTTCACCGTCTTTCTTTAACATATGGTGTGTCATGTAGTGTTGTGTCCAGTTCTATTTAACAGGTAAGTTGCAGTATTATTATTATTCAAATATGGATTTAGTATTTTCAGAAATCCCTACTCGAAGAAACATGAACCCAGTGCTTAGTAGTAAAAATACAGAATTCATGGGCGAGTTCTTTTTAACAAAAATCCCAATAGACATAATATATGCTCATAAGAATAATCTAACATGTATTTTGAGTGATGAAGAGAAAGATTTTTTAAATTTAGTAGAGGAGAGAAGGCAGGATTTCTAAACGAAGGCTGTTGAACAGAAGTCACATGCACCTCCATGGGCTAAAAAAGAAGGGGACTATAAGAAAGGCAAGACTCATGCTGCAATGTCCCTAAACTTGTCAAAATTGGGGAAATTCTGTCTGCATAGACTAAAAACTGACTATACAAACATTTTCATTGGTTCTAGTGAATGTGAACATACCTTCCTAATAACAGGGGGTTGGGGACTAAAAGGTGGAACTGATACTGTTTTCCCGTGAATTTATTACTTGTGTGGTAAAAATGCCCATTATAGGTTGCCTACATGATGGTATGGAAGTTGTTATTTTGCAATAGTATTTCCAAAGGTATATCACATAACAGATAACAATGAAATTGATGTTGTAAGTCAAGGACTAACGCATGGTAAAAGAGCAACTTATTCAGAAATAGTCGGTGACCTATTTGGTGCACTGATACCGTCAGTTGGAGTCCTACTGAATTCACATATGATACGTAAATTGTCAACAGTAGTTGAAGTAATTGATCGTCTATCAACAGATACTGCTGGAGGATTCTTGATGATTAATACCGAAATGGTTGCAATTAGATCTATGTTGTGTTATGTTATTTTATTTTATAACGCGCACAGATACTCAAAAGTTTCCCGGCGCGAGACCAAGAGGGGTTGGGGCCTGACATTTAAACAAAGAGGTACGTTTTCAGATTCTTCTTAAAAACCAAAGGGTCCTGAGTGTTCCGTAGAGAGAAAGGAAGAGCGTTCCATGCCACGGCGGCTTTGCGGGCGAGGGAGCAGCCACCTAGCCTGTGGCATTTAAAGCTGGGAACCTGGGCTACAATTTGAGACGTAGAGCCCAATTGTCTCAAAGGGGCGTAGAAAGAGAACCATTTGCGCAGGTAGGTAGGGCCACAGCCATGGAGCGAGCAGTGGGCAACAACTAAGGATTTAAACTTAACCCATTCTGCCACGAGAAGCCAGTAAAGTGAGTGTAGATGTTGTCTCACACTACTTCTAGAAGAGATGTCAAAGAGAATTCTGGCAGCTGCATTTTGGACCACTTGAAGCTTCTTCAACAAGTAGCCCGGAATGCCAGCATAAAGAGCATTGGTATAATCCAGCGTGATAGAATGAGAGCGCAAATTACTGTTTCTTTCGCAGCCCTAAGAAGGAGAGAAAGAAACTTCCCAAAGGTTTGAAGAAGGCCGAAGCACGAGCCGGCAAGCTTCTTAACCTGAGTGAAGAAGGAGAGATTCTCCTCAAACCATACCCCCAGGTTCTTAGCGGACTTCCCTGTTGAAGTAGGCAGAGGAAACTCAGGTGGCCAGAGCGTTTCCCTAAAATTAAGGGGGAATTTCACAAAGAGGAGAATCTCCGACTTCTCTTCATTACACTTGAGTTGTGCGGCGGCAAGCCACTTGAAGACCGAGGACAAATCGTGTTTGGCAGAGGAAACTGAGTCCACATTTTTTCTCCATGTGAAGAGAAGCTAGGCATCATCAGCTTAGGCCATAACCTTTGCCCCATCTCGTCAGCCAAGTAGACCAGAGGAGTAACATAAATGTTAAATAAGAGCGGGCTAAGAGAAGACCCTGGGGGACACCTGTGGTCACTGTCTGGGGGGAGGAAAAGGACGGTGGAAGCCAGACCTGCGGCACCCATCCTTCTAAGAAGGACCTGAGCCAGCCCCAGGCCGTGCCAGAGACACCAATCTCAGCGAGCCACGTAAGAAGCAGTGAATGCGGGACCGTGTCGAACGCTGACGACAGGTCGAGCAAGATCAATGCTGCGCTCCCGCCGGCATCCAGACACTCCCGAATGTCTTCCGAGACCTCCACCAGGGCTGACTCGGTGCTGTGGGAGGCCCTAAAACCTGACTGGACCGGGTGTAAGAGGCCATCACTTTTGACAAACTCAGTTAATTGTTTATTTACCACCTTCTCACACTCCTTAGCAGGACAAGGCAGGAGGGAGATGTGGTCATAGTTCCCTGGGCTAAGGGGATCTAGAGAAATCTTTTTTAACAGAGGAAGAATCTTGGCCTGCTTCCAGACCTCTGGAACACAGGCCTCCTGTAGGGACATGTTAACAATACTATTCACTTCAGAATTGACAGTATCTGCAGCAGCTGCCAACAGTCTGGCTGAACAAGGGTCCGCAGGCGAGCCTGACTTCAAACCCTTAAGAATTTTAAGAGAGACGGGCAGATCTTCGGGCCTAAATGCAAACAGGGAGTAAGTAGAAACAGCAGAAGATGATACCAGAGTAACACCTGTAGGTCCGCCACAAGAAGTAAAAGCCGGATAAATGGTACAGATTTGATCTGAGAAGAAGCTGCAGAGCTTATCGCACCAGTCATTTGTAGATGGAGTCGAGCTTGATTGGGCAGTAGGGGACGTAAAGCTCGGGACAATGGCAAAGATTTCCTTGGTGTTGTTTTGAGCAGAATCATAACGGGCTGAGTAGAATCGTCTTTTAGCCTGAGCTATAGCCTCGTAGTAGGTTTTTCGCTTAGGCCTAAGTTTCAGCTTAGCCGTCGGAAAGAAGTCACTACGATGCCAAGCCTGCTCAAGTATTTTACATTCGTGTTTAAGCCTTTTGAGGTCAAGGGTGAACCAGGGTTTAGAGGGCGATTCCCTAGAAAACATAGGGGCGGGGCAAGGCTAACATATCCACTGTGTTAGATATCCAGCTAGTGAATCCGGTCAAATCGCCCTCCAGATCCCTCCGAAGGGCGGGCCTGGAGACCTCCAAGGCCTGATTAAACACGAGCGTATCAATTTTACTGAATGCTGGCCTGCGATAGCATCGAGCTGGCGGAGCAGCATTGGTAACTGCCACGGGACAGGAAATGGGGCTTCAACCAGGATAGGAAAGTTAGAGCATATTGGGTTGAGAATGTGTCTTGCTTGGTGAGGGGGAAGATGAATCCACTGCGAGAGCTGCGCAAGATGTATTATAACCAAAATGTCAAGCGAGACCCTGGCATCGGTCTGGTCAAGGTGAATATTAAGATCACCAAGAACAATCTAGTTGGAAAATCATAAAGCACGAGGCACCACAGCATCACCCCATGTTTGAAGAAAGGCCTTGGCTGGGCCAGGAGGCCTATAGATCAAAGAGCATCCCAGAATGAAGGGAGCTGAGAAGCGGATGCTAAAGTCTAGGGCTCCACAGTCATCCCAAGAAGAGACATCACCTCTACGGAGGTCCCACTTATTCTTCTAGATAATAGCCCCAACGCCCCCGCCCCACCCTCTGGGCGATCAGCTCTAGAGATCTTATAGCCCTCAGGAGTGGCCAGGGCAACAATGGGATCAGATGTGCTACCTAGCCAAGTCTCTGTAATAAATAAAAGGTCTATCCACGAGGAGGTCAAAGACACCCAGATGGTGTTTCCTGAGAGAACAAGTATTAATCATAGAAGCCAGAATGGGGGAAGCCCTCAAAGGCCTGCTAGATGAGGTGCTAATTTGGGCATCATTGAGCTGACCCAGGCGAAGCAGAACTGCAAAACCAACTTGCCCTTGATATATTATTGGCAAAAGAGGGTGGAGTCTGAGGCATGTTGAAAATTCAACACTGTTGTACATATATCCCAGACAAAAGTAAAGGTATTGAATGATATAAAAAGAATATTTCATGAAGATTTGAAGCAACTGGAGGTTGATGGTGTTTGGGAAAGACTAAGTAAAAATATTTCTGACATAGGTAGTTGGTTTTCTACTTTTGGGAGTAGTATATTGGGAAAAATTCTAATACCTATGATTTCAGTAGCTCTGATGATAATGATGACATATAGGTGTTACAAGGAAAAAACAAGAACGAAAATTACAGCTGAAATAAAGAATAAGAGAATGGGAAGAAAGAAAAGAAGAGATTGAATTAGAAGTAATAAAAGGAAGTCTATATGATAGGATGAAAGAATTAGACATGATAGAGAAGAACAAAGAATTTATAGAAAGTGAGAAAGACACTCAAATTGGATAAATAAAGTTGGCACTTGGTAATGATGGGTATTTTATAATGGCTCAAAAAAGCCATCAGAGGGAGGATTGATAGAGCAAGGATTTGAGAAAAAGAAACTTGTTCGGAGAAATCCTCCATTAACTTTCATTAACCTTTACAACTGTAGATTAGACAAAACTAATACGCACCAGACACTGACACATGGGAGAAAAGCTTTATGCATGCTTAATTAATGTGGAATAAAATGCAACGCAACTAAAACCCGCTTTAACTCAGAAAAACGCTCTGCGCATGTGCAAACCAGAATTACGTAGAGATAACGTGACTACCCATTTTGGGAGGGAAAAGCCTCACGCATACACAAGGACTAACAATGGTCTTGAGGTACCACTTGCCCAGCATCAGCCTGCTTGAACCTAATAGAAAGCTGCTGTTGTTAATGCCTTTGCTCAGAAAAATAATAATAACATAGGATAGAGTAGAAGTGGGTGGTGAACAGTGATATGTTTAAGAAAATAAGATCTGTTTATGATTCTTTTATTGATAGTGTGCATTCGGGCCTGTTAAGGCATAACAGGAGAAGAAAATGGCGACGGTTGACTAGAAATCGCGCATGCTCAGTGAATTCATAATGTGATCTTATGACCGAAAAAGCTGAATAGCTGCCAGACACCAAGGACAGAAGACATGGGAAAGAGAAGATGTGTATCACTCGTCTATGTAGCCTGAATTGAATGAACGATTAAAATGGCAACAATAAATGTATGGGAAGAGGAAATTGTGAATGAGCTAAAGGAGAAGGGTTTCGCAAGACAATAGTACCTTAGTAAAAGTGAATATGTGAACATAGTGTGATGACAACTCCCCTACCCCTGTCCAATCCTATTCAGTATTTTACCAATATGTGCAACTATTGAGGGTGGGACATGTGGAAATTAAGACTATAACTAGAGTGAGTTTTCTAGTTGAAAGGTAAGGAGAGTTGCAGTCGACAACGCTGAGAGAAGAAAATAAAGAGAGGCGAGAGCTGCTGTTAGAGGGAAAAGAAGAGAGAGCTGACTGGGAAGATTCAGATTTGAATGACAGCCTGATTAGATTTGAAGATTCCGGAAGAACACAGAGGAGGGAGAGAGTGTAAGAGAGGGATGCGCCCTGGTACGTCAGGTTTGTAGAGAAGTCTAGTAAGTATCTGCCCTGTCCTGATCCTGTTCTATACTCATTGTCTCTTGATTCTAACTCAGGGGACCTCTACGAGTCCTTTGGCCAGAGGAGTGGTTTTCAGTATATTCTACTCGGTAAATATTATTGTGTCTTAACATTTGCATTTTCTTTGCAAATGTATCTTATCATGTGCCTTTTGTCACTACATCTATCCACTCCTATGCGTTCATTTTGTTGAATAAGGTTGTGTTACTGAGTGTATTGCTAAATGAAAAATGTTCTCCCATTTGAAGAATGATGTGAATTATAAAACTTGACCCCCCAGAGGTTTGGCCAGGGAGTGTGAATGAACACTCAGGTAAATGTGTATGGGCCCCATTAAAATAATTGGTTTTGAGAAATGTTCATCCTTGGCCTTCCACTGGATCACCTCCACAAGTCGCATACCCAACTCCAGCGCGGCTTCCGCTCCATTGTTCATCTTGAACTCTATTACCGTCAGAAGCACTGTCATGGAGGGGTTGCCAAAGTAAACAGAATATACTACAGTGAACACTCCTCCCAAGGTGTTACAGTTAGCCACATTGGGAACCAAGCCTTTAGTCATACTCATTGTCAATATTCTGTGTTTATCGACAGGAGATGTGGGTGTAAAAACAGCATCGAGTTGTTCGAATTTTTCAGCCTATCAAAAAGGTAACTCATCCCTAGTCTGAGGGCGCTTGCCCATCACAGAATTAACCATGAGAGGACTAATCACGCCTCCCAGTCCCGGTGGCTGTGCTGTTCCAGCTGGAGCACCTGGCAAATTACGCTTGAAAAACCTATAAATCTCAAATACAGGAAGTTTGTCCCACGCACCACGGGTGTCTCTGGTATTGGTGTGAGGTTTTTGTGGACAAGCAAATGCGCTACTCAGGGGTCACAGGAATAAGAACCATACCAAACGTTGGTGGTGCCATGTTGTAGGAATTCTGCACATACACAGAACTATGCACGGGAATATGGGACCTCGGTGTATAGGGGCTATGTCTTCCTACGGCCTTAGTACCCACAAGCCCAAGACCAACTAACTACAGTGACGCATTCACTCTCCTACTCATAAATGGAGAAACCAATGATTAGACAACCCAGAAAACAACACTCCCTGATCTCTCAGGAATCGTGGTAACAAGACACTCCCTTTCGCTCAATCTCACTCTCTCATACATGTCCGCAACAAGATCTGACAGAGTCACTGACTTAGTTTAAAATATTTAATTTCAAGTAACGTGCTCTAAAATGCAGTATACGTGCCACTACTAGAGTAATAATGCATAATACAAATATTGTCAGCATTGCAGCAAGTCCATACATTATGAAAGGGGAAGTCATTTCATAAAGACAATGGAGACAGGTCTATAGTGCTAAGCTCCCTCCCCGTGGACAGAATATGTATTATTATATAATTTAAGATATCTGGGCTTTGTCAGCAGACCCCATATCTTTAGGCCATAGATCGTATTTCTACATCACAGGTGCGTAATGCTCTTCTCCCTGGAAAGTGTGCGTCTGTTAAACCTGCATTCTCATAATATCAAAAATGTGAGTGTTCCACAAACAGCAGCAGCAGGGTATGTTTTGTCTATGTGCTAGGGCCTGACCAGACAGAATTACAAGGGGCATTGTTGATTGACCTTGCTTCGACGTTCAGACTAAACCTTTAGGAATAAGCGGAGAACGATCGCAGCAGACAGTTCTCATGTGAAAGGCGTAAACAGTCTTGCATTAGAGAAAGCATCCCGTAACATGTGCAAAAGCAGAATCATGGCTCCTGGGCTTATGCTAACTTAAAGGCGTCTACAGTGCCCCCTGTAACCATGTGACAGCTTATTCTATCCATGTGACAGCTTATTCTATTTCTGATTGTCAGGATTCTACTTCTGTTTTTATTGCTCCGCCATGGATGTTCCACCATGCGGCCAAATAGGAATGGCACTACCACATGTGCTAATGTGTTGTGATCGCATGATACAGCACTTTGGCGCACCCATACGTCTGTAACTGATTGATGGCTGGTCCTTGTCCTTTTGACCTGTTTGGTTACATTGCATACAGCCTGTGTTCGCTTTCTGCTGTGCACTTTCACTTATGCCTTGGATATATGCCTTGAAATGCAATTGGTACAAACTGCAGATATGCAACTGCTGAGGGGTCCGTTAAGAATCCATTTTCAGAGATGTCCTACGCGATTGCCACTGGTGCAAAATGCATATTATGAGCCTCCCATGAATGCTTTGGCTGCTGGATGTTTGGATTCTGGCTCATACTCTGCGGATGCACTACTAGCTGTCACACCTTCAGCGGTTGCTGATTGGGTTGGACACCACCAAGTTGTTCTTTAGTAACTTGTGATTGGGACACCAACAGAAACATCGTCTGCGCAAGCTGGAAACACCATGGTATCTAATGACTCTTGAGGTGCCGGGTTTTTAGGAACCCGGTGGTGCCAGGGGATAACACCCGAAGACCTCTGAGTTCTCCCTTGTTCCGGACCACAGAAACAATGAGTCTTCTAGTCGCAGTCAGAGATCAAGTTTTATTGGTAGCTACCAAGTAACACGTGTCCTAGAAGCACGACAAACACGGGTCATGTATTCTCAGGAGACTGTTCGTGTTCGTTTTTACAGAACCAGCCTTCTCCTTTTATACAGAAAAAATGGCTTCGAGCAAGAATTCTTGAGTTTATGATATGGCTATAAACATATTTCTGCAATAATACAAAGTGCGGAGTCATGTAAGCAAGCCCACATTTTTAGATGTCCAGTTCGTGATAGATTACCCAGTTAGGCCAGGAACTCCCATCAGATATCGATGAAACCTCAATAAAGAAGGGCACCTCCTAGTCATAAAACTGGCCATAAACAAGGAACGTGGACAGGTGCATGTTTGCAGAAAGCATGGTCTGTATGTAGTGAATGGTTTGTGGAATGTTATGCATTGATGCTATCGTATTCGGCCACTGGGCGAGGAGCTGCCCAAACAGGTTTGGCTTAAGGCCATGGAGTCAGTTGGGACAGGTCAGGGGGAAGTCAGGGAAGGTGGACGTGTCCCTTTGGATCAAGCTCGACCTTTAATTGACTTAACATGAGGGCAAGACGTAAGATGGATGCCGTTCACAAAATGGAGTCTAAGGGATTGGGACGGAAACTACGATTTAGGGGTGTTGGCAACCCTCGATTGTGACGCAAGTACATAGGAATGATGTCCTAATCATTATCGGTTCATGGACACCAAAATCGTCATGGTACGTTGATATTTTGTGACACGGGTATTGGACCTCGATATCGGGATAACAACAGGGTCCAGATTTTCAGAATCACAGACCCTACTTTTGCCCTTATGTAAGGCAATAACTCATGTTAATCCGAGTCCAAATCTGTATGAAGGAATTCGTGGAGATGCTGCTGTAACATCATTCTGTTGCTCAGTTCGTCCCTTGACACCGGCTTCCGTACACATGAAGTAGCACAGAGGCCACAGAGTGCAGGAGCGCACTGTACACACAGGCAGAACATAAACAGAAGTGTTAAGATCATCCCAATGAAGATCGGTGCTTTCCATCCCCAGGCAGCGATCAGTCCCCAGAACCACCCTAGCAAGGACCAATCCCCTTTCTCAACGTGAAGGGAACCAGATATTTCATGTAGTTTAGAGATGGCCTGGTATACTGTCGGCGCATTATCAGGGATGAATATGCAACAACTGGATTGGATGACTCTACACACACCACCACGATCGGCGAGTATGATATCAAGGGCAATTCGGTTCTGAAGGGTCATAAGTCGATCTGACTGAAGCTCGGTTGTCAAATTGCCAAGTGCTCCGGCCGTCGTAGTCACGGCGGATTCAACTATCCTTGCTAACTGGCGAATATTCCTGCTGTTCACCATAGGCCCCCAAAATGGCAGAAAACCTTTTGCGAAGTCAGCGAATTCCTGACCCGCGGTGTCGTCTTTACTCACGACACCTCTAGCTTTCCTTGTCCGATGGTAATCTGCTCGGGCAGTGTAGGTGGGAGGCAGCAGAAATGAGATGAAACACGTGCCTGAGAAGTCAGGGGGTAACCATGTATAGGCTTGGTCGTGGCAGACGAAATACGTGCCTTTGGCTGCTAAGAGTATAGGGGAAGTTCGGGAGGCGAACACATATGTTTCTGTGCAAATGCTCTTTCCTAACTGTGCTGTGGGATCCCTACCAATACCTTGTAAACATAAGTGACCTCGGTGGGGCACTATCCAAACTGGGCGGGATTTCTTTGCTGCTTGGCTCTTGATCAGGTAAACGCCATGTTTGGTTACGTTCCAACGAGTGTATGGAGTCAGTTCATCTTTGGGGATAGTCAGATATGTGTCGATATCCCTACTCATATTTCTTATCCCTGCTATTAGTGCCTTGTTACTAGAATCGCTCTCAGTGGACCGGGTCGGGTATGGTTCTAGGGCGAATAGGAACATGGTCTGGAAAGCCCACAGAGAACCATAATAACTAAATGGCAGGATGAAGTATGGGATACCCTTAGCAGTTGTGTGCGGCATGAGTCCGCATATCCAACAGTTTGATGTGTTCATTATAGACTGGTGTTGGTGTAGGAGTTGGATGAAAGAGTTATTTACAAATTCAAGTCTTCTGGCAGACTCGTGTTCAGGTAGAGGGTGAAAAGAGTGTGGGGAGAGAGTGGGAGGAGGCGTTGGCAGAGTGTCATTTGAGAATAGGGAAACTAGAAATACGAATAGAGCATAACCAATCAAAAGCATCACAGTGCTACACAGCATTAGAACACATATTATTAAAAATCTTCTTTTGGACAGTATAGTACACAATTGTTTTTCAAAGTCCGTAGGTTTGACAGGTCTCTCTACCCTTGGAAACTCCATCCTCTACTTGCTGCCCGCAGTGGTAGGTTGATTCTGCCAGGGAGTGCGCTCCGTTCAGTCCGGGGTGACTCCCTCGGACCAACCAGAACCATAGACCTAAAACTTCCTTGGTTGCACTCCCTACACTTCAACCGCGACCCTAGCAGCGGAACCGGATGGCGGTTCGAAAATCAAAAATGAGCTAGTTCCCTGGGACGAGAGAGCTGAAAGATCAAAAAATAGTTCTTGGGGGGGGGGAAATCACATTAGATCAAGTTTTATTAGTCTCTGGGGCTAGATCTCAGGTCGTACCGTCGCTTCTCAGGTACGGTGTGGTCTTTAACCACTTGGCTGCTAAGGTACATCCCCCTCTTCCCATTGACTTTCCATTGAAATCAATGGAAACTCCATGACGAGTTACCCTTGTCATTAGCACTGAAGGGGTTAAACAATGTCTCAGGTTCGGTAGTGTCCAACTGCATAGACGGTGACACAAGTCCTTGCAAAATACGATCACTCTCCTTTTCGGTACCAGTCTCTTTTAAACGTGCATCGCTGAAAGGGATGAAACGAGGTACGGATTCAGTCTCAGAGTTGGCAAGTCCTTTATCGACCCACCGGTCGTATGGAAGGGGCAGAGGGACCCGTTTGCAATGGGTCCCATGTACCCAGTTCTTTTTGCCGTCCACCCGAACAGCTGACCTCGTGGAAAGAAGTACCAAATATGGTCCGGTCCACCTCGGCTGTCCGTTGCTGGTGCGCTGGAAGTTCCGCACCAAGACCCATGTGCCGGGTTTGATTGTATGACCTGGATCGTCAGAGGCTGGCGGAGAGGAACTGTGAACCTGTTGGTGTAAAACACGCAATTTAGCTGTCAATTCGCACAAATAATCAAGCAGTACGGGGTGTTCTATGTCACTGAGTTTCTTTGGTCTTGGCGCGCCCCAGACGTTGGCTGGGCGGCCAAACACTATCTCGTGAGGGCTAAGACCTAATCTGGAATGGACAGTCATCCTAGTTGACAAGAGTGCTAGGGGCAAGGCGTCAGGCCATTTAAGACCCGTACTGGCTTGGATCTTGGCTAGCTTGAGTTTCAATGTGCCATTGTAGCACTCTACTAATCCAGCTGATTGGGGGTGATTTGCAGCGTGGAATTTCTGGTGTATGCCTAGACACTCACACACTCTCTTCATCACTCGTCCTACGAATTCACTTCCGTTATCACTCCAGACAATTCTAGGCATACCGAATCTCGGGAAGAACTCTTTGACAAGAGCTTTGGCAGTTGTCAAAGCGGTATTGTCTTTAAGGGGATACGCTTCCACCCACCTTGAAAAGGCGCAAACAACAACGAGCACATACTTTAGATTGTTGCACCTCTCCATGTGGATGAAATCGAGCTGCAAAACCTCGAACGGGTACGTTGGAGGCGCAAAATGACCAGCTGGAGTTGGAGTTCCTTTACCGGGATTGTGTTTCAGGCATATCATACAGTTTCTGACCACATTTTCTGCATATTTTGGGATATTGCTATTCTGCCATACTGGGGCCAATAGCTTACATATTCCTTTCGAACTGATGTGTGCCATGCCGTGAGCCATTGTTACTACTGCAAGTACGTATGCATTAGGTAGTAGCCATCGCTGGTGTTCCGATAATTCGACCCAACAACCATTCGCATCCAATCTACCCTTACTTTCTCTCCACTCATTCAACTCATTCTCAGTTGCCTCAGCTTGTATAGATTTCACGCTTTCAATGGTGTCCTCACACATTCCCACATCAGCAATACATCTAGCAGGACCCGTTACATACATTCGACTCATCGTGTTCCTTGCGGTCTCTTTCGCAACCTCGTCTGCAAATGCATTCCCGCGGCCAACATCGTCTTGAATTTTCTTGTGTGCACTGCATTTTATAATGGCAACTTGTAGTGGCAAGGTCAGTGACTCAAGGAGCTCACTAACTAGCTGACCATGTTGTATCTTTGCACCATGTGATGTAAGGAAACCACGTTCACGCCATAATCTCCCAAAACTGTGAGCCACGCCAAAGGCGTATTGGCTGTCAGTGTACACATTCACTCGCTTTCCTTTTGCTAACACGCATGCTCTGGTAAGTGCAATAATTTCCGCAGCTTGTGCAGAGTTGTGGGAAATACGTGCGGTCTCTATAATGGTGTGTAATGTTGTTACGGCATATGCAGCAGTCGTATCACCATTTGGTAACTTGAAACATGAACCATCAACCCATAAAGTATCGTTGCATTCAGGAAGAGGAGTGTCCTGTAAGTCTACTCTCCCTTTTGTCTCTTCTTCTGTCCTAAAGCAGCAGTCATGTTTATCAATCTTGTCTGTGTCTGTTTCTGTCGGGATGGGTAATAGTGTAGCAGGGTTGAGTGTATCACACCTCTTTATGTGTATGTGACTTGCTAGCAGTGTAAGTTCGTAACTGGATAGTCGAGCGCTAGTAAGGTGTTGTGTCTTTGTCCTGTTTAGTAAAATGTCTACTGCATGTGGAACCATAACAATCAGAGTATTATTCATGACTAATCCAGCAGACTGTCGAATGCAGACAGCTGCTGCGGCGGTGGCTCTCAGACAACTTGGTAGTGCCTTAGCCACAGGATCTAGAGTTGCCGAAAAATACGCGCATGGGCGCTGTTTGTCTCCAAAGTGTTGTGTTAAGACTGATAAAGCACAGCCTTCCTTCTCATGGACATATAATGTGAAAGGCTTACTGTAGTTGGGGTTTCCCAACACAGGAGCCGAACATAATGCATCACGCAACTTGTGGAAACTTGTCTGACAATCTTCAGACCAGGGCATAGTATTGGGCGTATCTTTACGGAGTAGTGCCAGCAAGGGTTTAGCTAGTAGTGAGAAATTCGGTATCCATTGTCTACAGTACGATGTAATGCCCAAAAAGGCTCGAACTTCTCTCTGTGTCCTTGGGGCACTAAGTTCTGCAATTGCCTGTATTCTTTCTGGTGTCAGTCTCCTTCCCTCCTTCGACAAGATGTGACCTAAGTAGGTTACTTCTTGTCGGCAAAATTGTAGTTTGGAAAGGGATACTTTGTGCTTCATGTCACATAAGTGACGTAATAATGACAATGTAGCTTGCTTGCAAATTTCCTTAGTGTCTGCGGCGATCAGCAGATCGTCGACATACTGAATCAGAGTCGAACCATCTGGTAGAATAATCGTGTCCAGTTGTGCTTTCAGGGCCTGACTGAATATTGATGGGCTTTCGCAGTAGCCTTGAGGAGCGCACTTGAAGCGGAAGCTTCGTCCTCCTAAATTGAAGCCGAAAATGTCTCTACTCTCCTCAGCAATCGGGATGCTGAAGAAAGCGTTCTTCAGGTCAATCACCGAGAACCAATTTGCTGAAGCTGGAACTATTGTCAATAAAGCAGTAATGTCGGGGACGACTGGAAACTGTGGAATAACTACCTTGTTCACTTCTCTGAGGTCGATCACGAATCTGTATGCAGGCGGTTGTAAATGATCAGTGCGTTTTATCCGGGCAAAACCGGACTGTTACAGACATTTCCTGTCGTTTCCTCGATGACGTCTTTATCAATCAAATCATAAACAATTTTCAACAATGCTTTTTCGCATTCGCTAGATATTTTGTATTGGGGAATACGTGGGAACCTAACGTCGGCTTTCAAAGTTATGACATATGGTGTTATCTCCAAACGACCTACATCATTAGAACCATTAGCCCAAAGTATATCAGGAAGTGACAATAATTCAGTTGGAATATTTTCCTTTGACAAATACATCGAAGAAATGACCTTCTTACCTAAAGTAAGTTGTACTCCCGAAGGAGAACAGTACAAGGTCGCATATAACCGTTTTAGTAAATCCAAACCTAACAAATTTTCACCACAACCTGTTGTCAAAATGAGGGGTGCTTCTAATTCGCATGGGCCAACAGAAAGTAATATAGGACTAGAGATCGGATTTCTAACAGGGGCGCCAGAGAAACCTACTGAGACATTCATTTCGCCAGACAAAGGTGCGCCAGGAAGTTTCGAGTGCATAATAGAACTTTTTGTAGCACCAGTATCCAGCAGAAATGGCTCTGACACTCCTGAGGTAATCACCTCGACATAAGGTCCATTCTGATCTACCGGAACTGAAACAACTCCCTCTCTTTGTCCATGGCTGTCCTAGCAATCATTACCCTCATTCTCGTGTTCGGCGTAATAGTCGTCAGCATAGTACTGAGCTGACTTAGACAATGAATTATTCTGTTGGTCAAAGCTATTCATGGACTTCTGAGGCGGAAAAGAAGTTGTATTCTGAGTGAAATTTCCACGGCCTCTACCTCTAGGGGCATGCTGAACACCTTTTCCCCTTACACCTTGAGCACCGTTTAAACGTCGCGCAAGAGCCGGACAATTACCTTTAAAATGACCCTCTTCCTTGCAATACGCACATTGATTCGGGCCATATGTAGGACGCTGATGGGAAAACTCGTTACCTTGCGCGTTCCTCGAATACTGCTGTCGTGGTTGATAGTCGGGCTGACTAGCCGTGCGAGGCGGATAGGCCTGCTGGAGGAGAACCTTAGTTTTCAAATCTTTCGTCTTTTTATCTGCCTTGTCTAGCTCGTCCCTACGCCTATTTTCATAGTACTGGGCCGTAGCTAAAATCTGCGCTGACGTAGAGACAGCCCAAGCACTCTCTGAGTCTTTTAGTTTATTACATAGTTCAGGGAGCAAATTATGTACGAACTTGTCCACAAACAATCTTTGGCCACCCTCGGTAGCCATATCTTGACCACTGTGGTCGGTGAATGTTTCCTCAAATCTTGTGAAAAAGTCAGACACATTCTCATCTTTCTTTTGTTTACACGCTGATAGCTTGTCCCAATTTACGCGTACTTCAGGCATTATCGTCTTCATGTACGCTATAATTCTACCGGGAAGTTCGGCTATTAACGGCTCAGGTTTAAAACCACTGATTTGTCTAGCATCTGTAGTCGCAATGTTCGCCCACGAGTCACCTAGTTCCTGATCGTGATCCGTATGACGTATCTTGCTCCATAAAGGATGTGGAACAACGTTCCCAAATAACATGTCTACATCCGCTAAATTCATTATACATGAGCTTGCAGTTTGCGATAACTCCTTATAATACCCAGTTGGGTTCTTACGAGGGTCAGGTAGTGACTGCTTGAGTGCTAATACTTCCGATCTTTTCCATGGGACATGTACCCATACACGCTGGAAATGGGGCAGAATTGGTGGATTAGCATTCGCATCACCTTCCCTCCAAACTGGAGGAACCTCTCTCATGGGGTACTGTCTCGCTCTTTTCCTACTAGACGTACCACATTCAGACGATGACCCAGAGTTACCACCTGTACTTTGATATGATAATAATAGCTCAACTGCTTTGTCGACATCGGGACCTATAATCATGCCTTTCCCAAATTTAAATCGTACATTACACAACTCTCGAGCGTTGCTCTCTTGACCATTATCTTCCAAATCCTCACACAGAAAAACACACATCTGTTCAAAAACATATCTTTGCGTCGGTTCATCCCATTGACGGAAAACGTTCATGACGGACTCTACATCATATCTGGCTGTATCCAGAGCCCAATTCCGTGCTAACTTATTCAGGGATTCCCTCTCTTGATAATCAGGCATTTGGCTTCGTAACTGTCTTTGTCCCGTATTAGGGGTCGTTTTAGGCGACCGAAACAGTGGTGAAGGAATGTTAGTAACAATGCTGGCCATTTTATGGCAGACGAAAGGTGAAAGCGGAGGAATAACTGGTGGCAGAACAGAGTCACGCAAAGCAGAAACAGAAGCATTCGCAGAACTAGTATCAGACGAAATAGAAGGTGCGCTAGGCGAAGTTGTAGAAGGAACAGTAGGAGAAGTAGATGTGATTGGTGAGCCTTGAGGAGGCTGCACTAGAGAAATAGAAGCCAGCTGAAGAGGAGCTGGTGAGTGCTGTAGAGGAGCTGGTATAACAGCTACCAGAGGTGCAACTAAAGGTTGCGGAGGTGCTGTGGCATTTTGCGCATAGGGTGGTGGCGAACTTAGCAAATGAGCCATTAATGGATCTTTTTCACGCTCTTTTACTGTCTCTTGCTGAAGAGATGGTAAAACAGGATAGCATTTATCTATTGCCATTTTACGTTGCCTGTGCAACTGCTCACTTATTCGATCCTCTTCGTTGTCTTTAAATTTTATCGCGGCTTGCATTACTGAAATACCTCTTTCCCTCTTATTCTTCTTTTCTAATTTAATTTCCTTCTGTTTAGCCTCTTTACGCCATAAGCGGAAAGAGTCAAACATCGCCGGTCGGGCTTTCTTCTTGAACAGTTTGACCTCTAGGTTATCTAAAACTTCTGAGTCGAAACTACCATATTGGGGCCATTTTAAAACACCATCCTTACGGGTGTATTTTATCCACACTTCATTATATGTGATGGGACCTACGCCATGTTTTACATAGAGCTCATACGTTGGAGTTCCAATTGGAGGAACCGGACAAGAATCCTCTAATCGGGAGTCCTTATTATAACCAAGACAAAACAAGTTTCCAAGTCTGCTAAAACCAGGCATCTTCGCTCACTAGTCTAGCTTCAACCTTCAAAGGTTTATCTATTACGATATTTCTCGTGAAAACACGAGTCCTTCGGCTTTGGGGCTTGCAAGTACCAAATCAAGTCGTATCTTAAGGATACCAAAAACTAAGGACAAACTAAGGACTGGGAGACGCTCCACTTATACTTAACTGAAGTATTTGAAGATCGGTGACGTCGCTAGAAGACTCGTCTATCGTTTCGCTCTACCAAGGCTCCAAGGCTGGGTCCAAAACAAGGCGATAGTCAGGGCAGCAGTCCTTCGTAGCCGTCGGGACGCGGGGAACCTCGCAGCAAAGACCTTCGGAACCACGTCGACATACAGGGGTCGCTGGAGTGGCTGGCCGTCCTCCGGAATTTTCACACGAAGCTCCTCACGAACATCTGGCTTGGACCGTCGCCGCTTGATATCGCCCCGAGTTGGGCGCCAACTGAGGTGCCGGGTTTTTAGGAACCCGGTGGTGCCAGGGGATAACACCCGAAGACCTCCAAGTTCTCCCTTGTTCCGGACCACAGAAACAATGAGTCTTCTAGTCGCAGTCAGAGATCAAGTTTTATTGGTAGCTACCAAGTAACACGTGTCCTAGAAGCACGACAAACACGATTTAGGGGTGTTGGCAACCCTCGATTGTGACGCAAGTACATAGGAATGATGTCCTAATCATTATCGGTTCATGGACACCAAAATCGTCATGGTACGTTGATATTTTGTGACACGGGTATTGGACCTCGATATCGGGATAACAACAGGGTCCAGATTTTCAGAACCACACTCTCGGAACATTTAAACATTCTTGGAGTTTCAAGAACTTTTTAACTCTACATCTTTTTTGTTTTAAATAGTTTTTATGTATGCAGATATTAATTACATGTTTTTAAATTGACCTTTAATGCAATTTGGCTTTTCTTATGTTTCATTATTAAAGTGATATCTTTTTTTAGACTTTTAGTTTGCATGATATCTGTCTTAAATTTGTATTTTAGGATGTGTCTTTATGTATAGTTTGAAGCTTTTTAGTCCCCTTATGGCCAAGAAGTTGGTGTAGCGAGACTAATAGGACTAGTGCACAAACACTCTCATTTAATATATGTTCATGTTTAAACTTTGAATCTTTTTAAAAGATCACATAGAGACAAAATTCCAAGATTTAGTGATTATGATTTGGAAATCAGAGACCCACAGAAAATATATATATATTTTTTAAGAACAATACATACAATATACAGTACATGAGGCTCTGAAGTGCAAAATACAAAAAGGATAAGTTACTTACCTGTAATCCTAGTTCTCTTCCAGGGGTATCCTCATCAAAGTAATAAGCACTGAATATTCCCGCCCACGTGCGGGACCCCGGAAATATTATAAAAATATATATGTAAATTACATAAAAATAGCTCCACAAATATGTATGCCCATATATCATTTTTCCTCACACCAATGCAGCCCCAAAAATGAGGCTAAACAATGTAAATAAACATACATGTACTGAATTAGCAATGAAATAAAAAACAGATTAGGTCAAATAGCCCTTGAACTCTGTGTTTTAATGAGCAAAAGTGAGGGGAGACTTGTACCGCGCAACTTAGCCCAAGGGCATCAAGGCGCCAAAAGACCGTACAGCTTAGAGTTCTCCTAGTGCAAAATTACGGATAAGCCTCTACAAAAAGCCACGTTTTAATGCTTTACGAAAAAGCACAATAGAGGATTGTCCTGCCAATTCAGGGGGAAGGGGTGGCGTTCCAAAGCCTCGGAACCAGAGTAGAAAAGGCTCTCCCTCCCCACCTTGCTTTTCCAAATCTAGGAACTGAAAGAAGGTTTTTATTGGACGAGCGGAGAGCTCTACTGGGGGAATAGAAGTGTAGGAGGGACCTGATGCCCTCTGAGCCCGAGCCATACAAAGCCCCATGAGCAAGACAAAGGATCTCAAACGAGATCCTAGACTGGATGGGCAGCCAATGCAGGTTCTTCCTGGCCAAGGAAGCTGAGGAGAGTCTAGGGCAGAGTTATTCAAACTGTGGGGCGCGCCCCACTGGGGGGGCGCGACGCCATCTCAGGGGGGGCGCGCTCTCCACCATAAAATTTCACCTTTCATTGTTTCCCACGGCGGAGAGGCAGAGTGGAGCTGCAGGGGCCCTAAGAAGGGGTGAAAACCATCAACGCCTGATTAATATGCAAAAGGACTGTGAAGTACTCGAAGGGGGCTGTGTGTCTGCGAAGCTGAAGCTGTCTCATCCCGGGCTGCCACCCTGAGACGCAGGAGGGGTGGGGGACGGGGGGTCCAGAGAAGCCCTTTAATTCCAATGGGCGTTGCGCGCCTGTTCTTGGCTCGTGATATCTGCGAAATTATTCACCGGCTAATGGCAGCATAAAAATAATGAAGAGGTAGTGAAGGCACCACGGAAATAGCGTCCCCTTCTCCAGAGTCCTTGCAATACTTGTCTAACAGCGTAACCAGTAGGATGAAAACATTTAGAGAGATTTTCGGGCTCCTTGTAGAAACCGCACCCTTTCCGGTATAGATTAATTTGGGTACAATTAAGGATCCAGATCTGTCCGGAGAACGGGAGGGCAGGGGCATCATACCCGGCCTGGCATTTACACCCACGCTTTGCTGGCTTCCAGAGGGAACTGGGACAGTTAAAGACAAGCCGGAGGAGGCAGGAGATGAAACACATAAAAGGATCTGGGATTAGAACGGGGCATAGAGTGAAAGAAAGTGTAGGAAGGAGAATGAGAGGAAGAGGGAGAAGCAGAGGAGGAAGGAGAGTGGAAGAGGGAGAAGCAGAATGGAGGACGAGAAAACATGGGAGGGGAAGGGGATGAACGAGGCCTTAGAAGTGAGGAGAGGCATATACTGAAAGGTGAGAAAAAGAAGGCGTGCAGAGGAAGAGAGAGGTTAGGAGGTATGAAAAAATGGGTGGTAGTAGGAGGAAGAGGGAGATAGGAAGTGAGTGCGGAATAGAAGGGAGTGAAAAGAGAAAGGAAGAGATAGAAACCGAAATGGGAAAGAAGAAGCGTAAAATTGGGCAACAAAATGGAGGGAAAGGGAATGAGAGAAGAGGAGTGTGTGTGAGGGAGAGAGAAAGAGGAAAAGAGTGCAAGTGAACGAGAATAAGTGAAAACAAGAACGTGAGTAAGTTATTTATGTATTTATTGTTTTGCAAAGTGTTTAACAGTGGTCTTTTTGTCACTTACAGTAACATATGAACCGCCTGGGCTCACCATAGCGCGCTTAGGTAGAAAAAGCATAAGTATGAGAAACCCATTTTCCCCAGCATATGCTTATTTGCACTTTTCTGCAGATGGATTGAGAAAAAGTTGAAATTAGAATCTTTTGTGAATATAAATGGCATTCTCCTTCCAGAAGGGCTTTTAAAATGTGCCAGGATTTTCTGCATGTTATTTCGTTCATGTGTTATCGGATACAGAAGCACTGCCGAAATTCGCTCACTGCTCACCGACTGCAGTTTAAATTTTACACCCAGTGCTGCTTAGGATGGCCAGAGTTGAAATGTTTTTTTTTAATGCCATTGGACAGTGCTTCTCAGTGGAGAGTATGGTCTTTTAATGGTACTCATTTTATTGACCACAGAAGTTTCTTTGAGGAGGCTTTGCAAGAATTAAGTGGAGAACCCGTAACAATTTGCACACATTTTATCTTGAAAAATGTAGTTTTGGACTGTGTAGTAAGCCTCTGTCATTTCGCCACACCAACTCGCAAACCTGCAGTTTTCTAAACACTCTTACTGTGACATTATTAGCCAGATATGGACTGGGAAATGCGGATGACAGTCGATTATGTAGAATACCAGGTTCCAGAATTTTTTGTCAAGTGGTAGGGGGGCCCGACATCTAAATAAATTCAGCTGGGGGGGGCTCAACCTAAAAAAGTTTGAAGACCTCTGGTCTAGGGAGATTAAGAACCATCCTGGCCGCCGCGTTTTTCACTATCTGCAAGCGCTGGATAAGATTCTTAATAATACCTGAATAAAGCGCATTGCAGTAATCCAGTCTCCAAGAGACGAGAGCCACAGTAACCTGATTCCGGGCATTAGTAAAGAGAAAGTGTGCAATCTTTCTCAAGATCCTGATGATGCCACAGCAGGTGGAGACAGTCCTACTAACCTGACGGTCAAAGGAGAGCGTGGTATCTATCAGTACCCTCAGATTCCTGGCAGATTGAGAGGGACGGGGACACTCCCCAAGAGACAGAGGCCACCAGTCACTCGACCAGATGTCCTGGTTTCCCCCGAAGATCAGAACCTCTGTCTTCTCTCCGTTTAACTTCAGGAAGTTATGAATCATCCACTGGGAAATTGCCTCCATGCAGTTCCTGAAGTTAAGAGCAGAGTCACTAAGAGATTGTGCAAGGGAGACCATAATTTGGGTGTCGGCAGCATATGACAACACCTCAAACCCAAAGGATCTCACTAACCTGGCAAGTGGGGCCACATAGATATTAAAGTGTGTGGGACTTAAGGACGATCCCTGGGGGACCCCACACTGCACAGGTTTGGAGGGGGAGAGGAATTCGCCCAGCTTCACCCTTTGTTCTCTTTGATTAAGGAAAGAGGCCAAGAGGCTTAAAGCTGAGCCTCCAACTCCAATCTCCCTAAGACGTGCGACCAGGACAGAGGGGGACAGGGTGTCGAAGGCTGCCGTGAGGTCGAGCAGGACCAGAGGAGTGGTATGGCCCTTATCGAACTTCGAGCGGATGTTATTAATGACCATCATAAGGGCGGATTCAGTACTATGAGCTCTTCGGAAGTCATGTTGGGAAGAGTCTAGCAAGCTAGAGTCATCCAAGAAGGAGCTTAAGTGATGGTTAAGGTGTGATTCAAATATTTTTGCGGGTGCGTGTAACAAAGAGCTGGATCGGAAGTTTTTCAAAACCCCGGGATCCAATGTGGCCTTCTTTAGGAGTGGTCTAACGACTGCCAGTTTCCAGGAAAGAGGGAAGATTCCTTCCGTGATTGCTAGATTCATCACCTCTAGAAGGGGAGGAATAACCACCTCCCTACAGGCCTTAAGGACCTTAAGTGGGCAAGGATCCAGAGGGGAACCGGATTTGGTTTTGTCAAGGAGCTGGTTAATCCTCTCCAAAGTAAGAAGGGGAAAATTAAGGAGGCTGGGGCAGAAGTCATTCGCCCGACATCCTGGTGTAGAAGGGGCAGGGAGAGAGGTAGACCCCAGCTCAAGATAGAGGGATTCAAGCGAATTATAAATATCTGCTATTTTAGTGTGAAAGAAAATGGAAATTTTATCACATAGCTCCTGAGATCCCACTGTGGAGTTCACCGTCTGGGGAGCTGAAAGGGAGTCTACGATCTTAAACAGGTCTCTGGGAGAATTGAGGGAGGCCATCAGGTTAACAAAATGAGCCCTCTTTTCCTCAATTATTGCCAATTTGTATTCTTTAAGGAGACGTTTATGTATTTCTTTCTCCTGGGGATCAAGGTGAGCCCGCCAATGCCTCTCCTGTTTTCTGCAACCCTGCCTTAGCAACCTGAGCGCATCGGAAAACTAGGGTGCCGATGGTCTCTTTCTAGCAGAGTAGTGTTGTTTGGCAGGGGACAGGATATCCACGGCTCCCGAAATGGTATTGGAGATTTCGAGAGCAGCGGTATTAGTGTCCCTCAACGTGAGAGGCCTAAATCTGATTATAAAAGGGGTAAGTGTCTCATTGTTGACCTCCTTATAGTTCCTTCTTAAATCCCACTTCCTGGAATCAGAGAGGTGGGGCTGTCCACAAGTTGAGTCAGGCCACATGAGCCTAGAGTTTCCACCAGGGAAGAAGTGTCCTTGGAACTCATATTTTCCAGGTGAAAGTTAAAATCGCCCAGCAAGGTAATGTTGGGTCTATCAATAAAAGATTCTAAAATCTTTATCAGGTCATGGCTAAAGGCCGGTCTAGGGCCAGGGGGCCTATAAAATAGGAGGCCAGTGAAAGAAACTGAGGGAGTGGAATTAATGGAGAAGTACATAGCCTGAAAAGAGTCCAAAGAGGTAGAAAGGTATACTACACAAAAGTTCTTTCATTTGTCGCACTAAATACCTTTCTACCTCTTTGGACTCTTTTCAGGCTATGTACTTCTCCATTAATTCCACCTCCCCTCAAAAATCCTGAAAATTGCCAATAAATATACATTGTTAGCCACAGGCTGCACTGAACAGCAATAGCATAGAAAATGAAACCATTTTCAACAAAAATGGCACCGTGCCTTTAAGGCAGCCATGACCCCTGGCTTCCCATCATGCCTCAGGGGTGACAGTTAGGTCAGTTGTTCTTTGCATTACCCTGAAGTCAGGGCTCAACCATAAGTCATAGAACAGACAACTCTCATTTACCTGGAGAGGCGGGTGGGTTGCTTATGATTTTGATGGAAGAGAACTAGGATTACAGGTAAGTAACTTATCCTTCTCTTCCAGGGGATCCTCATCAATAGTCATAAGCACTGAATAGAATAGCAAGCCCAAACACCACCTGCAGGTAAATGAGAAAATACATGACCCAACCAAGAGAATATTTGTAACAGCCGAGTACTCAGCTGCTATACAGATTCCGCAAGGAGGCCTGGCCTACCTGGGTATCTGCCCTAGTGTCAGAATCAAGACAGTAATGTCTGGTAAATGTATGGACGGACCTCCAGGTCGCCGCCTTACAGATCTCAGACATTGGCAGATTATGGAGAAAAGCCGCAGTCGCAGCTCTACCCCTGGTGGAATGCGCTTTTGGAGAAAACCCGAGAGTCTTCTGCGCCAACTGGTAAGCAAGCTTGATGCACGAAACGATCCATCTTGAAATAGACCGTTTCGAGGCAGCATGACCTGTTCTGATCGATCCATAGTTAACAAACAGTTGATCAGAATGACGTATAGCCTTGGACCTATCCAGATAGAATTTTAAAACCATTTTCAGGTCCAAAGAGTGCAAAGCCCTCTCAGCTGGAGAAGAGGGATTGGGAAAAAAGTGGGTAGAGAAATGGTCTGATTGACATGGAAATCTGACACCACTTTAGGAAGAAACGACGGATGTGTCCTTAGTACTACTCTATTCAAATGAAACACAGTATAGGGTTCCTTGGAACAGAGAGCTTGGATCTCGCTCACCATACGAGCTGACTTGATGGCTACCAAAAAAGCTGCTATCCAGAAAAGGTGCTTCAAAGTAGCTTTATGAATGAGTTCAAAGGGCGGACCCATTAACTTTGATAGCACCAGGTTCAGCTCCCAGCGAGGAGAAGGAGGACGCACTGGAGGGTACACTTTTTTCAACCCTTGCAGGAAGTCCTTTACAGCTGGTAACTGGAAAAAAGAAGGTTGTGAAGGTGACCGTCTATACGCTGTTATAGCGGCTAGATGCACCTTAATAGAATTAAACTTTAAACCTGCTTTCGCCGACATAACAAATAAGGAAGAACGACTTCTAATAGGATGATGACCATGTTGCATGCACCAGAGATAGAAGCGCTTCCATTGGACAGGCATAAGAATGTCTCGTGGAGGGTCGTCTCGCTTCCTTCGTGGATATGCAGTCCTGTGGCAATCCTAGATGGCCGTATTGTATGACCTCAGGAGCCATGCTGTCAAGTTCAGTGACGGAAGGTTGGGATGATGAATCCTCCCGTTCATTTTGGATAACAGGTCCGGCCTGCATGGCAGTCTCTTGTGAGGAGCCACTGACAGATGAAGCAGGTCCGTGTACCACCATTGTCTCGGCCAGTCGGGGGCAATGAGGATCATTGTTGTACACAAGTGTGTCAGCTTGCTCACCACCTTCGGGATCAGCGGAAGGGGTGGAAAGGCGTACACAAATTCCCCTGACCAGTCTATCAAAAGGCCATTCCTTCTTGTTCCTGGATGTTAAAACCGAGAGGCGAAGTCTTGGCATTTGGTGTTTTTGTCGTCCGCAAACAGATCTAAGGTGGGACGACCCCAAGACTGGAAGATTCCTTCGAGCACCTCGTTGTTTAGAACCCAGTCCTCTCTGTCTTCGAAATGCCGACTCAGCGCGTCCGCCCTCACATTCTGTTCTCCTGGGAGACGGACCGCTGTGATCGACAATTTGCGAGCCAGAAGCCAATGCCAGATGCTCTGGGCCTCCAGTGACAGAGTCTGTGAGCAGGTTCCCCTCTGTTTCTTTAAGTAGTACAGTGTTGTGGTGTTGTCCGTTTGTACTAATATTGATGTTTCCTGAAGCGAGGGGAGGAACGCTTTGAGAGCCAGGTGGACTGCTCTCAACTCCAGCATGTGGATGTGATATGTACATTCCTTGGGAGACCACAAACCTTGCACTTGGAGGTGACCCATGTGTGCCCCCCAGCCTTGAAGAGAAGCATGGGTGATCAAGGTCTGTGCAGGAGGAGGTTGATGGAACAGAATTCCCACCTGCATGCTCTGTTTCTTTGTCCACCATGGAATGGAAGCTCGAGCTGATTCTGACAGAGTTATCTAATCGGCCCAGCGAGCTGACTGTTGGTCCCAGTCGTCCTCCAGATCCTGCTGAAGAGGCATCCGAAGCCTGGCATTCGGGACTAGAAAGATGCACGAAGCCATCTGTAATGACCGGATTTCCTGACCAAGTTATCAGCTCACACAAACACCACAAACCCAGTCATCACGTAACTTCATCCCTTCCCAGACCCTATTTACAACGGTACCTGGGTACCTACCTGGGAATGGGGAACTCACAATATACAAGCTTACACATCCAAAATACCACTAAAATCTAGAGGGTTGCTAAGAACTAGCTATAGAAGTCAGTAATAACTATGGAATTCCATGATATATCCTATGATCTCACCTTATAGCCCCACGACAATCTGGCCCGGGCTAACCTACTCTCTCTCGTGTCGGAGAGCAGCTCTTTCCCACTTGTAGCCCCACGACAATCCGACCCTGACTACTCTACCCCCTCTCTCCTCGGGGAGCAGCTCCAACATATAACGCCCTATCCTGAGCGATCTCCCTTTATAGTGTCCCCACTTGTAGCCCCACAGCAATCCGACCCGCACTACTCTACCCCCTCTCTCCTCGGGGAGCAGCTCCAACATAAAACACCCTATCCTGAGCGATCTCCCTTTATAGTTTTCCCACTGTCCTATTAATACCTCCTGCTCTCTATTGGGAATTTCCTAAGTACCTAATATCTACTGGAAATATCTTCTATCTCATGTGAATTATTATCCCTCATGTAATGGGTAGGAGATACGATCCTCTCACAGAAGAACTGCCAAATTATTACATTCACGAACTATTCCCCGATATGAAACTCACATTACTCTCCGTCATCAGTTACCTGTAGGAAGGGAATAGCCCATCCTTCCTTACGACAGTACCTGGCTAAAAAGAAAGGTTAGCTTCATCACGGAAACAATACTCAGATATATATTCATTAAGAACTGGGGTCCCTTTATTAAGCAATAGAAATAAACATTGCATTATAAAGTCATAGTAACACCTAGCAACCTAAGCATAGCCTGAAAAGTAAAGGAAAGAGTTAGGATATTTGCGGAAGTCCTCATCCTGGGCTCCTCGCCCTCCGCCTGGGACGACTCCTGGTGGCCCCCCGCCCTGGGCACCGCACCCACACCGACAGACCACGCACGCAACCTGGGCTTCATCCTGGACTCCTCCCTCTCCATGACCAGACAAGTCAACGCCGTCTCCTCGTCATGCTTCAACATCCTGCGCATGCTACGGAAGATCTTCCGGTGGATCCCCACCGAGACCAGGAAGACGGTCACCGAGGCCCTCGTCACCAGCCGACTGGACTACGGCAACGCCCTCTACGCCGGAACCACCGCCAAGCTCCAGAAGAGACTCCAGCGGATCCAGAACGCCTCAGCCAGACTCATCCTCGACATCCCCCGACGCAGCCACATCTCCGGACATCTGAGAAACCTGCACTGGCTCCCCGTCAACAAGAGAATCACCTTCCGTCTCCTCACCCACGCACACAAAGCCCTACACGATCAAGGCCCGAGCTACCTCAACAACCGCATCAACTTCTACGCTCCCAAACGCCACCTCCGATCAGCCAGTCACGCCCTCGCCGCCGTCCCCCGCATCCGAAGAACGACAACAGGAGGAAGGTCCTTCTCCCACCTGGCCGCCAAGAACTGGAACTCCCTCCCGACCGACCTGCGCCTGACCCAAGACCACCTCTCCTTCAGGAAGAAGCTCAAGACCTGGCTGTTCGAGCAGTAGCAGCACCCCCCCCCCCCCAAGCGCCTTGAGACCCTCCGGGTAAGTAGTGCGCTCTATAAATGTCCTTGATTGATTGATTGATTGACTATAACAGCAGGACAGACTTCACCTTATAATTACGGAGTCCGGTTCAGGCCGTCATCTGGGTCCCTCTCTCATCTGTGCCTTGGCTCATCTCAGGCTCTGCTCTGCACCCACGGATACACGTCTGCACCGCTATGCTCCTTCACCTCCGTCACCCCTCCAAAGCACTGGAACCCTTCTCTGGTCTTCGTCTCTGCTCTCAGCTCTGCACCGGTCAATCTGCACTGACTTCTCCTCACCCATGAACTGTCTTCACTTCCAAGCTTCAATCTAATGATATAGTTTCCACTATTCTGAGAACCATCCATTCAACTAACTTCTTCACTCTGATTATTCCAATACTGGCTACAAGCTAACTCCAACTGCTCTAACAGACCAATTCATGATGTAGCTTCGGTCTCTCCAAAAGATCGTCTGCGTCTGCCGACTGTCAACTGCTCTAACAGACTACTCTGCCTTCCGATAATATAGAGAGCTCTTCATTCGTGGAAATTTCCAGACAGTAACCTGCCGCCCACCACACCCCTGTACCAGGCCCCGGGCTCTCGACACTCCCACAGTGGCCATCTGTTGTTTCGTCTAAGAGCCCGAGCTCCGTCTACATTCCTCCGATAAGGGCCGGCTCTGACCGGTTCCTCTCCAGCGAACAACAGCTCATAACTAAAATATCACTCTTGACCTACAAGCGCCTCGGGCAGCCAAGGCAGAAAGGAAAATGGAGTCTCTCTCGTTTGGGCCTTGTAGGCCGGAAAAAGATGAAAGAGACGCATAGCTCTGTCAAAGTACGTGGGCAAGTCCTACCAATAGGTAATATAAGGTAATCTACCTCCTAATATAAGCCTTCAGGCCCGCAAACGATGAAAGGGGCACAGAATTATGTCAAAGTCGATAGGCAAACTCTAAGGTTAGGCTAAGAATAGGGATCTATCCACTATACTAAGATGGTAGTAGACCACAGTCACCACCACTCAGAGAATAGAACAAATTATCCGGTCACTACAATCCACCCTTGACTGTCGTCTACTAACAACTTAGACCCAAGTCAAAATACAATTCAAGCAGAACGAACATCTGATGAGGAATAATAAGAAACAAAACGAACAGATCTAGACATAGCTTGTGGTCTAAAAATCTGGACAAAGGAAGGGATACATTGAATACAACAACAAATAGTAACTAAAATGCAAAGAGCAATCAAGACACCCCCCAACACTTGTCGTAGGGAGTGTAAATCAGGCAACCAACTGAAGAGCCAATTAAACCACCCTTGATCTATATGTTGCCTAACTTCTTCAGTTAATTCATGAAGTTTATTAATATGGGATTGAATGGATCTGGAATGATCTGATAAATTAAAACAAAGACCCTCAAAATCTGAACAGCCATAACCATGTTTGAGTAAAAGATAATCTATTGCAGCTCTATTTTGTAAAATGGCTCTACGCTCACCTTGAGAATCTAATAAAAGGTCAGATAAGACAGCAGAAGTATGGTTAATAGACTTAACCATCCAGCAAGCAAGTTGTCGTATTGATTTAGCATTATATACAGACAATGCAGGAACACCTACAATAGAGAGAGCTAAGCTAAGATATTCAGATGCAGAGAATAAATGTAATGAGGAGTCACAATTTGCTGGTAAAGATGGGGCATCACGTGTGGTTCGAGAAATTACATTGGGATATGAAGAAAACATTATTAAGCTCAATCTAGTAATAGCACAAGGACCTCCAGTAATATTTGCAGGAATATAGGGCCAAGATGTATTGCCACATGAAAATAACCATCCAGGGGGTAACAATACAATGCGATAATGACTAGCTGTAACTACAAGACGCCTACAAGTCATATTATTTGTAACAGAAGTACATGATCTACGTGTTCTAGTAAAGCACAAAGTCCTTTCATGGGCAGAAAATGAAGTAGCATTATTCAGTCTTAATTGAACGCACTTGCCTATGAGCCTAGGATCACAGGTAATGGAAAAGCAAAGATCACCTTCAGTGATATTGTAAGTTGTGATTTGAGAATTTAAAGGGGGCTGTGAATCAATCAAAACCGTACATAAAGCACAGTAATCATAGGCCGCAAAGTCACTGAAAATTACATTAGGATGAGCATCAGTTAAATTGAAAATATGGGTAAGTGTTTCCATAGAAGCTGGGACAGCAACCAAACAGGTCGCTAGAATATCAGTCACTGAATGCATAGGGGTCAAACAAAAATGATTTGAATCAGTGAGTTTGTTCGCTAATGTAGTCCAAAAGTTCGATGAAGAATCCCACGATGCAGGAGAACGACGTCTTCGGTCCAAGGAATTACTCCAGTCCTGGGGGCCCTCCCGTCTCTCGACGCAGCAGACGAAAAGGAGTCCAGCGACGACACCTCCGGCAACAGCAATCCATGCGATGGTCTAGGAGAACGGATTCAAATACAGGTATTATTCATTCTCGCAAATAACATTTGTCAGCTGGAACTACATCCCAGCTATCTTGCCCTGGCCTCATCAATAGGACAGTATTGTCCTGACCTGTTGCAATAATTTCGGCCTGTTCAGGGGGATTTGTAGGCGACTGAAACCATACTCTCGCTCTGGGATTATCAGTGGAGCCAAAACCCTTTTTTCCACGAATAGCTAATAGAGTTGGGGCAGTACCTTTTTGAATCTCACCACTGAAGACAGGCATAACTATCAATTGAGCAACTCGGTCTGTTTTGTGTATCAGTAAATCAGAGTCACCACTGTTTAACAGGATCACTTTAATCTCTCCTTGATAATCACTGTCAATGACACCTGCGAGTACCTGAATGCCTTTAAAGCCAAGCCAGATCTCGGGGCAATTAATCCAAAACTTCCAACGGGTATTTGGACACCAATTTCAGTTTCCACAATAGTAATGTCTCCTTTCTTTAAAGTAATGATGTTCATAGAATGCAGGTCTAAGCCTGCAGAACCTGGGGCTGCTCTGCATGGAGCTAGAGCTCCAGGGGAAATCTCCCAATACATCACTGTACTCTCAATAGTATTTGGTTTAGCATCAATAGCTGGAGGAAATAAACGCATTAATGGGGAATCGAAATTCAGATAAGGGCGATTATTCAGAATTAACAATGCATCAAACAAATGATCTCTCCAGTTCTTAAAAGTTCCATCTGATAGCTTACGTAATTGGTCTTTCAATAAGCCATTCATTCTCTCCACAAGGCCTGCGGTCTGCGGGTAATATGGTATATGGAACACCCATTCAATATTGTTTTCCACACAGAAATCTTGAACAAGTTTACCTTTAAAATGAGATGCGTTGTCAAACTGTATTTGAAGTGGAACACCATAGTACAACATGATTAACTCCAACGTTTTAATAGTGTTCAATTGGGTAGCTCTCTTACAGGGAAAGGCTACTAAAAGGCCACTGAAAGTATCTACAACTGTACAAACATACTGACAATTTTTACTCATGGGAAGAGGACCTATATAATCTATTTGCCAAATTTGTGCAGGAGATTTTCCTCGATGTAATTGACCTCTTACAATTTGGGGCACTTCTCGCTGTCTAGAGTGCTGACATATGGGACAATGAAGTATGGTATCTTTAATCAAATTGAGAGGAGTATAAATTCCTCTGTCAGCAGCCCACCTGCTAGTGATTCTTTCTCCAAAATGTCCTGACTTCTGGTGAGCCCATTTCGCCAATCCCGCCAAATCAAAATCTTGTTTGTCCACCATTGCCTCAGAAATTTTAGATTTCTCATCTGCAATTTGGTGAAAAAGTTTTTCAAGGGAGTCTACGTGTGTATGAGCATCAACATGAAAAACTGTTTCATTACACTGAGGAAGTAGCTCCCAAAACTCTTGCCACAAGTGCTTACCCCAAAGCTCTTTCGAATGAAGTTTCCAGTCATGAGAATGCCACGTTGGTAACCAAACCGCTAAACCATTAGCAGTGGACCAAGAATCAGTAAAAATGTGACATGTACCAGGCAATTCTTGTTTCAGAACTTAATAAACAGCATATAGCTCAGCGAATTGACTACTTTTCCCTTCACCTGTGGTACTTAGCAGTTTTTGTGTGATCGGATTGTAGGACACTGCCTTCCAATGCCTCTTCTCTCCTATGTACCTCGCTGAACCATCCGTAAACCATACATGTTTTCTGTCCTCCACGGACAAATCATTGAACGGCTTACCCCACGTAACAGAGCATTCCTGTACTATAGGTACGGAGTAATCACTTTCTGCTTCTCCTGACCGCGCCAGCGCCACTTGCTCATGTAACGACGCAATACCCTTTGGTCCTACACGTGCTCTGTCTTGTATATACCATTTCCATTTAATCACACTCGCTTCTTGAGCATGTCCAATTCTGTGAGTTTTTGGTGAACTCAAAACCCATTGCATAATTGGAATTTCAGGTCTCAACATCACATCATGTCCTAAAGTCAATTGCTCGGTATCCACCAGAGCCCAATAGCATGCAAGTAACTGTTTTTCAAATGGGGTATAACGCTCACCAGCATCGGGTAACTTTTTAGTCCAGAAACCTAACGGTACTTTTGTCTTACCTTGTTTTTGCCACAAACTCCAATTCGCATAAGGGCCTTGCACAGACACATTCAAACCCACATCACCATCACGCACTGGCCACAAATCCAAAGCATGCTGAATTGCTTTTTTTGCCAAATCAAACGCATCTTGCTGTGGTTATTCCATTCAAACACATTCTTTTTACGGGTAACTTTGTACAAAGGGGCTAATATCTGACTCAAATGTGGGATGTGTTGACGCCAAAAGCCAAATAAACCAATAAATCTCTGTGCTTCCTTTCTATTTTTCGGGACTGCAAATTCCGCGATTGTCTGTTTTACCTGCGGAATTACTTCTGGATTTCCTTCATGCCAATTAATACCTAGAAATTTTACATTTTGTGCTGGACCTTGCAATTTGTCTGGATTAATCTCCCAACCTCTATTTTGTAAATGGGTTACAATTTGATCTAATTGGGTCTGAACCATATCCTGTGTTTCACCTTGAATTAAAATGTCATCGATGTAATGACACACCTGTATTTGTGGATTCACTGGAACCTCAGTTAAATGTTCTGCCACCAGCCGATGACAGATCGCAGGACTATGCACATAGCTCTGGGGAAGACATCTGAACGTCATTTGACGTCCATTCCATGTAAAACTGAATTGTTCCTGGCACTCGGGGGCAATCGGAATGGAAAAGAAAGCATTAGCAATATCGATAGAAGCATACCACGTTCCTGAATGTTTTTGAATTCTCTCAATCAAGGTAATAATGTCAGGTACTGCAACAGTCAAAGGGGGTATATGTTTATTCAATTCGCGATAATCAACTGTCATGCGCCAAGAATTATCACTCTTGCGCACCAGCCATACGGGATTATTCCAGGCAGGAGTAACTGGGGTTATAACTCCTGTATCCACTAAATCCTGAATTGTGGCACTAATCTCTTCATGTCTACCTGGAATACGATACTGTTTCTGGGAAATTACTTTTGTAGCTTGAGGAATTTTCACAGGGGGAATCCTCAAACGTCCAACTCTCACGGACTTTGAGGATATGTAGTTCCTGTCTCCAAAACGATAACATCCGTCATCTAAATATAATGTCAGACCTTTTAAAATGTCAATTCCAATTATGTATTCACAAAGCGGTACTACCAGTACAGAATATTATTTTCCGGGAATTCTACCTGTTTTCATCTGGACATCAGTTTGTACTGCGGGAGTTTCTTTACCACCTAGGCCAGTAATTGTGAAAAATTGTCCTCTAAATCTCTTCGGATTTCCATAAATTAAGGTGGCCTCCGCTCCTGTATCTACTAATGCTCGGGCCCTCTGTATGTTACGATGTCTCCAAAAAATTTCAATATCTACATAGGGTCTATTATCTCTGTGAGCCCAATTGCGTACCGGAGCTTGGCCTATTTCCTAGTCATTTTCATTGCGTTCTGTCGCCCAAGATAAATCAGGGTAAAGACCCTCAAATTTATTAGGTAATGTCTCCTCTTGCCCATGCCTGTTTCCCTCACGAAATGGATTCTTGTCATCCATAAAATGTTGTGAATTTCGCTCAGAAAACCTGTGTCGTCTATCTTTCATTCTGAATTCAGGAGATTCATCCCTCTCCTCTCTGTATCTGTGTTCAAAACGCTCATCTCTTTCCCCCTCTCTCTCTCACATCCACGATGGGGAGACACATCTCTCTCATACCGACCTCTATAATTCCTGTCACATCCGTGTCTGCATCCGTCATCATCACTATCACCAGACTGACAAGGAGCACAATTCTGTTTACGCACCCGCCTAGCGCCTTCCTTTCTGTCCAAACCACGTTTGCGAAACAAGGACCACAATTTGTTATTCGGCTCACCATCAATATCCTCCTTTTTTACACCATCAGCCAATAAGGCAAGATAAATGTCACGTCTAGTAAATTGATAATGACCAGTACGACCCTCAGGTCTAGATTGTCTATCCGGTTTAAGCCATTCGTCCAATTCACCGAGCTGACGCACAGCTTCAAGCACATCAGACAAAGGAGCACCAGTCTGGTTAATCAATAATGTCATCATAACTTGCTTGTAAGCAGGTGCGGAACGAATAATCCTATTCCGCACCGAAGAAGTCAACAAACCATTCATCAATGTATCAGATGTATTCAGAAAAATCGCAGTTTTCATCACTTCCTCTTTCAGTCTTTGCGAGGCATCTCTCAAAGTATACCACGGCTTGTCATTCAAGGGCCAATCAGATTCAGTAGGGTATTTATGACTACAACCCTCCGTCGCCAATTGAAGCAAACTGACCTGACCAGCATTAGCATAATTCCGAAAATGATCTTGTACAGTACAATCGGAACTCAAAGAACAAAACTTCAGCGAATCTCCCATATCCAACATGATGCCAGCAGCACCCAATTCAAAAAGACGCACCATCCAAGTAAGCAAGGCCTCGCCAGGCCGTTGCCGAAATCGTTCCAAAATGTCACTAACTTCCTGGTGCGTAAAATCTTCCAAACTATCCAAAGGAATCCCATTGGGATTGCCAGGAGCCTGCTGTAATTTCTTTCGAAAGACCGGATGCGCAGAAACCTCTGCACGATCAGTAGAGTCACAGCGATCGTCAGATTTACAGCGATCGTCAAATTTACAAGAAGCACTCGATGCACAGTTACGTCCAGTACGAGAAGAGTCACGAGGTGCAGTCTCCTCAGCCGAGGAGCCAGATTCATTCGAGTCCCAGATATTACCATCCCACTCATCAGGGTTCCAATCGAGCCCTGCTTTCGCCACAACCAAACGCACTTTACTTTTACTGACTCGACCATGTCGATGTTTGTATTTGTATTTAGCAATTCGAACAGCAGCTCTTTCCGCAATAGTCTGATATGTATCCAATTTGTTAGCAAGCAACTTATTTTGACATCTCAAAAGTGTATAAGCATTCTGCACTTCAACAAACTGGTCTTCAGATTCCTTGCATTGACGCTGCAATTTCAGAAGTTGTTCATGTACAAGCCTGTACGCATACAACAAAATCCAACCTCTACGTCCCAATATGGGGAGTTCTTCACCCTTCACAATCGGCACCTTCTGTAAACAAGCAATCACCTGAGCAGGATCCACCGATTCCAAACAAGAAATCCAATTCTCACTCAAACCTGTACAATTAGCCCATTCATGAGCTAGCGCCTCATAAGGCAACTGAAAAGTAGACTTCGACCGTCCCAAAAACATTATACCAAAAACAGAAAATATATACACTTATAAACAAGAAAATATACAAAAATATACAGAAAGAGCTTCCGCACACGCCGAGCACAAACAAACAAGATGACAAGAAAACGCGCTACAAGGCTTTCGAAAGCTGTTCGAGACACCAAACGTAATGAAAATCAGTACATTACCCAGCACCTCATTCGAGCTGTTCGTGACGCCAAATGTAATGACTGGATTTCCTGACCAAGTTATCAGCTCACCCAAACACCACAAACCCAGTCATCACGTAACTTCATCCCTTCCCAGACCCTATTTACAACGGTACCTGGGTACCAACCTGGGAATGGGGAACTCGCAATATACAAGCTTACACATCCAAAATACCACTAAAATCTAGAGGGTTGCTAAGAACTAGCTATAGAAGTCAGTAATAACTACGGAATTCCATGATATATCCTATGATCTCACCTTATAGCCCCACGACAATCTGGCCCGGGCTAACCTACTCCCTCTCGTGTCGGAGAGCAGCTCTTTCCCACTTGTAGCCCCACGGCAATCCGATCCGGACTACTCTACCCCTTCTCTCCTCGGGGAGCAGCTCCAACATATAACGCCCTATCCTGAGTGATCTCCCTTTATAGTGTCCCCACTTGTAGCCCCACGGCAATCCGACCCGGACTACTCTACCCCCTCTCTCCTCGGGGAGCAGATCCAACATATAACGCCCTATCCTGAGAGATCTCCCTTTATAGTGTTCCCACTGTCCTTGTAACGATTTCCAAGCAGGTTCCGCAGGAGCGTCAGGAATCTGAAGAGTAGTCCACAGCCTTCCCCTACGGCCTTCCGACTCTATCAAACACTAGAGTATCGAAAGGCTCGCCAGGGGAAAACAGGGAAACAAAACAAGGAAAGTGGGGGAAAACAATAGAGCTTGACTGTACACTTCTGGTTGGATGCTGGATAACGGGCAGGCTGAAAAGGAAGATAATTATTACTGTCTATCTTTGCCAACCACAACTTCAATGTGCATGATACCTAGAACATGTTTGTTAATCACTACATACCACACTAGAGTCACTGGACGGTAGAACATATAGTACTGTAGTATTAGGTGTTCGTTGTTTCTTCTGTTTCTAAACAATACAAGAAAATCGTTAATAACTATTTCCCACTCTAGGTTGGTAAGTATTAATAACCAATGGGTAATTCTTACTCTGTATGTCTTGGGAATAACCTGGGAAGTTTCTTGTTAATATGTGTTGGAGCCAATGCCTTGTATCTTGCATTAACTTCTGTTAAACAGGAAATACATTTAGGTCTTCACGCAAGATAATCACCAACTATATATAGAATAACAAAAGGCAGCGCACAGCGCTGTTACCGTGATTCTGTGAGAAGGCGCCTGGATATGAATAACCTCTGATCCACCATAAATTCCTGCAAGGGGTGTAGAGATGGCCCAGGAATAAATGGAATAAAGCAGTGCACCAGGGAATCCAGCAACCAGAGTGGGGGAAAATAGGCACAGGGAGTGCTCAGCCGGATGGCGGAGAAACAATCCCGGCCGCCGGGCGGAGCACCCTGAGTAAGGGGAAATATGCAAGGAACCTAACTATCTACAGGAGCCCTGAGGACACCCAGCCGGATGGCGGGGAGTGGACCCGGCCGCCGGGCGGAGCACCTACGGACAGGGGGAGAAACAAAAGGGAAGTGGAGGCTGAACCCAGCCGGATGGCGGGGAGTGGACCCGGCCGCCGGGCGGAGCACCTACGGACAGGGGGAGAAACAAAAGGGAAGTGGAGGCTGAACCCAGCCGGATGGCGGGGAGTGGACCCGGCCGCCGGGCGGAGCTCAAGGAGAAGGGGACAAATAGCAACAGAGAGGCAAGAGTAACGATAGCACAGGAGGACGTGTAGGTTGGAAAACGTCACTCCGAAATACCGCCGAAAATGCGAAGGAAAGATAAGGACTATCAATCCTCCGACAGCGGGCATGAACGCAATGAAAGAGAAACCGGAACAAGCAATAACCGGAAGTCAGGCAAAACAGGCTGGGACGGAACCCACAACAACGGGAGCTAGACGCGAGAACGTGAAGCACCGTTCTGTTGGTCTACGATTCTTTTATAAGCAATTCTTAAAGTGACAGAGCAGGAGGGAGGTTGGGGCATGACAGCACACTCCCCCCACAATGTGCCTCTCCCGGTTTGGGCTTGTCAGGATGTTTCAGATGATACACGCGGACCAACCTTGGTGCATGAACATTAGAAGCTGGTTCCCAAGTGCGCTCTTCAACCCCATATCCCTTCCAATGAATCAAGTACTGGAGGTTCCTCCCCACTCTACGGGAGTCCAGTATGGCCTCCACCTCATACTCCTCTGAGTCTTGAATGGTTATAGGAACGGGTTTCTTAGGCAACCTAGTACCCGGAGCCACCGGCTTCAGTAGTGAAACATGGAATACAGGATGAATTTTGAGTGAAGGGGGTAGTTCCAATTCCATGGCCACAGGATTGATCATTTTGATTACCTTATAGGGACCTATATATTTGGGATTGAACTTGCGTGGACCACTCAGTGCAATGTATTTCGTGGATAACCACACCTCATCCCCTGGTGTGTATATAGGTTCTAGCCTCCTGTGTAGATTCGCCCCTTCTGTGTATTTCACCTTCGCCATTTCTAGACTGTCCAAAGCATGCTTATGAACTTCCTGTAATATCTCTATCCTGTCATTTGCCGCTGGGATTGGACTGTCTGTAGGGATCCCGGAGGGCAACAACTTCGGATGGTAACCATAGGAACAAAAGTAAGGGGTGGCATTGATAGAGGTGTGTGGGCTGTTGTTGTATGATATCTCAGCTAACCATATTAGTTCATCCCAGTCAACCATGGAATGCAACACTTGATTTCTTATGTACTGCTCAAAACATTGGTTGACTCTCTCCGTCTGCCCATCTGACTGAGGGTGATGACTCGAGGACAATCTAACATCTATCTGGAGCAATGAACATAAACCCCTCCAGAAACGCGATACAAATTGGGCCCCTCTATCTGAAATCAAAATGGAAGGGAAGCCATGGAGGCGGACTATTTGCTGCATGAATATAGATGCCAGTTCGACCGCTGTAGGCAAACCCCCCAAGGGCACGAAGTGAGCCATCTTCGTGAATAGATCTACAACAACTAGCAAGGTATTGTTTTTTGTCTTAGTGAGTGGTAACTCCACTATAAAGTCAAGAGATACAGTATGCCAAGGGCCTGGTGGCGAAGCTAAAGGCATGAGTAAGCCCACTGGGTTCAGGTGAGATACTTTGGTCTGAGCACACACATGACATGTCTTGACAAAGGATTCAATGTCCTTCAGCATAGTAGGCCACCAGAATCGGTCGCGTATCGCTTTGGTTGTTTTCTTGATCCCTGGATGACCGGCCATCGGATGACTATGATACCACTCCATGACCTGTTCTTGCAACTCATGAGAGGGCAATACCACTCCCCCCTGAACGTACACATATCCATCCTTAATAGAGGTTTCATGGGCACCCACTATAGCTTGCATATCTACTGTTGTCTGACTATTCTTAACTTGTAATGCAAATTCCTTTTCAGTCAGTATGCCTCCTATGATGCTTTCCCTGGGAATGATAAAGGTCTGATCTGCTGACTCTGTGGGGTGTGTGAACCCCAATCGGGACAGGGCATCCGCCTTGCCATTTCTTTTCCCTGGTCTGTATTTGACGGAAAAGTCATACTCACTAAAAAATTGGGACCAACGCAACTGCCTCATGGACAGAGCTTTAGCTGTCTTGATATACTGTAGGTTACGGTGGTCAGTATACACTACAGCAGGATATTTAGCGCCCAGTAAGTATTGTCTCCACTCCTCAAATGCCTTTTTGATTGCTAGGAGTTCCTTATCTCCCACTGCGTAGTTGTATTCAGCGGGGGTGAATTTGTGTGAGTAATAAGCTACAGGGTGACATTCTCCGGACACAGGATCCACCTGAGATAGAACACCTCCCACTGCCACCTGGGAAGCGTCTACCTCCACTACGAAGGGCAGGGCCGGATCCGGATGTCGTAAAACGGGAGCACTAGTAAAGGCCTCCTTAAGCATCTGAAAAGAATAATCGGCTTCAGCAGACCATAAGAATGGAACTCCTTTTTTCAACAGGGCTGTAATGGGCGCCACCAGGTCTGAGAAATTCCGAATAAACCGTCTGTAAAAATTAGCCAGACCCAAGAAACTTTGAATTTCCTTTACGTTACGTGGAGCAGACCATGATAGGACTGCATCTACCTTAAGGGGATCCATGCGGAGGCCCCAAGGGGATACCACATACCCTAAAAAGGGGACTTCTTGAGTGTGGAACGTGCACTTGTCTAGTTTGCAGTATAAACGGTTCTCTAGTAGACGTTCCAACACGTTACGTACGTGATGCATATGTTCAGTCATAGTGGAAGAGAAAATCAGTAAATCGTCTATATATGCTATTACATATACGTCAAGCATATCTTTTAGTACTTCATTTATAAAAAACTGAAACGCCGCAGGGGCATTACAAAGCCCAAAGGGCATCACTAGGTATTCATAAAGTCCAAACTTAGTACAGAAAGCAGTTTTCCACTCATCCCCCTCCTTGACAAGCACGAGATGGTAGGCCCCACGCAAGTCCAACTTGGTGAAATATTGGGCGTTGCGTACTCTGTCAAGGAGGGCGGCGATAAGAGGCAAAGGATAGCGGTTTTTTATAGTAACGTCGTTTAGCTTTCTATAGTCTATGCAACAGCGAAGACCCCCTTCCCTCTTAGGGATGAAAAATAGAGAAGAAGAGGCAGGAGACCGAGAATGACGAATAAAACCTTTCTCAAGCATGATGTCTAAGTACTCTCTCAAATACACGTTCTCTTTTTCTGTGAGTGCATAAACTCTGCTACAGGGGATTCTAGCCCCTATCTCTAGGTCAATACGGCAATCGTAGACCCTATGTGGTGGAAGGATCTCCGCTTCTTTCGCATCAAAAACCGCCTTCAGATCATGGTAACAGGAAGGTAATTCTGACACTTTATCACTGTTGTCTGTTCCGGTGGGTATCTTTTCAACAGCAGCCCTTATGGGGTGTGAACAAGTGACAGAAGGAAATGTTATAGTAGAAGTTTCCCAATGTATAGTAGGGTTATGGGACCTCAACCAAGGGATACCCAAGAGTACCGGAAATTGTGGTGAACAGATTAAGTCGAATGTTATATCTTCTTGATGGTCGGGTTCTATGTTCATGTGCATTTGTATCGTACGATGTGTAACAGGACCAGAAATAAGGGTACTACCATCAATGGTGGTGACTTTACTAGCTACCTCTTTGGGTACACAGGGTATCGTGTTTTCTTTTGCCCACTCCTCATCCATATAGTTCCCGGATGCTCCGGAATCTATCATCACTAGAACATGTAGTCCATTCTTTCCATGAGTTAGGTATGCAGACACATATAAATGGTTGGTAGGGGTGGTGGTATATTCAGAGGAAGAGACGGTAAGGTCAGACCTACCCGGGATCCTCGTCTCACAAGATCCCGGGCTACCTAGTTTCCGGAGTACTTTGTTTGTGCGGGTTTAATAGGACATTCCTTTAGAAAATGACCCGCCTTGCCACAATACAAACAAAGCCTCAGGGTTCTTCTTCTCTGTCTCTCTTCGGAAGTCAGTGGTCCTCTTACTATGCCTATCTGCATGGGCTCACTCTCATCGCTAGTCTTCTCTGAAGTTGTGATCTTCTTTTCCTTTATGGGAACATATCTAGCTTCATACTTTCCTCTTTCTTTCTTCCTTTCCTGGATCCGGTGTTCAATTTTGACTACTAAATCAATCAGATGGGTGCAGGATGTTGGAAGGTCAACTATCTGTGAGAGGGCATCCTTCAAATCGTCTCTTAAGCCCCTGTAAAACAACGTGCAGCGTTTTTCTTCTGGCCAATTGGATTCAACCATCAATCGGCGGAATGAAGTTATATAAGCAACGAGATCCTGATTCCCTTGTTTCAGATTTAATAGCTCTGTATCTGAGGAATGGGTATACATGTGTCTATCAAATAGTTTACGGAATTCTCTCTTAAATGCTGTGTAACTATGCAGTAGTGGGTCATCCCTGTCTACCAAAGGTATGGCCCAATCTGCCGCAGCCCCACTCAAATACGAGATTACAAAAGCCACTTTAGCTTGTTCAGAGGGAAAGCAAGTAGCCTTACAAGAAAAATGCAACTGGCATTGACTAAGGAAGGCGGCGCATCTCGCAGCGTCCCCTGCATACCTTTCAGGGGGTGCTAGAGGAATGGAAGGAGGTGTAGTGACCTGTACCACTGATGTCCCTCCACCCGTAGCCCCGGCAGTTTGTTGTCTTTGCAGTGTGTCTACTCTAGCAATCAAAGCTTGGGTTTCAACCTGCAAATTCCCTAACATGCCTGCTACATCTGCTAAGGAGACCGCTTCTAGATCCATGACGCTCGGGCAGAACACACCACGTGGGCTTCACGTTCTGTAACGATTTCCAAGCAGGTTCCGCAAGAGCGTCAGGAATCTGAAGAGTAGTCCACAGCCTTCCCCTACGGCCTTCCGACTCTATCAAACACTAGAGTATCGAAAGGCTCGCCAGGGGAAAACAGGGAAACTAAACAAGGAAAGTGGGGGAAAACAATAGAGCTTGACTGTACACTTCTGGTTGGATGCTGGATAACGGGCAGGCTGAAAAGGAAGATAATTATTACTGTCTATCTTTGCCAACCACAACTTCAATGTGCTTGATACCTAGAACATGTTTGTTAATCACTACATACCACACTAGAGTCACTGGACGGTAGAACATATAGTACTGTAGTATTAGGTGTTCGTTGTTTCTTCTGTTTCTAAACAATACAAGAAAATCGTTAATAACTATTTCCCACTCTAGGTTGGTAAGTATTAATAACCAATGGGTAATTCTTACTCTGTATGTCTTGGGAATAACCTGGGAAGTTTCTTGTTAATATGTGTTGGAGCCAATGCCTTGTATCTTGCATTAACTTCTGTTAAACAGGAAATACATTTAGGTCTTCACGCAAGATAATCACCAACTATATATAGAATAACAAAAGGCAGCGCACAGCGCTGTTACCGTGATTCTGTGAGAAGGCGCCTGGATATGAATAACCTCTGATCCACCATAAATTCCTGCAAGGGGTGTAGAGATGGCCCAGGAATAAATGGAATAAAGCAGTGCACCAGGGAATCCAGCAACCAGAGTGGGGGAAAATAGGCACAGGGAGTGCTCAGCCGGATGGCGGAGAAACAATCCCGGCCGCCGGGCGGAGCACCCTGAGTAAGGGGAAATATGCAAGGAACCTAACTATCTACAGGAGCCCTGAGGACACCCAGCCGGATGGCGGGGAGTGGACCCGGCCGCCGGGCGGAGCACCTACGGACAGGGGGAGAAACAAAAGGGAAGTGGAGGCTGAACCCAGCCGGATGGCGGGGAGTGGACCCGGCCGCCGGGCGGAGCACCTACGGACAGGGGGAGAAACAAAAGGGAAGTGGAGGCTGAACCCAGCCGGATGGCGGGGAGTGGACCCGGCCGCCGGGCAGAGCTCAAGGAGAAGGGGACAAATAGCAACAGAGAGGCAACAGTAACGATAGCACAGGAGGACGTGTAGGTTGGAAAACGTCACTCCGAAATACCGCCGAAAATGCGAAGGAAAGATAAGGACTATCAATCCTCCGACAGCGGGCATGAACGCAATGAAAGAGAAACCGGAACAAGCAATACCCGGAAGTCAGGCAAAACAGGCTGGGACGGAACCCACAACAATGGGAGCTAGACGCGAGAACGTGAAGCACCGTTCTGTTGGTCTACGCGTCTTTTATAAGCAATTCTTAAAGTGACAGAGCAGGAGGGAGGTTGGGGCATGACAGTCCTATTAATACCTCCTGCTCTCTATTGGGAATTTCCTAAGTACCTAATATCTACTGGAAATATCTTCTATCTCATGTGAATTATTATCCCTCATGTAATGGATAGGAGATCCGATCCTCTCACACAAGAACTGTCAAATCATTACATTCAAGAATTATTCCCCGATATGAAACTCACATTACTCTCCGTCATCAGTTACCTGTAGGAAGGGAATAGCCCATCCTTCCTTACGACAGTACCCGGCTAAAAAGAAAGGTTAGCTTCATCATGGAAACAATACTCAGATATATATTCATTAAGAACTAGGGTCCCTTTATTAAACAATAGAAATAAGCATTGCATTATAAAGTCATAGTAACACCTAGCAACCTAAGCATAGACTGAAAAGTAAAGGAAAGAGTTAGAATATTTGCGCACTATAATAGCAGGACAGACTTCACCTTATAATTACGGAGTCCGGTTCTGGCTGTCATCTGGGTCCCTCTCTCATCTGTGCCTTGGCTCATCTCAGGCTCTGCTCTGCACCCACGGATACACGTCTGCACCGCTATGCTCCTTCACCTCCGTCACCCTTCCAAAGCACTGGAACCCTTCTCTCGTCTTCGTCTCTGTCTCTCAGCTCTGCACCGGTCAATCTGCACTGACTTCTCCTCACCCACGAACTGTCTTCACTTCCAAGCTTCAACCTAATGATATAGTTTCCACTATTCTGAGAACCATCCGTTCGACTAACTTCTTCACTCTGATTATTCCAATACTGGCTACAAGCTAACTCCAACTGCTCTAACAGACCAATTCATGATGTAGCTTCGGTCTCTCCAAAAGATCGTCTGCGTCGGCCGACTGTCAACTGCTCTAACAGACTACTCTGCCTTCCGATAATATAGAGAGCTCTTCGTTCGTGGAAATTTCCGGACAGTAACCTGCCGCCCACCAGACCCCTGTACCAGGCCCCGGGCTCTCGACGCTCCCACAGTGGCCATCTGTTGTTTCGTCTAAGAGCCCGAGCTCCGTCTACATTCCTCCGATAAGGGCCGGCTCTGACCGGTTCCTCTCCAGCAAACAACAGCTCATAACTAAAATATCACTCTTGACCTACAAGCGCCTCGGGCAGCCGAGGCAGAAAGGAAAATGGAGTCTCTCTCGTTTGGGCCTTGTAGGCCCGAAAAAGATGAAAGAGACTCATAGCTCTGTCAAAGTACATAGGCAAGCCCTACCAATAGGTAATATAAGGTAATCTACCTCCTAATATAAGCCTTCAGGACCGCAAACGATGAAGGGGCACAGAATTATGTCAAAGTCGATAGGCAAACTCTAAGGGTAGGCTAAGAATAGGGATCTATCCACTATACTAAGATGGTAGTAGACCACAGTCACCACCACTCAGAGAATAGAACAAATTATCCGGTCACTACACCATTGAACCTAGTAGGGAGGCAATCTGTCGCTCTTTCTGAACATTGTGGCGAATTCCCAGATGACACTTTTGAGTTATAGAACACTGTCTCTCCTCCGAAGAAAACACTTTTCCTACCTCGGAGTCTAGAAGAGCTCCTAGGAAGTGAATCTTCTGGGTGGGTTGCGAGACTGATTTGCTGAAGTTGACATGTAAACCCAACCGGTGACAGAGCTGGATGCAGGTTTGGAATTGATTCCTTACAGCGTCTGGGGAAGAACCTTTCAATAGCCAGTCATCCAGATACGGGTACACGAAGACTTCGGCGTAGAGCGGCCGCTACTACTGCAACACATTTTGTGAATACCCGGGGAGCTGACTTCAACCCGAAGGACAGGACCTTGAATTGGTAGTGAGAGGTCCCCACCTGGAACCGCAGGAATCTTCTGTGTTTGTGGTGCACCGGGACATGGACGTAGGCATCTTGGAGGTCCATCGAACACGTCCAATCTCCCTTCCTGAAATTCGGATATATTTGGTGAAGTGCCAACATGCGGACCTTTTCTTTTTTGATGTGCAGGTTGAGCGTTCTCAAGTCCAGAATGGGCCTGAATTCTGCCTTTTGTCCCTTTTTTCTGACCAAGAAATATCGGGAGTAGACTCCCTTCCCCCTCTGAGCGATTGGAACCCTCTCAATGGCTGATTTTGCGAGAAGTATAGCTACTTCTTTTTTCAAAAGGATGAGCTGATGACTTAAGGTTGGCCCTGGGGGGACGGGTGGAGGCAGGTGTTTGAAACGAAGACAGTACCCATTCCGAAATGTAGGCAACACCCATCTGTCCTGAGTAATGCTTTCCCACTCTGACATATGATGCGCAATGCTTCCCCCCACTGGAGTGGTCAACGACGCTGCGGGAAGGAAGCACTCATTGCTTCTGCTGGGACTTGTTGGAATTATTGCCCTGGGGTTGATTTCCACCTCCTCTGGAATTTTGCTTGCCTTTGAACTGGGACTTCTGTTGCCCCTGTTGGTCCTGACCCTTCTGCCAGTGAGGGGTTTGAACCCTCTGTTTGGAAGAACCCTTGTTGTAGGAGCGGTACTTCCTACGAAATTCCTTCTTCTTTTCAAGCCCTATGGCCTTAAGAGTGTCCAACTCTGACTTCATGCGTTGCATTTCCTCATCCGTGCTTGCCCCAAACAGTGATGTACCCGAAAAGGGCAAGTTCAAGATCCTAGCCTGAGCCTCAGGTTTCAAGGCTGTCAGGCGCAACCATCAAGACCTCCTCACCGTCACTCCATGCGCATAGCCATGCGCTGCAAGGGTAGCCCCATCCGCTGCGGCGCCTATGATCTGATTGGAGACCTGGCTAGTTTGCCATATCCAGCAAAAATTGCAGAAAAATTGATGAATAACCAAATCTCTCAATATATTGAAGATCATTTCCTCCTTGATGACACCCAGTTTGGTTTTCGGAAACGTTATAGCACCGAAACCGCCCTCATCAAAGCTATTGATGAGATAAGAACTGCCCTTGACCAAGGAGGGGTGGCTGTGCTTATCTTGTTGGACCTTACAGCGGCCTTTGACACAGTCGATCATAACATCTTGATCGACTGTGTCAATGCTATAGGCATTCAAGCTAAAGCAAAAGATCTCCTAGCATCCTTTTTGGCTCACCGCACCCAGACGGTCCAGCTGGGAATCTTCCAATCCACACAAATGATGCTACCCTGCGGTGTCCCTCAAGGCTCATCCCTCAGTCCTACCCTATTTAATATCTACGTAACAGATCTGGCCAAGGTCATTAGGGAATGGGGGATGAGCCTAACATCCTACGCAGATGACACCCAACTGGTCCTCGCCATCAAGGATAATGGAGATAAAATTGCTGCGAATTTCCAACATGGCATGCTAGCTATCAGCAATTGGATGACCGCAAACTGTCTAAAACTAAACTCCGACAAAACGGAGATCATGACATTTGGTAAGCTCACCCCCACCTGGCCTGACTCCTGGTGGCCCTCCGACTTAGGTCCCTCTCCCCTCCCAGTCACTAAAGTAAAAAACCTGGGAGTACTCATTGACGACAAACTTACTTTCTCCGCCCACGTTAATTCTATTGTTTCCTCATCCTTCTATAAACTCAAAACTATAAACAAGATACTCCCTTTTCTTTCCCCCTAACTCTGGCAAAACCCTGGTCACCGCTTTTGTGATGTCTTCTGTAGACTATTGTAATGGTCTTCTTGTCAACGCCCAACACAAAGTCATCAAAAAGCTACAGTCCATACAAAATGCTGCGGCCAGAATGCTCTCAGGCACCCCAAAATTCCAACCCATTGCCCAAATCATCAAAGGTTACCACTGGCTAGCAGTGAAAAATAGGATAAAATTCAAAGCCCTCTGCATTGCCTATAAAGCCTCACATAAACAGGGCCCTCAATTTCTTTTGAATCCTTTGGCGTTTCATGTTCCCAAAAGATCAATACGATCTATGAATGCATCGCTCATGACGGTGCCGCGAACCAGAACGGTATCATGGGGCGATCGCAGATTCACTGTATCAACAGCCAAACTTTGGAACTCCCTCGATCCCGACATCAGGTCATCTCCTACCTTAACCACTTTCAGGAAAAAAATAAAGACCTGGTTGTTCAACCAATAGTCCCCCTCTACCTCATCTCCTCACTCTGCTTCGTCCATACCTCCGAGACGCCCTAGAGCATTTGTTCGCGCTCTACAAATATCATAAATAAATAAATAAATAAATAAATACATACCCTCCAGAAGAATCTCCTCAAAATCTTTGCTGTCCTCTTGGGGAAGTTTCTCAATGAACCTATGGAGAGAATCCCACAGCGATCTGTCATACCTCCCCAGAAGGGCTTCCGCATTAGAGAAAAGAGGCTGAAGTGTTGCAGACTCTTCTCCCCCACGAATCTTGTATTTTGCTTTCCTTACCCGGAGGCACTGTGGATGGTGAAGCTACAGCACTGGATTTCTTCGCCGCCACAATGATCACCGAGTCTGGTGGTGGGTCAGACCTGAGGAAGAGTGGATCCTCTTCTGGTGAGCGATACTTTTTAAGGATCCTTGCTGGGGCAGCCTTTATAGTCGCTGGAGTAAGGAAGACCTCATTCACGGGATCTATAATTACAGGTACCAAAGGAAGCAGAGGCTTGGGTGCCGTTCTGTGATGCAAGGTCTCAAAAATCACAGAAGTCTTGACCTGTGGAGTAGTCATGGGCACTCCCAGTTTCAAAGCACCCCTACCCAAAATGTCCTGAAATGTGAAAATGTCATCTATAGGGGATATTCTTGATGGAGGACTGTCCGTCAGAGTCGAAGAATAATCCCTATGAGAACGGGTCGTAGATGAAGAAGTAGTTGGAGATCTGCGAGCCCTTCTCCTGCTCCTAGACCTCGATCTTCGCCTACTGGAGCGCACTCGGGAGCGCGATCTCTCCCTGGGTCGGGAGACTTGTTTGCCCAGATGGGCTTGCAACCTGGCTGCTGTCTCTTTGTCTGGAGCCCAGTGATGCAGGGCCTATACCATCTTGGAGATAGCCTGATGGAAGGAGACTTCTGTGTGCGCTCTCTCACTGGCGAACCTGCTGGAGGAGGCAAATCCGTTTGCCCCTGCTGCGAACGAGCAGGAGAATGCCTGGACCACTCACTATCTGAGGAGTAGAGGACCACATCTGAAGATCGTCCTTGGTGAGACCGGGAGTCCAAAAAGGATGATGTCAAGCTCACCGGAGATCCACCTCTGGGATGATGTCTGGAGGTAGACCTTGTGCGACTTCTTGAAGCATGTTGGTCTGCTACTCTTTTCCTCTTAGCTGGAGGACTCCTGTGCACTGAGGAATGTTCCACCTCCGCAGCTGAAGACGATCTTGTAGACCACTGCTGTGGTGTTAAGGCATGAGCCGGATCCGAGGGTTGACTAGCTGTCTCCTGCGTAGTCTGCCCCGAAGGTGACCTCCCCTGAGCTCTTGGATGAGAGACTTGCCCTGAAGACAGATGTTTTGACGTCGATCCACGCTGCTGTGACAACAACGGGGACCCTCTCAACGTTAAACGCTGCTGACCAGGCGTCGACGGAGGCTGCTTCGACGTCAAACGTCGATGCTGTGACGTCAACGGGGATCTTCTCGACGTCGACCGTTGATGGTGTGATGGCGACTGAGACCTTCTCGACGTCGATCGCCGGTGACTAGGCGACGACGGAGGATGCCTTGACGTCGAGCGTCGCTGGCCAGACGCCGAACGCCGATGACTATGCATCGACGGAAAGCTGCTCCAACGGAGACTTGTCTCTTGACGCTGCACGCCCCGTAGACTGCAGGGGAGGTACCTTGCTTCTCGACCATGAAGTCTTCATCGTCGAAGTCTTCGCTGTCGTCGACGGCCTCTTCGACGCCGATCCCGACGCAGAAGGAGAGCAAGTCGGGACTGCTCTCGAAGTCGAACGCGTCCTGCGCTTCTTCTACCTCTTAGGAGACCTACCTCTCTCAGAGAGACCATAAATTCGAATTCTCTCCCTATCCTTGAGAGTTCTCCTTGATAAAGTCTTGCAGTGATCACAAGAACTCGCAGAATGAGAATCAGGGAGGCAGAGGAAACACACTAGATGTGTGTCAGTCTTGGCCTTCCTCTTCCCACAGGAAGGGCAGTTGTCAAAGAGAGAAGGCATTTTTGACAGAAAAATTCATTTTTTCAGATACAAAAAAGGCAGTAAATGTAAATGTAAATGTACATGTATTTATATAGCGCATAGACATCGAGTGAAAGTAAAATTTGTAGAAGTTCACAAGAATCTTTTGACAGAAAGTCAAAAAGAAAGGGAGCTGTTGAACCAGGGTCCTGACTGAAGGAGCCAGAAAGAACAACTGACCTAACTGTCACCCCTGAGGCATGATGGGAAGCCAGGGGTCATGGCTGCCTTAAAGGCACGGTGCCAGTTTTGTTGAAAATGGTTTCATTTTCTATGCTATTGCTGTTCAATGCAGCCTGTCACTAACAATGTATATTTATTGGCAATTTTCAGGAATTATGAGTCTTTTGCACATTAAAACACAGAGTTCAAGGGCTATTTGACCTGATGTGTTTTTTATTTCATTGCTAATTCAGTACATGTATGTTTATTTACATTGTTTAGCCTCATTTTTGGGGCTGCATTGGTGTGAGGAAAAATGATATATGTGCATACATATTTGTGGAGCTATTTATATGTAATTTACATATATATTTGTATAATATTTCCAGGGTCCCCGCATGTGGGCGCGAATCTTCAGTGCTTATGACTATTGATGAGGATCCCCTGGAAGAGAAAATCAACGTACAACTATACTCTAAAGTCCCATACAGACAAAAAGTGCCAATATGCAGGCCATTCATTTAAACATAATGACACATTACTAGGCCGACCAAATAAACATAAAAGGCGAATAATGCACAATGTTTAAAAGTACAACACTAATACAGTACTTCTCATTACATCAATCATTCTAAACAGAGAATACCAAAAATGTATTTTATGCTGTGCTAAAATATCTAAAACCTAAAATACCAAATTCCGCAAATTCATGAGTGAATGTGAGCACAATATATGTTACAAAAATTCAGATGTTTCTAGAAAATGTTCAAAAATTGTTTAATAAATGTACACATTTTTGCACAAACTATTACCGATGATGGTGCAAATAAGTGTTTCCGGGCCTCCACTAGCGTACTTATTTTGTACTTTAAAAACATTGGTCTTAACAATTGGCGCTGAAATAAATGCAGATGAACATTAAAAAAAAAACATGTTCTTTACCTTGAACCCAGTTCCCACAGATGGCACAAAGCCTCTCCGCCTTTGGTAAACCTTCCCAGCATCCAGTGATGATTTGTGACAGAAGCAGATTCAACCTTAGTGACAAAATAGTTTTACGCACACCATGGGAAAGGTTCCATAGTGTGTGCGGTTGTGGTTTTTTACAAATGCTACTCTCCAGTATCATTTAATTCAGAGCATACTGAGCACACAACGAGATATCCCTTTTCTGGCTTACTTCATAGATTGATTTTTTAATCAGGTTTTTTTAAGGTGAGCTTCGGGTGGGGAGCCCTCCCACATTTTAAACATGTCCATAGCTTTCATATAATTTCACAAGAGAGCGCTTCTTTCCTTCAAACAATTACATATTTCATGTTTCAATGCAGTTCAAATAGACCCAGGTTCACCATTCAGTAGATAGTTCCCCCAGCTTAAGACAGCAGCCAGCAAACACATTCATAGAGAGGAGACCAAATTTAAGCCTGAGAGCTGATAAAGAGTTTAGATTACACAAATTTGCCCTTCAACTTTCTCAAAAAAGGATCAAGAAGGCAGAATCTTAATCTTTCAAACTGCCTAACCTGGGCAAAATGCCTTTGCCCACAACACTTATATAGTCTATCGATTACAAAAGTCTTACTTCTACACTAACTAATGTGGTCATTATTTAGGCAGTTACTAGAAAACATTCTACCTAAATATGGATACAACTTCACCACTTCCAAGTTTTCTTTCCCTAGGGTCCAGTGCAAACCCTTTCTAACTCTACACCCCTTTGATCTAAAGACCAAATTTTCACTCTTATGAATATTTATTTTAAAAAAAGCTCATCAACATAATTTTCCAACTCGGAGAAGCACCTCTATACCCCTATCGGACTTAAACCCAGTATGACAATGTCATCGGTGTAGAGTAAACATCCGATGCTCATTATTCATTACTCCTAGTTTAGGTGGCTTGCCCTTACACTGTCTGACTCTACGGGTTAGATCATATATATAGGGAGAGAAAAAAAGGGGCGCAAGTAAGCACTCCTGCTTTAGATCATTGTGCATCTGAACTTTATCAGAGAGAACGTGATTCTTCCCTATCAATACCTGGGACCAAGTTGAGGAATGCAGAGCAACCACTAGCCTAAGCAAGTTTGTGGAGATCCCCAATGCCACCGATTTCCTCCACAGCGTCCCACGGTCAACCCTATCGAAGGCTGTGGAGAAATTAATGAAGGTAGAATATAAGGCCATTCCCTTGCCCAAGGGATGCTTATCTATCAGTGTTTGGAGGGCCGTAATATTATCCAAGGTTCTGAAATTCTCATGAAAGCCAGTATGCTCCACAGGAACAAGATTGTTACCAAATAACCCCAATCCTGGAGGAGAAGGAGAATGCTCTTGGCAAACTTTTTGCAGATCAGGTCCAGCAAAGCAATTCGCATGAAACTAGATGGAGAGGTTTTCGGACCCTTTTCATATAGGGGCACAACTACGCTACCTTTCCAGGACGACAGAATCATCCCATACTGATAATAATGTTGGAACATTGGACATAACAGTGAGGCCCACGCAGAAGCCTCTTGTTTGATGACAGATATTGGAAGTTCATTGCCTCAGAAAATCTTGCACCTTTAATAAAAGCCTCCTCACAAGAGGGCATGCTATAATCTTCTAAGGAAGGAGGCTCATCACTCAACTCCAGCAGCATCCCACTACTGGAATTGATGGCATATAAGAGCGAAATATACTGGGACCACTCCATATTGGAAATCGGAATGGTCTCAGCCTTCATTCTAGTGCCACAGTATTCTGCTATCAATGACCAGTATTTATGTGAGTCACCAGAAAAAGCAGCTTCTGTCAACTTGATCCATTTCTGGTCTTTCTACCTCCTTCATTCAGACACCTTCATTCTTGTTCTCACCCGCTTCAATTAATTTTCCTTTGCCTCAACGGTGATGACTTTTTCTAAATTGTTATATTACTAATGAATTTATATCACAATTTACCTTCTTTACCTCCCAAGAGATAGCTACTAGGGATTTAACACTAGCAGTACTTGTTTTGTCCCACATGATCAAAACAAGGACAGCTGTTATTTATGCGAAAACAGTAGGGTTCTCTGAGAAAACAGGGGACTGACATAGCTTTTTAACATAACAAGCCAACTCCATCACATTATTTGGTGACCAAAAGGTATTCCCGTCAATTTTACTATAAACAATCGAGTCATTTCTCGAATTCCATCGCTCAAATACCTTAAGCTCTAAATCGAAGAACACTGAAAGATTACTATAATCACTGAGATCCGTTCTTAATACCCCAAAATGGAGCAAGCACCAAACATTTGGTAAATTACCATCATATAGTCAATTAATAATTGACTCCAAGAGGAATAAAAAAGTAAACGGGCAGACGAATCCTCCAGACACCTACCGTTCAGAGCAATGAGGTCTTTAGATCTCAGGCAATCCAAGAGGGTAAGGCCCTTCCAGTCAGATCTAGCATTGCCAGGCAAAACAGTTTCTGGAATATTCCACAACGCTGTCAGCTCTGTGTTTCCAAAAATCAGAGAGGAACAGTTTGAAATGTTTGCATTGACATTTACCACCATAATAATCAATATACATTCTTCCAAAACACTATCACATGACCTCCAGAGGGGTGGATATACACATTTGAAGAAAAGATGTATAAAATCTTCCAATCATATTACACAAAGCTAACTTTAAGCAAATGTACAGTTTTGAGGGTTGAACAAACACTTTTGGATTCCAATTTATATTACTACTATGTAATATGGCTATGCCTCCACTAGCAGGCCCTTTTATCGAGGTTTTTGTTGCACATGAATTGACTAAATAGTTATAATTGAAATCAGAACAAATCCGAGTTTCCTGTAGACAAATTATTGATGGGCAAAATCACCTTAAAACATTTAAGTTGTACTTAGGGTGTCCCAGGCCTGCCATATTCCAGGAAAGAATTTTCCCCAGAATTCTACCGTTGCAACAGTGGAAGTTATATATTTTTTGAAGCAATTAGTGTACCCACTACCCATCTCCATGGTGCTACCCCATCCCCATTCCCAAATTTCTTAACCAGCCAGTACTCGTATCCCGCTATGTTTACAATTCTTCTCCTCATATCTTTACCAAATGAGATTGTAATATCCTTCAGAGTTACTGCCCTCCAACTAGAACTTATATCTTGAGAAAGCTCCTGGACACCACGTCCGGAATCAGCCTGCTTAGGGTCTGAGGTTATTTCAAGTGGGAAAACATCAACCCCCTTTCTCCGAACATGGTCCTTATTAGCCAGGATTACCATTGCTATAATCCTACAGCTAAATGTGACCATACACCTGATCAATATCCCTACTTGACACCAGACACAAGACCTTGTTCTCTAGAAGGAGCAGCCAAATTTAACTTCTAATTAGTGGGACTGATTCTCCATGGAACAAGGTCACAAACTTGAAGTGTATTAGTTAAATTATCAAGGCCAAATCCTTTACCAGAATTAATATTTTACCTTGACCCTGCCCCTTGACTAACCGGCTGTACTATTGGAATAAAAGGAGGAGCCTTCCAATTAAGAGTCCTCAATGGCTTGGGCACTGGATCCAGAAGAGAAGGTTCTTCATTAGGGAGAAATAAAGAGGGTCTTTTAAAATGCCGGTCCACCACTTGGTAGACACAACACCCTTCTTCAATAGTTATCATTTGTTCTATAAGCTCATCCCTGACATCCTCTTTCACTATACAGCCGTTCATTACACCCATATTTATATGGACCATTACTCCCATATCCTTAGTTCCCTTCCCCAACCGGGGACAATCTTGGATTGGAACTTCTGATACAATAAGAAGAGGCGGACATACTGATTACTTCTAAAAAATGAAACTCCAAACCTGTCTGGACAACAGCATTCTCTGGCCTTTCTACTGTTCAACACTTGGTAATGGACACTGGCTCTCCCAAAACATTAGAAAACCTGAGTTTCTTTGACTTACTTTTCATAATACATCAGACTCTTCTCTTTTTACACCTTCAGGCGTTTTACCTTATTGCAACCCTGAGGGTCCCCCTTGCATCACCATCTCGGTGGACCCTTAATAAATTTATACCAGAAGAGTCAGCATTTTACAAAAATACAGCCCCTGAGTTACTAACAGCCCCTTTTCTGAAATCAGAAAAAGTGGAGGAGGGGTCACAATTTCGGGTGCATTTGCACTTTCGGCTATGTTACACTGTACTTCACAAGAATGATTTAACAATGGAGAACTAGGCATATTGTTAAGCTCCTTCATAACCCCCAAATTACCACTAGAGTTCCCACAAGAAGCGGCCACAAAACCACCATAATAATCTCCCCCCTGAATTCCAATATCTGCCACCCCATGTTTTACCATTTCACAAGTCTAGGAGGATTGAGATTTTGTTTCAATACTTCTTTCTTCCTTTCTTGGACATAAGCCAAGTGAGGTTAGGTGCTGCACTCCCAGTAAAAATTGGGGGCAAGACCTGCAACACATGATCTGAGTTAGCCACCGATCTATCCAGCAAAGCCAAAATTGATGCTAAAACCTTCTCCATACATAATAGTCAATCAATCAAGTTTTTTTTTAAGCGCGCTACTCACCCGTGAGGGTCACAAAGCTCAGGGGTGGGGTGCAGCTCCGGATCAGCCAAAAAGCCAAGACTTGAGGCTCTTCCTGGAGGTTTGCAGAGTAGGGGAGCGTCTGATGTTGACTGGGAGCTCATTCCAGGCCTTTGCTGCGACGTAGGAGAAGGCTCCTTCACCTGCTCTGGTTCTGCATATACGCAGGGTCTCTGCCAGGGCAAGGTCAGCTGAGCGGAGGTTCTTTTTGGGTACATAGATGGAGACTTTCGTTGAGGTATTTGGGTCCGATGTTGAGGAGGGATTTGTAGGTGTGGGTGAGTAGCTTGAAGGTTATTCTCTTCTTGACGGGGAGCCAGTGGAGATCTTGGAGGTGCTGGGTCATGTGCTCTTGTCGTGGGGTTCCAAGGACGAGTCTGGTTGAGATGTTCTGGATGGTGTGGAGCTTGTGTAGCAGGGATTTGTTGATTCCAGTGTATAGGACGTTACTGTAGTCCAATCTGATGGTTATGAGTGCGTGGGTGATGGTCTTTCTGGCTTCAGGAGGATCCACTTGAAGGTCTTGCGGAGGATGCAGAGGGATTTGAAGCAGGTGGAGGTGACGGCGTTGATCTGGTGAGTCATGGTGAGGGAGGAGTCTAGAATGATGCTGAGTTTCCAGGCGTGGTCAGTCGGGGTGAGTGGGTTTCCAAGGGCAGAGGGTCACCAGGTGTTGTCCCACGTGGGGTCGGAGGGTCGAAGGACCCTCCGAGTTGAGCTTTAGGCAGCTCTTACTCATCCAGGCTGTGACATCTTTCATTCCTTCCTGGAAGCTGAGTCTGCTGTCTTCAGTGTTCTTCGTGAGGGACAGGATGAGCTGGGTGCCGCCGGCGTAGGATACTATGCTGAGCCCATACTGTCTGAAGATGGCTGCGAGGGGGCCATGCAGAGGGTGAAGAGCGTGGGGATGAGCGAAGATCCTTGGGGTACTCCGTAGTTGATCTCTGTGGGTTCGGAGAGGAAGGATGGGAGTCTGATCCTTTGTGTTCTGCCGGCGAGAAATGAGCGGATCCAGTCAAGGGTGGTTCCCCGTATGCCTGCGTAATGGAGTCTGACTGCGAGAGTGCAGTGGGAGACGGTGTTAAAGGCTGCGGAGAGGCCTACTAGGATGAGGGCCTCAGTGAGGGCCTAGTGTAGTAGCATGCGGATGTCATCAGAGGCGGCGAGGAAGCCGGTCTCGGTGCTGTGGTTACTGCGGAATCCAGATCGGGAGGAGTCGAGGATGGCGTTCTCTTCGATGAAGGTGGCCAGCTGGGCGTTGACGAATCTCTCTGTGACTTTGGCTGCAAAGGGAAGGAGAGAGATGGGCCGGTAGTTCTTCAGGTCCATCAGGTCAGCAAAGGGTTTCTTGAGGAGGGGCTTGACCTCTGCCTGCTTCCGGATTCGAAGGAGGCATAGATGGTGCGGCATAGTTTGGGTGCTATGGCGGCGGTGGCTCTGTGGTAGATGTGCGGAAGGCAGGGGTCCTTGGAGGCTCCTGAGTGGGTGCTTTTCATAGTCGTGGTGGTATCTTTGGTGGTAACTGGTATCCAGCTGGTGATGGTGGGCAGGTTGTCTTTGGTGGAGGGTAGGTTGGTGTCTGGAGTCTGTTCGCTGAAGTTGTCGTAGAGGGCCTTGATTTTCAGGTGGAAGTAGGAGCCAAGCTTGTTGCTGAGGTCCTGGGATGGCGTGACGTCCGTGGCTTCGCTGGGAGGTTTGGTGAACTGCTGTATGACATTGAAGAGTTCCTTTGCATTACTGGCGTGGGTGTGGATTTTATTCCAGATGAAGGTCCTCTTGGTGGCTCTTATGCGTTGGTGGTATTCAGTCATGGCGTTCCTGTAGGTGTTCTGGTCTTCGGTGGTTTTCCTGTTTCTCCAGCATTTTGAGAGACGTCTGCAGGAGCCAATGGCTTCTTGGAGGTCGGTGGTGAACCAGGCGGCCTTCAGGGGGCTTTGTCTGCTGGGGTCGTGGAGGGGTGCGAGCTTGTCTGTGCAGCTGGTGATCCAGGTGTGTATTTCTTTGGCTGCAGAGTTGTTCTTGGGGCTGCTGTCGATGGTGAAGGTTTGTCTGCAGTGTAGACAGGAGAACTGGTCAATGGTGGTGCTTGGCGTTGTCTGTTGGCAGTTGTTCTTCCCTTCGGGGTTGAGAGCGAGGAGGGTGGGGCGGTCGTAGCGGTGGGAGGTCGGACATCCAGGGGTCCTGGCGCCGGTCGTGGTCGGGTCAAGGACGGGCGCAGACGGGCTTGCCTTTGGCATGCCAGTGGTGAGGCTGCCATTAAGTAGGAGAGGGGGAGGGAAGCGCAGCTGGTAGGCGGGAGCGGGAACCGGCGGGGGTTGGAGGGGCCACCGCGGCAGCAGCGGCGGGAAAAGGGCACAGAGAAAAACTGCAAAATTGAACACAGGCACAAGTACAATAACAAGACCGGCACAATAACAAGACTGTGAAGAGGCTAGAAGGAAAACAGAAAAATGGGCACAGAAAGACAGAACATGGCACAAACACAGAAACAGACAACAGTGGCCAGCAGAAGAGCAAGCCTCTTCCACTGAACCACCAGGGAAGAGGCGCAGGCAGGAGCCTGCGGGTGGAGGAGGGCCTTGAACACCTACCTGCACTGGGGCAGTGGCAGCAGCACAACCTCAGAGCTGCTGGGGGAGAAAGCAGGTCTCCCACCTAGCCTCAGCCTAATAGAAGGTTGGAATGAGCTCTTCCCTCTCCTTCCAGATTCAATGACTGCATACAAACTTGATGCCCTGTGGATGAAGATAAATCACAATTCAAAGAGACATTCATTGAACCCATTAAAGACTCCCAAGTAGAAGGAGTACTACTATGCAAGGCAGGTAAACAGTCTAGATGCGAAGTTAAGACCAAGTCCAAGGTAGTAGGTGATTTTAACTTCACCTCCCTAATCCATGGGGGCAGCGATGTCAGGCATAGGGTACTCCTCCATTGTGATAAGGTCATCAATACACAACTCAAGACCAAGCCCCCCGTAAGTTACTCCATGGGGTTCTACTGGCAACAATGTTTCCAACACAGGAACCCCATCTTGACTACCGGATAAAGTTCCAAATGGAGCTATGACGGGTTTAGACCTGGGCTCACAAACATACTTGATATCAGGAGTTCCATCAGTTTATATCTTGGGAACACCCTCAGTATCCATTTGCTCCATTACTTCTATCAGATTATTTGATTTTTTAGGGTGGCTTAAAAAGTCAGCAGAGACTTGACTGTTAGTAGAACAATTAATTTGATATGAATAAGGATCCATTGGCAACACAGTAACCATCTTCTCTACTTATACCTGGCATCTTCAGACCCTTGTTTCTTATTCCACTCCCCCCCTTAGAGAATTGAGAAAGCACAGAGGGGTTAGAATTCAGGAAAGACAGGTGGGTCTTGGTCTTCTTTCATCAAATAGATTTTTTTTGTTTTTAAAGTTGTCGAAGAAGATGCGACAGATGATCCAGAAGTAGAAATTGTGTGACCTGAGTAAAGACACCTAAATGTCATTCTCCAAGGATGGGACTACACAGGTACCCCAGAGACAAACTCCTCTACACTTTGAGGGAAAAAAAACAGTGTACAGGGAGCAGAGCCCTCCTACCGTGAAACAACCTTTACAACATTACACCGCGATACCTTTACCACACGGTTGTTACAACGACCACGTTTACAACGCAGTACGATTACAGCGCAAGTCTTACAGCAACTTGCTTTAGAATGTGCTCTAAACTAAGGAACATTATAATTTACTATTCCAACCCCTACCCTACTATTGCACACACTGGTGTTGGAATAGTAAATTAAACTATTCATAAGTCCAGCACGCCATCTAGAGCAAGACACAATGTAATGACTCGCGTTGTAAAGAGACATATTCCCTCCTACCAGCAGCACAAGCCGCACTAGCCTAATGCTGGCGGCCTCCGCACCACCGAGGGAGCCTGCAGCTCAGGCTTCCCCTGTACACTACCTCTAAGTGCCTTGAATGAAAAGAAAAAGAAGAGGAGATGTAATGCAATATGCTCGTAATCACAAAGAAATTCCTAGAGACAAGCCAAAAGCAGTAGGCGCGGGCAGTTAAATTAGGTTAGGTGCATCAAAACCCTATCGCTTAAAAATATGTGAAAAAAAAATCCAATACAACCCATTACAAGGAGAGCCACCCCATCCCTCAATGATTTCGACCAAGAACAGGGCACACCACAAGAGGGGAGCTCACTCGCACCTGCTCTACTTTGTTCCATACCGTGTTGTTCACCTGCCAATCTGCTAAATCAGCTGAAACGCAGATACGCACAAGGGTCGCACTGCCTGGTTACTTTGCTACCACCGCAGCTGGCCTCTACAACCAGCACTTCAGTGGGGTTGAGGCAGGGTCGAGGCAATTTGGCTGCTCTCTGCCCAAGGACGCATGTCTCTGCACTCTGTGCCCGTACTACATGTGCAGGAGCCGCCGGGGGAGCCTGGAAGCAGGAGTCAATGCCCTCCTCCTCACTGACTCCAATCTCTGGTGGCCGGTCCCTCCCCTGCACCAAACCCCCACCTCGCTGCACCGCAAGGGCCAGGGGCTGAGTAAGGCACGCCACAGAGATGCTGCAAAGAAGCCGCAGCAAAGCCACATGAATCACAATTTCCTTGGGGGTGGGACCAAGACGCTTGAGGGGGCTCTGTACCATCGGCTAATTATCCTTCATCAGCCCGACACCACCGAAGCAAACACCTAATAGAGAACTGGCCGTCTGACAGCAGCCTCAGTCCAGCGGTGTTACTCCGACCCCCCTAGCCCCGGGGAATTAAGTGTTACCGACGTGAGCTTTGGGCGAAACTCTGGGCCGCTGAGCCAAGTACTGGAGTGCTGCCGGTGGCGAGGTTGCGTCTGTCGGCGTGCAGCGTGGGGACCCGGCTGCTGCTTGGTCCCCCGAGCCCAGGGGGGTCCGATCCCTGCGGCGATCAGCTCGGAGCACAGAAGACGTCGGAAGCGCTGTGGAGCGCCTATTGTGGATGACCCAATTAGGCTGCGGAGGCGCGGGGTCACCGAGCTGCGGAGCCGGTGCGAGGCTCCACGGGGCCTGCGGGGGCTGTCGGGGCCACGCCGCATTTTGCGGACAGCAAGGAGTAGCGGTGAGACATCAAGACACCCGCAATTAATTTCTGTGTTAACGCTGATGAGGATCTGTGTGGTGGGCCCGGGCGACGCGGCTCAGCTGTGGCGGGCTGCTATTTTTTGAAGCCCGGGGAGTGGCACGGGGAAAAGCCGCCGCAAAGAAGGAGATTCCTGCCGGCAGTCAGCTGCTGTGCTGGGATTGCTGTAGCGGGAGGAGAGTCCTGGAGTGGCTCTGCACTAGGACCAGCGGGGGCAGGGTGTTCAGCCTCCTGGGAATACCGTATTGCTGCACCAGGTCAGTCGTGCTGGGGCAAGTGCTGGATGGGGGTGAGCCCCTGCATATGATCTGCTGCTGGCCATAATAACAAACAGGGCCTCTCTGCATCAAGGAGGGCGAACCCAGGGCAACGCAGAGTTGCTCACACGAGGTGCCCCCTCAGGAAGCCACTACGGAGGTGAATTAAGAGACTATCCCACAGCTTTTAGTGACACTGCGCAGACAGACGAATACAGGCAGTGGGTTGGCTGGTAGTCAGTTGGGGTGCGCGCAAGTTCTGGCGCTGTACCCCGAAGTTGACACGACAGAATTAACCACGAGAATGTCACATATTACCAGATAGTGAACACGTCGGCGGAAGGCACCGACATAAGAGTTAAACAACGGTTTGACCACAACTGGTCCTATCACTGAAGGGGCACTGAGGACCGCACTAGAATAGTGACCACGCTAGGAACCAACTATGGGCAGGACGGACAGGACACAACGCAAGCTAACCTTTGACTAAAAACGCTCTAAATGTCATGACACCGCGATGGAGGAATCCAGTAGGTCTCCAGCGCCCATAGAAGATGAGACGGACATCTGGAGTATGCTGAGGTCAATGGAAAAAGGTTTGCAGGGCGGCATCACTTCCTTGGGCCCTTTCATACTGGATGGACAGGATGGGGGAAAGACTCGATAAACACGCGGAGCGGTTGGACATGTCTGAACTGCGTCTCACGGAGGTCGAAGAGGCGCAAACCACGCTTGACACTTATCACAAACAGCTCAAAAGTGTTTTTTCTGGGTGTTGCAAGACAAAGCAGAAGATTTGGAGGCGCGCTCGAGACGATGTAACCTACGAATTACATCTGCAAGAGACGATGCAAACCGGCAAAATGGAGCATTTTGTGGGGAAGCTACTGGTTAACCTCTTAGGCGCCAAGGGTTTTTCAACCATGTTTGACGTGGAGAGGGCACACTGCTCCTTAGGGGCCTGACCGCAGCTGGGGGCCCGCCTCGTCCGATCATAGCTAAACTGTTAAACTACCGGGACAGAGACGCTGCTTTGTGGACGGCGAGGGACAAACAAGTGCTGACATATGAAGGCTCGACCATCTCACTTTACCCGGATTTCACTGCCAGAGTGCAGGAGGCTCGCAGACAATTTATGCCCATGAAAAAGCGTCTCCATGAGTTACGCCTGGACTACACTATGCTCTACCTGGCAAAACTACATGTGAACAAACAAGGTCGCTCCCACATATTTACGGACCCACATGCTCTATAGAAAGCTCTTAAAGACTGGTTAAAAAAAAAGCGACAGAGCCTGGAACGGCAGCTCCTGGACGAGGCAGCCGGGGGATCGCTGAAGGAGCAGGACTGAGACTGACCACCTTATGCAAATCCAATAAGTAATGCAGGGAATTGCCTGTTGGCTGCATAGCACTGGCACGGGGAAATGGGCTGGGCTGCAGTGTGTGATATGAGGTTGAATTAGTTTAGACGTATAAAATGGTGGGGGCTGTGGTGCTTTAGGCCGAGGTGCGGGGGCTGGGTACAGAGAGCGTCTGTGTTTGACCGTTTGCTACAAACAGAGCGACCTCTGCCCAAGAGTGCTAAGCGCCACCACAGTTTCTGAAGTTCGGAAGGGTGGTGGGGGGAACGAGTGGATGTTACCTGGGATTCGGGTGGTCTGCTGTGGGTGGAGGGAGGGAGGGAATGGGCAAGGATGTTGTTGATGTTGTTGGAGATGTCACACACAGTATTACAAGATGCACACATGATATATTACTCACAAGAGTCGGGACACATAGCGATAAATGTTAGACGGGATGGCAGAGGCTAATGGAACTGGCACCCCAAGAGCCATAGACTCCCTCAGGGCTCTGTTTGGAATGTCAGAGGCCTCAATGATCACCGCAAACTACGCAAGGTGCTGAGCTACCTCATCAGACACAAAGTGGATGTTGCCTTGATCCAAGAGACTAATCTCCTGCTACATAGCCCAATGCTGAGCTATAGGGGCCTTTTGGGTAATATAAACGCCTCAGGCTTCACCACACATGCCAGAGGGGTACTTACATGGGTTAACCCCAGATCAGATTACACTATACAGCAGATGGTAGCGGATACTGATGGACGGTTTGTGATATCTAAGTGCCAAGGGAGGGGGTTGGATCTGCTCCTAGTCAATGTCTATGGCCCCAACTATGACTGCCCAGAGTTTTTTGCAACATTGGCAAACACGGTAACTGGATACGCGGCGACGCAAGTACTCTGGGGTGGGGATTTTAATCTAGTACGGAATCCCGAATTGGACAGGTCAGGGGGCCCGTCGAGAAGACCGGTGCTGGCAGCCAGAGCTATAGAATGGGTTATGATACGTAACGACTTGTTGGATGTATGGCGGGAGACGCACCCGACAGATGGAGGTTTCACACACTACTCCGCATTCCACAATCTACACACACAAATAGACTACTGGCTAGTGTTGTCGCCCCTCTTGTCTCAGATTCGCACATTCCAAGTCTTCCCGGGTACTCTGTCAGATCACTCGCCTCTCTTACTGGTTCTGTCTACGCATAAGAAAACGATTCCACCCTTTACAAGGCGTTTCCCCCCTTACTCACTACTGAATCCTCTCTTCAAGGAGGAGATGGTAGAGGCGATAGATACATATTTTGCTACCAATATTGGGTCAGTTGACAGTTTCCAGATGGTGTGGGAAGCTTTCAAAGTGTACATCTGAGGGGTAGCCATGACTAAGCATTCAGGGGTACTGCGCTCCATTAGACAGAGGTTGTCGACTTTGGAAAGGGAATTAGCTGCCCTGGAAGCTAGACAGATGGCCGGAGACGTAGAGGATACTACCAGAGCAATTCAAGATTTATTAGCAGAATATCAGGAAATGGTGGACAGTGAGGTGAAACACCTCGGCAAGTACGCCACGGTGCGAGCGTATGGTGAGGGCGACAGGCCGGTATCGGTACTGGCTCACATGTTGAAGGCAAAACGTAGCAAAACACTGATAATGGAAGTCCGTGCAGAAGGGGGAGAATCGCTAACGGAAGAGGAGGACATTGCTAATAGGTTCAAAGAATACTATGCGAAGTTGTACGCCTCCAGTTCTTCGGGAATGGAGGATGACAATCTGGACTACCTTGAGCATATCAAGCTTCCCTTCCTGTCGGACACACACACAGACTTCCTAATGCTCCCTATTGAAAAAGATGAGATAGCGGAGGCTCTAGCGCGAATGAAGGTGGCCAGTGCCCCGGGGAAGGATGGCCTCACGGTGGGCTTTTACAAAGCCTTTATAGACCTGCTGCTACCTCACATCTCAGCGCTATTCGACGATCCGTGCGTAACGGGTACGATGCCGCAATCTATGAGGGAATCGATTTTAGTGGCCACCCCGAAGGCAGACAAACCCCCTGATGAGTGCAGCTCTTACCGGCCGCTCTCCCTGCTAAACGGGGACACCAAACGGTTCTCAAAGATTTTGGCTAACCGACTAGCCCTGCTGACCCCGGAGCTGGTGCCCCGGAACAGGCGGGGTTCGTGCCGGATAGGAACCTCACCTACAATCTCCGTACAGTATTCGGAACAATGCAGCATGTTCGTCAAGACACGAGGGCCATTGCGGTGTTCCTGGATATGGAGAAGGCGTTCGACTCGGTGGAGTGGCCCTTCAAGAGGCATGTGCTGACTAAAATGGGACTTGGTTCTGTATTTTTACAGATGATTGGGGTGCTGTACAATTTGTACAATGCCCCCACGGCACATGTCCGGCTGGTGAATATAGTTACTGAGGCCATTTCTATCTCCAGGGGAACCCGGCAGGGTTGTCCCCGGTCGCCATCGCTGTATGCCCTCGTGGCAGAACCCTTGGGATGCGCGCTCAGGGAATACCACAGACATAGAGGAGTCAAGTTACCCACTTATGAGATTGTGGTCTCTACGTACGCAGATGACACACTTTTATACGTGAAGGACCCAGAAAATAATCTCTCCCCGGTTCTTAGAGAGGTGGTGCACTTTGGTGCTCTATCTGGGCTAAGGGTCAATTGGACAAAATCCATCGCTTTCCCGCTCACCCCGGCTACTGCGCAGTTTGAGATGGAATACCCATTGCAATGGTCCGATGATTCGGTCAAGTACCTTGGCATCAGACTACACACTGACTTGGACATTGTGTTCCGCAAGAATTATGGTACTGCGGTCGCAAAACTTGAGGATGATGTCGAAATGTGGATTGGACTGCCTTTGTCGCTAATTGGCAGGGCATAATGAAGATGGTGGTGTTACCCAGGTTCCTATTCTTGTTTGTAAACATACAGATATTATTCCCACGCTCCTTCTTTGCAAGAATCAACAAATCACGGATAAGATTGGCCTGGGCAGGCAAGCAGGCACGGGTAAGATGGCAAGTGCTCACCCTGCCATACCACCTGGGTGCGCCTGACTTGGAGTTATATTACAGAGCGGCATAGGGAGCACAGGCACATAGTTGGGTTCACGGGGTGGATAATGTACCATTCCTTCGGCTCGAAATGCTTTTTGCAGAACCACACCCCCTCCCAGCAGTGATCCTGGAGCCGGTTGACCGCAGGACTGGCATATTGGACTTGCTTAACTCAACGAGACATGCATGGCATTGCCTGCTACAGCAACAAGCGGGAGCTCTATTATACTCCCCAGATATGCCAATAGACTGGACGGTCTGGTTGGCCCCCTGCAGAGACGGTGGGCTCATACGCGTGATGCGAGCGCTGGGCATACACAAAGCAGGAGACTTGTTTTCAGATGGGGCAGCAAAAAGTGGGAGGAAGTCACCGGCCCTACAGAAGTACCCAACCTGCTTCACCGTTTTCAGTTCCACAGGGTACGCAGGGCTCTACATCAACAATTGGGGGAAGACCTAAGTGAACCCCCCGAAGTAAAATAACTGTCGTATCTCATCAAAACTAAATCTCCCCGTAAGATTGTCTCTAACTTATACAAGTTAACAATGTCTTATAGAGCAAACCAGTACACAAAGGCTAGGTTGGCCTGGCAGCATGATCTGGACATGCCTATAGATGATGCCATGTGGTCTTATTGCTGCACTAACACGAAACGTATATCTTTACATGGCAGGCACAGACTTATACATTTCAAATACATTAACAGAGTTTATTACACTCCAGAATGATTGCAGAGATATGGGCTGAGGGAAGAGGCGACCTGCAATAGATGTCACTCTCCAGGGGCGGATTTTATTCACTAAGCTTGGTGCTGCCCGGGCGTCTTCCAGTATTGGGACAAGGTATTCCGGGAACTGAGCATCATAGCTGGGCTTGAGATTGTCCCTGATCCTGCTGTAGCCCTGCTAGGCTACTCTAAACTATTACCGAAAGCAGCCCGCAGACTAATCGACATGGGCCTCTTGATGGCAAAACGAAGGGTGACAATGTGTTGGATGAGGGGCCCTTTATCTACAATGACACAGTGGTCGTGGGATGTCCTTTAGTGTTGTACTCAATCGGAGCATTTTAGTGAGCTGCATCCCCCGCGGAGCAGACCTAAGAACTTCTGGGGTTTATACATAACTTACTTAAACATTAAAAGTGAGAGCTCGGCTGAGGGGGCACCGACGGAACCTGTAGCAGGTACTGACACCCCAGCAACATAAGGGACAATGCACTTACATGAAACTGCGCACACTTAACGTGTATGGATACCAATTGGGCCCAATCCACACAGGGCGTAGTCGGTAGGGAAGAGACACATACAAGTACTGTAGACTCTTGGGGGAAGGGAGCAGGTATAGATCCGTAATTGGAGGACGGTGCCATAGTCACACGTCAAAGCATAAAATTCAGGTCCTGACGTAGGCAAGTTGTGTTGACATTACTTTGCTGGTTATATTTTTGGAGAAATAATCACATTCCCTAAACAGCAGCAACCATACCTCAAGCAGTAACAAGTGCCGCAGTAACAAGTGCCACCAATATTACATGTTACGCTGCCCTGCCCCTGGGATGTGGGCAATAATGCTGTGTATAGTGCCTTGGTTTTCTATGCTGCGCCCCCAGGGTTGTAGGCATATGGCTGTGTATTTCAGTGACATTGATTTTTACAATAAAAACTGTTTAAAAAAAATCACAATTTGCATGCGTGCTTGGGTGTGATAGTGTACTCAAAAAGTGTTTTGATTACAAATACATTTCTTCATAGGCACATTATCATACCACCGTACATTTTGTCCAAGCACCAAGTACACTGCGCATACTCCCCTTGCATGTAATTTTCTATTTGGAGACAGATCTGAATTGGTAGAATTAACAATGACAGCCGGATCTGAACTCAGACAGTGCAAATTTGTCCAGTTTTTATTGTATAAACTTCCTCTATGATTTTGTTCGGCACAGGAGCATTTTCATGGATTGTAGTGGTCACCCTGTGTCTGACTTAAAGCCCAGTTCACCCTCATCATTATCCTGTGAGGGTCAGCAGCCTGTTCTACTCTAGACTGGCTTCTGGATGCAGCATGTACCCAGGTAAATGGGGCATTAGACCACTTCAAGACATCTGGCAAAACCAAAAAAACGTTCTTAAATTGTAGATCAAGTTCCTGCCTGGAAGAAAGCCTGCCTGTTCCGGGGCAACCAAATGCGGAACCAACAGTGTCAGACGAGTAGCAAGGATTTTGGCATAGATATTCGCATCCACATTTAGTAATGACAGTTGGTGGTACGAAGAACATTCAAGTGGGGATTTGTCCGGCTTCAATATTGCTACTGATCGCCTCCCTCATTGACGGTGGCATGATGCCATCTACCACCATATCTTCGAATAGTGTGATCAATTGTGGGACCAGGGGGCACATTAGGTATTCGCAATGCTCATTGGATAGCCAGGGCATTTTCACGTGGGTCAAATAATATAATATTTCGGATTCCGTGCCATCGAGCCGGGAGCGTTACAAAGTCGAGTAGTATTGACGGAACCACTCTAGTATCTCCGAGTCTCCGGTTCGCCCCTGATTTCTGAGAGCACCAGAGTTTCTCTGCGTTTCTTCAGGAGGGAAGCCAGGACCGCGGCCGGACGCTCCCCTTCACGTATACGCGTGCTGTAACGTATTTGCCGAGATGCTTCAGGTCCGCGTCCGCCTTGTCATGGTATCCAACCATCAGAGTTTTGAACCGTTCTATGTCCGCGTCACCCAGCTGGTGCACTCCACCAGCTGGTGCTCTAACAACTTAAGGGAACCCTCCAATTTAGATAGTTTCCTACAAAGTGCCCTGAGCACCCCTGAATGTTTCGACATAACCACTCCACGAATATAAACCTGAAACGCTTCTCATACCATTGCAAATGTGTTCACCGAGCCTGTATTGCAGAGAAAAATGTGTCTATCGCTTCAGCAATTTCAGACTAAAAAGCTGCATCCAGCAGCGAGTATGGGAGGAAGCGCGTGGTAAAAGTTGGGATCTGTTTCTAAGGGGTAGCCACTTCCAATAGTACAGGGGAGGGGTCAGAGTAGGTGCGTGGGTGCACAGTGCACTCCTGGACTCTAGTGTAGATGTGCGGAGAGGCTAGCCAATAATCAATCCGCATGTGTAAGTCATGGAACGCCGATTGTGTGTATACCCACCCCGGCTTGGGTGGCGTTGCCACCAAACATCAGTAAGATCTAATTGCGTCATCGCATTTGCAATGGCACGAGCCGCAGCTGAAGCACGCCGGTCTGGCCCACCAGATCTGTCTTGAGTCAGGTTCAAAATACAGTTCAAATCTCCTCCCCAGAGTTGAGGCCTCCCTGCGTAGACATGCATCTTATCTGTAAGGGAGGTGAAGAACCCCGGATGATCATAGTTGGGGCCATGTATATTAACCACTATCAAGTCTAATACCTTCCCTGTGCAGCAAGAAATCACATATCTGCCCCCAGGGTTTGAATCCAGGGGTTGGAGCTTAAAGTGCGATTTAGGATTCACCCAGGTAATCACTCCCCACGCATGGGTGGTAAAGCCTGCCCTGTGGGAGTTTCCTAGTAAATTTCGGCTGCAAAACATAGGGCTAGGTGTGATTCTTGTAACAGGGCAATGTCTATTCTGTGTCTCGTCATGTAAGCTATAACTCTCCTTAGCTTTCTATGGTCATTTAGGCCTCTAACATTCCAGGTCATGGCCCTCGACACATTATGTGTACCCAGATCCCGCCAGCTACAACTCATCGTGTATATGGGAAATCGGAAGAATGCAATAGATGCTGGTACGCATGACTATAATGAAATGAACTGAGGTAGCACTCCCCCACTAAAACTGGGAAGTGTCCCCCGGGCTCCAGAAATGTCCTTATATGAAGGTTTCACCAATGTTTTCAAAAAGTAAATGCCAAATGTTTGCTTTGAAAATATGTTCGTATTTAATCCATCTTGTTGTATTCCCATACCGGGTAACAGCCACACCTTCTTTCACCTCGCTGCGTTTGCACGCCACGAACACATATCCCCAGAAGAAGGCATCCAGTATATGCCGAAATGCATTGGGATTGTTAGAGTGCATTATTTGAATTTGAAGGAATGACTATGCAAAAGTTGAATATATCCTTGTGAATACAACAAGATGGATTAAATACAAACATATTCTCAAAGCAAACATTTGGCATTTACTTTTTGAAAACATTGGTGAAACCTTCATACAAGGACATTTCTGGAGCCCGGGGGACACTTCCCAGTTTTAGTGGGGGAGTGCTACCTCAGTTTGTATTCTTTACGCTCTCAGTCGGAAGGCGTTACCCCGGAGCGCCACACAGACTGTTGAACTTTATTTTAGTTTAAGAATCGCAGTGCGTCCAGAAATACCCTCTCTATAATGAAAGGAAACCTTGGCCGTCCAAACCTAGTTCTGCAAAAAACTCTGCAATGTGTCTGTCTCAATTCCCTCCTTCCCACCACCCACGGCAAGCTATACCCAACTGTGCATTGGCAAAATCCTCCCACAGAACCCCTAATTCACATAACAAATTCACATCAAACAGCTCAGTTATTGCAATTAAAGAAATTAGATACCAGATGTGATGCACACACGTGGGCGGATGTCGCCCGCCCGTGTAGTAATGTAACTACGGTAGGTTAACTGCACATTGCCGTCTGCCATCTTAAATTCTAGTTGCTTGAGATAAAGGATCCTATGGCTTAGCCAGTCCCCCTGACTATGTGTAAGATACATCGCTCGCACCGCCCCAATCGCACAACCCAGGCGCATAATGAAGGCAACCGGAAAGTTGCCCGGTCCCCAAATAAGCAGTAACACAGCCCTCTAAAGAAACAATCCCGCAACACACCATGCACAAACCTCATAGCTAGAGAACCCCCTTTCAAGTGTCTCCTTCTTATCTGGCATAATGTAGAGGATGCACATCAGTCCTGTTCATCCTGACTACCACCAGTCGCTCCCTTCTCCACAGCGTGCTCTGGACTCCTCCGTCTCTCCTTTGCCCAGTCTTTCAGTGCTTTCTGCAGAACTTTGGGCTCAGTGAAAATCCTGGATTGGCCCTGTCTGTTAACACGTAACCTTGCCCGGTATAGAATTGTGTAGTCAACATTCTGATCCTGCAGTTGGTTCTTGAGGGGAGCAAATTGTTTGTGAGCTTCCGGAACTCGGGCTGTAAAGTCCGGTTAAAGCAAGATCGTTGAACCCTCGTACTGCAAGGTCTGTTTCTCTCTTGCTATATGCAAGGCTGTGTCCCGATCCCTGTAGTTTAGGAGCTTCGCGATGATAGGCTGCGGTGGAGCGCCCAGAGCAGGCGTCGCCCCAAGCGAACAGTGAGCTCTCTCCATCACAAACATAGACGAAAATTTGTCGGCGTCCAGCAAAGTATGTAGGAGTTTTTCCATGAAGAGCTCCATATTTCCCACTTGCGTGGAATCCGGCAGGTCCATTATGCATATGTTGCATCTCCGGGAACAGGCTTCGAGGTCTTCTGCTTTATCCTGAAGAGTATTTCAATGCCTTGTTCATCTGTTTCTGAGTTATATCTAGTTCTGTCTGTGTCTCTTCAACGCCAGCTACTCTGCGCTCCAACATATCTAATCTTTCTACTTGATTGTCCATGCGTTCCGACATTCTATCCATCCGGTACGACGACAGGGAGTCCAACTTAGCGTCTAAGGCTGACAGACTGGCTTGTAGGCTTTTCGGCATGGCTGCAAGCATAGTCCGAATATCTCCATCCATCTGCTCTGGCCTTTCCTCTGGTGCGTCGTGGCCCCCCTCCTGGGTATTTTCTCTGGTCCGAGACTTGCGCTGATCGAAGGTGAGTTTCGGTTGGGGTTTCTCGACTTTCCCCATTATGGGAGCATGGGGAGTGCAGCCGCAAAGCACTCCACCACCAGACAAATTTGATAGCTGTGTGCCCCCTCGTTGGGCCAGAGAAGAAAGTCTGTCCTGTTGTCACCGTCCCGCAGGGCGCAGCAGCTGCAGCGTCACTATTCACTCAAAGGCAGGGCTCCTCAGTGCCCCAACCCATGCAGCACCTGGAGGAGCACAAATTGCTATGTACCCACAGCCAGAGGTGCACCCCAGTCGCACCTCGTTATATGTTTCAGGTAACTGTTCTCTCCACTGTGGTTTATAATGAGAATGGGGGCTTCTCTTTTTATGTGTGACCTTTCAACATGGGTCGTATGAAACCTTTCTGGCGCTCCACTGCCCCACAGCGTAGCAGTGATCTCTGTCTCAGCAGGAAGGGGAAAGCAACAGGCGCCACATCCTCGCGAGTCCACCCCCTACGGTAAACCGAGGCGGACGCGGGAAGAATCCTCTTCAATTGCCCTCGCTGGGCTCCGCTAGCAAAAGAGGGCCAAGAGTTTGCTTCTGCGCCGTCATGGTCTGTGCTGGGTCACACAGAGCCGAGCACCTGCAGCCCCCGGCCGGGACCACCACCAATAGGCCGCCAGTGATGCTGACAGGCAGCAAAGTGAACCTGGGACAGCTAGGGCAGGGTAGCACCAACTGCCTCCACTGCCCACCGGAGGGCTCGGCAGTCAGACTGGTCCCAAACAGCTCCCCAGGTCTGGGTGCCCAGGAGAGATTCCGTGTCATTCAGGGGTGGTGCCGCTAGGTCTCAGGCGCTCAGTGTTCACATTCCGTCACACCTTACTCAGTGTCAGGCCGATCCAGCCCGCGATGTTCAGCAGCGTCTCCGTTAGTGCCACGCCAGCATCGCGTTCCCTTTCCACCTCAGTTTAGCGCCCCCGGGCGGTGCCTCGTTCCCAGTGCCACTGCAGGCCTACTTACACAGATCCCTGTCATAGGGTTCACGGCCAATAACTTGTGATTCCGGGCACCAATTCGGGTAAAAATGGCAGCAAAGTGTGGGGTAGGTCGTTCGGCACTCGGGGACATGCAATTACAGCAGTTTGCACAACTTTTACTCAGGATACCTGTCGAAGTATGTGATGGCAAGACGGAGCTCACAGCTTAGGTGGCCATCTTTGGTGCAGGCAAGCACCGCCCAGAAAACGTGTGGAATTTCACTCTGCGGAATTCCTCAGTTACATAAAAACTCAGCAAGATTCCACAGAGTGCCACCAACAGATATATGCACAACATCCTGCATGCAATGTGATTTAGTGCGGGGAGTGTGTTCCACATTGAAAAATCTGCGTAAATGGCACCAAGTTTTGTGCAAGAACACGCAGCCATTTGAGTTGATTACACCGCCAATCAAGTAGAAAATCTAGCTATAGTTATGTGGTTTATGAGCAAAATACAGTGAGTTATGTTTTGTGGAACTGCTAATAATGGTGGTGAGTGTTATCAATTGCAGTTGTGTAATAAAACTATAAAAGATAAATTTCAAATGCTTGTGTAGTTTAACTTTTTGGTTTTTATTGGTGTTCATTATAAGTTTGAACGTAAGTTTTTCTAACTATAACTAATCTTTAACTTTATTTATAGAATAGCAGTTTTTGTTATGTGGATAATATAGAACTATGCAATGATTAATAATTCAGAAAGTATGACATTCTACAACAGCACTGTAATATATAAACATATATACATATTAATATGAAGGTTTGTGTAGCTACTTTTTAAAATATATAAAATACATAGTAAATTACAATATGTTTGTAACAAGCCTATTGATTCTGCTGTAACATAATCTTACAATGGTCAGTATACATCCTATTAATGCGGTTAATGTTATGAAAAATAGGCAGTAAGGTGGCTTTTGTAGTATGCGATGCACTTGGTTTGCTTTGGGCTATGGATGTAGCCCAAACAAAATTTGTTTTGCATTATTTTGAAATGTGTGTGTATATATTATCTTTAAACAGCATTATTTTCAAAGTATAGGTGTGTAATAATGTTGCTAGAATGTGTTTGTAGAAAAATAAAGCCATGATATATATTTTTTTACATTTTGTTGGTACCACGGTATCACTCACTTAGAAACTACAACGATAGTTCCGCAGTACTTTTCAATTGTAAAAAAGACTGATTGAAACACAGCCTATCACACAAAACAGGAAGATGTTTCCCCTTTCTCATCATTTCTCTTCAGAACTTCAAGTGGGAAGGTGGTGTCTTGTGGGGTTTAATTGGCAGAACAACAAGATCGTGGCCATGAAGAGCAACAGAAAGACCGAGAAGAGGAGGAAGTGCAGGCAGAAAAGTAGCAAGAGGAGAATTACATTTTTATTTTTTTATTTTGAAAGGCTTTATTTAGCGCATACAAGACCCGTCAGGGTGTCCGTGCGCTGTACATTGAGGTTTAAAAAAAAGTAACGATGGTAAAGGTGAACATCATAAACAAATAAGTGGTTAGATCAAATGCCCATTGCAGAAAATAATCGATATAAATGCAGTTACATCAGATGAACATTGCAAGGTAGGTTAAATATGGTCAATGCTGTGAAGCAGTTAAAGATAGTAGGTATGTTACAGGGCTATTGTCACAGTCGGCTTTTCATGAGTAATCCTTTGACTTCTTTTTAAATGAAGTTGAGGGGTTCGTTCTGATTTGGGGAGGGAGAGAATTTTGTATTCTCATAGCAAGACCAGAGAATGTGCAGTGGGCGAATAGGAGAAGGAGGCACAGAGAGTTGGTGGTCTGGCAGTTTTTTATGCTGCCACCAAGTAAATGCTCTCCTGATAACATGCAACCTGTACCAGAAAGTGATTTCCCGATGCACAAGGCAGTAATACACTTTTGGGACCACTGGCATGAAAAACACCCCTTGCCTATCCACTCCCCAAGATGGGCATGTGCACAAAGGAGGATGGAGCAAGTGTTGGAGGAGATGGCTGCAGGAAAGGCATCAGTGGCAAGGCAGGTGGACTCTGCAGGACCTTCCGCCTTTGCAGTCCCCAAGTGCTGCAGCACCACCAGCCGGTACACTCGCTGTGGCATCTGTACCTCCTGCTGGGTCTGTCAACAGGGACATAGTGGAGAACTATATGAGTGCTGCCAATTACTGGCTCCTGTGTCACATAGTCATAGGGGCTGGGGAGAGAGACTCCAGCATTGTTAGGCAGCTTGTTATTGCTCACCAATTCCCTCCCCAACATCCTGAGTTTTTTTTTGGTGTTTTTTTTTGTTACCCACCCTTCCGTTCTGCTATTAAACCTTCCCATGTTTTTATTTTCTTGTTGGTCCTATTGACATGTTACAGGAAAAATATTACAAATTGAAAAATCAAATATTAAGTTAATCTTTATTTAGGATATGAATGGGTTCGCTTCCTCATGCCTGATACTCTTTTCTCCAAAAGAAATCAAGTACCTCTCCAAGGGCATTTTTCTTCTTGTTGGTCAAGTATTGAAGCATGGTTTTCAATTTGTGATCGAAATATTTACAGACATTGGTGGGATCCAAAGGAAATATTTCAAGTGTAGATTTGGTGTTATTGTTTGCAACATTAGCATTTGCTTCAAGTCGAAAGTCATATTAGTTGCCCCATTGGTCCTCACCGCAGCTTAAAGTAAGAAACCCTGAACAATTGTGCAGAAGTGTATTCTAATTAGTTCTTTCTAGCGTAGCTTGTGTAGTTTATGGGTTGAAATTAAATGGGACAGCCTTTTCATCTGATTAATAATAATTTAAAAAATCCTTTACACATGAAATGCTTTTTCAACAATGCCATGAGCCAACCCTTTTACTATCAGAGTAGGCCAGCTTAATGTGAGATCGATGCAAAAACACTATTCGGAAATCCACGACCTACTGTCCAACCACTCCCTCGATATCCTTTTTTTTACAGAAACATGGCTCCAGGATGACATGGACGCTGTGATAAACCTGGCCACCCCCACAGGGTTCACCACTTACACCCTGAATAGAAACTCCAGGGGAGGTGGGATTGCGATCATGGCCAAATCTCACTTCACCTGTCAGCTAACAAAACTGGAAATTAAAGACTGCGAATGTACACGCTTCAATATTAAAATCAACCCTCAGTTCAACCTCGTGGGCCTTTTGATTTATAGACCCCCGGGAGCAGTCGCAAGCTTCACAACCTCGCTCTTGGAGAACTTATGCTCGCTGATCACCGAAACAACGAACTTTACCATCATCGGTGATCTCAACATCCACTTTGATCTTAATGCAGACACTAAGATCAATACCTTGTTAGCCGACCTTGCTGCCTTTCAGCTAGGCCAACTGGTGAGCGGCCCCACCCACAGTGGTGGTCATCTTTTAGACCCCATCCTTTCGAATTTGACCAATGTACTCGTAGAAACACCTATCCCTATGACCTGGACCGATCACTACTTAGTGGTTATGGCAGTATTCTGTAAGGAAGTCCCTATCACAAAACCCGTCCAGCAGGTCCGGAAAAGACACTGGAGGAAGCTCCGCCTGGAAGATTTCCATGCACTTCTTACAACCAATCCTCCCCACCCCAGCAATGACCCCGACCTAGGGTATGACCAATTCTGTGATGGGATCAGCCTAGCCCATGACACCCTGATTCCAGCTAAATGGATCAAGGCGCGCTCCCAAAAATCTAGCCCCTGGTACAATAAAGAACTCTCCGCACAAAAAAAGGATTGTAAAATAGCCGAAAGAAGATGGAGAAAAGATTACGATCCTGCTCTCAAAATTCGTTATGTCCAGTCACAAAAAAAATACCATCGTAACATATGTAGAACTAGAGCAGCACACTACGCAGCTGAGATTAAAAACAGCCAGAATGCTTCCAAAACTATCTTTAGAGTTCTCAAAGAACTCAGCGCCAAAAAAACAGTGGATAACCCTAACACCTCATCTACTCTGTGTGACAGCATGGCATCATTCTTCATGGAGAAAATCCAGAAAATCTATAGTGCCTTCCCCGCCTCACGCCCTCTACCGACCTAAATAGACTCAATCTACCTAGCATCCCGGCACTCAGTCAAGAAGACTTCCTCAATATCTGCAATAAAATCAAATCTGGCTCACCTGCAGATCCCCTTAAACCTGAAACTTTTAGAGAGGCAGATTGGACAGTCCTCGGCCCCCTCAGAGACATAATAAACCTGTCCTTCTCGACAGCCATCATCCCCACTAGATGGAAGCAAGCCTGGGTCTCACCCATAATAAAAAAGCCCAGTCTGGACCCGACCCTGCCTGAAAATTTCAGACCGATATCTCTCCTCCCATGGCCAGCCAAAGTAGCAGAATCCCATGTAAATACCATCTTGACCAAGTTTCTGACATCCAATTCCATCTTGGACAGGTCGCAACATGGATTCCGGGCTGGCCATAGCACCGAGACAGCACTCCTCAGTGTGACAGAACACCTTCGGACCATCTTAGACGCTGGTGGAACGGCAGCACTGATTCTTTTAGATCTCAGTGCTGCCTTCGATACAGTGTCACACGAGGTGCTGTTGTTCAGGCTCAAGGAGGCGGGGATATCAGGGTCTGCCCTTGACTGGTTCAAGGACTTCCGATCAGGCAGATCGTTCCGTGTCTCCACCCCCTTTTCTCTCAAAAGAATGGCCCATTGAGCAGGGAGTGCCCAAGGGGTCGGCCCTCAGCCCCACCCTGTTCCATGTGTACGTTCAACCTCTGGCAGAAGTAGCCAGGAGACATGGAATGTCACTCGTGTCCTATGCTGACGACACCCAGCTAGTGGTGGCACTGAATGACGAAAATAGTCTCGGTGCTCATAACTTCAAACAGACTCTCGTTGACATCACTAGCTGGATGACGGCGAACTACCTCCAGCTTAATGCAGGAAAAACTGAAGTTCTGTTGGTGGGAAAAAAGACAGCTGCCTGGGGAAACAGCTGGTGGCCAGAAATCCTCGGCCAACCCCCAGAGCCGAAAGACTGTGTAAAAAATCTGGGAGTCTGGATAGACTCTGCCCTGAACTTCGCCCACCATACCAAAAAAGTGGCGGCCACTTGCTTTGGCATTTTTCGAAATCTTAGGCCAGTATTAAAGTTCTTTGACCATCAAACCCGCCAGCTGATAGTTCAGTCTGCCATCCTCTCGCGGCTGTACTATGCCAGCTCCCTTCTGCTAGGGGCTAACGTAGCAGAGAAAACCAGACTCCAGCAAGTCCAGAATGCCGCCGCCAGGGCCTTGACCGGACTTCCCCGCCGTATATCAGTGGCGAGCGTCATCACAAAACTCCACTGACTCCCAATGAAGAAAAGGATCCATTTTAAAACGCTTTGCCTAGCATTCAAAATTTTAAAAACTGCCTCCCCCCCATGCTATGCCCACTCCTTTCAACTTACGTTCCCCCGACGCACTTTGCGGTCTGAAGGACAGAACTTAGCGGTCATTCCTCGCATCAAACTAGCTAGGATGGGCGGCCGTTCATTCAGATACCTAGCCGCAAAACTCTGGAACGGCCTCCCGGACCAGATACGAGGTCTGAATGATCTGCTATCCTTTAGAAGAGCCATTAAAACACATATCTTCGGTTAAATCGGTATTTTCTCAGCACGCTTCCCCCACCTCTGTCAGTTTCTAGCTCTCATACAGAAAGCGCCGGGACGCCCCTTGGCTGGGGCAGCCGCGCGCTATACAAGCACATATAACATTAACATTAACGTATTGTTTCTGTATGAGTGTCTCAGTTTTTTTCTTCATGAAAGGAAGTGCTTGAGGTAGAATTGTAAGGCCACAAATGTTATACTGCATTGCAGTAATGTTCCTAATTTGTTCTCTTTTTATCATAATGTATAATATTTTAAAATGTTCATTATCTTTTACTTGTAATGCATACCTGGTAATTTAGTTCTCTTTGGGTTTTTGTTGGTTGAAACACACAAAATGATTCGTTTTACAAATAAACAGGCATATGTAACATTAACCTGGTTTGGCTATATTAACGTGAAATATATTTTGAGCAGGACATAATAAAATGTATCTCTTATATGATTCAATATGTAGTTGATGATGTATAACCTGTAGTAGTTGTATATTTTGAAAGAACAAATAGAGCTGTTTCTCTTTCCAACAGTCCCCACAGTGGCTATGGTTCAGGATTATATTTAGTGCTAATGGGCTATGTTTGTAATCCAGCTACTGACATCAGCCAATCAGATTTAATATGGCTTCTTTCTTTTTCTGTGTTGTATTTGTCATGTATTTGTTTATTGATTTACATTGTCATGGGACCATAAATATGTATTGTATTTGTTCATGTAGTCATTCTGAAACTTTACATAGACAGTCTAGTTTATTTTTTGGGTGTCCTTGCTACTTTTAGTACAATTGTGCTACAAATGAAGCCCAACATGAATGAAAGCCAACCATTGTTGTTGTTATAAAAAATGAGAATATTTTTTTTCCTAGTGGCCAATTATCATGTCCTCCTTATAGTAGTTTGTGTAGCTCAAGGTAACTTTCATTTTGTTGCACAAGGAAGATGGTTTTTGTTTGTCTTGTAGCAGTTTTATTTTTTGAGCTAGAGAAAATATATTAAGATGTACTCTATGTGTTATGTGTTTATTTATTGGTTTCCATTATCATGTGACCATAAATGGATCCTTAAGTTGTTCATGTAGTATATCTGCCACTTTACATATGCAGTCTAGTTTATTTCTTGGGCTACCTTGCTACTTTTAGTGTAGTGTGCTACATATGAAGCCTAAAGTGAACAAATATCAATAAGGGTTTCGTCCTTATAACTTCACAACCACTTCATAACATCACTTGTAGTAGCAAAAAAGATCATGTAGAATTGTTATGTATATTCATGGCAAATGTAACCAAACTCCATTCAGCCATTTCTGCGCTACATCAAATACAAAAGTGTGCGGAAAATATATTTGTTTTAGGACATTCTCCCCCGCCCCCTTTCACTTTCAATTCACTACAAAAAATTAAATTTCTCAAAATATTGAAAATGGTGTAGGTCCGGATAGTTTTGTGGAGATACATGAATACATGAAATGGGTGGAAATTACTAGGGAGCAAAAATCTGAGGAATTTCTATATCTGGGAATCCTAACTACAAGTACACAGTGGCTACTTACCGCCTGAAAGTAATACATTTAATATTAAAATACATTTTTTTTCTGTTGTAATTTTTTATTGAAAACAGTGTAACAGGTCATAAGTGCAATACAATACTGTACAATGCACAGCTTACACTAAGGGAGGGGGGAGAGTAGAGGAGGAAAGTGCAAGCTGAGGAGGGGAGAGGAACAGGAACACGCCAGGTATAGAAAAATGCAATTATCTCAATTACGAATAGGGAGAGGTCTCGGCTACGAAAAGGGACAGTAAAATAGAAGAAGAACCATCAGAACGGGGTGCAAGTACCTAGGGTCGGAGGGAAAAGGATGTGGTCGGGGGGTATCACAGCCAAAATGGGAAGAGGGTAAAATGAACAACCAGGCTACTGACAGAGAGCGGCCAACAGGACAGGAGACGGGACGGGTGTGGCCTTCAGACTTGGTGTGTGGTAAGGGTGATCGGGAGTCAAAGAAAGAAAGAGATGTGACAGGGGTAAGGGTGGTGAAAGAGAGGGGTTAGGTGAGGAAGAGGAAGAGAATAAAGGAGGGCAGCTAGACTGAGAGGGGGAGCGAATGAGAGCATGGAGAGGATGATATAGATGAAGAGGCATAAAAATAAAGGAGTAGAGGAGAAAAGATAGGAAAAGTGGGACAGGGTCATGAGAAGGTGTTGGGTAGGAAAAACAGGGAGGGGGAAGAGAGTGCGGGGGGAGGGAGGTCAGAAGATATGGGGGGGGAAGGGTCAGGATCCCACTGGAATTCCACTCAGAAAATCAACTGGGTTTACTGGTACAAGCTGCCAAAGGTGTTACGAGTCATCACGGAGGAAAGGTATCCATGTCTGCAGAAACACATCTGACTGGTCTTGCAAGTACTAAAATACATTTTTCACAACATCACTCACCTAGCTCTGCTACTTCAACTCTGAGCAGGTTCTGTTCCCGGTCGAGGATGTCCGCCTAGCAGTGTGTCACTTGCTGCTGAGTGAATGAGACCCAGATGTGGTGGCCCATGCTGCGCTGGACTCTCTCCCACCGCAGCTTGCGCTCCGCCAGGCCGTACCCTTTTCCGGGTCTGCTTACTGTTGCCAGCATGAGGGGGGAGGTGCTGCTGCACATAAAAAATAAGCAAGGCCACCTCCACGTTGCTGAAGATGTGGCAGGGAATAACCCTCTTGTGCCGCTGCCAACCACTGGGCGTGCGAGAGTCTAGCAATGGTGCAGACTGCCACAGCTGGGTGGTGGGATGGGTACAGAACAGAAGAATCGGGGAACAAAAATGTAAAATAAAGACACAGGGGTAGTAGGAAAATAATAAAGAATAAAAATAAGTAAAAAAATGTTAGCCGTGGAGCAGAATAGGCTGGATTGGGTTGGATGCGGCAGGGAACACTGGGAAGGCTAGGCAGGAGCAGGCTGGTATAAAATAAAATGGAGGCACCTTTGCGCAAAACAATATGCCGTTTGCGCTGTTTTTGAATGCAAAATGCATCCCCTGCATAATTTTTCCGATGTGACACATGGTAGATGCATTGTGCGCAATATTAACATAATTTTGCGTAATTACACAAGAGCAAGTTAAACACATTTTACACATCTCTGTTGGTATTCTTTCCCACTGCAGCTATGTTGGGCTGTCTAGGAGTTTTTCCAGGACTCACAACTGATGGAGACATTGTTAGAGATTGTTAGCAAATATCCCATGACACACACAGTAGCACTGAGATTTACATTTGAAACTCTGAGACAAATACAATAGGAAGGAGTTTTACATTGTTTAATATTGAGAGAACTTCTTACAAAGATCTCTCATACAGAAACAGCTAGAGAGGTCTCGGTTCCACTTTTTACATTTGTAATTTTCTGTTTAGCATTTCTTTGTGGGTAAATTAAAGTACTTTTTCTTTTTAAAAATCAAAAGCACTGGTTGGACATTGATTGATATGTTGAGTGTTCTTTTAGGCTTTACACAGTTCTGAGCTCTACTCCACACCACCTCCCTGATTAACAATTGGACTGCTCCGCTTCGCTATCCTGAGGGTCATGTGATAAAGGTGTGCAGCCGGGTTCAATAGTACAGTGACTCAGGGGCCCCAGAGGTGGAAGGCTCCAAATGTCACAATTGGGGCCCAGTGGCCCCTGAAAGCTTCAGGATCCCTTGAATGAGAATTGTATAGGAGAGTTATTCCTACTGCCTACTACCCAAGGTAAAGCCATCCTTACTTTGGCCCATCTCCCCCAAAGTCATCTGATTTGTCACAGCAACCTTCCGCAGTTGTATGTTCTGCTGCATATGGGTAGGGACAATGCAGCATATGTTATGGATTCCATGCCCAAACAATAACCACAAAGTCCAAACATAATGACAGTGGCATAATCAATCAATCAGGGATTTATAGAGCGCACTACTCACCTGTGAGGGTCTCAGGGGGAGGGGGGGGCAGCTCCGTGGTCATCCGAAGAGCCATGTCTTGAGGTCCTTTCACAATAGGTGCAGTGCTGGGCTTCATCTGATGCTGAGGGGGAGTTCGTTCCAGGTCTTGGCTGCGATGTAGAAGGATCTGTCACTCATTATGGCCCTGTTGAAGCGGGAGACCGTGGCTAGTGCAAGGTCGGCGGAGCCAAGGTTTCTCTTGGGGGCATGGAAGAAGATTATTTAATTCAGGTATTGGAGTTCGGTGTTATGGAGGGCTTTGTAGGAGTGTGCGAGCAGTTTGAAGGCTATTCGTTTTTCGACGGGGAGCCAGTGGAGGTCGCGGAGGTCCTGGGTGATGTGGTCCTGCCATGGGATGCTGAGGACAAGTCTGGCTGCGGCGTTCTGGATGGTCAAGAGATTGCAAAGGAGTGTTTTGTTGATTCCGTCATAGATCGCTTTTCCGTAGTCCAGTTTGCTGGAGATGAGTGCATGGGTGACGGTCTTCCTGGAGTTGGGGGATCCATTTAAAGGTCTTGTGGCGTATGCGGAGGGTGTTGAAGCATGTGAAGGACACGGCGTTGATCTGGTGAGTGAGAAGTTGAGTATGATGCCAAGGTTGTACATAACACTCAAAGAAAGGTGGGTTTGCTACTATTTAACCGCACATCACAAAGTTTTACCAATAGTAAAAAAGAACAAAGGTGATTTAGAAACAGCAACTATGGCTAGGGTGCTCCTAAGGTGTAAGACACCTACCCACCAAGGTGTCAATCCGTCCTAGTATCCAATTGAATCTAGGTCAAACATATATATGCAAAACACCCAAGCACACCATATTATTGTAACACATCAAGTGATGTAAATGTTTTTTTTCCCTTCAAAAACAGTCCATAGATTCTCAGCATTCAATGATTTTCTGAAGCCCAAACAAAAGACTTCTCAAAGAAATATCCACACAAATCTTCTTAGGTTGAGATCTGGTGTTTTATTTCAAAGTTCATATGAGGAAAGACAGCAGCCGACGCACGTTTCGCCCACAGGGCTTTTTCAAGGCTATTAAGTCACTCTTCTTGTAGGTGATGCTATTGTCCCCTAACAAATATTGAAGAAAGATGACGCTTGTAGTGAGGATGTATAAATAATATATTTTTATGCTCATTAATACGGTAATTGTGGCCCCAGCAGTATTCAAGCCTGTCCTCTTCCAATGGGCCACGCAAAGCGATTTTTCTAATCCATTTTGTAAAGTATGTTTTTACTTGAATCTTGATACATCCAAGGTTATACTCATTTTGGCTTTCAGTGGGAGTATCTACGGGCCGAATAATGTTCCTAGTCTACACTAGGAACATTATTCGGCCCGTAGATACTTTCCTTTCCAATGTCTACATGGCCCTCCTCACAACCATCATCAGAAAACACAGCCTCAACATAGTATCATACGCCGACGACAACCAGCTCATTCTTTCCCTCATCAAGGAACCCGACACCACCAGGCACAGCTTCCAAGAACGAATGAAGGACATCGCGTCCTGGATGAGCAGCAGCTGCCTGAAGCTCAACTCGGAGAAAATAGACATCCTCAACCTTGTGTCTACCCCCTCTGCTTAGGGGAACACCTGCTGGCTCCTAGCCCTCAGTCACCCACCCACCCCTACAGGCTACGTCCGCAACCTTGGCATCATACTCAACTTCTCTTCACCCACCCACCCCTACAGGCTACGTCCGCAACCTTGGCATCATATATATGCAAAACACCCAAGCACACCATATTATTGTAACACATCAAGTGATGTAAATGTTTTTTTTCCCTTCAAAAACAGTCCATAGATTCTCAGCATTCAATGATTTTCTGAAGCCCAAACAAAAGACTTCTCAAAGAAATATCCACACAAATCTTCTTAGGTTGAGATCTGGTGTTTTATTTCCAAAGTTCATATGAGGAAAGACAGCAGCCGACGCGCGTTTCGCCCACAGGGCTTTTTCAAGGCTATTAAGTCACTCTTCTTGTAGGTGATGCTATTGTCCCCCAACAAATATTGAAGAAAGATGACGCTTGTAGTGAGGATGTATAAATAATATATTTTTATGCTCATTAATACGGTAATTGTGGCCCCAGCAGTATTCAAGCCTGTCCTCTTCCAATGTGCCACGCAAAGCGATTTTTCTAATCCATTTTGTAAAGTATGTTTTTACTTGAATCTTGATACATCCAAGGTTATACTCGTTTTGGCTTTCAGTGGGAGTATCTACGGGCCGAATAATGTTCCTAGTCTACACTAGGAACATTATTCGGCCCGTAGATACACTAGGAACATTATTCGGCCCGTAGATACTCCCACTGAAAGCCAAAACGAGTATAACCTTGGATGTATCAAGATTCAAGTAAAAACATACTTTACAAAATGGATTAGAAAAATCGCTTTGCGTGGCACATTGGAAGAGGACAGGCTTGAATACTGCTGGGGCCACAATTACCGTATTAATGAGCATAAAAATATATTATTTATACATCCTCACTACAAGCGTCATCTTTCTTCAATATTTGTTGGGGGACAATAGCATCACCTACAAGAAGAGTGACTTAATAGCCTTGAAAAAGCCCTGTGGGCGAAACGCGCGTCGGCTGCTGTCTTTCCTCATATGAACTTTGGAAATAAAACACCAGATCTCAACCTAAGAAGATTTGTGTGGATATTTCTTTGAGAAGTCTTTTGTTTGGGCTTCAGAAAATCATTGAATGCTGAGAATCTATGGACTGTTTTTGAAGGGAAAAAAAACATTTACATCACTTGATGTGTTACAATAATATGGTGTGCTTGGGTGTTTTGCATATATATGATGCCAAGGTTGCGGACGTAGCCTGTAGGGGTGGGTGGGTGAAGAGAAGTTGAGTATGATGCCAAGGTTGCGGACGTAGCCTGTAGGGGTGGGTGTCTGAGGGCTAGGAGCCAGCAGGTGTTCCCCTAAGCAGAGGGGGTAGACACAAGGTTGAGGATGTCCATTTTCTCCGAGTTGAGCTTCAGGCAGCTGCTGCTCATCCAGGACGCGATGTCCTTCATTCGTTCTTGGAAGCTGTGCCTGGTGGTGTCGGGTTCCTTGATGAGGGAAAGAATGAGCTGGTTGTCGTCGGCGTATGATACTATGTTGAGGCTGTGTTTTCTGATGATGGTTGTGAGGAGGGCCATGTAGACATTGGAAAGGACAGGGCTGAGGTAGTATCCTTGAAGTACTCCGCATCGGATCTCTGTGGGTTTGGAGAGGAAGGGCGGGAGTCTTATTCTTTGTGTTCTGCCTGAGAGAAAAGATTGGATCCAGTCTAAGGCGGTTCCCTGGATACCAGCGTCATGGAGTCTGGTGGCTAGTGTGCGGTTGTAGACGGTGTCAAAGGCTGCTGAGAAGGCTAGTAGTATGAGGGCTGCAGTGTGGCCCTGATCGAGAAGGGTGCGACTGTCATCATAATGATGTGGCCAGATTATCATTTTGTGATGTAGTAAAAAAACAAATGCCCCCTACCCCTTTCTGAGAGGTGAGTGAATTATGCATTGTTGTAACCAATGCTTGACTTCCCCCAGAGCTGTCCCCTCGATCCCATTGAGTGATGCCAAGAGTGGGTGGGTCTCTGCTGCACTATGCTTGTTTACGTAACCCGAGAGTACAGCGCTTTTTGGTGCATGCACAAGTACATGTGTGGAAATTAGCCTTTTTAGGGGCCCACCGGTGCGGGGTTTCACCCTTATCTGTCCACTGGTCCTTAAACCTACAAAAGAGAGATTGGCACCGAAGCTGGAATATCAGATAACAAGTCTATCAATCCCTCATGAGTGGGACTACATCAATACAACACCCTCGGGCACTGTATAAGGTAGTACAAGGAATACAGAAACCATGGTGCTTATATACCCAATTTGTTGCTGAGTAAGCTTGGAGACTCAAATAGAAGGTACAGCCATACACAGGAATAGCTATTGACTAACATGGGCAGACAAATATCAGTTGGTCAGAAAAGTGGGAGGGGAGACAGAACTGCTTAAATCAGCTGAAATAGCCGCCTGACAGTTACATTCTAAAACAGGTGCATTCTAGCAGCTACTGGCCTTTCTGAGCTCACACATTGCTCTGGCTTAGAATAGAAGGAGTTAACTAAAGCTGATGACTCAAGCAGAATAGAAAGGCAGGCAACAGTGAAGACGGCAGAATCACAGGGCTAAACAAAATGGATGCCACAACTAAAATGGCTTCAACTTATGCTAATGGCAATTTCTGCGACTTCCACAGACGGCCATTAGCTGAAGACATTGCTATGCAGTACAAGGAGCATGGAAGTTATCGCGGATATCTATCAACATTAATTGACTAATCTCTTGGTCAGTTACTGGTCGGGCATTTACATTCTTAACACTTCGTTTAACTGGTATACATGAGGTACAAGTAGAAACTCATAGGGAACAGAGCACTGGGCCATATTGGAAACAAAGGCAGCAGAAAAAAAGGATTGCAACAAATATACATAGGGCTGATAATAACTTCCAGCCACAGACATTGTTCTTAGCCATCCAGTCAAGGTCCATGTTCCTGAATCCTGGTGGATTTCAGTGGCTATTTTGTGCATTTTAGAAATCACCTCAAAAACTGAAGGGGCGTGGTAAGGAATATACACGCAACAACTGCTACCGGTAATGCGGCATGCTCCACCACAATCAGCCAGGATGACATCAAGGACCATCCTATTTTGGAGCACCACAATTCTCGCAATTTGTAGTTCTTCCGTGATATTTCCAAGTGCCAAGGCTGTCTACTTGGTTACTGCCTCTACAACACGTGTCAAGCGCTTGATCTTTCTGCTGTTTAAGGCTGCACCAACAAAGAAGAATAGCCTCAAATTAAAGTCAATGTACTGCTGCAGTGCAGTATCAGTTTCATCCACCTCATCATGATTTACTGTCCTCTTATATCGTTCCTTAGCAATCTCATTATACACTTTATAGCCTTTGTGGTAGGATTAGGGGTGGGCGGAATTTGCGTAATCGCTTTACGCAAATCTCCGCGCAACTGTAAAAAGTCTCCGCGAAGAAGCAGAAATTACGCAAACACGCGGAATTGCTTGTTCGCGATCCTTTTTTACTGTTCGCAATAGCTGTTTGCGTGCTCGGGGGGAAATATCTCGCAAACACGCATTTGAGAACGCGAAGTCGTGGAATGCAGAATTTTGGGCAATAACGCATTCTTTGCGGAACGTGAAATTACCCCAATTCCGCGAGCGGAACAGAATTTACCGCCCAGGCCTAGGTATGATGTAGGAGCCAAAAACACAGGTGGTAGCAAAAAGGATATGAAGCAGCTACCGGACTGTCCAATAGGTAGGTGGTAATAACCTTTACTTCCACAGATAAAATAGGTGTTATGTGATGACCAAAAACTGCTATTGTTTGTTCCAGTAACATTTATCACTATAGTACAGTCACTTTTCCCCACAGGAATACTGCCAATACTAGCCACACAAAGGTCTGCTCGAGCTCTAGTAGCAGCTATAACATGAGGTCCATTTCCTTTGGTTGATCGAGTATTAGAGAAAACAAAGTGTAGAGGAATTTCCTTGACGATCCTCCTACATTTCACAGACAGTTCCTTTAGCTTGTGGATCTCCTTCCTCATCAGGATAATAGACCTTGTTTAATTGGGCATTCAGTCCACATACATCAGCTTCAGTGATGTTAGAAACTTTAGAAGCCCATAGTAGCACAAAACAAGCCCTACAAGAACCATTGTGTAAAAACGGCAGTGGAATGAAAGGCGTTCCTCCCTTTTTCTGATGAGCTGGCATCATTCCTTTTTTTTTTTTTTAAATATTTTTTATTATTCATCATCAGAAAATACAGTTCCACACGGTTCCAACCAATTATTTCGTTCCATATACACATTCCATTTAACAGATATGCATCGTTGAAAAAATTCTCAAGTCATGTAAATCTTTACACAAACGAGCTAAAATTCATGAGAGCAAAAAACAAAAAGTAAGAATTATTATAATATTTTTGAATAGATTACCCCTCTATTCTTAACTTCCAATGCTCTACCGGTGCCCAGATCCGTTTACCTAACTGCATCGCTTTGCGACCTTTTTTTTCATACAAAGATTTCTCCAGTGTATACATTGATAACATTCTTATAAGCCATTGGTTAAATGACGGGGGGTTAGGATCCTTCCACAGGGTTGCTATACAGAGTCGGGTTTTGGCCATTGCAATAAATATACATTCTTGATGGGGAATATCCTGCCCTTCTCTCCCTACACCCAGAATCATAATCTCATTTGTTAAGCTAATTGATATCCTTAATTCATCCCTAAAAAATATTTTGATCGCCTGTTTAAAAGGGTTTAATTTTGGACATGTTGAGAACATATGAATAGTGTCAGCTTGTATGCTTTGACATCTGAGACAGGATATTCCACTAATTCCCCCCCATTGTGTTATTTTATGCGGCGTGTAGTATAATTCATGAAAAGTTTTATAACATTGTGCTTGCAAATTAGCAACCTTGACAATAGAATTAGTAAGCTGCAGCGATTTTTCCCCCTCATTTCCCACTAGATTTAGCTTCGTCCTCCATTTATCAAAGACTTTAATCCTATCGTCTTCTTTGCATTCACTCAACACCCCATACAATTGTGAGATTGAGCAACCCTTCTCATTTTGGATATGTTCCATCAGATCCTCTCTTTTAAAATTAACTCCCCCGGGCAATTTCCTTTGTATTACTGACCTAATCTGCAGGAATTTTAAAAAGTCTCTACGATCTAGCTTATATAATTGGCATGCCCTTTCAAATGAAATTATACCAAAATCATCTATAATGTCTCCTATAGTGAGCACCCCAAGGCTATCCCATCTTTTCATAACTCGATCATGAAACACTTCGGGGAGGAGCTCGTTTTTAGATAGAGGTGTGTAAAAACTCATCCGTCCTAACTTAATTCTTTTCCGGACCGTAGACCATACCGATATAGCTGCTGCGAAAACCTTAAACTTTGTTCTTTTGTAATAGTTAAATTCCTTAAATGTAAGTAGTCCTTTATTGGAGTCTCTAACTAGTAAATCATACGTATCTGGTATACCAAGACCAGCCCGCCATCTATCATTAGTGTTTCCCCCGAGAAGTCCTCTAAGATACTGCAAGGATGCTGCTAGATAATATCCTTTAAAATCTGGAACTGCCAAACCTCCCTTTTCCTTAGAAAGTGCCAACATTTATATGGACCTCCGAGTTTTACCTTTTGCCCATATAAATCATTACAGACCCTTTCAATGTCCTTAAACCAATTATTGTGAAATATTAAAGGAATAGTTCTAAAGAAATATAACATTTTGGGAAGAAGTAACATCTTAATTACATTGCAGCGTCCAATTATTGTAAGATGTAAGTTATCCATCCTATCTAGATCTTGTTTGGCCTTTCTGATCACCGGAGTCAGGTTTACCTCAACCAGCTTAGATAAATTAGATGTTATAGTTATGCCCAGGTAGACAGCTGAATCTGTGACTCTTTCATCATTTATTGTGGCAAATTGGTTAATAACTATCTGTGTTTTAGTCTGGCATCATTCCACACACCCAACAGTCGGTAATGTTGGTAGCATTGTAGGTGTGATGCAACATTTGAATTAACGTATCGTTGAGATAAGACTGTCGATGCTTCTGCTCATGATAAGGAAGAGTGTAATAACGATGCTCAATGGGGACAGGAGTAGTGACAGTCAGTAGATTTGAAGCATGAGTTACTCCCTCTATAACCCATGTTATCATAGCAATGAGGATAACAATGGAAGTAAGTCCAATAACATACATAGTCTTTCGATCACAGACTCTCGTAGCAATTGATCTCTTCTCTGCAGGCATGTTCATCTCGATGTTGGAAAACAAACCAGATGGTACCCTAAGGTCCTGGGCAGCCGTTGGTTTCTTCACTGAGATTGAGACGGGTATCACTAGTAGAGCTCCCCCCTTTGTAACTCAGGCTTTCACTAACCCAGGACAATGCCTCAAACAGTCTTTTTCAACAACGAACTGTCTTTCTTCCGGGGTCGCAGCGGATATCGAGATGTACCAGGGATCATATGGTCCGGGAAGACTTCCTCAAGTTCTTCAGGTGACGCAGCTTGGCCTCTCTCTGTGTCCAGGATGTTGCAGTGATCTTTCAGTGGAGCAGGTTCCACCAAGGCGGATGGCACCCTCTTGCAATGGGAGAAGTGGACCCAGTTCTTCTGATTGGTCACTCGGACTGCAGTTCTAGTGGCCAGAAGTACTTGCTCGGGTCCCTGACACCTTGGTTCCAGGCTGCTCGACCTCTGGAACACCTTCACAATCACCTTGTCACTGGGCCACAGATTATGACCATCACTTTGCGACCTGTCAGGAAGAGCTTCTAGAGCCTGTTGATGATTAGAAAGCAAGCTGTCAGTGAACTAAGACAAGTAGTCGCTCATCAACATATAAGGTACATAATGTGTAGGGCGTGGCTTAGGAATCCCCCAACTGTTAATTGGCCTCCTGAAAACCACCTCATATCTTGTGAGGCCAGATCGTGTATGTGGTATCAATCTAATGGAGAGCAACGCTAGGGGCAGTGCATCAGGCCATTTCAGAGATGTGGAAGCTAGGATTCTGGCAAATTTCAATTTTAACGTGGAGTTGTAATGCTCCACCAAGCCTGCTGACTGCGGGTGAAAAGCTGCATGAAATTACTTCTTAATCCCCATTCCTTTCAAGACATACTCAACAACTTGCCCAATGAAATGGGGTCCCTTGTCACTCCACAAAACTTGACAAACGCTGAATCTGGGGAAAAACTCCTTTAGGAGCACCTTTGCTGTAGTAAAAGCTGTATTATCTTTCATAGCATATGCCTCTATCCAATTACTAAAGGCACAGACCACTACTAAGACATACCACAGATTATTACAGCATTCAAGCTGGATGTAATCCATTTGCAGAACCTCAAAAGGTGCAGTTGGTATTGCAAATCCTCCTGTTTGTGTTCCCATTCCAGAATTATATTGGAGATAAATCAGGCAAGACTGGACTATCTTTTTAGCTGCGCCAGCAATAGCGGGATGATCCCAAACTTGCATAAGTAGCTTTGCTTTTGAGGATGCCCAACATGTGCCGGCCCATGTGTCATGTGAATCATGGGGTGTAAATAGGCTGTGGGCAATCTTCATTTGGTCATGTCTGGAGTCCTCCAACAGCCCTCATCATCCAATGTTCCCTCCTTAGACCATTGGTTTTATTCATCAGCAGATTCAGATAGATCGTTACATGTCCAGTACCTCTTGCCTAGCATCATGCCAATGTTCAGCTTGTGACTTAACCATGTACATAGATGTAGTGCTTCGTTGCATTAGTCTCACAAGCTGTATGATCCGCAAAGGCATTGCCCTGTCCTATTTTATTAGCCACTCTCTTGTGTGCGCTACACTTAACAATCGCTACTTTCTTAGGAAATGTCAAGGCAGTAAGGAGATTATGTACTAATTCACCAAGCACTACTTGTGTCCCATGTGAAGTAAGGAAGCCTCTTTCCTTCCAGAGCTGCCCAAAATCGTGAACCACTCCAAAAGCATGTTAACAAACAGAACAGTACTAAGCTCACATGCTCTTGTTCGTGCTATCGATTCAGCTGCCTAAGTGACTTCTGTGGGATGTGAGCTGTATCAACTACTGTCTGAAGTGTTGTTATTACATAGGCATCAGATGTCGTGCCATCGGGCAATTTCAAGCAGGACGCGTCAACCCACAGTTCCCGGTCAACACTAGAAAGGGGCGTATCTTGCAGGTCAACACGACCCTTTGTTTGTTCTTCAGTAAGGGATATACAGTCATGGGACTCTTGTGACTGAGGCTGATTAGCTAGAAATGGCAATAGTGTAGCAAGATTTAGGGTCAAACATCTTTTTAATGTGATATGAGTGGCCAAAAGTGTCAATTCATAACCTGTCAAGTGAGCACTGGTCAAATGTTGTGTTTTCGTTTGGTTCAAAAGGGCGTCAACTGAATGGGGCACTAACACAAGCAATCTGTGCGACAAGACTATTCCCTCACTCTGACATATGGACACAGCTGTTGCCGTTTCTGCTCGAAAACACTGAGGCAACGGACGAGCGACTGGATTAAGGACAGCTAAGAAATATGTACAAGGACGCTGCTTATCACAGTGTGTTTGGGTTAAAACCAAGAGAGCACAACCGGCCCTCTCGTGTACATAGTGTGAAGGCCTTAGTGTAGTCTGCAGTTCCAAATACTGGTGCAGAACAAAGAGCTTGACGTAACTGCTGAAAAGCATTCTGGCATTCTGTAGTCCATGGGAGAGGCATTGGAGTGTCTTTAATCAAAAGGGCTAACAAGGGCTTAACAATGTAGGAAAAGCCAGGGATCCACTGCCTACGGAAAGAAGTAAAGCCAATCAGTTTACAAACATCCTTCTGAATACAGGGCACAGGCGTGTCCAAAATAATTTGAATGCGATCTAGTGTAAGTGCACATACTTCCTTAGACAGGAGGTGACCTAAGTAGCTAACCTGCTGTCTACAATACTGCAATTTCTTCCAAGAGACCTTGTGATGATGAGAGGCAAGAAATGATAACGACAACAGTGTTCCTTCTTCACACTGTTCAAGAGTATCATCAGCCAACAAGATGTCATCGACATATTGCCTAAGAGCCACCCCTTTCGGCACAGGGAAAGAATCAAGCTGTCTTTTCAATGCCTGGCTATAAAAATGCTAGGACTCTCAGTATACCCTTGTGGAGCTCTACAGAATATGAAGGATCGATCATTCAAAGTGAAGCCGAAAAAATACTGTCTGACAGGATGAATAGGTATCGAGAAGAAAGCATTCTTCAAATCGATCACACTGAATGTAGTTGCAGTAGGAGGAACCATAGTAAGAAGTGTTGTGATGTCAGAGACTACTGGATATTGAGTTACTACTATCTTGTTGACCTCTCGCAGGTCAATGATCAATCTATAAACGTTAGTATCAGTGTCCCTTTTCAAAACGGGAAGAATAGGGCTATTACAGGTATTGTTGGGGACTTCTTCCACAAACCTCACTCCAATCAAATCCTGCACAATGTGTGTTAATGCTTCTTTACCTTTTCGAGAGATTTTATATTGGGGCAATCGAGGCAATGAAGCACCTTCCTGCACTTGAATATGTACTGGTGGGATAACTGTAATGGTTCTCAGGCAGGTTCCACAGGAGCGCCAAGGATCCGATGAATATTCCACAGCCTTCCCCTACGGCCTTCCGACTCTATCAAGCACTAGAGTACCGAGAGGCTCGCCAGGGGAAAACAGGGAGACAAAACAAGGAAAGGCGGGGAAAAAATATTCTTCTTGGTATAACGACTTCTGTGTGGTTGTACATGCACCTGGCCTGGACCTCTGATGGTTGTAGGGGCTAAAACCAAAACAGGAATTACTAACCCTCAGAAACATGCACAAAAGAACAGTAGGCACATCTATAGGTTATGTGTACTACATACCAAGAGTAAATAAACTTTGCAGGCATATAACTGTGTATGGGGGACAGGAGTTAGGTTGAGCTAAGGTGGAGGAACAAACAAGAAACACAATAATGAGTACTCGAGGAATACTGTGCACTTGTCTACACTGTTCAGGATTATAGTAGTCTTACTTGGTCATATGTAGAAGACTCTTAAACCAACATCTGTATTGCAGTAGAGCCCACCCGAACCAGACGGTAACATTCACGTAGAATTAACTGGCTGAGATGTAAAACAAACATACATTAATACAAGTATGACTTCATAGAGAATAACATAGAAATAGCGCACTGCGCTGTTACCGTGATTCTGGGAGTAGTGTAGATGAATCATTCACGAGTCCACGCAAGTGCAGAACCCACACACAGCAAGTATGGCCAGGAATGCAGGAAGTGAGGGAAGATGATAAGTACCAAGAAGGAAACAAACTGCGGGTAAGGGAATCACCGGATGGCGGAGACTAAGCCCGGCCGCCGGGTGAGGGAAGGACACAAACACGGCTAAATACCTAAAGGGTCCCCTGCTGGTCAGCGGGGGAAAAGCCCGGCTGAATTGCGGAGCAGTGAATAGGGAAATGACGGGGGAGAAACAGCCCGGCCAGACGACGGAGTAACAAACCCGGCCGTCGGGCGGAGCCAAGGAAAAAGGAGGAGAGGTCAGTGATTGCCCGGCCAGACGACGGAGCAACAAACCCGGCCGACGGGCGGAGCAGCAAACCAAGGGGAACACTGACACTCTGCCCGGCCGGACGGCGGAGTCAAACCCGGCCGTCGGGCGGAGCAGTCTATAAACAAACGGGGCTCAAGAACTAGTTCCAGAGCTTGGAACTATAGCAGGAACAAGAAGATAACCTCAAACGCAGAGGAACGGAGGAGAGCTTGATCCTCCACTAAGGAAATCCGGAAATCAGGCAACAGGAAACCAGGACAGGAAACGCTGTAACGGGGGCTTGACGCAAGGACGTAAAGCGTCGCTCCCAGGGCTCTAACAGCTTATGAAGGGGTTTCTTAAAGGGACCGCCCGTTTGCGGACCTCGAGGCATGACAATAACCATTTGTCCCACATCAGTATCTGATCTAGCCCCCAAAGTACTATGTAACAATGCTAGAGCAACATCCTCTTTAATGAGACAAGACCTCTTAACCATCGAATAGTTGTCATTTAAAATAACACGCACACCTTCTGGGAAACAACGCATCATAGCACGAAAATGTTTGAGCATATCGATACCCAAAATATTATCCGGTGTGTTAGGGGAAAGCAGAAACGGACATGCTGCATTGAATTTATCAAGACTAAATGCAAGTGGCTGTGACAGTGGGCTAAGGGAAGGTGTCCATTGAATCCTATTGATTTTATTGCGCAAGACAGGGGAGCCCTAGGAACCAATTGTTTAGACAGTGCACTACGAGTAGCTCCTGTATTAACCAGAAAGCGATCAGTAGAACCCAAGACGTTTGCATCGACATAGAGACCCCTCTGATCTACTGGGACCTCAACAGGTTACTTACCCCATCCTAGGCATTCCTATGCAGAAACAGAATCCTTAGGACTATCAGCCAAGTAATCAGACATTTGGTATTGAATTCGTCTGTCAAAGGTATTAAAAGAAGTTGGGTGGTTTTAACTGCCTCAAATATGGTATGATTATCCAAGCCTCCCCTATTTCCTGTGTTCCCTGGGTGGCCTCTCATACTACCTCTACCCCTCTGATACTGCTGACCTCGGGGCACTCAGAATGCCAATGTCCAATATCCTTACAATACGCACATTGATCAGAAAACAAAGTTGTTAGAGAGCAAGGGGGTACACCAGGGCGATACATCGCACGTCCACCTCTCGCACTACCTCTAAATGATGGACCATAGACTTGAGCCAACATGACTTTCGTTTTTAAATCCTTAACCTTTTATCCTCCTTGCCTTTTGCTTCCAATTCCTGACGCTTATAATACTGGGCCATAGTCAAAAGAGAGACGGGAGAAGACGTAGTCCATGAACTCTCGCTGGCCTTTAGGAGACTAGCTATTTCTGGCAACATGTCAGCGACAAATTTGTCAACAAAAAGATGCTCACCCGTGTCATCTGTCAATGACGGCCCACTAGAGCCATGGAATGTCTCTTCGAATCAAGTAAAGAAATCAGAAACTGACTCATCCATTTTCTGCTTACAAGATGCTAATGTTGTCCAATCAATTTTCTTAGGGGGTATAAGACTTGTGAACTTAATTACAATAGCTTTGGGAAGATCTAACATCACCTGTTGTGGTTTCTGCGCAGGCTCTCTATCGGCATCTATTGCCTCTAAATGCACCCAAGTATCACGATAAGCTACATTATCATCTACCTTCCGAATTGATCTCCACATATTAGGGGTAAAATAAGTCCAAAGAACATGTTAATATCAGGCAATGTCATAGTGCAAGAACTAATAGCTCATTCCACTTCTTCATAAAAAGCGGCTGGATTTTTGCGCGGATCAGGCAAAGCAGCTTTAAGAGCCATAACGTCTGCTCTAATCCAAGGGGTATAGACCCAACTATAAATAAAATATCCTTTCGCATTATCTTAAGTTTTATTGTCACTTGTTCCCGCTCCCTTTGGAGGAACATACAAAGGCGCAGCTTCACGTATCGGTTTCACAGTAACTACAGGATTACTAGTGTCTGTATCTGTCCCTGTAACTCCTTCTTGTTGCACCAGAGACTGAACTGTTTGTTCAGCTGTAGCTTTATCAGCTGCATTTTTCTCTTCCCATAAATGAAATGCCTCAATGCGCAATTTAACCAGTCGCCTAATTAGATCGGCCATCTGTGAAGAAAGAAAGGTGCCATCACTGAACTGTTTATAACCAGAATTTATATCAGAGGGCTGTAGAGCACCAGAATGTTTTCTAAAACTGAGTATTATTTCCTAAGTAAACGTCTCTAAAAAATATAACTGCTCTAAATATGACCATTGCTGAACCATTGCTTTGAGGTCTTGGGCGGAGTCACTCCCACAAGCTGCTTTATGAGCAGCAGATCTAAAGGGTGGACTTATTCTCAGTGGTTAAAGTGGTTAAAGTAGAGCGAGTTGTCCGCCCAATTTGCTTATCATTATCTTTTCCATCTGAAGAGGCGCTTGGGAATTTATACGGGGACGGAGGTCTATCTAACAAAATAGAATCATCTTGAGGTTTATTAAGTATAGGATAAATGGGGCGCCTAATAGGGTACTGGCCAGTTACATCTAAATGACAATCTTCTTTCTCTTTTATTTCCTTCATCTCTTTATTTTTCAATTCTAATGCTTTCTGGTAAATTGTGTGGGTTGTTCTTTTTCTGCTATAGCTTCGTCTCTCCTTACTCTCTCATTAACCTCTTTCTCCCACATTCATGCACAATCAAACATATCTTGTCGGCTCTTTCTCTGGAACAGACACTGCTCAACATACTGAATCTTCTTAAAATCAAATGACCCATTTACTGGCCATCGTAGATCAGGATCCTTTTTCATATATTTGTTCCACGGTGTACTATACATTATGGAAGAAATACCGTATTTAATATACATAAACCTATTAGGTGTCCTCTCTAGGGGAGCCGGCTGACTACTTTCTAGATCCATATTGGTACCTCCAAGACAGCAACACATTCTACGAAGTGTGCTAGGAGCAGGCATGCCAAAATATTATAATCAAATAGTATTTAGCCCAGGTATATTAAAAATAGACAAAAATCTCCTCATTACCTGCCTTTGTTTATTGCAACAAACAAAAAAATAATAATCTTGGCCAAGCAAATCCAAAACAAGAGTGCAGCTTCAGCGACCTTAACAAACCAAAGTCTCCAACCTCCACCTCAAGCTCTGGGTTGACCTAATGGTCACTGGAGAAACTTAAGCCAAAGGAGATCTCAGTCGGGACCGGCCACCACCTGGAGGGTCAGATCGGGAAAACCGGAAAAACTTGTCGGTCTGCGAAGACAAAGGGTCTCCTCGTGCAGGGTACCTCCTCAGTAGATTCCTGTCTTCCGTCAAGACCACTCCTGCAGGGGTTCACCCTTAACTGTCCACTGGTCCTTAAACCAACAAAATAGATGTTGGCACTGAATCTTGAATATCAAATAACAAGTTTATTAATCACTTATGAGTGGGACTACATCAATACAACACCCTCAGGCACTGTATGAGGTAGTACAAGGAATACAGAAACCATAGTGCTTATATACCAATTTGTTGCTGAGAAAGCATGGAGACTCAAATAGAAAGTACAGGCATACAGAGGAATAGCTATCGACTAACATGGGCAGACAGATATCACTTGGTCAGCAAAGTGGGAGGGGAGACAGAACTGCTTAGATCAGTTAAAATAGCCTGACAGTTACATTCTAAAACAGGTGCATTCTAGCAGCTACTGGCCTTTCTGAGCTCATACATTGCTCTGGCTTAGAATAGAAGGAGTTAACTAAAGCTGATGACTCAAGCAGAATAGAAAGGCAGACAACAATGAAGACGGGAGAACCACATGGCCTAACAAAACGGATGCCACAACTAAAATGGCTTCAGCTTATGCGAACGGCAATTTCTGCGATTTCCACACATGTCCTTTGCAAATGTGTAGTATAGTTATCCTGTCTGTTGGTGAATTAGCCCCTCTCATCAAACTCACTTATTGTAAATCCCACCTCCTCTCTCGTACATCATTGAATGCACCTTTTGTCTCATTGGGAGGATGGGTTGTGACCCACTGGTGCAGGGTGGGATGGGACTTTGGCACCCAGAATCAAGTGCCACATTTGGGAAGATGGTCGGAAGCAAGTCAGACAATTCACACAACTTCATACCATTTCAAACTTTTGTGTGAGATTTCAGAAGTCTCAGACGAGAGTTATTCCAAAACATGCAAACTTCAAGCAATCTCATGAAAGTTTTCATGAGTATTGCAAATCTCGTGAGATCATGAAATCTCAAGTGAGCTGAGCTGGGTCTTGATCAAAGTCATAAGAAGGTCTGCCAGAGGCACGTGGGCCATTGATCTTCATTGCAACTACTGGATAAAACATTAGGAGGTGAAACAAGAATACGGGCGGGTGACAGGAAGCAGCCATGGCTCGAGCTAAACGTGATTCCACAAGAAAATACCGCCTTTCGACAGAGATAAATGATAACTACAATGGGGTCATTAGACAAAGCTGCTGTCTATATGATGTGTGTAAGTAAGACTGTTGTCCAGTACATACCTGTCAGCTCGCCTGCATTTGGCGGGTGTCCCCTTCTTTTTACTTCTATTTACCCGCCAGAAAAACAAAATGCCTGCAAGGACTGGAATAGGGTCAGACACTTTTCAACTTGTGTCACCTTCCAAAAACGTAAAGGTAAAAATTTTGAAAACAAGACTGGTCTTGATATTACCTGTGCCTGGAGCCTTGCACTCTAAGAGGATACTGGGAGAAGGACCGGCTAGCCGAGCAGCCCCGCAGAAAACCCAGGAGAAAACCCTTTTAATATAGAAATGTTCTTTGTCCAGAGAACTAAATATATTAATGAACTTTCTGAGTTCCTTCATAAAGGACTCTGTTGTAAAAATAATTTTATCTTTTAAAATGTTTTGTAGTCTTTCTTCAGTCTTGCTTGTGACATATCTATAGAATGCTTCTGTGATCTGTGTCTTGTGATCTCACTCAGCTGATGTTACAGTCTCAACAGTTGGAGTCTGGTCAGCTGGTGAGATACATGTTGTTTACCTGTGCTGCAATTAAACAGAAGAAACTGAACTTCAAACAATCTGTGTGGAGTATTAATTCAGCTTACAACAATTGGCGAGAGCTTCTGGAGCTGATCAGGCCATTGGAAGCTTTGTTATTGCAGTGGAAGATTTTATTTAAAGATTATCTACAGAGAACGAACTGTATTCACCCAGGATAGAATTCATGCGTGAAAAAGTCATTGGAACAAGTCGGGAGTTTCCGGTGAGGCAAATATATACTTTGCTGAATTTGCGAGTTTTCGGCCTGTCTGTCGATAGTTGTGGTTATAATTTAAATACCTGCGTGTGTGTCGTGGAGCTTTCATCTAGGTTGCCGTGGTGATGATCCTGCTGTGACGTGTGGGAGCGCCAGCACCAAGGAAGGCAGACGCATAGTGAACCAAAAGCGCGAGCAGCAGTGAGCGCGCAGGAGTGTCAGCGCTGGAGAGAGACGTTGCAGCGCGGAGAGCGTGGTGACGTCATACGCACGCGGCCATCTTGCTAAAGAGTGTTTGAGGATTTCAGGAGCATCAAGGAGGATAACCTCGAGCGTCTCACAGTGATACGCTCAACTCTGAAGAAGATTTCGGAGTGGCGAATTTATATTATTCAGCAAGGAGATCGCGAATGAAGATCATCTTAAGGTGACCGTGTATTTTACAGCGGAGAGAAAGAGGTGTTTTCACAACGACTTGTAACTGGACACCTCCATGAAGGAAAAAAAAACTCTTCGATGTTTATAGTTGTTTCAAGTTACACTTGGTGCATTTATAGTGTGTGCTTGCGGTAACATCTAACAATTAAAGTTTTTCTTACAGTGAATATTTGTATTATCCAGAGCACAGTTGTTTATTCAACACTAAGCTAGTTTTATTGACTGTTTTAGTGTATTTGGGAGTTCCAATTGTGCGATGGATCAACAGGTGAATGTTGCACTACCACCTCAGTTCTTAAGTGAACCAGGTAATCCTCAAATAGCATGGGAGGATTGGATATTGTTGTTTTATAATTATATTGAAGCATTGGATGGTGAAGATTTTTCGCCAAAGAGAAAGAAAGCCATTTTAATGACTACGTTGGGGAAGGAAGGTCAAAAGGTATTTAAGTATCTTCCACAAGTGTTGCCAGCTAGTGGTCAGTCCTCGTTAGATGAGTTTAAAGAGGCGGTTTCAAGGTTGGAAATCAGATTTGCAAAAGAAGAAAACCTGGTAATGAACAGGTACAAATTTTATGAATAAACAGCGTGGGGAAGAATCTATAGATGATTTTGTTGCTAGGTTACGGGAATTATCTGTCAAGTGCAGTTTTGGGCAAATGACAGATGAACTGATTCGCGATCAGCTGATTGTCCAATGTAACAATCGAAAAATTCAAGAGAGGTTGAGGGCAGCAAAAAATCCGAACTTAAAAACTGCAATTGATCTGGCTAAAGTGGTGGAGAAGTCTGAGAAATGCATGAGGGAACTTAAATGCGGTAGTTGACAGTGACAATAGTGATGATAGTGCGTTGCGTCAGTAAAGAAGAAAGGTTACATTTTACAAAAAAAGAGTTTTGTGAATAAAACTACAAACAAGGTTTGTTCAAAGTGTGGAAGTAGCTCACATAACTTAGATGCAAAGTTTTGTTTTGCCAACAACAAAGAATGTTTAAAGTGTGGCAAAATAGGACATTTTGCGAGAATGTGTAAAGGTATAGTCAAATCAAGGGTGGCTATGATCAATGACAATGATTTTGAAGTCAAAAGGAAATTGAACAAACTTTTGGTTGTGGAAGATATGAGTTTCAACCTGTGTCAAGAAAAGAGAGAAAAAAGACCAAAGGCTGATTTCATAATTGCTGGGGAAAATATCAGTCTGATGGTTGATTCATGTTCAAGGTGGACAATCATTCCGCATTCGATTCTAAAAGATGTGTTGGGTAAAAAAGATCTGTTGGAAAGTGACATATCTCCCACAGGGTACCAAGGGGAGAGAATTAATCTCTTAGGATATTTTGAGAGTGAGATAATTTTCAAGAATAGGTCTACGATTGGCAAGGTGTATGTGTCGGTGGATGGTCCACCTATATTAGGTTGGATGCACCAGTACGATTTACATATCATTGTCAATCCTAGAGCTAGTGAGCAAGTAATGTTGATCGATGATTTAAGTATTAATGATATCTTGATGGATTCTAAATTGGTGTTTAGAGATGAGTTGGGTGAACTAATAGGATATGAGCACAAAATATTGTTGAAGAAAGGCGCCATTCCAGGTCTGCACAAAGCAAGGAGGGTACCCATTGCGGTGAGAGAAGAGGTGAAGGGTGTGATTGAGGAGATACTACAAGGGGGCATAATAGAGCCGATTGAAGCAGCTACATGGGTTTCTCCGGTGGTGATCACACAGAAGGCTGATAAAAAAATAAGATTTTGTGTGGATCTGAGGTCCTTGAATAAGAGTGTGGTGGCTGATGTTTTCCCTTTACCTAACATAGGTGAACTGGTGTCAACTTTACAAGGTGCAAAATATTTTAGTAAGCTTGATTTGAATACTGCTTACCACCAGATATGTCTTCATGAGGAATTGAAACACCTGACAGCATTTATCACTAGTGAAGGAACGTTCCAATTTACAAGGCTACCTTTTGGTTTGATATCGGCGGCCAGTGTATTTCAAAGGATGGTCACATACATTTTTACGGGTATAAGCAAAGTGTTGTTCTTTCAGGACGATATACTTATATTTGGGGACAGTGTAGATGAACACAATCATGTACTTAAAGCTGTTTTGTCTAGGATTCAGGAAGCAGGATTGACCTTGCGTAAGGAGAAGTGCTCATTCTTGGTTCAATAAATAGAATATATCACAGCTGAAGGTATTAAACCTGAAAAAAATGTACTGTCTGCTATTGAATCGGCCCCCTGTCCAAAAGATAAGGATCAGTTGAGATCCTTTATGAGGCTGATTGAGTTTTATGCGAAGTTTGTTAGAGACTTCTCAGATAAAACTTCTATGATGAGGGGTCTTTTGAAAAAAGGGGTGAGGTTTTCTTGGAATGATGAGCATAATAGATGTTTTGAGCTTATCTAAAAGGAATTGTGCGATGCTAAAGTGCTTACGCCATTTGACATCAAGCGTACTTCTATTTTGATGGTTGACGCTGGCGGTATTGGTTTGGGTGCAGTCTTGTTAGAGAAACATGGGAATGAGGAAAAGACTGTGGCGTTTTCTTCTCGTCCGTTGAGTGTGTCAGAGCGGAACTATTCCGTCATAGAGAGAGAAGCATTGGCAGCTGTGTGGGGCACTTACTACTTTAGAATGTATCTTTGGGGTACTAGGTTTCTTTTGAGGTCGGATCATAAGCCTCTGGTGAATGTCTTAGCTCCTGGAGGTGCGGGTAAAGGCTCACCCAGGTTGGCCAGACTTGCGTCAAGGTTGCAAGATTATCAATTTGATCTGTCTTTTGTTCAAGGTTGGCGAAATGTTCAGGCAGACTGCTTATCGAGACTTCGAGGAGGATGTTCCTAGTGAGTGCCCGGGTGATTTTCAAGAGGAAAATGCAATAGCCTTTGTTCATGATGTGATTTCTCTTGGAGAAGGTTCTTTTTCGAGAGCTGAGTGGTGTACCAGTATGGAGAAGGACTTGGTATTGATGAAGGTTATTGATCTCATAAAGGGTACTAGACGTGAGAGCACGGTTAAACCGAGGGTGAGACCTTATCTAAGGGTTTTAAATGAATTGTCTGTCAGGTGATGTTGTTTTGATGAGAGGAGACAGATTCATTCCTCCATGTTTATTGAGGCACAAGCTGTTAAATTTGGCTAATGAGGGTCATCTAGGTCAAACGTTTACTCAACGCAGGATTAAAAGTAATTTTTGGTGGCCTTCCATTGATTCTGATGCCGCTTCATGTGTGGAGTGTTGTGAGGGATGTAGAGAAGGAGAAAAAAGGCTCAAGTTGGGAAGATTTATGCACCAGATAAGCCTTGGCATGGTATATGCTTGGACTTTATTGGCCCTATGGATGAACTACCCTATAATCAGCGGTTTGCAATTGTGGTAATAGATATGTTCTCAAAATGGCTCACTGTTTTTTTTGTTAGAGAGATTACTACTGACAATACAATAAAGTTTCTAAAGGAGGTTTTTCATGATGAGGGTTTTCCATCAATTCTCATAACGGACAATGGTACGCAGTTAACGTCCAACAAGATGAGGTTATTTTTAGAAAATTGTGGTACTAGTCATCATCGCACAAGTTTATAAAATCCACAAGGGAACGGCATTTGTGAAAGGGTCACCAGGTTAGTCAAAGGTATAATACAAATGACTAGTGCTTTAGGGTGTTTTTCTGATGAGAAAGTCCAAGAAATGGTTTCGGCTTACCGCTCCACTCCGCATAAGCAGGATGCCAAGTCACCATTTGAGGTTATGCGGGGTAGATCTCCAGGTACAAAGTTGACACCTTCATGGTTAAAGAATTTTGACGGTGACACTTCTTCTTCAATTACTTTGGAAATGTCTTCTAAAGGTGTTTGCGCAGGAGATTTAGTAAAAGTTAAACCGGGGAGGGTTGCCAGAGGTGTGGTGATGCTTCTCAGTATTTTGAGGGGATTTCTGTTTCTTCTAGCAGTATGAATGCTGGTGAGGATGTGGCCGATTCCATCACGAGGAGTCCAAGATTACGTTGTCCACCTTTGTATTTGGATGATAATGTTTGTTGATTTTATGATGTTGTTTCTTTATATTTTTAAAATTTCCTAGGGAAGGAGATGCGTTGTAAATATGATTTTATCTTTTAACATGTTTTGTAGTCTTTCTTCAGTCTTGCTTGTGACATATCTATAGAATGCTTCTGTGATCTGTGTCTTGTGATCTCACTCAGCTGATCTTCCAGACTCGACAGTTGGAGTCTGGTCAGCTGGTGAGATACATGTCGTTTACCTGTGCTGCTATTAAACAGAAGAAACTGAACTTTCAAACAAGCTGTGTGGAGTATTAATTCAGCTTACAACAGACTCACCAAAGAGCCTCCCTTGTGCCACAGCCCCCACCTCATAATAGGTGAGGTCCCCAAGTTTTGGGTCCACTTCGATTAAGAAGGAGCGTCACTGTTCTATGAACTGCGCAATTGGCATTGCCCATAAAAGTGATTTTGCGCTGTACCCAACCGGAGAGGATCTCCGGGTAGATGAAGGATCCTGAAGCCTTGGCATCCACCACCATGCTGAGGATCTTGGTTAAGGGGCCAAGGGCTCCATGAGCTTATCCTGGCATGCCCACCAGGACATGCTGATGCCTTTTTTGGGGCCTTTTATGAATTTGGACTAAAAGGTAGCCATTCTGGGTTCCAGTGTCGGGGTCAGGGCCACCTACCCCTTAGTGGAGAAGTGTGGCTCAATGGTTAGAGCGGCAGACCCTGATGCAGAGGTCTAGCCCGGGACCAGCGTTCAATTCCCCGCCTCGGCGGGTCTTGGGCTCAAAATTCCACAGACCTGATAATTCTCGCCTCGGTGCCTATTCCAATCATGGAGTTCCACTCTGCAACTCTGGGCAATAGCTTGCTTAATCTCCACAACGGCCCCCACAACGCTGAGGATGCCTGGCCTCCACCTTGGGGGTGCCCAGGAGTGGACACCTCACAGGGAAAGCCAGGATGGGTTCCACAGCGGTATTCGTACAAGCGCCTTGAGACCCTTGCGGGTGAGTAGTGCGCTATACAAGTATCAATTTACATTTTTACCCATCCAGCGAGGGTACTCGACCTTGATGCAACTACAGGCTTTCTTCCCTAACACGGCTTTGATCTATTTTACCACATAGTTTGCAAACTTTGTGGATGGGACCCACTCGAATGGGGATGGAGGAGTTGCTCCGGGTCTATCATGTCTGGCCCATCATTACGGGCAGTGGAAGGAGGTGTATGGGAGGAGCACCAAGGTCTGAAAGGGCTGGCGTCATCATCAGTGTCCCTGTGAGCATCATCATGCAGGAGATCACACAAAACCAGGTTTGGTGACCCTTTTGCCGGGTCAGCAGAGTTCCTAGGCACAGGAGAAGATTGGGCTTGGGCTAGGAATGCCTGTTTCAAGCGTGTAATTGTGTTCCGATCAACCCTGCCTCGAGTGTAGGTGTACAAGGGCTGGGCAGAAGGGGGGGTTCGGGTCCTGACTGTGATTTGGACAGCTTTGCACATTTACGTCCAATTTTCTGCGCCAAGCGCTGCTCCATAGGATCCATGACTCCCATCGCCTGACAGATTGAAACCTCTATTGTGTCGTAAAAGTGGAAGAAAGCCAAGAGATCTCTGTCACCCTGCATGTCGCCCCCAACTTCAATGCCCACTTACCTGGAGAAAGCAAGCACTGACAGGCAGGGGCAGGAGGAACATTTTCTCTGTGAGTTTCTTTTCTTAAATCATCCTTATTCTCCTTTATTTCTTCGTTGTTGAGCTTGTAGACCACTTCAAACTTCGGTTCACCACACCACCGATCGTCGCCAGTGTAATAATGAAGATACAGGTGATAATTAGGTTGAAGTAAGAGGTCTTAATTAAACAACCTCATCCAGCATCTAACAGGAATAACTGCCACACTAAGAACATTCACAAGATTCCTCCAAGGAACATTCCCCTGACTTGGTTCTATGTCGGAACATTCCTCATAGAACCAAGACACATCATCACAGAACTGCCTTGAGTTTGAGCCTGTGCTCTGAGCTATGAGGAAGTGCTCTTAATGTATGGGCAGCTTAAGGAGCTGGACATTCGGTGCTGAGGACCAGCGAGTTAATGGTGGGAAAGCTGCACATCTGCGACACGGAAAGAAGGGTGGTGGTAAAAAAAAAAAACAGGTGGAATCAAGACTAGGATCCCTGGTGATCAGTAAGCACAGCCTTCAGTATAGCACCATCTGTGGGTTCCTAAGAAAAAATGTGGCCGCTACTCTTTTATTTATTACAAATTAAGCGCTGGCCCAGTGTCCTAAACACAACAAATATGAGACAATAGACTGTGACTCTAAGTTGCTCATTGATTCCTGAGAGCCAAACTTGTTTAGCATCAGTGCTTAATTTGAGCCGGTGTTTACTGGTGCAAAACATAGGCACTTATTTTTGGATACCAGCACTTATTTTTCTGTACCAAATATTTGCAAGTAAGAGGGAAAACACATAGGGGCTCATTGCGATGGCCGTTGTTGCGGTGCTGGGACCGCCCGCCAGGCATGCGGCGATTAGGATGCGCCCGCCAATACTTTTGACAATGCAGCTCCACACGCAATGTCAAAAGTGCGGGCACAGCATTTCCCTGCCCTACATGGCAGGTACCACGTGGTGCCTGCCACTTGGTGCATGGAAATGAGGGGGGTACCCCCAGCGCAGCAACACCAACCCCCCCACACCCCCAAAGGGGGCCTGCAACAGGCCCCCAAACCCAATCCCTGCCAGCCTTCCCATGGCGGCATTACCGCCTTGGAAATGCCTTTGTTTACAGATATCCTGATTTGGCGGACGGTGCCTGATAGGCACTGCCACCATTTCAAGCGCCCTCCACCAGGCAATCTGGAGGATTACCTTTGGCGGTGAAGCGGCGGACAGACTTTACGTCTGCCGTAGCACCACCGCCATCCTAATTTGGCAGTGGGTAATGTGCTTTGTGATGGCGGAAGGACCGCCACCACCGGCCAAGCGGTGCCTGTCTTTCCGCCATCATAATGACCCCCATAGATTGAAGGCAAAGGGAAAAACCGGCAAGCAGTCACAAACAGAAAACACAAACCCGCAAGTGCGGTCCAGAAAGAAGAAGCAGGGAGTGTCTGTAGTTGCAGGTATTCGGTGCACAAACATTAATCGCTTTGCCATGGGAATTGGGGTCGTTTATGGTTGTCGAGGATGAGGAGTACCAGATTCCAGAAATTTTTGTCAGGAGGGTCCTTACGTCTAAAAATGTTTGACAGGGGGTTCTCGGCATCAAAAAGTTTGAAGACCTCTGGTCTACATTGTCCTTTGTCTGTTTTTACACAGTCTCAGTGTTCATGGGAAATGTGCTTCTTGTTTAATTGTAATAAAATGGCTGCTGAATAAAAGTGAAGAAAGTGATAAACTTAACCCTCATCTCTGGTCCTGACATAGAATGTGATTATGTAGAGAGGATCATTTTTTTTGTAATTTAGAATTTGATTTTTTTTTTGGTAGTACCACTTGTACATATGAAAAGGGATCTCAAAATTAATTTCACAAAAATAGAATGTATTAGATATAGGTATAAATTTCGAAAGCAATAATGATATAAATAATTAAAGCCACAACTATGTCTGGTCATGATTATGCTGCATCCCATGCTTCTCAGAGAACACTGCAAAAACACAGTTGATGGACAGAATGTAGAACAATGTCATACATTCACCCCAGTACAAGGATCTGGGCCTAAATCCATCGTTTTTTTGCACTCCACACCACCCTGGGTTAGACACTGGCTATATGCAAATCAGCTCTGACCCCGAGTGGGCTGGGTATGCTCAGACGTGAGTCCCAGGCTCTCCACACCACTGGAGTCAAGCTATCCAGGCTGATGAAGGCTGATAGCCAGAAACCGGTCCTTCAACTGTGTTTTTTGCAATTCTCAGAGAACACAGCATCCATTAACAGTGCAACAATGCAAACACGGAGTGCTGCAACTTCCAACTGCCCTCTAGACGACTGAGACAAACAACCCTGATGTTATAAATATAAGCACACATACTAGCGCTTGATTGTGCTTCACCGATAGCAGGACATTCATTAACAATGTATGATGCAAAAATAAAGTTCTATAGTCATCAGCTTCCCTCTAAAACCCAAGCCCAAAAGACTCCAAGCATCCAGCAATAGTGTTGCACCAAATAACTTATATGCATATAGCCAGTGTCTAACCCAGGGTGGTGTGGAGTGCAAAAACAACGATGGATTTAGGCCCAGATCCTTGTACTGGGGTGAATGTATGACATTTTCTACATTCTGTCCATCAACTTATATGCATAAATCTACGGACACCTCATTCAACAGAGATAAGATACCAGAGCTGTTCAAATTTTCTCAATTGATTGCTCCTTCTAGCAGACATATTTGATCTGACTCCCCCTAGCCATTTCACTTTCCCATTGATTAAACAAACGGCCTGTGAACAGATCGGGACATGTCCTGAGAATTCCAATATCACACCCACCTTACCCCAGCCTGTAAGTGGCGTTAGCGCTCCAAGACCTGTGGAAGAACCAGGAAGAAAAAGCCCAGAAATAGGAGGAGAGGGGGCTGCGGGAACAAGGAGTTGTAGTGAGGGCTGGGCCTTGTTTGCGCTCATTTCTATGTTAGCATAGGCTTATTAGAAGTTTCATGGCCATTTTACCTTTTGCTGCTTTTACACACGACACTGCATATGACTGTTGTTGTAAGCAGTCCTGCCAAGTATAACGCATCAAACGTGACTCTAACGCATCTCAGTGTGGTGATCCGCTTCACCGCACTGAAATGCATTGTCACGCATTTGCATAGTGTCTGTGTACCAGCTAAGCACTGCCTAAAATGGTAATATTATGAGTGTGGGCGCTGCTCCTGTCGGCTTCGGAGTGCTGTAGCTGAGCTAAGGCTGCTGTTAGACAGCTCACTGGCTGCTACAATGTATCATAAATGTCTGCTGAGTGGATCTCAGCTCTCGCAAGGTAGTGCAGCTGCGCAAAAGTTACGAATATCACATCCATGGGGGGCCAAGCCATACCTGACGCCGCCGGGGGACATCACCTCCTGCATAGCTGCCAAGGTTTCAGATTTCCATGTGTGACATTTTCATAATTTCAGTGTTATAATGAGTGACATTTCAATGAGTATGAGTGATACTTTCTTAAGATCAAAATGAAGCAATGAAGACGAGGAAAAAATAAATATCACAAATTATAACCATTTCCGCAACAAGAAACTCTATATTAGCATTAGCAACTCATCTAGCTTTGGAGATACATATCACTGTGGCTCCTCCTCTTTGCAAGGTGAACCGGCAGCAACTGGCAGGCCATGGCCGCAATGACTGAGGTGTGAGTACATCTGTGGAAAAAGACAGCCAATCTCTAACGAATAACAAGGCTGCCCGGCGCAAGACGCCACTATTTCCCTTCTATAATAGTTACCAAAATAAAGAGGCAGGCCCTGGAAAAACTGGAAGGCAAGAACAGGTTTATTACTCCAGAGGAGAAAAAATCAACTCGGACACGCAGAATATCTTTGGGAGGTGTTCTAACAACTTCTCCGCTGCTCAGTCTTTTATACACATTTCAGTCAGTTTATTGGTGGTCAAACATCCTTGGAATTCCTGCCTCCAGCAGGTTCCCACACAGACCCAGCAGCTGTCGTCCCCCCTTCCCAAATCTAGCAGAGGATTGCTATCTTGCAGCTGGACATTCCGACAGGATCTAAAAGTGTGTGGGATCGGTCAGATCTGAGGGTTCGTGCTATTGATTAAATCAGACTTCTTTGTTAGTGCTACAAGTCCTGCCGTGTGGGGGCAATAAACTATGTCTGCAGGGGTCGGTTAGTGCCTGAGACCAGATTGAGCAGCCAGGTGCGGTCAGGGAGGTTATCAGGAGGCCTTGCTCATGTGCAGAGGATGAAAGGACAAATGGGTTTAGGGCGGGTAGTGGCTCCTGTGCTTTGTCCCGAGGACAAGGTTTTACAACCCTAGTACGTGTGTTCAGGCTTGGTGAGGGTGCTGGGGATGATTGCGAGGTCAGGGTGAATCAAAGGTGACTAGCAGTGAATGAAATGGCTGCGATATCTAAAATGGTTGCTGCTTACGTGCACGCAAAGGCTCTGTTTAGGCAAGATGCCGTTGGCACTGTTTCACGATCTTTACTTTGCTCTCAACAGTGGCTGTGGTGAACATAAATGAACGCCGCTTATGTATACCTACATTTTATCGATTTCCACACATCTTTTAATGATTTATTGTTCACTGTCTATATTTTAAGGGAAACATCCTTTACAACGCAACTTTTACAACGCACTACCATTACAACGAAACTTTTACAACGCAACGTCTAATACAACGCATGCAATTACAACGCAACCATTACAACGCATGACACTACAACGCACACCATTACAACGCATGTCATTACAACGCAGTCATTACAACGCATACCATTACAACGCATAACATTACCATCCAACACTTACCCTACTGTTGCACCCCCTGGAGTTAGAATAGTAATTTTTACCCCTACACTATCCAATACTTACCAATCATGCAATGTAATGTTATGTGTTGTAATGGTAAAGGTATTATGCGTTGTAATGGAATGCGTTGTAAATGTAGTTTTTAAAATTTCGTTGTAATGGCATGCGTTGTAATGGAATGCGTTGTAATGGATGTTGCGTTGTAAAAAATGCGTTGTAAAGGTATGCGTTGTAAAAGTGTGCGTTGTAACGTCATACTTCCATATTTTAATTACAAACATATAACTACAAGTCCGCAAACATGAACAAGAAGACTGGAGCTCTAAGTACTGCACCGTTTAGCTTAAAAAGCTCCACACATCGGTCATACAACTTTCACAGCGTCATCCAAACATACCAAAGCCTCTTGTTGTCCACTGCTAAGCTGCTATTGATTAATGCGTTTACTGAAACAAACTCAATGATGAAGTTGAAACCTGCATCCCGCTCCTCACTTATTAACAGCTGCTGACAGCACAGGCAGCCTGGGCAGGTGCGAGCAGCAGGCAGCACTGCGCGTGCCTTCATTGAGGAGGTGCTCGCAAACCAGGAGCCAGCCGCCTTCCTGCACAACAAACTCCCCACGCTCAGGCAGCAGGACGTGACACCCCCCCCATCGCCAGACTTTTGTATCACACAACCACCTATCTCTGTAGTAGCCATTGGGCTCTACCTTGTGACGTCAGGTTGTCTGACTCAGAGGCTGACCTCGACAATCACAAGGATGATCGATACATTGTAGCAGTGCACCAGCCTGCCAGCAGCCTTAGCTCAGCTTCGAGCCCCAAGTCTGTGGAAGTAGAACACGCATGCAACGGACGGCGCGCTGCCAGCTGCCACACACTCCATACCCGTTTTAAGCACCGCTTCAGTGACAGCTGAGACACTATGAATATGCGTGAGAATGCATTTCAGTGGTATGATGCGGAGCACCACACTGAAATGCGTTAGTCTAAAGCCTGATGCGTGGGACCTGGCAGGACTGCTTTTGATAGTAAGGCACTCCCTTGTGATACATTTTCACTCCAGATGGTCCAAATTGTACTTCACAAAATGTACACGTATTTTACCATAACTCGTCCCAACATTTTGAATAATATTTTTTTCAAAAAACGGTTTTGCATATCTTTAAGTAGCGAAGCCTTTGCAAAAAAATACGCGGTCACTGGTCAGTTGCTGAATTTAAGTGTTAAATTGGTACTAATCAGTTAACATTCTTCCTTAATCAGTATTAGCGTGTGTTAACATTTCCAAATAATACTATTGGCAGAAAAAGAGCTGCATTATGTTGCATAATTTGTCTTGTCACATAATTTAGTGAGCACTTCCGCATAATTCAGGCAGCACAATTTATGTATGATCTCACGACAGCCCACGTGATGCGTGTGCCATCCATTCAAAAAAAATCTTATTTCCTTTTAATGCTGTTACTGAGCAGCTTTCGTTTTTCTGATTACTGAATGACCTGTGTGCCACAATAGTGACCAAGGACACTAGTACTGAACGCTCGAAGTTGCTATGAGGTATTAAAATCACACATGCACAGCTAAAAAGTAAATACCACCCACATTTCACAAGCATCCGGAGGTGGAGTGGGTCATAAGGAAATTTGCAGATTTCACTGGAGGCATGTATCCCTGAAAGGCCGGTAGGGCTGGGGAGGACTCACTCACACATCAGTCTTTTCTGACGAGTAACAGACTCCCTTAACTCGCTAAGCCTATTAGAGACACAGCCGAGATACATTCTCTTTGTGTTTCTTTTAGGCTGTATATCTGGATGCATCATTTTTAAAGGCTGGAGTAGTTTACCACCAATGTGGGTTGGTAGAAACTCCCCGTCCTCTCGAAGGGCCCCTCACTGGCACATGCCATTCACTTTTTATATTTTAATGAGAGTGTCCCGAGTTTCCCAGCCAGCTGCCAGTTCCTCTCAGCAATTGAATTCGCGGCGGCGGCTGGGGGTCACATTTACAGCAGTTGTTCAGCTCCTCACACAGATATCTGAGGCACATGATGACAAAGGCAGTCCTGCCAAGTATCGCACTGGCATCAGGGGGTGGGAGCGATGGAGCATTCCTGCCTGCTGGGGAAGCATTTGGAGTTCTCCCTGCGATTACGAATTCAAGGCAAAACTCACTTACCGATCGCTCTGGCTGCAGCTTCTTCATATCGCCTATGACAAGGAACCAGATGGCGCTGGAGGATACCGCTCGGGGAGCAACAGGGTCGAGTCCAGTACTCCCACAAGGGAAGCGGGGCTGTGACTCGCCTCCGCATGGCCCGGGAGGGTCGTGGATTCAAGCAAGTGTCTTGAATACCATTGTTTTCCTTAAAAGTTTGGCGGGCAGGGTTGCGGGCTACACCACCTTAATTGTCACTATTTACTCCTGCACTGAGGCACGAAGCACAACAGAATACCGGTGAAGGGTGCACTACTCCCCCCCTCTCTTTTGTAAATTGAATGTTAGTTGGGCCATATCCACCCCCCCCCCCCTCCCCCCCTCCATTTTACTTTATCGTTTTGGTTTCCCTGTTGCGGAATGGAAACCAACGGCGTGGACCTCAGGAGTCTGAGACAGGACCGAACCCTATTCCCTGTTTGCCATCTGACCCAGACAGAGATGAAGGCCAAACTACAGAAGGATTCTTATTTGATGTTGTTCTAAAGCCAACCTATCCATCCCCAGAAGCATTAGGGCTATTTACTTGATTAATAAACATCACTAACCCTACTCCAGGCTCACGTATCCTTGAAGGAGAGTCCCCTCTGGAATACCCCTTGAATGATAATCCTTACAAGTGGTGTTAGAAGTGGGATCAGTGTCTAGCTGACATGACAAAATCCATTACAATGGAGTCCATAATAACCCAACTGGCAGAGGGCCAACAAAACTTGCAGCTAATATTTGAACAACAGACAAAAAAAGCCCAGATAGAATGTGATGCCCTCCATTCAGCTCTGAAAGACCAAGCGTCCCTTTTGACCACTAACCAGCAGGTACAGGATACAGCTATTCTACGATTAACTGTCACCATCTCAAGTGCCCGGGTACACCCCAACGTACAAGGGAGTGTACTACAAAAGTTTCAAGAAAGTGATGACCCCGACTTCTTCTTTGTGAATTTTGAACAGGTTGCCGCTACAGCCTCCTTGCCACCAAAAAGGTGGGGTCAGTACAAAACCCCCTTGTTGTTGGGTGAGCTTCAAGCTGCATACCAGGCAGCTAATCCGGGAGGGACAACTGCATGTCCGGACATAACAAGGGCTATAGTAGAGTGGTTAGGTTGCGACCAGGAATACTGCTTCAGCCGTTTTTGGAAAGAGAAATGGTCTTCAGGAGGCAATCCACGAGCCCTATATTACCGAATACGAGATCTAGGAAATCGTTGCTTACAACCCACCTCATCCTCCATAGACGATCTCACTGAAAACATCTACTTGGAGCAATATCTAGAAACACTCCCCTCCAATACCAGGGCATGGATCAAACAACATCCCAATCTCACAGTCACGGTAGCCGTCCACCTTGCCTGTGCCTATCAGTTTAAAGCCAAACCCCATCGTCTTCCCCTCAGCCTCCTCAGACTAGGAAGTAGGGCCCCTACTCCACCCACAGATCACAAAATTCTGCCAGTGTTAAAACACCCTCCCAGACCCACCTTGGGAACAGGTTCCCGACAGGAACCCCAGTGCTTCCACTGTTCTGAGTGGGGACACATTGCTCGTCATTGTCCTAGATGTACCACTCCCAGGATCCCATGAAAGTGGGGTATACTCGTGGACAGGTGTTAGTCGTAGGAGAACCCCCAGAGAGGTACAAAAAGAAAATACATCTTAATGGGAAGCCCGTAGAGGCCTTTCTGGATACTGGTTGTCATCACACGGTTGTTAGTAAAGAATTGGTTCCCGATGCCCTCCTCTTAGGGGGTGAATTTGTATGGGTCACATGTGTACATGGATAGGAGAAAATGTATCCACTAGCGGAGGTGTTACTAGAGATGGACGGAGAACAAAAATTGAGAAAGGTTAGAGTAGTACCTTCTCTACCCGAACTGTCCTGTTCGGCGCCGACCTCCCTAGATTCCACGGCTACCTTTCGTCATTCACCTCCCCTTCGATGACTTATGGATGGTTACAAAATGCCCCATTTGCCAGGGAGGAAATTAGTGGATCTGCTCCAAAGTCTCGAAGGAAAAGGAAGAAAAGGCCCTATTTGTAGAAGTGGGCCTCAGCCAGGCCTACCAGTGCTAGGGGTTCACCCTTCTCTGCACACAAGTCCTCAGATCAATAGATAGAAGTTGGCACAGAAGCTGAAATATCAAGAAAATTGTTTATTAAACCTCATGAGGTGAAACTACATTCACACAACACCCTTCGGTAGTGTATGAAGTAGCATAAGGAGTAGAAGGACCATGGGTCTTTTATACCCACACAGGGGCTCAAAAGAAGGCGGTACAAGCTCACAGAGGAGAGTTCACATACATAAATGTTCATACAGAAATGCACAGTCAACAGTAAGGAGGAGCTAGCGGTTGCTGATTCTGGTAGAAACAACCTGACAGTTACAGACTAAGAACATATGTATGGACAGTTACAGTTTCTTTTGCGCATTTGCAGAGTAGCAAAGCCTAAATGTAGCCAGTCTATAAGCAGAATACAAGGGTAAACGACAGCAAAGAAGGACAGAGCACATGGTGAGCACATGGCAGACAAGATGGCGGCCGGAAACAAGATGGCTTCAGCTAAATGCTAAGCCCGATCGCTGTCAAATTACAACAGACGACCCTTTTAGCATTAGTTGAAGACATTCATTCATTTACGATAGTCTGAGTTCACATCGTGTACGTTTATTTGCATAATTTCAGCAATTTCCTTACTCAGCAAGTGTTGGGCATTAATTTTGGCAACATTTCGTTTAGCAGGTGTACAGGTAGTGATACAGGCGGAGCAAAGCATTGGACCACATTGTATACATTCACAGCATGTAAATAGTATTACTAGTATCACTCATAGAATGGTCAATAGCTTCCAGCCCCAAGTGACAAATAGTGTCCAAAACCAGCTGGCAAAAGTCCAGGTGCCAGTCTCTGGATGAATTTCAGCAGCAATCTTATAAAGCAACTACTCCCAATGATGCGACATGCACCACCTCGATCAGCCAAAATCACATCTAGGACCATACGATTTTGGAGTGCTACAATCCTTGCAACTTGCAGCTCTTCTGTAATCTTCCCAAGTGCCATAGCTGTTTTATTGGTAACAGCTTCTACAACACTAGTCAATCGTCTTATCTTTCTGCTGTTTAACGCAGCACCCACAAAGAAAAACAAGCTCAAATTAAAATCGACGTATTGTTGCAAAGTGGTGTCAGTCTGGTCTACTTCATCAGTAGGTTTGTACAAAGCTTTATTTCGATATGAAATATCTTAAAAAGCACATTAGCAGTTAAAAATACAATTCATTTTTAAAAGACATTAAATAAACACTTAAACAGGAATACAACAGTAAAAGATCATTAAACCAATTACAGCTTTGGACACAGTTAGAAAATAGTCGCCTTGTAAGATTAACGTAAGTCTTTCAGTCTGATCACCCACGCCCAACTAAGGAATTTGGCCACCCCACAAGCTAGGGTGGTGTTGGGATCTGGCTGCAAAATTCTGAGGGCAGAAGAATGATTCTTGGTCTCAAGCTGGCGGCAAAGAGGTTTTAACCATTTCGACCTAGGTTTATTATAAGCGCGACATACAAAGAAAAAGAAAAAGTGTGGGATAGTTTCAGGTACATCGGTACAAAACGGGCAATCAACGGGTGTTTGGTTTGGTGGTTTCCACTTACAAGTGCGTTCACGGACCGGAAGAGTTCCCAGTCTGAACTGAATGTAAAGTGCCCTGTCTCTGGGTTTCCTAATGAAATCCAGGTAGGGTTCAAGACGGTGTACTGTCTTGTGTAGGCGGAACTCATCTGTCAACCTGCCCAGGTTGGCATCTCTAGAATCTTGGGCATCAACCCATAACCAATAAGCTCTCTTAATTTCCAGTTTTGACACCGATGCAATTTTTTAAACTAATAGCCAGTAAAAGCTTCTTTACCCTAGTAAGCCAAACAATTTTATAGGACCCCTGCATATTCGTGACTTCTCTTAGGCCATCTACATAGCTAGATAGCTCAGGTGTACGCCACAAACGGGCCCAATAGAGAAGCGGGCGCAAAATAATAAGGTCTTTAATTGATCGGCGTCCCATGTCGCACTGGAGTGGTTTGGTTGGAGTACCCCTAGGTAATGAAACAAGCTCTCTAAAAAACTTATTTTCAGCCGTAACAAGGGGATCAACGTTGTTGAAACCCCAGAGCTCAGCTCCGTACAATGCACTACCTACTGCTTTTGCAGCATAAATCTCCAGTGCAGGTGCTATGGGTCTGGATATTGAGGCTCTATGTTCCCTCCCAATGACTCCCAGAACACGCTTGTGATTCAAGGCCATTTTCTCAATGTGTGGGTGCCATTTCAATTGATCAGATATCCTTATCCCTAGATAGTCAAATGTTTTAACACGCTCTAGGGGCACCTCATCAAGTGTAAGCGTAGAGTTGGCTTTCCTGCTAGGGTTAAAATAAAGGAGCTTGGTTTTGGTTGTATTAATTACCAAGCCCCTTAAGTTACAAAATGTACAGAAACGTTCTAAGAGCTTAGCTCCATTGGTGTTTTAGATACCAATAACGTATCGTCCGCAAAGAGCATGGCAGGGACTTTGACACCAGCCTGGGTAGGGGCGTCAGCATCAATTTCAGACAGAAATGAAACAACCCCATTAACAAACAACGAAAAGAGGGTCGGCGCCAGGACGCATCCCTGGCGGACACCTCTATTTACCGGGATTTTGTCGGTTTTCTGCTCCTCTGTACCCCACCGGATGCATGCATAATTTCCATCATGCATACGGGCCAACAAATTCAGAATGGGCAAGGGAAACCCCATCTCCCGCAAAACCGTCCACAGGCACTCTCTGGGAACCAGGTCAAACGCGGTCTTTAAGTCAATAAAGGCCAAATACAGACCGCCCTTACCAATGGTTACTATCTTCCAGTGCAACAAAACCAGCCTAAATGCCTGGTCAACAGTGCTTGTGCACGCCCTAAAGCCTGCCTGGAATTGGGAGATGATGTTGTTCTTCTCCGCCCATGAAAGGATCCTCTCCAGAAGGACCCTGCCAACCACCTTCTGACCAGCCTCAATAAGGCTGATTGGACGATAGTTGGCAGGGTCTCCCCTTGGTCCCTTCTTATAAATTGGGATCACCTCGGCCCCTTTCCAAGAGTTCGGAACCGGAGACCCCTGAAGAAGGGCATTAATCAAAAGGGAGAAGAACTTTGCCCATTGCTCGATATTGGCACGGAATAGATCGCCTGGGATGCCGTCCTGGCCCGGTGCCTTCCCAGATACAATTTTGTTAATGGCTGCCTCGACCTCTTTTTGCCCTACAGGATCGATGAAGGACAAAGTGTTTGTCATGGGTGATGAATCGTGTCCAAAGGGACCACTTTTGTCTATTACCCCTGCCCCTTCATCAGTACTTAATGTTCTCTTATACCTGTTCTTAGAGATATCATTAAATAGTTTGTAGTCCCTGTGATACGATGCAAGCGCCAGAAACACAGGAGGCAATAGAAAGGACACATAGCATACTCCAGACCATCCAACAGGGAGTTGGTAATATCCCTTGTTACCACAGACAAAGTAGGTATTAATTGAGGATATGAAACTGCTGTTATTGGCACCTTCAATAGTCAGAACCACAGTACACTCACTTCTTCCCACTGAATTCTCCCAACACTGCCTATACACAAGTCTGCCTTAGCTCTAGTAACAGAAATCAGAAATGGTCCAATGTTCTTAATAGTTCTCATATTTGGGAAAACATATTGTGTAGAAATATTTTCAGGTCGATACTCCTCCCATTCCCATTTATTCCCTTCAGCTCGAGGATAACCATCTTCATCTGGATAACACACTTTATTGAGGTGATAATTAATCCGTCCTACTGTCATCCTTGAGATGTTAGCCTTTTCAAAAGCAAATAAAAGCGCAAACCAAGCTTGGCAAGAACCATTGTGGGAAAAGGGAGAGGAATAAAAGGTGTTCCTCTCTTCTTCTGGTGAGCAGGTATCATCCCATACACCCAACAGTCAGTAGTGTTCGTGGCATTGTGAGTATGATGCAACATCTGAATAAACATGTTGTTCAAATAGGATTGTCGATGCTTTTGCTCATGGTATGGAAGAGTAAAGTAATGATGTTCAACTGGTACTGGGGTAGTGGCGATCAGCAGCTGCCGAGCAGGAGCCACTGTCTCAACAAACCAGGTTGTCACTGCTGCAACTACTAGAGCAACAACAAATCCTACAGCACAAATGGTCTTTTTTTTACAGTTGATCTCCCTGCAGACATGATCACTTCATTGTTGAATCAATCGTTGGAGCTCTAAAGTCCTGGGCAGCCGTTGGTTTCTTCACCGAGGGTCAAGACGGGTGTCACTATGTAGGACTGATCCCCCCCCTTCCCACATCAGCTCCATTTCACAAACCCAGGACGGAAGCTCAACCAGTCTTTTTCAACAATGCAGACTCTTTCCGTGGTTTCACTTGGCATCGGATACTCCAGGGATCGTGTGGTCCGGAAAGACTTCCTCAGATTCGTCAGGTGATATGGCTTGGATTTTCTCCGTATCCAGAATCTCTCGATGTTCAGTCAGCACAGCAGGTTCCACCAAAGTAGGCGACACTCGCTTACAGTGAGTGCTGTGAATCCAGTTCTTCCTGTTCGTCACTCAAACCGCTGTCCTCGTGGCTAGGAGCACCTGTTCCGGTCCTCGCCACCTGGGCTCCAAACTGTTTGACCTCTCGAAGACTTTGACCATTACATGATCGCTGGGCCGGAGTTCATGGGCCTCACCTGTGGACCTGTCAGGAAGAGCTTCTCAAACCTGTTGATGAATAGATATCAAACAGTCAGTCAACTGTGATAAGTAGTCACTCATCAGAACAATTGGTGCATCATGTGTGGGGCGTGGTTTAGGAACTCCCCAAATGTTCATTGGTCTCCCAAATAACACCTCATATGGTGTAAGCCCAGATCGTGAATGTGGCACCGATCTAATAGACAGTAATGCCAAGGGCAGCGCATCAGGCCATTTCAAAGATGTGGAAGCCAGTATTTTTGCTAGTTTCAGCTTCAAAGTAGCGTTCTATCTTTCCACTAGCCCTGCTGATTGTGGGTGGAAGACTGCATGGAACTTCTGTTTGATCCCTAATCCTTTCAGAACATACTCAACAATTTGCCCAATAAAATGAGGTCCATTGTCACTCCACAAAAGTTTGCAAACACCAAATCTAGGGAAGAATTCTTTTAAAAGCACCTTTGCTGTGGTTAGAGCCGTATTATCCTCTGTAGGGTATGCCTCTATCCATTTACTGAAGGTACATACCACTACTAGAACATACTTCAAGTTATTGCAACGTTCAAGTTGGATGCAATCCATTTGCAAAACTTCAAAAGGTGCGGTTGGTGTAGCAAACCCTCCTGTGGGAGTCCGTGTCCCTTTACCCGGATTGTACTGCCAACAGAGCAGACAGGACCGTACTATCCTTTTAGCTGTGCCAGCAATTTCTGGATGCTCCCAAACTTGCGTAAGCAATTTCGTTATTGCAGAGGCTCCAACATGTGCTGGCCCATGTGCCATATAAACCATAAGCTGTAAATAGGCTATAGGCAATTTCCACTAATCCATCTCTTTATTGCGCCAACAGCCCTCATCATCCAATATTCCCTCTTTAGCCCATTGCTCAAGTTCTTCCACAGAAGCAGATCTCTGTATGTCTAGCACTTCTTGTCTAGCATCATGCCAACGTTCAGCTTGTGATTTCACTACATACATAGATGTAGTGCTTCCTTGCATCGCAGTCTCACGGGGTATGCGATCTGCAAAAGCATTGCCTTGTCCTGTCTTGTCAGTCACTTTCTTGTGTGCGCTACACTTAACAATAGCTATTTTCTTCGAATATGTCAGTGTAGTCAGAAGATTATGCACTAGTTCTCCATGCATTATCTGCATCCCATGGGATGTAAGAAAGCCTCTTTCCTTCCAAAGTAGGCCAAAATCATGGGCCACTCCAAAAGCATAGCGGCTATCTGTGTAGATGTTCACACACAAGCCAGTACTAAGTTCACATGCTCGTGTCAAAGCTATTAGCTCCGCTGCTTGCGCTGACTTCTGTGGTATACGAGCTGTCTCCACTACTGTCTGAAGTGTCGTAATTCCATATGCAGCTGAGGTCGTGCCATCTGGTAACTTCAAACAAGACCCATCAACCCACAGTTCCCCATCTACATCTGAAAGGGGCGTATCTTGCAAATCGACGCAACCCTTTGTCTGTTCCTCAGTAAGGAATATACAATCATGAGACTCCTGTGACTGAGACTGAGTCACTGGATATGGCAACAAAGTAGCTGGGTTCAGAGTCACACATCTCTTTAGGGTAATGTGAGGGGCCAACAGTGTCAATTCATATCCTGTCAAACTAGCACTAGTCAAGTGTTGCCTCTAAGTCTGGTTCAAAAGGGCATCGATGGCATGGGGTACTAGCACCAACAATTTATGTGACAAAACTATCCTTTCACTCTGACGTATGGACACAGCTGCTGCTGCAACTGACCAGAAACACCCAGGCAATGCACGAGCAACGGGATCAAGAACAGCTGAAAAATACACACAGGGACGCTGCTTGTCACCATGTGTCTGTACTAAAACTGACAATGCACACCCATCTTTCTCGTGTACATAGAGTGTAAAAGCCTTAGTGTAATCCGGCATGCCTAATACTGATGCAGAACAAAGGGCTTGTTGCAAAGCATTCTGGCATTCAGTCATCCATGGAAGGGACATTGGAGTATCTTTAGTCAGAAGAGCCAACAGGGGTTTAACAATATGTGAAAAGCCAAATATACATTGCCTCCTGAAAGAAGTAAGACCAATGAATACACGGACATCTTTCTGAATACGGGGTACTGGTGTGTCTAAAATAGCTTGACTGCGATCTGGTGTGAGTGCACGTCCCTCCTTAGACAGAAGGTGACCTAAATAAGTCACCTTCGGTCTACAATACTGCAATTTCTTCCGTGAAACTTTCTGATGGTGTGATGCAAGAAATGAAAGCAAAGACAGTGTACCCTCTTCACACTGTTCAGGCGTAACAGCTGCTAACAAGATGTCATCGACATATTGCATGAGAGCCACTCCTGTGGGCAAAGGAAAAGAATCAAGCTGTCTTTTCAATGCTTGGCTGTAAATACTTGGACTCTCCATATACCCCTGGGGAACTCTACAGAATCTGTATGATTGATTATTCAAAGTGAAACCAAACAAATATCGGCTGTCAGGATGAATAGGAATCGAAAAGAAAGCGTTCTTTAAATCAACTACAGAAAAGGTGGTTGCTGTTGGAGGGACCATGGTAAGGAGTGTCATAATATCAGAAACCACCGAGTATTGTGGTACTACAATCTTGTTAACCTCCCGTAAATCAATAACAAACCTGTAAATCTTAGTATCAGTATCTTTCAAGATAGGCAGAATAGGACTATTGCAAATGTTGTAAGGGACTTCTTCCACATCTCTCACTTCAATCAGATCATGAACAATGCGTAAGTGCTTCTTCACCTTCTCAAGAAATTTTGTTTTGAGGCAATCGTGGCAACAAAGCACCCTCCTTGACACTAATATGCACTGGTGGAATAACCATTTGCCCTACATCAGTATCTGAAGTGGCCCATAAAGTACTAGGGAGTGAAGCCAATGCAGTGTCTTCTTTAATAAGATAGGACTTCTCAACCATAGGATAGTTATCATTCAAAATAACACACACAACTTCTGGAGAACAACGTATTGTAGCCCTAAAATACTTAAGCATATCAAGACCCACAATATTGTCCGGTGTGTTATGGGAAAGCAGAAATGGACATGGAGCAGTAAATTTATCAACATGAAATGCAAGTGGTTGTGACAGTGGGCTAAGGGAAGGTGTCACCTATCGATGTAATAGTTAAGCCTGACAGGGGAGCCCTTGGAACCAATTGTTTAGACAAGGCGCTACAAGTAGCTCCAGTATCAACCAGAAACTGATCAGTAGAACCCAAAACATGTGCGTGGACATAGGGACCCTTCTGATCTACTGGGACTTCAACTGATTCCTTTCCCCATCCTAGGCAGTCCTATGCATAAGCGAAGCCTGCAAATCCGGATTCAAATAGTCAGATATTTGATATTGATTACGCCTATCAAACGTATTTGAAGGAGTCTGAGGACATCCACCAGCCTCTAATCTAGCACGATCATCCATACCTCCCCTACGTCCTGGGATCCCTGGGCGTCCCCCGACCACGCTGATACTGTAAAGGATGCAGATGAGGACCCTCATGAGCCCAATGCCCGTTCTCCCTGCAATAAGTGCACTGATCAGCAGACAGAGTAACTCAGGGAAAAAGGGGGTACACCAGGGTGGTACACTGCACGGCCGCCTCAACCACTATTATCATAAAAGGGACCTGGGCCATCATAACCTTTGTTTTCAGTTCCTTGTTTTTCTTATCCTCATTACCCTTAGCTTCTAATTCCTGCCGTTCATAATACTGAGCCATAGTCAAAAGAGAGACAGGGGAAGACGTAGTCCATGAACTTTCGCTGGCCTTTAGGTGACTAGCTATTCCTGGCAACATGTTCACGACAAATTTGTCGACAAACAGATGCCTCCTGTGTCATCTGTCAATGACTGGTCACTAAAGTCGTGGAATGCCTCCTCAAAATGTGTGAAGAAATCAGAGACCGATTCATCTGCTTTTTGCTTACAGGATGCTAAAACAGTCCAATCTATCTTTTTAGGAGGAATGAGTGTTTTCAATTTAACTACGATGGCCATTGGAAGATCTAAAATCTCTTGGTGTGGTTTCTGCGCAGGTCCCCTGTCTGCATCAATCCTTTCTAGCTCCTTCCAAACATCCCCTAAAGTTGTACGGTCATCGACTCTACGAATAGTTCTCCACATATCAGGGGGTAAAATAAGCCCAAAAAACATGTCAATATCAGCAAAGGTCATGATACAAGAACTAATAGCTCCTTCAACTTCCTCATAAAAAGCAGCTGGGTTTTAGCGCGGATCGGGCAGAGCAGCTTTAAGAGCCATAATCTATGCTCGACTCCATGGGGTGTAAACCCAGTTATAAATAAAATAATCCTTTGCATCAGTAGAGTCTTTCTCATCACTTGTCCCCGCACCCCTAGGAGGAATATACAAAGGAGCGGCTTCCCGCATGGGCTTCATATGAGTCACATCACTCTTTTCTGGCGATGAAACGTTAGACTGTTGGACTGTTTGTGCAGCTGCAGCTGCTGCCTTCTTCTCCTCACACAAAAGGAGTGTATCGGCTCGCAACTTAACCAGACGTCTGATCAAGTCTGCCACCTGAGAAACAGTAAAAAGACCATCACGTAATTGTTTAAAATCATTTAAAATATCATCAGGCTCTAAGTCTGCGGAATGCTTTCTAAATCGCTCAATTACTTCCATGGTAAATGTTTCTACAAAATATACCTGTTCCCTGTCCTGCCATTGTTGTGCCTTAGCTACAAGATCTGGAGCAGAAGTGTCATCACGGGCGGCTTTACGAGCAAAGGATCTAAGAGCAGCTGAACGCTCAGTAGTCAGCATAGAGAGAGTATATCGCATAGGATCCGAATCTGACTGATCTGTTTCTGTAAGAGGAGCATCATCATCAGAATCTACTTTAGGGGAAGAAGGAAAGGAATACGGAGACGGGAAGCGATGTAAGAAAATTGAATCATCCTGTGCTTTATTAAGGAGAGGATAAAGGGGGCACCGAACAGAGTATTGGCCATTTACCTGTAAATGACGCTACCTATCCTCTCTGTCTTTAATTTCCTGCATTTCTTTATTTTTAAGTTCCAACGCTTTCAAATGAATACTTTTACGTTGTTCTTTTTCTACCAAAGCTTGTTCCCTTCTCACTCTTTCACACGGTTCTTTCTCCCACATTCGTACACAATCAAACATGTCTTGTCTACTTTTACATTTAAACATACATTGTTCCACATACTGTATCTTTTTAAGATCAAATGCCCCATGTAAAGGCCATCGTAACTCAGGATCCTTACTAGTATATTTATTCCATAACGTGCTGTACATTATAGAAGAAATACCTTTTTTAATGTATATGTCTCTATTAGGCGTCCCCTCGGGGGGGTGCCAACTGATTCTTTTCAATATTAACTCCAGCAGTAGCACAGCAGCAACACATCCTTCAAAGTGTGCTTAAAACAGGCATGTCCAAGAGTATTGTAAAATATACAATACTATATAGCAGTGGCACTTAACACAAAATGTGCCGTTACAGATAGTTCACAAATGAGAGAAAAATCTCCACATTACCTGCCTATATAAATTGCAATTTATATATACATATATATCCCTAAATTCATGTTTTAGGCCAAGTTTTATCTATCACGTTGTTTCCCTGGTAATTAGTATTATCTCACATTATATTATTTTATCTCACGATTTAGCACTTTGTATCTCATGTTTTAGCACTGTATAAAACTTTATCTCACGATTTAGCACTGCATTGAACTGTATCTCACGATTTATCTCACTATCTCACGATTTAGCACCTTTTTATCTCACAATTTATCTCACTATATAGCACGTTTTCATCTAATTTTATATCACGTTTTCGCAGCCGGCGTGTTTCCCTTACTTATTGAAGTATTTCCATAAATAAATCCAAGATGCAGGAAGATGATCTTACTAGGCGTAGAGCTCCAGATTCCAACTGCCAAGTTCTGAATCAAGCAAATGGTCTCTGCACGGCAAACACCAGAAGAGATCTCAGTTGAGGACCGGCACCACCGGAGGGTCAGATCAGGAAGAGAGGAAAAAATGCAGAGGTTGCCAAGACGCGGGTCTCCTTGGGCAGTGATCGTCCGCAGCGAGATTCCAATCCTCCGTTTCAACCACTCCTTCGGGCATCCAAAATTGGCGCCCGCTTAGTTGGGCGCCAAATTTTAGAAGTGGGCATCAGCCAGGCCTACTAGTGCAAGGGGTTCGCCCTTCTCTGCACACAAGTCCTCAGACCAATAGATAGAAGTTGGCACAGAAGCTGAAATATCAAGAAAATTGTTTATTAAACCTCATGAGGTGGAACTACATTCACACAACACCCTTCGGTAGTCTATGAAGTAACACAAGGAGTAGAAGGACCATGGGTCTTTAATACCCACACAGGGGCTCAAAAGAAGGCGGTACAAGCTCACAGAGGAGAGTTCACATACATAAATGTTCATACAGAAATGCACAGTCAACAGTAAGGAGGAGCTAGAAGTTGCTGATTCTGGTAGAAACAACCTGACAGTTACAGACTAAGAACAGATGTATGGACAGTTACAGTTTCTTCTGCTCATGTGCAGAGTAGCAAAGCCTAAATATAGCCAGTCTATAAGCAGAGTACAAGGGTAAACAATAGCAAGGAAGGACAGAGCCCATGGTGAGCACATGGCAGACAAGATGGCTGCCGGAAACAAGATGGCTTCAGCTAAATTCTAACTCAGATCGCTGTCAAATTACAACATATATGAAAACCCTGTCATGTCGTGCCTATACCTGTCCTTCTTTCCCCAGACATGCCACAAACACAGAGTTGCTTTCGAACAGCCCCGAGGGATGATGATGCCCTACATCACGCCTGAAACCAAGCACAAGAAGACCACTGTAGGAGAGTAGGATCTGCTCTTATGATTACCCCCACTGTTTGATGTGTTTCACTGTTTTTCGACTTTAGTCTGGCTGTGGCCCTGCTATCCAGGACCCCAGCCTATCTTCTTCCTCTCTAAATTGATTGCATGTACTTTAGGTACACTCCAGATTGGTTACTGGGTTACCCTTATGAGTCCCTAGTACATGATACCTTAGGTACGATGGGCATAGGTACCCCAGAGGCCTACCAGGGGCTGCAGCATGTATTTTACCACCCCTGGGAAGCCTTCCAAAATGACACCACAGGACTGCTACTGCAGCCTGGGTAAGGTGGTGCATGCACCCCTGACTTAGATATAGGTTTCCTATGTCTACTTTAAATCACTGCACATATAAACCTATCAGTCACCCCTATGGCAGGCCTCATCAATCGTGAAGGCAGGGTGCTTGGTGTTGTGTGAGAGGGTGCCCATTCATGAGCAGGGCCCCTCTGCAGCCTTCGGAACCTATTCTATGGGGCTGTTCTGTGATGCAGCCAGACCATATACTCTTAAGGCGGTAATTGCAAACACAACAGTGATGGACAGAATGTGGATCAATGTCACACATTCACCCCAATCCAAAGATCTGGGCCCAAATCCATCGTTTTTCCACTCCACACCACCCTGGGTTAGACAATGGCGATATGCAAATCAGCGCTGACCCTGTGCCCCATGGGAACAGTCCAGTCCGAACTACAAAAGCCATGTCCTTCCCAGAACGGAATCAAGCATCCGAGGACCGGCCCGATTTCGATGGAACACCTCTCATCAGCCCGGCTAGCTTGACTCCAGTGGTGTGGAGTGCCTGGGACTCACGTCTGAGCATCCCCAGTACACTTAGAGCGGTAATTGCAAACACAACAGTGATGGACAGAATGTGGATCAATGTCACACATTCACCCCAGTCCAAAGATCTGGGCCCAAATCCATCGTTTTTCCACTCCACACCACCCTGGTTAGACAATGGCGATATGCAAATCAGCGCTGACCCTGTGCCCCATGGGAACAGTCCAGTCCGAACTACAAAAGCCATGTCCTTCCCAGAACGGAATCAAGCATCCGAGGACCGGCCCGGTTTCGAGGTAACACCTCTCATCAGCCCGGCTAGCTTGACTCCAGTGGTGTGGAGTGCCTGGGACTCACGTCTGAGCATCCCCAGTACACTTAGAGCGGTAATTGCAAACACAACAGTGATGGACAGAATGTGGATCAATGTCGCACATTCACCCCAGTCCAAAGATCTGGGCCCAAATCCATCGTTTTTCCACTCCACACCACCCTGGGTTAGACAATGGCGATATGCAAATCAGCGCTGACCCTGTGCCCCATGGGAACAGTCCAGTCCGAACTACAAAAGCCATGTCCTTCCCAGAACGGAATCAAGCATCCGAGGACCGGCCCGGTTTCGAGGTAACACCTCTCATCAGCCCGGCTAGCTTGACTCCAGTGGTGTGGAGTGCCTGGGACTCACGTCTGAGCATCCCCAGTACACTTAGAGCGGTAATTGCAAACACAACAGTGATGTCAGAATGTGGATCAATGTCACACATTCACCCCAGTCCAAAGATCTGGGCCCAAATCCATCGTTTTTCCACTCCACACCACCCTGGGTTAGACAATGGCGATATGCAAATCAGCGCTGACCCTGTGCCCCATGGGAACAGTCCAGTCCGAACTACAAAAGCCATGTCCTTCCCAGAACGGAATCCAGCATCCGAGGACCGGCCCGGTTTCGAGGTAACACCTCTCATCAGCCCGGCTAGCTTGACTCCAGTGGTGTGGAGTGCCTGGGACTTACGTCTGAGCATCCCCAGTACACTTAGAGCGGTAATTGCAAACACAACAGTGATGGACAGAATGTGGATCAATGTCACACATTCACCCCAGTCCAAAGATCTGGGCCCAAATCCATGGTTTTTCCACTCCACACCACCCTGGGTTAGACAATGGCGATATGCAAATCAGCGCTGACCCTGTGCCCCATGGGAACAGTCCAGTCCGAACTACAAAAGCCATGTCCTTCCCAGAACGGAATCAAGCATCCGAGGACCGGCCCGGTTTCGAGGTAACACCTCTCATCAGCCCGGCTAGCTTGACTCCAGTGGTGTGGAGTGCCTGGGACTCACGTCTGAGCATCCCCAGTACACTTAGAGCGGTAATTGCAAACACAACAGTGATGGGCAGAATGTGGATCAATGTCACACATTCACCCCAGTCCAAAGATCTGGGCCCAAATCCATCGTTTTTCCACTCCACACCACCCTGGGTTAGACAATGGCGATATACAAATCAGCGCTGACCCAGTGCCCCATGGGAACAGTCCAGTCCGAACTACAAAAGCCATGTCCTTCCCAGAACGGAATCAAGCATCCGAGGACCGGCCCGGTTTCGAGGTAACACCTCTCATCAGCCCGGCTAGCTTGACTCCAGTGGTGTGGAGTGCCTGGGACTCACGTCTGAGCATCCCCAGTACACTTAGAGCGGTAATTGCAAACACAAAAGTGATGGACAGAATGTGGATCAATGTCACACATTCACCCCAGTCCAAAGATCTGGGCCCAAATCCATCGTTTTTCCACTCCACACCACCCTGGGTAAGACAGACGTGAGTCCCAGGCACTCCACACCACTGGATTCAAGCTAGCCGGGCCTATGAGAGGTGTTACCTCGAAACCGGGCCGGTCCTCGGATGCTTGTTTCCGTTCTGGGAAGGACATGGCTTTTGTATTTCGGACTGGACTGTTCCCATGGGGCACAGGGTCAGCGCTGATTTGCATATCGCCATTGTCTAACCCAGGGTGGTGTGGAGTGGAAAAACGATGGATTTGGGCCCAGATCTTTGGACTGGGGTGAATGTGTGACATTGATCCACATTCTGTCCATCACTGTTGTGTTTGCAATTACCGCTCTAAGTGTACTGGGGATGCTCAGACGTGCGTCCCAGGCACTCCACACCACTGGATTCAAGCTAGCCGGGCTGATGAGAGGTGTTACCTCGAAACCGGGCCGGTCCTCGGATGCTTGTTTCGGTTCTGGGAAGGACATGGCTTTTGTACTTCGGACTGGACTGTTCCCATGGGGCACAGGGTCAGCGCTGATTTGCATATCGCCATTGTCTAACCCAGGGTGGTGTGGAGTGGAAAAACGATGGATCTGGGCCCAGATCTTTGGACTGGGGTGAATGTGTGACATTGATCCACATTCTGTCCATCACTGTTGTGTTTGCAATTACCGCTCTAAGTGTACTGGGGATGCTCAGACGTGAGTCCCAGGCACTCCACACCACTGGATTCGAGCTAGCCGGGCTGATGAGAGGTGTTACCTCGAAACCGGGCCGGTCCTCGGATGCTTGTTTCCGTTCTGGGAAGGACATGGCTTTTGTATTTCGGACTGGACTGTTCCCATGGGGCACAGGGTCAGCGCTGATTTGCATATTGCCATTGTCTAACCCAGGGTGGTGTGGAGTGGAAAAACGATGGATTTGGGCCCAGATCTTTGGACTGGGGTGAATGTGTGACATTGATCCACATTCTGTCCATCACTGTTGTGTTTGCAATTACCGCTCTAAGTGTACTGGGGATGCTCAGACGTGAGTCCCAGGCACTCCACACCACTGGATTCAAGCTAGCCGGGCTGATGAGAGGTGTTACCTCGAAACCGGGCCGGTCCTCGGATGCTTGTTTCCGTTCTGGGAAGGACATGGCTTTTGTATTTCGGACTGGACTGTTCCCATGGGGCACAGGGTCAGCGCTGATTTGCATATCGCCATTGTCTAACCCAGGGTGGTGTGGAGTGGAAAAACGATGGATTTGGGCCCAGATCTTTGGACTGGGGTGAATGTGTGACATTGATCCACATTCTGTCCATCACTGTTGTGTTTGCAATTACCGCTCTAAGTGTACTGGGGATGCTCAGACGTGAGTCCCAGGCACTCCACACCACTGGATTCAAGCTAGCCGGCTGATGAGAGGTGTTACCTCGAAACCAGGCCGGTCCTCGGATGCTTGTTTCCGTTCTGGGAAGGACATGGCTTTTGTATTTCGGACTGGACTGTTCCCATGGGGCACAGGGTCAGCGCTGATTTGCATATCGCCATTGTCTAACCCAGGGTGGTGTGGAGTGGAAAAACGATGGATTTGGGCCCAGATCTTTGGACTGGGGTGAATGTGTGACATTGATCCACATTCTGTCCATCACTGTTGTGTTTGCAATTACCGCTCTAAGTGTACTGGGGATGCTCAGACGTGAGTCCCAGGCACTCCACACCACTGGATTCAAGCTAGCCGGGCTGATGAGAGGTGTTACCTCGAAACCGGGCCGGTCCTCGGATGCTTGTTTCCGTTCTGGGAAGGACATGGCTTTTGTATTTCGGACTGGACTGTTCCCATGGGGCACAGGGTCAGCGCTGATTTGCATATCGCCATTGTCTAACCCAGGGTGGTGTGGAGTGGAAAAACGATGGATTTGGGCCCAGATCTTTGGACTGGGGTGAATGTGTGACATTGATCCACATTCTGTCCATCACTGTTGTGTTTGCAATTACCGCTCTAAGTGTACTGGGGATGCTCAGACGTGAGTCCCAGGCACTCCACACCACTGGATTCAAGCTAGCCGGGCTGATGAGAGGTGTTACCTCGAAACCGGGCCGGTCCTCGGATGCTTGTTTCCGTTCTGGGAAGGACATGGCTTTTGTATTTCGGACTGGACTGTTCCCATGGGGCACAGGGTCAGCGCTGATTTGCATATCGCCATTGTCTAACCCAGGGTGGTGTGGAGTGGAAAAACGATGGATTTGGGCCCAGATCTTTGGACTGGGGTGAATGTGTGACATTGATCCACATTCTGTCCATCACTGTTGTGTTTGCATATACTCTTAAGAGCATTATAACCTCGCGGTAAATGCTAACTTTGGAATGTCTGCATGGAAACATGTTCTGTTTGGTGTCAAACACTTTGGAATCCCACCCCCTGCCAATTGCCTTTAGTACTGTTTGCCATTCGTACACAGAAGCAGAAATCTATGGAGTTATCCCCATTTAAACTTCTGTTCGGAAGAAAATCCTGTACCCTCCTCGACACGATGGCTGAGCAATGATGTGAGAATTTGGCCTGGCATATGCTGTCCACTAATTATAGTGGGCACCTTGCACCAGTCCAAACATCACCTTAGAGGTGATAGGTTAAAGACAACCTTATTTGAAAGCTAGCCTTGGGGTAGCTATGGAGAGCAGCCTTCAGGCTAAGTCTTAAAGGAATGTAAAGCACCTTGTTTTACCAGTCTATAATCTCTTGAATGGCTAAATGAAAGTAGAACCACACCAGGAATATATATCAAATATATGTATTTATTACTATGCACACCCTACTAGTCTCTTTATGAGGCTAGAGGTTAAAGCACATATGTTACACTTAATACATCACAGTAAAGTAGCATAATATACTTTAGGCCCTAGGGGTGAACCAACCCATATATAAAGAAAGTGGTATCAGAACCACGACTTGACTAGACACAAGGCCTAGAGGCTGTAGACTCGCTGTGACCCCAAGGAACCACCCAAGGCAGTGACACCGGGGACCCACAGGGGACACGTGCAGTGTGAGAACACAGCCGCGACCCGCTGTTAGCTTCTATGGGGAAAATCGCGGTTGGAAATTTAAATATTAAGGACACTTAGGAGAGGACTTTGAGAAAACCCCTTTAGTCTTAATGGGTTCTAGGGCCAACACCCACGGGTGCACCAGAGTACTCAAGTTACCTCACCCAGGGAAACCGGGTGTATAGGTGTCTTTTGGTGTCGGGAATCGTCGTTGATTTCAATGGCGATCTGCTGCAAAGTGCTGCTGCCATCGAGAAAGTGTCCGGTGTGATCCAAGCCTGGATCAAAGATGTGAGGAACCAGAAAGCAGAGGGGACAGAGTCTGGGTCACTAGCCAGTGACCAGGGGCGCTATAGACGAATGCCCACCGATGTCGGGTGATTCAGGTGTGAAGAGGTGAAGCTTGACTCTGCAGCCACGGGGACCCGGTGGTGGCAACGACAACCAGGAGCTGGATTTAAGCTGTCCCACAAAGGATGTCGAGTGCCGCTGTGTCACTGCCAGGATTGGACCCACCAAGCCTTGGCAACAGCAACCCATGAAGGAAGAGAAAAGATGCTTCGTTGCGGACCAGCACGGTCTTGGGGACTCACCAAGTGGTGGAGAGTCAGGGAGCATCTGGAGCAACCAGGGAAGCCCAAGGAAAGTCAAAGTTGCCTTCTCAGGGACCCACCAGTCAACGGACCAGGAATGGCAAAGGTACCTCGAGCAAAAACACAAAGGGCCAGCTCACAGAACATTCGTGGAGTGTAGGTCAGCAATCTTCGGTGGAAAAGGTGCTTGGGGTCTGGGCTACAAGTAACCCAATGCACAGCCTCAAGAAACATCGAGAAGCTAATGCACTTTAAATGTGCACAGCATCCAGGGGTTCCACTTTCACTGTACACACGAGGGCTACGGGTCTCAGCTTTGCTGGGGACTCGGTTTGGCCTCTGGGAAGTCTGGAATCCCACCTCCTTTGTTACAAATACTTCGGAGTCCGGCTGGAGCTTTAGAGATGCAAATCGTACAGATGCATCTTTGGTGCCTGCCAAGCAGGGGAGTAACTCCTTTACTCTAAGGGAGATTCTTCAGTCATCTAGTCGTCTAGATCGTTGAAGTTCTGCAATTTCTGTAGCAGAGTTTTGTCCAGGTGTAATCTAAAGTCCTGTAGCCAGGGGTTCCTTTCTTATACCCAAGGAAGGGGTTGGACATACTCTGGGGACACACCTACGGGAGGGTCAGGAAAGAGGGGTGGCTACACCCATTTCCTTTGTCCAGTTTCACGCCAGAGCAGGGGCTGAGTGCCCCTGCAGTCGGTTTGAACTGGACTATGCACAGGGACACCAATATGCCCCCAGTGCAGACTTCAAAGCACTCTTGGAGTGCACCCACCCATCCCCAATACACTAAAGCCTGTCTGGTAAGTAGTGACACCTCCCTGTGACAGGAAACCTATTGTCCAGGCCTCCCCTGCCAGAGTTTTGTCCAGCAGCAGGAGGCCAGACTTGTGTCTGTGGCATCCATTTTGTTATGCCAGGTGTTAGACCCGTCTGCTTCTGAGAGTCCCCTCACCACTATGATTTCATTTGTTCCCCTGTACCTCCCAAAATTTGTCGCTTTTTATTTGTCTCCCAGGACTTTTTATGTGTTGTTTCATGGGGTTAGATGTTCCTTGACGCCCAGTTGCTCACAAGGTTTGTGGCACCTATTTACAAGGCGCCTGGCCCAAACCTGTAGCATTACAAACTGGGGTTGTCAACCTATGTAAATGAACCTAAAATGGTGGACACCCTTTTTCCTCATGTGAAGTGACTCCCATTGGAGCCTTCATGAACCCTGGCCTTTTGAGGTTTTGGCGCCCTTTGTTTGGCGCGCATTTCTGACAGGAATTCCTTTATTTTCCTCAGGTACACAAAATGGCTGCTCTAGAACCCCAGTACGGTGGCTGTGAGTGTCCTAAATACCCCTCAAGAGTGCCTTGTCATTGTCACAGCCAGAGAAGGTTCTAGAACCTTCTGGCTCGTGCCAGTACCCCAGGGCACTGGCTATATAATGCCCAGTCCCTGGCGGCCATTTTAGATTAGACGAGATGATGGAGATTAGTTCAGACTAGAGAAGAGATTCCAGACTTGACACCAGATTGACACCTGCCCTGTTGACCCCTGAGGTTGCTGGTAGCGCAGGCAGTAGAGCAGCAAAGGGTTGCTGGCGTTGTGTCTGACTGGCGTTCCAGTCAACTACGTGAGAAGTGATCCAGCGCCTACAGCGCCTGCCCAGCGAGTACCTCATTGCCCCCAAAGACTGTGGCCAGATTCGTGTGCCTCTCCGCCCCCCCCCGGTGGTGAACTGTGATCGAATTATCGAGTCGCGAGGCGAGAGCAAGTTCGCCGCGACCGCGATCGTCAGCTGTGCCCCCTTCGCGACAGGTGCCTCTAGAGGGGAGCTCGGACGTCTCCGAGCCCCACCAGCGTAGAGCGCTTCCTGCGCAGACTGAAGGTGAGGTGGTGCGCCGGGGCGGGGAGAGGCCGGCCTTCGTTGGGCGGGACTAGCGTCTTCGCCACTCCCCAGTGACCCGGGAGCTGTAGCTGTGGGCGGGAACCACCCTGAATGCGGAAGTCGGAGGGAGGTCCGTGGAGCCCCTGAGAGCCCCGTCGCTAACGAGAGGAGTGCTGTGCCCGACTGAATCGTATCTTGATTGCAGCCGATGTGAGGTGGGCCCGTTTCCTCATAGTGAATGCAGCGTTGTGAAGGAACTGTGAACCGGCATTTACTTGACTGTGCGCGAAGGTTGTGTGACCTCTCCGGCAGCCCGTTCGTCAGTCTAATGCCTTTGAACTGGTGCCGCCTGTGCTCAAGTGGTGCTAAAGCCTGTAGGCGCGCATAGACTTCACCGGCAAAGCAGAGATCCTATCCCGGTGACCGCCGAGTGCAAATGATGTATTTACTGTGTTTCCTTGCCTTCTAGATATACGCGCATACGCCTTGAGTGATTATTAAAGAGTCCCAAACCTAATTTTGTGCTCAGAGAAGCCGTATACCTGGTCATTGAAAACAGCATAAACTGTAAGAGTTATCTTTCCCATTTGAAACGTATTGCAGATGTAATGATTCTAAAGGATTTAATTGGTGGCAGCGATACCAGAAGAAACATGTGGTTGTTTATTTAAATGAACCAATATTTATTCTGATATTTATTCTGATATTTTTTCGGATACTCATCCCTGAAGTTATTTTATTTATTAATACTATTTATTACCAGAACTGTATGACCACAAGAAATGTATATGTGCTTTCCCAGTCAACCCTATTTACAACAAAGAACTTTTATATAAAGGAATCATATTTTTCTACAGCAGTGGTGTGGTGTCCTTCTTTTTGGTGTGGATGTACAAGGAGTTATTATTGGGCCAGAGCCGGCTTAACACTACAGCCTTCACTTGCCTTGTCACTTGAGCCAAGCTACCCCCTTTGTGCTGGGCTTGCCCATCGCAGGTCCAACATAAAATTGGTGCTCAGCGGGTGGGATTGCGAGCCGTGCTTGTTTTGAACCCCATAATAATTCAGTGTGCACCACAGGTACACACCCGGAGTTTTCTCCTAGCGGCCCTCCAATTCAACGTTTTGTTTTTTCCAAATTCTTTCCTGGAGGTGGGTGGAAGTGACCCTCAAAGTTCTTATCCTGGTCACCTACTTCGGGGTGGTTGTCCACACTTTTCACTGACAAGATGAAATTCGAAATGTCATGTGCTGGAGACCTATACTGTGGCACAGCTCAAGGATTTCTGTCAGGAGAGGGGAGTGTTTGTCAGGCGAGGGGCCAAAAGAGAGGAGCTCCGTACTAGTCTGCGAGCATGGGTGGAAGCACACACGGAGGGAACGGTGGAGGAGGAGGAATCGGACAGAGGTACTGTCACTAATAGGACTGCGGAATGTCCCCCGGGGGTGGGTGAGATGTCAATCAGCCCCAAGGCAACCTCACTTGAGGGCAGCAGTGTGTCATCGAGAGGGTTGTCAGAAACCGAGTTAGCTAACAGGAGAGAGGAAAGACTGTTAAGGTGGGAAATAGCAAAAATGGAGTTGGAAGAAAGGAGGGAGGGGAGGAGGTTGGAACATGAGTCCAAGCTGGAGATGGAAAGGAAAAGGATGGAACACGAGTTCAAGCTACGAGAACTCTTATTCCAGGCCCCTAACATCACTCCGAAGGGTGTCGAGTCAAAAGAATTTGCCAGGGAGCCCAGGCCCCATTTACCCAAGGACGTAGTCGCCAGTTATACCGCTGGAGACGACATAGCCAAGTGGCTGGCAGCCTATGAGGTCTCCTTAAGAGCCCATGGGATCCATGAGAAGCATTGGGGTGGTGGATTATACCGGTACATGCCTCCGACAGGTAGGGATGCCCTATTGGCCCTAGACCGGGAGGAACAGGTTAATTACCCCGCCATGAAGGTGGCGCTCATCAGGAAGTTTGGGTTGACCCCCGAGAAATACCGGCAAAGGTTTAGGGGCAGCCACAAGCTGAGCTCACAGAATTGGGTTGACTTCCTGCATTTTGCTAAGAAAGCCCTGGATGGGTGGGTACAAGGTAATGAGGTGGAGGACTATCGAGGGTTGTACGACCTGATAATCAAGGAACATCTACTCGAGAAATGTCTTCCCGAGCTGAGGCAACACCTGGTAGACAGCAAACTTACTTGCCCCCGAAAGGTTGCTGAGGAGGCGGACATTTGGGCAAGTACCCGAGTGTCCACGAAGGGGACGGGAGGAGATTCTCAGAAGTCCGGACAGGGCGCTCCCCAGAAGAAAGAGGGGGGAGATAACAAGAAGCAGGAGTTCTCCAAAGGCCCCCAAAATACCTTTAAGGGGAAAAGTTTCTTCTCCACTTCTAAGGCTAACCCGCAGAAGAACCCTAATCCTGGCCAGAGTCAGCAGCCAAGGGTTATCCATTCCTATGAGTGCGGTGGTATTGGACATTATAAGGGAGACGTGAAATGCCCAAAGAGACCACCCCCTCCCACTGGAGGAAAGGCCCCGGGAGTCGCTAGTGTAGCGCTCGGGGAGGAGATGCCCTTAGTTAAGGGGGGGGAGTGGGCGGGTGTCACCTTAGTGTCCCTGGGTGATCGGGAGGTGGTTCCAAAGATCCAGGTGCCCTCAAATACTACCAAGTATGGGCAATGGGTCACCATCAATGGCCATAGAGGGGAAGCTCTGAGAGATACAGGAGCCAGTATGACTATGGTAAGGAGTCATCTGGTGTCCTCAGAGCAGGTGATTCCAGGCGTACTTCATCCAGCCGCGATGGCTGACGGCAGAATGGGCCACTATCCTGTGGCCGAGGTTCCCTTTGAGTGGGGAGGGGTTGCAGGTTCACTTCGAGTTGCCGTAAGCCCCGCCGTGCCAGTCGATTGTCTGCTGGGCAATGATATGGAGCACAATGCTTGGAAGGAGGTGGAATACCGGACTCATACTGAGATGCTGGGTACACCTGATTGGGCCTGTGTGAGTACCAGGTCTGCGGCTGCTCGGGAGGAGAAGTTGCGGGGTTGGAGCCTGGAACAATGGCCCACCCAGCTGCTGATGAGGGAACATTTCGAGGACAGGAGGAGCCTGCCTCGAGGTCCATGCCCCGTGAGACGGATAGGCCACCTGTGGAGGTGGACCCGGAGTCCGCGGAGGAGGACATGGTTCCGTTGGAGGACTTGCCTATCCCCGCTGAGTGGCGAGTGGAAGGAGGACCATCCAGGGAGGAACTGAGCAAGGGACAAAGGGAATGTCCCACCCTCGAGGGTCTGAGGCAACAGGCTGAAGCCCAGGCAGCAGGTAACGAGTCTGGGAACTATCGTGTTTACTGGGAGGATGGTCTCCTCTACAGTGAACCCAGGGCGCCAGTGCACGGATTGTCACGGGCCCTGGTAGTCCCACAGTGTTACCGAGCCTTCCTATTAGAGTTGGCTCATGAGATTCCCTTGGCAGGACACTTGGGTCAGGACAAGACCTTTGCCCGGCTTGTCCCCCACTTTTATTGGCCTTGAATGAGGGTGGCGTCCGACACATACTGTCGGTCGTGCGTGTCATGCCAAGCCAGTGGGAAAACAGGGACGAAGATGAAGGCTCCCCTGGAACCACTTCCCGTCGTTGGCACCCCCTTTGAAAGGGTGGGCATCGACATTGCTGGGCCCCTAGATCCACCTACATCATCCGGTCACAGGTTTATCCTGGTCCTGGTGGATCACGTCACAAGGTATCCAGAGGCAATTCCTCTGAGAACCATTACTGCACCAGTAGTGGCCAAGGCACTGATGGGGATCTTTACCCGAGTGGGATTCCCCAAGGAAGTTGTGTCTGACAGGGGGACCAACTTCCTGTCAGCATATATGCGGGCCATGTGGAAGGAGTGTGGCGTGACTTACAGGTTCACCACTCCTTATCACCCACAGACCAATGGTCTTGTGGAAAGGTTCAACCAAACCTTGAAGGGTATGATCAGAAGTCTACCCGAAAGCCTGCGGAGGAAATGGGACGTCCTCCTACCTTGTTTGCTCTTTTCCTACAGGGAAGTGCCGCAAAAGGGAGTGGGCTTCAGCCCCTTCGAGCTTTTGTATGGGCACCCTGTACGTGGACCTCTCAGCCTGGTGAGGGACTCCTGGGAAAAGTCTCCCCGGAAAGTTCCCCAGGATGTGGTGAGCTACATGCTGGCCTTCCGAAGCCAAATGGCTAAGTCGTGGAAGCAAGCTTCTGACAACTTGGAAGCCAGTCAGGCAGTTACGAAAGCGTGGTATGACCACAACGCTCACCCAGTGGAGTTGGAGCCTGGCCAGAAGGTGTGAGTGATGGAGCCTGGAGAGCTGAGTGCCCTCCAGGACCGTTGGACAGGCCCCTATGAGGTATTGGAGAAGAAGGGCAAGTCTACCTATCTGGTGGACGTAAAGACCCCTCGGCATCCGCATCGGGTGTTACATGCCAATCGCCTCAAGCCCCACTACGAGAGGCCCGAAGTCATGTTGGTTATGGTGACTGACGGATCGGAGGAAGAGGACACGGAGCCTCTCTCCGACCTTTTTGCGTCTCAAGAAAAGGATGGGTCAGTGGAGGGAGTGAAACTCTCGCCAACCCTGACTCCTGAGCAGCAGGAGGAATGTCGCCAGGTCTTGGGGTCATTCGCTCCTCTGTTCTCCCTTGTCTCGGGTAAGACCCACTTGTGTACCCATGACGTGGACACAGGGGACAGCCCACCTGTGAAGTCAAAGTCTTACCGGCTGTCTGACAAGGTGAAGGCCAGTATCCAAAGCGAAGTAGCTAAGATGCTGGAGCTAGGAGTCATCGAACCTTCAAGTAGCCCTTGGTCTAGCCCGGTGGTGTTAGTTCCTAAAGCTGCCCCACCTGGCACCACACCAGAATTGAGATTCTGTGTGGACTACCGAGGACTAAATTCGGTAACCAAAACGGATGCTCATCCGATCCCTCGGGCGGATGAATTGATTGACCGGTTGGGAGCTGCCCAATATCTCAGTACCATTGACCTCACTGCAAGGTACTGGCAGATTCCCATGTCTAATGGAGCCAAGGAAAGGTCAGCCTTCTCCACACCTGATGGACACTACCAGTTTTGCGTCATGCCCTTTGGGCTCAAGAACGCTCCTGCCACTTTTCAGCGGCTGGTGAACACGATCCTCACCGGGATGGAGTCATTCTCTGCTGCTTACTTGGATGACATAGCTGTCTTCAGGAGCAGCTGGGAGGATCACTTGCAGCACTTGCAAACCGTTCTCCAGACCCTGGAACGAGCTGGCTTAACGATCAAGGCCAGCAAATGTCAGATTGGACAGGGGTCGGTAGTGTACTTAGGACACTTGGTGGGCCGGGGAACGGTGCAGCCCCTTCAGGCGAAGATTGAGGCAATCATGGCCTGGAAACCCCCCAAGACCCAGACTGAGGTCCGAGCCTTCCTGGGCCTCACAGGTTACTACAGACGATTCGTGAAGGGGTATGGCACTATCGTGGCACCCCTTACAGAACTCACGGCCAAAAATCAACCCAGGAGAGTCATTTGGACGGAGGCTTGCCAGCGAGCCTTCGACACTCTGAAACAAGCATTGTGTAAAGCTCCAGTCCTGAAGGCTCCAGATTTTTCAAAAGAGTTCATTGTCCAGACAGATGCATCCGACATTGGCATCGGGGCGGTGCTATCGCAACTCAATGAAGAGAGTCTGGATCAGCCCGTGGTCTTTCTGTCACGAAGACTGCTTCCCCGGGAACAGAGGTGGAGTACCATCGAGCGGGAAGCCTTTGCGGTGGTCTGGGCACTGAAGAAGCTGCGACCATATTTGTTTGGTTCACACTTCCTTGTTCAGACAGACCACCGACCCCTTTGTTGGCTCATGCAAATGAAGGGGGAAAATCCCAAACTGTTGAGGTGGTCTATCTCCCTACAGGGAATGGACTTTCGGGTGGAACACCGGGCCGGAGTTGACCACGCCAATGCAGACGGTCTCTTCAGGTATTTCCGCCTTAGTGTTGAGGACTCCCAAGGGGTTGGGTAGCTCTCCCCACTTTCAGCTGGGGGGACGCGTGTTAGACACGTCTGCTTCTGAGAGTCCCCTCACCACTATGATTTCTTTTGTTCCCCTGTACCTCCCAAAATTTGTCGCTTTTTATTTGTCTACCAGGACTTTTTATGTGTTGTTTCATGGGGTTAGATGTTCCTTGACGCTCAGTTGCTCACAAGGTTTGTGGCACCTATTTACAAGGCGCCTGGCCCAAACCTGTGGCATTACAAACTGGGGTTGTCAACCTGTGTAAATGAACCTAAAATTGTGGATACCCTTTTTCCTCATGTGAAGTGACTCCCATTGGAGCCTTCATGAACCCTGTCCTTTTGAGGTTTTGGCGCCCTTTGTTCGGCGCGCATTTCTGACAGGAATTCCTTTATTTTCCTCAGGTACACAAAATGGCTGCTCTAGAACCCCAGTACGGTGGCTGTGAGTGTCCTAAATACCCCTCAAGAGTGCCTTGTCATTGTCACAGCCAGAGAAGGTTCTAGAACCTTCTGGCTCGTGCCAGTACCCCAGGGCACTGGCTATATAAGGCCCAGTCCCTGGCGTCCATTTTAGATTAGACGAGATGATGGAGATTAGTTCAGACTAGAGAAGAGATTCCAGACTTGACACCAGATTGACACCTGCCCTGTTGACCCCTGAGGTGGCTGCTAGCGCAGGCAGTAGAGCAGCAAAGGGTTGCTGGCGTTGTGTCTGACTGGCGTTCCAGTCAACTACGTGAGAAGTGATCTAGCGCCTACAGCGCCTGCCCAGCGAGTACCTCATTGCCCCCAAAGACTGTGGCCAGATTTGTGTGCCTCTCCGCCCCCCCGGTGGTGAACTGTGATCGAATTATCGAGTCGCGAGGCGAGAGCAAGTTCGCCACGACCGCGATCGTCAGCTGTGCCCCCTTCGCGACAGGTGCCTCTAGAGGGGAGCTCGGACGTCTCCGAGCCCCACCAGCGTAGAGCGCTTCCTGCGCAGACTGAAGGTGAGGTGGTGCGCCGGGGCGGGGAGAGGCCGGCCTTCGTTGGGCGGGACTAGCGTCTTCGCCACTCCCCAGTGATCCGGGAGCTGTAGCTGTGGGCGGGAACCACCCTGAATGCGGAAGTCGGAGGGAGGTCCGTGGAGCCCCTGAGAGCCCCGTCGCTATCGAGAGGAGTGCTGTGCCCGACTGAATCGTATCTTGATTGCAGCCGATGTGAGGTGGGCCCGTTTCCTCATAGTGAATGCAGCGTTGTGAAGGAACTGTGAACCGGCATTTACTTGACTGTGCGCGAAGGTTGTGTGACCTCTCCGGCAGCCCGTTCGTCAGTCTAATGACTTTGAACTGCTGCCGCCTGTGCTCAAGTGGTGCTACAGCCCATAGGCGCGCATAGACTTCACCCGCAAAGCAGAGATTCTATCCCGGTGACCGCCGAGTGCAAATGATGTATTTACTGTGTTTCCTTGCCTTCTAGATATACGCGCATACGCCTTGAGTGATTATTAAAGAGTCCCAAACCTAATTTTGTGCTCAGAGAAGCCGTATACCTGGTAATTGAAAACAGCATAAACTGTAAGAGTTATCTTTCCCATTTGTAACGTATTGCAGATGTAATGATTCTAAAGTATTTAATTGGTGGCAGCGATACCAGAAGAAACATGTGGTTGTTTATTTAAATGAACCTATATTTATTCTGATATTTATTCTGATATTTATTCTGATATTTATTCTGATACTCATCCCTGAAGTTATTTTATTTATTAATACTATTTATTACCAGAACTGTATGACCACAAGAAATGTATATGTGCTTTCCCAGTCAACCCTATTTACAACAAAGAACTTTTATATAAAGGAATCGTATTTTTCTACAGCAGTGGTGTGGTGTCCTTCTTTTTGGTGTGGATGTACAAGGAGTTATTATTGGGTCAGAGCCGGCTTAACACTACAGCCTTCACTTGCCTTGTCCCTTGAGCCAAGCTACCCCCTTTGTGCTGGGCTTGCCCATCGCAGGTCCAACATCAGGGTTCTTTGAAACTGGTACCAGGCTTACAGGTGTTTACATGTCTCTCCCTCTAGAAGGGTGGGATCATTCCCCCGCTGCCAGGACTGGCGGGGGGTGGGGGTATGATTCCAAAGTTTTTGACACAATTCCAAAGTTAGCATTTACCGCGAGGATATAATGCACTTAAGAGTATATGGTCTGGCTGCATCACAGAACAACCACGGAGAATAGATTCCGAAGGGTGCAGATGGGCCCTCCTCATGTATGGGTACCCTCTCACACAAAACCCAGCACCCTGCCTTCAGGATTGATAAGGCCTGCTATGGGGGGAAACAACTTTTACAACGCAGTAATTACATCACACTACCTTTACATAGCAGTCATTACATCGCAACATCCTTTACATCGCATGTCATTACAACAGCTGGTAAGAATCACTTCTGAGGCGGAAAGCCGGGAGTTGCAGTTGTTTGTATATTTTAAAACTGACTGTCACCTAATTTTCATGTTGTTTTAAAACCTGCACATCTCGAGCACTTTGGGCAGAAGCCCGATTATACTCACTCGCTCAGCTGACCAATACGCTGTTCGAACTCCAGAGCGGCCGCCATCGCAGGCGTGCACCCTGACCACGCCTCCTTGAGGCCACGCCCCCTCCCGCCCAGTTTAAAGGCTGCTGAACACTAGCGCCGGACAGGTAAGAATCACTCTTGAGGCGGAAAGCCGGGAGTTGCAGTTGTTTGTATATTTTAAAACTGACTGTCACCTAATTTTCATGTTGTTTTAAAACCTGCACATCTCGAGCACTTTGGGCAGAAGCCCGATTATACTCACTCGCTCAGCTGACCAATACGCTGTTCGAACTCCAGAGCGGCCGCCATCGCTGGCGTGCACCCTGACCACGCCTCCTTGAGGCCACGCCCCCTCCCGCCCAGTTTAAAGGCTGCTGAACACTAGCGCCGGACTGGTAAGAATCACTCCTGAGGCGGAAAGCCGGGAGTTGCAGTTGTTTGTATATTTTAAAACTGACTGTCACCTAATTTTCATGTTGTTTTAAAACCTGCACATCTCGAGCACTTTGGGCATAAGCCCGATTATACTCACTCGCTCAGCTGACCAATACGCTGTTCGAACTCCAGAGCGGCCGCCATCGCAGGCGTGCACCCTGACCACGCCTCCTTGAGGCCACGCCCCCTCCCGCTTCCACATAATGTGCACCTACCGGAAGCGCAGCGGACGAGCGCAGCAGGAGCGCCGTTTGCGCGCCGAAGGGGCGCCTAAGGCAAGCCCGCCTGCGCCCGTCCGCGCCAAGACCGCGCCGGGCGCAGGGCACTCTGTACAACCATCATTGCCCGTTAGGTATGGTAGAAGGGAATTACTGGCTTTAAGGCCTAGCTCAGGCGAAACGTGTATGGGTTATCTCCCCATGAACCACCTCTGGGGACCCGTTTCATGTTTTAACTGTCGACGGACGACCCTGTGGATAGATCCAGAAATGCCCAAAAATGTCCTCCAGCAAAATTACAGTAGCCCCAGTCTTAAGGGAGGTTTAATAAACGCCCGCTCACTGTGCTGCCACAGTCAAGATATCCACGATCTAATTATGGATCATGACCTCGACCTTCTCTTCATAACAGAGACGTGGCTTAACGACTCTTCCAATCCAGATTTGGTCACCACGCTCCCACCCGATTTTACCATCTTCAAACAAGACAGACCAATCGGCCGCGGTGGGGGAGTTGCACTTATCGTAAAAAAGTCCCTCCCATGTCACACGTTTGACCTGGGCATACACAAGGGAGGAGAGAGTATCGGATTCTCGATCAAGCTTAATGCCTCTACCTCTTTGTCGGGGGGCCTAATATACCGTCCACCAGGCAACGCCACCCCTTTCATAGACTCCCTGGGTGACATCTTAGGTCCTCTCATGCTACGTTACCCCCACTTTACTCTGATGGGAGATATGAACCTGCAATTGGAGTCGCTCGATGACCCATACGCCATCTGCTTTCAACACACCCTGAACATCTTTGGCCTGAAACAATTGGTGACTGCCCTTACCCATCAAGCCGGGCACACACTTGACGGCATATGCTCCAATCTAGGCACTTTGACCACGTCCACACCCATCCCCCTAATCTGGACTGATCACTGCTTTATTCCCTTTGAAATCCACCAGAAAAAACACCTCCAACAAAAAAGCGATCTTCACCAACTTTCGCAGTAAATTGGAAAAAGGTTACTGATTGCATTAAGTTGGACTCCCAGCTATTGGCACGGGCTCCAAAGCTGGTGGGGAATGCGTCCGTAGACTCACGCAACTTCCATGACTGGATGGATCAAATCATCCTAGAAAACTCAAACCCTAAAAGTGGCCATGCCCGGTCCTCCAGAAGGAAACTGAGTGCTCCGTGGTATACACAAGCTTTAACAGAGAGCCACCTGCTTTGCAGAATAAAAGAAAGGAAATGGAGGAAAACATACGATGAGGCATCTAAAATCATCTATATCCACCAGAGAAAATTATATCTTTCAAGCATAAAAACCGCCAAGAAAGACTACTATATCAAAGTCATTAATAACGCCCATCAGAAGCAAAGTAAGATCTTCTCGATTGTAAAATCATTCACCCACCCCAAGGCCCTCCAACCCGAAATTCCCCCATCGGAAACCTTATGCAACCAAATTGCAGACTTTTTCGAGGAAAAGATCACAATCATCCAGAAGGATTTCCTTCCGCCCCCAGCCACTTTGATCTTTGAACCACTTAATCAGGACGTTAACACCCAACACACTCTGGGCCGTTTTCAACCTGTCTCCCTCCAACAGACGCGAAAAGCCATTTTGGCCTGTAAATCCGGGGCTCCCACGGACTCATGCCCTCCCCGTATATTACATCATTTAATTGACGCAGTCAACCCCAACATCAATGCGATCATAAACGCGTCTCTAGACACAGGGGAAGTTCCAAATGAATGGAAAAAAGCCATCGTGAAACCCCTGATGAAGAAACCCAACAAAGCAACAACGGATTTGTCGAACATGCGCCCAATATCACTTCTGCCAGTGTTGGGAAAAATCACGGAACAGATGGTGTATCACGAGCTAAAAGCCTTTGTGGAAGAACATAACCTCCTCCACCCACAACAATCAGGTTTTCGTCCCAGACATTCCACCGAAACCGCTTTGATCGAACTCACTGACTCCATCAAGTTCCTACAGGATGAGGGCAGGAAAGCTGTCCTTATCCTGCTTGATTTAACGGCAGCGTTCGACACCATCTCTCATGTCATCCTGATTGATAGGATGAGAGAGATTGGCGTGACAGATACAGCGTTGGCCTGGATCAAATCCTTCCTGACTAACAGGTCTCAATCTGTATCTTTGGGTCCCCATCTATCCAGCGAGAAAACTATCTCATCCGGCGTGCCGCAGGGGTCCATTCTAAGCCCATTGCTTTTTAACATCTATATGGCACCCCTTCTTGCTGTGATAGAGTCGCATGGGATCCTAGTCACTTCATACGCGGACGACACCCAACTAGTCGTCTCGATTGACAAAAACTGTACGAACGCAGAACAGACGTTCCAGAATTGCCTTAAGGAGGTGTTCCAATGGTTAAAGAAGAACCATCTGAAATGTAACAGCGGGAAAACGGAAATCCTCCCACTAGGCAAAGACCATCTCTTCTGCCCTAAGGACTGGTGGCCAAAGGACTCAACGGCCCCACCCAGCACAGTGACCTCCGCGCGAAACCTGGGAGTCCAATTTGACGCGGCCCTCTCTTTCGATGAGCATTTCAGAATCACAGCTGGTCGCTGCTTCGGCCACATCAAATCCCTTAAGAAATTCTTCGACTTTCTCCCCATTGCAGCCAGGAAATCTGTCGTGGTCGCTTTAATACTCTCACGACTTGACTACTGCAATGGGTTAATGGCGGGAATAAAAAGGGCCACTCTGAAGAAATTGCAGAGTGTTCAACACGCTGCGGCAAGACTAGTCCTAAAACTACCCAGAAAATCCTCAGCCTCCGCAGCACTAAATATTCTTCATTGGCTGCCACTGCATAATTCTCTATAAACTCTTATTTACAGTTTTTAATGCCTTGAAAAACACAGGACCAAAGTATCTGGCCAAGCGTCTTGTGCACTACGACCCAGTGCGCTGCCTTAGATCTTCTAGCGGCAACCTCACCAAAATCCCGAGGTATAAATTTAAAACTAGGGGAGGAAAAACTTTCACAGTCTTGGCAGCAAGGGCATGGAACAACTTGCCACTAAACCCAAGACTTATCAATTCCGAAAGTATTTTCAGGAAACACCTGAAAACTTGGATTTATCAGCAATCTGACAATTTTGTGATGGCAGCTATCTAGACGTTTCACCAACCCTTATACAAACATTTAGCGCCAAGATGCTCCCTCCGGAGCGATAGGTTGCGCTCTACAAATACCCACAAATACAAATACATTGCATGTCACTACAACACATTGCCTTACAATGCGTGTCACTACAATGCAGGCATTACTTCGCAAGTCATTACAATGCATACCATTGCAATGCATAGTACCCTTACACAATTCAACACTTATTCTACTGTTGCACTCACTGGAGTTAGAATAGTATTTCTTACCTCTACACTATCCAACACTTACCCTACTGTTGCACTCACTGGAGTTAGAATAGTATTTTTTACCTCTACACTATCCAACACTTACCCTACTTTTGCACTCACTGGAATTAGAATAGCAATTATTACCCCTATACTATCCAACACTTACCTTAAATGCAATGTAATGGTATGCATTGTAAAGGTATAATGCGATGTAATGGAATGCGTTGTAAAGGTAGAATGCGATGTAATGGCATGCTATGTAAAAGAATGCGTTGTAAAGGATGTTGCGATGTATAAACTGCGTTGTAAAGGCATGCATTGTAAATGTATGCGTTGTAACATTATATATTCCTGTAGGGGTGACTGATAGGTTTATATGTGTAGTGATTTAAGGTAGATATAGGTAACCTATATCTAAGTAAGGGGGCATGCACCACCTTACCCAGGCTGTAGTAGCAGTCCTGTGATGTCATTTTGAAAAGTTTCTCAGGGGTGGCACGATGCATGCTGCAGTCCCAGGTAGGCCTCTGGGGTACCTATGCCCTGGGTACATAGTATACCATCTAATAGGGACTTATAGGGGTACCCCAGAATCCAATCTGAAGTATACCTAAGGTATTGGGAATCAATTTAGAGAGGAAGCAGCTAGGCTAGGGTCCTGGATAGCAAGGCTCCAGCCAGACTAAAGTCGAAAAACAGTGAAATATCAGCAAAAAGTGGGGGTAACCATAAGAAGCAGATCCTACCCTCCTACTAATGAATAGAAGAGGAAGATGAGAGCAAATCCCTATTACAGTACAGCTCGACCCTAAAAGACACCCATGCTACCCTATGGGAGGAGATAAACACTAATAGGGAGAAGGCACAAGAACACCAAAAACAACCTATGACCAAAAGACCAAACTAAGGAAATTTGGGAGACCATGTACTCATCCTTCTACCCAGTACAGAGAAAAAGTTATTGGTCACGTGACAGGGTCCCTATTGAGTCTTAGAGTGGATCACTCCTGTCACATATCGCGTGTCTGTGCCTGACAAAACCCAAACAGGGCAAGCATACCATGTAAACCTCTTGAAAGCCTGGGAAGGACCCCTGCCTGTGCCTCTTTGCACAAAAATATGCATACATCAGGTATCTGTAGAGAAGCCCTAGAGATTTCCTTAGCCCCGAATTATCCCCACAAAAATTAGACTGTTCATTTCAGACAACAACTCACAGAGGAACCGAAACACCAGCTACAAGGTCTTTGTAACTCCTTCTCCAGAGTAGTCTCTGGAAATCCAGGACGCACGTTGTTAGTTGAGCATAAGATAATCACAGGAGGAGCTGGTCCAGTACGGTTAAGACCTTACTGTATTTGGGCCGCCAGGAAACAGGCCGTTGACCAGGAAATAAAATTCATGTAAGAAGCAGATATCATAGTTCCTCCCACAGTGCCTGGTCTATCGTACTATTACCAAAATCCGATGGAAGTATAAGATGCTGTATTGACATTCATCAACTAAATACCATATCGAAATTTGATGCATACCCGATGCCTCGGGTTGATGAGTTAATAGAGAGGTTGGGAAACACCAGAATGATGCTCCTGAGGCGTGAGCCGGGAGCTTGCTCATAATTCCACGAAACTGCTCAATTCTTCGCTATAATTTGCACAGTTCTTAACTGCTGCTACTTGTATGAATTTAGATCGTTTTTTACCGTATTTTAACTATTTTGTTGGGAGGTGGTTTGTAGGCTGTTCTCAGAGGTTTTAATAGCAGGGAACCCTAGGTGCTCATTTCTCCTCATGTGAAGCGCCAGAAGGGAGGGAAACGCGAATAGGCACTCACCTGGACGGCCGCCATCTTGAGTGGGCCAAAGTGAGCGCTCTAGCCTTTTCCCCTCCCCAGCACTTTAAAAATCGGGCTGGCGCGACCGCACCAAAGGCAAGCCCATCTGCGCCCGTTCGCGCCGGGCCCGCGCCTAGCACCAGGACCCCTGGTTGGCGGTCCCCAGGCAAGTCACAATGTTTAACCTACGACCGGGAGGTATTATTGAACCTTGGGGGAGGAGGTAGGACATCTGGCTGTCTATGCCTGGAGTTCTATAAGGGTACGCTGGACGCTGTTGAGGTATGCCCATCTTGTAATAGGGCAATCCCGACCATTTTATTACGCTCAGTCCGGTCGGTCGCTAATTCAAATAAGGAGACAGTCGAGGTCACAACGAAGGATGTTAGCTGCCTCTTGCTCAACGCCAGATCCCTGGTCAAACACAGCGTGGATCTCGCTGAGCTGCTACAGGACAAGGAAATAAAAATTGCATTTGTCACTGAATCTTGGACAGATGCGGCATCTGGGCCAGACATTGTCAAGGCCACTCCTCCACACTATCTTAGTTACGTTCAGGATAGTCCTTGGAAGAGAGGAGGCAGCCTGGCGGTTATATACCATAACTTCATTAAGGGTAGTTTTCAACTAGTGGCTTCCGAACTATGTGAAGCGCTGACTTTTAACCTTATCCTGTCCAATCATCAATCCTTTAGGGGTTGTTTACTCTACAGGCCCCCGCAACCAAGACGTCGTTTTTAGGCTCATTGGGAAATATCTTAGAGGAGGCCTTATGTGCAAAGACCTTTACAGTTTTAGGGGATTTTAATTTTCATCTAGAGAATAGCTTAGCTCTCACGGAGATGATGAACGCTGTCGAGCTAAAACAGTTGGCGTTAGGCCCTACTCACAATGCGGGTCATACCCTGGATGGAATATTCACGAACCACCCGGACCTCGAGGTCTCTACAATCTTTCCAGTTACTTGGTCGGACCACGCTGCAGTGTTTTTCAATATCTCCACTGCTAAATCCCTCCGCAATAGGCAGGTCAGAAAACTAACTAGGATCTGTAGGGCCTGGAATAAGATAGAGGGAGCCTCCCTCGAGGACCTTTTGGAATCATCTATGGTGACACTCCCACCAGATGTGGACAAAGCGGCTGTAACTTACTCTAATTGGGTGGACCACGCTTGCATGATCTTAGCTGCACCCAAAAGTTGCCACCTCACTCACATGACCCCTTCGGCCCCCTGGTTCTCAGTGGAGCTCAGAGAGCATAATCTCATCTGCAAGAAACTGGAACGTGTGTGGCGGAAAAAATACTACGAGGCAGACAAAAGAAGACTCAAATCTAGTCTGGTAGTATATAAAGACTTGATAGGAAAGGCAAAATTAAGTTATTTTACCAACCGCATTAATGGTGCCAGGAGCTCGCCTAAGGAGCTATTTCACACGGTTTCGAGTCTGGCCGCCCCAAAGCCGGCTACTACACCCCCCAGTCTGGAACTGTGCGAGGATCTAGCTAAGTTCTTTTTAAACAAGGTGGAGATTATTTTTAACTCCCTTGAAGGTCAAGTCAGGGCCAACTTGCCAGTTGCCAGGCCTGAGATCTCAATTGCCAACACAAATGAGGTCAAGTTTCGGAACTTCTCCCCGGTAAGTGTGGAGGAGATTAAGAAACTGCTGTTAGTCACAAAATCAGGCAAAGCTAATTGAGAGAACCATGAATAGTCAGCGTAGCGCATTTTTAGTGGCCACACAAGCCCTCGATCCATTGCAACATGGATTTAGAGCATGTCATAGTACTGAATCTGCCTTAATCAAATCGTCCGAGGAGATCAGGAAAGTGATGGACTTAGGAGGTAGAGCAGCCCTGATCCTGCTGGATCTATCAGCGGCCTTCGATACGGTCCACCACACAATCTTGGTGGACCATTTGGAGGCCTGCGGAATACATGGGAAAGCTCGTAAGATCTTGAAAGCCTTCCTCACCAATAGGAGCCAGGTGGTGGCACTGGGGGAGTTCGAGTCTAAACCATTCGTGCTCCCCTGTGGGGTTCCCCAGGGATCCTCCCTAAGTCCCACCCTGTTTAATGTTTATGTTTCCTCATTGGCCCCAGTTATTCGATCCTATGGGTTCGAGCTTACATCATATGGGGATGATACGCAGATTGTGGTATCACTGCTACCAGGTAGAGAGGAAGGCTTTGCCAGTAAATTCAAAGAGTGCATGTTAGCAGTCAGTGACTGGATGGCCAGGAACTGTTTAAAGCTAAACTCGGCTAAAATCGAAGTTCTACTTTTCGGCTCCAGTGATACCTTTTGGAGCCCGAACTGGTGGCCTGAAGGGATGGGTGTAACCCCCGTCCCAATTTCTAAGGTCAAGAACCTAGGGGTTCTGATTGATGATAAACTTACCTTTAGGCCCCAAGTTAATGCAATGACATCAGCCATTCATTTTACACTGAAAATAATCTGGAAGGTCCTTCCTTTTTTACCCGATGAGTGTAGGAAAACAGTGGTGACTGCCTTGGTCTTATCATGCCTTGATTACTGCAACAGCCTATTGCTCAATGCCCAACAGGGGCTCCTTAACAACCTACAGGCCTTGCAAAACGCAGCAGCTCGTCTTATAACAGGCGTACCAAAGTTTGCCTCAGTCTCCAAGGAATTGGTGAAGCTGCACTGGCTCCCAGTGCGGAAACGGATCTCCTTTACAGCCTTGTGTACAGTCTTCAAGGCCCTTCGGGGGCTTGGCCCGTCATTTCTAGCACAGTACTTTCAATGGTACCGGCCGGGTAGACATCTTAGGTCATCCAATCAGGGGCTGACCGCGATCCCTCGAATAAGGAAAGCACGTTGTGGTGGCAGAAGCTTTATCTTGGTGGCAGTGAGGGCTTGGAATGCTTTCCCTTTGGCTCTTAGACAGATCACAGATTTAATGACCTTCCGCAAAAATTTGAAAACATGGCTTTTCGTTCATTAAGTTCAGGCCAGGCTAGGGGAGCTTTCATTTAGCGCCAGGACAACATTTGGTAACAGTGCGCTCTATAAATGTTATAAATAAATAAATGTCCATCAATGACTTAACCAAGGGGTATTGGCAAATTCCCCTCTCGCCTGAAGCCAAAGAAAAGACAGCTTTTAGCACCCCTTCGGGTCTCTACCTATTCGAAGTACTCCCTTTGGTCTTCATGGTGCCCCCACCACCTTCCAAAGACTAATGGGTGTTCTTTTACGTTCCCACGAGGAATATGCAGTCACCTATCTAGATGACATAGTGGTGTACAGCCCAGACTGGGAAACACATCTTCACCATGTAGGGGAAATCCTACACACACTCTAACAGGCAGGCCTCACTAACAACTACAAACTACATTTGGCACAGACCACATAGAATATCCAGGCTACAATATCCAGGGAGGATGTCTCAGGCCGCAAATAAACAAACTGGAAGCCATCACAAAAATTCCTCATCCCACCACTAGGAAAGATGTCCGTTTTTTGGGGGGGACTAGTAGGTTATTATAGGAGGTTCCGTTCACACTTCTCAGATAAAGCGAGCCCCTCACAGACCTCATGGAAAAAAACCAAAAATAGGATAAGCCATCCTTTGGTCCAGTACTCTGGAAAACAGTGTTTGTCAACTAAAAGAGTCCTTATGTAACGGTTCTATCCTAACTTGCCCTGAATACAAAAAAACCTTTGTTCTGCAAACTGATGCCTCTGATAGGGGTCTCGGTGCAGTCCTATACCAACCTGACTGTAAAGGGGATCTAAGCCTGTTCTTTTCATTAGTAGGAAGCTCTTCCCCAGAGAAACCCTCTCCCTGACTATAGAGAAAGAAGGCCTGGCAGTAAAATAGGCCATGGAGGCACTTCAGTATTATCTCTTAGGTCATTCTTTTTACTACTCACAGACCAAGGCCCTTTAACTTGGCTTTCCTTACATAAAGACTCCAATCTAAAAATACTTTGCTGGTTCCTTGCTTTACAGCCATTCACCTCTCAAACCCTGCATGTCCTGGGTAAGCTGCAGTCAAATGTGGATTTCCTATCCTGTTACCTTGTTTCCGAATGGCCCTCACGTTCATTCTCGGAGGGGAGGCAGTGTGAGCAGTTCGGGACACGTCCATAGAATTCCAATATGGCGCCCACATTACCCCAGCCTGGAAGTTGAGTTAGCGCTCCAAAACCTGTGGGAGAGCAGGAAAAAAAGCCTGGAAATCGAAGGAGAAGGGACTGCGGGAACAAGGAGCAAAGTGAGGAATGAGGAGAAAAAGATGGACAGACCAACGGAGATGGAGAAGCCCTGAGGCAGCGGAGAAACGGAGCAGGAGGACCCAAGCGAGTCGGCAGAGGATGGAGACAAGGAACCAGACGACGCTGGAGGATACCACTCAGGGAGCAACACAGTCGAGACCAGTACTCCCACAAGGGAAGCAGGGGCTGTGACTCGCCTCCGCACGGCCCAAGAGAGTCATGGGTTCAGGCAAGTGTCTTGAATACCATTGTTTTCCTTAACCCCTTCGATGCTGATGACGGAGCGGTTCCGTCATCAGCATCGGTTGGGCTGTGCTGATGACGGCACCGCTCCGTCATCAGTACAGCCCTCGGGGGGAGCGCTGTCGCTCCCCCCCCCTGGGGCTCCGATCTAGTTAGTTTTTTGGGGGGTGGCAGTGGAAGACTTCGCGCTGCTCCCCCCGGCCCCCCCCCGCACTTCCTGGTGACATCAGCGCGCTGTTGCGCATGCCGACGTCATCAGGAAGTGCTGGACGCGCTGGAAGCCATTTCTTTCCAGCGCGTCCAGGAACAAGGTTAGTGTTTTGTTCTCCGGTTGGGCGGGGGGGCCATTTCTCGGTGCCTTGAGGCATCGGGGGGGAGGAAACACTGTTTCCTCTCCCCTGATGTCCCAATGCAGGGCATTCCTGGTTCAGGATCGCGCACAGCGTCGCGATCCTGCACCAGTAATGCCCCCACTAGACACCAGGGATTGTTTTTGTTTGGAAAGGAAGCGACCCCTTGGGCAAGGGTCGCTTCCAGGGGCTAATTTTATGTTATTCAGACTTTTCTGCCCCCCCTGGGTCGACATCGGTCGTTTTAGCGAGCGATCTCGACCCAGGGGGGGCAGAAAAGCCCACTAGACACCAGGGATTGTTTTTGGTCTGAAAAGGAAGCGACCCCTTGGGCAAGGGTCGCTTCCAGGGGCAAATTTTTTATAATTCAGACTTTTCTGCCCCCCCCTGGGTCGACATTGCTCGTTTTAGCGAGCGATCTCGACCCAGGGGGGGGCAGAAAAGCCCACTAGACACCAGGGATGTTTATTTTCATAAAAAGAAGCGACCCCTTGGGCAAGGGTCGCTTCCTAGGGCCATAATTTTTCAATCCAGACTTTTCTGCCCCCCCTGGGGGCAGATCACCCATGTTAGCGCGTGATCTGGACCCAGGGGGGGGGGGCAGAAAAGCCCACTAGACACCAGGGATTTATTTATAATTGTAAAGGAAGCGACCCCTTGGGGAAGGGTCGCTTCCTAGTGGCCCATAATTTTTTTTAGACTTGTCCACTGTACTCCAGGTTTTTGTTTTTTATAGGGAGCGACCCCTTGGCCAAGGGTTGCTTCCTTGGGCCCATTTATTTTCAGTATGTTCTGCCGTGTCTTTATTTGGCCTCTCTGCCCTCCGTAGGGTTGCTTCCAGGGGGCCCACGTTTATAATGACTTATAATCTTCCCCCCTTGGGGACAGACACCCCATTTGTGACATACCCTGTGACATAGCCTGTTGTAATGTGTGTTGTTTTTGTTTCTTCTAATGTGTATTGGTTTTTTTTCTCTTTAGATTATTGCAGTGTGCGGTTCTGTTACTGGTGGTTCTGTTGTTCTGCTGTTTCTGTAGTTGCATGTGTTTGGTAAGAGACCTTTTTTTTGTTCAATTGTAATGTAATTGTTTATTTTGCAAAGTGTGTAGTAATACGAGTATGTGTTGTTGCTGTTTGTTGTGATTGTAAAACATGTTTTGCATTTGTTTTTGATGTGTCCTTCTGTAGATGTAAGTTTTTTTTTTCTTCTTTCTAGTGGGATATCGTTGCCTATTTGCTGTGTCTTTGCAGAGTAGGTGCTGGTGAGTGTAGTTGTGTCTTGTAAGTGAATTGTATATTTTTTCTAAATATATTTTTTGGTGAAAAAGTCTTACATTTTTATCTTACTTTGCGCAGTGTTGGGGTTGTTGAGTTGTTTGTGCAGACTCCTTTATTTGTAAGGATAATGGCTAGCCGCCGGATTACTGCTCAGCAAGTTGTTGGAATGCTTTTTGATTCTTCCTCTGACCATGGTCCAGAGTCTGACTCTGATTCTGAGCCAGAGGTGGGAGGTGAAGATTCAGGTAGTGAGTTTTCTCTACACATGGCTTCATCTGATGATGAAGACACTTTGAGTGCTGATGAAGCTACTTTTGGTGTGGATGATGTGCCTGTGGTTGGGGAGGACATTGCTGTGTTTACGGTTTTGGAGGACATGGTTGTGCCTGTGGTTGCGGAGGACAGTGATGTGCCAATTGTGCGGCAAGAGACATCTGGGCTGCAGCCTGGGGCTGCTAGACTTCCAGTTGGTGTTGTGAGACAAGAGTTAGCTGGGCGGCGGCCTGCGGCTGCAAGACTTGACGATGAAAGTTCTGACCTCTGGGTTGCACCAGGCATGGTGCAGCCGGCTTTGCCTGAATTTACTGGTGTTCCAGGGTGTAGGGTGAACACTGAAAACTTTTTGCCTATTGATTTTTTCAAGTTGTTTATGGATGATGTGTTTTTGGCAGAGATTTTACAGCAGACTAATTTGTATGCTGAAAATTTTTTGAGGGTGAACAGTGCCAGCCTTAAGCCCCACGCTAGAGCTACCCGGTGGACTCCCACCAATTTGGAGGAGATGAAAAAGTTTTTGGGTTTAACTCTTTTGATGGGCTTGCTTAGGAAACCATCAATGGCTTCATATTGGTCTACTAGTCCCTTGATGGCAACAGCTATATTTCCGGCAGTGATGACTCGTGATAGGTATTTGCTTCTGCTGCGGATGATGCATTTTGTTGACAATAGTCTTGCTTTGCCACGAGATCACCCTGATTGTGACCGTCTTTTCAAGATTCGGCCTGTCATTGATCATTTGGTTGATCGATTTTCTGAGATCTTTTATCCTGGAAAAGAAATTGCAGTGGATGAGTCTTTGCTGTTGTTCAAGGGCCGCTTGGTATTTCGGCAATACATTCCTAGTAAGAGGGCACGCTATGGAATCAAACTGTATATGCTGTGTGACAGTGAGACTGGATATGTCTCTAATTTCAGGGTGTACACTGGTAAGGAATCCAGGATTAACCCCCCTGGTTGTCCGTCGACTTTTGGAGTGACTGAGAAAATTGTGTGGGAACTTGGTCGTGGATTTTTTAACAAAGGCCATCATTTGTATGTCGATAACTTCTACACTGGTGTGCGGTTGTTCAGGGAATTGGCCAAAGTGGACACTGTTGCTTGTGGCACAATCCGCTCAAACCGTAAAGGTTTCCCAAAAGAACTTGTTTGTCGAAAGCTTGCTCGGGGACAGTGCAGTGCTTTGCGTTGTGAGGAGCTTCTAGCTGTGAAGTTTACAGACAGGAGAGATGTCTACATGTCGACTACAATACATGATGAAAGCACTGAACTGCGGAATGTTTGGGGTCAGGTTGCAGAAGTGCGCAAACCTGTGTGCATACTGGACTACAATAAGTACATGGGTGGTGTTGACAGAGTTGATTAGAGGTTGGAACTGTATGCTGCTCTTCGTAAGGCTTACATTTGGTACAAGAAGTTGGCTATCCATCTTTTCCACTTGGCAACCTTTAATGCTTTTATTGTGTTCCAGAAATCTTGTCCCCAGTCAAAGTTGACTTTTGTAAAGTTTCAGGAGTCTGTAATAGGCAGCCTTGTTTTAGTGGAACAGGCAAGTGTTCCTAGAGTTGGAGTGGTGGAGGATGTTGCCAGATTGAAAGATCGCCACTTTCCTGATACAATTCCTCCTACAACCTCAAAAGACTTTCCCAGTCGGAGATGTAGAGTCTGTTGGCGAAGAGGTTTGCGGAAGGAAGTTCGCATGTACTGCCCCGACTGGCCTTCAAACCCCGGGCTGTGTGTACCTGCTTGTTTTAGATTGTACCACACGCAAAAGAATTTTTGGGAGTATCAATGAGTGGTAAAATGAACTGGTTGGTCTTTATTCTGTAATAGTTATTGTTCAGTTTCAAAGTTTGTATTTGTGTAGTCTTTTTAGATTTAGTTGTCGAGTTAGTAGATTTGTATCAATTTGCAATTTGTTTTTGTTTCTCTTTTATTTAAAAAAAAACTAAAGTATGATGTTGGTTTGCGTGTAGTGTCCATTGTCTGACTGTGTGCATGGTTTGGCGCTTGACTGCCGGTGTCTGTGGACTGGTGCTTGTCTGGCGGTGTCTGCGGACTGGTGCTTGACTGGCGGTGTGCGTGGTCTGGTGTTTGGTTGGCGGTGTGCGTGCTCTTGCGCTTGCCTGGTGTTGTGTTTGGATTTGTCTTTGGTTGGTGGTGTTCGTGCAGTGGTGCTTGACTGGTGGTGTGTGTGGAGGGGCGCTTGGCTGGTGGTGTGCATGGAGTGGTACTTGGCTGTCTGTGCACGGAGTGGTGCTTGGCTGGTGGTGTGTGTGGAGTGGTGCTTGGCTGGTGGTGTGTGTGGAGTGGTACTTGGCTGTCGGTGTGTGCTGAGTGGTGTTTGGCTGGCGGTGTGACATGGTCTGGTGCTTGGATGGTGGTGTGGGTGTGTGGTAAATTAAATTACCTGATATCTAATTTCTATGTGGTAAAGTTCAATAAAAAGCTCAATCAAAATAAGAGACACAGAGTCCGTGGCGTCTGAGTTTTAAGGGGTTTTATTCCATAAAATGGAATTGGTTCGAACCAGGTAGCATGATCCATCACCACGAGGGTTCAGGAAGGGAATCATGGACATGTACAATGATTTATTAACAGTACGCAGTATATATAATATCATTACAGTGGTGATGGGTTCAGAAGGCGTAACGGCTGAAAGAAACAAGATAAGAAACATGTGCCTAACAATATGTAATCAGAAGGCGTGCACAAGGGTGTACACGGAGGTGGGTGCCAGAAACGTCACATAGAAGAAGAAATATTTCAGCATTTCAGTCATAGAAGTGGGTGGATCCCTAGAAGAATCCTGCAGTGTCAGCAGAAATATATGGCAGAGATGCGCGCGCAGCAGCATGACGTGTGACTGACGTGGAACTGGAGGGTGAAGGGGACTTGACATTTAACGCTAGGATTAGAGACAGAAGTCTGGTGGGTCAGATCAACTTGTTCCTAAATCATATCTGGTATTTTGTGTTTGGAGAACGGTATTATCTAAAGAAAAGGTCTCTCGGGCAGAGGCTATTCTATACTGACTGCTAATGCGTGCATGTGTGTCTACGTGTAATGCGAGGGCTATGGGCCTACCATGGCAACAGGAGCTATGAATTACGTACATGGAGATAGAAAAGCCGGGCACTTTACTCTGCAGCTGGGGGGATGTTTACCTAAACTACTAGACAGGAATGTATTTTCGAGGAGCGGAGCAGATAACTTGAAGGCTGAATACAGTTTTGGCAGGCAGTCAGGCAGAGCCGGGCACCACTTGCCGCGTAGAGAGTAAGTCAAAGTTCAGGGATGCAGATGCAGGTCCTCGCTGCAGTTTTCAGAGGCAGAAGTCAGGAAAAAGGCTCAATGGCAGAAATCAGGGCCTTCGCCAGAGCCATGAAAACATGAAAGTGCACCATGTAAAGACGGTGGCACAGCACACTTAGGAACTGAATTATTGATCCATTCATGGCGGATTAGAAAGAGGACATGTTAACGTTGGACGCAAATGTATTTGCGTCTTCATAGCGGGTTATGGAGGGAACTTACATGCGCTTTAGGCACATACGTGGAGCCGTTGGGGTACGTAGTAGGGGACACAATTGAGCATAAAAATTCATATTACCTCATTCCCTCCTTGTCCCCTACGGACCCTTCATGATATATCAATCTTCATTAATCCATCTATGTGTTCATATAACATCATTTGCTCTTCCTTTTTCTGACGGGAATTTGAATTTGAACTTGAATGGGGAATACATGATGTGGCGCACAAACCGCATATCGTCGGCCCACATTGTAGACATAGGCAACAACTGAATACTATGAGAAGGGCTATCCCTAGGAAGGATAGGACTTTCCATCCCCAAGTGGATAACACGCTCCAGAACCAACCTGACCAAGTCCAGGTGCCTGGATTCTGGTGTATCTGACTAGCAATTTTGTGAAGACGGGTAATGGCTTTATATACTGAAGGTGCGTTTTGTGGAATGAAAATACAGCAACTCGATCCGATGACTCTACAAGCTCCGCCCCTATCGGCCAAGATGACGTCAAGAACAAGACGATTTTGAAGGACAACAAGTCTCATAGCAGACTGTTCCTCTGTTAAATTGCCTAGGGCGGAAGTAGTTTCATTCACTACTGCTTCAAGGGTTCTGGTCAATCTACGTATCAGTTTACTATTCGAGACAGTACCTAAGTAGGGAAAGAAACCTTTATTGAAATCTGTATATTGCTCCCATGCCGTTTCAGTATAATCGACAATCGGGAGTTCTCTCTTGTGTCTAGTATGTACTAGGTGGGAGTTCCTATGATAGTCAGGTGGGGCTAGAAAAACAGGTGGCAGAAGGAATGCAATGTAACAAGTACCATCCCAATCTAGGAGTAAACGTATGTATGCTGTATGGCCACAAACAAAATAGGAATGACGGGAAGCTTTGAATGTAGACTTGCCTTTATCACTGAATTTTACTACAGTGGTACATTCGCTATGACCTAGGTGTACTGAACCATTCTTTCTGACACATAATTCACCTTTAACAGGTAATACTGACATAGAGGGTAAGTCTGGCTTGGTTTCGGACTCGACATTCAGAATCATGAGGTTAAGTGTAAAATTACCTAATCCATATACTTCGTTTTCTAGATCGGTCCCTGTCCTTTTGGGAAGACCCTCCTTGTCAGGGAAACATACTTTGTGCAGAACAGTGTTCAGATTTCCCCATACCCAATTGCCTTGGTAAACTACGGAATCAGAATCTAAGGAATTTATTAAACTAAACCATGCACCACAGGAACCATTGTGTGTGAACGGGTATGGAAAGAGGGGCAGAACTCCCTTGTATTTCTGATAGGGGGGGAGTCGGCCACATATCCAACAATTGGTAGCATTGCTGGTCTGATGGGAATGTTGTAACATACTAATGAATGTATTGTTGCGCAGCGCAAGTCTGTATGCCAATTCATGCGGGGGTAATTCACTGAAAGTGTGCTCGATAGTAACATTTGAAGAAGAATGTGTATGCTTGAAAATAGGGTAGTACAAGTTTAACAGTATACTTGCAGCAATAATCATAAGACTCAGAAAAAACATAATCAATAATGTCACTATGCAGTGACTGTGGAGAGATTTACAATATTCACGTTTCTTGAGCTGTTTCTGTCTATCTCTCTCTCTATCGGGGTCTAGCGGGAACATGTCAGAATCAGGTCTAACCGATTCACCTAGGGGAGGACTTAAACAATTAAACTGTCTGACTTGCTAGACCTCAGTTTGGATTTATACTCCTCGGACGGAGTTTTCTCTATCAGGGGAAGTTTAGAGTCACTGAAATCAAGGCAGTCCTTAGAGGGGGAGGGCTGAGAGTCTGTAACTGGAAGCAGTCCATGAAATATCTTGACGTGGCTGGAGTGGAGCCACCCTTTTCGGCCCTCGACCTTGATTGCAGTCCTCGTGGTTAGCAGGACAAGTTTCGGCTCCTGCCAACGGGGCTCCAGCGGACTCCTCCGATCAAAGTTCCTAATGAGGACAAGATTCCCCGGAATGATCCCATGTGGCTTTACATCGGTGTTGTCGGGAAAGGCTGCAGCAACCTGTGAACGACATGATTGTAGTGCAGACATCAAGGAGGCAAGGTAATCTGTCAGCATATTACAGTCAACATCTGTGATTTTTCTAGGCAGAGGAGTCCCCCACATATTCGGTGGCCTGCCAAAGACCACCTCATACGGGGATAGCCCTGTTCTCGAATGCGCTACCATCCTCATGTAGAAGAGGGCAACGGGTAATGCAACTATCCAGTCTACGCCCTTTTCTTTGCAAATCTTGGCGAGACGAATTTTCAGAGTCTGATTGTGACGTTCCACGAGACCTGCTGCCTCGGGATGTCGGACACAGTGAAACTTCCATTGATAGCCGAGCAGGAGTGATACCTGTTTCATTAACTCGGACGAGAATGGCTGACCGTTATCTGAGTACACGACACGGGGCAAACCGTACCGTGGGAAAAATTCACGTACCAGCTGCTTGGCAGTGGTCGGAGCAGTGTAATCTGGGACTGGATATGCTTCTGTCCAACGGGAAAGTGCACAGACAACTACGAGGACATATTTAAATCCTCGACAACGTTCCATCTGGATATAATCCATCTGGAGGACTTCAAAAGGGTGATCGGGAGGATGAAATCCACCTTGCTCTACGGGAATGCTTTTACCTGGGTTGAACTGACAACAGATCATGCAAGTACGCACTTTCTGCTTTGCTGCTGCTCGTAAATGTTTATTGAACCAAAGGTTTTGAATACTGTCTAACATGGCTTTCTCTCCTAAATGTGCAGGACTATGTGCTGTGGTAATAATAACCTGAACCATAGAGTCGGGGAGAAACCATGTGGCCTTTCCCTTCGTCATCCATCCCTGTTCTGTCTGGATCCCTCCCAGTTCAGTCCATTTCCTGATTTCGTCTGGTGTAGCATGTGTCTGTATGTCAATTACATCTAGGGCGGGATCCTTAACTGTCATGCAATGAGTAGGCGTCGGGATTATTGTCTTTGTCAAGTCAGGTGTGTGAGTCTGTGCTGTGAGCTTGGCGGTTCGGTCTGCCAGGTCGTTGCCCTGGGAAATGTTGTCAGTGACTTTAATATGTGCTTTACACTTCATGATGGCTATTGCTGTAGGCAAATGTATTGCTTCTAACAGAGCTTGAATGAGGGGACCGTGCTGGATCTTGGCACCGTGTGAAGTTAAAAAACCTCGTTCTTGCCAGAGGACTCCGAAGTCGTGTACAACTCCGAATGCATAACGGGAATCTGTGTATATGTTAACTTTCTTGTTCTTGGCTAGAATACAAGCTTGGGTCAGAGCAATGAGCTCTGCCGCTTGGGCTGACAGGGTGTCAATACGATGTGTTTCTATGACATCAGTTTCTGTTGTTACTGCATATGCAGCCACTAACTCTCCTGTGCTTGTTCTCATACATGAACCATCCACATAAAGTGTCAGGTCTGGATCTGGTAATGCGGTGTCTGTCAAGTCTTGTCTGGGTTTCGTCATGATGGTAATGACTTCGACACAGTAATGTGCCAAAGGGTCTGTCATATTTAATGGCAAAAGTGTAGCTGGATTCAATGTGTTACAGCGTCTGATTTCTATGTGTGGCTGAAATAATGTCAATTCATAACCTGTTAGTCGTGCTATAGTCAAGTGCTGAGTCTGTGTACGGTTTAAAAGAACTTCCACGGAATGTGGAACTTGTACTGTCAATTGGTGTCCTAACACTATAGAATCACTTTGTCTGATTGCTAGAGCTGTTGCTGCTACTGATTTCAAGCACGCAGGCAAAGCCTGGGCTACTGGATCTAATGTGCTGGAGAAATAGGCACACGGTTTGTGTGACCCTGCTTGGTCTTGAGTGAGGACTGACAATGCAGTACCTTCACGTTCTGTGACAAATAGTGTAAAAGGTTTGCTGTAACTTGGTGTCGCTAAGACTAGTGCTTGACATAAAGCTTTCTTTAATTCGTCAAAAGCCTGTGTATGTTCCTGAGTCCAAGGGAGGACAGTCGATGACGCTGCCTCCTGTGTTGTCAACTGTATAAGTGGCTTGGCTAGAAATGCATACTGAGGGATCCATTGTCTACAATAAGAAGTGAGGCCTATAAAGGCCCGCACCTCCTTCTGTGTTCTGGGCTGTGTCATATTTACAATTAACTGGATACGGTCGGGTGTTAGCTGTCTCCCCCATTTGGACAGCAAGTGCCCAAGGTAAACCACTTGCTGAACACAGAATTGCAACTTCGAAGGGGACACCTTGTGTCCCTTGTCAGCCAGAAAATGTAAGACTGTCAGTGAGGCATGTTCACATTCGTGTTCACTTCGAGCGGTGATCAACAGATCATCGACGTACTGGAGTAGGGCAGTATTGTCAGGCATGTGGATACTGTCGAGCTGTCTTTTCAATGCTTGGCTATAGATGCTGGGGCTTTCTGTGAATCCTTGAGGTGCGCGTGCGAATTTAAAGCTTCGACCATTTAAACAGAATCCGAAAAGGTATTTTATCCGGATTAATGGGGACACTAAAGAAGGCGTTCTTCAGGTCAATTACAGTAAAGAACGTGACTTCAGAATCAATTGCAGTCAATAAAGACGATATGTCTGGGACCACAGGATACTGTGGCACAATGCATTTATTCAATTCGCGCAAATCGATCACTAATCGATAAACTGGTGGTGCACTTGGATCAGTGCGTTTAAGAATCGGAATGATAGGGGAATTACAGATATTGGAGTCGGTCTCTACAACCACTCCTTGGGCAATGAGTTCGTCAATGATTTTCAGTAAAGCCACTACAGCGTCTGGTGGTAACTTGTATTGTCGAATTCGGGGTAAGACAACTCCTGGCTTGAGTGTAACTCGATATGGTGTAATGTGCATACAACCTACATCAGTTGGGCTTTGTGCCCATAACTGTGCAGGAACATTCTGTAACCTGGGATCAATATCTCTCAACACATAGTGACCTTTAAAGTCACGTAAAAATAATCTAACTCCTTCCGGAGAACAACATATGACTGCTCCTAGAGCCTTCAGTGTCTTGATACCTAACAAGTTTTCTGGACATGATTTCGTAAGCAATAAGTCTGTAGTTTGTGATAACGGACCAATTGCTAGAGGAACTGGTTTTGATACTTCATTAATAATAGGTTTTCCTGAAAAACCAAGGGAAACATTCTGTGAGCCTGAGAGGGGTGCCCCTGGAACCTCGTCGTGACTTATCGTTGTTCTGCTTGCCCCTGTATCAATCAAAAACTTTCTATCTTTCCCTAATACCTGACTATGTACATAAGGACCCTCTTGATCTACAGGAATCTCAATGAGAGGCAAGCCAACTTCCCTCTCTAGGCTGTTTCATGTGTATCGCTGATACTCGGGATAGTCAGTTTGTGCATACTGGTACATCTGCTGAGTTGCGTGTTGTGTTGAGGCAATTGGCTGTGGCTGGGGTACCGCTATAGTCTGTACTGTCTGTTGTGGAGCATGCATAGGCTGTACATTCTGGGGTACGTGTTGGTGAACCTGATCCTGTCTTGGAGGACGCGGTCTCTCCTTAGTTTTGCCTGTTGCTATATTGTATTTTAAAACAGTGCATTCATTTATATAATGGCCTGGCTGTTTGCAGTAGTTGCATGTCCCTTTAACGGGAACTGCTGACTTATTGGACTGTGTCATGCCGTTTTTCTGACTGTCAGCTGGAACTGACTGAGCAACTAACATTTTCATTTTTGTGTCTTTCATACGTCTTTGTTCATGATCATGTTCTTCCCTGACTCTGTTCTGGTGGTACTGTAACATTTGTAACATCTGGGAAGGCGTGTTTGCTTGCCATGTGCTCTCGACTTTTAATACACGATTCTTAACTTGAGGCAAGGAATTCTCAACTAGTTTCATTACAAAAAGATGTGGGTATGACTCACTACTTGGTTTCAGGCCACTATTAATATTAAAACATTTCTCAAACCTAGAATAAAAATCACTAGTGTCTTCATCGGGTTTCTGTTTGCAGGCTGAGATTGCACCCCAGTCTTCCTTTTTAGTTGACAATAATCTTGGCAGAACCTGTACTAACAATCCTGGTAATGCTTTAGTTTTGTCCCCAAGCCCTAGACCTGGGGTTCGAGCCGTTTCTTCATTCTCTAATGCAGCCCAATCAATCTTTTGCTCTCCCACCTCCCAGTCTTTTTCTTTGAGTTTCTCGTAAATACCGGCAGGCAGTAATACTTTCAATATTTTCATAATGTCGGGATAGGTATAGTCTCCCATAAGTAACATGTCTTTTATTTCACGGTGAAAACCTGCTGGATCTTTATCATGACTAGGTACTATCTTCTTCATTTCTAATAATTTCATTTTAGATAACGGTGTGTACACGAAAACACGTCTAAGGGTGTCATCGGCATTCTGGACTGGATGTACTTCTCGTAAGGGATTCTGTCGGTCGAAGTAAAACATTTTCCTTTCTGGGGGTGGGGTTGAAACAAACTGTGGGTTCAAGAAGGCACTATATCTGTGTCGCTGTTCTAGAATTACTTTAATTAGATCGGTACCTAGACCTCTCCATTTATTCATGAGTAGTTCTATTAGTACATCAGATAAGGGACCTGGATCAGAACGTTGGCATTTATACAATAAAAGAAGGTGTTGTATCATGTACATACCAGCCAGTCGCTGTTCGTCTGGGGACAGATTCAAAAAGGTTTGTGCTACTGTGTCATCATTATACATACTAGAATTGTCAGCCCATTGCACTGCTGACCTGGCTAATTCTTGTTCATCCATAGAATTGAGTACATGGTACCCCATCCGATGTTGAAGTACCTTATCGGCAGCCTGAAATAGATGTTCAGGCGTTTTCGGATTTGACATAGCAGAGTGAAAAAGTCGCTTGCTTTCTGGGCGTAACGTTTTATCAAAGGATCTACCCTTACCTACATAGGCTATCGTGTCTTGACTTATTTGCTGCGATGTTTCTACTGTTTTCTCTGATTCATCCTCCTCCTGGGAGGAGGCTAGATCGTCTGATTCGAGTGGCTCCTCAGTTTCTCGACGAGCATGTATATCTATGATTTCTTTACGGACCTTTCTAACCATAGCATGTATACTTTTCTCTCTATCATGTTTACCCTCAGCCATGTTCTGACTCCATCTGTTCAATTTATCCATCTCACTTTGTGGAAATCCTGCCTGATCTTGTTCTCTTATCAGACAATTTACCAAAAATCGCATAATTAAACCTTTGTTCTCAATTTTCTGACGTGACATGGCGTCACCAACACTCTCGGGTCCTTCTCCTGTTCTAATAAAGTGATACATTTTGTCTAGATGTTCTGGCATTTCTGGTAACATTATCAGATAATCTGTAACTCGTCTTAAGCGTAAGGATGCTAACAACATGGGTCCTGACGTACCAGGCACAGTGTCGTATCTACAATCTGTTGTCTGAGCTGTTCTGCTGCGGCACCTTTAGGTGTCCGCGCCATTGCGAAATCTCTCATTGTCACTCGATGTAACTGCGGCGGGGTCCGAAAACCTCCAGATGCGCCTCCTGAGCCGGAGGCTTGACCATAACCTGGCTGCGTTGGGACCTGAACTATGCCAATCCCAAAAGGATTAAGGGTATTTATAGGGGGTGCAAGATTCGGGACCAAAGCTGCAGCGAGGACCTGCTGTTGCGGACCCGGGGGCTGCTGATTATGGGGTGCAGGTACATGTGGGACGGGTACATGGGCAGGTGCATGAGTATAAGCTGGGGCTGCATCATCCAAATAGGAAGAAAGAAAAATCTCTGCTGCGGTCTTGTGACGTAATTTAGTCGGAACCAATGGAAGGGGTAGATTCTCTGGTACTTCTGGGGTCGCCTTGGGCAGGCCCTCGGCCCGAACTGGATACATGCCATTATTAAGCGTACTTAATTGTCGGTCTACTTGTTCTGTTCGAACTCGTATACCTTCCTTGACTAATTCGTTTTCTCGAGTCTTTTCTGAATCTTCTCTATGTTTCTCTGCTTTTCTGAATTCTTTTTCTGTGCGTCTATGTGATTCTTTACGCCATAATTCTATGGCGTCTTTCTGTGACTGTCGGGCTTTCTTTTTCAATAATGCTTCCTCTACTCTCATGATGCACTCGGCATCCCATGTTCCTGAAACAGGCCATTTATATTTCTCCTCTAAGTGTTTGGTATAATCGACCCACAAGTCTAAGTACAGTATGGCATCTAAGCCATGCTTGTGGTACATAAAGTGCCCTGGAGTGTCCCTAGGTGGAACAGGTACTGCTTCTTCTAGAATTCCCTTTCTAGTTCCTAACCGTCGTAACTTACTGAACAGCGGCATTTTTGAACCTTGATACTTGATACTTATTCGAACTCGAACACCATAAATACAATATACACAGTAATGTAGATCAAACAATCACTCATACCACGACATTAAAACCACATATTAACTAGTAACATTTACTGGATGTACTTCTAAACAGCACAGATACACTGCTAAACAGTGCAGACCGGGTCTATGTACCCAAACCCGTCTCGACCGGGGCAAACCAATGCACCTGTCTAGATGCGTCCCCAGCAAAGGTACTCACCGGGAAGCACGGAACAGAAGGCCTCGGAAAACTCGACACTGGACTGGACTCGACTCGACTCGTGACGTAGGTACTTCGGAACTTCGGAACTGGTGGGCCTCAAGACACCTCGGACCTTGCACTCTCGGCTGGACTCGGGTCGGGATCCTCCGCACTCCTCACCGCCTCGTCTGGGTATCAATCGCAGTCTCAGTCACCTCCGTTGGCCTGAGGGAGATACAGGAAATCCTGTGGATGCGCATGAGTGTCCGTCCGGCTGTGGCAGGGGACTAGGGCTGCAACGCACCGCCGGCGCGTAAGGTGGGGGAGTGTCCCATCTGGGGTGCCAATTTCTGTGGTAAATTAAATTACCTGATATCTAATTTCTATGTGGTAAAGTTCAATAAAAAGCTCAATCAAAATAAGAGACACAGAGTCCGTGGCGTCTGAGTTTTAAGGGGTTTTATTCCATAAAATGGAATTGGTTCGAACCAGGTAGCATGATCCATCACCACGAGGGTTCAGGAAGGGAATCCTGGACATGTACAATGATTTATTAACAGTACGCAGTATATATAATATCATTACAGTGGTGATGGGTTCAGAAGGCGTAACGGCTGAAAGAAACAAGATAAGAAACATGTGCGTAACAATATGTAATCAGAAGGCGTGCACAAGGGTGTACACGGAGGTGGGTGCCAGAAACGTCACATAGAAGAAGAAATATTTCAGCATTTCAGTCATAGAAGTGGGTGGATCCCTAGAAGAATCCTGCAGTGTCAGCAGAAATATATGGCAGAGATGCGCGCGCAGCAGCATGACGTTTGACTGACGTGGAACTGGAGGGTGAAGGGGACTTGACATTTAACGCTAGGATTAGAGACAGAAGTCTGGTGGGTCAGATCAACTTGTTCCTAAATCATATCTGGTATTTTGTGTTTGGAGAACGGTATTATCTAAAGAAAAGGTCTCTCGGGCAGAGGCTATTCTATACTGACTGCTAATGCGTGCATGTGTGTCTACGTGTAATGCGAGGGCTATGGGCCTACCATGGCAACAGGAGCTATGAATTACGTACATGGAGATAGAAAAGCCGGGCACTTTACTCTGCAGCTGGGGGGATGTTTACCTAAACTACTAGACAGGAATGTATTTTCGAGGAGCGGAGCAGATAACTTGAAGGCTGAATACAGTTTTGGCAGGCAGTCAGGCAGAGCCGGGCACCACTTGCCGCGTAGAGAGTAAGTCAAAGTTCAGGGATGCAGTTGCAGGTCCTCGCTGCAGTTTTCAGAGGCAGAAGTCAGGAAAAAGGCTCAATGGCAGAAATCAGGGCCTTCGCCAGAGCCATGAAAACATGAAAGTGCACCATGTAAAGACGGTGGCACGGCACACTTAGGAACTGAATTATTGATCCATTCATGGCGGATTAGAAAGAGGACATGTTAACGTTGGACGCAAATGTATTTGCGTCTTCATAGCGGGTTATGGAGGGAACTTACATGCGCTTTAGGCACATACATGGAGCCGTTGGGGTACGTAGTAGGGGACACAATTGAGCATAAAAATTCATATTACCTCAGGTGGACTGGCGCTCGGCAGGCGGTGTGTTAGTAGTTACTTTCTGTTGGTCACTACACACACTGCTAGTTGAGTGACACTCCACACAGTCCATCATTTTGTGTAGTTGCAGTGTCCGAAATGTGGGCGTGTGAAAGTGATGGGCCCTTGAATGGCTCTGTTTGCTGGTGTGAGTGTTGGAATGTGATGGGTCCGCGGCTGGCGGTGTGAATGTTTTGTATGTGTCACGCGTACGAAAGGTGTATGAATGGCCTGTAAAGAGGTTGGTGCCTTGACGTGGCTTTACAGCTCACGAGCTGTGAGTCAGTGGTTCAGTTTATCATACTTTCAATTATACACAGTGTATTTCATTTTTGTGAAATTACTTGCGTATACAATTGTATGTACTGAATCATCACTCACCCTCGTGCCAAATCCAACCAGTATGTGTGTGTGCTTGCGGATTAGATGGGTGTGCAGTAATAATTGTTTTTTTTCTCTTTCTGCAGTAGGGTGTACCTTGCCCCTTATTGTGATTATTGTTATGTGTTGCTTTGCCATTCGGATGGTGTCAATGGTCTGGTTTGTATCAGGTATGAAAGGTGCGTGAATGGCCTGTAAAACGGTTGGTGCCTTGTCGTGGCTTTACAGCTCACGGGTTGCGAGTCACTGGTTCAGTTTTTATGCATTTATTTATTGACAGAGCATTTCATTTTTCTGAAATATCTTGTTAATAAAATTTTATGTACTGAACCATCACTCGCCCTCGTGCCAAATCCAACCTGTATGTGTGTGTCTTTGAGGAATAGATAGCCGTGCTTGAATGTTTGACTTTTGAGTAACTCTGTTAAGGTGTGGTATCCTTTTACTCGGGAGAACAAGGGGAACGCAGGGTGATAGGACTTTTTTGCCGGCACGGCGATCCCACGGCAAAAAGTTTGGAAAAGTGTTATTTTTACCTATTTTTAAGGTTTGCAAGGAGTTCTGTGTAGGAAAACATTGGGGGACCCACACATGCCATACCTCCCTGGACTCTCCCGGGTGTCTAGTTTTCAGAACTGTTTGGGTTTGCTACTTTCCAAAGAATACCACCCAGCCCCGGGCCAAAAACTCAGGTGCCCCCCCCCCAAAATCAAAGTTATATTGCTTCAGGGTATTTTATATTCACCACCGTACGATTTGGACCTTTTCCTGTTGCAGCCACTATGGCTACCCACGCAAGTGAGGTACCGTTTTTATCGGGAGACCTGGGGGAACGCTGGGTGGGAGGTAATTTGTGTGAGACCAGTGATGCCACGCTTTCCCAGACTACAATGTGTGAAATAATTGATTTTTTTCTGCTAAAATTGAGGTTTGCAAGGGATTCTGGGTAAAGGAACGTTGGAGGATCCACGCAAGCCATACCTCCTTGGAAGCCCCCGGGTGTCTACTTTTCAGAAATGTGTGGGTTTGGTAGGTTTCCATAGATGGCTGTCTCGCACGGGGCCAGAAACCCAGGTAACCCCTCTTGCAAAAGCTTGTGAATTTAACAATGGTGAAAATGTTAAGTCCACCAGCTTTTGCAAGAGGGGTTACCTGGGTTTTTGGCCCCGTGCGAGACAGCCATCTAGGGAAACCTACCAATCCCACACATTTCTGAAAAGTAGACACCCTGGGGCTTCCAAGGAGGTATGGCTTGCGTGGATCCTCCAACGTTCCTTTACCAAGAATCCCTTGCAAACCTCATTTTTTTGCTTGGAAAAAATCAGTTTTTTCACACGTTTTAGTGTGGGAAAGCGTGGCATCACTGGGCTCACACAAATTACCTCCCACCCAGCGTTCCCCAAGGTCTCCCGATAAAAATGGTACCTCACTTGCGTGGGTAGGCATAGCGGCTGCTTTAGGAAAAGGCCCAATTCATACTGTGGACACCAAAACATTACCTTTAGCCAAATAATCTTATTTTTTGAGGGGGTCACCTGAGCTTTTGGCCCGGGGCTTGGCAGGCATCTTTGGAAACTACCAAACCCAAACAGTTCTGAGAACTAGACACCCGGGGGAGTCCAGGGAGGTATGGCATGCGTGGGTCCCCCAATGTTTTCCTACCCAGAAACCCCTGCAAACCTGAAATTTTGGTCAAAAAACCCACTTTTCCATACTTTTTTGGGTGGGATCTCGCTGCCGGAACAAATGTCCTACCACCCAGCGTTTCCCTTGTTCTCTCGAGTAAAATGATACCTCACTTGTGTGGGTGGGCCAAAGGCATGTGACTCAGGCTGGGGTGCTTAATTTGTAAAACTTAAATATGACTAAAAACTACTTTTTTCAAAATTCATTTTTGGCGTGTTCTGCTTTGGGGCACCCACACAAGTGAGGTATCCTTTTACTCGGGAGAACAAGGGGAACGCAGAGTGGTAGGACATTTTTGCAGGCACGGCGATCCCACGCCAAAAAGTTTGGAAAAGTGCTATTTTTACCTAATTTTAAGGTTTGCAAGGAGTTCTGGGTAGGAAAACATTGGGGGACCCATGCATGCCATGGGTTTGCTACTTTGCAAAGAATACCACCGAGCCCCGGGCCACAAACTCAGATGCCCCCCCCCCCAAAATCAAGGTAGTTTTGCAATAAGGTAATGTAAATTCACCACCGTACGATTTGAACCGTTTCCTGTTGCAGCCACTATGTCTATCCACGCAAGTGAGGTACCATTTTTTTCGGGAGACCTGGGGGCACGCTGGGTGGGTGGAAATCTGTTGATCCACGCATATTCCAGAACTTTCCACCACAGAAATGTGAGGAAAATGTGTTTTTTTGGTCATATTTTTATGTTTGCAAGGGATTCTGGGTAACAAAACCTGGGGGTAGGCAGACGAGTCACCCCATCCTGAATTGCCCTGGGTGTCTAGTTTTCAAAAATGTATAGGGTTGCTAGATTTCCCTAGGTGCTGGCAGAGCTACGGCGCAAAAACAAAAGGTAGTCTTTTTGTCCGAAACGTGCTAAATTTCACTGGGAAATTGAGGTGCGACCATGCTGCGTTTTGCGCTGTTTCATGTCGCAGCCACTATGCCTACCCACGCAAGTGAGGTACCATTTTTCTCGGGAGACCTGGGGGCACGCTGGGTGGGTGGAAATTTGTTGATCCACGCAGATTCCAGAACTTTCCACCACAGAAATGTGAGGAAAATGTGTTTTTTTGGTCAAATTTTTATGTTTGCAAGGGATTCTGGGTAACAAAACCTGGGGGTAGGCAGACGAGTCACCCCATCCTGAATTGCCCTGGGTGTCTAGTTTTCAAAAATGTATAGGGTTGCTAGATTTCCCTAGGTGCTGGCAGAGCTATGGCGCAAAAACAAAAGGTAGTCTTTTTGTCCAAAACGTGCTAAATTTCACAGGGAAATTGAGGTGCGACCATGCTGCGTTTTGCGCTCTTTCATGTCGCGGCCACTATGCCTACCCACGCAAGTGAGGTACCATTTTTTTCGAGAGACCTGGGGGCACGCTGGGTGGGTGGAAATTTGTTGATCCACGCAGATTCCAGAACTTTCCACCACAGAAATGTGAGGAAAATGTGTTTTTTTGGTCAAATTGTTAGATTTGCAAGGGATTCTGGGTAACAAAACCTGGGGGTAGGCAGACGAGTCACCCCATCCTGAATTCCCCTGGGTGTCTAGTTTTCAAAAATGTATAGGTTTGCTAGGTTTCCCTAGGTGCTGGCTGAGGTACGGCTCAAAAACAAAAGGTAGTCTCTTTGTCCAAAGAACGTAAAATTTCACTGGGAAATTGAGGTGCAACCACGTTGCATTTTGTGCTGTTTCCTGTCGTAGGCACAAGGCCGACCCACACAAGTGAGGTACCGTTTTTATCGGGAGACCTGGGGGAACGCTGCGTGGGTGGAAATTTGTTGATCCACGCAGATTCCAGAACTTTCCACCACAGAAATGTGAGGAAAATGTGTTTATTTTGTCAAAATCTTAGCTTTGCAAGGGATTCTGGGTAACAAAACCTGGTGGTAGGCAGTCGAGTCACCCCATCCTGAATTTCCCTGGGTGTCTGCTTTTCAAAAATGTATAGGTTTGCTAGGTTTCCCTAGGTGCCGGCAGAGCTAGGGTGCAAAAACTACAGGTAGGCACTTTGCCAAAAAAGGGTCAATTTGTAACTGCAAAATTTAGGTGTGACCCCGTTGCATTTTGCGCCGTTTCCTGTCGCAGGCAGAAGGCCGACCCACACAAGTGAGGTACCGTTTTTATCGGGACACTTGGGGTAATTCAGATTTGTAAATCAACTGTTATTACCAATTGAGCTTTCATGCATTTCTCCCTTTCAATGAAAGACATTGTGTAAAAAAAAAATCTTTATGAAAAATGACCAATAATTCTCATGCTAGTATGAGTATTCCCAACTTTGAAAATGTGCAATTATATACTGTTTCTGAACTCTATAATTTGTACCCAATTCAGAAATACATAGGTGTCTTTCATACAGATTATTCCATGTATACATTTTCCAAGACAAAGTGCACTATACCCACTAAATGAAAAAATACCATTGCAAGTTGCTGCTCAGTTTTTGGATCTGGGTTCGTCGGGTTCTTGGTGAAACTACAAGTCCTATATATCCCCACAACCAGGAAGGTCTAACGAATGTAACGGTATATTGCTTTCCAAGAGCTGTCAAAATTAGAAAAAGTTATAGGTGAAAACGTTGAGACAAAAGGCTGTTTTTTTCAACAAAATTTCAAATATTCCAATATCTAACTGTTAGTTTCTATAACGAAACATTCATGGATTTAGACAAATGACCCCTTTCTGAATTCAGACTTTTGTCTACTTTTCGAAAATGTAAAGCTTTCCAGGATCCATTATTGCTTTCAAATTCATTTCTACCATTAACTGGAAGGAGGTGGAAAGCTCTAAAAATAGCAAAAATAGGCTATGTCCCAGAAAAATGCCAAAACTGTGTGAAGAATTTCGGTTCTCTGACAAAAGACTGTCATTCCCTGAAAGCTGAGAAAATGGAGATTTCAGCCCCACAAACCCTTTTGTGATACCATTTTCAGGGAAAAACCCAGAGGCTTTCATTTGCAGCCCGTTTTTCCCATTTTTCTGAAAAAAACAAAAAAATCACTATTTTGGTTAATTTCTGGGACCCCTCCAAGGGAATCCACAAACCCTGGGCGCCTTTAGAATCCACATGATGTTGGAAGAAAAGGACGCAAATTTGGCGCGGATACCTTATGTGGTCAAAAAGTTACAAGGGCCTAAGCGCGCACTACTCCAAAACGCCAAAAAAAGCCTTAGCACAGGAGGGGAAAAGGCCTAGCAGCGAAGGGGTTAAAAGGTTGGTGGGCAGGGTTGCGGACTACACCACCTTAATTGTCACTATTTATTCCTGCTCTGAGGCACAAAGCATGACCGAATACTGGTGAATGGTGCACTACTCCACCCCCTATTTTATAACCTGAATGTTAGTTGGGCCATATCCTTAACCCCCCCACCATTTTACTTGATCTTTCCATTTTTCCTGGTGAGGAGAGGACCCCGACGGCATGGACCTCAGGAGTCTGAGACAGGACTGAACCCTATTCCCTGTTTGCCTGCTGATCCGGACAGAGATGAAGGCCAAACTACAGAAGTATTCTTATTTGATGTTGTTCTAAAGCCAACCTATCTATCCCCTGAAGCTTTCCTATCATTAAAGGAGAGATCCCTCTGGAATACCCCTTGAGGGACAACCCTTACAGGGCCCCTTGCTAAAACAGCGATCACGCAATTGAAACAGATAAAAAGATTAATTTTGTCCACTTTTCAGTAATGTCCCATTATTAACAGCCAGACCAAATAGTACTGTCAATGGATCGGGTGCCACCCTTTTCATCAGCCACTGGCTAAAAAAACAAGATTTTGTCCCCAAAATATCCCAAGAGATGGGGTGAGGGGTGGACTCTCCTCCGCCGGTGGAGTTCGCAGATTTTGTGACCCCATGCTCTGCTTGGAGCATGGAGTTTGGCAAAAAAAATCTGCTGACCTCCGGCACAGCAGAGTTTACCGGTGTGCTGCCACAGTGCTCACCACTAATTTTATTGACCCCTTTCTGAGAGAAAATAGGCTTGTACACAAGGCAAGGACCCTCGAGAAGCAGCAGGGCACTCATTTCAACTCTGTTGTTGCTTTGCATTATTTTGTTCCGAGAAGGGCTCTCTCTCAGCTGCACGTTCTTTGCTGTTGCGGCTCAGGAAGAGCTCAAAAAGGAATGCTTCTTGTGTGCTGAGTGAGGAATGCTGAAGGGGGCATGGAACTCAGAAGGGGTTGGCTCTGAAGGCATTAATCTTGTTGCAGCCGTGGGCAATGACAAAGCCGCACTGGGTATAAGTGCTGAAAACTGCAAACCCCGGGATCCCGTGCAAGCTTTGGCCAGAAGAAACACCCAACGTCATGGGCTTCCAGTTTCCATGAATTGTATTGGCTGTGGTTAAATATTTGGCCTCAGTGAGCAAGACGGAGGACATAGTCGGCCAAAGGAAAATACCTGCATTGGCCTGGTGGTGATTTGGAGGAGGAGCCACACACAAGAGCCGAGGGGGCTGGCCGTGTTTACATCATGCCTTCCTGCCGCCTCAGCCAAGGAAGTGCATATGGAGTTGCAGGGTAAAGGCGAGACCACAAGGTGACCATTCTGAGCCCCAGCAGCATGCGCCATGACAACCTGCCCAACAAGTTGCACCAGTGCCAGGTGCTGGTGGAGGAGAAGTCACTGGATGCCTGGTGTGTGGTGCTGGTGCTGCTGGGCATCCTGCTCATGATGCTACACTTTACTTCCCTGCCTTTTAAAATGAAAATATCACATTCTATACACCAACCAACAAGGCACCAGGGCTACCTGTGTTTGCTTTGTTAGCCCTTAGTTGGCAGGGTATGCCCAGACATGGGCCCCTTGCTCACTTTGCCACTGGATTCAAGGTAGCCCGGTTAATGAGGGTTGTTACCCCACAACCGGTCCCAGGATGCTTGTTTCTGTTCCAGGTACACCTGACTTGGCATTTCGGGCTGAACTGTTCCAATGTGGAACAGGGTCAAGACTGATTTGCATATGTCTGGGTCTGAAGTGGGGTGGCGAAGTGAGCTAAAGAACGATGATGGATTTAACCCAGATCTGTGACTGGAGGTGAGTATCTGAAAAGTTTCAGCGCTCCATATCCCATCTCCTTGTGTTTGCTTTGCTCACCCGTGGGTCCCTTGCTCACTGTGCCACTGGATTAAAGCTAGCCTGGCGGATCAGGGGGGAGGGTGTTACCCCGAAACCGGTTCCAGGTTGCTTGTTTCCAGTCCAGGAAGACTTGGCTTGGAAGTTTGAGTCAAGACTGATTTGCATATGGCTGGGTCTGAACTGGGGTGGTGAAGTGAGCTAAAGAACTATGATGTATTTAACGCAGGTTGGTGACTGGGGGTGAGTGTCTGAAAAGTTTCAGTGCTCCGTTCATCATCTCCTTCTGTTTGCTTTGATGCCGTTCAATGTGCACTGGCCTGAACCTAAATAGGATATACCTACAACCAGCCTTTTTTAGGTTTTCCCAGATTTGTTGAATATATTAACCTCAGCAGAAAGTATGAACTGTTATGTCCAGACTTGCACACGTTGCCCATGCTCTGGATGAATTTCCTGGTCTCTGCGCAGCAGACCACCTGTTCACTAGCTTTAAGGCACCTCACTTAATGCGTGCTTCACAGAAAGGCAGAAAGTGGCAAAGAGGGCTTGAGGAACCATTGGACTTGATCTGACCATAAACACCGGCACCTTACTCGACACTGGTTACACTGCAACTTCCAAAAGAAAAGGCCTCCTGAAGAAGCCATAGTAGTCGATCAATACTCTGCCTGCGGGCGGAAGTTCGCGGAATTAGGCAGAGTTTTTTGGTAAGTCTGCTGAATTCCAAAAAGTGCAACTCTGTAAGCTCCACCCAGGCCTACTGTAGAGCCAGACAAGCATAAAAAATGTGATTCCAGTTCCCTTGTGCTTATGTGTTAAATCTAAAAAATTAGTTTAGGACTGTTGGACCTGCGATGGGCAAGCCCAGCACAAAGGGGGAAGCTTGGCTCAAGTGACAAGGCAAGTGAAGGCTGTAGTGTTAAGCCGGCTCTGACCCAATAATAACTCCTTGTACATCCACACCAAAAAGAAGGACACCACACCACTGCTGTAGAAAAATACGATTCCTTTATATAAAAGTTCTTTGTTGTAAATAGGGTTGACTGGGAAAGCACATATACATTTCTTTTGGTCATACAGTTCTGGTAATAAATAGTTTTAATAAATAGAATAACTTCAGGAGTGAGTATCACAATAAATATCAGAATAAATATTGGTTCATTTAAATAAACAACCACATTTTTCTTCTGGTATCGCTGCCACCAATTAAATACTTTAGAATCATTACATCTGCAATACGTTTCAAATGGGAAAGATAACTCTTACAGATTATGCTGTTTTCAATGACCAGGTATACGGCTTCTCTGAGCACAAAATAGGGTTTGGGACTCGTTAATAATCAGTCAAGGCGTATGCGCGTTTATCTAGAAGGCAAGGAAACACAGTAAATACATCATTTGCACTCGGCGGTCACCGGGATAGGATCTCTGCTTTGCCGGTGAAGACTATGCGCGCCTACGGGCTTTTAGCACCACTTGAGCACAGGCGGCACCAGTTCAAAGTCATTAGACTAACGAACGGGCTGCCGGAGAGGTCACACAACCTTCACGCACAGTCAAATAAATGCCGGTTCACAGTTCCTTCACAACGCTGCATTCACCATGAGGAAACGGGCCCACCTCACATCGGCTGCAATTCAAGATACGATTCAGTCGGGCACAGCACTCCTCTCGTTAGCGACGGGGCTCTCAGGGGCTCCACAGACCTCCCTCCGACTTCCGCATTCAGGGTGGTTCCCGCCCACAGCTACAGCTCCCGGGTCACTGGGAAGTGGCAGAGACGCTAGTCCCGCCCAACGAAGGCCGGCCTTTCCCTGCCCCGGCGCACCACCTCACCTTCTATCTGCGCAGGAAGCGCTCTACGCTGGTGGGGCTCGGAGACGTCCGAGCTCCCCTCTAGAGGCACCTGACGCAAAGGGGGCACAGCTGACGATCGCGGTCGCGGCGAACTTGCTCTCGCCTCGCGACTCGATAAATCGATCACAGTTCACCACCGGGGGGGCGGGGAGGCACACAAATCGGGCCACAGTCTTTGGGGGCAATGAGGTACTCGCTGGGCAGGCGCTGGAGGCGCTAGATCACTTCTCACGTAGCTGACTGGAACGCCAGTCAGACACAACGCCAGCAACCCTTTGCTGCTCTACTGCCTGCGCTACCAGCCACCTCAGGGGTCAACAGGGCAGGTGTCAATCTGGTGTCAAGTCTGGAATCTCTTAATCCTTCATTCAATTCCTCCACCTCTAAAATGGCCGCCAGGGACTGGGCCTTATATAGCCAGTGCCCTGGGGTACTGGCACGAGCCAGAAGGTTCTAGAACCTTCTCTGGCTGTGACAATGACAAGGCACTCTTGAGGGGTATTTAGGACGCTCACAGCCACCGTACTGGGGTTCTAGAGCAGCCATTTTGTGTACTTGAGGAAAATAAAGGAATTCCTGTCAGAAATGCGCGCCAAATAAAAGGCGCCAAAACCTCAAGAGGCCAGGGTTCATGAAGGCTCCAATGGGAGTCACTTCACATGAGAAAGAAAGGGTGTCCACCATTTTAGGTTCATTTATACAGGTTGACAACCCCAGTTTGTAATGCCACAGGTTTGGGCCAGGCGCCTTGTAAATAGGTGCCACAAACCTTGTGAGCAACTGGGCGTCAAGGAACATCTAACCCCATGAAACAACACATAAAAAGTCCTGGTAGACAAATAAAAAGCGACAAATTTTGGGAGGTACAGGGGAACAAAAGAAATCATAGTGGTGAGGGGACTCTCAGAAGCAGACGGGTCTAACACGCGTCCCCCCCAGCTGAAAGTGGGGAGAGCTACCCAACCCCTTGGGAATCCTCAACACTAAGGCGGAAATACCTGGAGAGACCGTCTGCATTGGCGTGGTCAACTCCGGGCCGGTGTTCCACCCGAAAGTCCATTCCCTGTAAGGAGATAGACCACCTCAACAGTTTGGGATTTTCCCCCTTCATTTGCATGAGCCAACGAAGGGGTCGGTGGTCTGTCTGAACAAGGAAGTGTGAACCAAACAAATATGAAATGAAATTAAATGAAATGAAATGAAATGAAAAATTGCATTTGTATAGCGCATAACTGCCCTAGGGCCTCGCAGCGCTTGATCGGAGCTTCTTCAGTGCCCAGACCACCGCAAAGGCTTCCCGCTCGATGGTACTCCACCTCTGTTCCCGGGGAAGCAGTCTCTGTGACAGAAAGACCACGGGTTGATCCAGACCCTCTCCATTGAGTTGCGATAGCACCGCCCCAATGCCAATGTCGGATGCATCTGTCTGGACAATGAACTCTTTTGAAAAATCTAGAGCCTTCAGGACTGGAGCTTTACACAATGCTTGTTTCGGAGTGTCGAAGGCTCGCTGGCAAGCCTCCGTCCAAATGACTCTCCTGGGTTGCTTTTTGGCCGTGAGTTCTGTAAGGGGTGCCACGATAGTGCCATACCCCTTCACGAATCGTCTGTAGTAACGTGTGATGCCCAGGAAGGCTCGGACCTCAGTCTGGGTCTTGGGGGGTTTCCAGGCCATGATTGCCTCAATCTTCGCCTGAAGGGGCTGCACCGTTCCCCGGCCCACCAAGTGTCCTAAGTACACTACCGACCCCTGTCCAATCTGACATTTGCTGGCCTTGATCGTCAAGCCAGCCCGTTCCAGGGCCTGGAGAACGGCTTGCAAGTGCTGCAAGTGATCCTCCCAGCTGCTACTGAAGACAGCTATGTCATCCAAGTAAGCAGCAGAGAATGACTCCATCCCGGTGAGGATCATGTTCACCAGCCGCTGAAAAGTGGCAGGAGCGTTCTTGAGCCCACAGGGCATGACGCAAAACTGGTAGTGTCCATCAGGTGTGGAGAAGGCTGACCTTTCCTTGGCTCCATTAGACATGGGAATCTGCCAGTACCCTGCAGTGAGGTCAATGGTACTGAGATATTGGGCATCTCCCAACCGGTCAATCAATTCATCCGCCCGAGGGATCGGATGAGCATCCGTTTTGGTTACCGAATTTAGTCCTCGGTAGTCCACACAGAATCTTAATTCTGGTGTGGTACCAGGGGGGCAGCTTTAGGAACTAACACCACCGGGCTAGACCAAGGGCTACTTGAAGGTTCGATGACTCCTAGCTCCAGCATCTTAGCTACTTCGCTTTGGATACTGGCCTTCACCTTGTCAGACAGCCGGTAAGACTTTGACTTCACAGGTGGGCTGTCCACGTCATGGGTACACAAGTGGGTCTTACCCGGGACAAGGGAGAACAGGGGAGCGAATGACCCCAAGACCTGGCGACATTCCTCCTGCTGCTCAGGAGTCAGGGTTGGCGAGAGTTTCACTCCCTCCACTGACCCATCCTTTTCTTGAGACGCAAAAAGGTCGGGGAGAGGCTCCGTGTCCTCTTCCTCCGATCCGTCAGTCACCATAACCAACATGACTTCGGGCCTCTCATAGTGGGGCTTGAGGCGATTGGCATGTAACACCCGATGCGGATGCCGAGGGGTCTTTATGTCCACCAGATAGGTAGACTTGCCCCTCTTCTCCAATACCTCATAGGGGCCTGTCCAATGGTCCTGGAGGGCTCTCAGCTCTCCAGGCTCCATCACCCACACCTTCTGGCCAGGTTCCAACTCCACTGGGTGAGCGTTGTGGTCATACCACGCTTTCATGACTGCCTGACTGGCTTCCAAGTTGTCAGAAGCTTGCTTCCACAACTTAGCCATTTGGCTTCAGAAGGCCAGCATGTAGCTCACCACATCCTGGGGAACTTTCCGGGGAGACTTTTCCCAGGAGTCCCTCACCAGGCTGAGAGGTCCACGTACAGGGTGCCCGTACAAAAGCTCGAAGGGGCTGAAGCCCACTCCCTTTTGCGGCACTTCCCTGTAGGAAAAGAGCAAACAGGGTAGGAGGACGTCCCATTTCCTCCGCAGGCTTTCGGGTAGACTTCTGATCATACCCTTCAAGGTTTGGTTGAACCTTTCCACAAGACCATTGGTCTGTGGGTGATAAGGAGTGGTGAACCTGTAAGTCACTCCACACTCCTTCCACATGGCCCGCATATATGCTGACAGGAAGTTGGTCCCCCTGTCAGACACAACTTCCTTGGGGAATCCCACTCGGCTAAAGATCCCCATCAGGGCCTTGGCCACTACTGGTGCAGTAATGGTTTTCAGAGGAATTGCCTCTGGATACCTTGTGGCGTGATCCACCAGGACCAGGATAAACCTGTGACCGGATGATGTAGGTGGATCTAGGGGCCCAGCAATGTCGATGCCCACCCTTTCAAAGGGGGTGCCAACGACGGGAAGTGGTTCCAGGGGAGCCTTCAGCTTCGTCCCTGTTTTCCCACTGGCTTGGCATGACACACACGACCGACAGTATGTGTCGGACGCCACCCTCATTCGAGGCCAATAAAAGTGGGGGACAAGCCGGGCAAAGGTATTGTCCTGACCCAAGTGTCCTGCCAAGGGAATCTCATGAGCCAACTCTAATAGGAAGGCTCGGTAACACTCTGGGACTACCAGGGCCCGTGACAATCGTGCACTGGCGCCCTGGGTTCACTGTAGAGGAGACCATCCTCCCAGTAAACACGATAGTTCCCAGTCTCGTTACCTGCTGCCTGGGCTTCAGCCTGTTGCCTCAGACCCTCGAGGGTGGAACATTCCCTTTGTCCCTCGCTCAGTTCCTCCCTGGATGGTCCTCCTTCCACTCGCCACTCAGCGGGGATAGGCAAGTCCTCCAACGGAACCATGTCCTCCTCCGCGGACTCCGGGTCCACCTCCACAGGTGGCCTATCCGTCTCACGGGGCATGGACCTCGAGGCAGGCTCCTCCTGTCCTCGAAATGTTCCCTCATTAGCGGCTGGGTGGGCCATTGTTCCAGGCTCCAACCCACGCGACTTCTCCTCCTGAGCAGCCGCAGACCTGGTACTCACACAGGCCCAATCAGGTGTACCCAGCATCTCAGTATGAGTCCGGTATTCCACCTCCTTCCAAGCATTGTGCTCCATATCATTGCCCAGCAGACAATCGACTGGCACGGCGGGGCTTACGGCAACTCGAAGTGAACCTGCAACCCCTACCCACTCAAAGGGAACCTCGGCCACAGGATAGTGGCCCATTCTGCCGTCAGCCATCGCGGCTGGATGAAGTACGCCTGGAATCACCTGCTCTGAGGACACCAGATGACTCCTTACCATAGTCATACTGGCTCCTGTATCTCTCAGAGCTTCCCCTCTATGGCCATTGATGGTGACCCATTGCCCATACTTGGTAGTATTTGAGGGCACCTGGATCTTTGGAACCACCTCCCGATCACCCAGGGACACTAAGGTGACACCCGCCCACTCCCCCCCCTTAACTAAGGGCATCTCCTCCCCGAGCGCTACACTAGCGACTCCCGGGGCCTTTCCTCCAGTGGGAGGGGGTGGTCTCTTTGGGCATTTCACGTCTCCCTTATAATGTCCAATACCACCGCACTCATAGCAATGGATAACCCTTGGCTGCTGACTCTGGCCAGGATTAGGGTTCTTCTGCGGGTTAGCCTTAGAAGTGGAGAAGAAACTTTTCCCCTTAAAGGTATTTTGGGGGCCTTTGGAGAACTCCCGCTTCTTGTTATCTCCCCCCTCTTTCTTCTGGGGAGCGCCCTGTCCGGACTTCTGAGAATCTCCTCCCGTCCCCTTCGTGGACACTCGTCCCCTCTTCCTCCGATCCGTCAGTCACCATAACCAACATGACTTCGGGCCTCTCATAGTGGGGCTTGAGGCGATTGGCATGTAACACCCGATGTGGATGCCGAGGGGTCTTTACGTCCACCAGATAGGTAGACTTGCCCCTCTTCTCCAATACCTCATAGGGGCCTGTCCAACTGTCCTGGAGGGCTCTCAGCTCTCCAGGCTCCATCACCCACACCTTCTGGCCAGGTTCCAACTCCACTGGGTGAGCGTTGTGGTCATACCACGCTTTCATGACTGCCTGACTGGCTTCCAAGTTGTCAGAAGCTTGCTTCCACAACTTAGCCATTTGGCTTCGGAAGGCCAGCATGTAGCTCACCACATCCTGGGGAACTTTCCGGGGAGACTTTTCCCAGGAGTCCCTTGTGGTAAATAAATAATTACCGGTTCTATTTTTCAGGATACTCTAATAACAGATAGCTCAATAAATAAGAGTCAAGATTCGAGGTAGCTGAAGTATACAGGCTTTAATCAGGCATAAAAGGACAGGAACAGGACAGCCTGCATGGGAATAGGATGGCAGCTGCCGGGGGCAGGATCTGGGAGCATAAGGGTAACTTTTAATAACAGTCCACAATATTTATAGTTAAACAAATACATTGCATTCAATACAGTAGGCGTAGCAGTAGGCGGAGTTTGTAGCAGTCGCGAAAGATAAGGCATAAAGTGGGTGTAACAAGAGGTGTGTACAGGGCGTATACATAGACATGTGATGCAAACGTAACAGAATATGTCATAAAAGGGGCGGAAACATGGAGGGGGCTACCTGAGCAGCTGGGACCTCTAACCTAGTGGTGCGCGTAAACTGACAATGACGTGTTACCAGGGAGAACTAGGGGCTATGACTTCTGCACTAGAAGAGGAGACGAAAGTCTGGAGGGTCAGAGCGACATGTACCTAGGCATATCTAGTATCTGGTGTTTATAGTACATGTTGATAGAATCCAAAAGTTATCAGGGTAAAGGCTAACAGACACTAAGACTGGTGCATGCATTATTCTAAATGTATTGCATGTGCGAGGAATATTCTATGAATATGAATACAGTATTTCTCTTACATGGAGACATAAAGGCTAGACCATGACGGAAACTATTGATGCGATTCAGTAGCTTAGGAATGCAGAGAAGGAGGGCTGGACTGATAACTAGAAACATAACATACTCTTGGCAGACTGGGAGGCAGAGCCAGGCCTAGCCGGGCACTGCGAGGCATGAAAGTAAGTGAAGGGTCAGGGATACAGGTGGGGGCTGTATCGCTCCTCGGAGAGGGTTCAGGAGACAGGAGCTGAATCTAAGTCCGGGCCCTTTTGAGGCCTAGAAACGGGGACAATTCAATGAATTAAGGTGCACACTGTAAAACGTGGCAACGTAGCTTTACATAGGCCTGATATTCGTTATATTCACGAAAACTGGAAACTGGCATACTAGAGATGGACACAACTGTAATTGCGTCTTTAATCGATCAGAGGGGAATACATGCATATCGATCATGCACATATAACATAAGATGGGGAACACGTAGGCACATATGACATGGCAAGACTTACTTTTCCACATTCTCACCAGGCTGAGAGGTCCACGTACAGGGTGCCCGTACAAAAGCTCGAAGGGGCTGAAGCCCACTCCCTTTTGCGGCACTTCCCTGTAGGAAAAGAGCAAACAGGGTAGGAGGACGTCCCATTTCCTCCGCAGGCTTGCCCAAATGTCCGCCTCCTCAGCAAGCTTACGGGGGCAAGTAAGTTTGCTGTCTACCAGGTGTTGCCTCAGCTCGGGAAGACATTTCTCGAGTAGATGTTCCTTGAGTATCAGGTCGTACAACCCTCGATAGTCCTCCACCTCATTACCTTGGACCCACCCATCCAGGGCTTTCTTAGCAAAATCCACGAAGTCAACCCAATTCTGTGAGCTCAGCTTGTGGCTGCCCCTAAACCTTTGCCGGTATTTCTCGGGGGTCAACCCAAACTTCCTGATGAGCGCCACCTTCATGGGGGGGTAATTAACCTGTTCCTCCCGGTCTAGGGCCAATAGGGCATCCCTACCTGTCGGAGGCATGTACCGGTATAATCCACCACCCCAATGCTTCTCATGGATCCCATGGGCTCTTAAGGAGACCTCATAGGCTGCCAGCCACTTGGCTATGTCGTCTCCAGCGGTATAACTGGCGACTACGTCCTTGGGTAAATGGGGCCTGGGCTCCCTGGCAAATTCCTTTGACTCGACACCCTTCAGAGCGATGTTATGGGCCTGGAATTCGAGTTCTCGTAGCTTGAACTCGTGTTCCATCCTTTTCCCTTCCATCTCCAGTTTGGACTCATGTTCCAACCTCCTCCCCTCTCTCCTTTCTTCCAACTCCATTTTTGCTATTTCCCACCTTTACAGTCTTTCCTCTCTCCTGTCAGCTAACTCGGTTTCTGACAATCCTCTCGATGACACACTGCTGCCCTCCCGTGAGGTTGCCTTGGGGCTGATTGACATCTCACCCACCCCCAGGGGACATTCCGCAGTCCTATCAATGACAGTACCTCTGTCCGATTCCTCCTCCTCCACCGTTCCCTCCGTGTGTGCTTCCACCCATGCTCGCAGACTAGTACGGAGCTCCTCTCTTGTGGCCCCTCGCCTGACAAACACTCCCCTCTCCTGACAGAAATCCTTGAGCTGTGCCACAGTATAGGTCTCCTGCTCTGACATTTCGAATTCCATCTTGTCAGTGAAAAGCGTGGACAACCACCCCGAAGTAGGTGACCAGGATAAGAACTTTGAGGGTCACTTCCACCCACCTCCAGGAAAGAACTTGGAAAAAAACAAAACGTTGAATTGGAAGGCCGCTAGGAGAAAACTCTGGGTGTGTAGCTGTGGTGCACACTGAATTATTATGGGGTTCAAAACAAGCACGGCTCGCAATCCCACCCGCTGCGCACCAATTTTATGTTGGACCTGCGATGGGCAACCCCAGCACAAAGGGGGTAGCTTGGCTCAAGTGACAAGGCAAGTGAAGGCTGTAGTGTTAAGCCGGCTCTGACCCAATAATATCTCCTTGTACATACACACAAAAAAGAAGGACACCACACCACTGCTGTAGAAAAATACGATTCCTTTATATAAAAGTTCTTTGTTGTAAATAGGGTTGACTGGGAAAGCACATATACATTTCTTTTGGTCATACAGTTCTGGAATAAATAGTATTAATAAATAGAATAACTTCAGGAGTGAGTATCAGAATAAATATCAGAATAAATATCAGAATAAATATTGGTTCATTTAAATAAACAACCACATTTTTCTTCTGGTATCGCTGCCACCAATTAAATACTTTAGAATCATTACATCTGCAATACGTTTCAAATGAGAAAGATAACTCTTACAGTTTATGCTGTTTTCAATGACCAGGTATATGGCTTCTCTGAGCACAAAATAGGGTTTGGGACTCTTTATTAATCACTCAAGGCGTATGCGCGTTTATCTAGAAGGCAAGGAAACACAGTAAATACATCATTTGCACTCGGCGGTCACCGGGGTAGGATCTCTGCTTTGCCAGTGAAGACTATGCGCGCCTACGGGCTTTTAGCACCACTTGAGCACAGGCGGCACCAGTTCAAAGTCATTAGACTGACGAACGGACTGCCGGAGAGGTCACACAACCTTCGCGCACAGTCAAATAAATGCCGGTTCACAGTTCCTTCACAACGCTGCATTCACCATGAGGAAACGGGCCCACCTCACATCGGCTGCAATTCAAGATACGATTCAGTCGGGCACAGCACTCCTCTCGTTAGTGACGGGGCTCTCAGGGGCTCCACAGACCTCCCTCCAACTTCCGCATTCCGGGTGGTTCCCGCCCACAGCTACAGCTCCCGGGTCACTGGGGAGTGGCAGAGACGCTAGTCCCGCCCAAGGAAGGCCGGCCTTTCCCTGCCCCGGCACACCACCTCACCTTCTATCTGCGCAGGAAGCGCTCTACGCTGGTGGGGCTCGGAGACGTCCGAGCTCCCCTCTAGAGGCACCTGACGCAAAGGGGGCACAGCTGACGATCGCGGTCGCGGCGAACTTGCTCTCGCCTCGCGACTCGATAAATCGATCACAGTTCACCACCGGGGGGGCGGGGAGGCACACAAATCGGGCCACAGTCTTTGGGGGTAATGAGGTACTCGCTGGGCAGGCGCTGTAGGCGCTAGATCACTTCTCGCATAGCTGACTGGAACGCCAGTCAGACACAACGCCAGCAACCCTTTGCTGCTCTACTGCCTGCGCTACCAGCCACCTCAGGGGTCAACAGGGCAGGTGTCAATCTGGTGTCAAGTCTGGAATCTCTTAATCCTTCATTCAATTCCTCCACCTCTAAAATGGCCGCCAGGGACTGGGCCTTATATAGCCAGTGCCCTGGGGTACTGGCACGAGCCAGAAGGTTCTAGAACCTTCTCTGGCTGTGACAATGACAAGGCACTCTTGAGGGGTATTTAGGACGCTCACAGCCACCGTACTGGGGTTCTAGAGCAGCCATTTTGTGTACTTGAGGAAAATAAAGGAATTCCTGTCAGAAATGCGCGCCAAATAAAAGGCGCCAAAACCACAAGAGGCCAGGGTTCATGAAGGCTCCAATGGGAGTCACTTCACATGAGAAAGAAAGGGTGTCCACCATTTTAGGTTAATTTATACAGGTTGACAACCCCAGTTTGTAATGCCACAGGTTTGGGCCAGGCGCCTTGTAAATAGGTGCCACAAACCTTGTGAGCAACTGGGCGTCAAGGAACATCTAACCCCATGAAACAACACATAAAAAGTCCTGGTAGACAAATAAAAAGCGACAAATTTTGGGAGGTACAGGGGAACATAAGAAATCATAGTGGTGAGGGGACTCTCAGAAGCAGACGGGTCTAACAAGGACATTAAGAAAGATTGTAGAAATTGGGATGTTTTACACAACATCCATCAAGAGAAAAACACTATTCTTTCAAAATAGGCCTCAATAAATCGTTTGTGGCTAAAAAAGTAAATGTTTGCCCACAGTATAGGGGAAATATTGCACTCAGTAACAGAATGTATTTTACAAAACAATTTCAGAATTACTTGCTCCTGTAAACTCTTGTGCAACACCATATTCCGATTACCAAGTCCTACCCATTTAGGGACATATTTACCAGCCCCCTGGGACAGGGCAGCGCAGAAGCGACCTTGCTGTGCTGCCCTGAGCCACAGGGAAAGGGCAAAAGTCTGCCATATCTACAAGATACAGTGCATATCTGCCCTCCTCCCCAGCACTGGCAGGCTGCCTAGCACTGACGCAGGAACCCTTGCACCATGGCGCAAGGATGCCTGTGTGACAGACAGGATTGGTTTTGTGCAGGAAGGGACACTTTCCTGCACAAAAAGATTACATGGAGGCGTTTTCCTCTTTCTATGTGTGCTGCATAATGCAGCACACATAGAAAGAGGACAAACCGAGGAGAAATAAAGGTATTTCTCCTTGTTTTGTCTCCCTGGGAGGCGTAAGCTTTGACGCATTCCCAGGCTTACAGAATGTTGTAAATATGGGAATGCATCGAAACCCTTGGGTGTTACGTGGGAACACCCACTGTAACACCCATGGCATGACTCCCCATCGTAGTGTGAGGCAACCCAGCGACTTGCTCTGCGTTTCCTCGCTCTATATCTACAATGCCATGAAAAGTCAAGCAGGGTGGCTTTACGTGGCCTCGTAGGTATGGATAGGCCCTGTGCGCCCCCGGGAAGTCGCAAAAAGTGGCGTTCCGCTGGCGTACAGGGCTTGTAAATGAGCCATACTACAAAAGAAATGTCCATGGGTCTAAAGAAATGACTACCTCAAAAAAAAGCAAACCTATGACCAATGACTAAAGAATCTAAGTGTATGTGAGCAAAGAATTCTCCTCCAAAGTAAGGATACCCATCAGTCACCAATCGGTACCACCCTGGTCATCATCTGGGACTCCTTAAGGCATTACCATCGTGAAAACATAAGTGATGACAATAGGACCTGATGGAAATGTCCTACACCAACTTATGGATCACTAGATGGTCCCTAGATGTTAGCTGGTAGTGATGTGCGATGGGTAAGGAAGAAATTGCAGTGCATGTGTGAAAAAAGTGGTTACAATTGGGTAAGTGAGAGAGACAAAATATTTTATTCTTTACACTCAATTGCCCAAGGTTAAAAACAGAGCAAGATAAGACAGTTTCAACAAACACCTGCCAAGGTAGTTCTCAGGTCTACATATTTCAGTAATATAGATGGACACTCTTGTCCTTGCCTTCTTCAGGACCTTCAATTTTGATTGCTACTGCAATGTGCAACATAAACAACGTGTGGTGTAAATGAAAAAAACAGTTTCACCTGAATTCCTAGGTGTCTTAATAGTATCCTTCTGTGTGTGGGCTTGTTGGCCACTGAAATAGATAAATAATATAGTATTACAAAGTGGTAGGTTGCTTTGTAAAGAGGTAGACAACAATACTGCTTAGGGTGTCTCTATAAGTCGACATCCTGCTTTGGCTCAAATGGCGTCCATGTGTATATTTACTAGGGGTGAGCAGAATTTGAGAAACTGACTTTCGCAAATTATCACAAAAATGTCGAAAATCTCTGCATACACGCGGAAATATCACGAAGACGCAAAGTTTTTCCCGCTTGTTTGCGGTATTTTCTGCGTGATCGCGTTGGAAATGACGTGTTCGCGTCCTCACGCTCTCGCTCGCGGTGGAGAATGACGTGTTCGAGTTCTCATACTCTTGTCTCACGGTGCATGATCAAGAGACGAATGACGTGATCTCGGGCGCGATCTTGCGCGAGAGAGCAAAATGACTACCAACAATCCAACATCTCATGGAGCACGCGAGCGGATCGGGAAAACTTGTTGGCGATCACAGGGATCCAGGTAAGGCGATCGCACGCACAAGAACGTATTTCACAGCGCGAGCATGAAAAAAATTTCAGGTTCGCCGCGGATCGTGGGAATTTTTGCATTTTCGCGCTCTCCGCGGAACGCAAAAATGTCAAATTATCGCAATTTCCGCAAGCAGAACAGAATTTGGCACCCAGGCCTAATATTTACATATGATATTACAATTACATCAAGTAATTTTCTTTCCTTTGATCCATTTCCACTCTTTGCTTACCTATTTTGCAGGAGGATAAGGCCTCACCTCACCTGGCTGCGGCTCAGGGAGAGGTAGCACCGCTCTAAAAACAGAGAGAATAAACATAGAACCAAGTTGAATGCCCTGTTCCCTCTGATGTGCATGTGCATATTCAAATATAAACCGTTTATCATTCCTTGTATTATCACGTTTGCATGTCTGAACTATACTGTTAACGGTATAGTTTATGCCATGTTCCTTTATTCGGTTATAAACTCAAACTGAGGGACACTTCTTTGATGACAAACAAGTGCTCATATCTCTATCAATCACTGCAATCATCGTTGTCTTAAAGTTACAATTTCGATATTTAGTTCATCTTGTTTTAAGCTACATTATCGGCCGATAGGCCTGTCATCAGTTCGTACTGTCTTGCTTTAGTGTGAATTTCGCCCATTAAATGTTAAAGCCTTCATAAACATGGCCGCACCCTGAATGTTGTCAAGTACGGCAATAGTATGGTATAGCACACGCGCAATCAACCGCCGATATTCAAAAAGCGGGTTAAGACAAGTACAAAACATATTAAAGACTCGCATACATTTTCAGAGTCGTTATATGCGGTAAAATGCAGGCACTGATATTAATCCGGAAGAACCACTCGAAGTAGAATGTCAGTATTTATACAGATTCTCAAAGATGGCCCCTTGTTGTTGTGCCCTCCTCCTATTTACCGTAAGTGCGTGTGAGCCAGGCAAAAATAAACTTTTCTACCCCGATGTGCTCTTCCCTCACCTGTCCGTCGGTACTTCTTGCCGGCTTCCAAGCCGTCTCGGGGAGGTGCCCGGCGGCTTGGTTTGTTTCTATTTATCTCCAGCAGTTCCGGCGGCATGATTCTACAGCACGTAATATGAATCACGTGGTGTTACATTCTAAACATGGAAACTGGGATTTGTAGTTCTCTACTGTTCCGTAGTCCTCGAGTGACGTTTTTTTCGGTAATGCCGTGTAATTGATCAGAAAAAGGGGTATAAAGTACAACTAAAATAAGATGAAATTAAATAAAATACGGAAACAGTCAATATCGGTCTCTGTTTTCAATTACTGTAATCATCAAGAAATTCTTCCAAAGTCTCAGTTGTACATAAAAGGGGGGAGAATACCTCGACAAGTTAAAAAACAACCCTGAATGTTAATCAAAGTCCTCCCATAAGTATCAGCCTACTATATATAAAGTGATCAAGCCTTAGCAGTCTTGTCTCTGCAATCTCAATTTGTCAATAAAACTTTATTGAAATAAACTTCCTTGACAAAGAGTTTTCATTGAAACCAGAGTTTTGGGGGACAAACTCCAATAAAGGTTATATAAAAATACATGTATAATAAGAGAGTTAGATTTTGGGTGAATTCATGTTAAGAAAGGGCTAGGAGCTCAGAACATAATAGATATATTGTTGTTTATTAGTGATGTAATGCTGTTGTGAATGAACCCAAATATCGATCATGAGCCAGTTTCACATGATCATTTCTCAGAGTAATACCCATGGAATTTCATCATTTAACCCGATTTTGTCACAGCCTTATCTAAACACCAACTTTTGTTCTTTCATCAATAGATATTTAGAAACACCTGCCACATGATCTGGGATGTATGGTTGCTCTAAGTCTGTCCATTCGGACTGTGTTTGGCCTCTAAAAAATGGGCAGTCAATTTAGTCGCTTGTTTCTTGCACCGCACGGTGCTCTTGTGCTCTGAGATTCTCAGCTCCACTTTGCAGGTCGTCATACCCACATATCTTAACTGGCAAGGACAGGTGATCATATGTATCAGTCTGTCACTATTACAGTTCGTGAATCTCTTTTGTTGCCAAGGACGGTTCGTTCCAATGTCAATCGTAAGTGATTTCTGTGTTTGCTGACACGCTGCACAAGTGCCACAAGGATGATGGCCTTGTACTGCAGGCAAGTCCCACATTGTGCCTATGAGATGTTGTGTTTTGTTTCTTGGTCTCGTATGGACCAGCTGGTTCCTCAGATTTGGTCCTCTTTTAAATGCAAAAAGTGGGGGCTGTATGGACTCCTGACCTGTATTCAATATGGACCAATGTTTTTTTACGATCTTTTGAATATTATTTGACAAAGTACTATATGTGTTGACAAAAGTCAGTCTTTGCAGATTTAGGTTTCAGTGGTTCCAAAAGAGCCTCCCTGTTGTTATTGGTTGCACGTTTAAGAGAGCGACGCAACAGCTTCTTCGGATATTTTCTCGCAGTCTTATGTTCAGAGAGTAAATTAGAGTGTTCTTTGAATCCATCTTTAGTGGAACAAATCCTCTGTACTCTCAAAAACTGACCATAAGGGAGTTTATCCCTCAGAGATTTGGGGTGGTAGCTATCGTAGCATAAAAGCGAGTTATGTGACATTGGTTTTCTGTATAATTCAGATTGGAGACCTGTCGGTGTTGCTAATATCAATAAATCCAGAAATGCCAGCTTTCTTTTGTCAAACTCCACCGTGAATCGTAGGAATTCATTCCTGTTGTTAAGCCATATTAGAAAAAGATGAAGTTTGTCTATGTCACCTCGCCAGATGGCAAAGATATCATCTATATAGTGTTTCCACAGACGCACTGAGTTGTAGAAGGGATTAGTTGTGGTCAACACATGCTCTTGCTCGAAGCCATGAACGTACAAATTCGCTAGGCTCGGAGCGAAAACGCTCCCCATGCTTGTTCCGGAGGTTTGTAGGTACACTGTATCTTCAAATCTGAAGAAATTCTCCTTCATGACGAGAGTAGCACACGCCATGATAAATTGGACAGGAGTGATGGAATCTAGATCCCTCTCCATCAATAAAGTGGTGATGGCCTCTAACGTTTCGTCCTGAGGGATGGATGTATATAATGATTCTACATCGATTCTACAAACGATACTATGTCAAATTCAATCTCCGGTAAAAGTCGGAGAACATCTTTGGTATCTTGGAAGAAGGTTAGCATCTGATTTACCAGGGGGCGCAGGAAATTGTCCACTTACGTGGACAAGGGTTCTAAAATTGACGCTATTCCTGAAATAATTGGGCGCCCTGGTGGTGGTCTCTGGATCCTGGGCACTTTGGGTAGGATGTAGAAATAGGGCATGATAGGGTGTTCAGTACATAGATATCTGGCCTCTTTTGTGGTAATCCATCCTTCTGCAAGGCTTCTTCCATCATGTTCGCAATAGTTGTCTTAATAATGGTTGTTGGATCGGCTTGTAGGGGGCGGTATGCTTTTTCATCCTTTAATTGTCTGAGGCATCCTGCACGATACGTGCTGGTGTCTAACAGGACAATCGCCCCACCTTTATCAGCTGGTTTGATTGTCAAGTCCTCATTTGATGTTAGATTCCAAAGAGCCTGTTGTTCAACTCTAGGTAAATTGCAGAAAACATCATTCTTCTTTAGACACAGAGTAGTGATGTCTTTCTCCTCCGCCTGCTCAAATGTCAATACTTTTGCAGGCATTTCATGTGTTGGTGGATTAAAAGTGGATTGCCTTTTCAGTCCTGTGTTAGTGTCTATAGATTCGCCATCTTCTCTCGGATGTTTCGCAAAGAAAAAGACTATTCTATTTACAAAAATAGAAAAATTTGGGAAAGATCTAGCAAAATTTTCCCATGAAAAGATGTACCCTTATACCAGTGACTCCTCTGTACCACCAGAGTTTAATAAAAATGGTCGTAAAATGGGTTCCTCATATGGCACCTCTAGTTCCGAAGAAATCTCAAGTGATTCTGACTATCTACTCGAGCAGCAGTAAAAGACAGCTCGCACTGTGCAAGATGCCTTTTTCAATGATTGCACAGTGCAGACAAGCATCCGGCACTGTGACACAATAATTTCTTGTAGTAATTAACCCTGGGCAAAGCACTATGCCACACTCGCGTAGTTTGCGAAGTTTGCGCTACTTCGCACTACGCAAATTGCACGTACCACAGTGCAAACATGCGTAGTAGCATAGTGCAGCGGTCATATTTTGCTTGCTCGAGGTCCTCAATGTCAAGTTGGGGACCGCGAGCAAGCAAAATGACATCCCGGCGAGACTATGTCCTAGTTCGCGACCAGCAACATCAAGTTGCCGATTGCGAGCGTGGAAAATAAACCTCCTGGCGAGATTCTCAATGCGGAGAGGTCAGGTTTCTCATTGCGAGTGGTCGTGTATGCTTGCGACTGGTCAAGATGAGAAAGATGCCGCTCGAGTAAAAATCTACTCGAACGGCAGTAAAAGACAGCTCGCACTGTGCAAGATGCCGTTTTCAATGATTGCACAGTGCGGACAAGCATCTGGCACTGTGCAATCATCGTGAACAGTGCACCACGCAGTTTGCATAGTGCTACACACAGCTCGTGTAGTGCATAGTGCACTTCGCGTAGGTACAAGTAGCGCTACTTCGCAAACTACGCCCAGGATTATTAGTAATCATTTATTTGGCACTGATGAACTCCATATTTATCCAACACAAACATTTATTGTAGTAATGATTGAATTGGTAAAGCTGTACTCCATATTTATCAGACACAATCATTGCTTGTGCTCATCATTTATTTGGCACAGCTGAACTCCAAACTTATCACACACAAATATTTATCAGACAAAGTTTTATTGCAGTAATTTTCTATTTGGCACCACTCAACTCTATATTTATCCGACACAAACATTTATTGTAGTAATCTTTTTTTTGGCATCGCTCAACTCCATATTTATCTGACACCAACATTTATTTTATTAATCATTTATTTGGCACAGCTGAAATCCACATTTATCTGACACAATAATTTCTTGTGGTAATTGTAGGAAGGTGGATATCTGACTAGATGGTTAATCCAACTTTTTGCCTAGTGTTTAGCTGGTTTTCGACCTAGTTGGCCTGGGATCCTGCTATTCAGGGCCCCAGGCTATCTGCTCTCTCTATAAAATGGACTCCATGTACTTTAGGTACATACCAAATTGGGTATTGGGTCACCTCTGTGAGCCCCTGTGTAGAGTACCATAGGTACCCAGGGCATAGGTGCATCCAAGGCTTACCAGGGGCTGCAGAATGTTTTATGCCACCCCTGGCTGGCCATCCAAACTGACACCACAGGCTGATCACTCAGCTTGGGTAAGGTGGTGTAATCACCCCTTACTTAGATATGGTATTCCTATATCTAACCATATATATAGACACATATGCACCTATAAGTCACTCCTATGGCAGGCCTCGACAATCCTGGAGGCAGAGTGCTTGGTTTTATGTGAGAGGGTGCTCTGGCATGAGCTGAGCCCCTCTGCAGCTTTCTGAACCATGTCCTTATAGCTGTTCTATGACATAGCCATACCATATACTCTTAGGTGCATTATAATCCTCGCGGTTAAATGCTAACTTTGGTTTGGCTTTATCAAAGCATGTTGTGTAAGGTGTCAAACACTTTGGAATACATCCCCCCCCACTCCCCCGCCAGTCCTGGCGGGGGGCGGGGTAGCATTCCACCCTTCTAGAGAGAGAAGACATGTAGTTACTGCTTTACCCGGTTAAAGTTAAACAGAGCCTCTGCATCACAAAATGGATGCTGTTGCCACAGTCACGAGTCTGACCTCCTGCAGCTGGACGAAACACCAGCAAGGGAGGCCTAGGCAATAGGTTTCCTGTCCCTCCCCAGACAGCCTGTAGTGTATTGGGGCAGGGTTGGTTGAATGGAAAAATGCTATTCCAGACACTGCCTGGGGCACACAAGGTGCTCCATGCATAGCCCGGTTCAAACCAGTTGCTGGAGCACTCCTGCCCCACTCTGGCGTGAAACTGGACAAAGAGAAAGGGGTGTAACCACCCCCTTCTCAGGTCCACCCATAGGAGGGACCTAGCAGGTAATTCAGCCCCTTAGATTAGTATAAAAATAGGAGCTGTGTATAGAGACATTAGATTATCCTGGAACGAAACTCTGAAATGAAACTCTTGGACCTTTGACTTTCTATATCGACTAGAAGACGGAAGACATCTCCCTTGTGGTCAAGGAGTGACCCCCCTGTTCAAACAGGCACCACCAGTAACTTGCCAGTTTGCTTTGTCGACGCTCCCGACGGAACCCGAAGACTCAGCTACTCAGGACTCGACTTCCAGACTTCTTGGACACTGACCCACATCCACAGCAAAGCTGAGATCCGTGGCGGACACGAAAGACGTGGGACCAGACTCCCTGGACATCCTGTAAATTGCTAACTGCATCGACTCCTGAGGTAACTCACAGTTGTACTTTGGGGTACGAGAAGCCCCAGACACGAGCATCATCTGCACCAAAGCTCAGCCCTCCTCACTCCACGAGTGCCGCATGGGGCCTGCTCCTGCATTTCAGCTTGATGCGTCTTCCCAGTAGCTAGCCTGTTGGCTAGTGAGCCCCCTGAAGGTGAACCTTTGAAATCTTCTTGCTTTCCTGGTTGCTCCAGGATTGTTCCAGCTTCCCTGCAAAGGAGAAGCTCCTCAAACCTTGCTGGTCTGACCTGAAGCCAATCTTCACTTCCTGCGTGGGTTGCGGTTACCAAGACTTGTTGGGTTCAATCAGGATACGGACACCGCAGTTAACTAGATCCTTTGTGGGACAGCTCGGATCCAGCTCCTGGTTGTCGTCAAAGCCTCCTGTCCTCGTGGCTGCAGAGACAAGCTTCACCTGTTTGCATCGCGACATCATCTGGTTCCTTCCTGGTCACTGGCTAGTGACCCAGACTCTGTCCCCTCTGCTTTCAGGTTCTTCAGTTCTTAGATCTACCCTTGGATCCACCCGGACACTCTTCCTTTGGCCGCCTGCAGCACTTCTTTTGCAGGTCTCCATTGCAAGCATCGACGAAACCCGACACGAAAAGGCACCTATGCACCCGGCTTCCCTGGGTGAGGTAACTCGAGTACTCCGGTGCTCCCGTGGATATTGACTATCCAAGGGTCCTAGTTTAAAGGGGTTTTGCCTTAGCCCACCCGGAAGTGTCCTTAATCCGTAACTTTGTGATTTCTTCGTTCTCCATTGTAAGTCAACGGGAACCCGCGCCTGTGTTTAGACACTAACCTTTGGTTCTGTAGTATAGCCCCAGCGATTCCCTAGGCCTATTCACTACTCCTGAAGTGGTTCTTATACCACTTACTTAGTATATGTTTCGTGAGGCCCCTAGGGCAGAATTGTATTTGTGCAACTTAAAGTATGCTTAATGAGTCACTTGTAATGTATTTCGATCTCTGACCTCATAAAGAGTTCAGAGGGGTTGTGTTAGAAATAAATACATATATATTTGATATATACCTTGTGTGGTGTCCTTTCATTTGGGATTATATATGGTAAAACAGCTGGCTTCACATGCTCTCTGAAGTTTTAGCTTAAGACTGCTGGTCCATGCTACCACTAGGATAACTTGTCTATAAGGTTGACTTTACAACCACCATAATAAGGGTCATTTATACTGGCTCAAGGTGCCCACTAGAATAGTGGACATTATATACCAGGCTAACTTCTCACAGTAATCATTTATTTGGGACCCCCGAACTCTATATTTATCTGACACAATCATTTCTTGTGCAAATCATTTATATGGCAAAGCTTTACTCCATATTCAAATAACACAATCATTTCTAGTGCTAATTATATATGTGGCGCAGCTGAACTCCATATGTATCTGACTCAATCGTTTCTAGTGCTAATCATGTATGTGGTACAGCCGGACTCCATATTTATCTGACATGATCATCTCTTGTAGTAATCATTTATGTGGCACAGCTGAACTCCTTATTTAAATGATACAATATTTCCTAGTGCTAATTATTTATGTGGCACAGCTGAAGTCCATATTTATCCGACACAAACATTTCTTGTAGTAATCATTCATTTAGCACAGCTGAACTCCATATTTATTTGACACAATACTTTTTAGTGCTAATCATTTATGTGGCACAGCTGAACTCCATATTTATCCAACAAACATTTATTGTAGTAATGTTTTTTTTTGGCACAGCTGTACTTCACATCTATCAGACAGTATCATTTGTTGTAGTGATCATTTATGTCGCACAGCTGAACTCCATCTATATCTGACACAATCATATCTTGTAGTAATCATTTATTTGGCACAGCTGAGCTCCATATTTATCTGACAAACCCATTTCTTGTAGTAATTCTTTACTTAGCACAGCTGAACTCCATATTTATCTGACACAATCATTTCTTGTACCAATCATTTATTTGGCATATCTGAACTCCATCTTTATCCAACATGATCTTCGCTTGTAGTAATCATTTATATGGCACAGCGGAACTTCATTTTTATATGGCACAATCATTTCTTATAGTAAACATTTATGTGGCACAGATGAACACCATTTATATCTAACACCATAATTTCTTGTAGTAATCAATTATCAGGCACCGCCGAACTCCATATTTATCTGACACAAACATTTATTGTAGTAATCATTTATTTGGCACAGCCGAGCTCCATCTTTATCTGACACAATCATGTCTTGTAGTAATCATTTATTTTGTATAGCCGACCTCCATATTAATCTGACACATTCATTTCTAGTGCTAATCATTTTTGTAAAAGACACACAATTGATGGACGGAATGCAGCACAAATCCAAACATTCACCCCCAGTCAAGAGATCTGGGTTAAATCCATCATTCTTTTTTTTTTTTCAGAACAATATTTTATTGTGTTGTTGAGGGATTGCAAAGAAGGCACTGCTCTCTGGACACCGGAGGAGCAGTGAGCAGGTGAGTAACAATCATATATAGGCAATTCAATAAACATTTCGAAACAGATTAACATCCCCAATTTCCCCCCTCTCGTCCCCCTCCCACTCCCCCAGCCCGGATCCCACCCCAACCCCCTGCACAGTGTCTACTTGGTCCAAAATTAAAAGCAAATTAAGAAACATTCAGTGTGTACTCCTCTTCACCCAGGATCTAAACTCAATTGTCCTGCATCAACATCATGTTGCCACCGGGTTATATCCTGCCGGTCAAGATCGCTTTGGAGGCCAGTATCTAGCTTTCAGTGATATGGACTCACCTATGTAAGGTGGGGAGGGAAGGGAATTGTTCCAATTGCTGTATGTCTGAGGCAAAATTTAATAAAATTTGTTATAAAAAAAACAACAAATCAACATCATGTTGCACTGGTGGTTCCAGCCACAGTCCTCTATAGTCCGCCCATCTCTTCCATATTTTATAATGTTTTTGAAGCAGCCCCTGGCCTCGAAGACCGGGCGTTCCAGTCCCATATAAAAATCCAATCCCTTTTTCCATACCCCCACCAGGGGGGCTCTGGGGTCCTTCCAGGCCCGAGCCACATATCTTTTTGCCACCGTGAGGCCCAGGAGCAGCAGATGCCATTTATAAATATTGCCCCCCACGTGTTCCATGACATGAAGAAGGCCCAGCTGCGGTGTGCGGGGGAGGTCCCAGCCCAACACTTCAGACAGGCAATCCCACACACTAGTCCAGAACCTCATCAATTTGTCGCATGACCACACCGTATGCATAAATGTGCCCGCCTCTCGACCACACCTCAGGCAATCAGGGGATGCAATCAGGCCAGCTCTCCATAACCGTTCCCTAGTGTAGTAAGCTCTATGTAGGTATTTGAATTGAATAAATCGCAGGCGCACCGCAATAGCCGCTCCCCTTGGGGCCTCAAGGGCTTCTCTCCAGTCCTCCTCTTCTAATTCACCTATGTCTCCCTCCCATTTGGTCCGCAGCTTGTCTAGGGAAGAGGAGCAATGTGTAACCAGTGTCTGGTAGATACAAGATATTTTCTTATTTTTCAATTCCCCCATAAACACCTTAGCCTCCAGGGGGCTGAATTCAGGCAATGAGTCCAGGCCGTTCAAGGCGGGCGATATGGCGTGGCGGAACTGCAGGTATTTAAAGAACTGGGTGCGAGGCATATCATATTCTTCCCTCAGTTCTTGGAACGATTTAAGGGTCGTGCCTTTCATAACGTTGCCCAATGCCGATATTCCTATCGCATCCCAGCCGTGGAATCCTTGTAGGGACGCCAGTGCCGTTAACTGCCCATTCTGCCACAATGGGGTTTCCCTCGTCAGTCTGTTCCACCACCCCATACGGTGTAGTGCCCCGCACCATATCTGGAAAACCACTTGAGTAATAACTGGGAGCCTCTTTCTCTTCGCAGCCGAGTATAATATAGTGTGCAACGTGTCCGGGTCCATCATGTATCTATCAAGGTCATAGGCCGGGTCGCCCCGGTCCCCATACCACCATTCGTTCAGTACCAATAGGTGAGACGCCTGATAGTAGGACAACATATCTGATGTTGCCAAACCACCATAATATGTGGAGAGGAAACAAGTGCGGAGTGCCACTCTCGCCGTCCCTCCAGCCCAGAGAAACTGGCCCAGCGCGAGTCCACCTGTTTGAACCACTGCGGTGGGATAGGATAGGGATGATTTTGCAGTTGGTATAATAGACGCGGGAGAGCCACCATCTTGAATATGGCCGAGCGGCCATATATGTTTAGGGGCATTCGGGACCATGTTTTCATGTCCGAACGAACTCGGTCCCAGACAGGCAAAACATTACGCATCCAAGAGACCCCATGTAAATCTGTCAGGAATACGCCCAGATATTTAAGGCCTCCGGCCGCCTCCTGCAACGCTGATGCCCAGGATCTCAGGCCCCTGCGCTCTCCCAGTACCCACAGCGTGGATTTTCGTAAGTTTAATTGGAGGCCTGACACCTCTCTGAATATCCGCATTATTTCGAGGACCCTGACCTATTCAGATCTGTGAGGAAGAAAAGGACGTCATCGGCATAGAGCGCGATTCTATCAGACGGTCCCGCTTCCCACTCGATGCCTCGCATCTGTGCGTCCATCCGTACCCACGCCGCCAATGGCTCCATGGCCAGGGCGAACAGATATGGCGATAGGGGGCAACCCTGCCGGGTGCCCCGGCCTCTAGAGAAGGGGTCAGACACCGCCCCAGCCACTCTCACTAACACCGTCAGATCCGTGTACAGCAGTTGCAGATACGATAGGAAATGGGGCCCGAGGTTTAGGTGAGACAGGAGCGCACGGAGGTAGACCCAACTTAAGGAGTCGAAGGCTCTATCGATGTCGGCCAGAAGGAGTGCCGCCGGAATCTCGGCAGCCCGAGCCGCTTCCACTGCCACCTGCGCGCGTCTGATATTGTGTCTCGTCGCCCTGTGGGGCATAAACCCGGCTTGGTCCAGGTGGACTAGGTCGGTGATGTATGGAAGGAGGCGATTGGCTAGTGCCTTCGCCAGTATTTTCGCTTCAACATGTAGGAGCGATATTGGCCTGTAGGATTCATGGTGTTCAGGGGGCCTCCCTGGTTTACAAAAGACCACGATTTCAACATGTCGCCAGTCCGCCGGAAGATGACCACATTCTCTGGCCGCCTCCAGTGCCCTTTTATAGTACATCCCTAGCTGGAGATGACATTTCTTAAAGAATTCACACAGGAACCCATTGGGTCCGGGGGCCTTACCAGTATTTAGTTCTCCAAGCGCTGTGTCCAGCTCCTCAGCCGACAGTGGGAGTTCAAGACAAGCACGTCCCTCATCGGAAAGTGCCCGTGGCGGGAGGTCCGCAAGAAATTTGTTGATGGCTTCCGCCGGGAGAGACTCTCGGGGGGTATACTGGGCCACATAGTATCGTTTAAAGCTGGCTGCTATGTCTGCTGGGGCCGTCATGGGTTCCCCTGCCTCATCACGAAGTCCCGGTAGGGACTGCGCCTGGAAGGTACCTTGGCAAAGCCTATAAAGCATTGTGCTGGACTTATCGCCCCACTGGTATATTCTACTCTGTGTTGCCAGCCACAGCTGTCGAGCCTCATCTAATAGCAGAGAGGTATATGACTGCTGCGTCAGCAGCAGCTGTCCAACAAACGTCGTCTGCATCCCCCCCTGTATGGCACTTCTCCTCCAGATCTCAAACCCGACCCGCTGCCTCCTCTATATCCTCTCTGCGCGTCCTACGGGCCACCGCACACTAGGCAATATCCACGCCGCGAAGCGTGGGTTTTAAAGCCTCCCAGAGGGTCATGTCATCAGTTCCGGACCTATCATTATCGTCCCAATAATGAGCTATGGCCTCCCTCATACGCATCTAATAACTGTCTTGTTGCAGATGCCACGTGGAGAGGCGCCACCTGAATGGCTGCCGCCTCCTATCGAGATGTACGTCTATCGTTGTCGGGGAGTGGTCCTATAGGCTGCGTGGCAACATGGATGTGGAGTCTACCCTCCCTATCCAGGTGTGTGGGACAAACAAGTAATCTATCCTGGAAAAGGACCTATGTACTGCAGAAACATAGGTATATTCGCGGCTATGGGTATGTTGATAGCGCCATGCATCTACCCAGCCCATCCCTCTCACCATGCTGCTCAATTTAGTGGGTGTGTCTGCTAGCAGTTCCCCCCCTGGCCTATGACGATCCATCCGTCCATTCATTACATCATTTCAGTGACCGCCCACTACAGCCATCACGTTCGGGATCTCGGCCCATATACCAAACAGCTTTTCTATGAGGGCCCCTTGTAGTGGGGGCGGGGCATACACACTTCCAAAGATCATTGGCTCATCACCTACCATTCCATTAACGAAAACAAATCTGCCTTGTGCATCGACCCATTGCGTCTCATGTACATAGGACAGTCTGCGATGTATCAAGACTGCGACCCCCCGGGATCCCCTCACAAAGCCAGCATGATACACCTGCTGGTAGCAAGCTAAGGGTTTTAGTGCCCAGGAGGTGCGTCTCCTGCAACAGTAGTACATCTGCCTTTATTTCTTCCCTAGCCGCAAAACTGCGCCCCTCTTTATTTTATCAAGCATCCCCCGTACATTCCAGCTCACAACGCATAGTAATGCCTTTGGAAGGCCTGTCTTGGGGGAGTCAACCGCCATCTATGGGCAGAAAGGTCAATGGCCTAGGTGTCAGAGACCACACACACACGTAAAATTCCAACAGGACTTGAATGGACACTGTGCCGATGAACGCTACCCCAACCCCTCCAACCCCCCCTCAACTTTCTCCCCCCCACCCAGTTCCCCCCCAGCAGCCCCCCTACCCTCCCCTTGCCCCAAGCCATTTCTGCAACTCTCGCACCACCCCCCCTCCCCATACCTCAGCAACATTGAAGTATCTGTCGCGGTATAGATTATCTCCAACCCCCAACGGGAGGCTGGAGACCTACTATCCCAATGGATCCCCGTGAACTACCCACTCAATCCCAACTTACCCCCTACCCAACTAACTCCGCTAAACTCAGGGGTTGTGTCCGCCCTCCCTTCGACATCCCCCAACCCCCAACCCACGTGCCATAGCTATACATCTACTGTTAAGCAAAGTTTCTGATGGTGAATCCCAAGAGTTTTCTTCACCCATGATGTGAGCACACCCCTTCAGCAATCATCTGGGGCCTTACGCTAGAGATCCACAGAGCAGCACAGGGCTCATGGCTCCATAGTCTGAGTGTCAGCAATATTGGTTGCCTCCGTCGCCTCATCACTGGGAGGCGGGTGCCTCTTAGGACGCGATCTCCAGTTGCTCCTGCTTCGCGACCGCCGAGGAGTCCTTGGGGTTCCTGCCGTGGAGGATGAATCGGAGTCCCGACCCGGAGGGGTATGCACCCTGACCCGGACTGTCTCCTCCGTCCAAGTGAAGACCTCCTCTGGAGTGTTAAAGAATTGGGTCCGGGACTGGAAAACCACTCGTAGGCGAGCCAGGTAGAGCAGGGCGTACTGAATATTAAGGTCTCTCAGACGCGCCTTAGCCGCAGTAAAGGACTGTCGTTGTTGCTGCACCAGCCTAGTGTAGTCCGGGAATATCAGGATTTTGTGTTTCTCGTATAGTAGGGGCTCCTTTGCTCGCGCTTGCCGCAGGATAGAGTACCGATCATGGTAATTGAGTAGTTTGGCTATCACTGGTCGAGGGCGAGCTCCCACCGGCGGCTTTTGGAGAAGTGCTTGGTGCGCTCGCTTGACTACAAAGCAGCGCGAGAGGGACTCCGGAGGGAGCCACCCCTCCAACCACTGGGTCAGGAAGGCCTCCATTATTATTATTATATTTAAGTTTATAAAGCGCGCAGCTACCCGTAGGTTTCCCGGCGCTAACACCAAATGAGAGAGGGAGAGTCGAAAGGAGGGCAATTACAGGTTAAATAACCAAGTTTTTACCAGTCTGCGAAACTTAAGGTAGCAGGGTTCAGTACGCAACAAAAGGGGAAGGGAATTCCAAAGTGAGGGGGCCAGCCATGAGAAGGAACGGCCACCCATTCTGGATTTTTTGATTCTAGGAACCGAGAACAAGTGCTGATTAGATGATCAAAGAGTGCGGGGGGGACAATACTGCTGAACCAAAGAGTTAACATAGGGAGGGGCCAGACCAGCATTTATTCTGTGCATGAAGCAGAGAGCCTTAAATTTTGTGCGGCTTTCAATGCGGAGACAGTGCAAAGTACGTAGGGAATTGGAGGTAGAGGATGTATTGGGGAGATTACAGAGCAGTCGCACCGCCATATTCTGGACTGTTTGTAATTTACGAGTCACCTCTTTGCAGGCTCCCAGGAGAAGAATGTTCCCGTAGTCCAGTCTAGAGGTGATTAAAGCCTGGACTACGGTTTTCTGAGTATCCTGGGGTAGCATCCAGATGATCTTACGCAACCACTTAATGATGGTAATACAAGTGGAGGAAGTTTTAACCACGTGGTTCTTCATAGATAGCTGGTCGTCAAAAATGACGCCGAGGTTGCGTGCTGTTTTAGATGGAATGGGTAGGGTGCCCATTTGTGAGGGCCAGTGTTGGGGTCCCCATAGGGTGGTGTTATGGCCAAACAGAAGAAGCTCTGTTTTCCCCCCGTTCAATTTCAGTTTGTTATCATACATCCAGGCTGCGATGTTACTGAGTCCTGCGCAGAGGGAAGAGGAAGAGGAGTAAGAACCCGTAGAGAGAGAATAGATGATCTGGGTATCATCGGCGTACGAGTAGATAGTGAGCCCAGCTTGCTCCGCAATAGTAGCCAAAGGTCTGACATACAGATTAAAAAGCAAGGGGCTCAAGATGGAACCTTGCGGAACACCGTACGCCGATTTATAGGTTTGGGAAGCTGATGAGGAAGAGAAGACTTGGAAGGTGCGATCTGAAAGAAAACTGACAAACCAGTTGAGGGCTGAGCCGGTGATGCCAGATGATCTAAGGGCATTAATAAGGATGGGGTGGGAAACCGTATCAAATGCGGCACTCAAATCAAGCAAAATGAGTGCCACGGTTTCCCCCCTATCCACTCGGCATCGGATGTTTTCAGAGACCCCCAACAGAGTAGATTCCGTCGAAAAACCGGACCTAAAACCGGATTGGGATGGATGTAAAATTCCCCTAGATTCAACATGGAAAGAGAGTTGAGAGTTGATATGCTTTTCCAAAATTTTTGAAAAGACCAGGAGAAGTGAAATAGGGCGGAAGTTTGATGGAATGCTAGGGTCAGCGTTAGCCTTTTTTAGCAGAGGCACTATCATTGCATGTTTCCATGCAGAGGGTACTGTAGCTTCTCTAAGGGATGAGTTAAGAAGATCCACGATGAGTTCAAGGGAAGAATTGTCCAGCATTTTTAATATTTGAGGGGGAAGAGGATCCACTGGGGAGCCAGATTTGATTTTACTGATAATATCAGAAAGAGTATTGACATTAAGAGGATCCCATGTACCGATCGACTGTGAAGGAGGAGGACTGTTATCCCTTGGGACCCCAGATTCACAGGAGAACGTAGGGTTAGATGTTGTGGGAGGGGTCAGCTGTGCAGGGGTAGGGGACCTATCCTCTAGAGTCACTCGATCACAAAATGTGACTGGAGCAGATGGATGGAAAAGAGAAGGAGGAGGGGCAGGTTTTGCAAAATCAGAATAAATGGTATCAATTTTGGCGATAAAAAATTCAGCCAGAGAGTTGCACTGTACAGTATCTAGACAAGGTGGTTTGGGCTGACACAATGTGCCGGAAAGTTTTGTACTGCCTTAAAAAGTGCCTTAGGACGATTTTGTGCCTTAAGAATAGTTAAGTTGACATGTTCAACTTTTGCAGTTTTGCGCAGTGAATGATATTTAGTTAAGGCAGCTTTATAAGTTAGCTTGGAGCACAGATCATATTTTATGCGCCATTTGCGCTCGAGGTTTTTGCAGATGGTTTTTTTCTTTTTTTAATGCAGCTGTAAACCAGGGCGCAGGCGGGTGGTGAGGGTTGTGCTTTTGCATGCACTGCGGTACGCATGCGTCGACAGCATGTACAAGCCAGGCATTAACAACATCAGCTGCTTCAATACTAGTGACTTCCGTAAAAGGTCTGGAACTCTCAAGATAAGAGTTAAGTTTCTTAAAGTCCAGCTTATTCCAATTTCTGGATGGCCATGATTCAGTAGAAGTAGAGAGGGTGTTAGGTGGACAACCAATGGTAACAGAGAAAGTCACCATATAATGATCAGACCATACAATAGGTAAAGGAGCCTCACATATAAAGGTTTCTAAATTAGAAAGAATGGGGTCGAAAAGATTCCCTGCTTTATGAGTAGGACCAGAATTATGTAAAATAATGTTTAGTGCAGCCAAGTCCTGTAGAAGATTGGTACTGGTGGGACAGGAAAGATCATTCAAATGCAAGTTCAGATCACCAATAATTGAAAAGTTTGTGGAATTCTGAATTAGAGGTGCTACGTACTCAGGAAAGGTGGAAGCCCAGGAACTCGCTGGGCCAGGGGGACGAGAAATGAGCATCCCAGAGAGAGTAAAGTTGGGAGATAGCGAAAGTTTGAAAAGACCGGCTTCGCTGTTCGGTAGTTCAGTCTTCCCATTTGCAGGAGTACAGTCTATTGTAAATTATGGCTATCCCTCCACCATCTTTCATTAATCTGTTTTTTCCAACATATGTGTAGTTATCAGGGAGAGCAGTAGCAATGTCCGGGCCAGAGTAGTCTTTTAGCCATGTCTCAGTGAGGAATAAAGCTGCAGGTTCCACCGAGACGAGGAGATCAAAGATCTCTCTCTTATGTTTAACTAATGATCTGCAATTTAAGCTGATCAGCGTCCGAGCCTGAGGCAGGTCTATAGATGTAGGTTTTGGGCGTGATGGAGGAAACTCAGATGTAGCTATGTTGGTAAGAGAGGGAAAGGATGTGAGGGGGAAATAGCAAGCCGAGCAGGTTGAAGGAACATATTGAGGATTCATAGTAATGCAGTGTGAGCAATGCGATGTCCTGAGGCTAATGAGAGCCTCCCTAGAATAAGTAAGAGGTAGACCAGAGAGTAAGGTACCAGGGGTCGTAGCCCCTAGTCCTGGCCCGTCGCGGACGGGCGCAGACGGGCTTGCCTTAGGCGCGCCTTCGGCCCTCAAACGGCGTGCCCGCTGCGCTTCCTAAAATTACACATTTATATATGTGCAGGAGGACGGTTGGGGGGGGGGCGTGGCCTCGAAAGGGGCGTGGCCAGCTGCCTCGCCGGTGATGGCGGCGGGGTCTTAGTGTATGCTCAAAATCCCGTGGCAGCGCTAGATCCGCTGCACGGTAAGCGGTAGGAGCGTGTGACCCCAAGTGAGGTAAAGATCTGAATCAGGTAGGTTTAAAAGTACAACACACAATTTTTTTAAAAATAGTCACAAGCTTAGCCTACTCCCGGCTTTCCGCCTCAGGAGAAATGGTCTCCATGTTGCCTTTCTCACAGCCCTCCGGGAATCCCACAAACCGCAGGTTGTTTCGCCGGGCCCGCCCTTCCGCAGCCTCAGCCCGAAGTGCAAGACCCTTTTGAATCCCTTCCATGTTGGCTACTTTCTTCTTTAGGGTCGCCACGTCATCCTCCACACTCGTGATTCTGGTCTCAGTCTCAGTGATACGGGCAACGGCATTTCGCAAGTCCTGACGTAGCAAAGTAACATCTGCCCCAACTGCCCCAATTTTTGCATCCAGCATGTCTCTAGATTGCGTTATGGCCGCCATGAGGGCCGCATTGTCCGGACCCGGCACCTGATGGCCCCCGGAGGCCCCTGCTCCACCATTCGGCCCTGTAAAGTTGTCAATTGGTCCCTGCTTCGTAGTGCCGCCACTGTTTCCGCCCCTCGTCATGGTGGTCCACGGATATGGGCACAAGGCCTGAATCTGCTGCGGGGGTGTTGGACGGCCGCCCTCTCCGCTCCAGATTGGGATCACCGACAGGGTCTCTCTCGCTCTCCCGGGCTCGGAGGGGTCCCGACCCCACCCTCGCGGTCCGACCTAACCGCCGAAAGAGGGGTATCTAGTGGCGTGCTGCATCTGGCGCGCAGTGGTATAAGGGCCCGGGCAGGGCAAGCACCGAGCCGCCACCCTCAGCTACAATGCACGCCGCCCCGGTAACTCGGGCATCCGTTGGAGGGGGTGGGAGAGGACAGAAGCCCCCCGGCACTCCCAGTCCACCAGACCCCCGTGGTCCGACCCGACCGCCGAGTGAGATCTGCCCGTTGCGCCGCTGCACCGCTCCTGAGGGAGTACCCCCTCAGGGCCGTTCTCCTCTCGGCGTCAGCTTACCCCGCATCCGCCGGTGCCCAAACTCCAAGGCGATGTCAAGGTCTCGCCGCTGCCTCTGCCATGCGCTGTCCGCCCGCCGGGGTCCGCAGCCTCGAACCCCCTCCAGCTGGGAATGAAATCAGGCACACTGCTCCTCGTCGGCCCTAGCGTCGCTGCACTTCCGGCCGGGCCCACCAAACTCGAGGTCCCGGCTTCTGTGCGAGGCGCAGGCCTCACTGTCTCGGGGCCCGGACCGCCATTGTTCGTGCACTAAATTCGTCCAAATCGCTATCAGGGCTTTCTCGTCACCTCCGATGGTTATTCACCAAGTCAGGACGCCTCTGGGTCGGGGTGATGCAGGATAATTGATCGGATATCTCGCCGGCCGGACGGAGCTCTCTCAGGCTACGTCCGCCATGCTTGCCGTCTTGGCCACGCCCCCAAATCCATCATTCTTTTGCTCATCATGCCACCCCAGTTTAGACCTGGCCATATGCAAATCAGTCTTGACCCTGTGCCTCATGGAAACAGTCCAGCCCGAACTGCCAAGCCAGGTCTGGCCTGGACTGGAAACAAGCATCCTAGGACCGGTTTCAGGGTTTTACCCCTCTTCAGCCAGGATAGCTTGATTCCAGTGGCACAGTGAGCCCAGGACCCACGTCTGGGCATACCTGGCGTACTTAGTGCGAGAAAGCAAAAGACACACAAGGAATGCAGAACAAATCAAAATCATTTATGTGGCATAGCAGAACTCCAGTTTTTATCCGACATAATCACCTCTTGCAGTAATCTTTTATTTGGCACAGCTAAACTCCATATTTGACTGACACAATAATTTCTTGTAGTAATCAATTATATGGCACAGCTGAACTCCATATTTATCTGACACAAACATTTATTGCAGTAATGTTTGTTTGGCTTAGCTGAACTCCATATTTATCTGACAGAATAATTTCTAGTGCTAATCTTTTATTTGGCACAGCTGAACTCCGTATTTAACTGACAAAATCATTTCTTGTAGTAATCATTTATTTGGCATAACTGAACTCCATGTATATCGAACACAATCCTTTCTAGTTCTTATCATTTATTTGGCACCGATGAACTCCAATTTTATGCGACATGATCATCTCTTGTAGTAATCATTTATTTGGTACAGCTGAACTCCATATTTATCTGACATAATCATTTCTAGTCCAAGTCATTTATTTGGCACAGCTGAACTCCTTACTTATAATACACAAACATTTATTGTAGTAATCTTTTATTTGGCACCGCCGTACTCCATATTTATAGGACAAAGATTTATTGTAGTAATCATTTTTTTTCCACTGATGAACTCCATATTTATCTGACACAAACATTTATTGTACTAATCTTTTTTTTTTTTGGGCACAGCTGAACTCCATATTTAAATTGACACAATAATTTCTTGTAGTAATTAACCCTGGGCAAAGCATTACACTACGCTTGCGTAGTTTGCGCTACTTCGCACTACGCGAATTGCGCGTAGCACAGTGTGAACACACGTAGCATAGTGGAGCTGTCATTTTTTGCTTGCTTGCGGTCCTCAACGTCAAGTTGGTGACACCAAGGAAGAAAAATGTCGTCCCCGCAAGACTTTTTCCTCATTCGCGATCTGCAACAACATCAAGTTGCCGATCACGAGCGTGGAAAATAAACCTCCCGGCGAGATTCTCAACGCGGGGAGGTCAGGTTTCTCATTGCGAGTGGTCGCGTATGCTCATGACCGCTCGCAATGAGAAACTACCAGTCGGCATTTCTAGTGCTAATCATTTATGTGGCACTGCTGAACTCTATATTTATCTGACATGATCATCTCTTGTAGTAATCATTTATGTGGCACAGCTGAACTCCATATTTATCTGACATGATCATCTCTTGTAGTAATCATTTATGTGGCACAGCTGAACTCCATATTTATCTGACACAATTAATTATAGTGCTAATCATTTATGTGGCACAGCTGAACTCCATATTTATCTGACACAATTAATTATAGTGCTAATCATTTATTTGGCACAGCTGAACTCCATATTTATCTGATAGGATAATTTCTTATAGTAATCATTTATTTGGCACAGCTGAACTCCATACTTATGCAACACAAACATTTATTGTAGTAATCTTTTATTTGGCACTGATGAACTCCATATTTATCTAACACAAACATTTCTTGTATTAATCTCTTTTTTCTGGCACAGCAAAACTCCATATTTATCCAACACACACATTTATTGTAGTAATGATTGATTTGGTAAAGCTGTACTCCATATTTATCTGACACACTCGTTGCAGTGCTCATCATTTATTTGGCACAGCTGAACTCCATATTTTACTGAAAATAATTTCTTGTAGTAATCCTTTTTTTGGCACAGCTGAACTCTATATCTATCTTACATAATAATTTCTAGTGCTAATAATTTATGTGGCACAGCTGTAATCCATATTTAAATGACACAATCATTTTTACTGCTAATCATTTATGTGGCACAGATCAACTCCATGTTTTTCCAACATGATCATTGCTTGTAGTAATCATTTATTTGGTTTAACTGAACTTCATAATCATCCAACATGCACATCCCTTCTAGTAGTCATTTATGTGGCACAGCTGAACTCCATATGTATCTGACACAATCATTTCTAGTCCTAATCATTTTTATGTGGCACAGCTGAATTCCATATTTATCTGACTTGATCATCTCTTGTAGTTATCATTTCGTTGGCACAGCTGAACTCCATATTTGTCTGACACAATAATTTCCAGTGCCTCCGCAGTCAAGTAGGCAAGCCAGCGTGATAAAAATGCCATGCTTTTAAAATTGGCCGCGTGCAGGGATTTGCTTCCTAGGTGGCATAGGGTTTCCCAGTCCTTACATGAAAAAGCGCATTGTGTCTCACGGCCTATTTTACCCAGCTGACTTTCTATCAATACTGTTTGTCCCTGGCGGTGTTGCAACCTATACCAGTTTCCTATGCCATTGATTTTGGCCCCATAAAGGGCTACCACCAATTCGTTAGGAGACTCAAAAAGGCCATTAACATTTTTTTAAAAGTGAACAATTTGCAAATATTCAAAAAAGATGGGTCTCTTAGGGTTATTAGCCCTTGTTATCACCTCTTGCCAAGCAACCACCCTATTTTGAGTAACGAAATGTCTTAGCTCCCGTAGCCCACAATTTTCCCAGTTTGTTATTTGGTTTATCTTTAATTTGAGGCCTACGCTGGTGCACTCCCTCAAACACATATAGTGTACACCTGAGGAGCGGGTCTTTTTAATATAGGACTGAAGTCTAAAAGAATATTCCCTTAAGGTCTTGTATCTAGTTTTTTTTGGAAGTTTGGAGGTTTTTAAAAACACTTGAGTTTGAGAACCAATTTCTTGTAGCATTTTATCAAAGAAGAAGCTATCTCGAATACATTTAGATCCTGTAAATCCCGCCCCTATATCTAAAAAGGCAGCCTCATAATACGTTTTTAAATGAGGTCCACGAGGCCCCCCTGGGCAATGGATAATTGTACTACTGACAGCTTAACCCTAGATACTTTTTACCCCCAGACAAAACCTCTAAGCATTGTTTCCATTTCTTTAAAAAACGACAAATTAATTTGTATTAAAACATTACTAAATAGAAATATAAGCAGCGGTAATATCGACATTTTGATTAATGAAACCCTACCCACTAGTGAAAGAGGGAGTAAAAGCCACTGATCTAAGTATCTCTTGATTTTTCTTTTTCATTCTTGTATAATTCAGATGATATAGCTGGTGGTACTAGCTAGTTACAAATATCCCAAGATATCTAACTGGGACTTGGTTAGCGGCTTGAACCCGCGAACAAGATGGAAAAAGATTTAGATCAGTGTTGAGGGCAAGGCCCTCTGTTTTACTAGGATTTATTTTGTATCCCCCGATTTGTTCAAAATCTCTGAATTCCCTCAATACACTCTCAATATTTTCTTTGTTGAGCATCAAATATAAAATAATGTCATTCGCGAAAAGTTTCAGCGTAGCCATTCGGGGAATAGGGGATTGGATAGCAGCATTTTTTCTGATTTTGATTACAAATGGTTCTATAAAAAAGGTAAAAAGCAGCGGCGAGAGTGGACAGCCCTGTCTGGTCCCCCGGTTTATTTTGTATTGATCCTGCCCGTTTTGTGTTGAATAATACCTGCGCTGAGGCCCCCTGATAAAGATTGCGTAGCATATCGATAACCTGAGCAGGAAAACCAAATTGACCGAGGGAGAAAAACAGGGTTGTCCAATTAACCAGATTAAATGCTTTTTCAGCATCGTCCATTATAATACATGCCGGGGGATTTAAATTGGTATTAACATAGTCCAAAGCCTGTATTAAAAACTCGGTATTAGCTGCCATAGATCTTCCTGCTATAAAACCTGTCTGATCACTATGAATTACCTCCTGGGCAGCAAATAAAAAATGTTCGGCCCATACTTTCATTAAAATCTTATAGTCCAACTTGAATAGACTGATGGGCCTATAGGAGTTTACATCCTCAAGATTTTTATCTTTTTTGACAAATGACACAAATATTGCTTCTTTAAAAGTTGCGGGAACCAAACCTCCTTGCTTAATATAATTAAATAGTTTTTTCAAATGTATCAGCAATTCATTTGAAAAGGTTTTATAAAATACGATGGGGAAGCCATCCTGACCACATGCTTTTGCCCAAGCTGTTGCTTTTATAGAAGTCAATATTTCTGCGGAATTTATATCAGATTCTGTGAAATCTTGTCATTATTGGCCGGTCTGTGGGTCCCGTACCTTCACTATTATTGCCGACTCCTGTTTTTTTCTTGTTGTATTTGCCAAAAGTTTCCCTACTAACTGGCTATCTTCATACACCTTTTGCTGATACATTTTTGAACTGCAAATTTCCTCCAATACAAAAAAATCTCTCAGAGCTGCTCTCGCCTGCTCAAGTTGATTAGGATACTGCTGGAGCTGGAAGGCATATTCTTTTTCAACTGAAGTTTGTAGCTTACGGTAGCTATTTTAAGGCTCCTTCCATTTGCCTGGGCAGCTGTATAGGCAATGATCTGGCTACGAGCTGCTGTTTTCCCCAATAAATACAATTTCACGCTCAACTTTTGCATGGTCTGAGAAGGGATTACACCCCCTATCTATCTTGGAGACCTGGAGAGATCTTGATATGAGAAAAAAATCAATTCAAGATGCCGTTCGAAAACGATGCGAATAGCAAGTAAAATTTGTTTTAGCTGGGTTGCTATTTCGCCAGGGATCTACTAATTGGTATTCTAGTTTAAGGGCTTCCATAATTCTTTTGGTGTTTGGTTTCAGTTGTTCCTTATTTTTGTTTGAAGTGTCTTTTTTCAAATCCTTTATGAAATTAAAATCCCCTCCTCGTTTAAGCTGCCCCGGGGCCCCCCTCAAAATTGCATTAATTTTGACCAGACTGGAAGTATTGTCCAAGACTGGACCATAGTAATTTACAAAATTCATAATTTCCCCCTGTAACCTAGCCACTACCCATAGCCATCGCCCCTGTGGATCTCTCTGAACTTGTGGAAATTCCCAAGAAAATTTTCTGGAAAAATAAATGGCAACTCCTCTCAGGGCCAACCCCGCCGATGCCAAAAATACATGAAAAAAAACCTGGGTACAAATAATTTAGGAGAATTTGATTTTAGATGTGTCTCCTGAAAGAACACCACTTGGGGATTAAAAGATATCAACCATTTTATGAGGGCGCCATATTTCTGTATGTTTAAAATTCCATTGGCGTTGACGGATAAGATCTTACATTTGTTAGTTTCCATCAAGGTTTCTAATCGTAAAATGACCTTGAACTTCTAATTGAATAGCTGACAGACACAGTATCTCGGTGGCTCATGGAGAACTATGCCTCCGTGTAGCCAGGTGATACGCGATCCCACCCCCCAGCAATGGCGGTAGTTGTGAACTGAGCCGGCCTTTGGTGTTTGATGTGCCACTTCAGAGGAGGTCGTTTCCAGCACTTTCCCCTTCTTTTCTCATGGAATTTGTGAGGTGGAGAACGCGAGGTGTATCAGGATCGAGTGGCGGTTTTCGGCGGAGACAGCAGGAGATAGCAGAAGTCAGTGGGAGAAGAATTTCACGCACTTATCAATCGGCGTGATTAGCCCAGAGACGCAAGGCACCAGGCGCTCTACTGCGAGTTCCTTCTCCCCCACTTCTGTGTTGCGGTAGGGGGACACCCGAAGCAACATTGTATCTGGATCCCTGCTGTTGCTTTCTATTTTCTACAATGGCTTGAACTTGCTTCTTGACTGCACAAAGCTTGATTGTGGGAAGAACTAAGGTGGCCAGCTGGAGGTGAGGCTGCTAATGAGAGGGGTCAGAGCCAGAGCTAAGGAGACAGGAGAGGAGGTGAGGAGGAGCTAGCTGGGAGGTCGGTGATTGTGCAAGACTCTGGTGGTGCTATTTGTGTAAGCCTGAGCTGAGATAGAAACTGGAGTAAAGCAAAAAGGGGTAGAGAGAAGTGGCATTAATATAAAACTGACAACATATTGAAATATATCGAAAGATGACGAGGGGGGAAAATGGGAAAACCCCAGAAATATGTGAACACCATGAGCAAACCCAGTAAGGCAGAGGTTGCGGCTCGCCTCAAAGCAAAAACTCGCCATGCCCAGGCTAAAAAAGCGGCATTACGGGCCGCAAAGGACAAGGATAAGGAAACCCATTCCACTTCCCCGGGCCACTATAGCATCTTTGAGAATTCAGAGGAGGAGGAACTCTCCCCCACTGGCAGTATCACCGTCTCTCCATGGGGTGAGGGGCTATCGGGGGCTGTAATGTTGATGTCTGATCAGTTTATGGCCACATCGGAGCAAGTAGATGCTGTTGTTGTTTCAACTGAGCCGACTAGCCCCCTGCAAGGCGGCCCAAGTAAAAAACTAAAGGGAATAAAGAATATTTCATTGTTTATAAAGAAGACTGTTTCGCAACTTCCGCACCCACAATCTTCCTCATCATTTTCTGTCTCTACTCAAAAACCTCTTAACACCCCAACACCATTCCACTAGAGTCAGGACGGTGAACAACCTTTACAACGCAACTTTTACAACGCACTACCATTACAACAAAACGTTTACAACGCAACATCCATTACAACGCATGCCATCACAACCCAGTCATTACAACGAATACCATCACAACGCATACCATACAATGCATGTCATTACATCGCAGTCATTACAACGCATACTATTACAACGCATACCATCACAACGCATAGTACCCTTACACTATCCAACACTTAGCCTACTGTTGCACCCCCTGGAGTTAGAATAGTAATTTTTACCCCTACACTATCCAACACTTACCCTACTGTTGCACCCCCTGGAGTTAGAATAGTAATTTTTACCCCTATACTATCCAATACTTACCAAACATGCGTTGTAATGGTATGCGTTGTAATGGTATGCGTTGTAAAGTTAGTATGCGTTGTAATGGAATGTGTTGTAATGGTAGTTTTTGGAAATTCATTGTAATGGCATGCGTTGTAATGGATGTTGCGTTGTAAAAAATGTGTTGTAAAGGCATGCTTTGTAAAAGTATGCATTGTAACGTCATACATTCGTCAGGACTGGCTACACCAGGATCACAAGTCCCTGAAGCTATTGAAGATCAGGCAGCGATGCATCAAAATCTTGAATTCGCTTGTCTAGAAGTTCAGCAGGAGCTGAATTCAAGTCAAGTACATACCTTGGTAGTACTCCACGCACTTTGAACCTCCATATGTGCGGCGGGGAAGACTATGCTCGGGCTTGATCCCTCTCAAAATTTAGCCCAAGCCGAGGCTTTGACACAGCTTCGGGCCCCTCCACAAGTATTGGTTCCCTTGACTGACCCGAGGTCTCCTGAAGGGATTATGGCAGGGGATCTCCCTCCCGCTGCAGACATTCCCCTCATTTTCTCCAGTTCAAATAGGGAGCCAGCTGGTGAATTCCAGATGAATAATAAAGATACGTTGAATCTAATCTTGGAGGAAGTCTGTGGGCTGAAGAGAACTCAAAAGGCTGAGCTTGCTGCACCTAATCAATGACTAGAGAAATTCAAAGAGACAATGTCAAGCTTTCCAATCAGACTACAGTAGGCTGAAGCTAGGATCTCGGTCCTGGAAGACCAGATGACTACCGTAATGGAAGATGCTCGAGCGATGGCCAAAAGCAGGAACCTCCTCGAGAGCAAACTGGAGGAACTAGAAAATCATTCCCGGAGATCTAACCTCCGGATCGTGGGAATTCCGGAAGGTATCGAGGGCTCCCAAACATTGCAATGTTATCCCAGCGTTTGAAGGTTATCTTACCATCACAAGGGCTCATTGTGTTCCTGCTTGCCCGTTTCCCAATTCTACGTCGCCACGAACAATTTTGTTAAACTTTGCCGACTATCGGGTAAAAGAGTGAATACTGACTAAAGCTATTCAACAGAGACAGATTGTTGTGAATGACTTTGTAAGCTGTCGTATCTTCAGTGATATGACTGCTAGGGCGGCTCGCAGGAGAAAGGAATTTGTGAAGATCCTCCACCTATTCAAAGCTAATGGGGCGCAGGCTTCCATTGCCCAGCAGACTACATTGAAAGTCTTAGTTAAGGGCAAATTTGTTATGTTCTCTGATCTGGATGAAGCCCAGGATTTGTTCAAAGAGATCTCGCAGGGCTTCAGGGCTTAGAAGAAAGTATTCTGGGTTTTGGGTAATATTTTGGGCACTGTTATAGCTATAATCTTAGAATTTGTAGGGTCCCCCAGCCTCTCTCCATGGAAGGTCGAGTAGTTTGTTAAATTGCTATCTTACCATAATTAGGGCTCTACCCCTAAAACGTATGTGTGCTTACATGCTTCATCATTATTCGACAATATTGAGAATTGCCAGGGGGTGGGGGTAGGATCACACGTGTGTAATTACATGACACCCAGGTCAGAGGGGGGTGAAATGTGGTCAGCGTGGCCGGTTGGGGGTTTTCCACATCTAGGGGTTTCTCCACATTTTGGGGGGGTTTCTTTCAGGGTGGGCTGGTAGGGTAGGGTGGATTGGGTTAACAGCAGTAAAAAGAGCAAGAGCAGAAGGTACAGATATTACTCAATTAGAAGTTCAAGTTCATTTTGCGATTAATCATCTCTTGTTATAATCATTTATGCTGCACAGTTGAACTCCATATTTATCTGAAACAATCATTTCTTGTAGTAATTGTTCATTTTTATGTTATGCTATGTTATGTTTTTTTTTTTTTTTTTTTTTTTTTTTTTAAAAGACCTTTATTGTCCAACATGTACTGTACACAGCCTTCAGCTTACAACCCAGCCGGGCCAGCTGCGAGTAATGAATATTGCATTGGGTGTAATAAGTGAACACAGCTTCAAGGCCGACAACCCTGGGGTTCGGCAGCGCATTTCAACATGTCACGAAACTTTGCAAACATACAATCATTCGACGTCTTGAAAGTGTGGGTCTATGGGGTTTTTCTTATATAGTCTGCAAAGGTAGGGGTACTGCGTTGGCTTGGCACTCATCAGCAACGTCAGTTTCGGTCGAGCCCACTATGGCTCTTGTGTATCGTTAGGAAGGGCATCAGTTTAGTTCGTCCTTCAAGTGAGCATGGTGTTAAATAAATGAGTGATGAGGTTGCTCAGTGTCCAAGCGTGTTGGGAGCGTGTAGTCGCTCTGCTAACCCACCCTGACAAGAGTGACAGCTATTTATTTTGGCACTCAGGCGATACGCCTAGGCCCTAGCTGGCCCACCCGAAGGCCTCGTAAAGTATGAAGTGCAGAGTTCTATCTGTGAGGGCTTGGTCCAAAAGGAGATAAAACCAGAATATTAATAAACCATAAAACAGTAACATAGGGTATGTAAAAGACAGGTAGGGGTGGATAGAGGCAGAGATAGCCATTCGGTTGGGAGGGGAAGCGCGGTGTCTGTGTGTTAGCTGTGGCCCAGGGGGGCGGGCAGGTAGGAGGCCGGGGGGAGGGCCGGTTTCCCGTGTGTCAAGTCCACAAGGGGGGAACCCCGCCATGAGCGCCCGCCGGGCGCAGCGTTTCAGTGTAAGTTTTCAGTGTCCGGGCCTATGTTACAGCGCTGTGTGCGGTGATGTATGCTTGGGAGGGTCTAGACAACCGCCAGCGTGGAGCGGTCAAGCACGTGGTATACGGTGGGTAGAGCACGGTGGCCGTGTAGGTGGTGGTCTGTGCATTGTATGGGTCTCGTGGGAACCGGTACTGGGAGGGGGAAGGGGGGGCAGCATACAGTCCCTCACGTAATCCCCTGTTCCACACACTTCTGCTGAAAGGAGTGTAGGATGTCATCCCAGTGTTGTGCGAATGCTATGTTATGTTATGTTATTAAGACTTGTAAAGCGCACAGCTGCCCCAGCAAAGGGGCGTCCCGACGCTGCCAGCATCAAAATAGCAACCATACACCAGAGCAGAAAAAACGCTGAAAAGAAAGGGGTGGAGAGGAGAGCCTAACAAGAAGGAAAAAGGAAGGTTTTGATGGCTTTCCTAAATTCCAGCAAACTATCCATACTGCAAATCTGGACAGGTAACGAATTCCAAAGTCTAGCCGCCAGATAGCAGAAGGACCGGCCACCAGTGCGGAGATGTTTCACATCTCTTGTTGTAATCATTTATGTTGCACAGTTGAACTCCATATTTATCTGACACAATCATTTCTTGTAGTAATTATTCATTGTTATGTTATGTTATGTTATTAAGACTTGTAAAGCGCACAGCTGCCCCAGCAAAGGGGCGTCCCGGCGCCGCCAGCATCAAAATAGCAAGCATACACCAGAGCAGAAAAAACGCTGAAAAGAAAGGGGTGGAGAGGAGAGCCTAACAAGAAGGAAAAAGGAAGGTTTTGATGGCTTTCCTAAATTCCAGCAAACTATCCATACTGCGAATTTGGACAGGTAACGAATTCCAAAGTCTAGCCGCCAGATAGCGGAAGATCGGCCACCAGCGCGGAGATGTTTCAGACGAGGTACAGTAACCAAGTGCTGCCCCGGGAACGCAGCTGGCGGAAGGGAGCATAAGGAGTGAGAAGATTTGCCAGTATGCTAGGCGTGGACAGCTTCAAAATCTTAAAGGAGAGACACAGTGTTTTAAATTTTGAATACGTGCAGCCATGGGGAGCCAATGGAGTTTCCTGATGGCAGCAGCTGTAGGGCAGGTTCGTGGGATTCCCAACAAAGCCCTAGCAGCGGCGTTTTGAATGCACTGCATCCAAATTATTTCAGCCTGGTTAGCCCCTAGAAGAATAGAGCTGGCATAGTCCAGTCGGGATAGAATAGCTGACTGGATAATCAGCTGGCGAGTCGAGGAATCGAAAAACTTCAAAAGGGGCTTAAGGCCACGCAGGAGGCCAAAGCAGGTGTCAGCAACTCTTTTTGTGTGGTCTTGGAAGCTGAGGGAGGAATCCATCAAGACCCCCTGGTTCTTAACGACTGCTTTGGGTTTAGGGGCAGGGCCCAGAGCACTTGGCCAGCAGTGCTCATTCCAGGCACTCAAGTTCTTCCCTAGTAACAGGACCTCAGTTTTGCTGGTATTTAGCTGCAAGCAGTTGGTGGTCATCCATTCCGCAACGGCAGCCAACCCATCTCTGAATCTGGAGATATTCAGAGGGGAGCCTTCCGTCAGGACCACCACCAGCTGCATGTCGTCCGCGTATGAGACCATTGTAAGGTCCCATTGCCTGGCGACTGCAGTCAGAGGCTGAACGTAGAGATTGAAAAGTGAAGGGCCCAGCGCAGAGCCCTGGGGCACTCCCTGGTCGATAGAATAAGCCTGGGAGGGAAATATAGGGGCTGACACACAAAAAGATCTGTCAGTCAAGAATTATCTGAACCACTCCAGGGCCTGACCAGCACACCAACTTTCTCCAGACGTTGTAGCAGGATACCATGCAAGACGGTGTCAAAGGCAGCACTGAGATCAAGCAAGATCAGTGCCGCCATTTGACCGGAATCAAGGATGGACCGCAGGTGTTCTGTCACAGCCAGAAGAGCCATCTCAGTGCTGTGGCCCAGGCGGAAACCATTTTTTGAAGGATCCAGGATGTTATTAGCGCTCAGAAAATTTGTGAGTGTAGTATTCACATGAGCCTCCGTAATTTTAGCCAGGAGGAGGGGTATAGGCCGAAGATTTGCGAGCTTAGTTGGATCAAGCGAAGGTTTCTTGAGAATGGGGGAAACCCGTGCCTGTTTCCAAGGTACCGTGACCACAGCAGTAGAAAGAGAGGAATTAACCAAGTGACATAGCGGGACTAGCAAAAGCGAGACTGGTTGCCGAAACTGAACAGGTCTTAAAGGATCGGCTGGGGAACCAGAATTAACTATTCTACTCAGCTGAATTCCATATTTATTTGACACAATCATTTTTAGTGCTAATCATTTATGTGGCACAGCTGAACTTCATATTTATCTGACACACTCAGTTCTTATACCAATCATTTATTTGGCATATCTGAACTCCATCTTTATCCTACATGATCTTCGCTTGTAGTAATAATTTATATGGCACAGCTGAACTCTATATTTATATGGTACAATCGATTTCTTGTGGTAATCATTTATGTGGCACACGTGAGCTCCATTTATATTCGACACAAACATTTATTGTAGTAATCATTTATTTGGCACTGCGGAACTCCATAGTAGTGATTATTTATTTTGTATAGCTGACCTCCATATTTATCTGACACATTCATTTCTAGTGCTAATCATTTAAGTGGCACAGATGAACACCATATTTATGCGACATAATCACTGCTTGTAGTAATCATTTATTTGGCACAGCTTACTTCCATATTTAACTGACACAATAATTTCTTCTAGTAATCATTTATATGGCACAGCTGAACTCAATATTTATCTGACATAATATTTTCTTCTAGTACTCATTTATTTGGCAAAGTTGAACTCCATATGTATCTGACTCAATCGTTTCTAGTGCTAATCATGTATGTGGCACAGCCAGACTCCATATTTATCTGACACAATCATTTCTTGTAGTAATCATTTATATGGCAAGGCTGAACTCCATATTTATCTGACATGATCATCTCTTGTTGTAATCATTTATGTAGCACAGCTGAACTCCTTATTTATCTGACACAATCATTTATTGTAATTCTATTTGTAAATGCATTTATATATCGCATAAATCACCCGAAGGTCTCGGAGCGCTTGCAGATTCTCAAAGCAGGGACAGTGGTCAAATGATTAGAAAAGCCAGGTTTTTAGGTATCTTTGGAATCTCAGGTGGTTGGGTTCTGTCCTGATGTGTAGGGGCAGGGCGTTCCAGGTTTCAGGGGCTGTTTTGGAGAAGGCCCTGTCGCCGTTTCTAACTGTGCGGACTTTGGGAGTAGTTAGAAGCAGCTTGCTGGAGAATCTGAGTGTTCTGACAGAACTGTGGAATTTAAGCTTTTTTTCTAGATATTTCGGTCCTTGTCCATGGATGGTTTTATGGATGCACAGTCTAAATATCGACTTTTTAATATCGACCTACAAAAATATCGAATTGGAAATATCGAAGGTATAGAATATCGAGGTCAAGAATATCGTTGGACAGTATATCGAACCTAAGGTAAGTAATATCAATTTTTTTTATATCGATGTAAGTAATATCAAAGTTAGTAATATCGATATTTGTATTATTGTTATTTATTTTATTATGTATGTGTAATATGTTTTTGTTAAGTATTTTAATGTTTTTAAATTATATGTGTACTATTTTTTTATATTGATAATGTAATTTTTAAATAAATTTTATGTTTTAGTACCGGAGCAGGTTGTGGGTTTATAGGGGAATAGGGTGGGAAGTAATTTAAATATACTAGATAATTCTTAATTTTTAGGAATTATAAATTAATTTTAATTAATTTTTGTTTTTATTTCTGTAGCGGGTTGTGGGTTTATAGGGGAATTGGGTGGGAAATAATTTAACTGTAATTAATTAATTATGTTTATTTATTAGCATGGATAATTTTTTTTATTTATAATTAATTAATAATTGGCAATTAAATATTTTAGTTGATGATTAATTTTTTTAATTGTTAAATGTTTTTAATTGTTAAATAATGTTTTTTATTAATAATTAATGTTTTTATTGGTAATTAAAAAAAAATAATTGGTAATTACTTTTTTAATTGGTAAGTAATTTTGTTAATTGGCAATTAACATTTTAATTGGTAATTCATTTTTATTAGTTGGAAATTATTTTTAATTAATTGGTATACAATGTTTCATAAAAAGTATTATTTGGTATGAAAAAATAATTTTATTGTTTAAGAATTTTTAATTTTTAATTCATTTTAAATTATTTTTTGTAATGAAACATATTTAACTGTTTAATATGTATTATTTGGTGAGTAATTAATATTTGTAGGTATTTATTGTTAATTTATTGTTAGTTAATTTTTCAATTGTAATCGCTTTTAATAATTATTAATTGTTTGTAAATTATGTAGATTTTTTTTAATACAAACATTATTTATATATGTTATATTTAAATTCTACGCTATCTAACGTTTTTCTTACTGTTTCACTCCCTGGAGTTGAAATAGTAATTTTTACCCATATGCTATCCAATGCTTTCCCTACTGTAGCACTTTTTGGAGTTGGAATAGTAATTTTTACCCCTACGCTATCCAACGCTTTCCCTACTGTACCACTTTTTGTAGTTGGAATAGTAATTTTTACCCCTACGCTATCCAACGCTTTCCCTACTGTAGCACCCTCTGGAGTTGGAATAATAATGTTTACCCCTACGCTATCCAACGCTTTTCCTACTGTTACACTCTCTGGAGTTGGAATAGTAATTTTTACCCCTAGGCTATCCAACGCTTTCCCTACTGTTCCACCCTCTGGAGTTGGAATAGTAATTTTTACCCCTACACTATCCAACGCTTTCCCTACTGTAGCACTTTTTGGAGTTGGAATAGTAATTTTTACCCCTACGCTATCCAACGCTTTCCCTACTGTTGCACCCTCTGGAGTTGGAAAAGTAAATTTTACCTCTACGCTATCCAACGCTTTCCCTACTGTAGCACCCAATGTTATTATTACTGTAGTTTTTTGGGGAGTTTGAATAGTATTTTTATTTATTTAGCTATTTAATGTTTTATTATTATTTTTGATAACGTATAATAATAATTAAAAAGATATTGAAAGTATATTTAAGTTTTTTAATATATTAAATATAATTATTTACTTTTTATTCATGTTATTGTTTAGATGTATTTGTAATTTATAATTTTTTTTAATAATTCATGAGTTATTAAAATAATTATTACAACGTATTATTAAGTAAGTATATATTATATATTTTATGTATATGTTTAATTAATGTTATATTATTGTATATGTATTATTTATTAATTTTAAACATTAATAAATATTTGTAACTATGTTTATTTATTTTATAAGTATTATTTACTTTATTTTACAATTTTTAAAGCGTTTCTTTATAGGAAGCCAGTGCAGGGTCCTGAGACTGGGCACCGAAGGGGTGCTGGGAGGAAGATTAAGCACCAGTCTGGCTGCGGTGTTTTGCAGTACCTGAAGTTTTTCCAGGATATTTTCATTTATGGAAGCCAGCAGGGCATTTTCATAATCCATACGGCTGATGATGAGGTCTTGGACTAAGGGCATGCGGGGTGGGAGGGGGATCCATTTGAAAATTTTCTTCAAGCTGCACATTAGTCCAAAGCTATTGTGCACTATTTTGTTGACATGTTCAGCCATGGACAGCCTGTTGTCAATTGTCACCCCTAGGTTCCTGACTGAGGACCTGGGAGAGGGGCAAGGCCCTAGTGTGGGTTGCCACCATTCATCTGTCCGGAGTTTGTCAGCCTTTCCGAAGAGCACAATCTCCATTTTGCCAGCATTCAGCATTAAAAAGTTGTTGGTCATCCAATCATGTATTGCAACCATGCACTTTTGGAATCTCAATTTGGTTTCATTAGGATCTGGGCCTACGTTGATCAGTAGCTGAGTGTCGTCAGCGTAAGACACGGTTCAAAAACCGTGAGCTCTTTTCACTTGCGCCAGGGGGGATACGTATAAGTTAAAGAGCGTAGGGCTCAGTATTGATCCCTGGGGAACACCTTTAGCATTTTCCTGGTAGCTAGAGGTGTATGCTCCTACTTGGACCTTTGAGCGCCTGTCGGTCAGATAACTTTTAAACCAAAGTAAGACTGAGCCTTCGACACCACTCTCTGCAAGACGCTCTAAAAGAATGTGGTGCGAGATGGTGTCGAAGGCGGCCGACGAATCGAGTAGGACCAATACGGCAGATTGTCCTGCATCGAGAGTCATCCTGACATTATCTACTATCTCAAGTAATGCAGTAAGGCTTATAGTGCTAATCATTTATGTGGCACAGCTGAACTCCATATTTATCCAACATAATCATCTCTTGTAGTAATCATTTATGTGGCACAGCTGAACTCCATATGTATTGAACACAATCATTTCTAGTTCTTATCATTTATTTGGCACAGCGAACTCCATATTTATCCAACGTAATCATCTCTTGTAGTAATCATTTATGTGGCACAGCTGGACTCCATATATATTGAACACAATCATTTCTAGTTCTTATCATTTATTTGGCACAGCCAAACTCCATATTTATGTGGCACAATAATTTCTGGCGAAATCATTTGTTTGGCACACCTGAACTCCATATTTATCTGGAGAAATCATTTCTTGTAGGAATCATTTATGTGGCACAGCTGAACTCCATATTTATCTGATACAATCATTTCTAGTCCTAAATATTTATTTGGCACAGCCGAACCCCATATTTAACTGACACAATCATTTCTTGTAGTAATCATATATTTGACAAAGCAGCACTCTACATAGATCTGACACAATCATTTGTAGTCCAAATTAATATTTGCCACAACTGAACTCCATATTTATCCAACACAAACATTTACTGTAGTAATCTTTTATTTGGCAAAGCTGAGCTCCATATTTATCTGACACAATCATTTCTTGTACTAATAAATTATTTGGCACGTCCTTAACTGTGTGGGTTTTTTGTGATTTGAAGCATAATGCATTTTTAAAGTGGCTATAATAATTTGCACTAGAATAGCATACGCCTGCCACATCGCCTTCCTCAACCTTCCTCTCTTTTCAATCGCTTAACAGCACCCTAATTTTAAAATATAATATTTTAGTTGTCAAATATATCTTACCTGTGTTCATGTTCTATATCTAGGCATCCAGAAGTCATACAGCCCCTGTGGGATAGGGTTGCAGAAGGCCACACATCCAGTTCCCCTTAATAATGAAATTCGGTCCTGGGGAGTGGGGTCCCTGGGTCTTAGTAATGCCTAGGAAGGGGGCTGCATACCTCTTCCCCTTATTTAAGATTAGTGCCACGCACTCTTTTTCTCCGAAGACATGTTTTGGCCCCAAGGGATAGAGTCCTGGCTGCCACTACTGGCTCGGAAGCAGGGCCTTGAGCTCCTTTCTCTTTTCCTCTGGCCAACATCCGCTGATAGGGATCGTATTCCAATTTTTAGGTGTGTTTAAAAACTTGAACCTAAAATAAGGGATGTACAAAATGACATCCACTCAACACAGGGTGAGGCCCTCTTTAATGCATGTCCCGAGGCTGCTCAAAAAAGGGATCCCATGTCTAACCATGCACGTGGTAAATCGGTGGAACAACTTGGAGTGCAAACTACCCCTAATGGGGAAACTGTAAATTTAACAAATCCGCATGTTTCATGTACAAAATCCTACGTTGCTCCCCCCTGCACCTTAGTACAAAAATCCATTGAGTTGCCTATCTCACGTCAACAGGTAGAACCTATATTGGACCAGGTTGTTGTGAGGAAGGTCCAGGCTGTCCCAGAAGGACAAATGGAAGTAGTCTTCTGCCCTGAGTACATCACGAGGGGAACTCATGATGTTCTGAACCGTGGAAATATCCTGAAGTTATTCACTGCAATCCCAGATCTGACAGACATAACATCGGAAGATCTGGAACTTGTGGAGTTTAAGATCGACCGCAATATTGAAACAACTGTGACTACTTGGCGAAATGAGGATATTGTCAATAAAATATTGGCCAATGCAGATATATTTGAAAAATGGGGCATTAAACTTAGGTCCTTTTGTGAAACTCAATACCCAACTTTGTTGATTCCGGTTAAATCACCGTGCAATTCGACACAAACAAAGGGTGTACAAAAAACAGTTTATGGTTCACCTGTCAGAGTACTGAAAGGTGCCTCAGGCCCATCAACTGAGGTGAATACGATGCGGGGTATTAAGATTAAGAGCTGCCAGTCTGGATCCAGAGTTTGTGTTGAATTACGGCCCACACCTAATCCAACTGAGGATTGGAGTTGGCTTCCCTCAATACTATCAAAGGTTAACTCTGCAAAGAAGGACTGAAGCCTATCTCCCTCTAAAAAAACATTTAAATCCCTAAAGTATTGTTCTTGGAACGTAAACGGACTCAAAACTCTTCTTGAGGCTCCGAGTGTAACAAGTTTTTTGTACTCCTTTGATATCTTAATATTGCAGGAGACCTGGCAAGTGTGTAGTGAACCTAATTTTGGTTATTACGAATATTTGAACGTGGCAACTCGTGAGGCCTCTATAGGTCGCCCTAGTGGAGGTCTCTCCATATATGTCTCCTTAAATCTTGATGTTAAACACTTTGAGATAGACCTCCAAGTAAAATGGATCTTGTGTGTTAAATGTATTGCCAAACAATCATTTATCTTCCTAAATGTCTATTTGAGTTCAAAGAAAAACATAAGGTCCTCACAACTCGATCTATTATGGGAAATGGTAAAATTGTTATATTACGATCATTTGGACTCAATGATCATTATAAGTGGGGATTTTAATATGCATCTTTTTTCATATAAAAAAGGAATGGTACCATCATCCACCCTATTAGAATGGTCTAATTGTGAGTTCAGAAAATGTAACTTAAATATTCTCATAGATGCTGAAAATACTCCTACATTTAGGAAAAGTGCTAGTCCTTCGATAATTGACTATAGCATAATTTCAGAAAATCTTGTTAAGGCAGTCCAAAGTTATCAAGTTGTACCAAGAATCGAGAGCGACCACAACCCACAAGTTATTACTCTTGCTTTAGCGTTCAATTATCTGCCCGAGTCAAAAATAATTAGAACATCAACTACCGCTTTTAATTTAAAAAGGCTCATATGGAATGATAAAATTAAAAAGGATATCTTGGACTTTCTAGCTGGCCTAATTGTTGATTTACAAGATGCGATACTAGAGGGGAAACATCCGGCAGACCTTTGGCCTTGTTTATGTACTGCACTTGTGTCAAATTTTACTAAATTAAAATCTACAGGTGGTAAGACGTTAACTCAAAAGAACCCAGGATGGGTTTCCCCTCGCGTAAAACATCTTAAAAGAAAACTCAATAAAACCATAAGATCACTATATAGGAAAGCGAAAGGGTCCATTTGTGCTGTGGTCGCTCAACAAATTAGACAATTAAAAAAGATTTACAGGAATGAAGTTTGGAAGTCCAAACAAGCCTATTATGAAACAATTTGAGCCAAATTACATCACGCCTGCAAATCAAAAGACCCTAGGCTCTTTTGGAGTTTAATTAATAATTTAGAAAATGGAAACAATAGAAGCAATAGCGCAAATATTGATGAATCAACTTGGGTATCTTTTCTAAATAACTCTAAAACGGCTCAATTAGGCCCTCAGTTTGTTCAAGACAAATCTATTCCTATGAGTAATAAATGTCCAGATATAACCGTAATATCTGGGCAACCCCCGACAAATATCCCGGTTATTGAGCCTTGGACAGTTGATAAAGTAAAAAAAGTGGTACATAGGATTCGATCAAATGGTGCGTCCGGACCTAATGGAATGCCAAATGCCATATTTAAAGCTGCCCTGAAGGATTGGCCAGAGGTCCTTACCCTGCTGTTTAATGATGTGCTTATAACTGGTAAAATTCCAGACTCTTGGCAGGGTAGTATTGTCCAACCGATCTATAAAAGCGGCCCTCAAGATAATCCAGCAAATTATAGATTAATAGCTCTAACTGATGTTTACGCTAAAATATTCGCAACCTGCTTGTTAGAGGAATTGGAATCATGGGCCTCAAAAGAAAAACTGATACCAAATTTACAAACCGGCTTCAGAAAGGGAGAATTAACCTACTCAAATTTAGTTTTATTAACATTATTAGGCGAAAGAGCCAAAATTAGGAAACAAAATTTGTATATATGTTTTATTGATTTAAAAGCAGCCTTCGACTCTGTGCCCCGCAACATATTATGGTCAAAATTAGATAATTGGGGAATATCCGACGCACTTTTAAAAATTATTAAACTGCTATATTCTGATACTTGGGTCCAGATTAAAGTAGGCGACGGTAGTCATATAACCCGACACCTGGAAACAAACATCGGCTTGAAACAAGGTTGCGTTTTGGCCCCTTGCCTTTTTAATCTTTTTATGTCCGATCTCCCTGCCCATTTTAAGGATATTAATGCTCATTCCCCTTTTGTGATGGGACAAGAGATTAAATATTTACAATACGCTGACGATACTATTTTATTAAGTCAGACAGTTATTGGCCTTAAAAGATTAATAGACTCTTTTAATGTCTATGTCGCAAGGAATGGTCTAAAAATAAATATTAAAAAAACAAAAATGGGGGCGTGGCTACGCAAGCGGCGATGGCGGTTGTAGCCTGCTAGAGCTCCCGCCGGCCCGCCATTGATCCGACGACTTATCCTGGTCCCCGAGCCACTGACCCGCAACCAAAACGGGGCTAAGGTTACCGGAGGCGCCAGTGACCATCCGGTGTGTTTGGTGGCAATCCCGCGCTCCCGAGCGGAGCTGGGCAGCGGGGTGCGAGGTGCGGCCTAGTGGACTGCGGAGCAGCCGGGGCCTCGATTTTGGAGCAGCCGAGCAGTGGGTTGCGGCCAGGGGACGGCTGCGGCGCCCCGCTTGCCCTGAGGCCGAGAGACTGCTGGCACCCATCCTCCCAGGGCCAGGCTGAGCCCTGGGGCAGTGTAGACGGGACAGGCGGACCGGAGCGGCAGAGGTGGCCTGGTGGCCCGGGCACAGCCGGGACCTCGATTTTCGCGACCCGGTGTCAGGGGCCGGCAGCGTGGAGGAGGGACGGACGCCCTGGAGAGCCCGATCGGCGGTGAATGTGCCGAGGCAACTATTCGGCCTACCGACGGCAACAGTGAGTAGTGGGCTCCCCCCCCCCCCCAGCCCACAGACCAGAAGGGACGTCAACGCTGTGGCGCAAGACGCTGTGGGTCCACGCACCGACGGCAACAGTGAGTAGTGGGCCCCCCCCCCCAGGCCCACAGACCAGAAGGGACATCAACGCTGTGGCGCAAGACGCAGTGGGTCCACGCACCGACTGGAGGACCGTTACCGGTCACTGAGAGCCACAACCATCGGCGGCTGGGGGGGACAGCATAAGTGGGGGCAGTGACTGAGGTCCACCCGGTGCTATACCCAACACTAAGCCGACCCGAAGTGACTTGTCTGAGACTCCCCCCCCCCCCCTCCCAGGGGCCAGCAGCAGTCCAGTGGCCCTGATAACTCTGCGATCATGACCAGGGGGGGTAGCAGCACCGCTAAGCAAGTAACCATCGATAAATTCACCGGGCCTGGTGGGGGCCCTGGGCCATCAGGGGGCGGCTCGCCTGGAGGGGCGCCGGACAACGCGGCCCTTATGGCGGCCATAACCCAGTCACGGGACATGCTGGATGCCAAGATAGGGGCTGTTGGCGCAGATGTGACCCTATTGCGCCAGGACCTGAGGAACGCCGTGGCGCGGATCACGGAAGCAGAATCCAGAGTGTCAGTGGTGGAGGACGACGTGAGTAACCTTAAAAAGAGGATGGCGGCGATGGAAACTGCGCAGCGGATTACGGCGCTCCGGGTGGAGGATGCAGAAGGGCGGGCGCGCCGAAACAACCTCCGCTTCCTTGGATTTCCAGAGAGCTGTGGGAAGGGTGGCATGGAACAGTTCCTTACACAGTGGCTAGAATCATGGATGCCCCCTGGGACGCTGTCTGCATGCTTCGTTATTGAAAGGGCGCACCGCGCCCTGACGCAGAAACCACCTGAGGGCGAGCGGCCTAGGGCGGTAATCGCACGGCTGTTGAACTACCACGACAGGGACGCCATACTGAGGGAAGCTAGAAATAAAGAAACCCTCTTATGTGAAAATCAAAAGATCTTGATCTTCCCTGACTACACCAAACTCGTCCAACAGCAACGCCACTCTTTCATGGCAGCCAAGGCAAAGTTGAGAGGCCTTAAGCTACAATATTCCCTGCTGTACCCGGCGCGCCTGAGAGTGATCTTTCAGTCACGGACACTGTTCTTTGATACGCCGGAGGACCTTTTCAGATGGACCGATGAAACGGTGCAGGTCAGACCACATTCTCAACCAGGGCTCAATCCAGGCTCCCCTGAGGGCGCGCCTCGGCCACAGCGAGATCAGACGTCTAGACACAGACGAACCAAACGCTCCAAATCACGCAAGCGCGCAGCCTCGGCCGATGGCGCACGAAACACTGTAAGAACCGAAGACTCCGAACAATCTAGCACGGATCACTGAAGTCTCCGGGGCCTCGGCTCCCTCTTCTGCTATTACCGCTGCCAATCCTAGATGGACGCACCTGGTCACCTGAGACCCACTGTATCTTCAGCCGTATCGCGGCCTTGTGACAGTACATCTAATGTCTACTGAGCGTGGACGAGGTTGTGGGGTGGGGTTCGGGGACTCCATGATAGTGGCTGCCACTCTCCCGTTTGTGAGAGGGACACTGAGGGGAGGGGGTGAGTTCACTGTTCCTCTTTGGGATGTTGGGATCCATTGGTATGGATGGGCCTGAGCCCTCTGTTTTGGTCTCGGGACTACCCATGCCGCGACAGGTACCTCATAGTTCATTGGGGTATAGGGTGGGGGGAGGCAGGGGACGGGCGGTCAGGGTTGTGGCTGCTGAGTTGGGGTTGGGGAATGTTGGGGATTGTGGGGCTAGGGGGTTGGAGCTGTTCTCTGGGGTGGATGGTGCACTGCATGTGTGTGTCGTTATAATGATTCGTGTGACGTGGGGTGGGTGGCGCTGGAGTGGGGGGCTCGTGTGGTGGACTCCAAAGGACTATGGCTGACTCGTCTCGGCGGCTTCCGGAAGACTCTATGCGGGTGATTACGTGGAATGTCAGGGGATTACTGGACAAAATCAAGCGTGGGGCAGTGTTGCGATGGGGTAAGAATGCAGCGGCAGATGTGTTATTGCTCCAAGAAACTCATATGATGGGCACAAAGGCGCTGGGCCTGCAGAGGTTTGGGTATCAGCAGGTTTTCCATGCCGGGTTTTCGAGGGGATCCAGGGGAGTAGCCATATTGATACACCGTAGAATACCATACGTCCATGAGAAACAATGGGTGGATCCCCAGGGTCGCTACCTGTTTGTGAAAGGCATGGTGGGCACGGAACCTATAGTGTTTGGGAGTGTGTACGCCCCCTACAGTGGGCCCTGGCTGAGAGACTGTTTTCTGTATGGGAAGATATATCCGGGTCAGTGTCAGTAATTGGGGGAGATTGGAATGACGTAATGGATGTGTGTGTGGATCGCCGGAGGCGCCAAGAGACGACTGCAACTCCTCCCCTTTCCCTTCCCCCCACCAGACTGCATGCCATGAGTGAGGGGCTGGGATGGGTGGATGCTTGGCGACATATGCACCCAGCGACCCGTGAATATACATATGTCTCGGCGGTGCATGGGTCATTCTCGCGCTTAGATTATGTGTTTTTACCTCGTGAATGCCTGAGTAGGGTGAAGAGCGCGGACATCTTGCCGAGAGGATTATCTGACCACTCCCCAGTTTCAGTTAGCGTGGACCTCCTGCGAAAACGGCAGCCGTTCAGGTGGCGGATGTCCTCGTGGCATCTGCTACAGCCAGCTTATACTAAACACTTGCGGGAAACCATAGATCACTACTGGCGGGAAAACCTGATAGAGGTGGCTGACGTAGAAGTGGTGTGGGAAGCAATGAAGCCTACCGTACGTGGGGTGGATATCGCATGGTGCTCGGAGGCCCGTAGGCGGCGCCAGGAACAGACTGCGGTGGCGGCTGAGCGAGTGGAGACCCTTGAACGGGAACGCCGCGAGGGTGGCGATGAGGTCGGACTGAGGCTGCTTCTACAAGCACAGCAATCGTACGCGTCCCTCTTGATGGATGAAGCCAGGCAGGCGTGGCTGGCCACAAGAAGTAGGGTGTATCAATGGGGGGACAAGTCGTGCTCCATGCTCCATAGATTATGCCAACACAACTTTCAACCCCTCGTGCTGCCGGGCATCACAGACGACAATGGGGAGGTACTGACTGACCCTGACGAGTTGGCAGCGAGCTTCGCCACGTACTTCGAAGCCCAATACGCCTCATGTGACCAATTGCCTGAGGGCGATTTAGCCCGGTTTTTCGCGGACCTCCCGCCCACCCAGGTGTCAGACGAGGCCAGGAAGGCCTTGGACGCACCCCTCACAGCGGAGGAGCTGGGAGACGCTCTGGGGCAACTCAATGCGGGCAAGGCTCCTGGCCCTAATGGCTACCCGTGTGAATTTTTTAAGAAATTCCACGTACAGCTGGGGCCCCACTATCGCAGAGTTCTTGAGGCGGCGAGAGCGCGGGGCGCGTTGCCCCCAGATTGGCGCCATGCCGAAATAGTGGTATTTCAGAAGCCTGGTAGACCCCCGGGTAGCCATGACTCATATAGACCTATTTCCCTCATCAATATCGAGGCAAAAATATTGGCCAAGGCCCTAGCAAACCGTCTGGCTCCGTATATTACGGATCTGGTCCACTCGGATCAGGCAGGATTCATGCCCCACAGGGCGACGCGACATAATATCCGACGGGCACAGGCGGCGATAGACGCTGTTGGAGCCTTTGGGGACCGGGCGGCGTTGCTATTGGCCGATATCAACAAGGCTTTCGACTCGGTCAGCTGGTCGTACATATTTGCATTGCTATCGTGGCTCAACCTAGGCCCAATTTTCCGGTCCTATGTCAAACTACTGTATACGGACATCACGGCCTCGGTGCGAGTCGCTGGGGCGGTGTCGGAGACGTTCCACATTGGCCGGGGGACTAGGCAGGGGTGCCCTCTTTCCCCCTATCTGTTTGCCTTAGCCATGGAACCCCTAGCTGCCAGAGTCCGTAGTGATGCGCTGATTCGGGGCTTCGAATGGAATGCCACCCTATCGGATAGAATTGCATTGTACGCGGACGATGTCCTCTTCTTCCTCACCGATCTACAACGCTCCGGCCCACGTGTCCTGGAGGTCATGCAACTGTTTGGGGAAGTTTCAGGTTTATACCTGAACTTACGTAAATCCACCTTATGGGTACTACATGGGGACACGGTGACGGAGCCCTGGGCTTCGGAACTGCAAGTGGCCACAGTTGGTATGAAATACCTCGGGGTGTTTCTATCAAACTCGGCGGATACGGCCTGGGAACGTAACCTACTGCCCGTCTGGGAGCGGGTCCAGACGGATGTCAAGACTTGGTCCCGGATGCCCCTATCGATCTTTGGCCGGTCAGCTATCTTTAAGATGGTTGCACTACCGCGCCTACTCTACCAACTACAGAACCATCCGTATCCTATCCCACCCCAATGGTTTCGGCAGGTGAACTCGGTGCTGGGCCGCTTCCTCTGGGCTGGCGGTGCTGCCAGGGTAGCGCTGCGCACTTGTTTTCTGTCCACATATTGTGGGGGCCTAGCCGCCTCGGATATACAGTCGTACTACCAAGCCGCTCATCTCCTTGTTTTAAATGAATGGTGGTATGGTGACGGTGGAGATCCGGCCTATGCCCTGGAACGCGTGCTGATGGGTGATCACTCGCTCCACACCATTCTATACTCATCCCGGCTACGTCGGCCACTGCTGAGAGTCACTAAACTTGTATTTGCGATATGGCGACAGGCACTGCGTCGCGTGGGCTGGTGGGGTCGACTGACCGCGGAAACGCCGTTATGGCGCAACGGGTTACTACCGGAACTGTCTAAGCTGTCAGGCTTTGATGGCTGGGACTCTATAGGCATTTCGCAGCTCGGCCATGTGATGTCCGGGACGACTCTTAAGTCCTTTCAGGCCCTTCGTACCGAATTTGATATGCACCAATCTCAATTCTTTCGTTATTTACAATTCCGGCATGCGCTGACGCCCAGTATAGCCAATCTTGACTCGCTCCCGGAATTCAGCCCGATCGAAGCGAAGGTCTTCATGGGCGATCTTGAGGACAAAAAAGTATCACGCATCTACCAGACCATGGTCACGCATTGCTCATCCACTCTTCTTCCACTGAAGGCGCACTGGGAGGCCGATGTAGGACCATTAGATGAGGATGATTGGAGGGAGGCATTAGAATCCCCGAGGGGGGCGGCTATAGCGATACGGTTTCGCCTCATACAGTTCAAGGTTCTACACAGGGCCTACTATACCCGAGAGCGTCTGTGGAGGGCGGGCCTGATTGGGTCCCCGGAATGTCTGAGATGTGGGGCGGAGGTGGGTACGTTGCTCCACACAGTGTGGTCGTGCTCCAAACTAGTTGGCTTCTGGAGGGGTGTTTGGGGCTGTCTGTCGGAGGTGCTGGGCTGGACCCTCCCCCGTACCCACCGCCTGGGTCTATTACACATCCTGGAAGGGGTTGGTGGTAATATCTATAAGCGGCATCTGCTCCTACTGGGGCTGGTGGTAGCTAAAAGAGACATGGCCCGAGCATGGAAGGACGTGAGGCCCCCCCCCCTGAATGTATGGAAGGCAGGATTAGACTTTTGTATGGGCCTGGAGAGGCCAATCTTTGAGGCACGAGGATGCCCTCGTAAACATTTCAAAATATGGAAGAGGTGGGCGGACTACAGAGGGTTGACACTGGACCCCCCGGCGGAACCGGTGGAGGACCTATAGCCCTATATGCTCCTACGAAACCCGTTCCCGCACACACACTTGACACGTCAAAAGCTTCCGTCATCATGGTTCACACACACATGCATGGGGTTAGGGAGGGTTGAGGGAGGGCTCAGGGAGTTGGGTGGGTAGATTATTGAAAAGATGAAGGTGGGGTTAATCTTTTCGTGTATCCTTGATTCCATTGATTCATTGTTTCAACGCTCAGATTTATATTGTGATTGTAATTACAATGCCTGGTGGTATCGTCCTGAATGTGGGATGCCACCTTAATTCATATGCTCATCTTTATCAATAAACCTGTTGTGAAAAAAAAACAAAAATAATGACCATGGGAAAAGGTAAATAGGTGTTAAAGAATGGAATATCAACGGTATGGTTGTTGACTGTGTAAAAACCTATAAATATTTGGGTATAACATTTGATCACAATTTATCTTTTAGGAAACATTTTAACAACCTAGAGGCTAAAGGCTCTTCTCTCACATTTGCCTTTAGACAATTGAGGGATAAGCTATTATGCCCAAATCATGACCATTTGATGAAGGTCATGAAAGTGAAGTTAATTCCTTCATTAGACTATGGTTCTGTTATTTTTCGGGGCAAAGATGCGAAACTTTTAGATGATATTGAAATAAGATCATATAAGTCGGTATTTAGAATCCCAAAAAACATCAGTCGAGCGAATGTCAGACTAGAATTTGGATTGAAGAAACAGTGTCTCGTTAGGCAATCCACATTATTAAAATCTTTACTGTTATTATCCAGATCAGAGGAAGGCTCGCTGGCGAACCTTTATTGGCTAGAGATTCAAAGAGGGGCCTATTCGGGAAGTTGGCGATCTTATTTAAACGAGTGCTTGCTTGCCTTTGATTGCTCGAACTTAGAGGATGAAACAAGGTGTAAAATGGTCTTAAAAAAAACAATCAATCAATCAGCAGCACTGTTGTCTTGTATAACGGATAAAGACGATTTAAGGGGAAAAAAACATCTTTGGACAATAGCAAACTCTTTTAACAATTTGTATCCCCAGCCCTATTTGAAATTTTATCTAAAACCTTATATCAAAAATAAATGTATGCTGCTACGGTTTGGGAGATACCCAACCAAAGATGGAATCCCAAAATGGGAAAAAAATTGGCCGTCTAATGTCTGTAGATTATGTGGTAAAAACGAAGAAACTCTACAACATATTGTAACTTTGTGCCCAAGATTGCTTGTTGAACGAAAGATGTTTTTAAAACCGCTTTTTAAGGAAATGGGAGTAAGAACGTGCAGAACTGCAATCATTGTATGTCTAAGTGGTATTACACCTAGATTAGTTCATCAGTTTGTTAAATATATCCTTACAGTGGAAACAAAATTATGTAAGGAAAACACTGTAATCGATGAAATCCATGTAATGAATGCTATCTAAAATGTCAATGACTCTATAATAGTAAAATGTTTTTAGGGATCATGAGGAAATGTTATAGAAATTTTAAAATGTAAGTGTTATAAATGTATTATTTGGTAGCATTTGGTCGAGACCTCAGAAGAGGAATGTGTGTGAGCTGATAGCGAAATCGTTCACTGGGCACTCTCAAAATGTTTGTAGTGTTCCCATCAGAGTTCCATCCTGTACCGCCCTACATCATTTGAGAATATAACCAATAGCGCAAAGGGAGTGACCCAATGCACGATTTGGCACGATTGTGCCCCATTTGTCTTCTATATCCCAATGTATTTAATTACTTGGTAGGTATCAGGCGGGATCTAATAAGCAGTGCTAAATAGTGTAATAAACAAAATATATCAAAAAAGAGTGGTGTCGCTAAAAAGGGGTAAAGGAAGGGAAAAAAGTTTAATGGAAACCTTCCATTCCCGCTATTAAAAACAGTGAAAAAGGTAGTGTCAACAAATAACTACCTTGACAGTTGTAATGGTCATGGTCGACATGTTTCTGCAGTTTTACCTTGGGCCCATAGGTCACCTACTGCTTCATCAGGACCTTCAATACTAGCTAAGTGCATAAACAAAAGGGGGAGTGAAAAATAAATATCACCTTCAGTTCTCCTGGTTGGAAGACCCCCGGATTTCACAATGTGTCACACACACCAATATGTAAAGAAAGAAGAGAAAGAGCTCATTAGCTAATTTCTCACATACAGCAAAGGTCATACAAAGTACCTCACACTCGCTGCTAATTAATTATAACAATCACAAATCTTGTTCCCTCAAAAGCGAGTCACAAGAGAGCAGAGTTACCTGTGGTAAAATACACTCACCCAATGTTCTGGAGAATGTCGCCCCACCTCACCCGGCATTAGCGCAGGTATGATGGAGCCCCGCTCTGTTTAAACAAACATAAGCAAACAAGGGGAGGGGTTAGGGGAAGCACACATAGGCTGGGATAAGCCACTAGATCCTTTAACTCTTATTCTCAAGCAAAAAGTATCTTAACATGAGCCACACAAGTTGACTGTTGATGTTATTGCTTGGTGTGTTTATGAAACGTGGTCCCAGGCTCGTATGCATCAAGAGGCATGCACTAATTCAATATTCGAGCCGAATTCTTTGGCACTTTGTTGTTAAATCGGGCAGTCTAAAGATGCGAGCGAAAAGCACGTTTAGACTACGCACTAGCACGTGTTTGTCGGCAAAAACCTTTGGGGGACCGTAAAGTGGAATCACTATCTATTTGTCAAGTTACTCACCTATCCGTCGGTACTCCAGACGTCCATCTGGGCTATCTGTGGGAGGTACCGACGGGACAGGTCAGCCTGCTTTTACATGTTCCGGTGTCTCTCGAGAAAGACAGGCGCGGCGCTCTGACGTTGATGCGCCGCGCATAGACTCATGGGTAATGTAGTTTACATGCTTCCGATCCGACCGGCAGCAAGATTCAAACTATGTTCGTATAATCCTACTGGAGTCTCTCGTCCTATATATTAAAAATAGTTTCTTATTGGCTATGAATATTGAAGGATCCATAGCCCCTCGAGGGTGGTACAAAAGGCGCCTTTATGTCATCGCGCCGCGCCAATTGCTCCTGGGCAATGTAGTGTTTTAGGTGTTCCATCTTACGGATCACTTATGTTAATACTGGTCCTGTCTCATTCAGTACAAGTAGAAATAGTCCATTGTTGTCAGTTCCATTTGGTCTAAGTCACTAAGGACACCGACCTGTCTTTTATTAAATCTATGACTCATAAAGGGGATGTAATGTTACCCACTAGGAAAAGGAATGTGGACTCCATGTGACATTATAGCGACATCCAAGGAATGTCTTCATTCAGTCCTTGTTTGTCCGTCTGGAGTTTGTACACCCATTTCTGTTCACGCCGAAATAAGAAGCTTTTAATATCAGTGATATGGGTGGGTATCATAGGCTGCTCTAACACAGTCCAATGCAGATCAGTGGGAGTGTGCTTTGCCTGCAGGAAATGGTTTGTGAGTCTTGTTGATTGTCTAGAGCACCTGATCGAACTCTTATGTTCTGTAATGCGTGTCTTAACCTTTCGGGTTGTCATACCCACATATCTTTTTTTGCACGGGCAGGTGATTAAGTACACTAGGTTGGAGCTATTACAATTATTAAATCTCCGCTGTTCCCACGGACGACCAGTACCAATGTCAATTGTCTGTGATTTGGTAGTATTAGGACACGCTGCACAATTGCCACAGGGATGGTGACCCGTGGCTGCTGGCATGTCCCACAGAGTGCCCAATGCTCGTGGTAGTTCACCTTTAGGACGGGTATGGACTAATCTGTCTTTCAGGTTCTGTCCTCTTTTAAAAGCGAATAGTGGAGCTTGTATGGAGTCAGTTCCAGTATTCAGAATGCTCCAATGTTTCTTCACTATTCTTTGAATTTGGTTGGACTGCCCAATAGTCCTTCACGGTTATTATTGGAGGCTCTCTTTTTTGATCTGCGAACTAGATGTTTCGGGTACTGTTTTTGTAAGAGATCCTTTTCCAGACCTCCTGCATGGTGTTCGAACCGTTTTTGGGTAGAACAATTTCTTTGAATGCGCAGAAATTGCCCATAGGGCAAGTTGTTGCGGAGAGACTTAGGGTGACAACTATGGTAATTCAGTAGCGAATTCCGTGCCAAACCTGTCGACGTGGATGTTATAAGGAGATCAAGGAATGCCAGCTGTGATCTGCTCTGTTCCATTGTGAACCGCAGGAAACGATTCCTTTCGTTCAGCCACTCGTGGAATTTACTGAGTTCAGCTTCGCTGCCCCTCCAAATCACTAGGATATCATCTATATATCGCTTCCACAGACGTACATTGTCTGTGAAAGGATTGGTGTTGGAAAAGATGTGATCTTCCTCAAATCTATGGACATATAGATTTGCTAGGGACGGAGCAAAAATGCTGCCCATACTTGTCCCGCTCACTTGAAGGTAGAGGGAATCTTCGTACTGAAAAAAGTTCTCAGTCATAGCTATATTGGCCAAAGTCATTATTAGTCTTACATGGGTGATTGAATCCAGGTCTCTCTCTGTTAGAAGCGCCTCTACTACTTCTAATGTTTCTAACTGTGGAATCGAGGTGTATAAACTCTCCACATCAAATGATACCAAGATGTCCGTTCTACTATCGTATTCAATATCAGGAAGAAGTCTCAATACGTCTTTGGTATTGTTAGACCTGGCATCATTGGCATGAGTCTCTCCTCCATTTTTTCTGTTTGCCTCCTCTGTTTACGATGTTTTTGCTGGTATATGCTTTGGGCACTGTGCCACTGCTGATCAGTGCCACAGTGCAAGTGCTCTCTATGTGAAATTGCTGTATTGATTTACTTCCATGTTTGGCTTATTTGGTTTACTATCAGTCCCTAGTAGCGTGCACCAGGAGTGCCAGGGCTTGTAAATACAAATGCTGCTAGTGGGCTTGCAGCACATATTGTGCCACCCACAAGAGCGGCCTAGTAAAAGTATGTCTGAAGGTCTACCATTGCTAGACCACGTGCAGTCTGACTGTCACGAGGACTGCGCAAGTACACCTACTTGCCAGTCCCTAAACCTTCCCTTAACTTCATGTTAGTCACCCCTATGGTAGGCCCACGGGCAGGGTGCATTGTAAGCATAAGGTAGGACAAGCCTGACAAGGTTGGCATGTCCTAATAGTGAATTACAGCCATAGTCGTTTTTCACTATTGTAAGGTAACCTGCTCTCCATCAGTTAGAATGGGCTGCCAGGATTATTAATGCTATAATCCTAGCGGGCTCGGGGAGCATGGTGCAATGTCGAGTTTGGTATCCCTGAACGGATGTATGACGTTATAACGCATACTATTACTCCGCATACCATTACAACGCGACTTTTACTCCGCATACCGTTACAACGCATAGCGCCTTGGGGCGCTGGATAGTGGTAAGTATAATTTTCTATTCCAACACCAGTCCCCGTGGACACTAGGGAAGGTGTTGGATAGAAAATTAAACTTATTCCCTATCCTACAGCGCCCCCCAGCGCAATGCGTTGTAATGGTATGCGGAGTAAAAGTCGCGTTGTAATGGTAGTGCGGAGTAAAAAATGCGTTGTAACAGGTGTATACCCCCTGAACTCAGGGTTTAATAACGCATCCGTTTGTGTGGATGGTTTTTGGACTCTGTGTTTGAAAATAGCACTTTTAGAAAGTAGCTATTTTCTTGTCTAACTGTCTACTGGTCTCTGCTGGTTCTGGTGTGCTTGTGACAGGAGCTGGGTGGCTCCAGAGAGTCTGAATGAGTCAGTGTGGGATGAGTGGGGCATTTGCATTGAGAGTAGGGGAAGAGTAGCTCCTGATAGCCTGCCCTGCCTGATACAATGTTGGCTCCGCCCCCCTGCCAGGCGACTGATGACTCTGTGCTTGCCTGGGACTTTCCTGGCCCACCTCCAGCCGGGCAGCTGATGGCCCTGCCCCTGCCAGTGACAATGCTGGCTCCGCTCCTGCTGAGCGGCTGAGGACTCTGCCCTGCCCAGTGAATAGGCCAGGTGCCTCAGCCTGGCAACACCCACAACAAACCCAAGATGGGGGGAAATTCCCCTGCATGGACAAAGGGATCAAAGCCAAAAAGGGGTATAAGAGAAGGACCCCTGAACCAAGAATTCAGATCACTTCTGACAAGGAAACCTGAACCAAGGACAAGAAGCCTGCTGATCTAAGGACTGCCTTCCCCTTCTGCCAGAGTGCTGTTTGTTGGGGGAATCCTGCATTGCTTCTTTATTTTTGCCAAGGAACCAAGAGAGAGGAACTGTGTGTGTACTCTCACTCTTTGCTAAGAAAATCTCCAAGGGCTGGAAGAGTGCCAGTCTCCTGTTGAAGTCACAGGGCTAAAGGACTTCATCTGCTTAAAGTGCTATTTGCTGGAATTTGTGAATCCAGCACCTCTGAAAGAATCCAGCAATCTCGACGCCGACGGACGCCGCCGAATCCAGCTCGACATCGTGAGTAACGGCTCCAGTGTCCCGCTTCCTCGACGCCGGCCGCCGGGCCCGATCGACGCCAGCAGCAACGCCAGTGAGTAGTGAGTTCGGCTCCAGCTCCAAGTGACCTCGTGTCTGCACCGCCACTGATCGCATCGACTTCGAGCCCTCTCGACGCCGTGAGCGCTGCTCACTCCTGCGACATCGACATCGACGACGTCGTATCCTGCTTCATCCCGTGAGCGCTGCTCCCGCCTGACTTCGGTCGACGCCGCTGCAGATCGCCCCGACTCCGAGGCCCGATCGACGCCGAAGACGCGACGCCGGACATCTCGACGCCGCTGATCATCGAGTGCTTCACTTTTCCAAGGTACTGTGTTGTTGGGGTCTGTGCGACTCCGGGCTCGACGTAGCGCTCCTCGCGGTCGACGCCGAACCTTTGGATTAACTTTGCCTCGACGTCGTGTGACTCCCGTGTGGGTTACATTGTTGCCAAGAACTGTGTTTTAGAGAAGAAGAGTTGCTTTTGATACTAAAGACTTTTGTGCTAAGAAGAAACCGTGCTTGAACTATTATTTTTCCTTCCAACAGTATTTATTGAGATTATGGTATATTTTTGTCGTTATTTGGTCTTGTGCTAAGCCTTATATAAAAATACTTATTTTTATAATACTACTGTGTCGTGTCCATTTGTAGTGTATTCACTTTATTACTGTATGTGGTCATAAATGCTTAACGCACTGCCTCTGAGATAAGCCTATCTGCTTTGCCAAGCTACCAAGGGGGTGAGCAGGGGTTATCTAAGTGTGTGATCTCCTTGCCCTGACTAGAAAAGGTGTGTCCCTACTTGTCAGAAGTGTATACCTCTGCCAACTAGAGACAGCCGCTTCTAACATTGGTGGGTCAGCGGTGGGATTTGAACTTTGCATTTATGACCCATGTGCAGTGATTAGTGTGCGCTACATAGAGAAAGCAGACCATAGCGCAGCCACAATCTGTTTTGGTAGGATTCTATTTTTGTTCTCCAATTTCCTGGAGCTTGATTTTTGAAACTGCCAGTTTTGACCATGAGTGACGCCGGAGTCACTGCCCCTGTTGTTGTTGTGGAGGAGTTTGATAGGAAGAAGATAAAGAGATACAACAGAAAGCAACTGGAGCACTTTTGCGAGCAGTTGAAAGTTCCTACAACAGGCCTCAAAGTTAAGGAAGATTATTTTAAAGCATTGCAGGCCTGGTTAGAGGCCAGAGATCCCTCTGATCCGGTGGTGGTACCGACAGAGGAAGGGGAGGAGGAAGTGCCCGTGAATGGGCCTGTATCCCCTCCTGGCAGCAGTGTTTCCTCCAAAGGTCTTTCTCCTGAAGAAAGAGAAGAAAGGGCGAAGGAGCGAGCATACAACATGGAAATGGCAAAACTTAAGATAAATGGGCAGTTGGAGATAGAGAATGCAAGAGGCAGGAGAGAAGCTGATATGGAGATCAAAAGGTTAGAGTTTGAAAGAGAGAAGTTAGCTGTTGAGCGTGATACCAAGTTGAGGGAGTTGGAGCTCCAAGCTAAAAAGTTAGAATTGAATCCCTCTGGTGGCAGCATCCCATCTGTGCCTGCAGAAAGTAGGTTTTATTTTCCCAAAGATGTGATCAAAGATTTTCAGAAGAATGAGGATATTGGTCAATGGTTTAAAGCATATGAGTTAGCATTGCTGGCCCACCGGGTCCCTGAGAAGGATTGGGGAGCGGGGTTGTGGGGTCGCTTTGTGAATGAGGGAAGAGATACCCTGTTAGACATGCCTGTTGAGGATAGGATGTCTTATGCTCATATGAAAGATGCTTTAATGTTAAGGTATGGCCTAACCCCAGAAAAGTACAGACAGGCCTTTAGAGAATGTAAGAAGTTGCCTGGTACTACGTGGGTGGAGTATGTGTCATATTTTTGCAGAGCCATGGATGGTTGGGTAAAGGGCAGCAAAGTGGAAAGTTATGATGCTCTTTATGATTTGTTTGCTTGGGAGCACTTGTCTAATAACTGTTTTCCAGAGCTGCGCCAGCACCTTATTGATAGCAAGATATCTAACCCTAGAAAACTTGCTGAAGAGGCGGACCGCTGGGTCAGTACCAGGGTCCACAAGGGTCCAGTGGGAGACTCAGCCAAAGGTGGGCAGGGTCCCCAGCAGAAGAGTGGGGGGGACAAGGGTAAACAGAAGGAGTTCCAGAAAGGGCCCCAAAGTAATCCCCAAGGGAACCAAGGGAAGGGTTCCCAGCCTCCCCCAGATAAGAAATCAGAGGCCCCGACAGGTAAACCTATTCGTAGGGGCCCCATGACTTGCTTCGCTTGTAAGCAGGTGGGACACCGTTTTTATGATCCTCAGTGTCCCTTGAAGAACTCTAGTGCACCACCCAGTGCACCACCACGTGCCACCCCCGTCAGTTGGCGAGTGTAGCCTGGGAGGGGAGGAGATGGTTGCCCATGGTGGGGAGGGTCCCGCAGAGATGTCCCTGGTCTCTCTAGGAGACATGGAATTGGTCCCTCCACCCCCTCTGCCTAGTAACACTAAGAAATATAGGCAGTGGGTGACCATTAATGGCCATAGAGTGGAAGCTCTCAGAGACACCGGAGCGAGTGTGACAGCTGTCAAGTGTCACTTGGTGTCCAGAGAGCAGGTTGTTCCCCACGCATTCTACCCTGTGATAGCTGCTGACAACTCCCAGAGAGAGTGTGAGGTAGCTCAAGTTTCCTTTGAATGGGGGGGAGTTTCAGGTACTCTTCAAGTTGCTGTAAGGCCCGCCATGCCTGTTGATTGTCTCCTGGGCAACGATTTGGAAGACTCCCCTTGGGCTAAGGTGGAGAGGGAGACACATTTGAAAATGTTGGGTGTGCCAGAGTGGGTGTGTGCAACCACTCGATCCATGACAGCAAGTAAGGGTGTTGATGGGGTTCTGGAGCCTGAAAGTATGGCCCAGGACCCAGCTGTGAAGAGAAGAGGCAGGGGGCGCGGGAAACCGTCCCCCGTAGTTCCCGTGGTCCAGGAGGAGGCAGACCTTGAGGGGTATGCCCTGGAACCCACAGGTGAACAAGTTGCTGAACTGGGAGACCTGCCCGAGCTGACCCACTGGCAGCAGGATGGTGGTCCCTCCAGGGAAGAATTCTGTGCAGAACAGAAAGTGTGCCCTTCTCTTGTGGGTATGAGGCAGCAGGCCTCAGCCCAAACCTCAGGTGATCAGTCAGGGTCACATTTTGTTTACTGGGAGAACGACCTCCTGTATAGCGAGCCTAAGGCTGCTGAGCCTGGGTCAGCCCGTGTGCTGGTGGTACCCCAGCGCTTTAGAGCCTTCCTTCTGGGTTTGGCTCATGACGTTCTGTTAGCTGGACATCTGGGGCAGGACAAGACCTATGACAGGCTTGTCACCCATTTTTATTGGCCTCAGATGAGAAGGGATGTAGACATCCAGTGCAAAACCTGTCAAACTTGCCAGGCAAGTGGGAAAAGCGGGCGGAAGCAGAAGGCTCCCCTCCAACCTTTTCCCGTGGTCAGTACCCCCTTTGACCGGGTGGGGATTGACATTGTTGGGCCACTGGACCCCAAGACAGCCCTGGGAAACAGGTTCATCCTGGTCTTGGTGGACCATGCCACACGGTACCCGGAAGCCATCCCTCTCAGGACAGTGACTGCCCCCATGGTGGGACGGGCACTGATGGGAGTTTTCTCCCGAATGGGGTTCCCCAGAGAGGTGGTGTCAGACCGGGGCACCAACTTCATTTCCAACTATATGAAGTCTCTGTGGAAGGAGTGTGGGGTAACTTATAAGTTCACCACTCCTTACCACCCTCAAGGTAATGGGTTGGTTGAAAGATTCAACCGTACCCTTAAAGGCATGATTATGGGTCTTGAAGAACCAATGAGGCGTAAATGGGACGTCCTCTTGCCATGCCTGTTGTTTGCTTACCGTGAGATGCCACAGAAGTCTCTAGGGTTCAGCCCCTTTGAGCTTTTGTATGGTCACCCGGTAAGAGGACCTTTGAGTCTGGTCAAAGAAGGCTGGGAGCAATCTCCCAGGAAACCTCCCCAGGATGTTGTAATACAGTTACATGCTGGCCTTTAGGAACCAGACTAGGCGCTTCAGAGATCTTGCTCAGGCAAATCTGGAGGCCAGCCAGGAGGAGATGAAGCGGTGGTACGACCAGAAGGCCACTCTGGTAGAGCTTCAGCCTGGACAGAAAGTTTGGGTCATGTCCCCTGTGGAACCTTGTGCGCTCAAGGACAGGTGGACTGGACCATTTGAGGTTGTGGAGAAAAAGAGCGATGTCACCTACATGGTGGACTTAAAGTCTCCCAGGAACCCCTTGCGGGTCCTGCATGTCAACCGTTTGAAGCCCCACTTAGAAAGGTCCGAAGTGGGCATGCTCCTAGCTACAGATGCTGGAATGGAGGAGGAGAGTGAGCCTCTTCCTGACCTCCTGTCTGCAAAAGAGCAAGATGGGTCAGTGGATGGTGTTGTCCTCTCTGACACACTGACCCCTGAACAGCAGCAGGATTGTCGCCAATTGTTGGGACAATTCCCTGATCTGTTTTCCTTGATTCCTGGTGTCACTCAGTGGTGTGTCCATGATGTGGACACCGGGGATAGCACTCCTGTGAAGCACAAGGCTTACAGAGTGACTGACAAGGTCAGAGCATACATCAAGGAGGAGGTCTCCAAAATGTTTGCCTTAGGGGTGGTTGAGTCCTCTAGCAGTCCTTGGGCCAGCCCAGTGGTCTTGGTCCCAAAAGCTGCAGCGCCTGGTGCTTCACCGGAACTTCGGTTCTGTGTGGATTACCGAGAACTCAATTCAGTCACCAAGACTGACGCGCACCCCATCCCCAGGGCTGATGAGCTCATAGATCGGTTGGGGGCTGCCCGGTACCTCAGTACGTTTGATCTAACGTCTGGGTACTGGCAGATCGCCTTGACTGATGGGGCAAAAGAGAGGTCAGCATTCTCCACACCAGATGGGCACTACCAGTTCCGGGTTATGCCCTTTGGGATGAAGAATGCCCCTGCCACCTTCCAGAGGTTGGTCAACCAGGTCTTGGCTGGACTGGAGGATTTCAGTGCCGCCTACCTGGACGACATCGCAGTGTTCAGCGCCAGCTGGGAGGAACACTTGCGCCACCTCCAGGAAGTGTTGTTGGCCCTGCGCAGAGCAGGCCTCACAATCAAGGCCAGTAAGTGCCAGATTGGGCAGGGTTCAGTGGTGTACTTGGGGCACCAAGTAGGGAGTGGCAAGGTGGCCCCCCTGCAACCCAAGATTGATACCATCCTGGCATGGGCACCGCCCAAAACCCAGACTCAGGTGAGAGCCTTCCTGGGTCTCACGGGTTACTACAGGAGGTTTGTCAAGGATTATGGTAACATTGTGCACCCCTTGACTTCGCTGACTTCCAGGAAGCAGCCAAGACTTGTGAACTGGACTGACGCCTGTCAGACGGCCTTTGACACCCTGAAAACTGCAATGTGCACAGCACCCATACTCCAGGCACCCGACTTTTCTAAAGAATTTGTTGTCCAGACGGACGCTTCAGAGCATGGCGTGGGGGCTGTTCTAGCTCAGGTGAATGAAGAGGGCCGAGACTTACCTGTAGCCTTCATCAGCAGGAGGTTACTTCCCAGGGAACAGAGGTGGAGTGCGATAGAGAGAGAAGCATTTGCTGTGGTCTGGGCGCTGAAGAAGCTAAGACCCTACCTGTTTGGGACTCACTTCCGGGTTCAGACAGACCACAGGCCCCTCAGATGGTTGATGCAGATGAGGGGTGAGAATCCAAAGCTGTTGAGGTGGTCCATTTCCCTACAGGGGATGGACTTCACGGTGGAACACCGCCCTGGCACAGATCACGCCAATGCTGATGGTCAGTCCAGATTTTTCCGCCTTAGTGATGAGGACTCCCTAGGGTAAGGGTAGTTCTCCCCACATTTCAGCTGGAGGGGACACGTGTTAGACCTGGCATCATTGGCATGAGTCTCTCCTCCATTTTTTCTGTTTGCCTCCTCTGTTTACGATGTTTTTGCTGGTATATGCTTTGGGCACTGTGCCACTGCTGATCAGTGCCACAGTGCAAGTGCTCCCTATGTGAAATTGCTGTATTGATTTACTTCCATGTTTGGCTTATTTGGTTTACTATCAGTCCCTAGTAGCGTGCACCAGGAGTGCCAGGGCTTGTAAATAGAAATGCTGCTAGTGGGCTTGCAGCACATATTGTGCCACCCAAAAGAGCGGCCTAGTAAAAGTATGTCTGAAGGTCTACCATTGCTAGACCACGTGCAGTCTGACTGTCACGAGGACTGCGCAAGTACACCTACTTGCCAGTCCCTAAACCTTCCCTTAACTTCATGTTAGTCACCCCTATGGTAGGCCCAAGGGCAGGGTGCATTGTAAGCATAAGGTAGGACAAGCCTGACCAGGTTGGCATGTCCTAATAGTGAATTACAGCCATAGTCGTTTTTCACTATTGTAAGGTAACCTGCTCTCCATCAGTTAGAATGGGCTGCCAGGATTATTAATGCTATAATCCTAGCGGGCTCGGGGAGCATGGTGCAATGTCGAGTTTGGTATCCCTGAACTCAGGGTTTAATAACGCATCCGTTTGTGTGGATGGTTTTTTAACTCTGTGTTTGAAAATAGCACTTTTAGAAAGTAGCTATTTTCTTGTCTAACTGTCTACTGGTCTCTGCTGGTTCTGGTGTGCGTGTGACAGGAGCTGGGTGGCTCCAGAGAGTCTGAATGAGTCCGTGTGGGATGAGTGGGGCATTTGCATTGAGAGTAGGGGAAGAGTAGCTCCTGATAGCCTGCCCTGCCTGATACAATGTTGGCTCCGCCCCCCTGCCAGGCGACTGATGACTCTGTGCTTGCCTGGGACTTTCCTGGCCCACCTCCTGCCGGGCAGCTGATTGCCCTGCCCCTGCCAGTGACAATGCTGGCTCCGCTCCTGCTGAGCGGCTGAGGACTCTGCCCTGCCCAGTGAATAGGCCAGGTGCCTCAGCCTGGCAACACCCACAACAAACCCAAGATGGGGGGAAATTCCCCTGCATGGACAAAGGGATCAAAGCCAAAAAGGGGTATAAGAGAAGGACCCCTGAACCAAGAATTCAGATCACTTCTGACAAGGAAACCTGAACCAAGGGCAAGAAGCCTGCTGATCTAAGGACTGCCTACCCCTTCTGCCAGAGTGCTGTTTGTTGGGGGAATCCTGCATTGCTTCTTTATTTTTGCCAAGGAACCAGGAGAGAGGAACTGTGTGTGTACTCTCACTCTTTGCTAAGAAAATCTCCAAGGGCTGGAAGAGTGCCAGTCTCCTGTTGAAGTCACAGAGCTAAAGGACTTCATCTGCTTAAAGTGCTATTTGCTGGAATTTGTGAATCCAGCACCTCTGAAAGAATCCAGCAATCTCGACGCCGCCGAATCCAGCTCGACATCGCGAGTAACGGCTCCAGTGTCCCGCTTCCTCGACGCCGGCCGCCGGGCCCGATCGACGCCAGCAGCAACGCCAGTGAGTAGTGAGTTCGGCTCCAGCTCCAAGTGACCTCGTGTCTGCACCGCCGCTGATCGCATCGACTTCGAGCCCTCTCGACGCCGTGAGCGCTGCTCACTCTTGCGACATCGACATCGACGACGTCGTATCCTGCTTCATCCCGTGAGCGCTGCTCCCGCCTGACTTCGGTCGACGCCGCTGCAGATCGCCCCGACTCCGAGGCCCGATCGACGCCGAAGACGCGACGCCGGACATCTCGACGCCGCTGATCATCGAGTGCTTCACTTTTCCAAGGTACTGTGTTGTTGGGGTCTGTGCGACTCCGGGCTCGACGTAGCGCTCCTCGCGGTCGACGCCGAACCTTTGGATTAACTTTGCCTCGACGTCGTGTGACTCCCGTGTGGGTTACATTGTTGCCAAGAACTGTGTTTTAGAGAAGAAAAGTTGCTTTTGATACTAAAGACTTTTGTGCTAAGAAGAAACCGTGCTTGAACTATTATTTTTCCTTCCAACAGTATTTATTGAGATTGTGGTATATTTTTGACGTTATTTGGTCTTGTGCTAAGCCTTATATAAAAATACTTATTTTTATAATACTACTGTGTCGTGTCCATTTGTAGTGTATTCACTTTATTACTGTATGTGGTCATAAATGCTTAACGCACTGCCTCTGAGATAAGCCTATCTGCTTTGCCAAGCTACCAAGGGGGTGAGCAGGGGTTATCTAAGTGTGTGATCTCCTTGCCCTGGCTAGAAAAGGTGTGTCCCTACTTGTCAGAAGTGTATACCTCTGCCAACTAGAGACAGCCGCTTCTAACAGGTATCTTTGAGGTAGGTAGGCATTTCGCTCACCATTGGTTTAAAAAAACATCAACAAAAGTTGATAACGGCTCTAATAGAGAGCCGATCCCTGAGATGATAGGGCGACCTGGAGGCGGACGTTGGGGTTTATGTATTTTCGGTAAATGATAGAAATAAGGAACTCTGGGACTCACTGTGCACAGATATTGCCCTTCTTTTGCTGTTATTCAACCCTCACTGAGGGCTTCCTCCACAATCTGACTTATTTGTCTAGTCAGTCTATCAGTGGGGTCTGAGGTTAGTCTTTGATATGCCCTAGTGTCATTTAGTTGGCGAAGGCACTCTCGCCGATAGGCGTCAGAGTCAAGTAATACAATCGCCCCGCCTTTATCCGCCGGTTTAATAACCACGGATTGATTATTCGCCAAATTGGTAATTGCATCTTGTCCCCTTCGCAAGAGATTGTGGAAAGGTTTGTGCTCTTCGCGAAAAAGTTCTTTTAAATCATGATCCACAGCTTCTTCAAAAGTAAGTACTTTCACTGGGAGTCCTATTGTGGTGGGATTAAAAGTTGAAGGTCTTTTGAGACCGGTGTTAACAACTCTTGTAATAATCTCACCAGGAGCTTGTTGTTTGTGGGCAAATAGGTAGTGTAGTCTTATTTTTCTATAGAACTTACCCATTTCAATCTGGGTGACAAATGGGTCACTTCTGTTAGTAGAAACGAAGCCCAGGCCTTTATTTAGAACTTGTTCTTCCATCTCAGTCAATTGATGGGAACTGAGGTTAATCACAAGGTTGGACCGGTCGACGTCTCCGCTTCATCCTGCCCGATGACTTTCCCACTCCTCAAACCCATCGTTTGGGGGGGTAGGTTCCAGCGTACTTGGCCTTGTTGTGCCGTCCGTTGGCGGCCTCGTGCCCTCCGGCCAGGCCCTAAAAAAGGCTGCTGATTGTAAGCTTGAAAGGATTGGTGTGGATCATAAAGTCCCATCATGGGGGGGTAAGTGGGAGGTCCCCAGGGAGATGGTTGCCACCAGGGAGGGGGGCCGGGTGGTGGCCCAAACTGTTGGCCATAGCCTCTCCAATTCCTCCTAGTGTTGCCTCTACCTCTCTGTTTCATGGGAGTCCCTCCTTGATTGGATGCGTCGGAATCGCTCAAGCCATTCTCCGAGCTAGAGGTACCGTAGTTCGATCCTCCTTTTTGAGTGTTTTTGTTGTATACTGGTGGAGAATAGTCATCACTCGTATATGGATAGATCCTTGCCAGGCTAAAGTTTGCTAGATCTTTTTTGAACTTCTCTAATTTGGTGAACAAAGTGGAGTCCCGAAACTCCTTACTGGTCTTGTTCCCTTCATCTTGTTTCTTAGAGAACACTTTACTTGAAGATATCGTCGTCTTAATCTGACCTTCTAAGGTTTGAATCTCCACGAGAATCTTGTCAGCTGTTTTTTAGCCGTCTTGATGATCAACACCAACCAGTCGCGTGTACACCTCCACGCTATAAGGTACCAATCTCTTAAGAAGTCCTTGTCATCCAGGAATAAACGTGGTGCGTTATTTACTATGAGCCCTGTGGTATATAAATAAATAATACCGGATCTATTTTTGACTGGACATAGTAATAACAGATAGCTCAATAAATAAGAGTCAAGATTCGAGGTAGTAGGAGTTTTGCAGGTTTAATACAGCATAAAGGACAGGAACAGGACAACCTGCACAGGAACAGGATGGCAGCGCTGCCGGGGGCAGGATCGGAATCGGGGACGACGGCGGCGCTACTTTTAATAACAGTGCACAAATATATATACTAAAACAAATGCATTACAATACATACAATAGGCGGAGCAGTGGGTGGGATCAGTAACAGTCGCGAAAGATAAGGGTGAAAAGAGGTGTAACAGGAGGCGTGCACATAGACATGTGATGTAAACGTAACAGAATATGTCATAAATGGGGCGGAAACATGGAGGGGGCTACCTGAGGAGCCGGGACCTCTAACCTAGTGGTGCGCGCAAACTGACAATGACGTGTTACTAGGAGAAGCTGGGGGCTATGACTTCTGCGCTAGGAGCAGAGACTGAAGTCTGGAGAGTCAGGGCGACATGTACCTAAACACTATCTAGTATCTGATGTTTAGAGAACATGTTGATATAATCCAAAAGTTATCGGGGTAAAGGCTAACAGACTCTAAGACTGGTGCATGCATTATTCTACATGTAGTGCGTGTTGAAGAATATTAAATGACCATTAATACAGTATTTCTCTTACATGGAGACGTAAAGGCTAGACCATGACGGAAACTATTGATGCGATTCAGTAGCTTAGGAATGCAGAGAAGGAGGGCTGGACTGATAACTAGAATCATAACATACTTTTGGCAGACTAGCAGGCAGAGCCAGGCTGGGCCGGGCACTGTGAGGCAGGAAGTAAGTGAAGGGTCAGGAATACAGGTGGTGGCTGTATCGCTCCTCAGCGAGGGCTCAGGAGACAGGAGCTGAATCTGGTGTCCGGGCCCTTTTGAGGCCTAGAAACGGGGACTTTTCAATGAAATAACGTGCACACTGAGAAACGTGGCAACGTAACTTTACATAGGCCTAATACTCGTAGCTTTCACGAGAACTGAACACTGGCATACTAGAAATGGACACAACGGTAATTGCGTCTTCAATCGAACATAGGGAATACATATGCATATTAATCATGTACACATAACATAAGATGGGGAACACGTAGGGACACAGAACATGGCAAAATTTACTTTTCCACATTCCCTCCTTGTCACTACGTTTCCATCAGGAAACATCAATATTCATGATACCATCTATCATTTCATACAGTATCATTTGCTCGTCTCGAATATTCTTGGAACGGGTTTTAGGACGGGACTTGGGACTAGGAATACAAGAGGTAGCACAAATGCCGCAAATCGCAGGGCCACATTGTATACAGAGGCAGCAACTGAATATGATCGCTACTGCAATACCTAGAAAGGACAACACTTTCCATCCCCAGGCAGAAATTATATTCCAGAACCAACCGGACCATGTCCAGGTGCCTGGATCTTGGTGTAACATATGGGCAATTTTATGGAGTCTGGTTATAGCTGAATAAACAGACGGCGCGTTATTAGGAATGAAAATGCAGCAACTAGATCCGATGACTCTACATGCCCCGCCCCTATCGGCCAGTATGACGTCAAGGACGAGACGATTCTGGAGCACGACAATTCTCATAAAGGATTGTTCTTCGGTTAAGTTACCTAGAGCAGAGGTAGTCTCAATCACTACTGCTTCAAGTGTTCTGGTTAATCTACGTATCAGTTTACTATTCACGACAGTACCTAAGTAGGGAAAGACACCTTTATTGATATCTATATATTGTTCTAGAGCAGTTTCAGTATAATCAACAATCTGGAGGTCTCTCTTGTGTCTAGTATGTACTAGGTGGGAGTTCCTATGATAATCAGGTGGGGCTAGAAAAACTGGTGGCAGTAGGAAGGCAATGTAACAGGTTCCATCCCAATCGAGGGGCAGACGAACATATGCGGTTTGACCACAAACAAAATAAGAATGACGTGAAGTTTTGAAAATAGATTTCCCACTGTCACTATACTTGACAATAGTAGTACAATCACTATGTCCTACATGTACGGAACCATTCTTTCTGACACATAATTCGCCTTTGACTGGTAGTACTGACATAGCAGGTAAGTCTGGAGTAGTATCAGACTGAACATTCAGGACCATGAAATTCGAAGAATAATTACCCAAATTATAAACTTCATTTTCTAGATCTAACCCTGTTCTGTGGGGAAGACCTTGCTTGTCTGGAAAACATATACTGTTCAGGAAGGACATATCTTTTGAGGATGACGTTAACGTGGACCATGCTCCACATGAACCGTTATGTGAAAATGGATAAGGAAACAGTGGCAGAACTCCCTTCGGTGTCTGGAAAGGGGGGAGTCGACCACACACCCAACAATTAGTGGCATTGCTGGTCTGGTGTGAATAATGTAACATGCGGATAAAGGAATTATTTCGCATAGCAAGACGATAAGATAGTTCATGAGGAGGCAGATCACTAAACGTATGCTCTACTGTAGTATTAGAAGACTTATTTACATGAGAAAGTGGAAAACATAAATAAAATGCATAACTCGTGCAGGCAATCATAAGGCTGAGATATAGCAGAAAACATAAAATAATAATGCAACTTTTAGAGTTCTCACTAACTCTCTCTCTATGGGGGTCTATTTCATACATGTCAGAAACCGGTCTAACCGTTTCACCTAGGGGAGGACTTAGACAATCAAACTGGCTGACTTATTTTACTAGACCTTAATTTTAACTTATACTCCTGCTGCGGAGTTTTCTCTAACAGGGAGGGTTTCGTATCAATGTCATTTGCGGGACAGTCCTTGAGAATAGTAATTTGGCAGTCTTTAAAATCCTCGGAAATGTTCTTGGAAACAGTCTTTAGTCCATAAAACTTCTTTACATGCGACAAATGCACCCAGCCCTTCCTGCCTTCCAGCTTGACGGCAGTACGGGTGGCCAGGAGAACTTGCTTGGGCTCCTTCCAGCGGGGCTCCAGCGGACTTGAACGATCAAAGTTCCTTACGAGGACCAGACTTCCGGGAACGATTTCATGCGGTGCCACCTCGGTATTGTCTGGGAATGCGGCGGCAACCTGTGAACGACAAGAGTGTAGGGCAGACATCAAGGAAGCTAGGTAATCTGTCAGCATATTACTTGAAACATCTGTAATACTTCGGGGTCTAGGTGTACCCCACATATTAGGGGGGCGGCCAAAAACGACCTCGTACGGGGACAGACCTGATCTGGAATGTGCGACCATGCGCATATAAAACAGAGCGACTGGCAGAGCAACTAACCAGTCTACACCTTTTTCTTGACAGACTTTAGCAATACGGATTTTCAGGGTTTGATTATGTCTCTCTACGAGACCGGCTGCTTCTGGATGGCGTACACAATGGAACTTCCACTGGTACCCTAACAAAAGGGAAACGTGTCTCATCAGTTCAGATGAGAATGGCTGGCCGTTATCAGAATATACGACCCTAGGGAGTCCATAGCGGGGGAAGAATTCACGAACCAACTGCTTGGCAGTGGTCGCGGCTGTGTAATCTGGGACTGGATATGCTTCTGTCCATCTGGACAAAGCGCACACAACTACAAGGACATACTTGAAACCTCGACATCGCTCCATCTGAATATAATCCATCTGGAGGACTTCAAAAGGGTGGTCAGGGGGCTGGAATCCCCCTTGTTCCACCGGGACACTTTTACCTGGATTAAACTGGCAACATATCATACAGGTACGGACTTTCTGCTTGGCTGCAGCTCGTAAATGCTTGTTAAACCAAATGTTCTGGATACTGTCTAACATAGCTTTTTCTCCTAAATGTGCTGGACTATGTGCGGTATTGATAATGACTTGAACCATAGAGTCGGGGAGAAACCATGTGGCTTTACCCTTCGTTACCCATCCCTGGTCTGTCTGGACCCCTCCTTGTTCGGACCATTTCTTGATTTCTTCAGGAGTAGCATGTGACTGGATATCTATGACATCTTGAGTAGGGTCCTTAACTGTCATACAAGTAGTCGGATCTGGAGTATGTGTCTGTGTCGGATTAACTGACATGTCTGGAGTCTGTGCTGTAAGCTTGGCTGTGCGATCTGCTAGATCATTACCTTGAGAAATAATGTCAGTAACTTTCGTATGTGCTTTGCATTTCATGATAGCAATAGATGTTGGTAAATGGATTGCATCTAACAGAGCTTGAATAAGGAGACCATGCTGAATCTTGGTTCCATGAGAAGTCATGAAACCTCTCTCCTGCCAGAGCACTCCGAAGTCGTGTACAACTCCAAATGCGTAGCGTGAATCTGTGTAAACATTCACTTTCAGGTTCTTGGCGTGTATGCAGGCTTGTGTCAGAGCAACTAGCTCTGCTGCTTGAGCAGACAGGGTGTCAATACGGTGTGTTTCTATAACTTCAGTGTCAGTAGTCACTGCATACGCGGCTACTAGTTCTCCTGTACTTGTTCTCATACATGAACCATCCACATAAAGTGTCAGGTCGGGATCTGGTAATGGAATATCTGTCAGATCTTGTCTTGGCTTAGTCATTGTGTTAACTACTTCCACACAGTCGTGTGTGGCAGGATTCGAAATAACAGACGGTAACAGTGTAGCAGGATTTAGAACGTTGCAGCGTCTGATTTCTATGTGTGGCTGGAACAGTGTCAGTTCATAACCTGTTAAACGTGCAATTGTCAAGTGCTGAGTCTGTGTTCGGTTTAAAAGAACTTCCACGGAGTGTGGAACTTGTACTGTCAAGGAATGTCCTAATACTATGGAATCACTTTGTCTGATAGCTAGTGCTGTGGCTGCAACTGACTTGAGGCACGCAGGCAGAGCCTGGGCTACTGGATCTAATGTGCTAGAAAAATAAGCACAGGGCTTGTATTGTCCTGCTTGATCTTGTGTGAGAACAGATAATGCTGTACCATCACGTTCTGTGACGAAAAGTGTAAAAGGCTTACTGTAGTTCGGTGTAGCTAGAACAGGAGCTTGGCATAAAGCTTTCTTTAACTCATTGAGACTAAGTGTATGTTCAGATGTCCAAGGGAGGACAGTCGATACGGCTGCCTCCTGTGTCGTTAACTGTATCAGTGGTTTGGCTAGAAATGCATACTGAGGAATCCATTGTCTGCAATAAGAAGTAAGGCCGATAAAAGCACGTACCTCCTTCTGGGTCTTGGGCTGAGGAAGACTCGCTATTAACTGGATACGGTCTGGTGTCAACTGCCTACCCCACTTGGACAGTAAGTGGCCTAAGTAGATCACTTGCTGGACACAGAATTGAAGCTTCGAAGGGGACACCTTGTGCCCCATCTCGGCTAGGAAATACAGAACTGTAAGCGATGCTTGCTCGCAAGCACATTCAGAACGGGCTGTGATCAGTAGATCATCGACATACTGGAGCAGGGCAGTGTCTGTTGGCATGTGAATGTTGTCTAGTTGTCTCTTAAGTGCTTGACTGTAAATACTAGGGCTTTCTGTGAAACCTTGAGGAGCTCGTGTGAATTTATAGCTCCTTCCATTTAAACAAAAACCGAAAAGAAACTGGCTGTCTGGATGAATGGGGACACTGAAAAACGCGTTCTTGAGGTCTATGACTGTGAAAAATGAGGCTTCGGAATCAATGGCTGTCAATAGGGAAGAGATATCTGGGACAACTGGGTACTGGGGAATAATACATTTATTGAGTTCTCGAAGGTCAATCACTAATCGATATACTGGGGGTGCATTTGGATCAGTACGTTTCATGACTGGAATGATCGGAGAATTACATACATTGGAGTCAGTTTCTACAACTACTCCTTGAGCCATGAGCTCGTCAATAATTTTGGATAAGGCTGCTACAGCCTCAGGTGGTAATCTGTACTGTCTGATTCGTGGCAGGACTATACCTTGCTTGAGAGTCACACGATGGGGTGTGATTTGCATGAAGCCAACGTCAGTTGGACCTTGCGCCCATAGATGCTGCGGAACATTAGACAATCTCGGATCAAAATCACGTAAAACATAGTGACCCTTGAAGTCACGTAAAAACAAACGTATTCCCTCTGGGGAACAGCAAATAACTGCACCTAATTCTTTCAGTGTCTTAATGCCTAACAGATTTTCTGGACATGACTTCGTAAGTAATAGATCAGTATTGCGGGACAATATACCTACTTCTAGAGTAACTGGCTTAGATATCTCGTTTACAATAGGCTTTCCTGAAAATCCAAGGGAAACATTTCTAGAGCCTGAGAGCGGAGCCCCTGGAACCTCGTCGTGACTAATAGTCGTCCTACTTGCCCCTGTATCAATCAGAAACTTTCTGTCTTTCCCTAATACTTGACTATGAACATAGGGACCTTCTTGATCTACAGGAATCTCGATGAGAGGCAAGCCTACCTCCCTCTCTAGGCTGTTTCATGAATACTGTTGATACTCTGGATACTCTGTCTGAGCATACTGGTACATCTGCTGTGTAACATGCTGTGTTGCAGCAATAGGCTGCGGTGCTGGAACTGTCTGTTGTGCATTCTGTGACTGAGAAGTCTGTGAAACTTGTTCTTGTCTAGGCGGACGTGGTCTTTCTTTAGTTTTACCAGTGGCTATATTATGTTTCAGAACTGCACACTCGTTTATGAAATGACCTGGCTGTTTACAATAATTGCATGTCCCTTTAACGGGAGCTGCAGGATGACTGGCTTGACTCGGACCCCTCTTCTGACTGTCTTGAGGAATAGATTGTGCAACTAGTACTTTCATTTTCGTGTCTTTCATACGTCTTCTCTCGTGTTCTTGCTCTTCTCTGATTCTATTCTGGTGATACTGGAGCATCTGTAACATCTGGGACGGGGTACTAGCTTGCCATGTACTTTCGACTTTCAAAACTCGATTCTTAACTTGTGGACTTGAATTCTCGACTAATTTAGTAACAAAAAGATGAGGGTATGACTCACTACTCGTCTTCAATCCACTGTTTATTATGAAACATTTTTCAAACCTAGAATAAAAATCACTAGTGTCTTCGTCTTGTTTCTGTTTACAGGCTGAGATTGCATCCCAGTCTTCCTTTTTAGTGGCTAACAATCTGGGCAAAACTTGTATTAACAGTTCTGGTAATTCTTTACATTTCTCTCCAAGACCGGTACCTGGTACTCGTATCTTATCTTCAGCTTCTAGAACTGCCCAATCGATCTTTTTCTCTCCCACCTCCCATTCTTTTTCCTTGAGTTTTTCGTATACCCCTGCGGGCAACAGGACTTTTAACATTTTAATAATATCTGGATACGTATATTCTCCCATACGGAGCATGTCCTTTAATTCTCGGTGGAACCCTGCTGGATCTTTGTCGTGACAGGGAATTAATTTCTTCATCTCTAAGAGTTCCATCTTTGTAATCGGGGTGTAAACAAATACTCGTTGCATTTCACCATCTGCTGTCCTGACTGGGTGTACTTCTCGTAACGGATTCTGTCTATCTATGTAAAACGGTTTACTTTCTGGAGGTGAGACATGAACAAAATGCGGGTTCAGGAACGTTCTATATTTATGGCGCTGTTCTAGAATGACACTAATTAAATCGGTACCTAAACCTTTCCATCTATACTGGAGTAACTCGTTCAGGACATCATGTAACGGACCTGGATCAGAATGTTGACCCTCATACAATGTGATGAGGTGCTGAATCATATATATACCCACCAGTCGTTGCTCGGCTGGGGGCAATTTCAGAAACATTTGTGCCACTATTTCATCTGGACAAGTGGTAGAATCAGTAGTCCATCGGACTGCTGATTGGACTAGTTCTTGTTCATGCATAGTACTTAACTCACTATAACCGATTCGTGATTTCAGAATGTGATCGGTAGCTTGAAATACTTGTTCTAGAGAACCTTGTTCTGGTGCTGGATGATGAAAGATTTTCTTGTGTTCTAGGCGTAAATGGCGGTCTGGAAATCTAGATTTACCTACATACGCTATTCTGGCGGTATTCTCGTCCTCTACCTCTTCTGTAGGAGAGTCATTCTCTTTCTCGCTTACTTGTGCTGTTTTACGTTGTTCGTGTAACCTTATTATCTCCTTACGAATTTTCTTGTACATACTCTCTATACTACTGATAGTTCTGTGCTTACCCTCGGCTATATTATCACTCCACCTTGTCAGGGTTCTCATTTCGGCCGGATCTTTGGTCGGATAATCTTGTTCCCTTATTAATCGAATTAATCGGAAACTTTAATATCATGAGCTGGATCTCAGCTTTCCTTTGAGACATGGCTTCGCCAATACTTTCTGGATCATCCCCTGTACGGATGAAACGATATATTCTGTCTAGATCTTCTTTCATATCCGGTAGGGTGTCCAAATTCCCGGTCACCCGTCTTACACGTATGGAATATATAACCGTACTATCATCGCCTGTGACTGGATCATAGCGGCATTCAGTAAGAGCTCGTCGGATTTCTGCAACGGACTTATATTTGGGCGTACGCTGTAACGCACGTTCATGTAACTCGACTAACGTTACACGTTGGTGTGGTGGCGGGGTACCAGGAGGACCTCCTCCTGCGGCCCCTAAACTAGAATCGTCGACTGATACTCTTCGTGCTGGCAGAGTGGCTGATGTGGCGGGAAGTTGTACTATGGGCTGGACCGGGGGTACCGTAGCAGGTACTGCAAAAGGTGCCCCGGTGTCGGGAGGAGCAGGAATTGCATTATTTACAGGAACTGGCGGAACAGGATTTGCATATTCTGGGACTGTGTCGTCCAAATAGGACGAGAGAAAAATATCAGCTGCGGTCGGTTTGTGACGTAGCTTGGTCGGAACTAATGGTGGCGGAAAATTACTGGATGCCTCCGGGGTCGCTTTTGGCGAGCCCTCGGCAAGAAGAGGATACATACCCTTAATGAGGGCATTCCTCTGTCTGTCTGACTGTTCGGCTTTAACTCGTTCACCTATCTCGATTAATTCCCTTTCTTGCGCTCTTTCTAAAGATTCTCTACTTAATTCTGACTTTCTGATTTCTTTTTCGGTTCTTTTATGAGATTCTTTGCGCCATAACTCGATGGCATCTTTCTGTGACTGTCTGGCTTTCTTTTTCCATAATGCTTCTTCTACTCGCATGATGCACTCGGCATCCCACGTACCTGATACGGGCCATCTATACTTTTCTTCTAACTCTTTGGTGTACTCCACCCATAAATCTAGATATAATATGGCACTTATGCCATGCTTCTGATACATAAAATGACCAGGACTGTCCCTAGGCGGGACAGGAACTGCTGCTTCTAACAGACCTTTTCTAGTTCTTAACTGACGTAGTTTGGAAAACAAAGGCATGACTGAACTGTAATCTAGACACAATACAATACACAATAAACACGATAATTACACCACTTTCATACCACGACATTAAAATACATGAATGACATTTAAAAATAACAGTCTGAACAGAATACTACCTGGAAATACTGAAAACAGAATACATGAATTTTCTCGAGAACAGAACTGACTAGAACAGAGACTAGATGCACTGCTGAAACAGTACGAAACTTACCGGTCTCATAAAGAGACACGTCAGGACCCGCATCCACCGGAGTGGACACTTCGTGTTGGGTCTGTGTACCACCAAACCCACGGACCAGAGTCAATTAGATTGACCCTGTCTAGATACTACCCCAGCAACGGTACTCACCGGGCAGCAAGAACGGAAGGCCTCGGACTGGACTGCTTCGACGCCGGACGGACACGGACTTCGGACTTCTGTTACGGGTGGGCCTCCGGATACCTCGGACCTTGGACTCTCGGCTTGGGCTCTGGTCGGGACTCGCCGCGTTCCTCCACCGCCTCGTCTGGATGCTGGACCGCAACCTCCGTCTCCTCCGTGGGCCTGAGGGATACTTGAAGCAGAAATATCTGCACGTGCACGGTATGGTTCCGTCACGGCTGCAGAGGGTCAGGGGGCATACGTGGCTTCACCGGCGCGTGGGGAAAGGGCATGTCCCTATTCGGGCGCCATTATGTGGTATATAAATAAATAATACCGGATCTATTTTTGACTGGACATAGTAATAACAGATAGCTCAATAAATAAGAGTCAAGATTCGAGGTAGTAGGAGTTTTGCAGGTTTAATACAGCATAAAGGACAGGAACAGGACAACCTGCACAGGAACAGGATGGCAGCGCTGCCGGGGGCAGGATCGGAATCGGGGACGACGGCGGCGCTACTTTTAATAACAGTGCACAAATATATATACTAAAACAAATGCATTACAATACATACAATAGGCGGAGCAGTGGGTGGGATCAGTAACAGTCGCGAAAGATAAGGGTGAAAAGAGGTGTAACAGGAGGCGTGCACATAGACATGTGATGTAAACGTAACAGAATATGTCATAAATGGGGCGGAAACATGGAGGGGGCTACCTGAGGAGCCGGGACCTCTAACCTAGTGGTGCGCGCAAACTGACAATGACGTGTTACTAGGAGAAGCTGGGGGCTATGACTTCTGCGCTAGGAGCAGAGACTGAAGTCTGGAGAGTCAGGGCGACATGTACCTAAACACTATCTAGTATCTGATGTTTAGAGAACATGTTGATATAATCCAAAAGTTATCGGGGTAAAGGCTAACAGACTCTAAGACTGGTGCATGCATTATTCTACATGTAGTGCGTGTTGAAGAATATTAAATGACCATTAATACAGTATTTCTCTTACATGGAGACGTAAAGGCTAGACCATGACGGAAACTATTGATGCGATTCAGTAGCTTAGGAATGCAGAGAAGGAGGGCTGGACTGATAACTAGAATCATAACATACTTTTGGCAGACTAGCAGGCAGAGCCAGGCTGGGCCGGGCACTGTGAGGCAGGAAGTAAGTGAAGGGTCAGGAATACAGGTGGGGGCTGTATCGCTCCTCAGCGAGGGCTCAGGAGACAGGAGCTGAATCTGGTGTCCGGGCCCTTTTGAGGCCTAGAAACGGGGACTTTTCAATGAAATAACGTGCACACTGAGAAACGTGGCAACGTAACTTTACATAGGCCTAATACTCGGAAGAGGAATGTGTGTGAGCTGATAGCGAAATCGTTCACTGGGCACTCTCAAAATGTTTGTAGTGTTCCCATCAGAGTTTCATCCTGTACCGCCCTACATCATTTGGGAATATAACCAATAGCGCAAAGGGAGTGACCCAATGCACGATTTGGCACGATTGTGCCCCATTTGTCTTCTATATCCCAATGTATTTAATTACTTGGTAGGTATCCTGAGGTATCTAATAAGCAGTGCTAAATAGTGTAATAAACAAAATATATCAAAAAAGAGTGGTGTCGCTAAAAAGGGGTAAAGGAAGGGAAAAAAGTTTAATGGAAACCTTCCATTCCCGCTATTAAAAACAGTGAAAAAGGTAGTGTCAACAAATAACTACCTTGACAGTTGTAATGGTCATGGTCGACATGTTTCTGCAGTTTTACCTTGGGCCCATAGGTCACCTACTGCTTCATCAGGACCTTCAATACTAGCTAAGTGCATAAACAAAAGGGGGAGTGAAAAATAAATATCACCTTCAGTTCTCCTGGTTGGAAGACCCCCGGATTTCACAATGTGACACACACACCAATATGTAAAGAAAGAAGAGAAAGAGCTCCTAATTAATTATAACAATCACAAATCTTGTTCCCTCAAAAGCGAGTCACAAGAGAGCAGAGTTACCTGTGGTAAAATACACTAACCCAATGTTCTGGAGAATGTCGCCCCACCTCACCCGGCATTAGCGCAGGTATGACGGAGCCCCGCTCTGTTTAAACAAACATAAGCAAACAAGGGGAGGGGGATGGAGTTCTCATGCCCTCTGTGGCTCAGGGAGGGGATGTAGAAATAATTTCACTGAATTAACTAAATGTTTAAGTGAACTTACAGCTAGGTATGCTAAGAATTTAATGGACATAAAAGAAAATTAAATTTACTGAATAAAACAAAGGATGAAGTGATGTTATCATTAGGACAAACTTTAAGTTGAAAACTAATGAGTGAAAGCCAAAAAAACTCAGAAATTCACCAGTTATAGTTTAGTGAGCTGAACTAACTATAACATGCACCCCCATGCACTGCTTATGGCCCCACATCACTCATGACACCTCACATAATGCATCACTCATGACATGTTCAATGACATAATTGATGTTAAATGACATCATTAATGACATCACTGATGACATCTCAAATGGTATTATTGATGACATCACTGATTACACTGTAGTCATAGACAGCATAAAATTACTGAGTGTATATGTGTGGGTCTATAGCATGGGAATAGAAGGAGCCCTGGAGGGCGGAGAGCGTAATTGTGGATTTAAATAGTTGTATGGTGTACCATTTACAGATCACTAAAGTTTGGGGTAGAAGAAGTACCCCGTGTTAAACAAGGTAAAGGCCGAGCACATCTGATGTGGGTCGCAGAGGTATGTTTGAATGTTGGTTGTGGCTTAAAGCTAAAGTTTTTTCTAAACAAATCTGTGAGAAAGGCCAAAGCAACCGCAATACATAAACTACCAGTTGATTTCTAGTAACGCACCAATGTTAAATAGTTCTATTACAATGGTAATGGCAAACGTTATAAGCTGTACATGTTTATTTACAGAATAATCTGAAGCATTTTGAGACACTCCAGATTTTTGAGTAATGTAGAATGTAGGGGTGTACCTCTTAGAAGTGGTTTATCTTACGCTGGTGTTGTAAGCATGGCTACAAGGTTGTACACCATTATGGCTATGTCAGAAATGTGTTTGAATTTTTTATTACAAGGTCCTGGCAGACAACTAATTCTTAATAACCAACTGAACTGGGGGTACAATGCCGCCAAGTGCCTCAAACTACTAGAAACAGTGATGAGAAAGCAAAGAAACCGGAGTGTCATGAAAGAGAGGAAACCATTGAGCAGAGCTTGGATTCCCATCAATTAACAATGTGATCAATCTTATCATCTGGTTATCCACCCATATGGATGCTATGCCTCTTGATTATAGAGACTAAATTCCAGAAATGGATTCGCTCAATGAAGTCAGAGCAGGAACACCAAAGAAAAAGGGGACAGATTGTACCTTCTTTGGGTGCATGACCACATGGGAATTGAGTGCAGTGCAAAGAAACAAGTGAGTGTGATCTTTAAAATAGAGTTATGAGGAGAGAAACAAAGTTTATTAGAGATATCACCTCACACTCTAATCTAAAATCCAAACAGTGCAAGAAGCAGTTTATAACAAATGACCTCTAAATTATCAAGGCCAACATGTTTCAGCCAATGGGGTACAAATGCCCCAGGCTTTCTTCAGGACTTTTGTTTTTAAGGTTTGCTACTGCATTAGTCTATATACAAAACATGTGTAAAGAAAAGTGGAAAATTAACACCACAGTAAGGTTGGAATAGATACAACCTACTTATACTGATCCTCCACTTCAAGGGATGCAGATGGCATCCGTCTTGACTGGGGACTGTACCTCACCTCACCTGGACCTAACTCAGGATAAGGAGGCTCCGCTCTGTCCGTCGTTGCCTCACGGCGTCTGCTGAGTCGAGGGGGAGACAACTAATTCTGTCAGGCCTTCCACAGATGTTCTTGCATGAGTTATTAGACTGCACATTTTCTTCTAAGGGTTGTCAAAGGGTGTGATCCAATCCTTGGCTAGCAGTGTAATCTGTGAGATTTCATTCAACAAAATACACATCTACAGGCTTTGGCATGATGCATTAACAACCCAACCTTAAAGGTCTTTGGGATTAAACATATCTGTCAAATTCAAATTCAAATAAGTCTTTATTTTGACAATTAGTCATAAAAGACAGCACAGTAAAACATTAAAAAACTACATTTCATACTTGCTACATCCATTATTCTCAATATACAGGAGAATTTCATTTTAATCTAACCGATCATTGCTATGTACAAGGTGTTCCAGTTCAATCATTTAAAAAAATAAATACTGTGTAAATATAAAATGCATTAAAATTCAGTGCCATATTTTCTTGTCATAGATTCTTCAGTGCCAATTTATAATAATGCAGACTGCTGTAATTTCAATTTATTCCTGCGTATTGACCACATCCATTTTAAGAATTTAGCGAGTGCGATTACCATACTATCCGTGCAATCTGTTCTAACAATTCTTTGTGCCATAGAGCCTCTTTGGATGCCTTTCTGTATACAGATAGGTCTAATCCATTTAAGACGAGGGGCTTTGTAAGCTGGACATATAAATAAAACATGAGCTAAACTTTCGGATTGGGCTGCACAGAAAGGACACATATGCTGATCTTTGTTACTTGACCATTTGCTAGTAAATGAATTGATAGGAAGCGTTGCCACCCTATATTGATGAAAAAGTTTCCTGTCATTTGGAATGGTAATGAGGTCCCAGTATCGCTCATAGGCAGGAGTGTGTTTTTGTGCCAAAAAATTCCTAGTGAGCGATGGATCAGTATGTTTCTGGAACTCCTTCTGAGTTATATATGCCCAGTACAACTCTTTTAAGATCTTTTGGGAGGGGAAGGTATTTTCTAAGGGGTTTTCCCATAATTCCATCATTCCTAGGGCTTTGAAAAGCAGCTTGACCTGTCTAAACCATTGTATTTTGCCCCCCGAATCCATGTTCCTGGTTTCGAGAAGCGCTAGAGCATAGTGGGAGAGTTCGGGTGTAACCCATAGCCTCCTCCAATATGCAATAGGTCTAAAGCTAGATATGTCCTGTATTTTCCGACAGCCCAGATCCATATACAAGGGTACCATTGGTGTAGATTGCGGGAGCCTTGTTAGGCACCGTAGAAATTTATTTTGTGCTATAGTCAAAGCTGTGACGTCAGAGACCCCCCACAGTTCCGCCCCATACAGCATTGAAGCCCTAACTTTTGTGTCATATATTTTGAGGGCTGGGGCTATGGGTTGTGTTGCTGAGGTTTTTAACTCTCTCAGTAGTACGCCAGACAGCTGTGCATGTTTGGTGGTTAAATAGGTCATATGTGGCTTCCACTCTAACCGAGACCCCAATGTGATGCCCAAGTAGCTAAAACTATCTGTTTGTTCTAAAAGCTCACCATTCATAAAAACTGTGCCCCTTACTTTCTTGTGTCTATACATTGCCATGAATTTTGTTTTCGACACATTAATGATTAGACCATGATTATTGCAGAACATCTCGAAACAGCCAATTGCTTTCTGAAGCCCCTCCTGCGTTTTTGAGAGTATAAGGGTATCGTCTGCAAACATTAATAAGGGAACCGGGATGCCATTTTGTTTGGGTGCATCTGTGTGTACTTCCCTATAGTACTCCGTGACTCTGTTTATGTACAACGTAAACAGAGTTGGTGCAAGGACGCACCCTTGTCTGACTCCCTTTTCTGTTGCGAATTTGTCAGTGACCTGGCACTGTTTTCCCCACCTGACCTGAGCATAATTGTTTTCATGAAATTTGATCAGGAAGGCTAGGAGTTCATGTGGCATGCCTTGCTCGTGAAGCACTTGCCACAGCCTAGTGCGCGGCACAAGATCAAAAGCCGATTTCAAATCGACAAAGGCTGCAAAGAGAGTGCCCCCTCCAAGGATAACCCATTTCCAATATATGGCACAAAACCTAAAAACTTGATCCACAGTACTCGTAAATGGGCGAAAGCCTGCCTGAAGCACAGACATGACCCCTGAGTTGTCTATCCAGTTCTGAATCCTGAGGAGAACGAGCCTAGCCACAACCTTCTGAATGCATGCAATTAGGCTAATTGGCCCGTAGTTAGCAGGATCGGAACGGTTCCCTTTCTTGAATATTGGTATTATTTCAGCTCCTCTCCATACTTCTGGTATTGGCGAGCCCCTAGAGATGGCATTCGCCAGCAACTCTATATACGGCACCCAAACCTCTTTGCTATGCAGAAAAAGGTCTGCCGGAATCATGTCTGGACCCGGTGCTCTTCCTCTCGGTATTGTATTAAGAGCTTGTTCGATATCTCTAAACACCAGCGGGGTACTCGCTATGAAGTTTACAATAGGATCGAGGCAAACGCGGCGAAACAGGCTGCGGCTGTGTGTGTTTGTGGATGCTGTTTTTAAAACTTAGGTCGCTGCTGATGTAAGAGCACGCCTGATTAACTTTTAAAACATTGTTATTTTGCACATTCTTCTTCTGCTCCCGCGGCTGATTTTAAGAGCACGCCGATTAAAAATTGTAAAACTGTATTTTGCACTTGGACTCCCTAAATATTTGAAGTAGCTTTTACCAGCACTCTTCCGCCCTCGTGGCCCCGTTCCGCCCCGGCTTGTGCCGTTTGTTGCGGAGGGCCAGTTCGAGGAGCGCACTTCCTGCAGGCTGACACCACTTCCGCCCTGCGCTGAGTCCTTGCAGGTGAGCGGTCTAGTGCTCCCTCCCCTTACAGTATTTATGGCGTTGTGGCGGAAGCGCAGCGGACGAGCGCAGCGGGAGCGCCGACTTCGCGCCGAAGTCGCGCACAAGTCAAGCCCGTCTGCGCCCGTCCGCGGCCGACCAGGCCCAGGGCCCTGTCGTAACGCCCAAACTTATTCGTACTCCTCCCACGACCTCCTGAGTCTTAAATCCTCGGGGCCTATTCCGGCTCGTGCTATTAAAGCGGGTAAAGTATGTGGTATTCTTGTTCCATCTGAATTCCCGGCACTTGACCTTCCCCACGAGCCCCTCCCCACATTGCCGCCAACCTCTGTCCCTATACTTATCTACTACCTTAATAGCCGTTCCCTTATCCGCCACCAGCTTGAGATCTTTCAACTGTTGCATCAGAGCTCCATTGATATCCTTCTCTTAGCAGAAACCTGGATCACTGAAGATTCTGCCCCCGACATCCTTGCTGCAATCCCTGCGGGATATTATATTTTATATGCCAACCGGCCCGCTGGGAAAACGGGTGGCGGAGTGGCGGCTATCATCCGCTCCGAACATAGTTTCACCGAGCTCACGGTGACACCCATTCCAAAAACAGAATGTTTAGTTCTAAAATTTTCCTCTGCTAAATCGTCTTTTATTTGCATTACCGTATATAGACCTCCTGAACATATGCCTCTCTTTCCCCAACTTTTCAGCGATTTTATCGCTCAACTTGCGATCAATCACGCTAACATCCTAGTGATTGGCGACTTTAATTATTGGCCATCTGATGCCCACGAAAGCCAATCCTCCGTGGAATTCTCAGATCTTTTAAATAGCATGAACTTCTTTCAACACGTTCACACCCCTACCCATCACAAAGGCCATATTCTGGACCAAGTCTGGACATCCAACCTTGACATCTCATCTCTTGCTGTCCTCCCCTGCTCTTGGTCCGATCATCACTTTATTTCCTTCCAATTACACCTGCACACTTTGTGTCCCCCTCCCTGTGTTAAGAATCTCATGGCTCGAAACTGGAAAACAGCCAATCTGTCTGAATTCCATGATTTACTGGCCTCTACTGCACCCATGACATCGACCTCGCTAGAGGATCAGGCTGACCTTCTTGATGAATGGCTGCGTCAGGCCAGCAATAAAGTTGCCCCTTTCAAAAAGATCAAAGCTAAGCGCCCTCATGACGCACAACGTTGGTTCACGGACCAACTCAAAGCGGACAAACTTGCCTTGCGGCAAGCAGAACGCCGTTGGCGCCGCAATTATGACCCACAGCTTAAACTGGTTGACATTGACTCCTTAAAATCTTATAAACAACTGATTTTGACAGCTAAGACGGCCTATTTTTCTCAAAAAATACTGGACTCCAATAACAAAACTATTCAATTGTCAACGAACTCTCCTTGCCTGACAGTCACCCCCCAACCCCAACCTACTCAAACCTTGTGCGATTCGCTAAATTCTTACTTCATCGACAAAATTTCAACCATAAAAAACAATATCCCAACCCCCGCGTCCCCCACCCCTCCTCCTCTTCCCCCCAGGAACACCAGTCTTCTGACGGAGTTTCCTCCCATCTCCCTACAAGACTTTTCCTCTCTTCTTCTCAAAGTCAGCTCGGGGTCCCCTAATGACTGTTGTCCCCCGCAGATTCTGAGAGATGCCTTCCTTGCGCATCCTGGCCCCCCTCTGGCACTACTTAATAACTCTCTTGCCACCGGGGAGGTCCCCCGCTCTTTCAAGCAAGCTGCCGTGTTACCTATCTTAAAAAAATCCAACGCGGACCCCACAATACTAAGCAACTACAGACCCATTTCCCTCCTTCCCTACCTAGGAAAAATTTTGGAGACCCATGTCACCTGCTGCTTGAGCTCTTTTATTGAGAAATCTTCTTTCCTGGACCCTCAACAAGCAGGATTCAGACCCCTCCATTTCACCGAGGCGGTCATAGTAGCAGTCATGGACACCCTTAGGAAGGGTGCTGATAAAAACCTCTCTCAGGCCCTTGTCCTATTAGATCTCTCTGCGGCATTCGACACGGTCGATCACACCATCTTGATCGACCGTGTCCACAATGCCGGCATACAGGGAGTGGCCCTTGACTGGCTCAAATCATTTCTTAATCAGCGATCACAATCTGTTCACCTGTCCACGTTCTCTGCACCCTACACATCCCTCACCTGTGGTGTCCCACAGGGCTCTGCACTTTCCCCCCTCCTTTTTAATTTGTATCTTCAACCCCTTCTAGTTTCCCTCCGTAAATCCCCGGTCACCATTTTCAATTACGCGGACGACCTCCAATTAATTTTTCCCATTGATTCCCTTCCTTCCTCCCGCCTTAACTTTCAGTCCATCATGCTGACCATCGCAGAATGGATGTATCACAGCCAACTAAAGCTGAATCCCACTAAAACCGAGCTCGTTCTGGTGGGGGGCCCTACTCACCCATGGAATCCCACCTTCTGGCCAACAACTCTGGGGACGGCACCTACTCCTGTGAGTACAGTGAAGAGTCTGGGGGTGATCATCTCGGAAGATCTTTCAATGAGACCGCAAATTAACTCTGTCACCTCAGCCTGTTTTTTCCACCTCAGGCGAATTCGCAAAATCAGTAGGTTTCTCACCAGAGAAGCCCTGACTCAAGTCATCATTGCGCTTATCACCTCCAGGCTCGATTATGCCAACATGCTGTATGCGGGGATTCCGGCTTGCCACCTCCACCGACTGCAGCTGGTGCAGAATCAGGCTGCTCGCCTGATCTTCCGCCAGCCTAAACATCAGCATGTCACTCCCCTCCCCAGTAGTTTGCATTGGCTTCCTGTCTCCAAACGCTGCACCTTCAAGCTGGCATGTTCAGTCTTCAAGGCCCTTTTGGACACAGCCACCGCGTTCATTTCCTCGGTCTTGACTCGCCATATTCCCTCTAGAGCTCTCCGCTCAGCATCTCTCAACCTCCTTGTGGTCCCCAGATTCAAACGGAAAAAGCATGGTGGTTTGAGCTTCTCGGTTCTGGCGCCCTCTACGTGGAACTCCTTGCCACCCTCACTTCGTCTATGCCCCCACTATGACAGTTTCCGCAGACTACTTAAAACCTTGCTCTTCCAATCTGCTTACCAATAACTCCCTCGCCCTGGGTCACCGTATTTGTCAATGAGCGCCATGAAACCGCTGGTGAAAGTGCGCTATACAAGTAATTTTAACGTAACGTAACGTCGAGGCTTCCTACGCTTACCCCTTCGGGGCGTGCAAACTGTGATTTAAAGTGCATTATCCAGCGTTCTGGAGGGACAGAATTTTCCGGCTGTGGCTTGTGATTCCCTTTGCCCCATCTCACTAGATTCCAGAAATCAGTCATGTTTCTGGACTTACTTGCCTCCTATAATTCATCCCAGTATCTATTGTCCCAGGATTTGTTTGCTTCCTGCTGAGTTGTTTTATAGTGACGCCTGGCATCACGTATTAGGAGCCTGTCCATTGATCACACTGCTAGTGCTAGGGACTTGTAAGCAATTCTGCAACTTTTGTCATACCAGGTATCTGGCTTCTTTCTAACTTTGCGAGGTGGATCTTTTCTTGCCTTAATAAAAAATTTGCTAAGATTTAAAAAAAGAGCTGTGTGGATTGGAACCACCCTGGTCACATAGTCATCATCGGATGAGCAATCTGTAACTCGGAAATTGCACCCAGCACCAATTCGTCCATTTCTGTAATGCGATGGCAATTACCTAGACATTCACCCCATTTTAACCGCCTTGTGTCATTAGCAAGAACGATGTCATTTGTTATATCCCTTTCAGCTCCTCCCATGCCCTTGAGGATCTGTATCTCTAAGCTGAGGGGATTATGGTCACTCTCAGTACTTTTGATGACAATCATATCCCGAATAGCTGACCAGAAATCAAGATTGACTAGGATATAATCTATCCTGCTTGAGCTAATGCCATTGTTAAATGTGGAACTACCATGCTTATCCCCATTTGTTCTTCCATTGGCTGCTCTAAGTCCACACTCAAGACTCAAGACTGCTTGGGTCCACCTCTTTATGGGAGATATGTTTAATTGGGGGATTTGCCAGCTGTCATCTCCTGCCTCTGTAAGATCGATATCAAATTGGTCCAGGGGCTCAAAGGAGCAATTAAAATCACCACATATCAATACATTTGCTTTTTTCCTGAATGTTTTTACAAGGTGACCCAGTTGATCTACTATCTCTGAAGATTTACCTCCCGGTTTCCCCCTGGCGTACACATTGAAGATTATTAAATCTCTAAACATAGGGGAGGTTATTTTTACGAATAGAATGTCCTTGGAGTTGGAATCTAATTGCGCAGTGGTGTACCTATCATCCTGCTTAACCCATGTGGTCAGGCCCCCCATTGGCCTTCCCCTGTTTGTGTGGGTTGCCGGTATTGAGAAATTTAGGTATCCTGGCCTATACTGGGGTTCCACTGCCCAGGTTTCCTGCATGATGATTATGAAATATTTATCCATAAAGTTTGACCAGTCCCTAGAAACCATCTTGTTCCTAAGACCGGCTACATTCCATGACACTATAAACTGTCTAGCCTGGTCATTACTTGTTTCACTTAGGACCTGGTCATGCTGTCGATACACATCCTTCTCGGAAATTGTAGGTCCGGGGGTGTCATTAGTCTCAGCTAACCCATTACTCTGCAAACTATCATTGGGTCCTTCGGCATTTACTTCTGCTGTTCCTATCACCCTCCTACTTAGTTTGTGAGAGACTAAACTGTGTTTGATTGTATGTTCCACTATACTCCCCCTACAAGCTGCTTGAAGGTATAATCTGATCGTGTCTTGTGGTCCCACAAAGGCTTCTTTCAGAGCCGGGACTTTTTGAGCCATTTGTATACTTAGGGGTTTAACATGTTGTAGTGTAGTTCCTATTATCCCAATAGGCTCTGCGCATTGGAATAATATCTTCAATAGTATAGACCTAGGGCAGAGGTTAACTAGGTCTTCTACCGACGATATTAGACTTAAAGTTATGTGTTTGCCAGCTAGCTCAGAGTTCACTAGAAACTTTCTCGAATAGGCAAGGAGGATTTTAACCTCCCTGGATACACAAGAAGGGATTTAGTTTCTGACAACCATAGAACATGACAACTTTGCTCTCCCCTAATCAAGAGTGTATCTCTAGAGTCGTGTGAAAACAAAAGACAACTTATTTTACTCAGTCAGTTCAGTGCATTCTTAGTTTCACCAGATTGTAGAGAAAAGGAAGAGACGGGCGTGTTCAATAAAAGATGGTATTTATTGATCAATCTCTTTTCTCGTACAAGAGAAATGGATCGCTATTATTGCAATATTTATAGTTAAGTAAAGTGCATACAGTAAAGACAGAATTATAAAATAATACTGTAAAAGCATTGATATGGTTTCTAAGCCATATGATATTTAAAATGGATAAAATATATACATACATACATACATTGACTAATCGTACTCAACTGGTGCTTCTAACCACGCCTACCCCAGTGTACCTGACCTAAGCCTAATACGTGGGCGGGAGTAGATAAGTAGCAGTTTAAGTTAAGTTTGTTTTGCCAAGGGACTGACTCAAGAATTCTCTGCAAGGGGTTATTCAGTTCTGTACCTGGGATCTAGAAGGTTTGAGGGCTGGTATCTCTTATCCCAGGTCTTGATATTCCAGCTGCCTGCGAGGGCTGCGTGGAAGCGCCGGAGCTGGATTTCTCGGCAGGAGAAAAGCAGCGTCTCGTTCTCAGCGCGTCAGGAAGGCGGGGCAGCGTCTGTGGGCTTCGCTCTCAGCTGGGCTCCCTGGCAAGTCTCGCTGCTCCAATCTCGTCACCACCGCGTGTGTTTGCTTAAGGTAATGTCGGTAATATTTATACCTGAAAGGTGCCGAGATTGACGTAAGGATGGACATATATACGTCAATAAGGATGTCATACGAACGGGTTCGTTCGCACATTCTTTTACTGAAGTTCTCGGTGAAATCAAAACAATGGCTACGGGAATTTCCCAGGTCGCTGTAGGTTTGATTTGTTTTGAGAACTCCGTATGCCTTATCAGGGGCTGGAGGAATATCGCTTGCCTAATTAGATGGCATGCGTTATGACCTAATCAGATAACGCGCTTCTGTGCCGTGGTGTGGCTTAATCAGATAACGGTTTTTGCACCGTTAGATGGCTGCTAGTTAATTATTAACCAAACCAGGGTCAGGAATAGGGGAATCGATACGGTACCTATAGAAATACATCACACCCACTCCACGTAGACTATGTCCATATTTACAAATCTAGGCATAGTGAAACTAGTAGCGTTTGTGTATACCGTACCACCCCAAAATACATTCATATGCATTCTGAAAGTTGGAATTATGAAATATACGAAACACAATCATATGTACTATATGCACAGGCAGTATAATAATGCTAAACATATAACGCATATTTTAAACTCAGCACGAATAAATGCGAAAACTACACATGAAATGGCTCTTAATACAGAATCATAAAGTTTTGTATGAAAATGCTAGAGGCTAGCTAATGTTTCTTGACTACCTAAAATAGAAATTCAGTTCTCTAAGAATAATGTCTACTTTAAGCAGAAGATAAGTGTCCCAAAAAATTGTAAATATTTTGGAATTGGGAAAAAAAAGGTTCTCGCTGTCTTCACACTGATGAGAAAAAATTCCCATATCGCTTTTGAAAAGTTGAAGGCCAAATTCAGGATGTAGCGAACTCCGTGTGCTAGCATGCTCAAAGTCATTCCTTCTACTCTGGTGAAAACATCATATCATTTAGACTGTTGAAAAAACTGTCAACAGCTTCTTGCGAAAGTTCTACTAAGTCTGTAAAAGTTGTTACCATGCATTCATGAGCATGATTGCCTTCATTGATGTTTTGATCAGCATAGCTGACTGAAGGTCGTACCTGATCGATGCTGCTTTCATCACGTACTTCACTACCCCTCAATCGTAGTGGTGAAGTCTCCACGAATGCCGTCATCAGGATAGGTAGCCGCTGGGGGCAGCACAATGCATGAACCGTTACCGGACCCAACAAGGTTTCTGCGTCCAATGGCACATTCGATTGTAGTGTCAAACATGTGTCTAACACGCATTCTTCGCCGCATAGCAAGCACCTTAATACAGGCATAAACAACATTGCCACATCGGTCTAAATGAAAGAAACCAAGTCATGTTCAAGTTTCGAAGCCGTGCTAGTCCAAGGACTTTAGTTATGCGGTCCCGGTAGCCAATGGCTAGGATCGTTTCTTCCCTTGTCGCAGGTGTTTTGTCTGTGACATGGTTTGCCATAGCGAAATAACAGGATCAAAAAATAGGACACCTGCCACCAGTCCCAAAAGTAGAGGAAGTCCGCCAAAAATGGAATGGACAAAGTCTGGAAAAATACCCAGGATGGCTTTGAATGGTGTTAAAACTCCTAAAAACACTGTCTTAAATACACTGGAGACACCACTGGTATCAGAAATATTTAAGATCTCGTTCAGTATTTCTGCGAAATGTATGGGGGAATTAGTTGATAACAATGAATGAATCTCTGCCGTTGTCCTTGCAACTTGGAGATCATACGTTTCTTTTGATGATGTTAGCCTGGTCGGCGTCTGTAGGAGCACTGTCTTCATTCTGCTTAAAGTATCAATTCGAATAGAAGCAATTTTCAAATCGGGCCATAACCTTGCCTCCCTGTCTGGAGAATCGTTCGGGAACAATACTCGTTCACAGCACATGACCTTCCTAGTCACGGTTATGAGATAAGGTATTCCGGGCAGCAAACTACAACATCTGCAATCTACAATTAGAATGTAACTCCCGTTCGAGAGTCTCCTAAAGAATGGTTCTATTTGTGTTGCAAGTGTGCCTAGCTGGTAACATGAAAGGTTATTTGAAGTCCCTTCACAGGCTCCATGCAAGCTAATACCCTGACACAGAAGTGTACCGCTTAGTGATCTTGCACAATTATTGCCACTAAGAAACACTTTCTGGCCTTTATTACTGACACATTCGTGTGTATAGGGCAAGTTCCATGTTGACTTAATGTACCCTTTACCCAACCTTTCATACTGGCCTGCCTGTATATATTTTTGGCAGTATTGAAACTGGAAAGTAGTTATTGGAATATTTATTATTCCATGTATTATCCATTCAATGACAGGTCGTTCTGACATTGTCAATGGTAATCTCTCAAGTTTTTCAATGCTCAGAATTGTATAGTCAGCACCCTTCTGTGCCAAACTGATTTGTTTATCAGTAAGGTTAAAGATATAAAATAATGACGTTGTGTTGATTAAACGCCAAGGCACATAGCCTGAACGCAGATTTTGTAACGTCCAGCCAAGCTGTACAATAGAACGCAATTGGGACTGACCGTGTTGTAACATCAGTAAGTCTTGCGATATTATATCGATTGCTGAAGACACAATGCTGTCCAGAGAATATATTCTGGAGGACAGAGTCATTAACCCATTGTCCACCACAGAAAGTGATTTTTCCAAATTAATACGGTCAATTTCCCGTATTTTCTCTGCTGTCTCAATTTGAGTTTCTTTCCAGGCTTCGTTATAAGCTGCATATATAGAGGCCGCTATGAAACGTTTTTGACGCTGTTTGCGTGGTCCCATAATGAAATCACGCAAGTCAGCACCTTCTGTAAGTAAAGTTAGGTGTTGCTTAATTTCTGCCAGTGTGGACGTTTGTAGCCATTGAAGGCAGAGCTTGCCCACGCTGTAAGTGGTTACTATCCCTGGATGTTGTCTTTGGGAATATTTAGGGTCTGGCCTGGTCAATGTGAACCCCTGTATTTTTTTCAGGAATCTGTCTTGACAGTTATTTGTATCTGTGGGCCAGATCAACCATTCTTTCCATTCAGGATGTGTTCTGTTTTGGTTTAATATATGGTTTACGTCTATCTCAACATCTATAGAGCTATTATCATTCACTGTTGGCTTTGGAATAGACGGTTTGTTTAAATCTTTGATTTTGGCTAAGCCAAGACAGGTAGTTTGTTGAATAGTGTCATTCAAAAATATAATTTGTTCTGGGATCATGCAGGCTCTAAACACTGATTCTATACCTTGTACTTGCCAATCTCTTGTACCCCAAACAGTTTTTGCTTCAATGTTATTGTTCCAGAAATCAAAACCAAATGTATTCATTTGCTCAAAAAATGAATCTGAATATATCAATTTTGTGTTTGTAAGCATGGTCTTCATACCTGTCTTATTTGACAATTTGAAATAAAAAGTTTCTGCATTACTTGTGTTAAACCCTGAAAAGTATGAATATTTATCATAAAATGTTTTCGAGCTACCTTTTGGAGGAGTAGCACAATGTTCCCATTGGTTATAATTTAAAAAATTTCTAGGTTGTGCAGATTTATGTAGATAATGGTTACCATAGTGGTTGTAGCAGAACATCTGATCATAATTAGACGAACCCTGCAAATAATCATGTTCTGTAAATTTAGCAGACATCACTAGGTCAGACATCATATCATTAATACTTTCAAAGTCCCAATCATCAGCAAATGTGCTTGGTTTTACAAAGTCACTCAATGAGATCTTGAATTGGTGTGGATACTTCAGGATTTCAACCGGACCATAGATTTCATAATCAGTTTTGTCCCATGCTACACCGCCTGGTATAGGATTGGCTGTGAAGTTCACTGAAGAAAGTTCTCTTTTCTCGATGTGTGAAGATGTGTGTGGTTTAAGGACCAAGTTGATTTTCTGGCTTGCTGTGTCCATTTTAGCATATTTTCCTTCAATGAAATGTCCCAAGCATAGTACCATGATGAGCCAAAGTATGAGGATAAATGCACCTAAGGCCACCCAAAATTCAAGCCTTGGAGAAATCAGATAGGTTTCTTTCAGCTGTTGAAAAAGTTCCTTAGCTTTATCTTTAAAAATTTTTGTTGATGGCTGTTTCTTAGATTCACTCAGATCTTCAGATGAATCATTGAAGTTGATGAAGTAGCCGGATGCTGTTCTGTCAATTGTTCCAATGGCTTCTGGATTACTTTTTGTCCTAGAAGTTTCCTCTGTTTTATCAGCATACTCATATGTTACTTCATTGTAGGTTGGTGTGTCTCGACTAAATGTTTTTATTTGGGTTTTTAGAGGTTCAAGTTCCATTGCTTTGTTGCATACTCCTTGTTGATGTTCTGTGGGCATTTCGAATGTGATTAGCCTCTTAGTTTGAACCTCTGGATTTGTAGCAAACATCGGTGTTCTGCTACTTCTTGGGAGTCCACTTGGCCTACTGTTTGTTATCGACCACATGATTGTGGTTTTACCAGGTCGATGGATACAACTCGGTTCTCCTTTTTACCAGCAAGGGGCGGTAGTACTACTGATCTTGTCCCGTTGACAGACAAGACAGGAACTGCTTTTCTGTAAGAAGGCCCAAATTCCTTCTTTACCGCGATCTTTTCTCTGACTAGATCCCCGACTTTTGGAATCCAGACAGGCCTTGCTGGGACAGGTGATTTCTCTTCAGTGGTTGTTGGCTGCTGTTTCAACTTTATGTTGCTCAGGTCTTTCCTTGTTTCATTTAAGTCCTGTAAAATAGCCAAACGATCTTTGATATCAAAGCATTTATCTTTAACCACTGAAGTCTGACTATCAAGATCTTGGATCATCATTCTAGTCCCGAACAATAGTTCGTACGGACTGAATCCTTTCAGAGAATTTCTTGGCAGGTTATTTAGACTACGTTGGACACTTATTAAATGTTTGACCCACCCAGCTCCCGAACCTAATACCTTTGCTGTTATAGATTGCTTTATGTCACGGTTTTTTCTTTCTACGATTCCGTTTCCCTCAGGATGAAATGGACAAGAGTACCGCAATGCAATGCCCATGCTGGTCATGGCCTCCTTATAAGCTCGAGAGCTAAAGGCAGGACCCTGGTCAGAATGTAGCATGCCAATTGCGTATGTGCCGATAGACTCGCAAATCTTTTATAACAGTTCTGGCGTCAGCCGATCGCTGGGGTCTACATTTATAAGTGAAAATTAGTCTTTTTATGTTAATATGACGCTTTTTCATGATGGGTACTTTCTTAATGTTGTTGTTTATCTGGAGCGAAATGCCATGGCAATAATCCTCCTCGCTCGCCACTGCGATCTCTGTTACAGCCTGGGCAGTTTTTTGCAAAAATGTGATGATGCATACTCATCTTCAAACAATTAGTGCCTCGCCCATGTAAACATCCTTCTTCTGCGTAGACCGGGTAGGGATATAAATTATCACTCCTACCTTGGATATGTCCAATAACATAAACAAAAAGGTCTGGATGTATTCTTTTCACTTAAAAATAAATCACACAGGACCAAATCATTCACCAACAGAAAAGTTGTGAGAGATAGAGAGAGTACCTCACGGTAGAACAACCCGAGGGGGTTCCCGGTCAATAATTCCCGGTATACCCACTTCTCATCATCGGCGACTCTCTCTATTTGTGAAAAGACAAACGTGCACTCAACAGGAAAGTAGTGCGGACGTGAGAATAGTGGGAAAATGAAGACAGAGCACAAATAGTGATCAACATAAAAAGGTGTACAAATACACGTAACGAAACCCCATGTAAACAACACCAAAAAACAAGTGGGTGGTGGTGCTTTGCTTGCTGATACCGTTTTATTCTGATGCAGCAAAGCACTATCAATTAAAATTGGTTACTTATATACCAACACAGATTATCTCCTCAAGCCGACATGTTTCATCGCTCCTTCTTGTGGCGATTTCATCAGGGCAACTGAGGGGTTTGTTATTCTCAAGCTTTTCACATTAAAAATGGACCTGGAGTGCGCTATGTCAGCACATACCAGCGTCACTCCTCAGGACTCCGTGCCAAATGTTCACGTGTCCGTGACCGTGACCTGGACAATTCACAGTCACTCAAGCCGCGTCCCTCCGGCGCTTCCGACGGTCCACGAAGGACCGTCGGAAGCGCCGGAGGGACGCGGCTTGAGTGACTGTGAATTGTCCAGGTCACGGTCACGGACACGTGAACATTTGGCACAGAGTCCTGAGGAGTGACGCTGGTATGTGCTGACATAGCGCACTCCAGGTCCATTTTTAATGTGAAAAGCTTGAGAATAACAAACCCCTCAGTTGCCCTGATGAAATCGCCACAAGAAGGAGCGATGAAACATGTCGGCTTGAGGAGATAATCTGTGTTGGTATATAAGTAACCAATTTTAATTGGTAGTGCTTTGCTGCATCAGAATAAAACGGTATCAGCAAGCAAAGCACCACCACCCACTTGTTTTTTGGTGTGGTTTACATGGGGTTTCGTTACGTGTATTTGTACACCTTTTTATGTTGATCACTATTTGTGCTCTGTCTTCATTTTCTCACTATTCTCACGTCCGCACTACTTTCCTGTTGAGTGCACGTTTGTCTTTTCACAAATAGAGAGAGTCGCCGATGATGAGAAGTGGGTATACCGGGAATTATTGACCGGGAACCCCCTCGGGTTGTTCTACCGTGAGGTACTCTCTCTATCTCTCACAACTTTTCTGTTGGTGAATGATTTGGTCCTGTGTGATTTATTTTTAAGTGAAAAGAATACATCCAGACCTTTTTGTTTATGTTATTGGACATATCCAAGGTAGGAGTGATAATTTATATCCCTACCCGGTCTACGCAGAAGAAGGATGTTTACATGGGCGAGGCACTAATTGTTTGAAGACTTTGTGAGTGGGGGGCTGCCTCGCACATTCCCATCCCCCTACACCCCTCTTATTTATGCATGATGCATACTCATGCCTGGCCACCAGTACACTGATTGTAATTCTTCTAGGGAATCTTTTAGCTTGAGGTGTCTAAGACCCTCACCCATATGTGCGTCTGCGATTAACAAGCCTCTCCTGTCCATGTTTGGAATTACTCTGTCCCCCACTCCAGGGATTCGAGCAAAAGGAACGGAGTTTGCATCGATTATGTATGTATAGTTGAGTGGGTAATTGATCGGTAGCGCTGAGCAGTCGCCTTTTGATGACGTTTTCACCGCCAGCACTGTTTAACCGTCAATGTATTTTACTGTACGCTTTTTTGTAGCTACGGAAGCCGATTTAGTTGCAACCGCTGTGGCTGTCTCAGCCAATGAATTCCCTGCAACGTGAACGCCATCACGCCGATGACTCACTGAATGTATCACGTGAGTTTTTGGTAGTTCTTTCTTTAAAAGAACTACTTGTTCCCAAAGCGCTTTCTGCTTTATTGTGGCACCTGTGTCATCTTTGTAACCATTCTGAATCCATTTCTGTAAATCGTTATTGTATGATTTGACGCAGTAGTGCGAATCGCACACTATAAGTGTCGGGAATTCGCGATCGGCATTATCTAGCGCCATTTTCAATGCTATTATTTCAGTCTGTTGTTCTGAATTATTTTCTACTGAGTGTGTTTTTATTAATAGAGGTCTCAGTTTTCCTCCACGCCATACTTTTTTTGTAATTTCACATGTGGGGTTGTACGCTTGTCTCCCCAAACTGAGGGTTGAGCATATCCGTCTGTATAGATTACACTGGCGTACTGTCGTAAAGGCAGAATGTCGATTGGCAGAGGATATTTTCTTTCATATTCTAGATATTTTAATTCCTTCAATTCCGGATCAAAATAGTATTTTACTTTGTCCGTAGCAATTGAATTTACCCTTTGTATCCACTCTGGATTCAATGCTGTGGTAGGTAAATTACATGGGGTTGTTAATGCCTCAAAGGCTGATTCTGCTGTTCTGACTGAAATACGTCTACCGTCTATTGAAAATAGCAATGTATATGCACATAAGCGGCGTTCATTTGTGTTCACTGTACCTCTTGTTGTAAGCAGAACGGATATTGCAAAACACTGACTGTGTTATCCCGCCAGCATAGACCCATGCGCGCATATATACAACAGCCATTTTAGGTGCCATGGTCTCCCTGTTCGCGATCGATCATCAGCACCCTTCCCTGACCCTGCAAGCATCCCCCATGCACCCTGACCGCCCCCGCTCTCACATGCACAAGTCATGAACCCTTCCCCTTCCGCATGACCCTGGCTCTGAGAATCACATCCCGCGCATGACTAGCACCTCCTTCCCCTCTCATGAATATCTCTCCTTTGATGACCCCTTCCTCCGAGCCCGATTGCCTGCACGGACCGTTGGTCATCCCTTAGCCTGAGGATACAGTTTATTGCCCACTACTGTATGCACTCGCCCCTCTTCAAAGGGAGCTACTATTGATCATGACCTCCCCACCCCCTGAGATTCGATCAGGCGCACACATTCCAAAGGAATCAGCAGAACACTCAGCTGCGTCACAGCCCCCTCCTATTGTATGGAGGGTGAGGGCCCCTACTGTAGCCACGTGTTGGAATATCTTCATGCTTCACAATGTCTTTATTGTAATGAGGAATTATTGTGTATCATAAACATGTGTATAAAAGACGAAGCCTTAGAGGAACTTGTTAGAGCACCTCCTGAAGACACTATGGGAGTGTCCGAAATGACAGGCTCTCATGAGAAATAAAACTCTGTTCTTGTTTTCCTGCTTTTTACATTTTAAATTTTTTGTTTTCCTGCTTCCAGTGCCCGTCTCTTTATTTGGTAATTATTTACGATGGGAACTAAGAGGCGCCTTGCGCCAGCAGCCTGGGCATCCGGTTCGTTATGGGCTGACTTTTCCACAATTGGCGTCCCAACGCGGGGTCCATCAGCGACATAAGGTCCGGTAAGAGAGGTCCAGACGATGGGGTGAACATCTAAATGATTGGAGTATACCTGCCTTGAGAGGGCCCTCGTCCGGCTGCCGATTGAATGAACTTCACCGATTCCGAACGGACCTCTCTCAAGTGACCTATTGTCCTGACTGGAATCCCACAGGAATGCTGCGGTAAAAACATGGAGAAAGAGAACGATCGGGCGCTGGAAAAAGGAAGGCGAAGAACTGTCCACACGGTCCGGTCCGGGTAAGGTTAAGTAGGACGTCTTTACGTCTAATTGGTAGGATGGCTTTATCTATCTGATTGATTGATTATTGATATTGGAAACGGTATTTAGATACTGGTATTGTTCATTGATTGGTTCATTTAGCCTTGGGTGCTACTTGAAGTATTGGTTCTCTTGGAGACATTCTCTGTTTGCAAACAGCGACAGATAGGAACGTCTCTCTCTCTTTGCAAATAGTGAAGGATAGGTAATGCGGACTTTTGTCCCCCATTGTAATCCGTCATGCCTATTTTTCTCCCCACTGATTGATTGTTTGATCGAACATTGAATTGTTCGAAGTTGGTTCTCTTAAGGATCTTCTCTGCCTACAAACGGGGAAGAATAGGAATATTCTCTCTCCCTTTGCAGATAGTGAAGGGTAGGTAACGCAGGCTTTTGCCCCCATTGTAACCCGTCGTGCCTATTTCGTTCCTCATTGATTGATTGGTTGTCCGAACATTGACTGTTTGGAATTTGTTCTTTTTGGAGGTATTCTCTGTTTGCAAATAACATAGAAAAGAAATACTCTGTCTAGTCTTTGCAAGTAGTGAAGGGTAGGTAATGCGGACCTTTGTCCCCCGTTGTAATCTGTCATGCCTATCTACTCCCCACTGATTGATAAACCAGTTCCACCCGGACCATTTACTAGAGGTAGGTCATCTGGCCCGACCAGAGAGCACCCCTAGTGAAAAGGACATATGCAATAATAACGAAGTGATCACTGTATCCTGTTAACAGAAACTTTAGCATGAAACAAACTAGAAAGAAAGGAATAGGAAAACGAAATCAGTAGGCTACTGATGAAATTTTTATTAAAATAACAAATAAGGAAACAATAACAATACTTAATGATAAAACCTATGATTGACCTAGAAACAAGAAACGTTAGAAATAAGCCCGTAATAAGAAACATGAAAATGATAAGAGAAGCCAAGCTTGACATTGCGACGGCAACGAGGCTTCATCGCCCCTCACTGCTCCAAACATGTCTGTCCCACCGCCTGCCACGCCCCAATAACGGCAACCAGGGAAAGATACAAGTCAGCAGACATCCGCCCCCATTCTGGAAACTCCCAAAGTGCAACAGGTTTGCGGCTACGCCCAGCCGGAAGACGAGATCTTCAACACATGTAGGGCGGGTCCTGCTGCCAGCCGTCGGCCGGAGATCATCACATGAGGTGGGCCTGAGGAGAGGCCGAGGCCGACGGGATCCGGCCGCGGTGGCGGCTGCGACAACACTGGAGAGTTGTAGGGGGGAATGTCCATGCCCCCGACCCCCCCTCTCTCAGACAGTCTGGGCCGGCTTCCATAAGAGGCCTGGGGGTGGAGAGGCCACTACACGAATAGCCCGAAGGCGGCACCACGCGCCAAGGTCTGTTCCCGGGATGAACCGCGGGACCCGTTCCTGGGGCCGTGGCGAAGAGCGTCCGGCCGCCATCAACCGGAGGCCCGGCCCGAAACGTACTGGGCGCCACTTCTTCTATAATGGCTGCGACAACACTGGGGGGGGGATGTCTTGCCTATGCCTCCGACCCCCCCCTCTCTCATCGCCTGGTCCGGCCATCATGTATATTAGCGCCGAGGAAAACGGCGTGGGGTGCGCTGGGAGGGAGAGACGGCGCGAACGGGCCTCTCCCACCTCCCCAGGTGGAGGTCCCCAGTGGCACCCCCAACGCTCCACTCACCCGACATGGGTTCGCCCACTCGTAAAATGGCGGACGATCCTGCTGAAGCGAGCCCGGGGTGAAGAGATGGCCCGGCTGCTTGTTGATTGAGCAACGAGTCCCACAATCATAAAAAAAAGTTCTCCTCGACCTTGACGATTCAATAGGAGCCGCGGGAGTCCTCGACTCCCGCAGACACCCCCGATGAGGAATGACTGCCATGATTGACCACGGAACGATGAAAATGTGGCCACAAAACGTCGTCGCTCCCATGCTGTCTCCAGCCTCAGTTTGAATGACTAGAGTCCTGCAGACTACAGTTCGGATCAGTTCCGGTGAAAACCCAGTGTGACCCGGTAGGAAAATTGTTGCCTCCCTCCCCCTTTGACTGATGGTTCAGACCACCGATCCTTTCTTTTGCCCTTTAACGGAACTTTTTTGGACTGCCAAAAGAAGCTCTGGGCCAACCACGAGTTAGTGGAGATTTAGACTATGCCTGGATCTGCCTGACTGCACCCAAAATGGCGCCAGGTGCAAATGAAACTTTCAACTCCTTGTTGTACCCCGATTACCCAGCCTTGGTGTCATGAGTTATGTGTGCAGTTTTTTTATAAAAACACATGGATTGATATAGGATGTGTACTGATTATATGTTCGGACAACGAATTGATATGGGATGTGTACTGTCAGTTCGGACAATGAATTGATATGTGATGGGTACTGATTATGTGTTCGGACAATGAGTTGATATGGGATGGGTACTGATTATGTGTTCGGACGATGAATTGACACGAGATGGGTACTGATTGAACATTGGGACAATGAATTGTTAAGTTTTGGCGCATCAGGATTATTGAAAGTTCGAATTCCAATGCTTATGATACTCGCTCACACTAAGGTGTCGATATGTTTTATTGCACTTGTCGCACTTTTTATTATAAAATAAACAACCCCCGACTCCATTAGGTTTTTCACTAATAAAGTATCCCCACATCTACAGTTCCAGCCTGCTCCGTGGCCGGCCCACGGGGTTGTAGGCCCGTATTTGTGCACCGACATTCTTATTAAAGATTTTTGGAAAAAGCAAACATAGTTGTCACGCGTAGGTTGATAAGTTTCGAATAAATGATCACTATTTCCGATATAACTAAAATACAGGTGAAATGACTCCGCTCGATTAGTTAAGGGTTAAAAGGTATATAGAGATATTGCAGATGTTATGTTATGTTATGTTATTTTATTTTATATAGCGCGCAGATGCCGCAGCCAAGTGGCGTCCCGGCGCTTTTAGGAGATGTTAAAACACAACACAGCAGAAATGACCCGGTGATAATGAGACTAGACTGAGGAAAATAGGAAGGTTTTTAATGCCTTCCTAAAAGGAAGCAAGTCAGGAATGGAGCGTAGAGGAGCAGGCAAAGAGTTCCAGAGGGCTGCCGCCATCACTGAAAAAGAACGCCCACCCATTCTCGCTTTTTTGAAGCGTGGCACAATGGCGAGATTTAGCCCTGAGGATCGAAGGGCTCTGGGAGGAACATAATGAAGAATTGTCTGCGAAAGGATAGGGGGAGAGGCTAACTTAAGAATTTTAAAAGTTAAACAAAGAGCCTTAAATTTAATTCTTTGCCCAACAGGCAGCCAATGAAGATCTTGAATAGTTCGGCGGGCAGAGACAAACTTCGGAAGGCCAACCAACATCCTGGCCGCCGCATTTTGCACCCTCTGAAGGCGGGCTAATTCAGCCTGATTCATACCCAAAAACAGAGAGCTGGCATAGTCCAATCTGGTAAGAACCAGAGCTTGGACTATGATCTGTCTGGTGTCCGCGTCCAAAAACTTGAAAATAGGTCGAAGACACTGCAGGGCACCAAAACAAGTACCAGCTACACGTTTAGTGTGGGAAGTGAAGGAGAGTTTGTCATCCAGCCAAACCCCAAGATTTCTTACTTCGGCCACAGGGGTGGGAACAGGGCCCAGTTCAGATGGCCACCATTGGTCACTCCAAAGCCCACTTTCCCTACCAAAAATAATGACCTCGGTCTTAGAGGCATTAAGTTGGAGTCGGTTATTACCCATCCAGCCCGCAACCGCTTTAAGAGCGGACTGAAAGGTCAGAGCATCCATGTTGGTGTGGTAAATAAATAAATAATACCTCTATGTTTGACTAGATATAACAATAACAGATAGCTCAATAAATAAGAGTCAAGATTCGAGGTAGTCGGAGTATGCAGGTTTAATACAGCATAAAGGACAGGACCAGGACAACCTGCACGGGAATAGGATGGCAGCGCTGCACAACACTTATAACAGGGCACAAGCATATATATACTTAAACAATTGCATTACAGTACATATGGTAGGCGGAGCAGTGGGTGGGGTGCGTAGCAGTCGCAAAAGATAAGGTAGAAAGTAGGTGTAACAAGAGGCGTGAACAGGGGGTATACATAGACATGTGATGTAAACGTAACAGAATATGTCACAAATGGGGCGGAAACATGGAGGGGGCTACCTAAGGAGCCGGGACCTCTAACCTAATGGTGCGCGCAAACTGACAATGACGTGTTACTAGGAGAAGCTGGGGGCTACGACTTCTGCGCTAGAAGGAGAGACTGAAGTCTGGAGAGTCAGAGCGACATGTACCTAAACACTATCTAGTATCTGATGTTTAGAGAACATGTTGATAGAATCCAAAAGTTATCGGGGTAAAGGCTAACAGATTCTAAGACTGGTACATGCATTATTCTACATGTAGTGCGTGTTGAAGAATATTAAATGACCATAAATACAGTATTTCTCTTACATGGAGACGTAAAGGCTAGACCATGACGGAAACTATTGATGCGATTCAGTAACTTAGGAATGCAAGGAAGGAGGGCTGGACTGATAACTAGAATCATAACATACTCTTGGCAGACTGGCAGGCAGAGCCAGGCCGAGCCGGGCACTGTGAGGCAGGAAGTAAGTGAAGGGTCAGGAATAAAGGTGGGGGCTGTATCGCTCCTCGAAGAGGGTTCAGGAGACGGGAGCTGAATCTGAGTCCGGGCCCTTTTGAGGCCTAGAAACGGGGATTTTTCAATGAAATAACGTGCACACTGTGAAACGTGGCAACGTAGCTTTACATAGGCCTAATATTCGTTGTATTCACGAAAACCGGGAACTGGCATACTAGAGATGGACACAACTGTAATTGCGTCTTTAATCGATCATGGGGGATACATATGCATATTAATCATGCACATACAACATAGGATGGGGAACACGTAGGGACACAGAACATGGCAAAATTTACTTTTCCACATTCCCTCCTTGTCACTACGTTTCCATCAGGAAACATCAATATTCATGATACCATCTATCATTTCATACAGTATCATGTGCTCGTCTCGAATTGTCTTGGAACGGGATTTAGGACGGGACTTGGGACTAGGAATACAAGAGGTAGCACAAATGCCGCAAATCGCAGGGCCACATTGTATACAGAGGCAGCAACTGAATATGATCGCTACTGCAATACCTAGAAATGACAATACTTTCCATCCCCAGGCAGAAATTATACTCCAAAACCAACCGGACCATGTCCAGGTGCCTGGATTCTGGTGTAACTGATGGGCAATTTTATGCAGTCTGGTTATAGCTGAAGAAACAGACGGCGCGTTATTAGGAATGAAAATGCAGCAACTAGATCCGATGACTCTACATGCTCCTCCTCTATCGGCCAGTATGACGTCAAGAACGAGACGATTTTGGAGCACGACAACTCTCATAGCAGATTGCTCTTCGGTTAGGTTACCTAGAGCAGAAGTAGATTCAGTCACTACTACTTCAAGGGTTCTGGTCAATCTACGTATCAATTTACTATTCACGACAGTACCTAAGTAGGGAAAGAAACCTTTATTGAGATCTATATATTGTTCTAGAGCAGTTTCAGTATAATCGACAATCGGGAGGTCTCTCTTGTGTCTAGTATGTACTAGGTGGGAGTTCCTATGATAGTCAGGTGGGGCTAGGAAAACTGGTGGCAGTAGGAAGGCAATGTAACAGGTTCCCTCCCAATCGAGGGGCAGACGAACATATGCGGTCTGACCACAAATAAAATAAGAATGACGTGAAGCTTTGAAAATAGATTTCCCACTGTCACTATACTTGACAATAGTAGTACAATCACTATGTCCTACATGTACGGAACCATTCTTTCTGACACATAGTTCACCATTGACTGGTAATACTGACATAGCAGGTAAGTCTGGAGTAGGATCAGACTGAACATTCAGGACCATGAAATTCGAAGAATAATTACCCAAATTATAAACTTCATTTTCTAGATCTAACCCTGTTCTGTGGGGAAGACCTTGCTTGTCTGGAAAACATGTACTGTTCAGGAAGGACATATCAGTTGAGGAAGACATTAACGTGGACCATGCTCCACACGAACCGTTATGTGAAAATGGATAAGGAAACAGTGGCAGAACTCCCTTCGGTGTCTGGAAAGGGGGGAGTCGACCACACACCCAACAATTAGTGGCATTGCTGGTCTGGTGTGAATAATGTAACATGCGGATAAATGAGTTGTTGCGCATAGCAAGACGATAAGATAGTTCATGAGGAGGCAGATCACTAAACGTGTGCTCTACTGTAGCATTAGAAAACTTATTTACATGAGAAATTGGAAAACATAAATGAAATGCATAACTCGTGCAGCTAACCATCAGGCTGAAAAATAATATGAAACTTAGAAAAACGATACATCGGATTGAGTTTTGACTAACTCTCTCACTATGGGGGTCTATTTCATACATGTCAGATACCTATTTAACCGTTTCACCTAGGGGAGGACTTAGACAATTAAACTGGCTGACTTATTTTACTAGACCGTAATTTCTTCTTATACTCCTGCTGCGGAGTTTCCTCTAACAGGGGAGGCTTGGTATCAATGTCATTTGCGGGACAGTCCTTAAGAATAGTATCTCGGCAGTCTTTAAAATCTTGACAATCCTTGGAAAAGTTCTTGGAAACAGTTTGTAGTCGGGGTCCGTGAAATTTCTTGACGTGAGACAGATGGACCCACCCCTTTCTGCCTTCCAACTTGACGGCAGTACGGGTGGTTAAGAGGACCAACTTCGGCTCCTTCCAGCGAGGCTCCAGCGGACTTGAACGATCAAAATTCCTGACGAGAACAAATGAGCCTGGAAGGATCTCGTGTGGCTTGACTTCAGTATTGTCGGGAAATGCAGCGGCAACCTGTGAACGACAAGAGTGTAGGGCAGACATCAAGGAAGCTAGGTAATCTGTCAGCACATTACTGGAAACATCTGTAATACTTCGGGGTCTAGGTGTACCCCACATATTTGGGGGGCGGCCGAATACGACCTCCTACGGGGACAGACCTGATCTGGAATGTGCGACCATGCGCATATAAAACAGAGCGACTGGCAGAGCTACTAACCAGTCTACACCTTTTTCTTGACAGACTTTGGCAATGCGGATTTTCAAGGTTTGATTATGTCTCTCTACGAGACCGGCTGCTTCTGGATGGCGTACACAATGGAACTTCCACTGGTACCCTAACAAAAGGGAAACGTGTTTCATCAGTTCAGATGAGAATGGCTGGCCGTTATCAGAATATACGACCCTAGGGAGTCCATAGCGGGGGAAATATTCACGAACCAACTGCTTGGCAGTGGTCGCGGCTGTGTAATCTGGGACTGGATATGCTTCTGTCCACCTGGACAAAGCGCATACAACTACAAGGACATACTTGAAACCTCGACATCGCTCCATCTGAATATAATCCATCTGGAGGACCTCAAAAGGGTGGTCAGGGGGCTGGAATCCACCTTGTTCCACCGGGACACTTTTACCTGGATTAAACTGGCAACATATCATACAGGTACGGACTTTCTGCTTGGCTGCAGCTCGTAAATGCTTGTTAAACCAAATGTTCTGGATACTGTCTAACATGGCTTTTTCTCCTAAGTGTGCTGGACTATGTGCGGTATTGATAATGACTTGAACCATTGAGTCGGGGAGAAACCATGTGGCTTTTCCCTTCGTCAACCATCCCTGATCTGTCTGGACCCCTCCTTGTTCGGACCATTTCTTGATTTCTTCGGGAGTAGCATGTAACTGGATATCTATGACATCTTGAGTAGGGTCCTTAACTGTCATACAAGTAGTCTGTTCTGGAATGGATGTCGGTGTCTTGTTAACTGGTATGTCTGGTGTCTGTGCTGTAAGCTTGGCTGTTCGATCTGCTAGATCATTACCTTGGGAAATAATGTCAGTAACTTTCGTATGTGCTTTGCACTTCATGATGGCAATAGATGTCGGTAAATGTATGGCATCTAACAGAGCTTGAATAAGGAGACCATGCTGAATCTTGGTTCCATGAGAAGTCATGAAACCTCTCTCCTGCCAGAGCACTCCGAAGTCGTGTACGACTCCGAATGCGTAGCGTGAATCTGTGTAAATATTAACTTTCAGGTTCTTGGCGTGTATGCAGGCTTGTGTCAGAGCAACTAGCTCTGCTGCTTGAGCAGACAGGGTGTCAATACGGTGTGTTTCAATAACTTCAGTGTCAGTAGTCACTGCATACGCGGCTACTAGTTCTCCTGTACTTGTTCTCATACATGAACCATCCACATAAAGTGTCAGGTCAGGATCTGGTAATGGAATATCTGTCAGGTCTTGTCTTGGCTTAGTCAGAGTGTTAACAACTTCCACACAGTCATGTGTGGCAGGATTCGAAATAACTGACGGTAACAGTGTAGCAGGATTTAGAACGTTGCAGCGTCTGATTTCTATGTGTGGCTGGAACAGTGTCAGTTCATAACCTGTCAAACGTGCAATTGTCAAGTGCTGAGTCTGTGTTCGGTTTAAAAGAACTTCCACGGAGTGTGGAACTTGTACTGTCAAGGAGTGTCCTAATACTATGGAATCACTTTGTCTGATAGCTAGTGCTGTGGCTGCAACTGACTTGAGGCACGCAGGCAGAGCCTGGGCTACTGGATCTAATGTGCTCGAAAAATAAGCACAGGGCTTGTATTGTCCTGCTTGATCTTGTGTGAGAACAGATAATGCTGTACCATCACGTTCTGTGACAAAAAGTGTAAAAGGCTTACTGTAGTTCGGTGTAGCTAGAACAGGAGCTTGGCATAAAGCTTTCTTTAACTCATTGAAACTAAGTGTATGTTCAGATGTCCAAGGGAGGACAGTCGATACGGCTGCCTCCTGTGTCGTTAACTGTATCAGTGGCTTGGCTAGAAATGCATACTGAGGAATCCATTGTCTGCAATAAGAAGTAAGGCCGATAAAAGCACGTACCTCCTTCTGTGTCTTGGGCTGAGGAAGACTCGCTATTAACTGGATACGGTCGGGTGTCAACTGCCTACCCCACTTGGACAGTAAGTGGCCTAAGTAGATCACTTGCTGTACACAGAATTGAAGCTTTGAAGGGGACACCTTGTGCCCCATCTCGGCTAGGAAATACAGGACTGTAAGTGATGCTCGCTCGCAAGCACGTTCAGAACGGGCTGTGATCAATAGATCATCGACATACTGGAGCAGGGCAGTGTCAGCTGGCATGTGAATGTTGTCTAGTTGTCTCTTAAGTGCTTGACTGTAAATGCTGGGACTCTCTGTGAAACCTTGAGGAGCTCGTGTGAATTTATAGCTCCTTCCATTTAAACAAAAACCGAAAAGGTACTGGCTGTCTGGATGAATTGGAACACTGAAAAATGCGTTCTTGAGGTCGATTACGGTAAAGAATATTGCCTCAGAATCAATGGCTGTCAATAGGGATGAGATGTCTGGAACAACTGGATACTGGGGGATAATACATTTATTGAGTTCTCGAAGGTCAATCACTAATCGATATACTGGGGGTGCATTTGGATCAGTACGTTTCATGACTGGAATGATCGGAGAATTACATACATTGGAGTCAGTTTCTACAACTACTCCTTGAGCCATGAGCTCGTCAATAATTTTGGATAAGGCTGCTACAGCCTCAGGTGGCAATCTGTACTGTCTGATTCGTGGCAGGACTATACCTTGCTTGAGAGTCACACGATTGGGTGTGATTTGCATGAAGCCAACATCAGTTGGACCTTGCGCCCATAGATGCTGCGGAACATTAGACAATCTCGGATCAAAATCTCGTAATACATAGTGACCCTTGAAGTCACGTAAAAACAAACGTATTCCCTCTGGGGAACAGCAAATAACTGCACCTAATTCTTTCAGTGTCTTAATACCTAACAAATTTTCTGGACATGACTTCGTAAGCAATAGATCAGTAGTTCGGGACAATGGACCTACTTCTAGAGTAACTGGTTTTGAAATCTCGTTTACAATAGGCTTTCCTGAAAATCCAAGGGAAACATTTCTAGAGCCTGAGAGCGGAGCCCCTGGAACCTCGTCGTGACTTATGGTAGTCCTACTTGCCCCTGTATCGATCAGAAACTTTCTGTCTTTCCCCAGTACTTGACTATGAACATAGGGACCTTCTTGATCTACAGGAATCTCGATGAGAGGCAAGCCTACCTCCCTCTCTAGGCTGTTTCATGAATACGCTTCATACTCTGGATACTCTGTCTGTGCATACTGGTACATTTGCTGTGTAACATGCTGTGTTGCAGCGATAGGCTGCGGTGCTGGAACTGTCTGTTGTGCATTCTGTGGCTGAGAAGTCTGTGAAACTTGTTCTTGTATAGGCGGACGTGGTCTTTCTTTAGTTTTACCAGTGGCTATATTGTGTTTCAGAACTGCACACTCGTTTATAAAATGACCTGGCTGTTTACAATAATTACAGGTCCCTTTAACGGGAGCTGCAGGATGACTGGCTTGATGCGGACCCCTCTTCTGACTGTCTTGAGGAACAGACTGTGCAACTAGTACTTTCATTTTCGTGTCTTTCATACGTCTTCTCTCGTGTTCTTGCTCTTCTCTGATTCTATTCTGGTGGTACTGGAGCATCTGTAACATCTGGGACGGGGTACTAGCTTGCCATGTACTTTCGACTTTCAAAACTCGATTCTTAACTTGTGGACTTGAATTCTCGACTAATTTAGTAACAAAAAGATGAGGGTATGACTCGCTACTCGTCTTCAAACCACTGTTTATGATAAAGCATTTCTCAAATCTGGAATAAAAATCACTAGTGTCTTCGTCTTGTTTCTGTTTACAGGCTGAGATTGCATCCCAGTCTTCCTTTTTAGTGGCTAATAATCTAGGCAAAACTTGTATTAACAGTTCTGGTAATTCTTTACATTTGTCTCCAAGACCGGTACCTGGTACTCGTATCTTATCTTCAGCTTCTAGAGCTGTCCAATCGATCTTTTTCTCTCCCACCTCCCAATCTTTTTCCTTGAGTTTTTCATATACCCCTGCGGGCAACAGGACTTTTAACATTTTAATAATATCTGGATACGTGTATTCTCCCATACGGAGCATGTCTTTTAATTCTCGGTGGAACCCTGCTGGATCTTTGTCGTGACAGGGAATTAATTTCTTCATCTCTAAGAGTTCCATCTTGGTAACTGGGGTGTAAACAAATACTCGTTGCATCTCACCACCCGCTGTCCTAACTGGGTGTACTTCTCGTAGCGGATGCTGTCTATCTATGTAAAACGGTTTACTTTCTGGAGGTGAGACATGAACAAAATGCGGGTTCAAAAACGTACTATATTTGTGGCGCTGTTCTAGAATAACACTAATTAAGTCGGTACCTAAACCTTTCCATCTATACTGGAGTAACTCGTTCAGGACATCATGTAACGGACCTGGATCAGAATGTTGACCCTCATACAGAGTAATGAGGTGCTGGATCATATACATACCCAGCAGTCGCTGCTCGGCTGGGGGCAATTTCAGAAACATTTGTGCCACTATTTCGTCTGGAAAAGTGGTAGAATCAGTAGTCCATCGGACTGCTGATCGGGCTAGTTCTTGTTCATGCATGGTACTTAATTCACTATAACCGATTCGTGATTTCAGAATTTGATCGGTAGCTTGGAATACTTGTTCTAGAGAGCCTTGTTCTGGTGCTGGAAGATGAAAGGCTTTCTTGTGTTCTAGGCGTAAATGTCGGTCTGGAAATCTAGATTTACCTACATACGCTATTCTGGCGGGATTCTCGTCCTCTACCTCTTCAGTAAAAGAGTCATTTTCTTTCTCGCTCCCTAGAGCTTCACTGCGTTGTTCGTGTATCCTTATTATTTCTTTACGAATTTTCTTGTACATATGCTCTATACTATTGAGTGTCTTGTGCTTACCCTCGGCTATATTATCACTCCACTTTGTCAGGACTCTCATTTCGGTCGGATCTTTAGTCGGGGAATCTTGTTCCCGTATTAAACAATTGATCAGAAATGTTAATAGCATAAACTGGGTTTCGGATTTCCTGTGAGACATGACGTCAGCAATACTTTCTGGATCTTGTCCTGTACGAATGAAGCGATACATTCTGTCTAGATCTTCTTTCATATCCGGTAGGGTGACCAAATACTCGGACACCTGTCTTATACGTATGGAATATATAACCATGCTATCCTCGCCTGGGACTGGATCATAACAGCATTCAGTAAGAGCTCGCCTGATTTCTGCAACGGACTTAAATTTGGGCGTACGCTGTAACGCACGTTCATGTAACTCGACTGCTCCTAAACGCCTAACTGGCGGCGGGGTACCAGGAGGACCTCCTCCTGCGGCCCCTATACTGGAATCGTCGACTGATATTCTTCGTGCTGGCAGAGTGACTGATGTGGCGGGAATTTGTACTACGGGCTGGACCGGGGGTACCGTAGCAGGTACTGCAAAAGGTGCCCCGGTGTCTGGAGGAGCAGAAATTACATGATTTACAGGAACTGGCGGAACAGGATTTGCATATTCCGGGACTGTGTCGTCCAAATAGGACGAAATAAAAATATCAGCTGCGGTCGGTTTGTGACGTAGCTTGGTCGGAACTAAGGGTGGCGGAAAATTACTGGATGCCTCCGGGGTCGCTTTTGGCAAGCCCTCGGCAAGAAGAGGATACATACCCTTAATGAGGGCATTCCTCTGTCTGTCTGACTGTTCGGTTTTAACTCGTTCACCTATCTCGATTAGTTCCCTTTCTTGGGCTCTTACTAAGGATTCTCTACTTAATTCTGACTTTCTGATTTCTTTTTCGGTTCTTTTATGGGATTCTTTGCGCCATAACTCGATGGCATCTTTCTGTGACTGTCTGGCTTTCTTTTTCCATAATACTTCTTCTACTCGCATGATGCACTCGGCATCCCACGTACCTGATACGGGCCATCTATACTTTTCTTCTAACTCTTTGGTGTACTCCACCCATAAATCTAGATACAATATGGCACTTATGCCATGCTTTTGATACATAAAATGACCTGGACTGTCCCTAGGCGGGACAGGAACTGCTTCTTCTAACAGACCTTTTCTAGTTTTTAACTGACGTAGTTTGGAAAACAAAGGCATGACTGGACTGTAGTCTAGACACAATACAATACACAATAAAACACGATAATTACACCACTTTCATACCACGACATTAAAATACATGAATGACATTTAAAATAACAGTTCTGACAAAATACTACCTGGAATACTGAAAACAGAATACATGAATCTCTCGAGAACAGAACGGACTAGAACAGAAACTAGATGCACTGCTAAAACAGTACGAAACTTACCGGTCTCATAAAGAGACACGTCAGGACCCGCATCCACCTAAGTGGACACTTCGTGTTGGATCTGTGTACCCCAAACCCACGGACCAGAGACAATGCAATTGACCCTGTCTAGATACTACCCCAGCAACGGTACTCACCGGGCAGCAAGAACGGAAGGCCTCGGACTGGACTGGACTGCTACGACGCCGGACGGACGAACTTCGGACTTCTATTACGGGTGGGCCTCCGGATACCTCGGACCTTGGACTCTCGGCTTGGGCTCTGGTCGGGACTCGCCGCGTTCCTCCACCGCCTCGTCTGGATGCTGGACCGCAACCTCCGTCTCCTCCGTGGGCCTGAGGGATACTTGAAGCAGAAATATCTGCACGTGCACGGTATGGTTCCGTCACGGCTGCAGAGGATCAGGGGGCTTGCGTGGCTTCACCGGCGCGTGGGGAAAGGGCAAGTCCCTGTTCGGGCGCCATTATGTGGTAAATAAATAAATAATACCTCTATGTTTGACTAGATATAACAATAACAGATAGCTCAATAAATAAGAGTCAAGATTCGAGGTAGTCGGAGTATGCAGGTTTAATACAGCATAAAGGACAGGACCAGGACAACCTGCACGGGAATAGGATGGCAGCGCTGCACAACACTTATAACAGGGCACAAGCATATATATACTTAAACAATTGCATTACAGTACATACGGTAGGCGGAGCAGTGGGTGGGGTGCGTAGCAGTCGCAAAAGATAAGGTAGAAAGTAGGTGTAACAAGAGGCGTGAACAGGGCGTATACATAGACATGTGATGTAAACGTAACAGAATATGTCACAAATGGGGCGGAAACATGGAGGGGGCTACCTCTAACCTAATGGTGCGCGCAAACTGACAATGACGTGTTACTAGGAGAAGCTGGGGGCTACGACTTCTGCGCTAGAAGGAGAGACTGAAGTCTGGAGAGTCAGAGCGACATGTACCTAAACACTATCTAGTATCTGATGTTTAGAGAACATGTTGATAGAATCCAAAAGTTATCGGGGTAAAGGCTAACAGATTCTAAGACTGGTACATGCATTATTCTACATGTAGTGCGTGTTGAAGAATATTAAATGACCATAAATACAGTATTTCTCTTACATGGAGACGTAAAGGCTAGACCATGACGGAAACTATTGATGCGATTCAGTAACTTAGGAATGCAGGGAAGGAGGGCTGGACTGATAACTAGAATCATAACATACTCTTGGAAGACTGGCAGGCAGAGCCAGGCCGAGCCGGGCACTGTGAGGCAGGAAGTAAGTGAAGGGTCAGGAATAAAGGTGGGGGCTGTATCGCTCCTCGAAGAGGGTTCAGGAGACGGGAGCTGAATCTGAGTCCGGGCCCTTTTGAGGCCTAGAAACGGGGATTTTTCAATGAAATAACGTGCACACTGTGAAACGTGGCAACGTAGCTTTACATAGGCCTAATATTCGTTGTATTCACGAAAACCGGGAACTGGCATACTAGAGATGGACACAACTGTAATTGCGTCTTTAATCGATCATGGGGGATACATATGCATATTAATCATGCACATACAACATAGGATGGGGAACACGTAGGGACACAGAACATGGCAAAATTTACTTTTCCACATTGGAATCACCATTAAGTGCCACCGCCAGCTGCGTGTCATCAGTGTATGACACCATGGTGAGACCAAAACTATGGGCAACCCCCACCAGCGGTTGAACATACAAATTAAATAAGGTAGGGCTAAGGGCCGATCCCTGCGGGACGCCCTGCGGATGGGACAAGGGGCAGAAACGAAAGGTGGAGTGGACACTTTGAAGGTTCGATCTGTGAGAAAGGGTCGGAACCACTCAAGTGCCGTCTCTCCAACTCCAGCCTCCTCGAGACGGTGCAGAAGGATCTGATGGGACACCGTATCAAAGGCGGCACTAAGATCCAATAGGATCAGTGCCGCCGTCTGACCCTGGTCCAACATCTTCCTGATGTGCTCCACCACAGCCAAGAGGGCAGTCTCGGTACTGTGGCCTGCACGAAACCCATTCTGAGAGTTATCCAGTATATTGGCTTCCTGCAGGTGAGATGATAAGATGCAATTAGCATGTGATTCTGCTAATTTGGCTAACCAGGGGAGCAGGGAGATAGGCCGGTAGTGTTCTGATTTGGTGGGGTCAAGGGCAGGCTTTTTCAGGATCGGAATGATGGTGGCCTGCTTCCATGCGCTGGGAACACTACCGGTGTTAAAGGACAGCTCAATAAGACTGTGCATGGCAGGGTAGCAGCACTCAGCGAGTTCCCGAAATTGAGTGGGTCTCATGGGGTCATCCGGTGAACCGGATTTGACTTTCATCGTCAGGGCTTTGAACTCCTCCAGGGTGGGACTGGGGATGATCAGCAATGGTGTAGAGACAGTTGGTGCAATGATATTCTCCCTGATGGAAGACTGAGAGAATGACCTATAGATAGCCTCCACCTTATCAACGAAAAACGAGGCCAGATCCTCGCAGTGAGCTAAGGAGGTTTCGAGGGTAGAGGTGTTGTTCTTTTTACTTGTAAGGTCCTTACACACCCTGAAGATCACCTTGGTAGGATTCGTACTGTTCTTTATCTCCTGAGAGTAAAAGGCAGCCCTAGCTGAACATATGGCCCGATGGTACACTCTAGTGCAGGCCCTATAGGCCGACTTGAGGTCAGCATCGTAAGTTTTGCGCCATGCACGTTCCGCTTTTTTGCAGGAGGATTTGAGCGTTTTAAGGGAATCATCGTACCAAGGACTGGAGGGACTAGATCTGATCTTACTCCACCTGGCCGGTATAAGAGTATCTAATGAGTAATTTAACCACTCACAAAAGCTATCGTAGCCAAGAGAGACTTCAGTAGGGGGTTGAGGATGGTGTTTCATCAAAAGCTGATGAAAATGCTCGAGATTTAAGTTTCTCCAGGGGCGCTTGAAAAGGTCGGGAGTATTATTTCTGAGGGGAGGAGTAGAAATAGTGATATGAGTTTCGATCAAGTGATGATCGGTCCAGGCCATAGGTCTAGGTTGGAGCACTGAGATATTGGTAGCAAGATTCGTTAAGAAGGGGTCAAGCAGATGTCCGCCTATATGAGTCGGTAGTTGTACCAGCTGGTATAACTGAAATGCTTCAAGATCCGCAAGCAGGCTGCGAACTGAGTTAGAGAGAGGAGCATCCATATGCAAGTTAAGGTCGCCAATAATAGTGAAATTGACAGTTTTCAGGACTAAAGAAGAAACCACCTCCAGGAGGCTATGACGGAAGGTGCCCTCAGGACCAGGAGGCCTGTAAATTAATAGTCCCGAAAAGGTGAGATGGGGATTCACTGTGATGTTAAAATGTGCGCTCTCACACCCTGCTATGATGGTTGGCTTCCAAACGCAGGGGAAACAGGTTTTTACCGCAACTGCGATGCCTCCACCTCTAGCATTACGGTGGAGCGAGTGCATAGTGTATCCCGCAGGGAGGGCTAGATTCATAACAGCCGTAGAATGGTCCTGCAGCCAGGTTTCGGTAAAGAAAAATATGTCCGGATTGTCATCAGTAATCAGGGAAAATATTTCTTGATGGTGACATGTCAGCGATCTAACATTCAAATGAAATATTTTAAGGGTAGTTTGAGTAACACCGCCAACCCCAGAGTCTGGCTTGCGGGCACGGGGAGGTCTAGTCTGAAAACTTAAGATAGGCAGCGGCGTAGGGATATTAAAAGGGCAGGTGGTACACTGAAAGGGCCCACTAAGAGGGTCCAGAGCGCCATGAGGGCAGTCTCTTACCTCCTCATGGCGCAGTGAACGCAGGTTCGAAGCCGATATCATCCTATGGGAGCCAGAGTCCCCTGCCCTAGCCCTGCCTTAGCGCCTGACGGGCGCAGACGGGCAGACTCTGGCTTGACTCAGGCGCGAGTCAGGCGCCGCCGCTGCGCGTCACCGCTGCGCGGGGGGAGTGAGCTTTAAGTACAGCCTCACCTGGTCTCCAAACGGAGCACTAGAGCGCTGATTCAGGTGGCGCGCTGAGAGCCAGCACCCCCAATATGGCGGCCAGGCGCCACAGATAGCAAGAAGAATAGCACAAAGAATTCCTCTCTACAAGCGGTGAGGGGCACAGATTACAGTGCAAGTCTGTGGGCGTTTTATGACAGTTAAAAACAAGGGCTAAAAAAAGAATATCAACGAAAATACACAAAAGCGGTAAGTTTTTAAAATATCACAAGCGCAGCGCGCTTACTAATCAGAAGTCAAAGAGCGCATTGTAGGTGTAAAGTAACCTTTCCTAAGGTCGAGCAGCTTCCTGAGCTCGCCTTAAGTACAGCCTCACCTGGTCTCCAAACGGAGCACTAGAGCGCTGATTCAGGTGGCGCGCTGAGAGCCAGCACCCCCAATATGGCGGCCAGGCGCCACAGATAGCAAGAAGAATAGCACGAAGAATTCCGCTCTACAAGCGGTGAGGGGCACAGATTACAGTGCAAGTCTGTGGGCGTTTTAAGACAGTTAAAAACAAGGGCTAAAAAAAGAATATCAACGAAAATACACAAAAGCGGTAAGTTTTTAAAATATCACAAGCGCAGCGCGCTTACTAATCAGAGGTCAAAGAGCGCCTTGTAGGTGTAAAGTAACCTTTCCAGATATGAAGGGTCCAAGTTTTAGTTGTGCATTTTTCCCTTTTTGTACAGCCAAAAGCAACCGCTAAAGATCCTGGTATTTAGCCTATACTTTATATGCTACCTGTATAAGAAAAGTCACACTAACGGTCCACCTGGGCTTGAACGCCCAGTTGGCAAGGACTGCATCCCGTGGAGATAGGCCGAGTATGCAGTAAGTAAAAGCCTTTTCTGTGTTTATGCGCTCTAATGTGTCTATCAATGTAGCCCCTGCCCCCTTCTTTTTCCCTCTCTCTGCAGGTCACATCGGAATGTCGATTAATGTACGAAAATGGTGATCTAGCGGACGAAGAGACGGGAAAGAGGGTTTGATTATGGTACCTAACCGCAACAAGCAAACGATGACTATTTTTCCTCCCTGAACTTAGCGCTTGGGAGGACAGCCTGAAGCGGAAACTACAAAATATGACTTCGCTTGGTACCCCGAATAATGCAACCAAAAATGACGTACAATAATGAATACATTCCTACGTTTTACTAAATAGGGAAAGTTTAAGGAATATTCCGAGGTAAGGTTTACACAAGTGTCCTCCGCCGGGAGGACTAGGAATATTGCTAATATTTAAAAACCTACTACCTCCTTTTTCGCATCCTCATAGACATGTAACTCAAAGCTGCCCCATTGTTCTCCAATTGACACCAACTGTTGTCTCAGCCTGGAAACACATTTGCTAAAATGACTCGAAAATACCACCGTGAGCATTAGCCCGACCAGGTTAGTTCATGACCAATTGCCAAAGGCGTAAGTGTGTACAATCAAAGCCACCAGTAAAGGCAGCCGACGAATAAAAGAGAAGAAAAAGGTAAAACGAGCTTAGGATGCTAAGGATGCACAGCATACAGAAAAAGATAATTTTGGCCAATAACTGTTTTATGTTTTGTCTTGGATTTTTGTATATAATGCATGTACTGTCTCCCCGTCTGAGTTTGTGTGTACGTGATGTATGGATCTACGTCATCCCTCTGCCTGTGTTTCCGTATTACTTAACCCCTGCTGTTCTGTGTTGTGTGCGCACTGAATGGACCATTATTGTACACGTTTATCTCTCTCTCTCTCTCTCTCTCTCTCCCTCTCTCTCCACGACATACGTGTACCAAATGGTTCATTTAGAGTGCGGGCGACTCTCTCTCTCTCTCTCTCTCTCTCTCTCTCACTCTCTCTCTCTCTCTCTCTCTCTCTCTCTCTCTCTCTCTCTCTCTCTCTCTCTCTGAGGGCCCCCCTGTTCCCTCCTCCCTTGTGCAAGAACGTTGTGCCCCACAGGCACAAACGTAATTGGGTCTCTTCGAACACAAAGGTGTTCGGCAAAATTGACAGGAACTAAAACGATTGTAACTTGCCATATTACTACCTCTCCTTTCTGCAAAACAATAGAACCCGAGTTGGTCATGAAAGAAAGGACAGGTCAGACGACTGACGTCCCCTAATCTGGCCTTTTTATAGGGGGACTATAACGTCAATGGTCTTCTGTTTGTCAGTTCGTCAGAAATGCGATCCCCAATGCCCAGATTGCCCCACCCCTCTGCACTTAAGTGCGGATGTCCAAAGCGTCCTCGCTTCTCCCGATTGACCCCGGCTCCATATCAGCTATCCCCGAAGCACAATTAATAACATTGATTAACAGTCACTCCCCAAGAAAAGCATGTTTGGTCTTTGCCCCCCCCACATGACGATAACACCTCCTGCTTGCGAGAGTTAGCCGACCCCGAAGGGAGATGTAAGATCGTTAGTACTTGGGTTAAGGACTCGATTTTGAGTTTGATAGAATACACTGTCGATGGGAATCCGACTTCTCTCCGCGTATGTCATGAATGAACGCCAGATAGAAAATACGAATTCAGTGGAAATGTCCTCCTACATACTCCATAAGTGGTGACTTCTGACTAGGACCGATGAACTTATTCCCTACCTACTTAGGGTTGGGGGCGGAATTGAGATGTATAAATGTTTTGTACCCATTCAAGGATACAATCACCGGAGGAGAGGAGCTGGACGTGACGCACAGCCTGGCCACAGATCATGAAGCACATGTGACCGCAACCAAAGGTGGAGCCGCAGAGCAACGAGACGCGGGACGAGGCACAACTCTCAAACTCGGCAGATGAAGGAATGAAGGGCTGCCTTGAAGCCCTCGACTTGCTGACCCACTCGTGCCTGAAGTCCCCGTCCCCTTTTGAGTCCGACTGATGGGCCTGCCTGCTCGTTGTCCTTTGCTCCCTTGGTCCCTTGGTGTGTTCAAAGGTCTGGCCCCACTCCGCCCTCTCTTCCCTCGATTATTCAACAAACTCACCCTTTATTCACATAAATTTTGACTCAGAAAATAAGAACAGCATTCAGATAGAATAAGGTTTTGACACGGAAGAAGAAATACACGCAGGTGCCCAGCATAAGGCACCCCTAAGAAGATTAGTTAGGAAACAGGACTGTGATCTAACAGCAGAGGACTGATCGCATCCTGCAACGCGTAAGGATGATTCCGAGCTGGACTTATAGCTCCCCCGCCGGTGCTCAAAAGCGCCAACGAAAAGAAAACGGACTACCAGAGTCTACCAGTGGTGACTCGTCGTTGAAAAGACATTTTCACTAAGACCCCCCCCTTCCTGAACTTTGTACCCACCCCTTGACTAGTTGCTTACATCGAACCGAATTCCTCCCTCAACTATTTTTTTTTATTGCTTTCAAAAATGTTTCATCGGTCACTCAAGTCCAAAAGTCTCATATAACACTTTTTACTGTATGTTGATGTCACTGAAGAGAAAGTCAGAATTTGATTTTATAATGTGTCGGAACATTTTTCCTTGATTGACCCCGACTAAAGTATTATGCCGATCTCTAGACTTGCATGAATAACCCAACAAATGTAAATTCATACGTACCACATTTCGCCAATCGTTGTGACTACATATGGTTATACTCAATCTGCTAGCATTGACGAACGTTATTTCATTGGCCACACATGGCTATATGTACACTCCGTCAGTTAGGGTAAACACAAAAGAACTAGCTTACGTTAAAAAGCGGCGACTGTTGAAAATAGCAATGTATATGCACATAAGCGGCGTTCATTTGTGTTCACTGTACCTCTTGTTGTAAGCAGAACGGATATTGCAAAACACTGACTGTGTTATCCCGCCAGCATAGACCCATGCGCGCATATATACAACAGCCATTTTAGGTGCCATGGTCTCCCTGTTCGCGATCGATCATCAGCACCCTTCCCTGACCCTGCAAGCATGCCCCATGCACCCTGACCGCCCCCGCTCTCACATGCACAAGTCATGAACCCTTCCCCTTCCGCATGACCCTGGCTCTGAGAATCACATCCCGCGCCTGACTAGCACCTCCTTCCCCTCTCATGAATATCTCTCCTTTGATGACCCCTTCCTCCGAGCCCGATTGCCTGCACGGACCGTTGGTCATCCCTTAGCCTGAGGATACAGTTTATTGCCCACTACTGTATGCACTCGCCCCTCTTCAAAGGGAGCTACTATTGATCATGACCTCCCCACCCCCTGAGATTCGATCAGGCGCACACATTCCAAAGGAATCAGCAGAACACTCAGCTGCGTGACAGCCCCGTCCTATTGTATGGAGGGTGAGGGCCCCTACTGTAGCCACGTGTTGGAATATCTTCATGCTTCACAATGTCTTTATTGTAATGAGGAATGTTTGTGTATCATAAACATGTGTATAAAAGACGAAGCCTTAGAGGAACTTGTAAGAGCACCTCCTAAAGACACTATGGGAGTGTCCGAAATGACAGGCTCTCCTCATGAGAAATAAAACTCTGTTCTTGTTTTCCTGCTTCCAGTGCCCGTCTCTTTATTTGGTAATTATTTACGATGGGAACTAAGAGGCGCCTTGCGCCAGCAGCCTGGGCATCCGGTGCGTTATGGGCTGACTTTTCCACACGTCAGCTTGGTCTTTTTCTCTTGCTACAGCCGTTTGAACCGCATGAACAATGTTTTCTTTAATGCTGAACGTTTTTTCAGCTTCTGTGTACAAGTGTGATTTGTATGCAATTGGTACCTTTTCTCCCTCATTAGAGGTCAGGTATGTGAATCCGCATCTTCCTGGGATGACTCGAATCACAAGGTTGCGTGTGTTATCACGTGTTTGTAATTTTGTTTTAACTAACATGTCTGTTTGTAAGGATCTCAAAATTTCTGTGTGTTTTTGAGTCCAATTGATTCTTTTAAAATCTGGTTTTATTAGATCATAGAGAGGTTTAACTCTCTCTGCATAATTTATAATGTAAGTTCTTCCGAAATTCAGGAAGCCTAGAATTGATTGTAAGTTTTTTAGTGTTCTAGGTGCTTGGATTACAGCACATTTCTCTAGGAAATTGTCAGCCAGGCTTTTGCCTTCACTTGATAGTTCATATCCTAAAAACAGGACTGTTCGATGGGCAATTCTTGACTTTTTAAAGTTGAATTTGTAACCCTCTGCTGCGAACCCAAGTATTATGGTGTTCACTCGCTTCAAGTGAGTATCCAAGTCATCATCTGTTAGATAGATGTCGTCGACATAAGATAATGCCTCGTCATCATATGTTTGTAGTAATTCTGTTACTCTCGCTGAGAATAATCCTGGGCTGTTCTTGAACCCCTGGGGCAAACGACAGAAATTTTTTTGCGCGCCATTTATTGAGAACGCCGTCAAATATCTGCTCTCTGGTGCTATATTTTGACAAAAGAATCCATTAGAGATGTCTAATGTTATGCACAAAGAGATACAGGTGGTAGTGTTCCCAAAAAGGGAAACGTCCGCACAACACTCTATACAGCAAAAATAATGTCTCCAAATTCAGTACAAATCCAACAATGTATGTTATATAGAAATAGTAACCACAAAAGGGTGCTAGAGAATCTCAAGGCACCTACCACCTCGAGGTGCCGTTAGTGAACACAAATGTGATACACATACAGTCAAGCAAAGTTTTGAGAAACTATTGACAGCACTCCTGTAAACAAGTAATCATAACCGTTAGGGCATAAATAATAGGCCCTGAATTCCAATGTTTCAAACTCTATTGGTTATAGAGTTATACAAAAGTTATTTAAATTAATGGCACAATAATATCAGCATAAATCTTAGTCAACACAGGGGGTTCAAAAAATATAATCCACTTCTTTCTGTTTCTTCAATCTTTATTATTTCATTTTTCATAAAACAGGTATTCCCAGCAATAAGTAAAGATCACCAACACGTGTTTCGTCCTACACAAGGACTTTTTCAAGGCATTAGTAGGATAACCTGAGATGAATAAGTGGCATCAGAGTGTCGCAGAACCAATCATCGTATGTTAATGAAGCTTAGTATCTAAAATTGAGATAAGTATGGCGCGGTGAGTAATGCAACACGTAGAGGGCATGAGGGGGGTTCTCCCGGTATGTGGCACCCTTCCCTGAGGTGAAAGGACGTCTCAGAATAATACGCTAGTTTCAAAAAATGTAGTTCAAATAAGAAAGGGTAATGGCTACAAACGAGTTCCAAATTCGAACACTCGATAGAGTGGTCCACACAGTCAAATAACAACCATAGTAAGTTTAGAAGCGTGAGAACTAACGTCACATTTCTTTATCCAAAACGTCTCAAAGTCGCGACTTATTACTTATTGCTGGGAATACCTGTTTTAGAGATGTCTAATGTTGTTTTGTATTTTTTGCGCACTATGTTATTCATTAGTGCAGCACTATGCGAGTTTTGTACTGCAAAGGTTTTGCAACATGAGTTAAGGTGTCTGTAGTCCAAAACAAGACGATATGAATTGTCTGGTTTGGAGACAGGAAACAAAGGATTATTCATTTGTGAGGTGCAAGTTTCAATCACCCCCTGGTATTCAAGTTGATCTAGGATCTCTTTTAGCTTCTTGCTTAATTGGGTACTGCCTCTGTGCAGTAGGTTGTGATTTTAACTGGATTTTGTGAGGAGGAGAGTCCTCATCCCACCCCACATGATTTTTATATAAGGCAGGTGCTTGAGCTACTGCCCACTTTCTTGCAAGTGTATATTTTTTATGAATTGGAATATGATTTGAGAAGGCAGGCATAATTATTTCTTCGCCATGTGGGCACTCCCTGACAAACTGGGGTGGCCAGTCTCGTTCAGCTAGAAGGATGTCATAGCCCTCGGACAGATTATCCCAAAATAGACCCCTTATTTTTCTAGTCTTATCCCCCTCTATATGCAATGTTATTTCATATATTTTATGGGGTTTGCTAACTCTGGTATCTGCAGTTTCCACCTGAATGTATTAATTCGTGTCCACTGTCTCCAGATGATTCATAAGGACTTTGCGAGCTATGCTCACTTCTGCTGCGCTGTCTAGCATTGTCTGAGCCCATTCTCCGTTTTTCAGCTGTGTCCTCAGTATTCTCTGCATTGTTGATTACTTTAATACTGGCTACCTTCTTTTTTGGAAATTGTAATTTTTTATTCAGATGAGCAGGTTCCTTGTCTTTGGACTTGACGTGCTCTTCCCTGTGTTCTGATCGTCCTCTTCTTTCCGATTTCTTCGAGAAAGTCTGAAAAGGTTGAGAGGGACGTGTATCAATATCTTGATATCTATCAGGTTTTTTTATATTATCCCTATTCCTAAGGTTGTATCTTTTCACAGAGGGCTCCCTCTGTGGAGACTTGCGTCCTTGGTCCGGAGATCTTTCTCTCCGCCGAGGAGACCTTCCTCTGGACTGGAATCTTTTTTCTTTAGGATTGGATTGTTTATTTCCATCCCAGCTCTTTTTTTGAGTGTTTAGATTATTTTTAATAAATATCTTTTCAGGACTTTCAATTAGTTGGGGTTTCACCGGTATTTCACCCAAGCTATCTCTTCCTAGTTCCTCATAGGATTTTTCTATGATTCTGGCAATTTCAGATGGTTGGTCTGCTATATTTGTCTCTTTTAACCTCTGGCGGATCGCCACATTTGCTGCTTCTCCCTTTATATTGGCTAATAGTATTGCCGAGACCTGCTTGAAGTCTTTTAGTAATTTCATACCAAGAGTTAAAGCAGGTTCTGGACCGTATTCATCTTGAATTTGTTTTAGCACATCTGGTATTACTGACATGGATGGAACACCATGTGTTTTTGTGTAAACAGAAGCAAAGACTGTACCCCAAGTGTCACAGCCCTCCACATGTGGTGCGATTCCCATTGGAAGACAGATAGTCTGAATCCTGTGTTTCTAAACAGAGGTGGTATCCGGAAACACCGCCTCTATTTGAGTGATTTTTTGTGCTAACCAGAATGGAATTTGTTCCCGTTTTGCGGGTACTTTACCTAGACAGGACTGTATGTTCTGTGGTGTAATTTTATTTGTGTTCCCCTGAGTAGGGGTCAGCTGTGGAATTTTAATTGCTGGTTGGACTGTTGAAGTCCGCATTACATATTGGACTAATTGTCTATGTATTTTAATTAGTTGTTTTAGTTGTGCTAAAAGTTCTGGTGCAGGCATTTCTTCAATGTCTGGATGTGGTGTGTATCCGGCTAGGACCGGCCACGTTGCTCCTGGTCTACCTAGTGGACCGAACCTGGTGATTTGATTATTATGTTTTAGGGCACCATTAAACAAGAGCAGGTGCTCTTGGTATTTGAGTGGTATTTCCACCTCCTCGAAAGGAGTGTACTCATTCGGAGGTTCCTCTATTTTGTAATAGTGGAAGTCCTTTGTTACAGCGTTTGCTGCTGGAAAGTTTATCCATGAATAGAATACCTCTGTCTGCCGATATTCGTGTGCCTCAATTACGAATATGACTGTACCACCTCCCATTTTCTATAAGTTTTAAAGTTATAGTTTTTCTTATGTTGACCGGGATTAGTATTGCGTCCGGGTCTTGCAGTAGGAGACTATTGTCAGCTGCTAGGAGTTCAGCTGCTACTCTAGCTGTCTCCCTTCCTTCTTCACTGTCTGTCATTTTACCGACAGGAAGGTTATTTTGTTTATTTGCAGATCAGGTTTCTATGGAAACAAAGATTAGATGCACAATATTTTGGAACAGTGTTATCCTTCAACGTTGAATAAACCAAGAACCATACATAGGAGTCTCCTCCTACAAAGTTTGGCGGATATAACCTTTCACCCACTCCAGACGTCGTTGGAGTATTATGGGGAAAAGGGTCTGAGTGAAAAAGCACGACTGAGTTACTCTAATGTCTTACGTTAGATTTATCGCCTATCCAAACCGTTGGGCGCCATGTAGTGTAGTTCCTATTATCCCAATAGGCTCTGCGCATTGGAATAATATCTTCAATAGTATAGACCTAGGGCAGAGGTTAACTAGGTCTTCTACCGACGATATTAGACTTAAAGTTTTGTGTTTGCCAGCTAGCTCAGAGTTCACTAGAAACTTTCTCGAATAGGCAAGGAGGATTTTAACCTCCCTGGATAGACAAGAAGGGATTTAGTTTCTGACAACCATAGAACATGACAACTTTGCTCTCCCCTAATCAAGAGTGTATCTCTAGAGTCGTGTGAAAACAAAAGACAACTTATTTTACTCAGTCAGTTCAGTGCATTCTTAGTTTCACTAGATTGTAGAGAAAAGGAAGAGACGGGCGTGTTCAATAAAAGATGGTATTTATTGATCAGTCTCTTTTCTCGTACAAGAGAAATGGATCGCTATTATTGCAATACTTATAGTTAAGTAAAGTGCATACAGTAAAGACAGAATTATAAAATAATACTGTAAAAGCATTGATATGGTTTCTAAGCCATATGATATTTAAAATGGATAAAATATATACATACATACATACATTGACTAATCGTACTCAACTGGTGCTTCTAACCACACCTACCCCAGTGTACCTGACCTAAGCCTAATACGTGGGCGGGAGTAGATAAGTAGCAGTTTAAGTTAAGTTTGTTTTGCCAAGGGACTGACTCAAGAATTCTCTGCAAGGGGTTATTCAGTTCTGTACCTGGGATCTAGAAGGGTTGAGGGCTGGTATCTCTTATCCCAGGTCTTGATATTCCAGCTGCCTGCGAGGGCTGCGTGGAAGCGCCGGAGCTGGATTTCTCGGCAGGAGAAAAGCAGCGTCTCATTCTCAGCGCGTCAGGAAGGCGGGGCAGCCTCTGTGGGCTTCGCTCTCAGCTGGGCTCCTCGGCAAGTCTCGCTGCTCCAATCTCGTCACCACCGCGTGTGTTTGCTTAAGGTAATGTCGGTAATATTTATACCTGAAAGGTGCCGAGATTGACGTAAGGATGGACATATATACGTCAATAAGGATGTCATACGAACGGGTTCGTTCGCACATTCTTTTACTGAAGTTCTCGGTGAAATCAAAACAATGGCTACGGGAATTTCCCAGGTCGCTGTAGGTTTGATTTGTTTTGAGAACTCCGTATGCCTTATCAGGGGCTGGAGGAATATCGCTTGCCTAATTAGATGGCATGCGTTATGACCTAATCAGATAACGCGCTTCTGTGCCGTGGTGTGGCTTAATCAGATAACGGTTTTTGCACCGTTAGATGGCTGCTAGTTAATTATTAACCAAACCAGGGTCAGGAATAGGGGAATCGATACAGTACCTATAGAAATACATCACAATGTGTTAATTCCATATAAGTGTCATTCACAGGATGACGTGGAAATAATCTGTTGTTGTGTTTTCCCCAGCTGCGACTGGCTACATTGGTTCCCCCCAGAGGCTGATGTAACTCCGAATTAGATATATTTTTCTTGGAAAGCCCATGTTCATTGACTGCGGGACTGGTAGGGTATATTCGGCCACCCATACCCCATGTAGACTGTAGTCTTCAATCGCAGTCTTCCATGCCCGAAAATACATCAAACCTGTTTACTGTCTCGAGGGGTGTGAATGGTCTCAGATGATCCATTCTCCTGTTAGCATTAATGTTATACCTAGGAGGTACAATATTCCACCCTAAGGGATCGACAGCAGGTGCTGGGTATTGTGCATGTAAATGATGCCTGATGTTATATGGAATTGAATGATAAGTATTATTAAATGATTGTCCGCTTGTGTAGGTTGGATGGAGTACAAGGGATCTAGGATAAAAATACGTCAAGGCCCGAGGGATGATGCAGTTATTGCCATTGCCAGGGGGCCAATTTAATATAAAATTGACCGCACACAGATCTCTGAAATTGATACAACTACATCTCCCTCGATGTCCTTGGCTCTTCCACCCAGCCATTGAAGTCGGCGTACGTATGCTATTTCGCCATTGATATTGTTTGGGATTGGTCTATATATACTAAACCAATTAATGATTTTATTCTTTAACTGGGCAAACCCTTCCCTCTTATTTTCTGCCAGTTTGGGGACACCTGTAAGGACAACCACAAAAGGGACAGCTTCGGGTGGGAGTTCTACCAGTGGACCCCTGATTGCTGGAACCTCTGGGTACCTAATGCCGCCCACCTCCCCTCGAGATTTCCCCATACGTGTCTTCTCCATGCCCCTTGTGGGTTGAGTGGCAGTGTTCGCAGCAGATTTAATCGTCTGCTTTGGAGGAGACTGCTTGTGTTGGTTGGTGTTTATTGTTTTGGGAGGTTTGGATGAAGCTATTGTCGGTTGAGTTGTAACATCTGGGGCAGATGTGGTGGGTAGTGTAGCCAATGTAGGAAGTTGCACAGCCACATTCGACAATGCCTTTGTAGGGCCATCCTTACTCCTAATTCCCAACTCTATTGCTTGGAGTCGTTCCTCCACCCTATTTAGCCTCTCAATGATTGGTAGGGTGTAAGACCTAATTAGGTGTTCTATACTGTCCAGTGTAACGGTGGAATGTGTTGGTTGCTGCAGGGGATCAGAAAACGTACACTGGTACTAGCATCCCTATCCATTTGTAAAGATGTCAAGGGGACTGTGGCATTTGGCAAATTATCGGGTACAGCTGTTACAACTTGATCCGTAATAATGATAGGCTTAGAAGATTTCCCAAAATCAGAATGACTTATTTTCGATTTTTGCCATTCCATCCCCTTACGTCTTCTTTTGCATGGTGGTGGGCCATGGGCCTTTAGCGGCATAGCCTTCTTTGTCTTACTTTGGGCAGATTTACTATGCGTAAGAGTTGGGACGGTCGAAATCTCGGTTATGCTTGTTAAGCTTGTGGAACTCGGGGAGGGAATGTGGCTCAAAGGCTGTTCAGTGGAAACACTAGGTGTAGGTGAACAATCTCTGAGTAGAAGTGGCACACTCTCCAGGGATGTGAAGTCATTATTACCACTAAAGCTACCTTCGATTTGTGAGTGGGTATGGGACATGAGATCTGTCGGTATTCTGTTCTTCATGCTTTCTACCGAGCGACGGCGCTGCGCCCTTCGCTCTGCTAATGTTATCTCTATGTCTAAATCAGTTGGAACTTTTACAAAGTAACCATCAAGAGTGCCATTAAGTGACCCGCCCTGTTTATCTACAATTACTTTCTCAGGGCCTATTGCCATAATAGACATTTCATTTAATTGAGCAGGAACTAGGTACCTGGTAAAGAATGTAAGAGAATAAGCCCTGCCCGGCCTCACTCGGCCTCTGAGGGCCTAAGAGGGCCCGCCCTTTGCCCGGGCTTCTCCTGGCACGTTCCCGCGCGCGTCCCGCGGGACGAGGTTCCGGTCTGTCCTTTAAGCCGCCACGCACAGATGAAGGCCGCGTCCTTGCCGCAGGTAGGGCTGCTGGTAATTGAAGTCCGTTGCGGGGGGGGGGGGGGGGGGGCTTGGTGGAGCCAAGCCCGGCCGAGGGGAATGGCGGAGCGATGCCCGGCCCGTGAGTTGAGCGGAGCACAGCCCGGCCCTGTTACTGCCAAAGTTTCTGCCCACTGTCAAAGTTATTACATATCTGTCTCATAATACATAAACCAGGCCTACTGCCGTCCTTGTAACTTTTCATACTAGACAAGTCAGGCCTGTGACCATGGCGGCAGACCCCTGTTCTGAGAGCTCCTGACTGGATCCGAAGCATGGGGGGGCTCAAGTTGTATTACTCACATACTTACAGATACAGGCTATCACACACACACGCTCCCACCCATAAACAAGTTGGTCACCCAGCACATTTGTAATGCGTCTGTGCACAGTGTGGCTTCCCTCGTCCCTCACAATGTGGCTGGTTGAACCAATGAAGGGCCAAGCCTGGCGTCGGTCACTCTTCTGGCTCCTGATTGGCTCTTCAGCCAGAGTCGTGAGATTGCCCCATGCTCTCTCTTCCTAAAACAAAAGTTCACTGTCCTCGTTAACTACTTGTGTATGTTTTTCTGTGAACTTTGTCCAAGGAAATTGCAGGAGTGGCCCAACATTACGCGTGTCTGTCCAGGTGGAAGCTTGGAGTCTTGGAGTGACCCGCATGGGACCTCGGAGCGCCTTGATTGGTCAGTACATTTAAATGTCTCCTTTGGGTGATGGGCTCACCTTGAAATAGTCTGTGGAGCCTGTGACTGGTACATAGAACAGAATGCTCGGTTTACTTATACTTAACCAGGGCCACTGGAATTATGCGATTGTGCGGCTGCAGAGTTTTTCGCATGATTATTGATTTGCCACATAATCCTTCATCTGCTGCATAACCTGCAGACTTTACTCCCCAACAAATGTGTTTCTATGTCAAGCGGGTTCAAGCGTTACAAACAATGCAGCTCCACGCGCTGCCTCGCAGTGGAAGGCCCTTTGCAAAGGTGAACTGTTCATCTTTCTATTGCTTATTCACATCTTTGGGTATTAAATGAGGTGCAACCAGTGCTCAAACAATATTTACAAGTGTAAAAATGACAAAATAATGAAGTGAATACTATCACGAAATATGCTGCATAATTTGCCTTTTCCTGCTGCATAATTTACACAATCCTGGTGCATAAATGGTCCCTCCCCTGCCGCATAATTCCAGTCGCCCTGCGCCTAACTCTGTATTACGGACCCCAGCCCATATGTTTGCCTGTGCCTTGACCGACTGCCCCATATGTTAAACTAGCAGTGGCTGTAAAGGTGTCTTCTGTGCTGTCAGACTTCTTTAACACATGATCCCGTGTGATTGTCTGTGTGATGGTCCTTGTTGTGGGGCACTCACCCTCCTGGAGAGCGGGTGGGTGCTGAACATGGGCAGGAGCTCTGGGCTGCCATGCCTTATTGTCTACAAAGAGGTGTGTCCAGGTGTCTGGACTCTGTCCTCCAGGGAGGTTTCCTGGGAGGTGTGTATTATTCCACATAGTGCACTCATTCAGATCTTCAAGACAAGTGGACTCAAAACTATGTTATTTCTGGAAAAAAGATAGGCGAGTGGCTCCTGTGCCACAGTTTCTCTGGGTGTAAAATTTGGGAGTGTCTAGAAGTCAGTCACTTCAGTGTAAAATAACGTGCTAGTAGTTTGGTCAATATCATTACTATGTACAGACCATGACAGTGGTCCGTACATAATAAAGATATTGCCTATGTATATTGTTCACCTTCCTTTGATAGCTTGGTTTGTATTTTAACCAATTAGCAAAGTCCAGACTCCTGGCTCTGCCTGGGAATTAATGTAATCTGAAGAGAAGTGAGACTACAACACCCAGAAAGCATCAGGTTGTCAAAGGAAGACTCGAGATCCAAAGAACAAGGGCTCAAGTTACAAAGCCAAGTCAAAGAGTCCCCCCGTAGCACCCCTTTACGACTCCTACACGTCTGTGTGACAGGCCTGAACACATCAAACATGTAAATATTCACACACAACAGAAGTAGGGAGGACTGAGCTCAGAGGGGCACGCTCAACGACTTGTCAGAGTAGGTAAGTACGTAGTACCACTTCCCTCACTCATAAGTACTCGTGCGATTCGCCCCTTGTCTCTTCTGAAATGGGGTGCCTTGGAGGGAGTGTGGGGGTCAGAGGTGCCCTGGTTGGTCATTGGCTAAGGCTCGCTCTCAGCTCTCGCACCATGCGTTCAATCTCGGGTACCTGTAGCTCTGTGATCGTAGCCCGCAGCCCACCCTCTGCCTTGCGGATGGCTCCGGCGAGTTCACTCGGGGCCCCCCTGCTGAGCTCCTTGCCGCTGTGTATGAGGCTAAGTAGGTCGAACACTACGAAGAAAGCACTGAACACTACGGTTGCGCTACCGGCTACTCTGGCTAAGAGACGGCCGCTCTCCAATACCTGCAGAGTTTTCACTAATTTGGAGAGATGCAGGCCGGCCTGGCCGACTCCGATGAACATGTTCCCAAAATCCGGGTTTGCAGACACTTCCAACTCTCTGATTTCCTCTGCCAGGTGACTGGCGACCTCTATATTTTGTTTGATTTTCTCCAGACGTGTTTGACACTCCTTCATCAGCGCCTCCACTTTGTCTTTGTCCATTTTGCTGTTGATCGCATTCACCACACTTGCCCCAGCAGAGGTGACTCCCCCTAATGTGGAGACGCCGAGTCCTGCACCAGCTACCACGAGGGATGCTCCCCCTGTAAAAGGTGCAAGGACCAGCCCCCCTAATGCCAGCGCTCCCCCAGAAACACCCCACAAGCTCCCAAGAAAGTTCACTTTTGTTGCATTACGATGGAATATGTCCAGGTCGGCTGCGATTCTTTGCAGTGTTTCTGCGGTTTCTCTCAACTTCTCCTCCTCCTGCAGCACTTGTTTCAGGTTCGTGAACAGACTTTCCGTGTGTCCCCGAAGCTCCGCCCTGTTGGAAGAAGGAACAAAAGGCGCTTAGTGAGAGCTTTGTGCTTGTCACCTGTCACCAAGACCATCACCTGCTTCAACTACTCATTCAGTCTTGTCACTTAAAAAAGAAATACAATATTCAGCCCCCTCAGTGAAGCTGCGGGGCGCAGCCCCATATGATTCCCCTTGGCTGTCAATATAGCAGCAGTGGTGGCTGGTGGAATTAGAAAGTGGTGAGCGTAAGTGAAGCGAGCAAGCCTGATGTTTTTGAGGATGGCTTGGGGGGTGCCTTCTCCACCCCCCATTTTTTATTTTTTATTTGTGTCTTTTGGTGAAATTTTCAGCACTATTTCTGTGATAAATGGACAGAAAATGCAGTTCTTGTACTGGCTTCAGCCTGCCACCCTCCCTCTACTCACAATGTTGTGGTGTTCTTTCAACTTTGGAACTGAGGAACCAAGCTTCAATTCTTGGCACTGGTTGAATATTCTGTGATTCTGGGCCAATCGCTTACTCTTCCATGTCCCTATAAAAACTATGAATGCGTCCTTCTGTGATGTAACTGGTGCTCATGTAAAGCTCTTTAATACATATGGGTAGGGTTTGCCCTATAAAAAAAACTGCAGAAAGAGTTGCAAAACAAAGCCTTTAAAAAATGAAAGACAAAGAGATACCTACTCAGTGGCTGGTTTGTACAAAATGAAACCAGACAATCGGGATATATCACAACTTCCCCACGCAAATTGTGTGATCGAAGGCAAATATTTTATTTCACCAAAACTCAATTTTGTTTTCATTTTCATGCATGAAAGCATTTTCAAATTTGCAAGTTCATAATAACAATTGTACATAAATCTAGTGTGTTTGATTTATTAGACTATTATATTGCTCTATAAATATCTGGGCCATGTACAGGTTTATATAACTTTTATCATGCCCTTTAGCTCACTAATGGTTCATGTTTAAAAATCATCACTTTTAATAAGTGCTTCTCAGTGCAGTGCTATAATGTGACGCATTAGTGCCAAAGCTTCACATCTATAGTCTTATCACTGTGTGACATCAGGCCCTCCTGAATAGACATCATGATTGTTTCGATGGTTTGCTGTATGATTCACACAGCAAACATTTTGAGGGATTGGCTCGTGCACGCGTTCTAAGGACCGGGCCAGACCCTTGGCCCGGCTCTCTCTGTTAATTTTTTACCCACCTTTACTTTTGAATGACCCGCTTCCGGGTGTTTATAGCGGGTCACCGTCTGGAGTCCAGGCTGCTGGCAGTGCACGGTTTTTACAGAGCTTTTCAGTGGGTCGAAAACCCTTGACTACATTGTCATTCGGTCCTTGGCCTCTCAGTGCAAATCACGTTAGCAGCAAATATTCAAAGTTCTGCCAAACTGAGAAGCAACCAAGACTGATCCTTCTCCTGTAGGACGCACGTTCGTAGATTGCAACCTTTGAGAATACAATGCTTAGTTAGTTATTAAAGCTAAATGATGACAAACATTTGCGGTAATAAAAGTATTTTAAGGCTTATAGAGCTAGGGGCAGATTTACAAGCCCCTTGCGCCAATTATGCATCATTAGGTCGAGGCCTTGTCGCCCTCGTAAGCAGTGGGCGGAGCTGAAGATTTTATGTTTTTCTACAGTGGGGCTTGAACCCGCCCCTCTTCTCCATTGGCTGGCCTCGTAAATGCTGGCCAGCCATTGGAGGAGAGGGGCGTCACTCGGTTCTAGCTTCGGCTTGAGCGGATTAGTGGGCGTTTCTTTCTAACTTTTTAAGCCCCGTCTCTTTTTCAGAGGTGGGCCTCGGTGGGCGTTTCCTTTTTTTTTTTTTTTTTTTTACAGGGCTGTTTTTGCGCAGTTGGTAACGTCTCTGTTGCCGGGATGGACGTAGCGATTTGCGAGCAGGTAAGCATTTTGTCTCTTTTTGTCATCTAATGTGTTTGTTTGTTTATTCCTGTTCCTCGTTGTGCTCGTGCCACCCCACCCCGCTGTTCCTCGTTGTGCTCGTGCCCCCCACCCCGCTGTTCCTCGTTGTGCTCGTGCCCCCACCCCGCTGTTCCTCGTTGTGCTCGTGCCCCCCCACCCCTTGTTGCGCTCGCTTTTCTCACCCCCCCCCCCCCGCCCCCCTGTTGCTCGTTGTGTTCATGCTCCCCACCCCCCTGACACTCGTTGCCACCGTGACCTAAATGTGGATGAAGCTGCAAATGTACTTTTCTGTGGTAAACAGATGCATCTTAAACACAAAGCAATACTTTTTATTTCATTGATGCATGCTTTTTAAGAGTATTTCAATGAGAACTCTAAATGCAAGCCAGACCCGTTTACTTTGTGAATGCTTGTTCAAGATATGCCCTGTTATTTTTCATTCAGCGAACTCCAGAAACTGAACATCCAGTAAGAGTGCTGCATGTTTTCATTGCCGCTTCCTAGCAGAACACCAAGCTTCGCTTGCCAAGGGGTGCGTCCAAGTTGCCCATTAGTCCCATAGGGTGTACTTGCCGTAGTACAAGGCTGTGAGGAGACAATGCCAGTGGAAGCTGAACTGATTCTTAGAGGGCATTGCCTTTTAGCCTTTAATGATGGTAGTGGGAGGCCTGCCTGTTCGACCTTGTAAAAATCCAATGAGTTCTTAAGTTGTTGTGCATTGTCTAACGTGTGTACCATGTGCATCTGCTCTCAGTTAATGTGTGCACAGATGGGCAGCATGCACTAGTCTACTACTTTGTATTGCACGCAGCATAAAATGGTGGTTGCCTGCAGAAGGTAAGGTCATACTGGCTCCTAGGTCCCTGAAGGAGTCTCTCATAGGCACCATTGCAGGACTGCAGTTTCAGGTCTGTATGATTTATTGCAGCAGTACACATTCAGCCCAGAGCTTTGTCTCTGCCACAACACGTTCAAAGTGGGCTCTGCTTCTAGGCAGCTCTGATAATTTTCGTTCAGATTTTGGGTAGCTGCGTGTGTGGGGCTGTGTGTGTGGGGCTGTGTGTGTGGGTCTGTGTGCGTGTGTGTGGGGCTCTGTGTGTGTGTGTGTGTTGTGCTTTGTGTGTAGTGCTCTGTGTGTATGGCTCTGTGTGTGTGTGGGGCTCTGTGTGTGTGTGGGGGGCTCTGTGTGTGTGTGGGGGGCTCTGTGTGCATGTGTGTGGAGGGCTCTGTGTGTGTGGGGGGCTCTGTGTGCATGTGTGTGGGGGGCCCTGTGTGTGGCTCTGTGGGTAGCTTTTTTTTGTAGGTGGCCCTGTGTGTGTGGGTGGCTCTGTGTGTGTGGGTGGCTCTGTGTGTGTGGGTGGCTCTGTGTGTGTGTGGGTGGCTCTATGTGTGGGTGGCTCTGTGTGTGTGGGTGGCTCTGTGTGTGTGGGTGGCTCTGTGTGTGTGGGTGGCTCTGTGTGTGTGTGGCTCTGTGTGTGTGGGTGGCTCTGTGTGTGTGGGTGGCTCTATGTGAATGACTGTGTGGGTGGCTGGCTTTGTGTGTGTGGCTCTGTGTGTGTGGGTGGCTCTGTGTGTGTGGGTGGCTCTGTGTGTGTGGGTGGCTCTGTGTGTGTGTGGCTCTGTGTGTGTGGGTGGCTCTGTGTGTGTGGGTGGCTCTATGTGAATGACTGTGTGGGTGGCTGGCTTTGTGTGTGTGGCTCTGTGTGTGGGTGCAAATGCAATAGGTCTCGCATTTGCAAAAGATTAAGCTATTGGCATTGTAGATGACAATGCCATTTATTTATGTTTTCAAAACAAAAACATAAATAAAATTAATGTCATGAGCAATGCCAATAGCTCTAACTTTAATAATGCCTGGAGCATTGCATTGTAAATGCTTGTTTTTAACATGGAAGCAAAGAATTATCAAAAATAGTAGGCACAATTGTGTTTTTTACTCATACGTTGGCTGTGGATGTTTTGATTAATATTCACTGGGAATCATTACATTGATCAGATTATTGGCGCACCCCTGACCCCCACTCCTTTGCTGGGTCTGCTGAGCTATCTCAAAGACACACCCGTTAAGATTCATAAACTACATGCACTGCTGCTTCTTTTTGCCAAGTGCCAAATTGCTGTGCACTGTGGGAGGAAGAGGGTGCCTTCCATCAGGGAGTGGATTAGGGACGTCTCATACGGTCACTCCCAACTGACCACCTTCTGGGAATTAATGCCCCCTACCTCCAGACCCAGAGACATCTAGGAACCATTCATCACTTGGGCCAGGGAGAGGTAGGGGACGGATGGGGACACCTCGATTGCTACGGGGGCTGTGGGATAGCTCGGGAGGGGCCATGTTGTCTTTCTTTACAGTAGATCTGCCTGCCATGCATGCTGTACGAGATGCTACCCTGGATTTCTGGTCATGTTTCTCATGTATTGGTCTTTTGTTTGATTTTCCTATGTGGTGATTATCTACATATTTTTGTTTCTTATCAGTGGGACGGGTATACACTATGTAACATCTGAACTGAATTGGTTATGCAGCGTTATTCCTGATTATGCATTGATTGTATGCTGGCTGGTTGTTTATTGTGTTTCTATTCCTTTAAAAATGCCAATAAAAAGAATTTAAAAAAAATGTTCACTGGGAAACATGATACTCAGAGACCTAAACTGCCTTTTACACTCACTTTTTTATGATATTTATTTTATTTTGCAGTACTTAAGAGAGGCCCTCCAATGTTCAGAGTCTGGTGAAAGATGCACATGCGTTTTTTGTTTTACTTGTAGCTAGCATAACATGTACGTTCTGAGAAAGAGAACGATGCTAGTGTGTTTACGCAAAAATAAACTTAATATAGTGTCACTTTCCTTACATGCAGTTTTATATAGCATGAACTAGGCCCAGAGGCATCGGAGCGCTTTACGTGTCCAACATTACAGAGGGTCATATCATTTTTTTTTTTTAGGTTCATGAGGATTAAGTGATTTGCCCAGAATCACAAGATGTCGAACTGACGCTGGGACCTGAGCCTGAATTCCCAGTTTTAAAGTCAACGGAGGGCACAACCTGTCCCTGTTGACTGCAGTAATTGTTTATCTGGCTGATGAGGGAGTAGAGCAGATACAGATGTGTCTCCAGTGGAGGAGGACAATAACTGTGGTGCTTCCTCGCTGGCACTCTGAAACCCCCACCTCTCCATCCTTTAATCCTCTCCCCGGCTGCAGACCCATGATAAGTGCTAATGGCTTCCCATCAGCAGCTCCTTGAGGCCTCTGTCACACCCGGAGGGAGGCAGGCACACCTCATGCTGTGACAGTCCGAGCAGCCTATTGTCATTCTGTCCGCTGGCCTGACTTCAGCTACACGAGGTCATGTTTTGTCGAGGTTGTGACAGCCTTTCGTGCTGGGCACCAGGGGTGGGTCCAAAAACCCGGCCCATCAGCTGGCCTCGTCCAGAAGCCCATCGGCCGATGCCCAATTACCCACCTTTCCCATCTAAGGCTGCCTACATTGTATGTCTAGAAAACAAGTTGTCTAGTTGCCTAATATAACCTAATTAGGTAGGTTACTTTGTGGACACAGAATAAGCCTTCCTGGCTTGGCAGAATTTAGAAGGCTCAGGCTTCAAGTGCCTCTCTTATTGCCTGTTCAGCTAGTCGCCACCCCTCTCTTTTACTCTAGAGATAGCAGTGCTGCTGATCCTAGAAAGGAAGAGGGGGTGAGCAAATACAGAGAAAACAAGCATTTGCAATGCAAAAGGTCTTGCATTTTTTAGAATTAGAGCTATTGGCATTGTAAATGACAAATGTGTTTACCTATGTGTGTTTGTTTGGAGTATCGTTGATGTATGAAAAGAGGTATAGCTGCAGCATTGCATTGAGGGTTTAGAATTAGGAATTACCACTGGAACTAGACAAGCAGCTGCAGCATTTCGTAGATGATTTAGAATGGGGAATTTCCCTCGAGGACAGAGAAACTGGTAGTAGCACTGTTTAGCATATTGATGTAATTAAGATGCAGCTGTAGCAGTGTGTAGAGGATTTAGAATGAGGAATTACTGATGAGAGCATAGAAGCAGCTACAGCACTGGGTAGAGGAGTTAGAATGAGGAATTACTATTGGTGCAAAAACAACAGGTGATGGACAGAATGCAGAACAATGTCATACATTCACCCCAGTACAGAGATCTGGGCCTAAATCCATTGTTTTTTTGCTCACCGTGCCATTCTAGTTTGAACCCAGCCATATGCAAATCAGTCTTGACCCTGTGCCCCATGGGAACAGTCCAGCCCGAACTGCCAAGCCAGGTCCTCCCTGGACTGGAAACAAGCATCCAAGGACCGGTTTCGGGCTTTCAGCCCACATCAGCCTGGATAGCTTGATTCCAGTGGCATGGAGAGCACGGGACTCACGTCTGAGCATACCCGTCCCAGTCGGGGTGACAAAAGCAAAAACAACAGGTGATGGACAGAATGCAGAACAATGTCATACATTCAACCCAGTACAGAGATCTGGGCCTAAATCCATCGTTTTTTTGCTCACCATGTCTTTCCAGTTTGAACCCAGCCATATGCAAATGAGTCTTGACCCTGTGCCCCATGGGAACAGTCCAGCCCGAACTGCCAAGCCAGGTCCTCCCTGGACTGGAAACAAGCATCCAAGGACCGGTTTCGGGCTTTCAGCCCTCATCAGCCTGGATAGCTTGATTCCAGTGGCATGGAGAGCACGGGACTCACGTCTGAGCATACCCGTCCCACTCGGGGTGACAAAAGCAAAAACAACAAGTGATGGACAGAATGCAGAACAATGTCATACATTCACCCCAGTACAGAGATCTGGGCCTAAATCCATCGTTTTTTTGCTCACCATGCCTTTCCAGTTTGAAGCCAGCCATATGCAAATGAGTCTTGACCCTGTGCCCCATGGGAACAGTCCAGCCCGACCTGCCAAGCCAGGTCCTCCCTGGACTGGAAACAAGCATCCAAGGACCGGTTTCTGGCTTTCAGCCCTAATCAGCTTGGATAGCTTGATTCCAGTGGCATGGAGAGCACGGGACTCACATCTGACCATACCCGTCCCACTCGGGGTGACAAAAGTAAAAACAACAGGTGATGGACAGAATGCAGAACAATGTCATACATTCACCCCAGTACAGAGATCTGGGCCTAAATCCATCGTTTTTTTGCTCACCATGCCTTTCCAGTTTGAACCCAGCCATATGCAAATGAGTCTTGACCCTGTGCCCCATGGGAACAGTCCAGCCCAAACTGCCAAGCCAGGTCCTCCCTGGACTGGAAACAAGCATCCAAGGACCGGTTTCGGGCTTTTAGCCCTCATCAGCCTGGATAGCTTGATTCCAGTGGCAGGGAGAGCACGAGACTCACGTCTGAGCATACCCGTCCCACTCGGGGTGACAAAAGCAAAAACAACAGGTGATGGACAGAATGCAGAACAATATCATACATTCACCCCAGTACAGAGATCTGGGCCTAAATCCATCGTTTTTTTGCTCACCATGCCTTTCCAGTTTGAACCCAGCCATATGCAAATCAGTCTTGACCCTGTGCCCCATGGGAACAGTCCAGCCCGAACTGCCAAGCCAGGTCCTCCCTGGACTGGAAACAAGCATCCAAGGACCGGTTTCGAGCTTTCAGCCCTCATCAGCCTGGATAGCTTGATTCCAGTGGCATGGAGAGCACGGGACTCACTTCTGAGCATACCCGTCCCACTCGGCGTGACATAAGCAAAAACAACAGCTATTGGTACCAGAGAAGCAGCTAGCGGCACTGCCTAGAGAAGAATGAAAAATTACCACTGGGAACAGACACAACTGTAGCATTGCTTAGGGGGCTTAGAATGAGGAATTACCACTGTGACTAGGGATATAACTGCAGCAATGCCTAAAGAATTACTAGTGGGATTAGAAAAGCAGCTGCAGGATCGTTCAGAGGAGTAAGAATGAGGAATTACTATTGGCACTAGAGAAGTACCTAGGAGCAGTTACTAGAGGAATGAGGAATTACCATTGTGAATAGAGCACCAGATGCACTATTGCTTAAAGGATTAGGAATGGGGAATTAATATTGGTAACAAGAATGCAGGTGCATCAGCATGTAGAGGAGTTAGATTGAGGAATTATCGACGGGGCCAGAGAAGTAGCTAGTAGGAGTGGTTAGAGGAGTTAGAGCGAGGAATTACCAATGGGATTAGAGAAGCAATCAGTGGTAGTGTGCAGAGGATATAAAATGAGGAATTACTGTGTAGTCTAATTATGCTGGATAGTTAGTAATTGTGCGCTGGTGAATTGTGTTGTGTGGTGTTGTTTGTTATAGTAAATGTGAAGTTATAATGAAGGAAGGATGTTTTTAAAGGAAGGATAAGGGAGGATTGTTGGAAGAGAATAAAAGAAGGTAGTATGTTTAGATGGGTTTGGAGGAAGGCAGTAGGTTGAAAGATAGTGAAAGAGACTAAAAGAGAAGAAAGAAAATGAAAGGAGTTTGTGGGAGAAAAGAAGGAATTAGTGAATGAAAAAGAGAGAGTGTATGAGAGGAAGAGAGTGAGCTAGAGGTGATGTAAGTAATATGGTGAAAACTACTGTGAAATATAACGCTACTTGTAGGAAAGTGGTTTTATGTCGCAGTAACCCCTTCCACTTTTTGCCAGACTACTGATGCACTTTTTCTTGGTGTGCCCTGGGTCCCTGCCAATCAGGTTCCCAGGGCCTGTGTTCTTTCTGCAAAACATTCCCCAGAACCAACCCAATTGGCATCTCTGGCCACAGGTCAGTTACTGGTAAATGGTACCACTGGTACCCAGGGCACTGTGTCTAAGGGCTACATCACTTATTGTGCCACCCTTAGAGGCCCTGTACCTTTACACACACACTGCCTTTGTAGGATGCGTGTTTTGGTGCAGAACAAATTGAAAAGTCGACATGGCACACATCCCTGTGTGCCATGCCTACAACCCACTTCCCTGGTCCAAATCAGCCACTCCTCCAGCTGGGTGCACTATGCCAGTGGTGAAGGTATAGGTGCATTAGCCCTGTACCCCTACAGTGCCCAAGTCCATTCTTGAACATTGTAAGTGCAGTGCTGCCATTAAGAGTATATGGAGGTGGGAGTTTGTCATTACTGTTAGAAGGTGGTTCTGACACTATGGGCCGCCCAGATTGTTTGCTTTTTGAGCACCTAATTGTTGAGCTTTTACTGTGGGGGAGCCTCATGAGTTGGGACTCACCCACCGTGAGCTCAGGATGAAGGAGACTGCATGGGGATTTTACTGGTGTCCCCCTGGCTTGACCAGGCCACTGCTAAGCAGCTGGAGTAAGGGACACCATGCTGGTTACATGCAGACACATGTGTACATGCGTGTGCACACATGTAGGAGCTGTGCAGGGGAGATTCCTAGCATGTGCAGTCCAGGAGCAGCAAGGTGAAGGGTGTGGCAGGACTTGTGCAGATTTGGGTGGTGACATGGAATAGGCTTTATACACTGGGAAGGAACATGCCAGGGAAAGGCAGTGTGTCTTACTGTTTTTCACTTCATTATTCCCCTATGGGGATGTGAAGCCCATGTGCTAGATAGAGCTTACAGATTCCAGACACGCACTAAAGTCCACTGTAGCGGATGTGAAAAGGAGTATTCTGCAGAGTTCAAAGTCATATTTGCACTGCTTTTGGATCAGCCAGAAATGTCACATTTCTCAGAGTCAGTCATAACCAGGGCCAGGCTGAGGGCTGACCTCAGATGGATGGATTGATAACCTTTCTTCCACAAGCTAAGGCCTCCTCTCCACGCAGAGAAGATGGGTGGGAATACAGGCTCATCCATCAGCAGCTATCACTGGGTTCAAGCACCACACTGCAACAAGGAGGGAAGGTAGTGAGGGGCAAGAGACCCTGGACGACGCCATTTTGAACAAACCCAGAGGCTGAACTAGAAGGAGGGAGCAGTCCCAGGGAAGTGATGTATCGCTCTTTGATAGGACAAACAGAGACTTCCTGCCAGCCCCCTACTCAACTTTTAACAGTTGCACAGGAAGAGAAGCTCTCTCTGGGGTGTGGTCTGCTGAGGCGGAAGGTGCTGGAGCCTGACAATGGGCAGTTAGAAGGAGGAACCCCCTGACTGCCCCCCGGGGCCCTAGCAGCACCAGAAAAAGAGCCCATGACCGGTGCACAGAAGCAGGGGCCTCTGCATCGGGAGAACAGAGGCCCAGGAGGAGAGCCAAGTGAAAGTCTGGCGCAGGGAGCCAGTGAAGACCGCTCCCTACAGAATGCACCCTCTTGGAGGCCAGGAGGGTGAAGGAGAGTGCCCCCAGTGGCTGGGGGGTGCCACCAGGAGCAAGAAGACGGGAAAATGGGGCAGATCGGACCCCCAGGGGCTGAGATATGGCAACCGGAAGAAAGGCGACCTTTCACCCCTAAGAAGACCGACGACAAAGCACGTGGGGCTCTGCCGCCTGTCTCACAGATGTATTTTTATATATATGTTTTTATTTTTTCAAAATTACAAACAGAGGATTATACATTGTCAGCATACCACATTGCTATCGACTGTACAACTAGGCGGGGTTCGCAAATCATACTACTGTAAATGCAGACCATATAATAGAAAAACAATACGTGTGCAGGTGTAATTGTTCAGTTAGTCCATATACGTAGTTCAGACGCTTATAACAGGCAGCGCATCACTGAAACTATTACCAGAACCTAACACCAGTATCTTCATTAGTTTTCAAACAAACAGTTTTATATATAAGCTGTGATGCCTTAAAGCAAAAAATCAAGACATGTACTCAAAACATCATACTCCCCTCCCCAACTTCCCCCATGCTCAGGTCCTATTATTCAGCGACAGTGTGTTTAGGTTCCTGTCCTCCTGCGGTACGCAAGTGTAGTGCTATCAGTCGCCACTAATCTGTGTCATAATGTTAGTTGCTGTTTACACCCAGATGTACGCCGTGGGATCAGAGGCACGTTCCAAGGAGGGTGCACCCTCAGCAGACAGTGACATCCAGTGCAGCAAAATCATTCAATAACGCATAAGATTTTAAGTAAATAGGCGTCTGCCTCAGTCCCCTATATTCTTCTCTGCGTAATTCCGCCCCCTCTGCAGTACCCCATCGAAGCACCTCTGCATGCCATTCCATTGGGGATGGGGGTCTAGCTGAATTCCATCGGGTTGTCACTGCTCGTTTGGCCAGGAGAAGCGCAAGATTACCAAAGCGGGATTACCTTTCTTTGCACGAGGCCCCAGTCCCAGGATGCAATATTCCAGGGAGTCATACGGGCGTGCCGGAACCACTGCTGTCAGACTGTCACGGACCATGTCCCAATAACCTCGCAGTCTAGGGCAGGACCATAGCCTGTGCAATAAGCCCGTTTGCGGCAAGCGGCATCTCGGGCACTCATCCGACGTGTCTGGGAACATAGCCTGTAAGCGTCGTGGGTTTAGTAGGGGCATATGGTATTAGTTTTCTAGTATATCTCAGAGCGCTGCGCCATTGGCCAATCGGAGCAAGTGCGGTAAGGCCAGTGCTATGGGAGCGTGGGGCAGGAGTAGACTATGAATAAGTCCTGTATCTCTATCACGTTCAGTCAAATCCAGCTCATGGATATTCCATCCAGCTAGCCAATATGCAAGCCATTGTCACTGACATGCATAACTGTATGCCCGCAAATCCGGGACTCCCATGCCACCCTGGGTGGTAGGCATCTGTAGTTTCCCCAGACTGACACGACGCCGCCCCGTAGCCCATATAAGGTCTGTCAGTAGGGTGTTCATTAGTTGAAAAGCCGTGCGGGAATCTGCAATGGGAGATTCGTGAAAAAATATATCAGTCGTGGCAGCATCACCATTTTCGTAATGGCTACTCTACCGGCTGTTGACAAAGGCAGGGAAGTCCAGAATTGGATGCGAGATTCAAGCGTCGTGAGCGCCCTGCCCACTTTTCCGTCTAGGAGGTCCCTGGTATTATGTACACATTGTTTCCCTAAATATTTGAAGGTAGCAGGCGCTATCTGGAATACCCAAGGGTCAAATCACACAGAGCCCCCAATCCGCGCGTCGTCAAAATAGTATGCATCAGACTTAGACTCATTTATAGTGAGGCCAGACAGTGTGCTAAAGGTAGCAAAAATACTAGGGATCGGGTCTAGGTCTGCACCCAAGTCCTTCAAGTAGATTATAAGATCATCTGCATAAGCAGGGACAATGTGGGTTGTAGAGCCACGTACCACACCCCGGGGAGACGCAACAGTGCGAAGTCGGTTCAGCAGGGGCTCTAATGCTAAGATGAACAGTAGGGGGGATAAAGGACAGCCTTGTCGTGTCCCTCAAGCAATCGTATATTGCCCTGAGATATGGCGGCCTGTACGGGCACGCGCAGTAGGGTTCGTGTACAATAAACGTAGCCATGCAATGTACTCCTTGGTATTCCAAAGCACGCTAGGGCCCGAAACATGTGGTCCCATCACAGGGAGTCAAACGCTTGTTTAAGGTCGAGGGAAATGCACCCCTCCTCATTGCCCGTTAAGCAGGCACCTAGCATAATCTGATGTAAACGCCTAATATTGCGGGCCGTACTACGGCCTGGCACAAAGCCACATTGGTCCGGATGTATAAGTGAAGGGATAAATTGGTTCAATCGGGTGGCCAGTAGGCGGCTAAGGATTTTGTAGTCGGTATTGAGAAGGGACAAGGGTCGGTAGCTGGGGATGTATAGGGCATCTCTGCCTGGCTTTAACAAGGAGACCACCAGCGCTTGCAGTGTCGTGTGTGGTAGACTGTTGCGTTCAAGATACTCCTGGTAGAGAATTTGTAATTGGGGTACTAGTATGTCAGCAAACATGGCATAGAACTCTGCAGGGAAGCCATCGCTCCCCGGAGCCTTATTACGTGGCAAGGCCTTAATGGCATGCCGTATTTCCGCACTTGTTATGGGACGTGCCAGGTCTTTCTGCTGATCCCGTGTCAGTTGAGTCATACATATGCCATCAAAGAATTCAGCAAAAGGGTCATCAATCTGTGGTGGGGGGGCCATATAGGAGTGCATAATAGTCTTTGAATGTGTTGTTAATGTCCAGCTGCTTGTTAACCTGTGCTGTTGTGTATGTGGATGATAGGGGTTGGAGCAGGTGTGTTGCGAACTAACCGCGCAAGTAGTGGTCCGGATTTATCTGCTTGTGAGTGTTGTTTTTGAGTGTACAGGCGGTAATCGGTTTTTTTAGGTCCTGACGCCGAGAATTACATCGGCGCCTTGCTGCTGGTCGGGCTGGTCACGCGCGCGTCTGCTTAAGTGCAACTTTTAAAATCCCCGTTTTTGGATTTACTTTAAATTTTAATTTCTGCCTTCTCCCCTGGTCTTAACTGTGGGCTGCCCCTTACCTGCACTGTAATTTGAGGAAACATCACCGCTGTTTGGCGGGTCCGGGTTACTGGGAGGTTGTGGTTGTCAGCGCCATCTTGGCTAGGGCTAGAAGCGCGAGCGCCATCTTGGAGCGTCCAGGTCACCTGGGACGCCGAGACGACGCTATTTAAGGCGAGCTGGCTGGAAGGTGAGCCTGTGTAGGTCCTGACGCCGAGAATTACATCGGCGCCTTGCTGCTGGTCGCGCTGGTCACGCGCGCGTCTGCTTATGTGCAACTTTTAAAATCCCCGTTTTTGGATTTACTTAAAATTTTAATTTCTGCCTTCCCCCCTGGTCTTAACTGTGGGCTGCCCCTTACCTGCACTGTAATTTGAGGAAACATCACCGCTGTTTGGCGGGTCCGGGTTACTGGGAGGTTGTGGTTGTCAGCGCCATCTTGGCTAGGGCTAGAAGCGCGAGCGCCATCTTGGAGCGTCCAGGTCACCTGGGACGCCGAGACGACGCTATTTAAAGCTCGCCTGTAGAGCGCAGCGGTGACGCGCAGCGGTCGCGCCCTCCCTGCGCCTGAGTCGTGCCAGAGTCCTGCCCGTCTGCGCTCGTCAGCGTCTCGGAGGCGTACGAGACGGGACTCTAGGCTACGACTCATCTACAGCAGGGGCACATCTTGGCTTAAGGTATGTGTCGCTCACGACCGTCCGGGGTGTTGTCTTATAGCGCGGATGTGTTGACTTCCATGCGCGCTCTTCCCTTGGGTTGTAAATGTCTATTCCCCGGAGGGCGTCTTCTGGGGAAAGGATGTCCCGCTTGTGGTTGGCGCCCTACGGTTTCGCCAATTCCTGTTCGGCCACCTCCCACCCAGAACTATCACTGTGCTCTATTGAACACCAGGTCCCTGGATTGTCATTCGACGGATATCTGGAGTCTGCTTGCAGACTCCGATATATCATGTCTATTCCTAACTGAGATATGGTTGGGGGCAGGCTCCGAACCAGATGTTGCCTGTGCCTTGCCGTCTAATTATACCATCCTAAGGAAAGACAGGATCGGGGGTAGAGGAGGAGGAGTGGCCTTGATAGTGGACAAGGCCTTGGGTTGTTCCTCTTTTCCTGTTCGAGAACATCGCAGGATGTGAAGCTTTAGGCTTTACACTCAGTCTCTCGTCTTCTCAGACGTGCACAGGGATTCTTGTATATAGACCACCTGGTCCGATTGGTACTTTTATTGAAGACTTGCAGGCAGCTCTCTCCGTACCCTGCATGCGTTCTGCACATTGTATGTTGTTGGGTGACCTAAACTTACATATGGACTCTATATCCGACGCTAATGCGTCAAAGCTGCGGGATATAACTGCACTGCTGGGGCTTGCCCCTTTTATTGATAGCCCTACCCACGTCAAAGGACACACGCTAGATTGAATTTTTTCTACGGCACCGATTGAAGTGTCCTCGTCGCTTCCAGTCCTTTGGTCTGACCATTTTTTAATAAAGTTTGTTATTTCATATGAGACTAGGCCCAGGCAAAGAACACAGAAGGAGGTGACTCGTCAATCCAGAGCATTTCATTTGGTGACAGCAGATATGCTATCGGCTGCTCTCTGTCAACACCCATGCAAATTGACAGGGAACTTAGATACCGATCTGAGTTTGGTTCAGGAATGGCTGCAAACTAGATTCGTGGAGCGAGCCCCAGTGAAGCTAGCGAGAACTGCTCCCTGTCACGATTCTGCTCCTTGGTTTACTTCCACTCTACGTATAATGCGCCAAGATTGCAAAAAGGCGGAACGACTCTGGCGTCGTAAATACGATCCAGTGGAGAAAATAAAGTATCGTGATGCCATAAAACATTACCATAAAAATATTGCTGAAGCCAAAAAGGAATATCTTGAGCATAGGATAGACCGAGCGGATAATACGAGTAGGGAACTCTTTAGAATTATCAAGGAGTTTGTGGATCCTGCTGTAGGAGCTCTTTCACACTCTCACACTGAAGGGTGGATTAGACAGCTTGCTGACTTTTTTGTCACAAAGATTAAAACTATTCAGGATTCCTTTCCTCCGGTGGACTCCTTCGGGGCAGCTGATGTTCTCGCCTACAACGGGCAGGTACTATCTTTAGAGGCAGAACTTGAGCCCACACTACCGGTCTTCCCGCAGCTGTCTTGTGCAACATCCCTGGAGCTACTGTCCCGGCTTCAATCCGGCTCACCCCTGGACGCATGTCCAGCAAGGTGTCTGGGCAGGGTGGCTCCGGCAGTAAACAGCTTGCTGAACCCCCTGCTCAACTTGTCTCTGAGCTCCGGAGTGGTGCCTCGGGATTGGAAACACGCACTTATTCTGCCGCTGATCAAAAAGCCTCAGTTAGATCCTTTGCTGCTGGCTAACTATAGACCGATCTCCCTCCTCCCTGCTCTGGCGAAGGTGGTTGAGAAGCATGTTCAACACACACTTACCACCTTTATTGAGAATAACAACATTCTCCATGACTCTCAATCTGGTTTCCGTGCGAACTATAGCACGGAGACGGCCCTCGTGGAGGTGACCGACGCCATCAGGGAGACGCTCGATCTAGGGGGTAAGGCTATGTTAGTCTTGTTGGACTTGTCGGCGGCTTTCGACACCGTCCCTCATGCTGGTCTCCTTTTAAGACTCAGGGAGAACGGTCTGCGGGGGACGGTGTTGGATTGGTTTCAATCCTTTTTATCGGGCCGCCGACAGGTGATCTTGGCTCCTCCGTTCTCCGCTGAAATGCCATCGCTAGAGGTTGGGGTTCCACAAGGGTCCATTCTGAGCCCCACCATATTTAATATCTATATGGCCCCTCTGGCGGTGGTAGGGGAGGCTTATGGGGCCCAGGTCATCTCATACGCTGATGACACCCAGCTTCTGTTCACATGCAGCAAAGGAGAGGCTTTTGACGGCGACAGGATTAAAGACTGTCTGAGTGCAGTCTTTGCGTGGTTTCAGCGGCACAGCCTGAAATGCAACTCGGATAAGTCTGAGCTGCTTTTCTTTGGCTGTGCCCCTGACCCGGGCTGGAAGTCCTGGTGGCCCCAGGATATGTTCCCCCCTGAGAAATCATCTTCCCAAGTGAAAAATCTGGGAGTGGTGTTTGATGATGATCTCTCCTTCCGCCCCCACATTATGGGGATATCCGGGAAATGTTTTGGCATCCTCAAGATGTTGAGGAAGTTTCTTCCTTTGCTCTCCCTACAATACCGGAAGACAGTAGTCCAGGCGCTAGTGGGATCTAGGTTAGATTACGCTAATGCGCTTTTTGCGGGTCTGCCTAGGTATCTCCTGGCCAGACTGCAAATTGTCCAAAATTCGGCGGCCAGAGCCATCTTCGGCCTGCCTAGGAGAGCCAGCGCCCAACTGCTTCTGAATAGGTTGCATTGGTTGCCTATTTCTAAAAGAATCAGGTTTAAAATTCTTACGCTGGCCTTCAAAGCCCTTCATTCTATCGGTCCTAATTATATTAGAAAGCGGATCGCTTTCTATGTGCCGCGGAGGGTGTTGCGATCTGCCGATTTGGCTAAATTGGAGGTGCCCACGGCCAAACGTGTCCGGATGGGAGAACGGTCCTTTCAATTTGTGGCAGCTCGCTGTTGGAACGAGCTCCCTCTCTCCCTATGCAAAGCCAAGAGTCTCCTGGCTTTTAGGAAAGAGCTGAAGACCACGCTCTTTTCCGCGTAATCACTGCGACTGTGGTGCTGCTGCCTTTGTGTTTTCAGGTTTCAGGTCTATTTTCCAAAGCGCCGGGACACCCCTTTGGGTAGCCGTGCGCTCTAAAAGTACGGCCTTAACATAACATAACATAACAATCCCCCACCCGGAGCTCCTGTAACAGTTCTGCATATTGGATATTGGCCTCCCGCAGTTGTGTGAGTTGGTCATTGGTGCCAACTGCCTTGCCTCCCAGTGCAGCCAGCTCCTCTTCTACTCTCTTAAGCTGGTCAGTGAGAGCCTGTCGCACTCCAATTTTAGTACTAATGGCTACTGCCCGTATCATCAATTTAAAGGCGTCCCATTCTATCTGTCGGGAGCTAGCAGTTCCTACATTCTCTACAAAATAGTGCGTTATTGCCTCAGACAAAGCCGTTCGGAAGACCTGGTCTTCCAGCATATCCGATTATAATCTCCATTTGGGGATCGGTGTCGGTATTCTACCTCATTGTATTCACAGCTACACTGGGTTGTGGTATGATAGGGTCTTCCCCATGTGGTTTGCTGAGGTGACGGAGTCCATCAATGTGGCGGAGCACAGATAACGGTCTATTCGAGTGTGTAAGCCATGTGGCGGGAAGTAAAATGTATATTCCTGTGCTCCATGTGTTTTGTCCTCCAGGCATCCCGTAGATCCCAGCCTCTTGCCCAACCCTTGAGTGCATCTGCTTGTTTTCTACTTTCAGTCGCGTGTAATGGAGAGTGGGAGCTATCTAAGCTGAGGTCCAGCACAGCATTGAAGTCACCACCTAGTATCCAGTGATATTCAGCCCATTCAGACAGTACAGTGCTGAGTGTTGTTAAGTATTTATCCTGGTCAGTATTGGGTGCATATATACAGCCCAGCACCACATGTCTCCCATCCAATAAACCATGTAGCAAAACATATCTGCCATTACTGTCCACTTTTTGTTCCAACAGCGCAAAGGGAACCGTATTCCTCACCCAAATTACCGCCCCCCCTCGAGAAAGCTGAATATTTGGTAGCAAGCAATTGCCCCCTCCATTTTTTGTGTAGTTTAGTTGCTTCGTCCCCATTAAGGTGTGTTTCCTGTAGGTATGCAATTGAGACTCTCCTTCTATTAAGTTGAGTCAGGACTCTGTGCCTCTTATGGATAGAGCCCAAGCCGCGCACATTCCAGGTGCAAAGAGTGTATACATTAGGTGTCGTCGCCATGGAAATTACATGGTGCAAGTGTGGAACCTATTGTGACAGTTCCCCTGAAGAACATGGTAAGGAATCTGAGCACGTAAACCCCCAGTAACACCCCAATTCTAGGTTCCTCTTGTAGAACTATAGAGGACCAAACCAAGACAATCAGCCTAACATGGGCATCATAGAGTAAAGAAAAACATGCAATCGCCTGGGGGGCGAAGGCCATGTCTGCGCAAGAACAAACAGTCCCTTGCAGCAGTAGGACCGTGCCCCTGGAAGCTTGGGTACCTGGGGTCTTATCAACAAGTCAGAACATTAGTCCCCCACATCAGGCTTGGTGCATATGTTACCACCGCAGGGTACCCCGGCCAGCTTCAAAAGTCATTCGCTATCTGCGCCGTGATCGATGGAAAAAGCGGTTGGCTGGTGTCCGATTCGGAACAGACTGTGTTAGTATCCGATAAATGTTCCACGTGGTTGACAGTTCGGGCATCATGAGCCGCCAGGGAGGCCGCCGTTAGTAGTGCATTTTGTTGGCTGGAGGTGATTTGCTCCTGCGTTGGGGCCGGCGCCGAGGGGTTTCCATCGCATTTGCGACCCGGTCCCTGTTGATCCGCTGTTTTCCGGGAGGAGACGATGCTCTGGCGGGTCTGCAAGAGTGGATCTTGAGGGAGGTCCGACGCAAAGGTGATCTCAATCCATTCTGCCGCTACCTGTCTCACAGATACCCCTGGGGTGGGTCAGGTTCAAGGGGGCTGCCCCAGGAGGAAGCAAAGTCGGGGGCGTGAAGTTGCCCAGGAAGGGGGCCAGGAGCCCACCCTGGCCCCTGGTGATGTGGGAGGAGGGGGAGCGCCGTCACTCCACCACAAAAATGTGTACAAGGGACCGGGCCCCGCGAACAAAGCTGCATCGGGCCCGGGTGCCGGAACCGGGCCCCAGAAAATTGGCGGATCGGCCAGGGGTGAGATCCCCTAGCTGAATCACTCACCTGGGGGTCCGGGTGGGACCGGACCCTCCAACGAGGGACGCCACGGCCGGAGGCCCACATCGCGGCTTTCCATGACGCAGCGGGAGAGCCGCTGCTATAATATTCATGAAAAGGAGCCTGAAGCGCCCCATAATACCTTGCAACGCATGAGGAAATCAGTGTTTTTGGTGCTTTGTGGCCCCCAGAGGAGAGGGGTTACCCTCAATTGTGAAAAGGTGCTGGGGGGAGCTGCTGGAGAAACGCAGTCTCCCCCCCCCAGCACAAAGAGACGCCCCTCCATAAGTTTCTTGGGGACTTGAAAGGAATAACCCCTTAAGGGCTCAGCCAGCATTTAACACCTTCTGGGCTGGAACGTTTGTTCTACAGCTGAGGGTGTATAGAGAAGTGCATCAGGGAGTGAAGGGCTGAGTTGGGGATGCCTGAAGAAGGGCATCCCCTGGAGGTGAAGAGATGCAATTGCAACAAAATGCATTTACTAATGGTTATTTCTTTTAGAGGGACTGAAGTTCATGTGTTTAATGTGAAGTACATGATAAAGGTGACAAAGTGGGGTTATGTTGCCAGACATTCCTGCTAGGGTGTCTGGCTGTATATGCGTAATCCTGTGGTTTAATCTGTGATGCCTTTAACGGCTGTAATTGCAATGCATTCTAATGATACCCAAATGTGATGAGTACTATCATTCTAAAGTGATGTTTAAACATATATTCTTGCTGCTGCTGTTAGGTGAGTGTGGTAAATAAATAAATAATACCCTATTTTTGACTAGACTTATAGCATAACAGATAGCTCAATAAATAAGAGTCAAGATTCGAGGTAGTAGGAGTTTCTGCAGGTTTATTACAGCATAAGGACAGGATCAGGACAACCTGCATAGGAATAGGACAATAAGGCCCGGCAGCTGCCGGGGCTGGGTCTGGGATGAGCGCGCTAACATTCAATAACAAAACATTGACTTATATACATAGCGCAAACACATAGCATTACATTGCAGTAGGCGTAACAGTAGGTGGAGCAGAAGGCGTGACGCGTAGCAGTCGCGAGAGATAAGAGAAATAAGAGGTGTAACTGGGAGTTTACTTAGACATGTGATGCAAAACGTAACAGAATATGTCATGAATGGGCGGAAACTTTGGAGGGGGCTACCTAAGGAGCCGGGACCTCTAACCTAATGGTGCGCGAAAACTGGCAATGACGTGTTACTAGGAGAAGCTGGGGGCTACGAACTCTGTGCTAGGAGCAGAGACTAGAGTCTGGAGGGTCGGAGCGACATGTACCTAAACCCTATCTGGTATCTACTGTTTAGGGAACATGTTGATATAAACTAGAAGTCATGAGGGGAAAAGCTAACTTGATTCTAAGACTGGACCATGCATTATTCTACATGTAGTGCGTGAAGAATATTAAATGACCATTAAATACAGTATTTCTCTAACGTGGAGACGAGAAGGCTAGACAATGACGGAAACTATTGATGCAGTTCAGTAGCTTAGGAATGCAGAGGAGGAGGACTGAACTGATAGCAGGAACTATAACATACTTTTGGCAGACTCAGAGGCAGAGCCGGGGTGCACCGGGCACTGCAAGGCAGGAAGTAAGTGAAGGGTCGAGGATACAGGTGGGGGCTGTATCGCTCCTCAGCGAGGCTTTCAGGAGACAGGAGCTGAATCTGTGGTCCGGGCCCTTTTTGAGGCCTGGAAACGGGGACTTTATAATTGAATAACGTGCACACTGAGAAACGTGGCAACATTACTTACATAGGCCTGATATTCGTAGTATTCACGAGGATTGGAAACTAACATACTAGAGGTGGACACAACTGTAATTGCGTCTTTAATCAGAAATGGGGAATAACATATGCATATTGATCATGCACACATAACACATGATGGATGAGGCGTAGGGACACAGAACATGGCAAAATTTACTTTTCCACATTCCCTCCTTGTCACTACGTTTCCATCAGGAAACATCAATATTCATGATACCGTCTATCATTTCATACAGTACCATTTGCTCGTCTCGAATTGTCTTGGAACGGGATTTAGAACGGGGCTTGGGACTGGGAATACAAGAGGTAGCACACATGCTGCAAATCGCAGGGCCACATTGTATACAGAGGCAGCAGCTGAATATGATCGCTACTGCAATACCTAAAAAGGACAGGACTTTCCAACCCCACGCGGAAATTATATTCCAGAACCAACCGGACCATGTCCAGGTGCCTGGATCTTGGTGTAACAGATGGGCAATTTTATGGAGTCTGGTTATAGCTGAATAAACAGACGGCGCGTTATTTGGAATGAAAATACAACAACTGGATCCGAGAATTCTACAGGCCCCGCCCCTATCGGCCAGTATGACGTCAAGGACGAGACGATTCTGTAAAACGACAATTCTCATAAAGGATTGCTCTTCAGTTAAGTTACCTAGAGCAGAGGCAGTCTCATCTACTACCGCTTCAAGGGTTCTTGTTAACCTACGGATGAGCTTACTATTTACAACTGTACCTAAATAAGGGAAAACACCTTTATCAATATCAATGAATTGCTCTGCGGCGGTTTCAGTATAATCGACAATCGGGAGATTTCTCTTGTGTCTAGTGTGTACTAAGAAAGAATTCCTATGATAGTCAGGTGGGGCTAGGAAAACAGGTGGCAGTAGGAAAGCAATGTAACAGGTTCCCTCCCAATCGAGGGGCAGACGGACATATGCAGTTTGACCACAAATAAAATAAGAATGACGTGAAGCTTTGAAAATAGATTTCCCACTGTCACTATACTTGATAACAGTAGTACATTCACTATGACCTATATGTACAGAACCATAACTACGGACACATAATTCGCCTTTGACTGGTAGTACTGAAATAGCGGGTGAGTCTGGAGTAGTATCAGACTGAACATTCAGAACCATGAAATTCGACGAATAATTTCCTAAATTATATACTTCATTTTCTAAATCTAAACCTGTTCTGTGGGGGAAACCTTGCTTGTCTGGGAAACATGTACTGTTAAGAAAAGACATATCTGTTGAGGATGACGTTAACGTGGACCATGCTCCACACGAACCATTGTGTGAGAATGGATAAGGAAAGAGTGGCAGAACTCCCTTCGGTGTCTGGAAAGGGGGGAGTCGACCACACACCCAACAATTAGTGGCATTGCTGGTCTGGTGTGAATAATGTAACATACGGATAAATGTGTTATTACGCATGGCGAGGCGGTATGAATATTCGTGAGGAGGCAGATCACTAAACGTGTGCTCTACTGTAGCATGAGCAGACATATTTACATGAGGAACTGGAAAACACAGATAGAAAGCATAGCTGGTGCAGGAAATCATTATGCTGAGAAATAATATGAAACTCAGAAAAACGATACATTTGATTGAACTTTGACTGACTCTCTCACTATGGGGGTCTATTTTATACATGTCAGAAACAGTCTAACCGTTTCACCTAGGGGAGGACTTATACAATCAAACTGGCTGACTTATTAGACCTGAGCTTTAACTTATACTCCTGTTGCGGAGTTTTCTCTAACAAGGGAGGGGTTGTAATAATGTCTTGTGCGGGACAGTCCTTTAAAACAATGTTCTGGCAATCCTTCGAATCCTGGGAAATGTTCTTGGAAATGTTTTTGAAGGCTGGTTTCGATCCTTTGAAAAGTTTTACATGAGAAAGGTGGACCCACCCCTTCCTGCCTTCCAACTTGACGGCAGTTCGGGTGGTCAAGAGGACCTGACGTGGCTCTTTCCAACGTGGTTCCAGCGGACTTGATCTGTCGAAATTTCTGATCATCACAAGGGAGCCTGGAACGATCTCGTGCGGTGCCACCTCGGTATTGTCTGGAAATGCGGCGGCAACCTGTGAACGACATGAGTTGAGGGCAGACATCAAGGAAGCTAGGTAATCTGTCAGCATATTACATGAAACATCGGTAATACTTCGGGGTCTAGGAGTACCCCACATATTAGGGGGGCGGCCGAAAACGACCTCATACGGGGACAGACCTGATCTGGAATGTGCGACCATACGCATATAAAACAGAGCGACTGGCAAAGCTACTAACCAGTCCACACCCTTGTCTTTACATACTTTTGCTATACGGATTTTCAGAGTCTGATTATGCCTTTCGACTAGTCCAGCTGCTTCTGGATGGCGTACACAATGGAACTTCCACTGGTACCCTAACAAAAGGGAAACATGTCTCATGAGTTCAGATGAGAATGGCTGGCCGTTATCAGAATATACGACTCTAGGGAGTCCATATCGAGGGAAGAATTCACGAACCAACTGCTTGGCAGTGGTCGCGGCTGTGTAATCTGGGACTGGATATGCTTCTGTCCATCTGGACAAGGCGCATACAACTACAAGGACATACTTGAAACCTCGACATCGCTCCATTTGAATATAATCCATCTGGAGGACCTCAAAAGGGTGGTCAGGGGGCTGGAAACCACCTTGTTCCACCGGGACACTTTTACCTGGATTAAACTGGCAACATATCATACAGGTACGGACTTTCTGCTTGGCTGCAGCTCGTAAATGCTTGTTGAACCAAATGTTCTGGATACTGTCTAACATAGCTTTTTCTCCTAAATGTGCTGGACTATGTGCGGTATTGATAATGACTTGAACCATAGAATCGGGGAGAAACCATGTGGCTCTACCCTTCGTTAACCATCCCTGATCTGTCTGGACCCCTCCTTGTACAGACCATTTCTTGATTTCATCGGGAGTAGCATGTGACTGGATATCTATGACATCTTGAGTAGGGTCCTTAACTGTCATGCATGTAATCGGATCTGGAGTATGTGTCATATTAACTGGAATGTCTGGAGTCTGTGCTGTAAGCTTGGCTGTGCGGTCTGCTAAATCATTACCTTGGGAAATTATGTCAGTGACTTTCGTATGTGCTTTGCACTTCATGATAGCAATAGATGTCGGTAAATGTATGGCATCTAACAGGGCTTGAATAAGGAGACCATGCTGAATCTTGGTTCCATGAGAAGTCATAAAACCTCTCTCCTGCCAGAGCACCCCGAAGTCGTGTACAACTCCGAATGCGTAACGTGAATCTGTGTAAACATTAACCTTCAGGTTCTTGGCATGTATACAGGCTTGTGTCAGAGCAACTAGCTCTGCTGCTTGAGCGGACAGGGTATCAATACGGTGTGTTTCAATAACTTCAGTGTCAGTAGTCACTGCATACGCGGCGACTAGTTCTCCTGTACTAGTTCTCATACATGAACCATCCACATAAAGTGTCAGGTCAGGATCTGGTAACGGAATATCTGTCAGGTCTTGTCTTGGCTTTGTCGTAATGTTAACTACTTCCACACAATCATGTGTGTCTGGATTTGAACTAACTGATGGTAACAGTGTAGCAGGATTCAGAACGTTGCAGCGTCTAATTTCTATGTGTGGCTGGAACAGTGTCAATTCATAACCTGTTAAACGTGCAATTGTCAAGTGCTGAGTTTGTGTTCGGTTTAAAAGAACTTCTACTGAATGTGGGACTTGTACTGTCAGGGAATGTCCTAAAACTATGGAATCACTTTGTCTGATAGCTAGTGCTGTGGCTGCAACTGACTTGAGGCACGCAGGCAACGCCTGGGCGACTGGATCTAATGTGCTCGAAAAATAAGCACAGGGCTTGTATTGACCTGCTTGATCTTGTGTGAGAACAGATAATGCTGTACCTTTGCGTTCTGTAACGAAAAGTGTAAAAGGCTTACTGTAGTTCGGTGTAGCTAGAACTGGAGCTTGACATAGGGCTTTCTTTAACTCGTTAAAACTAAGTGTATGGTCAGATGTCCAAGGGAGGACAGTCGATACGGCTGCCTCCTGTGTCGTTAACTGTATCAGTGGCTTGGCTAGGAATGCATACTGGGGAATCCATTGTCTACAATAAGAAGTAAGGCCGATAAAGGCACGTACCTCCTTCTGGGTTCTGGGCTGGGGAAGACTCGCTATTAACTGGATACGGTCGGGTGTCAACTGCCTACCCCTCTTGGACAGCAAGTGTCCTAAGTATACCACTTGCTGGACACAGAATTGAAGCTTCGAAGGTGACACCTTGTGCCCCATCTCGGCTAGAAAATACAGAACTGTAAGTGATGCACGCTCGCAGTCACGTTCAGAACGGGCTGTGATCAGTAGATCATCGACATACTGGAGCAGGGCAGTGTCAGTTGGCATGTGAATGTTGTCTAGTTGTCTCTTGAGTGCTTGACTGTAAATACTAGGGCTTTCTGTGAAACCTTGAGGAGCGCGTGTAAACATATAGCTCCTTCCATTTAAACAAAATCCGAAAAGAAACTGGCTGTCTGGATGAATTGGAACACTAAAAAATGCATTCTTGAGGTCAATAACAGTGAAAAACATGGCTTCGGAATCAATGGCTGTTAACAGGGAAGAAATGTCTGGGACAACTGGGTACTGAGGAATAATACATTTGTTAAGCTCTCGTAAATCAATCACTAATCGATATACTGGGGGTGCATTTGGATCAGTACGTTTCATGACTGGAATGATCGGAGAATTACACACATTGGAGTCAGTTTCTACAACTACTCCTTGAGCCATGAGCTCGTCAATAATTTTGGATAAGGCTGCTACAGCCTCAGGTGGCAATCTGTACTGCCTGATTCGTGGTAACACTACACCTGGTTTGAGAGTCACACGATAGGGTGTGATTTGCATGTAACCTACATCAGTTGGACCTTGCGCCCATAAATGCTGCGGAACATTAGACAATCTTGAATCAAAATCTCGTAATACATAGTGACCCTTAAAGTCACGTAGGAACAGACGTATTCCCTCTGGGGAACAGCAAATAACTGCACCTAATTCTTTCAATGTCTTAATGCCTAATAGATTTTCTGGACATGACTTAGTAAGTAACAGATCAGTAGTACGGGACAATGGACCTACTTCTAGAGTAACTGGCTTTGATATCTCATTAACTATGGGTTTTCCTGAAAATCCAAGGGAAACATTTCTTGAGCCTGAGAGCGGAGCCCCTGGAACTTCGGCGTGACTAATTGTGGTCCTACTTGCCCCTGTATCGATCAAAAACTTTCTGTCTTTCCCTAATACTTGACTATGAACATAGGGACCTTCTTGGTCTACAGGTATCTCGATGAGAGGCAAGCCTACCTCCCTCTCTAGGCTGTTTCATGAATATGACTGGTACTCTGGATACTCGGACTGGGCATACTGGTACATCTGCGATGTAACGTGCTGTGTTGCAGCAATAGGCTGCGGTACTGTAACTGTCTGTTGTGCATTCTGTGGCTGAGGAATCTGTGAAACTTGTTCTTGTCTCGGCGGACGTGGTCTTTCTTTAGTCTTACCAGTAGCTATGTTGTGTTTCAGAACTGCACACTCGTTTATAAAATGACCTGGCTGTTTACAATAATTGCAGTTCCCTTTAACGGGAGCTGCAGGATGACTGGCTTGATTCGGACCTCTCTTCTGACTGTCTTGAGGAATAGATTGTGCAACTAGCACTTTCATTTTCGTGTCTTTCATACGTTTTCTTTCGTGTTCTTGCTCTTCTCTAATTCTATTCTGGTGATACTGAAGCATCTGGAGCATCTGGGACGGAGTATTTGCTTGCCAGGTGCTTTCGACTTTCAAAACTCGGTTTTTAATTTGTGGACTTGAATTCTCGACTAATTTGGTAACGAAAAGATGAGGGTATGACTCACTACTTGTCTTGAGACCACTGTTAATACTGAAACATTTCTCAAATCTAGAATAAAAATCACTAATATCCTCATCTTGTTTCTGTTTACAGGCTGAGATTGCATCCCAGTCTTCTTTCCTAGTTGTCAATAATCTGGGTAAAACTTGAATCAATAATTCTGGTAATTCTTTACATTTATCTCCAAGACCGGTACCTGGTACTCGTGCCTTGTCTTCAGCTTCTAGAGCTGTCCAATCGATCTTTTTCTCTCCCACCTCCCATTCTTTTTCCTTTAACTTTTCATACACCCCTGCGGGTAGCAGGACCTTTAACATTTTAATGATATCTGGGTAAGTGTATTCTCCCATACGGAGCATGTCTTTTAATTCTCTATGGAACCCCGCTGGATCTTTGTCATGACAGGGAATTAATTTCTTCATTTCAAGAAGTTCCATCTTTGATATCGGAGTGTATACAAACACTCGTTGCATTACGCCGCCCGCCCCTTGGACTGGGTGGACTTCTCGTAGCGGATTCTGTCTGTCTATGTAGAATGGTTTACTTTCTGGGGGTGAGACATGAACAAAATGCGGGTTCAGGAACGTTCTATACTTGTGGCGCTGTTCTAGAATGACACTAATTAAATCGGTACCTAGACCTCTCCATCTGTACTGGAGTAACTCGTTCAGGATATCATGTAACGGGCCTGGATCAGAATGTTGACCCTCATACAGGGTAATGAGGTGTTGGAACATATACATACCCACCAGTCGTTGCTCGGCTGGGGGCAATTTCAGAAACATTTGTGCCACTATTTCGTCTGGAAAAGTGGTAGAATCAGTAATCCATCGGACTGCTGATCGGGCTAGTTCTTGTTCATGCATAGTACTTAATTCACTGTAACCGACTCGTGATTTCAGAATGTGATCGGTAGCTTGAAATACTTGTTCTAAAGAGCTTTGTTCTGGTGCTGGATGATGAAAAATAGACTTAGGTTCTGGACGTAAATGGCGATCTGGAAATCTGGATTTTCCTACATACGCTATTCTGGCGGGATTCTCGTCTTCCTCTTCAGGATCAGAGATACTTTCTTTCTCGCTTACTTGTGCTGCTTTACGCTGTTCGTGTAACCTTATTATTTCTTTACGAATTTTCTTGTACATACTTTCCATGGCACTAATGGTCTTGTGCTTACCCTCGGCTATATTATCACTCCACCTTGTTAAGATTCTCATTTCGGCGGGATCTTTAGACGGATAATCTTGTTCTCTTATTAGACAATTGATCAGGAACTTTAATATCATGAGCTGAATCTCGGCTTTCCTTTGAGACATAATCTCGCCAATACTTTCTGGATCATCCCCTGTACGGATGAAACGATATATTCTGTCTAGATCTTCTTTCATATTTGGTAAGGTGACTAGATACTCGGTCACCCTTCTTACGCGTACGGAATATAAAACCATATTATACTCGCCTGGGACTGTGTCATAGACGCATTCGGCAAGGGCTTGTCTGATTTCTGTAACAGACTTATTACTTTTAGGAGTACGTTGTGATGCTTGAGCATGTAATTCGAGTGCTGATAAACGCTTGTGTGGCGGCGGGGTTTGAGGAGGACCTCCTCCTGCGGCCCCTAGACTGGAATCGTCGACTGACATTCTTCGTGCTTGCAGGGTCGGTAATTGTAACGTGGGCTGAACTTGTATGACAGGCTGACCCGGGGGTACCGTAACAGGTACTCCGGTGTCTGGAGGAACGGGAAATGCCTGATTTACAGGGACAGGTGGAGCGCGAACTGGATTTGCATATTCAGGAACTGTGTCGTCCAAATAGGACGAAATAAAAATATCAGCTGCGGTCGGTTTGTGACGCAGCTTGGTCGGAACTAATGGTGGCGGGAAATTACTGGGTGCCTCTGGGGTCGCTTTTGGCAAGCCTTCGGCAAGGAGAGGATACATACCCTTAATAAGGGCATGCCTCTGTCTGTCTGACTGTTCGACTTTGACTTGTTCACCTATCTCGATTAATTCTCTTTCTTGGGCTCGTTCTTGGGATTCTCTACTTAACTCTGACTTTCTGACTTCCTTTTCCGTTCTTCTATGCGCTTCCTTACGCCATAACTCGATGGCATCTTTCTGTGACTGTCTGGCTTTCTTTTTCCATAATGCTTCTTCTACTCGCATGATACATTCGGCATCCCATGTACCCGATACGGGCCATCTATACTTTTCTTCTAACTGTTTGGTATACTCTACCCATAAATCTAGATACAATATGGCGCTTATGCCATGTTTCTGATACATAAAGTGACCTGGACTGTCCCTAGGCGGAACAGGAACTGCTGCTTCCAGCAGACCCTTTCTAGTTTTTAACTGACGTAACTTGGAAAAGAGCGGCATTCTAAACTTGAATCGGAACACAATACAATACACGAAAAACAATAACAATTGGGAAAACAATTCAGGCATACCACGACATTGGAAATACATTAAACAATATCATAACATAACAGTTCGAACAGAATACTACCTGAAAATACTGAAAACAGAAACAGAACAGAATTCTCGAGAACGGAACAGACTAGAGTTACTGGATGCACTGCTGTAACAGTACGGAACATACCGGTCCCATAAAGGAACGCATCAAGACCCGTATCCACCTAGGTGAACACTTCGTTTGTGGGCTTGGGTACCACCAACCCACGGACCAGGAGTCAATTTAGACTGACCCTGTCTAGACACTACCCCAGCAATGGTACTCACCGGGCAGCACGGAACGGAAGGCCTCGGACGGGACTGGACTACGACGACGAACTTCGGACTTCGGACTTCAGTTACGGGTGGGCCTCCGGATACCTCGGACCTTGGACTCTCGGCTTGGGCTCTGGTCGGGACTCGCCGCGTTCCTCCACCGTCTCGTTCGGATGCTGGACCGCCTCCTCCGTCTCCTCCGTGGGCCTGAGGGATACTTGGAGCAGAAATATCTGCCAGTGCACGGTATGGTTCCGTCACGACTGCAGAGGGTCAGGGGGTCGGCGTGGCTTCACCGACGCGTGGGGAAAGGGCAAGTCCCTGTTCGGGCGCCATTATGTGGTAAATAAATAAATAATACCCTATTTTTGACTAGACTTATAGCATAACAGATAGCTCAATAAATAAGAGTCAAGATTCGAGGTAGTAGGAGTTTCTGCAGGTTTATTACAGCATAAGGACAGGATCAGGACAACCTGCATAGGAATAGGACAATAAGGCCCGGCAGCTGCCGGGGCTGGGTCTGGGATGAGCGCGCTAACATTCAATAACAAAACATTGACTTATATACATAGCGCAAACACATAGCATTACATTGCAGTAGGCGTAACAGTAGGTGGAGCAGAAGGCGTGACGCGTAGCAGTCGCGAGAGATAAGAGAAATAAGAGGTGTAACTGGGAGTTTACTTAGACATGTGATGCAAAACGTAACAGAATATGTCATGAATGGGCGGAAACTTTGGAGGGGGCTACCTAAGGAGCCGGGACCTCTAACCTAATGGTGCGCGAAAACTGGCAATGACGTGTTACTAGGAGAAGCTGGGGGCTACGAACTCTGTGCTAGGAGCAGAGACTAGAGTCTGGAGGGTCGGAGCGACATGTACCTAAACCCTATCTGGTATCTACTGTTTAGGGAACATGTTGATATAAACTAGAAGTCATGAGGGGAAAAGCTAACTTGATTCTAAGACTGGACCATGCATTATTCTACATGTAGTGCGTGAAGAATATTAAATGACCATTAAATACAGTATTTCTCTAACGTGGAGACGAGAAGGCTAGACAATGACGGAAACTATTGATGCAGTTCAGTAGCTTAGGAATGCAGAGGAGGAGGACTGAACTGATAGCAGGAACTATAACATACTTTTGGCAGACTCAGAGGCAGAGCCGGGGTGCACCGGGCACTGCAAGGCAGGAAGTAAGTGAAGGGTCGAGGATACAGGTGGGGGCTGTATCGCTCCTCAGCGAGGCTTTCAGGAGACAGGAGCTGAATCTGTGGTCCGGGCCCTTTTTGAGGCCTGGAAACGGGGACTTTATAATTGAATAACGTGCACACTGAGAAACGTGGCAACATTACTTACATAGGCCTGATATTCGTAGTATTCACGAGGATTGGAAACTAACATACTAGAGGTGGACACAACTGTAATTGCGTCTTTAATCAGAAATGGGGAATAACATATGCATATTGATCATGCACACATAACACATGATGGATGAGGCGTAGGGACACAGAACATGGCAAAATTTACTTTTCCACATGAGGAACAACCCAGACTGTTAGCCCCGAAGATTTAGAGGTGCATCCTTTATGGTCAGTAGGAGATGCTCAGTCAGGGTTATGTGTCACCATGGCAGGTGCACCCATTTTTAATGCTTGTTGAGGTAATGGGGTGGGTCACCACTGGGAAGGTGCCAGTGTGCAGGGCCCACGCCCCAGGTTATGTTCAACTAATTGCATTGGGGCAAGATGATGTGCACATATGCGAGTGGTGGTACTAGACCCCACCCCCCTGCTGGGTGGGGTGGAGATGTTATGTAATGTCACAAAGTAATTCCAACAGCTTATGTATATTTGTAAATTGGTGCATAGTATTGAGTAGGTTGTGTGTTTAATAAATGTACTCTTAATTTTGTAAAGCAAAGTACAGACTGGACAATCAATTATTGAGTATTATTTGTGCGCACCTTCAAATGGCGATTACTAGCCCACACACCTTCCTTGAGTAAGCCTCAGACTGCTCTGCAACGCTACCCTGTGGGAGTCCGGCGCTACAATTGGGTGTTTGGTTCCCAGTAAAGGACAAATGTAGTCATGTTATTTGTGCAGGCTTCACAGATGCTGCCTCGTTTTCCAACAATTAGGAACTCCACAGCACCATAATGGCTACACTAAAAATTGGGAAGTTTGGTATCAAACTTCTCCGCACATTAAACCCGCACTGATACCTGTGTGGGATTTAATGAAAATTGCACACAGAGGCCATCTCAGAGATGCCCCCTGAAAACGAACCCACCTCTGGTGCCCCAGCTGAATGGCTGCTTAGGCTGCCATCAACAGACATGTTTCTGGACCCCTGGGTCAAGAGCCTGCTGCTCTCGGGGGCCTGAAACAATGCACACCCTGGGACGAGGTGCCAAGGCTCCTCCCTCAGAATGAGCAGGGTTCACAAAGGGGAAGCTTCAAAGGCATGTGCCTTTGTGACCCTCCCCAGACCATTTGCTGCTTTCAGCAACTAGTCCCCACTGGTTCCACCCCCCACTTTGGGTGGGAGAACCGGCGGGAAAAACAAGTGAGTGAGAGAGGTGTGCCCACCTCTGCCAACTCCACCCCTCAGGTGGGGGAGATGAGGTGAAGCACAACTCCGTGTCCCGGCCATCTTGAGGATGGGGGGACCCAACCAACCTGGAACAGGCTCCTGCCCCCTCCCATGGGAGAGTGGCAGAATAGGGGGTGTACCCACCCCAGGGAAGGGACCCATTGGTCCCTGCCCTTTACCTACCTGTAACACCCCTAAATCTAGTATTTACGAGGTACCCTGATTCTTGCTTCCTCAGATCCAGCCTGACAACAAGAAGAAAAGAAGAATAAGGATCAAACAGCCGTGCAGCTAGCTAACAAGAGGACGATGCCCACTGACTTGGCCCCAGTCCTACAGGCCTGTCTCCCCCATAACCTGCTCCTGCGAAATCCCAGTGTGTCCTGCAGCCAGCAACCTCAAAAACTCCAGAGGACCTTCCTGCATTCACTTCCAATTACTTCTTCTCCCGTGAACACCAGATTTGTTCAACTGCAACCTCTGTCAGCAGCCAGAGACCGCGAATCCACCCCACTCTGCACCTGCCTTCCACGGCCCAAGATTGAGTGGGCAAAGACCCCGGCAATCCTGGACTGATATCTGGCGACCCCTGACCTGCCGCAAGCCTCCAGCCGACGGCTGCAGCCTAAATCTAGAAGACCCACCCCGACCGCGACCCTGAGCTGGTAAGAAGATCTGACCCCCAAAGGCACCCCTGCACCCGACACCCCACGGCCTTGTGTGCCCAAACCAACAGTCCCTAACCAATGACTAACTTCCCAACTTACCTTTCGAAGTGGTGGTCGCACCCAGAAGCACTTCGCCTCCCTGCCTGCAGTACTTTTAAAACCGGAGGTTCTCCATTGAAAACAACAGGGCATCCGACCTCGAAACAGCTGCACCCGGCCACCCTAGTGCCGCTGAGGGTGTACCCTTGGTGCTAATTTGTTACCCCAGTTGCCCTGCTTAGTTATTGGTGGAGTGATTGTGTAAGTAGATAGTGCTGGATGGGTGATTGAAGAAGTGCATGGGACTGACAGGAGGATTCCTAGGCTGCATGGGTACTGACTGGGTATTTACAAGAGTGTACCAATAGTATATAGCTGGTTAGAGGTCTGCATGCATCATGCACAGAATATTGTAGGTGTACTTGTGTTAGTGGCTAGGCCATTCTATAAGTACATGACGAGTAATTGAAATGATTACAGTGCTGCAAACAGAGTGCATGGTGAATTTATAAGTGCTTAGGTATTGGTGGAGTGATAGCATAAGTAGATAGTGCTGGAGGGGTGATTGGAGAAGTGCATGGGACAGACAGGAGGATTACTAGAGTGTATGGGTACTAACTGCGTATTTAGAAAAGTGTATTAATAGTATGAGGCTGGTTAGAGGTAGGTATGCATACTGCACAAAATATTGTATTTATAGTTGTGTTACTAGCTAGGCCAGTCAATAAGTACATACCTAGCAACTAGAATGATTACTGTGCTGCAAACAGAGTGCATGGTAAATGTATAAGTGCTTAGCTATTGGCTGAGTGATAGGATAAGTAGATAGTGCTGGATGGATGATAGGAGAAGTGAATGGGACAGACAAGAGGATTCCTAGATGGCATGAGTACTAACTGGGTATTTACAAAACTGTATCAATAGTATGTAGCTGTTTAGAGGTCTCCACGCATAGTGCACCCAATGTCGTAGCTCTACTTGTCTTAAGGGCACATGCATCAAAAATCGGTAAAGCGATTCCTTATTAGCGAGAAAGAAGGAATCGCAAATAAGGAATCGCTTATCGGGATGCATGTACAGATTCGGTATTTTCTACCGATTCACTACAAATAGCTAAAAAATACCGAATACACGAATAGGATTCGCAAAAAATAAATGAGCTAATAGCGAAATCGGTATTAGAGAAATCGGTATTAGCAAAATCGGTAATAGCGAAATCGGTATTAGCAAAATCGCGAAAAATGGGTCGCTCCAGAAGCAGGCTGATGACATCACAATCAGGAAGTCATCCAACCCATGCTTCATTCAGTGCCCTGAGGAGCTCAGAGGAGGAGGCAGAGGACTGAAGCTGACCTGAGAGACTTCACCCTCACAATCCAGCTACTCTACACCTAGCCAGGATGGATAACAATGCTGCACAGACAACTGCCACGCCCAGGAAGAGGAAGAGAAAGTTCTCTGAGAGGGAACTGGAACACCTGATAGAGGGGGTGAGCAGCAGGCACGACAAGCTATTTGGCAAGTTGTCCCTGAAGGTGCCAGAAGCTGAGAAGCGCAAAATATGGCTGCACATTAAGGAGAAGGTAAATGCTGAAGAGCTGAAGAAAAGGTGGTACGACCTCAGGAAACGTGCCAAGGAGCGCATAGCAGAGAAGGTGAAGGTAGCATCTGGCACAGGAGGGGGACCATCCAAAGTACCCGCAAACACAGCCCTGGAGGACCTCGTTGGGGGGACGATTGAGCCTGAGGCAGTCGTGGGAGTCACCCAAATGGACACTTACGGCACAGCAACCACACAACAAGGTAAGATACATGCCTGCGCCAATACGCTGCATATTGTATACCCATGCACATCCCCCCAGGCAAATCACAGTGTGCAGGAAGAAGTCCATTACACATATACCCTCACATACGAATAGCATCATGGGAGTTGTAGTCATGTTAGCCAAGTGTGCATGGATAATCACCAATGCACAAGAAAAGACACCAACAGTACATGTCCGACAGTGTGTTTAAATCTGTGATTTAATATGTGAAAAATTAGGCTAAGTGATAAACAGATAGAGGAACAAACTAAAATACCAATGCACTGTTTCACACACAGATGCATCTCCGGTGGACTCAGATGACAGTGAGCGCATCATCATTTCGGAGACACTGACAGAGACGGATGGAGAGACTCCGCCGGACCCTCAATCCACACCCCCACCACCACCACCAGCAAAAGGCAGGGCACATGTACCCGCACTGCAGGAAATGGAAATTGAGCCGACCCCAGCACCCACAACAGTCCCCAGCCAGACATGTGTTCCTTCACCAGCTCTAACAACAGCACGTGACCAAATCAGACAACGACGCAGGTCCAGGAGCACGATTGCAGCAGAATCAGGACAGGCTCCGAATGTCCCTGCTGGGGTTGAGTCGCAGATGCTATGTGTCCAGTGCCTGCAGGGGAGACATATGGGCACAATAAACCTGCAGATCTCCAAGCTGGCCAAAAACATGAGCACGATGACAGACTGTGTGCGTAACCTAACAACAGTTGTTGCAGAGGGTATTCAGGAGATAAAAAAGAGCCTACAAGAGCTCACCCGTGCTGTTATAGCAGGACAACGCACTAAGCACAGGAGGCATCGGCAGAGCTTGCTTCGTCTTTCTGTGAATACTAGGACCATCACCAAGCTCTGCAACAGCACAGCTGTCCTGTCACGCTGCTCCGTGTCACTGCAGATTAACCTAGGACATTTCTGCAGGGATGGTTTTTTTTTCGTTTTTTTTTTTTTTTTAGTTGTAAGAGGTTTATTGCACTTATCACAGAAGAAGAAAAAAAAAAAGAACGTTACATGTGATTCGCCTACAACCATTTCTGGCCGGCTACATTTTTGTGTGCCCGAACGGGCTCGCACGGTCATGTACACAGCCCTTCAGCCGACATCCAAAGGACCGGCGGCGTCTTACAGTGTAATCACAGTACTAGTGTGAAGTGCTCTATACGCTCATAAACATGCCAGGGATCTTACTTTTTTGGTAACTATATTTCCCTAAGGTAACTGAATTCAACCAACCATTAATTCAAACTCTTATGTGTCCATTAACAACTAAATATTCTGTGTCACAGCATCCTCCCTCCCTTAAGCATACCATTGTACCAGTGTGTAGTGTTTTGCACCCTCTAATCACCTCTTCTAGTCGTGGTCATTTACCTCCCCTTCTGTCCCGTGCTTCGATAAATAGTGTCGGAAGTACTCCCAGTAGTCCTTGGGCCTTGATCCAATCGGTAGCTCCTCTTCATATGTGGTCAGCGTATTGTGACAGTACGTCATATCTTCCAACCAGCTTTTAATTACCGGCCCCCTTCTACTGTTCCAGTGTAGTGACACCCTCCTTTTGGCTAGTAATAGTGCTACCGCGCAGAACTTGCGCCTCCTCGCTCTCAACTGTGGCACAATACCCAAGAGGCAGATTTTAGCATCACATCTCAAGGAAGAGCCCAACATTTCATTCAGAGTTTGCATCACCTGTTCCCAATAGCCCGCTACCTTGCGACAGTGCCAAGCTAGATGCATGAAATCCGCCCCTTCCTGCTTACACCTGTTGCATCTTGAGTCCTCCTTCAACCCGTATTTGTTCAGTCTCTGTGGTGTATAATACACCTGATGCAGATATTTATAATGAATGATTCTTAAATTACCATTCGGCATCAACATGTCGGTTAGCATGCACGTGGAGGCCCACTCTTCATCAGTTAGGGGTGTCTCTAAGCCTTCACTCCACCTGTTTCTAGCCTTGTCAGTGCCTCCCCCTATCGCGCCCTGCAGGCTTGTGTATAATTTAGACACCAGGTGTGACGCCGTGGGTGTGGTGAGTATGAGTTGCAGCGGCGCTAGTTGCTTCGGTTCCTCCGGATGTGCTGGGTAATGTTCCTTAAGTGCCCTCTGTAGCCTATAGTAGTTAAAGCTGAACAGGAGGGACGGGTTACTGATGTATTGCATTTTGTCTAACGTTTGGAAGACCCCATTTAGATACAGGTCATCCATTTTATCTATGCCTGCCCTCTGCAGCAGATTCATGCCTACCTTTTCTTGTGTAACCGAGATATGCGGGTGATGAGCCAGTGGAAGTGCCGGTGCGTACAGCGGCAGAGCGTCAGCCGCCCTACCCATCAGTCTCCAGGCCTCCGTGGTAGTGTCCACAGTGTTGATGTCACGTTCATGCAGTCTGGGGCGTTTGTGTAAGAGTATGTTTGCAAGTGGTATCGGATCCGTGTCCCCTGCCTCCACCGCTACGTGTGTCAAGAAGGGTACTTCGTGGTGCCAGTAATGTGCGAATTGCGCCTGAGCGCACAAGTAGTAAAGATAGAAGTCCGGTACCTTGAAGCCCCCCTTTGCATATGGGAGTGTCATAGTGTGCAACTCCATTCTCGCCTGCTTTCCGGCCCAGAGCAGACTAAGTACCAAGGTGTTTATATTGCGGAACACTGCCGTCGGCGGCTTAATTGGGATGTTGTTGAATAAGTACAGGAATTTGGGCAAGAGCACCATTTTTACAATGGCGGTCCGGTCTGCTAGGGACAATGGGAGTTTATTCCACCTTTTTATTTTATCTTCCAAGGTCGCAATAGCTCGCCCATAGTTAGTGCGTATGACTATTTCCGGGTCCCTGTGAAACCACACCCCTAAGTACTTTGTAGGTTCCTCTTGCCATTCGAGTGGGTAGTCTAGGGGTATAGGGTGTGTACTGTCCGTCAGTGCTAGGATGAGAGATTTATCCCAGTTGATTTGTAGTCCGGAGTGGCTCCCGAATTTGATGTACTCCCGCATCAGCGGATTCAAGTGTTGTGCCGGTTCTTTGACATACAGCACCATGTCGTCAGCATACAGTGATATGTGTATGGGGCGTGATGGCATCTGTATGGCTGAGTAGTGATGGTGTTGTCTGATTTTACAGGCCAGTGGCTCCAGGACCAATGCAAAGAGCATCGGCGAGAGCGGGCAGCCCTGCCTTGTGCCTCTGCATACCCGAATAGGCTCTGAAATATGTCTGTTTATTCTGATGCGTGCAGTCAGGTTGGTGTATAACATGAAGATCCACCCAAGGAACATCAGGGGAAACCCCATGCGCACCAGAACCGCTTGAATGAAGGACCATCCTATGGTGTCAAACGCCTTGGCAGCATCAAGTAACACTGCCACTGCTTTCGTGTCGGGAGATAAGTAGTGCGCCAGGGCAAACAGGGTGCGTGTGTTATGTGTGGTGGCTCTGTCTGGTATAAATCCAGATTGGTCTGGCCTGATCAAGAGGGGCATAAGTGGTTTTAGCCTGTCCGCCAGTAAACTAGCGATTATTTTCGTGTCCACATTTAATAGGGACAGGGGGCGATACGAGTCACATTTATCTTCTTCCTTACCCGGCTTTAGGAGCGCAACGAGTAAGGCTTCTCTCATGGAGTCTGGCATGGACTGGGCCTCGTGTGCCGCCCCGTAGAGCCTTACCAAGTGAGGCGCGAGCAGGTCTACATATTCTTTGTAGAATTCTGTCACATAACCATCCGGCCCCGGTGCTTTGTTGTTCGGCAATCGCTTGATAGTATCTGCAACTTCCTCCACCGTGACAGGCCTCGCTAAGTATTCTCTGTGGCCCTCGGACAGCCACGCCAATTCCACATCTTCCATATAGGTGAGCATGTCATCCTGTGAGGGCGAGGAGCGTGCTGCGTACAGGGCGCTGTAATGTGTCATGAATTCCTTTGTAATCCCTTTAACATCGTTCACCTTTTCCCCCGTGGCTCTACTGATGGCTTTTATGTGTTGAGGGGCCTTCCCCGAGCATATCTTGTCTGCCAGCGCCTTGCCTGGCCTGCCTCCCTCCCCATAGCACCTGGCTGTCGCCCGTCTAGTGACATATTTGAGTTCGTCAGAGGCAAACTGTCTGTGTTCAGTTAGAAGGGTCTGTATGTCTCCCAGCACTTTAGTGTCCCCTGTGTGCGTGTACATTTGCTCCAGCCCCTGTATGGTCTCCTCGCGTGTGCGTAGTTGTTGCCTGATATCCCTCAAAATACCTGAGGACGTACTAATACATACTCCCCTGATAGTGGCCTTAAACGCTTCCCATAGAAGACATGGGTCGTCCGTTGTCGGGCCATTTATCGCAAAGTAGTCTACGATTGCAGTGTGTATAGATGTGACATATAGTGGGTCCTTTAGGGCTGCCGCGTTGAAGCGCCAAGTGAAGGGTGGCGGCTCATATTGCGGGACCGCAATCTTTAGCAACACTGGGTTGTGATCTGACAGTGTCCTGGGCAGATGTGAAATGTGTTTAACCCAAGTCAGTATCTCCTGTGTACCCAACCAATAGTCCAGTCGCGCCCAGCTATTGTTTGCAGCATTTATGTGAGTCGCAGCTGTGACCCCCGGGTTACCATCCCTCCATATGTCAGCCAGTTGGAGGTCTGCCATCGCGTCTCTCAGCATATGCCTTGCGTTGCCATGTTGTTCCGAAGTATGCGCAGCTCGGTCTAACTGGTCCTGCAGTGTTACATTAAAATCCCCCCCCCCCACAGCACTTGATCTATATGTTTGTCTGTGATTGCCTGCCACATTTTCCTGTAAAACCTCGGATCATCTACATTGGGGCCATAGGTGTTTAGCAACAGGACCTTCTGTCCTCTGACCCTCCCCACTACCATAACACTTCTTCCCTCCGCATCTCTGTCAACGCTCGTAATTTCAAAGTGCGTCCCCTTACGTATTAGGATACTGACCCCTCTGGAGTAAGTCGAGTAATTCGAGCTTGTAACCGATTCTGCCCATCTATTACCCAATGTAGACGTGTGTGTGGTGGCCTGGTGTGTTTCTTGTAAAAACACTATATCCGCATGTATCCTGTCAAAGTAAGCAAACATCTGCCTGATCTTCTTCGGGTTGCCTAGCCCTCTAATATTCCATGTGAGAAGAGCCAATGTATTAACTCTCGACATTGTCACTTGTACTCATCAGGCTATTCCGCATGTGGTGCAATCTCATTGTAAGGTTCTGTGCAGACTCTGACCATTGGAGTGTATGGTGCGTGATCCACATCAAAGCGTTGGAACGGAAATAACAACCCGCATGGTTATGTATGGCCAAGGAGGTTGCCCTGTTTCTCAGACACAGAGTTTTTGATTCGAACAACCCCGGTACCCCCCCATCCCCCCACCCACTTCAGCACCCGAACATTGCCAAAGCCATCCCTTAACAAACAAAACCCTCATTGGAAAACTGAGTGTGGGGCGCACCCGCTTGGGGGTGTCACCAGGTACACACTTCTCCATCCACGTAGTGGACGTGGACGGACGTCTATATCGACTGCAATGTCGCGTGTAAGTCATTTCGCCCTCCTCCCTCCATCCGCCATCAAAAAGATAAGCATAGAGCATCGATTACTCCCACACAGCATACTTCGATACCTCCCAGTCTCACATGGCAGTAGAAGTTCAAGGTAGTGCCTTCTACAATGTCTGGCCCAAGGGCCCGCCAGTGTTCGCACCCCCGGTTAGCCTCCCGATCATGGTGTCCCTCTGTACGGCCTCCGGAGACCGCCCGCCCTGCAAATACTCACTGCGAGGATGGTCATCTCGGGCCCTACTGCTGAAAAGTCCAGTCCGCTCTACGTGTCGTCGTAGGCCCACAGTGTCTGGCAGAGCGCCTCGGGGCAAGCCAACGTTCGCTAGCCACAGCATCCTGCGGCCCAGTGGAGTCTCGTAGCTGCTCCGGGGGCACCTAGGTATCAGTTCCTCACCACTCGTCATTCCACATCACTCGTCGTTTCCGCTCGGTCCTGTTCCTTTCTCCGCTTCCCTTGCTGTTTGATAAAGTCATGCGCCGCTTGTACCGTCTGTAAAATGACCGGTTTGCCCACATTCGTGATCTTGAGTTTTGCAGGGTACAGCATGGCGTACTCGAGACCCAGATCCCGTAGTTTCTTTTTCACCGGCGCGAATTCTTTCCGCGCCAGCTGCACCGCCATGGTATGGTCTGGGTAGAATTCCAGGGTGTTCCCCTGATAATCGATTTTGCCCATTTCTCTGGCGAGCCGCAGGACCGTGTCTCTGTCCCTGTAGTTGAGTGTACGTGCAATGATCATTCTTGGGGTTGCCCCTGGTTTCGGCACAGGCGCCAGGGATCGATGAGCCCTCTCAATCAGAAACACCGAGGATAGTTTGTCAGCGCCAAATATATCTTTCAGAAGTGTTTCGATATAAGTTTCCATCCTCCCAGTGTTGGTGGATTCCGGCAGGCCCGAAATTCGGAGGTTGTTCCGCCTGGACCTAGCTTCCTGATCCTCCACCTTCGCGCGAAGGGTCTCCACTGTTTTCTCCAGTCCTCCGCACACCTTCGACGTGGTTTTATGTTCGTCTTCCACTTTAGAGATCCTCTGTTCTGCCTCCACAATCCGCTCGTCGTGTTTCTCTATTTTGGCCGCCATACTATCCACCCTCTGCACCACATTGTCCAGCTTCCCATTCATTTCTTGCAAGCTCTGCTGGATTGCTCGGAGCACTGACTCCATGGCCGACCCTTCCGTCACTTCTCCGTCGCCGTCTACTTCAGGGGTGGTCGTCGCATTTTTGGGCTGTTTCCTCGTTTCAAATGGGAGCTTGGTCTGCTGTTTCTCTGGCTTCCCCATGGTTCTCTGTGACAGAGGCGAGGTGTGTCCGGTTGTTTTCGGGCTGCTGACTGTCTGCGTACCGTGCCGCGCTGGTGTCTGACCCCCCCACCTCGGGGTACGTCTGCTCATCTACGTTGGCTGTGATCAGGAGCGTTTTTGACGGTGCTATCGATCTGGTGGCTATCAAGTGGCAGGATCCGCAGCGGAACCGCGCAGTGTTGCGCGTATAGTGTTGGGTGCGGGCTGGCTGCGGAGTGCTTTACAAGCCTTCACTTCATCTGGGGAATCACCACGCGCCGTAGTGTTACTAGCGCTCAACCCACCTTCCCAGAGCGCCTAGAGCTACTGGCTCGCTTTGCAGGGGGGTAGCAGCTCGATCCTCACAGAGTCACTCGCTGGGCAGGCTCACCTCGTGTGCGTGCACTTCGGCTCCGCCGCTATTTCTCTGTGCGCTGAGGCTCCATTTCGCCTGCTCTGAGGGCGGTCAAAGTCGCCGGTCTTATGCGTTCCAGCGCCTCTGCCATCTTGGCTCCGGTGGAACGCATCGCAAAATTCTCCGTGACCCGCTTTAGTCACCGAGAGCCGCAGTCCCGCGGTCCCGCAGCCCACTCAGCAACACCAGCTCTCTCGGTCACCGTCGCGTGGCAATCCTCAGCGCTCGGCAGGCGATGTTCTGTCTCGAAGCCAGTGAACGCCAGGCGCGGCCATTTTGAAGTCGCTCCGGCGGTGTTCCGCTTTACCGCTGTTTTCTCGTTGTGTGGCTCGTGGACAGCTCCGAAAACTACATCATCATGTCGGCTTTACATTCCGACATCAAACGCTGTCCCTTGTTCAGCAATAACGGCAGATGAAAGGGGCGAAATGGTCGCGTCCGTCCGGCGGAGCCGACAGTTCAGCCAGCCATCCCGCAGTGCGCCCTCTAGCGCCCCGACATTTCTGCAGGGATGTTGCTAAGGCCTTAGGTCAAGTGACCACTGCTGTGGAACTTCTACAGTTTGGGACATTGAGTGCCAGCAACTTGGAAGGGGAGGAGGGTAGTAAGGTGGCATTGAGCATGAGTAGCGTGTCCGTGCTGGAGACCATTAGCAGGAGGTGCAGTACGCACGTCTCAACAGCCACAGGCACACATCAGGGTGATGTTGAGAAGCCATGCAACAGGAGGCTGGGAGTACGTGGCAAGAGGCGCTAGACTTGCATTTCTGCCTCTTTCTCCGTGGTGGTGTAACCATGTACAACTTTAATATTGTGATTGCACTCCCGTGCTGTTAACGATTATATTTAATTTCATCAACCAATGCAATCACCGTCATGTTTCCTAAACATGAGTATTTACTTTGACCTGTGCTCATGTGAATAAAACATTTGCATTCAAAGATATTTTGTGATGGCTCATTCTTACCAGGCTCAGAAGTGATGTTGTGTGATGTATGTCCGCCTCCTCTGACCTTCAGCTGTGTTTGGCACGTGTGACTGTCGGTGTTGTGCGGGTGGTTAGTCATCCCGATCGTTGTCATTTCCATCCATCTCAATGGGTATCCCCCTTCTGGTTGCAATGTTGTGCAGCATGGCACATACTGCTACAATCCTGCAGCAGGTCTCGGGGTTGTATTGCAATGCAACACCAGTCTTATGTAGGATCCGGAAACGACTTTTCAGCATCCCTAATGTTCTCTCAACCACATTTCTTGGGCTAATATGTGCCACGTTGTAGCGCTGTTCCTGTGATGTTGGTGGGAGATGTATGTCGTTACTACGCATGCATTTACAACGCATGCCTTTACGACGTAACTTTTACAACGCAAGTCGTTACAACGACTTGCTTTGGGGGGCGCTGGATAGTGAATAGTTTAATTTACTATTCCAACTCCAGTCCCCGTGGATAGTAAGGAAGGAGTTGCATAGTAATTTAAACTATTCCCTATCCTGGAGTGCCCCCAGCGCAAGTCGTTGTAACGACTTGCGTTGTAAAAGTTGCATCGTGAAGGCACAGCGTTGTAAATGTTGCGTAGTAAACGCTGTTCCCCGTTGCTGGGTTGAGGTAGGGGGGCAGGATATATTCCCACAAGCCGTATGCGCTGTCGCAGTAATGCAATTACATTCGGGATAATGATGTAACAAATAGGTATATGTATGTACCAAGTAGGTGTCCCTCTCCAAATTCACTGTTGAGCAGACGCCTGTGAATGCCACTGTGCCGGAATATATATGAGTCGTGTGTGCTCCCTGGAAATTGTGCCACTACGTCCGTAATGATGTGCTTGGCATTGCACACAACCTGGACGTTGATCGAGTGATAGGACTTCCTGTTACGGAAGATGTACTCATTGGCTGGGAGGGGACAGATGGGGACATGCGTGCAGTTAATGCATCCTATGACATGGGGGAATTGGGCCACCTGGTAGAACTCCAGTTTGGTCTGGTTCAACTGCTGTGGGGTTGTGGGGAAGGTGATGTGGGTATGTATCATTGTCAGCATGGCATCAATGAATTTACGGAAGAAGCGTGAAAGTGCGCTCTGTGAGACGCCTCCGGCTACCGCTACGACCCCCTGGAAACTTCCAGACGCCAGTAGGTGCAGGCTGCAGAGGACCTGGACGTGCGCAGGAATGGCATTGGTCCTACGGGTCTGGTGCTGCAGTAGTGGTTCCAGGTCAGCAATTAGGCACATTATCATGGCTCGATTTAGACGGTACTTGTCATATATTTTGTCGTCATTTTGGCCCAGCAAATCTGAATACCCTCTCCTCGATCCTTCTCCTGCGATGTGCTGCTGCATTTATTCTCATCCTCCTTGCAAAGCACGTAGAGGGCTGCCATTTTAAAAAACATACAGGGTCTCCAGTGCCATTTTTGAAGGGTTTCAAATAGTTTACATCTGTGATTTTTTTTTTGTGTTTCATCAGCTTTACCTCCTGGTTGAGGTCCCCCTTATTCTGTTCATGCTAAATTGCGATTTGGTGAAATTCGGTATTTGCGAATTTTAATGCATTCCTTTGCGATTCTTTATTTGCTAATCGCTATTGGCACATGTAATGGATGTTTTCGCTATTTTCAAATCGCTAATTTGCGATTCTGTAAATTACCGGGGGCTTTTTTTGCGTTAATGTAGTTTTTTAGCTACTGGGGTTGATGCATTGGAATATGTTGTTTTGCACTCTGTAACGCCGTATTTTAACAAATCGCAAATTTAGCGAGGTCGATTTTGCTTGGTGCATGGGCCAGTTAGTGGCTAGGCCATTCCATAAGTACATAACTAGTAACCGGAATGATTACAGTGCTGCAAATAGAGTGTATAGTTAATTTATAAGTGCTTAGGTATTGGAGTGATAGGAAAAGTAGATAGTGCTGGATGAGTGATGGGAGGAGTGCGTGGGACAGACAGAGGGATTCCTAGGCTGCATAGGTACTAACTGGGTATTTACAAGAGTGTACCAATAGTATGTAGCTGGTTAGAGGTCTGCTTTCATTGTGCACCGAATATTGTAGGTGTACTTGTCATCGTGGCTAGGCCATTTTAAAAGTACATGACTAGTAAATGGAATGATTACAGTGCTGCTAACTGAGTACATAGTGAATTTATAAGTGCTTAGGAATTGGTGGAGTGATAGGGTGTGTAGATAGTGCTGGAGGGGTGATAGGACAAGTGCAATGGACAGATTGGGGAATTCCTAGAGTGCATGGGTACTAACTGGTTATTTAGCAGAGTTTATCAATAGTATGTAGCAGGTTAAAGGTGTGCATGCATACTGCACAGAATATTGTACCTGTGCTTGTGTTACTGGCTAGGCCATTCAATAAGTACATAACTAGAAACTAGAATAATTAGTATGCTGCAAACAGAGTGCATGGTGAATTTATAAGTTCTTAGCTATTGACGGAGTGATAGGATAAGTAGATAGTGCTGGATGGATTATAGAAGAAGTGCATGGTACAGATAAGAGGATTCCTAGACTATATAAGTACTAACTGGGTATTTACAAGAGTGTATCAATAGTATGTATCTGGTTAGAGGTCTATGCATAATGCACACAATATTGTAGCTGTACTAGTGTTACTGTCTTGGCCATTCCATAAGTACATGACTGGGTTATTGCTGGAATGAATCAGATTAGAAGTCTGCAGGGGGTTAGTTGTCTGCATAGATTGTGCACATTTGACTGTAGCACTGTGTGTCCTAATGGTTGAATCATTGTACAAGTGCATGCATAGTGACTAGATAGTTAGGGTGCTAGTAGTTGACAGCAGGGTGAGTTTATAAGTGCTTGAGTTTTGGCAGAGTGACTAGATAAGGACATCATTCTGTCAGGATAATTGGAGGTGTGAACAGAGAGTGACAGTCTGATTATTGAACTGCATGCCTTCTATCTGGATTTTTGCAGGAGTGAATCAGCAGCATGCAGGGGGTTAGGGGACCGCATAGATTGTGCACATTTGACTGTAGCACTGCGTGTCTTAATGCCTGAGTCATTGCACAACTGCATGGATATTGACTGGATACTTAGAGTGCTGGTAGTTAACAGCAGAGTGACTTTATAACTGTTTGTGTTTTGGCACAGTGATTAGATAAGGACATGGTATTGGCTGAATGATTGGTGTATTGTAAGGAGACCACCTGGTGAAATTCATAACTGTTTGGGTATTGAAAGAGGTATTGAATTAGTACATGCTACTTGTAGATGACTGAAGAATTGCATTATGAGTAGCAGAGTGATTGACGGACTATATGGTTAGTACCTAAGGTATTTAAGACATTAATGAGCAGTGAGTAGGTGGCTAGAGGTTTGTATGGATAGTGCACAGGCGAATGTAGTAGTGGATGGATAGTGTTTGGATTACTTAATCTTACCTTTATAGTATTGGATATCCAAATATTCTAAACATTTCTTGCAGTTGTTTTTCATATTTTAAATTTTAAAAACCTTCGAACTTAGCATTAGGGTCTGTAAAAGAAAAGAAAGAATACAGTTATAATATATAATGTTATAATTTTAACAACACAACATCATTTTAGCTTTATATAAATTATTTAGTTTGCCTTTTTTGCTGTTTTCAGAATATATTGAATTTCACTATAGATAGTGATTTCAATGTTACTCATCATATAACAGCGGGCACAAAAAAAACAATCAATAAGATTTTTTTAAAAACAAATCTGTGTCAAAAATATTTTCAGCATAGTCAACTATCTGTGCACATTGCGTAAAAAAACATTCTCAATAAGATTGCATATAATACAAATATCAAATATATAAAATGATTCTAAGAGTTTTGTCACTACAATATGAAAGAACAGAAACAATAATTCAATTAGCTATTCTTCATAACTTCCATATACTCTAAATGATGTTCTTTAAAACATTTGGGGCCTTATTTATGAATGCCTTGCGCTACCGGTGCGTCACTTTTTCCCATTTTAAAAGTGACGCACCGGCGGCGCAAGGCCTTCATAAATAAGGCCCCTGGTGTCAGAATATCCCTGAAAAACTGCCTAATTCATATTACTATCTTTCCTCTAGGCCAAATGATATTCCTGAAATCCTTTATACTGAAATTGTCCAATGTAATCTTATTAATACATATTAACATATTCCCAATAGGCCGAATTATGTTCCTAGAACTTTGGCTTTAAAATATTAGGTATGAATTTGGTAATTCATTAGGCAAAGGATTTCTAAAAACCAGATGAGCATCATTACAATATATCCATCCTTTATTGCATTTTAAATAAACAGTGTAATGTCCAAATCTTGTAGAAGGCCCATCATGGAACATAATTGCTACTGCTACAAACGTAACGTTCTTCCTGATATTTATAGTTGACTTGCTACAAAATTTTGAATTAAAGTTTCCAATTTTCTTCCATCTGCTTTACAACGTTGTATCATTACAATTATATATTGTCAAAATCTTTGTATAAATAACGTTTGATAACATTTCTGATTTGCATTGACTACACTCCATGTTTTGATTAGCTGCTTTAACTAATTTGTTATAAGACACTGTTTTACAATCTGTTATTGTCAAATATATGAATCTTTCAGTGTCTATGTTAGTCGTTGAAGTAAATGTACAATTTTCACATTCATGTTCCCATCTATAACAAAGTCCTAACAGATTTTCAATTTCTATTCCTTCATCTTCTAATACTGTAAACATATACATTAGAAATTCCTGAGCATCTTGTTGCACATTCTGTGTAAACTGCGAACAACCAGAACATAAGATTTCGATTATCGGAAACACTTTGAATTTTACTTATATCAGTTCTCAATTTTTCAAAAATAGAATGCAACAAAGAACAAAACCTTTTTTCTCGATTCTCCATAATTTGCTGTTGGAGAATTTCTAGAAAAATACAACATTCACCACTACATTAGCATAGTAGTTGATACCTGAGCTATTTTCTAACTGATATCCTACAATCTCTTCAATAGTGTCCTTTTACTTTTTGTTTGGAATCTAACATTATCTTGATTTTGTTTTCTTTTTAATTTTACTACAGATATTCTGATATCTTCGTTTTCGACCTACTACATGCTTTTCATATACAGGATTTTGACCTAAATTGGGAGCATACAGTCTTCTTTACCATGTATACTCTCTTACACAATTTGCATCTGCACTAATCTTTCTCTCATCAAAATCAATCAAATACAATCCAGATAAAGTTCTGACTCGGGACGAAGCAACATATGCCATACCCTCTTTAAATACGGTTCTTCCAATGTTTACCAAAGCACTGTCTACACTTAAACCTTGAGATTTATGAATAGTCACTGCATATGCCAAAGAAAGAGGAAACTGTTTTCTATGAACATACAAATCTTTAACAAGCATCAAATGAACAGAACAATGAGCATTTTCTTTTACTTCTTCAATCTGATCAAATTTGATTTTCAAAAATTCAATTCCATCTCTATTTTGATAATTAACAAAATCAACAACTTTTCCCATTGCTCAAGTTACTAAACCTTTTTCCACATCCAAATATGCTGTAAAATTACCCGACAGTTTACACATACATATAAATCCTTTTCTAAACCAGCAGTTTTAGATATAGATTTTTCCAAAGAATCCAATTTTGTTTTTAATTTTTCCGTCAAAATAATAGTAATTCCTTCATGCTCTATTTTATCAATGGCTTCCTTTTTTACTATTTCTTCATTTTTGAGCTTTAAAAGTTCTTCATTGAATGTAGAACACTCTCGTAGGCAGATGATAGATTTATTTCCTGCAATTTTTTGGTATATTTTTTCAGGAACTATATTTTCATTTGGAAACAAGTTTGTAAGTAGCCGACTTTGCAAAGCTTCTTTGCCATATTCTGTCAATACCCCAATTTTTATATCTTCATGAATGATTCCATAATCTACATCATTTGCCTGTCGCATATTTTTAATACGTTCTTTGTATTCAAAATATGACCAAATGTTAACATTTCTAACACTTCCCAAAGACTTTCTGGTGTCTTCCTGCATAAGCGTTTTAAATACTGGTTGCCCTTTTACAGGAATAAGTTGCAGTAGATCACCAAAAACAATCACATGTTTTCCTCCAAATAAGACATCATATTCTGTTTTTAAAATTAGCTGCCTTCTTAAATGAACAAAGGCAAGCATTAAGTTTGAGACCATGCTCACCTCATTAATAATCAGAAGTTTCATTTTCTTAAGCACTCTTGAAATAAGCTTGTCCAGATAGCTTGTGATATTCCAATTTATGTTCATGCTCTACAGGTAGCAATAGTAAACAATGTAATGTAATTCCTTTAATGTTGTGTGCTGCCAACCCAGTTGGAGGAGTTACAACACAAGACAAATGTGAGTCAGTTGTTTTCTGTAGATAACTGGTCAAAACCTTAACTAAGAAACTTTTTCCTGTATCCGCTTGACCAATGACATACATTCGGATAGGTTTAAATGATGTGCATGTGCATTCTTTCTTTTCATAAAGAAAACCATGGTTAGTCTGTTGTTTCACTTGCTGATATATTTCTTTCTGTTCAATATTTACTTGTTCTTCCAAGTTTCCTAAGTCCATAATATCTTTTTTAGCTTGATGCATTGCTGTTTCCACTTCACTCATAGTGATTGCTGCTTCATTTTCAAAAATTGGTTGTCCTAGTGGATCTTGACTCAGTGGAGCAGAACTTTGACTGCCTTGAGAACTGTCTCTAGCAATGTCAGCTGCAATAGTAGCTTCTTGATCAATTTCTTCATTCAACATTTTGAGATAATTTGCAAAAACTGTGCATTCAATGCAATCTTTACATGCAATATATGAATCTTCATAGCACTGAAAATCTCCAAGTAATTCCAGTTCCGTAAACCAAGGCTTGAAAAGTTGCAAAAGTGCTAAATAGTAAAAATTCTCTTTTGTCAGGAGTATCACAACTCAGTTTCCTATGATCAATCAGATTTTCTTTACTATGTTTCACCAAACATCCTTCTGAAACAATTACTGCATATTTTTCTTCATTTATGTTCTCTGTAGTATTTCTCTTAAAACTGTAATCTTGCAGCACTTCATAGAGACATATGTTCTCAAGATAAGGACTTCTATTTGGATAGTATGTATCCAACATGTTTGTTTGAATAATTTCTCTGCTTTCCGGTTCATTTAATTGTAAATATTTGTTTCTTGTATAGATTTTATTTTTATTTTTTTTTTATTTTTTTGAAAACCTTTATTGAACAATGGAAGCTCACAAATACTGGCCTACAACCCCACGGGCTGGCCAGAAACAGAATGGTCAAATAACCAGCATACAAAAAGAAGAACTGCACAGGATATAACATCAGGAGCACTGGTGAAGCAATAAAACAATCGAGCGTTCAGCAAGAGCAGGATAATAAAGGTTAAGTTTTCTAGCATGGGGAGGGGACCAAAGGAATAACGGGCCGTATATGAGAGTACAAGGGAGGGGCCGCGGCAAGCCGCCATTTTATAAACACAACGTAAGAAAATGAAGCCATATAATCAAATCTAGCAAAGGACAAAAACAGAATCAGATCATCAAACAGCAACAGTGGCAACAATTAATCGCGCTCACCCACCTCCGTCCCTACCCGAACAAAGAAGACGTATTCAAAAAGCCCCAGCACAAAGACTAAGCAATACGCACCCCAACGGAAAAAGGGCACCTCCATAAAGGAGGAAGGGAAGGAGGGAGAAAAGGACAACAAAAGGAACACCCGCCAGACCATGCACCCCCAGGGGGAAAACAGGACAAAAAAACCGGCATGCGATGGAACAGAAACACGATACCAGAAGAGGCAGCGAACCACAATCAGCCACACACCGGAAGAAGGACAGAAAACCCCCGGGGGAGATACGAGGTGACAGAGTCCCGAAAAAGTGAATACACAAGAGCCATAGAACAAAAAAAGGAAACTAAGGGGGGAAAAAGACCCCCCGACACAAACAGACCCCCCCCACCCACCCCTAAGCCCACCCTGCACCCCTGCAGAAGGCTACGGCCTACCCCCCCGCAGCGTGCCTGTCGCCCTAAATAGAACCCGAAATTTAGTAGAGCAAGGAAAGTCAGAATTAAGAGACAAAAAAAAGGGGGGGGGGAAGGAAGGGAAGGAAAGAAGGGAGTAAAGACATACAAACATACACACGAGGGAGGGCCAAAGACAGGAGTAAACGCACCCATCCACCCGCCCGGGTTAAAGGTCCAAGTCCTCGGGAAGCCAAAGAGTATCAGGCCAAAGTCCAGGAGCACTAACCAGTTACACAGAACCATATCAGGACACAAAGATCATCCAAACCGTTCACGAGCTACCGCATACAAGAGCCAGGTTTCATCAGCCCTGACCCTTTTTATCCAAAGCAGTAAGGGTCCGATCCAACGAGGACCCTGCCAGAAAGAACAGAAGGCAGGCAGCAGGAGAGTCCAACGGCAGTCCAAAAAAGTCACAGGAAGAAAAGCACGGAAGATCCAGGAAAATCCCAGAATGTAGCAAACGATGCAGGCACAGTTCCAAGGATAGATCCAGAAAAACCGACCCATCCGGGCCGGCACAGGAGTCGTCATCGGGCAGTGGTGATTGAGAGGGACCAGGAGAATCATGAAAGTCCGGCAAAACAAAATCCAGCTCCCGGGCCAAGGGCAGAGGAGGCAGCACAGGAGGAGAAGGCGCCGTCAGGTTGCGCACCTCCGGGGCGGCAGCCAGGGCAGAGGCCGCCAGGAGAGTACCAGCCACACCCCGCGATATCAATGCCTCATCCGGTCGCGGGGGCCCGGGAGGCCCGCAGTGAGGAACCGTCTCCAGAGCCAGGAGAGGCGCGGCCACCGAGAGCCGCCAGGATAGCAGGACGTTCAAGATCCCCTTAAGTGCAGGAAAACATTTACAGTATCCGACACCCGGGCCTTGCGGCGGGCCCCCAGTGCTCGTCCGGGCCCGGCCCAAACAATTGGGGTTGGTCGCCATCTTGAGAGCCCGCACAGGCCGCGCGGCCAACAACCTCCGCCGGGGCGGCAGTCAAGCAGAAGAAGTCCCGCCGACAGGCAGAAGAACACCCCGGACAGGAAGGGGGGCCACCAGAAGAAGGGGACTCGCCGGCCCCCCAATGTCGCCAGTCCCGTTCTCCGAGTCCGGGCGGCAAAGAACAAAATGGCCGGACCGGAGAACAAAGGGGGGAGGAAGCTGAACACACGAGGAACCCCAAAAATGAAGGGCAGCGTCACCATCCAGGCTGCCGCCACACAGGAGTCTCTCAGCCAGGAACCTCCGGCTCACACGAACAGCGGCCCTTCAATCACCTCCAGCGCGCCCCAAAGGGCAAGCCCGCAGGCTGCATCCGGCCCAGGAGCCGGGGCGAAGAACCAGGCCAGTCCGCTCTCGAGTCCCGGGAACGGTCGGGAGCACTGCACCGGACCCACAGCAGCCAGGACAATTGGAACAAGTGGTAAGTGCCTGCAGAGCGTCGGAATAGTACCACACAGCAAGGAGGGCTTCCCGGGGCAGGATAAATGCAGGATAAATGTGAAGAACACAGGCGGGCGAACGGAGCCGAGCTAAAGCGCGGCCGTCTCGGTCGCGAGCTAGGCTCCTCCCTCTTGTATAGATTTAAGTACTCGATTTCGTGTTGCTGCAAGACCTAGACTAACCCAAATAATTCCTCTTGACTTTGAATATAAACTTACAGAGGACAACCGATCTGAGCATTTGTATGCTCCAATCTCTTGATGGGACAGCATCTTCAAACTAAAGCTGTACAATTTCTTACTAAGACTCTTTTCGTGGGAAATTTCTTCCCACATTTCTTTCAACTCCGTCTTTTCTGATTGTATTATGTATGATGTTACATACTGAGCAACAGCAATGTAATTATCGGCAACATACTGGATATCCATACTAGCCTACCACATCGAGAGAATAACTGGATTATAATCATTAATATACTTTGATTCTTCACTTCTTTTCAAATTGTAAGTATTTTTGGGAGATTTTCTAGTGATGGTATATCTCACTGCTGACATGAAACTGTTTACTCTTCCTTTGGATATTACTGGATGTGGAAATCCAAAATGACATTTGGTATAAAACTTTTCCTTCGACTTGCATTTCTGTCAACAGTATTTGCCACATCGATGAGTTTGAAACCATGAGACTTGTTGCCTTAAGGTGTTTTCTTCTCTTGTTTTTGGTATACCACATGTAACATAATCTTCAATAAAAGATATAACAGTCTCATCCGAATCAGTTCCAAATGTGGGTGCATCCTTGATCCATAAAAGCATATGTATATGAGGAGCACCTCTAGCTTGATACTCCTTTCTCCAAAAGACATCAATAATTTCTCCAAGAGGAGGATTCTTTTTATTGCAGATAAAAGACATCATAGCTTCAAACCTATGATTGAAATATCTGCATACATTTACAGGATCCAAAGAACACAATTCTCCAGGGGTCTTGAATTCAATGTTTTTAATATTTGTATTTGCTTCTCGAAGAAATTGAAATAGGTGATCCCATGCTTATTTAGCACAGCTTAGGGCAACAAACCACGTAGAAGTTCTTAAGTTCCTTAGCATGCATTTAAGTTCTCCATGATGACAATACCAATACTCATTAGTACCATGCTGGCATGCCTTCAAATTAATCAGTTGAGATTCTAAATGATCATCTCTCTGATGTACTTTATCCATAAATTCCCTTGCAGAAACATTTTGAAGATGTACTGTTTTTATTATGTGGTTGACTGCATATTAAAGTCCAGACAAGTCACTCTCAAACAAAAGATGAAATATATATGGGATACATTGTCGAAATCTTGGATCTTCTGCATAAAATCTTGTTATCCGATATTCTGATGCAGGAATCTGTACTGATCGTTCGTCATATCGTCCACCTTTCCCAGTTGGGAACAGTTGGGGAAAACAACGAGCTTCCAAACATTTTCCCCAAACATTCATAGGTATCCCCTTCACTTTCTTCATTTGGAATAATTCAATAGTATTCCTCATCACTTCTTTCAAATGTAAAGGATGTACACTATAATGTTCATACATTTCTTCACTTTTGGACATGTCCACTTTCTCAATTTGACTACTGGACATTTCAATATCATCTCCTAAAACTATTTCTTCTTCTTCCACATACCCATTTTTGTGGTAATCATTGTTTTTTATAAGATATAATGTTGCCTTTTGCACTTTTCTAACATTCACTCATTCCTGCCAGATTTTCTTACTCTTAGTAGGACCACCATTAACTAGAATAATTAGTGGTTCACTTTCTTCTTTCTCTACACCAATAGATTCAATTTTATTCTTTAAATCTAGAGGTAAATATGCAACTCTTTCTTTTAATCCTCTCTGTAAATCTGTGGGAGGCAATTTACCAGTTTTAGGCACCATACAAACAATAGCCTGAAACGGGTGCACAGATTGAATCAGAATAGAATCATACGTGTTTAAATCTATTAGTTCTGGAGGAATAGCTACCAACTCTAGATTATTATGGACAGCTCTAGCTGGCATTTTACTATCTTCTAATTTGTTATAACAATATTTACAAATACGCTGATCAGTACCCAAATCAAAGCAATCCTCTACCAATAAATAAGTTGCAAATTCCTTCCACTTATCATTATTTTTTCTTTTACTTTTTAAATACAGATCAAAAGTCCTCGTCTGACTTTTATAGTGAGTTCGTCGACAACAAATACAAGTATAATTTGACCTTTCACACAAAATTGCCTTAAACTTTGTAATTTCTGCTTCTCTGTACTAATATCTTCCACATTTTCTCCAACACCTACTTTTATCAGTGTCTCACTTTGTCTACTCTCTTATTCAGGACAAAAAGTAACGAAACTCTATTTCATCACAAACTTTTTTTACATCTGATACTGACCCATGCAAAAAAGCACTGTGTAAGTCACTTAAAATTATTGTTGGATTTTTTGCGTAATACAATCTTCTGACTAACTTCCGCATTTGAGAATGATGTACTGCTAACAATCTGAAATGATAAAAAATACTTTGACACATTTGTCTAGAAAGACAAGCCAAAGAAATACCTTGCAAACCAGTATTTATTCTCACTCTGCAAGGATCTCGTCCCTGCAACATCTTAATCTTTTGTTTTATCACTTTTTTTTACTATACACTCATAAGAAATTCCGTAAAATATCAATAGATTCCTGTTGTATACTGCAAATACTACTACAATCCCAAGTATACACTGAGGCTTTAGTATGTCTCCCTAGAACTTCATCAGCTATCACTTCTTCTATATATCTGGGAACCATCTTTTCTTTTTCAATTGGACAACCGTTTTTATCCTCATAAGCACAACCACTGGTATCAACTGCAAGCAGTAATGTATTGATTTGAAAATAACTCTCTTCATTAAAAAAGGGCTCTGAACTTGAACTGTGTTTCCATTCACCCAAATAAATATCACAAAAGTTAGTTCTGTTAATTGCTCCCTTCTTTTTACTTTTGGACTTCATAAAATGTATGGGCTTATCTAGTGATCAAATTCTGTTTAAAACTAAAATGAATAATTTCCTTTTAAATTCAAAAGCCTTCTCAACAATAGTTTCAATCTGTTTCTTCTTTTGATAAAATGCTGATTTTCTTTATGTCTTCACATCTTCCAACAAATTAAAGACAACTCTATTGTAAAGCATTTTCTTTCTAATTTCTTCAAACTGATTCTTTCTCCTTTTACCATACATTGATTCTTGAAAACGTAAATTCCCATGAATTTCTCCTTTTTCTTTTTATTCTTCTTTGTTGTTGGGGTATTCTTCTTACTTTCCAGTGTGCACACTGTTTCTAGCCTCTGAAAGTTTTTTTAATAAATTATTTGTTCTCTTACCACAAGTCTTTTTTTTTCCCCACATGTTGTAGTTCATCTAATTCTTGCTGTTGTGTTTTCTTTAAATAATAGTCCTTTTTTGTTGCTTCTTCTTTTCTGGTTTTCTAGCCATGGTAAGTTTTTTAATGATGGTGAACAATATCTGAAATATATATGTATATATATATATATATATATATATATATATATATATATATATATATATATATATATATATATATATATATATATATATATAATTATTAAAATAAATCTTTAAAATATAATATTGTATTACTAAACAAACATCTTCTACATAAAACCATTTAAACGGTTTGTTTTGAAATCACAATCAATTTACTGCAGTACAGAGGGACTAATTGGATAATTGTAGGATTGAATAAGGGTTTATGTGTTTACAGGACTGCATCAATACTGGATAGATGATTGTAATAATGGAAGTATTAGTACCTGGGTAGAATTGAGAAATTGTAAATGCATGGGTTTTGCACAGTGATTAGATAAGGACATGTTACTGCCTGGATAATTGGGAGACTGCTCAGAGAGTGACAGTGTGAATACTGCACTTCATGTGTACTACCTGTGTAATTGGACGAGTGAATCAGTACTGGATTGGTGGTTAGGGAATTGCATGGATAGTGCACAATTCGTTGTAGCACTGCATATCTTAATGCCACAGTAATTATACAAGTACATAGATACTTGACAGCTCGGTGAGTTTATAAGTGCTTGTGTTTTGGCACAGTGATTAGATAAGGACATGGTTCTGTCAGGATGATTGCAGGAGTGGACAGAGAGTGACAGTGTGATTGCTGAACTGCATGGCTACTACCTAGATTTTTGCAGGAGTGAATTAGTAGTCTGCATGGAGTTAGGGGACAGCATAGATTGTGCACATTTGACAGTAGCACTGTGTTTCTTAATGCCTGAGGCACTGTACAAGTGCATGGACAGTGACTGGATAGTTAGAGTGCTGGTAGTTGACAGCAGGGTGAGTTTAAAAGTGCTTGTGTTTCGGCACAGTGATTAGAAAGGGTAATGGTTCTGTCAGGATGATAGCAGGAGTAGACAGAGAGTGACACTGTGAATGTTGAACTGCCTGTCTACTACCTGGATTTTTGCAGAAGTGAATCAGAAGTCTGCATAGGGTTAGGGAACCTCATAGTTTGTGAATATGTGACTGTGGCACTGCGTGTCTTAATGCCTGAGTCATTGTACAAGTACATGGACAGTGACTGCATAGTTAGAGTGCTGGTACTTGACAGTAGAGTGAGTTTATAAGTGCTTGTGTTTCAGCACAGTGATTAGATAAGGACATCATTAATAGAATGGTGAATTTATTACTGCTTGCGTTTTGGCACAGTGATTAAATAAGGACATGGCAGAATGATTGAAAGAGTCCACAGGGAATGACAAAGGAATTGCTGGATTGCATATATACTGTACTGCTAATTTTACCACTACATAAGTTACTTTATGACTTACTTTTTAATGCATGGATAGTACTTAAATACTTACTACGAGGTTAGACAATATAGCACCAGTAAATCACTTCTCATGCACTTATAAAATCACATAATCAGTACCTTTGCATTCCTCTAATCTGTCAAGTACCTCTAAATAATTCAGTAAATATAAATACAACTATATAAAAACAATCTAAACAAATACATGGGTCATGACATACCATCTACATAAGTAGGTACCTACTACATGCCAGAAAGAATAAACTGTAACAGTTTTCTTTTGAGCTACATATTGACCATTAAATCTAGAAATACGCGGGGGAGGAGCCACGGCAGTGACCAAGATGACCGCTTAGGGACTCGGCTCCGCCGACTTCCCTCTCCGACCGCAACATCCTGCCCATTATCGTGAGCCCCACACGCTCCCCCGGTAGAAGAGCAGTAGCGAAGCTCGCAGGTGCTGTTTCGGGCCGCCTCCGGGGTCCGGCGGCAGAGGAAAGCCGTCTTTGAGATCGGGGCCTGCAGCCTCCCTGAAGCCGGGGCCTCGAGTGGCGGCGCGGCCGCCCACTAATGTAACAAAACCGGCCGGCGCGGGCCGGGTGGAGACGGCCCAATTTCGTTGTATTACCGCGATCGGCCCGCGCGCAGCTGCAGGCCTTATAATACAGCAATACTGACTGGGCAAGGGATTAGCGACGCAGGCACAAAATTACCTGCTGCTCCTGCCTGGCTATTCGTGCAGCAGTACCCCGGGAGAGCTAGGCAGCCCCTGGAGACTGCCCGGTGCATGAAGCTACCCTGCTGCCTGGATCTGGCCGACGTTCTTTCGCCCCACCGGCCATAATTTTAAAGAGGCGCTTGGATGCCCGGGTGTGGGCTGTTGTGGTGACCCGACCTTGGGGACCTGGACGGCGACGCGGCCTTTGGGGCGGTTATGGAGAGGACATTCGGAGGAGCCACATAGCTGCCGGGGGCGGCGAAGAGGACCGCTCAGCTGGGAATATTGGCATTGCCGACCTCTGAGGAAAGACCCCTGATGAGCCTTGTACGTGGTAAGAGGTGGACATACGCCACAAGAGATAATCCAGGAGTTCACTTGGTGTGAGAGACGCCCAAGGACTGGCGGACACTATTGGAGAGAGCTGTGAGGTGTTCCCAGATATTATCTCGGACGTGGTAAGGAGCCGCCGAGAGAGCCCTTGTGGACACCAGCTGTAAAGGTGGGGAGATCCCAGTAGGGGAGCTAGCCAGAACATCCACTCTATGCCACAGAGGACCTTGACGAGAGGTTGGATATACCGCACTGGGCTACGGGGTACTTTGACTGTTGGGGAGTATTAAAGGCGACGAAAAACCCATGGACCATGCAGCAACCCCCCCCCCCCACGAGAGCTCGATAATCTGAGAGGAGCGCCCTGAGCCGGGCGATTGGACGTGGCCAGATGGCAGCGAGTGGGGCGAGATTGGGAGCAGCCCGTTGTCGGATATCCGGGGCGGGTGAAGGAATTGCGACCCCGGCGATAGGTGTGGAGTAGAATTACTTGTCATTGTAAGACGGGATGGCAGCAAAAACCGACTCGGATAAATCCCTGCCCAAGTCCACCAGGGGAGCCAGAATCATTCAATCCAACAAATTGGAACGCTACACTCTGCCTAAAGGGTCACCAATAGAATTGAAAAAAGGCCCCATGGGGGGGGGGAGGACGCCACCCCTGCCAGGGACGAGCCGACGCTGACAGATCTTATGGTGGCCATTCCTGGAGTTCAGACATCCCTGGGCCAGAAGATGGAGACCCTGGACACTAAACTCGACACCGTCACCATCGAGATGGGGCTAATAAGAGCGGATCTCACAAAGGCAAGTGAGGAAGTCAAATCGCTAGAAGTTAAGACAGCTTGCCTCATAGATGATGTGAACCTGTTGCAGCAAGAAGTGCGTGATCTTAAGGCCAAGAGAGTTCTTACTGATCGTAAGCTTGATTATTATGAAGGAAGGGCATGACGAAACAACGTTTGTATACTGGAGGTGCCGGAGAAGTCAGAAGGTCAAGCAACGGATCTATTTATTGAGAATCTCATTCTTAACCACCTCAAACCCAAAGGTCCTAGCAATTTCTTCACGGTGGAACGTGCCCACAGAGTCCCGGGAGGTAGACCTCGACCAGGAGCGCAACCCCGTCCTAAGATCGCTAAAGTTTTGAACTTTCGAGACAGTGATGCAATCCTCCAGGCGGCCCAAACCAGAGCTCCATTGCGATTCGAGAATGCCGCTATCTCCTTCTTCCCGAATTTTACCCAAGCGGTACAAAAGCAACAATAAGGTTTCCTGGCGGTGAAGAAGAAACTGAGAGACAAAGGCATTAAATACGCTATGATGTTTCTAGCCCGCCTCCGGGTGGAGCTCAATGGGAAGGCCTGGTTTTTTTACGGCAGATTGGTTGGACAGTACCCACATGCCAAGCTCCAAGAATCAAGAGCGAGCAGAGGCGGATGAACAATGATTATGTAACTATGGGGACTGGCATGGCTTGACTTGTTGTGAGTTTTTGTTGGATTGGGGGGGCATATAGATAGTTCCCCTGCTTATTTAAGATCTGAAAGTAGTTTGGTGGATTGATTAGTGCAGGGGTGGTGATTGTGGGTTGGGGGGAAGGGGTAGCGGGACGGCCTAATGGCCCTCCTCAGTTTTCTACTTTTAGTTAACGATAGATTAGATTGGGGCGACAAGCACACTGCTAGTTGGGGATGAGCGTATGCTATATGCAGAGGTGCAGGGTGGGGGGAGGGAGGTCCAGATTTATGAGGTGTCTTGTGTTTCAGGTTTCTTTTTGTTTCCAAATTTTTTGTTCGCATCAGGTGTCAGTATTGCATTTCAATGCTAGCGGTGTGGGGTAAATGTCTCGTACTAGTCAGGGATCCAGGATAAAAGTGTTGAGCTGGAACGTCAATGGGCTGGGTGACAAAATCAAGAGAGGGATGGTGAATCAACTAATTAGACAACACTCCCCAGAAGTAGCCTTGCTACAGGAGACCCATCTTGTTGGGAATCGAAGCATGGCCCTGCATAGAGGGGGATACAAATTAGTAGCGCACGCTGGGTTTACATCCGGGTCCAGAGGGGTTGGTATCCTACTTAAAAATTCTTTCCCATTTGCTCAACAGGCCACATGGTCGGACCAGAGGGGCAGATATGTGGGTGTCTCGGGGCAGCTGGAGGGTGGAAAGGTTACCTTCTTGTCCATTTATGTGCCGCCGGGCCTTCAGTCTGACACCTTCAAAGATCTAAGTGCTGTTTTTCTAACCCTGACCCTGGGTCTCCTGGTGCTGGGAGGAGACTTCAATGCTGTACTAGATGGGGGAGTGGATTGATTCCCGCCACTCCCGCATACTGCGGCGCAGAGGTGGCTCCCTGAGTTCCTTGAGTCACTGGGGTTGGTAGACAGCTGGAGATTACGAAACCCGATCCAGAGATACTTCACTCATGTCTCGGCCACACACAATAGTATGTCCAGGTTAGATTACTTACTGGTTCCTGCTGCCATGGCGCACACAATTAAAGAGGCAAGATACCTGGGGAGAGGTGTTTTGGACCACTCCCCGATGTGGTTGCAAGTCGATATCGGGCAGTCAGCGGTTGGCAGAATCGCTCCTATTAATGCATGGCACTTGAAGGGCCCAGCCACAAGGAAGGAGATATGCCAAGTATCGGAACATTATTTTCTGGAAAATGTGGGCTGTATCGATTCCATGCGGTCTCTGTGGGAGGCATATAAAGTGGTACTACGGGGTGCGGTCCACTCACTGATAGCAGGTAAAAAGAAGATACACCAGGCCGAGGTGGTTAAGGTAGAGGCGGAAGTCATAGAATTGGAGAGGAAGGTGGCGGATACAGCTGCCCAGGGAGACTGACACTTGTTGAAGTTGAAACAAGATGAGTATAAGGGCCTCACTAGGGACAGGGCAATCTCGCATAATAACGACGTGCAAAGTCGGGTGTACCAGCATGGAGATAAGGCCGGTAAGTTAATTGCATGGTTGGAACATGGGGAGCGTGCCTCTCGCCTGGTGCCTGAGCAGGAGGGGCTGGGACCCGATAGCATCACGGACCCACAGGCAGTAGCAAATGCATTCTCCGAGTATTATAAAGAAGTATATACCTCAGCAAATGGTTTTACAGAGATTGAGAATGGTGAAATGATTAGAGATATACCCATGCCAGGCATGGCAGAAGAAAATAGGGAATACTTAGATTCATCTATTACAGACGATGAAATTGCGCAAGCAATTAGAAGCATCAAGTCTGGGAAAGCGACTGGTCCTAATGGACTGCCTATAGAGTTATATAAACTAAAGGCTCATAAAATTGCTCCACATATCCGTGCCATGTTCCTGGAAAGCAGAAAGTCGGGACAACTCCCATATGATCAACGGGTAGCGAATATAGTAGTTATTCATAAAGCAGGAAAGGCCAAGACGTCCCCTTCCTCGTATCGGCCCATCTCACTTTTCAATGCGGAGCCCAAGATATTGGCAAAGCTACTCGCTACTAGGCTGGTCAAAGTCATTACAGCCCTGATACACCCTGATCAGTCTGGCTTGATGCTGCATCGTAACACAGCCCTGAGCCTGCGAAGGCTTCATGGGATTTTGGGTGGCTCCCCGAAAATATTGGAAACTGCGGTTTTGGTCTTCCTGGATGCCACTATGGCATTTGATCGGGTTGAATGGGCTTACTTATTTGCGGTCCTGACTAAAATGGGCTTTGGCTCGGAATTTATTGGCTGGGTTTGATTGTTGTGTGCCGCTCCTTTGGCCAGAGTGATTGTAAATAACTGTAAGTCGGACGATTTCGCCCTTGGGAGGGGCACGAGACAGGGATGTCCATTGTCCCCACTTCTTTTCGCACTGGCACTGGAGCCACTGGCGATATGGGTCCGCTGGGACCCGTCGATACGTGGATTGCGGTGGACACCGGAATGGGAGGATAAAATCTCGCTTTACGCGGATGATATCCTGTTATATCTCACTAACCCCAGGGCCTCTCTGAGTAATTTCTTGGATGTTCTTACGATATTTGGTAGATACTCCGGGTTCGCAATAAATTGGACGAAGTCAGTACTGTTTGTTATTTCGGGAGATCCACCTGTGGTCCCACAGTTGTCCTATAAAGATTGAGCTAGTGGGATTTAAATACATTGGCATATACATAACACTGGATCCGAAGGCCAGGTATGCAAATAATTTAGAGCCCCACCTGAGCCGGCTCAGAAGGTATGTGGAACATTGGGAGACTCTCCCCCTGAGGCTCAGAAGGTATGTGGAACATTGGGAGACTCTCCCCCTGACATTGCTTGGGAGGGCGGTGTTATTCAAAATGATGCCCTTGCCTCAGTTTCTTTAAATATTCCAAAACACCATGGATCCGGTGCCAGCTATTTACTTTAGGGAGATTGAGACACTCCAGAGGCAGCTTCTTTGGGATGGCAGTTCCCGCATTGCCGTTGTCAAGCTGACTCTTCCTTGGTATGGTGGGGGCATTGGTCTCCCAGATCTGAAGAAATATTACTGGGCCGCCCATCTTGCTGCAGTGAACCATGTAGTCTGTGGTCCCCCGGGGGACCCTGGCTTTGCCATGGATCGTGGGCAGGCTCCAGGTGTAGACATTGTTAGAGCTTTGTATGCTAGGCCGGGAAGATTCTTGTTGTCGGGCCCAACGGCACATGCGGTGCGCGTCTGGCACGCAGCTACTAAGGGTTTAGGATGGGAGGGGAGGTTGACGATGGCCACCCCTCTGTTTAACTCGGAGAGGCTTGGGAACCTGTAGAGAACTGAGGGATTTGACAAATGGGACCTTATCGGAATTAGCCAGGTCAAGGACGTATGGGCAAAGGACTGTGTGCATACTTTTTAATCTCTCCAAAAACAATACAGCCTACATGACAATGAGCACTTCCGATATATGCAGATTACACACGCCCTCCTTACTCACATACCCTTGGGTACAGAACCTCCGGAGGCCTCCCCCCTTGAGGACCGAGTGCTTGACGGTCACCTTCCCAAAAAAAAAATTTCTCTGATCTATAAGAAGCTAGTTAACAATATTGAGGATCCACTTGGGAACCTTAGAACAGCGTGGGGAGCGGATGGACTAGAGATGGATGATGAGGATTGAGTGGAGGCGGTTTCCTCCCCCAAATTGGTTGCGGTTGAGATGAGGCTTAGATTGGTACAACTTCTACATAGATCATATGTCACAGGGCCTAGACTGGTGAAAATAGGGAGAGCGACGAGTGGAGACTGTAGGAGAGGTTGTGGTGAATTGGGCCGGTTCATGCACATTCTATAGCACTGTGAGGAAATATAGAGTTATTGGATGAAAATACATGATGTGTTCAGAGACGTACTGGGGGAGGAGATGCGACCGGAGGCCCACAGATGTATATTGAATGTCTGGGAAACAGTGGGTGACGTTGGCATGTATGGTGGCGAAGCGTAACATTGCTCAATTATGGGGAGCTAGCCAGTCACCACAACCAAATGGACCCAAGACTTAGACTGGTGTATGTTTAGGGAGAGGTCAGTGTATGTGGCTAGGGGTTGTCCGGAGAAATGGGGGAGCATATGGGGGGCCTGGAATAGTCACCGCGGTGGTTTGTGTACGCCCCCGACGAGGCAGGTAGAGCTTGAGACGCTGGAATCCCAGTGATTCCGAAAACGTTCTATACTGTATTTATGATTTTGTATGAATGATAGTTCTAATCTTACAATGATGTCATATTTGCTCACCTGATGCCTTTTTATTGTTTTGTTTGTTTTTATTCAATAAAAAGATATTTAAAAAAAATAATGTAGAAATACGCAACATCATCAAACTGTACCTCTCAAAAGACTTAGTGAAGAATAGTGATAAATAACACCTTTTTTATGAGGATTTCTAAAACCGCACAAACTGTACAAACTAATAACCAAATCATAATTATTAAAACCTTATATAATCATCTTGCAAACAACACTGTTGTACCTCATTTTTCCAAACTATCTATAATAATGCAATATTATTAAACTATACCTTTTTACAGAGAAGAAATAATCATGCCTAATAAACTGCACCTATATGAACATTTTTAAAAATACACATTCTTAGCACATATTTAACCAATTAATAATAAATAAAAGGCATCATTCAACTATACCTTGTAAAACACTTAAAATATATATATTACTGCACATACAATTTTTTAAACAAACTTCAAATTCAATAGAAATGATCCCAATATATATCTGTATGTTTTATAGTTTAATTTAAACAGCACAGTTTCATAAAAATGTCAAATCTATATTAAATAAATCTCAAAAAAATATAACTCACCTTTTAAATAAATCTGACTGAAAAATCTCACACACTCAGACAGGATTCTGTTTAATCATTGTGGAGAGGTGTGGCGCCGCGGCCAGGGCGACTGACGCTGGAATCTGGGGACCACGGTTCGATCCCCGGCTCCGGCGGCAGGTTAGCCCAGCACCATGTGACTCTGGGCAATAGCTCGCTTAATCTTCCCGACGGCCCCCAGCGCCTAGAGACCCTTACGGGTGATTGTGCGCTTTACAAATGTGGACTTTACAAATGTGGACTTTACTTTAATACACAGTCAATTTAGAACAGCACACTTTCCAAAGTCAAACCAGTATTGGCAAAGTTTCCCTCTATATTTCCATGACAACAGCTCATGCAACATTAAACATAACTGTCAGGTCAAAAGTTCACCCCAGAATGTTGCAAATTACAACAGAAGGTATGGGTGCTATTGCAAAGCGTGCCCTTATCCTTTCTGTTGTACTTTTCCAACATTTGTTACTAACCAATAAGAAACATGCTTTCTAAACAACGTAAAATGCACCCGGTATTTGAATGTAGAATGTTCTTAAACAGCCAATCAAATCTCTACTTTCTTAAAAACTGCATCTTTGCCACCATTTTAGATAGATTTCATTCTACCACCTGCCTAACCCAGCTACATCTTCTGATTACCTACAGAGATCCCTTCAAGATGCTTTCTGTGTGGATTATTGAGCACAGCTGTGTTTTCTGGTGCAAAAGGTATGCTGAAAGCAGAGGTATTGACAAAGACCTAGCTCCGCAAAATGTAGACATTGAATGGATTGGACAGAGAGGATTAAAGTGGCACCAATTGATGCCATTGGCGGTGGCAATGACCTAGGCACATTGACTGAGGTAGGACTGTAAATGCTTTAATGAAGGACACCTTTGCAAAATTGGTGTTGCTTTTCCCCAAAACTGCCTTTGTGTACTCTAACATATGCCAAAGACAGATATGGAGCTGGTCCAATCATTTCTGTCCACAGATTGAGAAAGCTAGAAAAAATTTCAATAAAGCTGTTTCTGCTTATCTCAGAGACCATAGTAAGGGGTCCACATACAACAACAATCTGCGTTGTAATATGGATGGTATCTACAGGAGTGATGGTGTACACTTCACAGATAAGGGAAACAGTCCTTTTCAACAACTTAAGACTCTGCATCAGCACTTAAATGTAGCTATAAAAATCTCCCAAGAAACACAAGGGCTCTTTTTAGAGCCACCCAAAATCCTAACATGTAACCTAGGTTTATAATAAAAAATCTTAATTTTTTTTGCTGGGAGTCGTGCACCCAGCGCGATTGTGAGTCATGCACCCCTCGGGTTCACACCAAGGGGCTGCTCTAGGAGCCGCGCACCCCTTGTGTTCTCAACAGGGGCTACGCTGGGAGACGCGCACCCCTCGGGTTCACACCAGGGGGCCGTGCTGGAGGTTGTGCACCCCTCATGATCACTCCTGGGAGCAGCGCTGTGAGCCACACACCACTCGCATTCACACCATGGGGCTGTGCTGGGAGCTGTGCACCCCTCGTGTTCAAACCAGGGGTCCGCGCTGAGTACCGCGCTAGGGTCGCGACTCCAAACTTTTTTTTTTTTAAAAACCCTCCCTACCAGCTCCCCATTTGGAAAAGCAATCTGGTTTGGATTTTGGAAGAGAGAGTAGGAAAACCAGAGTGTGCTACGGTAGGGCAGGAGACGTGCTCCCACCCTACCATAGCAAACAGCAGTGTCTTGCGGGTGGGCACCCCAGGACTCTGCAGGAGCCAGCCCTCCAGGCTCCAGAAGGGGGGGCTATATAGCCCCCCTCCCAACTTTTCCAAAGTCCCGGAGAGGTGGTGGTTCCCGGGGCTCGGGGGTCCATAATGGGCCCCTGCATTTAAACAGTTAGTGCCCTAGGGAGGTGGTGCTCCCCGGGCATGTGGGGGGGCTCAAGACCCCAACACAGGAATTTTCAATTTACAAAAGAGAGCCCCCGGTATACATTTCCAAAATCCCCCCGGGACCTGACCCACCAGGGGCTTAAAATTAACAAAGCGAGGAAGCCCTTGCTTTGTTTTTTTTTAAAATGTTGTCCAGATCCGCGCACCCAGCGTGCATTCCGCTGCTTTTGGGGATAAGTGTTAGACCTGGCATCCTAGGCCTGGTTCCCCCTGTCTTTTTGCCTCTACCTCCTGTATTTTTGGCTGTGCTGGACTTCATTTTTGGCACTTTATGTAATCTGGGCACTTTACCACTGCTGACCAGTGCTAAAGTGTGAGTGCTCCCAGTGTAAATTGTGATTCTGATTGGTTATCCATGATTGGCACATTTGATTTACTGGTATGTCCCTACTAAAGTGCAGTGTGTGTGCAGAAGGCCTGTAAATCATCACTTGCCTCACTTTGATTTTAATCTAACATCTTACGCTGATGACACACAGATCGTCCTGTCGCTGCTGGCAGGTCAGGGATCTGAACTAGATATTCAGTTCCACTACTGTATGGTAGCTGTGAGGAGTAGGATGTCACAAAACTGCCTAAATTTTAATTCAGGCAAGACAGAGATCATCCTCTTTGAGAATGATGCCAATTTTTGGACCCCTAATCTGTGGGCAATAACAATGGGCCCTCTTCCTACACCATCAAGGAAGGTAAACACATTTGGCATCATGATTGAGGACAAGCTTAATTTTGGTGACCAGATCAATACAATGTGTTCTGCCACCTTCCATGTGTTTAGGATGATCAAAACAATTCTCCCCTTTTTACCGGCTGACTGCCAGCGAACAGTGGTCACGTCGCTTGTCCTGTCTAGGCTTGGATATTGTAATGCCCTCTACCTGAGACCAGAGGAACGCTTCATGAACAAACTCCAACTGCTGCAAAAACGTGGCTGTAAGGATGCTGTCAGGCACTCCCAAATTTGCGCCCATTTCCAAGGAAATTAGTAAACTTCACTGGTTGCCGGTCAGGAAACGGGTGCACTTTAAAGCCCTGGGTACAGTTTCTAAGGCTCTTCAAGGCATAGGCCCTGAGTATCTGAAACAGAATATTCAATGGTACTGGCCGAAAAGGACCCTGCGTTCCATGGAAGCCAAATTGGTGAGAGTAAAACCTACAAAAAAGCCTCCTGGGGCAGAAGAAGCTTTGTCTTGCGTGCTGCAAAAGCTTGGAACGACCTTCCTTTTTATTTGAGAAACTGCACAGACCTCCTGGCAATTAGGAAGAGTCTAAAGACCTGGCTTTTTAACCTTTAATAGCAGCCTACCATTTCTTTACCCAATGGATAATAACTAGCGACAGGACACCTCCGGGTAACCTCTGTGCTCTAAAAGTTGTTTAACATAACATAACTCGGAATTTCTGTGTGCTTGGAGAACTTTGTAGCATCCTTGAACTCAACTGCTGGGAGTTCTGACCCGCCTTGTGGTTCCAATTCCAGTTATGGGCCCTTAGAGGTTGTTCTGCTGCAAAGAGCATCAAGAACCCATCAAACGTGATGCATCATCCTTCCAGCTCCTTTTTTTCCGAAGCAGCACAGCAATGCAGGAAGAAGTTCCGTGCACATCCACCTTGCGGCTGAAGATGCAGTGCCTGCCTGTTGCCGAAAGAACCGTCACAACCCGAGTTCAGGTTTCCAAAAACAAACTCTTTGCTTTAGGAGTTTGTTTTTGGAAAGAATTGTTTTTTCAAAATTTGCTAGCTGACCATCATGTCTGACTGGACTATCCTTCGAATGTTTCTTACATAGACAGGAACCGTCTTGTAAATAAGGCCCCCCTTCACGCTACACTTAGCATGAAAGGAGTGGGCAATTAGTGTTGGGGTGGGCGTTCCACTGCAACACCCATTAATTTTAACACTGCCTCCTGTTTATAAGAGCAGCATGAATAGGAGGCAGCGCCAAAATTAAGACCAGGTTAAACCTGGTCTTAAACAGACCAATGATTGTTTCTGTCCTGCACATAAACTGTCATTTGAAAAAGAGCAGTTTTGCAACTTCTATGTGTGCTGCTTTGCAGTTTTGCAACTTCTATGTGTGCTGCATTAAGCAGCACACATAGAAGTTACAAAATGGCATTTAAAGATTGTTGATGTGCAGGAAGGGAGACCTATGGTTCAAGGGTGCCTGCGTTGGCGCTAGGCAGCTTAATTTAGTGACAGTGCAGGGGGAATCGCAGGGCTGCACCATATTCTAGTAAATATGAAGCCGCTCTGTGTTCCTAAAGTGATATAGTGTGTTGTTAGCCTTCGTGACTTAACAACACACTTCACCACTTTCTAGTAACTATGCCCCTAAAATTGTCTAACAAAGAGATGTCTTTCCCATGTCCAGTGTGGGATAATATATTGATGTAACAGACTGCAACTTGAGAACTTGACGATGACAATGGACCCCTGATGGTGTGATCAAGAGGGTCTTTACCTATGGACTTTGTACATTATAATATAGTCAAATCAAATCGAAATATCTTTATTTAGATATAAACATATATCTTTAAAAGAAGTTACAAAATTCACATTGTGTAGCTACTGTAAAAAAAGCGAAGAGAAACATATAACAGACAATTAGCCAGCCGTAATAAAAGTAGGGATTATCCACCCTTGGACCTCCTTATTCCATGACAGTTTAAAAGAAAAAGAAAAACACATTATAATATAGTGTTCATCCCACCAGAGACTCAAGACTTCTTTAGGTTTTCCTTCAGAGAGAGAGTCCTTCTGACTAGTGCTGGACTGCCTCACTGAACCCCTCCTGCAGACTCTATGCAGATCTTGCTGGTGGATTCCTTGCAGACACCTTCACAGATTCCCTGCTACTTGAATGCTCTTTATTAGGTTTATACCTCAATGCTTCTCTTTGATTGTTGCTTAAGTGTGGTTTAGGCTAACACCTATTCCTGACCCATAGAAGACTCTTGAATGGGCTTCTGAGATGCTAACACGTCTTTGCTTGATATCCTTTTGCTTTGTCCTGGGTTTCCTTCTTGGAAACTCCTTGATGTGTGAGTTCTCTCAATACCTAGTCCTCTTTTAGACTGTGAAGCCCTAGATTACTGATGTATAGGCAAGCAAGTCTTAGATTATTTCCTGAGCACCAGATATTGTTGCTACTTGCCTGTATTTCAACCACATAAGTACTTGTTTGTTTAATACTAATCCACTTCAATTTCTTCAGACGGCTGGGACTTCTAGTGGTTTTTCTGTATCTTTACAGCATGATTTTAAGAATAGTGTATTTGAACTTGATGGTTAATGTGTAATAAAACCTGCTGAACTTGGCAATTGATTCCTGGTCCTTAATATGTAGCCATATGGGTTACACTGTTAATTGAAATATGATTGAATGTAAATACTAACTTCCATCCCCACTCAGTCGTATCTAAAAGATCCATCGGAGGACTAATGGTAAGCAAGTGGGCACAGAAAATGATGTATCAAGGCCAAGATGTAACATTGGCTTTGGACTGAGATGGACTGCTGGGAATCCAGACCCAGGTGTTCAGCCCCTCCCCACCCCAGAACGAGAAGCAGACATAAATGGAGCAGTCAGCTAACTCTAGATTAATATAAGCAATAACCTATTGGACCTTTCCCATACTTTTATAATATATTCAATTATAATATTTGTATTTTATGAAAATTAATAGAGCACATTAGAGTTTAAAGTCACTGATTTCTGTGCCTTCTACATACATCCTGCAGCATTTTAGCTGCTCTTAGCCCTTTAACATTGCTGTGTTTGCCAGTTCCTGGATATTCACGCTCTATATTGCTTCATAAAAGACTATCTCGTTACCTCCTTGTATGGCGATTCATCTTCTCAGACGTGCTTGTATGTGTAATCCAGGTACGGCTTTCTGAGAAATAAATTGAAAAGAAATTTGTCAGAAAATCTTAGCTTCTGAAAGAAGTAAATCCATATTTATGTTCAGTCACATAAAGTAATGTACAAAAAAAAGTGTGTTTGGTGTTCAGTGCCAAGGCTTCTTAGAATTGAGCGGCAGATTAAGGAGGGGTTAGAGGTGCTTCAGAAGCAGATCATGGGGTACAAAGAAGCATGATCAGAGATACTTAAGATCAAGATTAGGAGTATTTATGAGCATAATGGAGACATATCTGACCAGATTAGAGAAATGTATTGGGATTTAGGAGCTGGATTAGAAGCATCCAGAGGGATCTGGGGAGTACGATTAAAGATATCCATCAGCTGGAGGTGAGGTACTTAGCAGCCTGAGGTGAGGCATCTACATGCTTACTTTGAGATGTCCATGAGTACTTAAACGTTATTGGTTTTTTGTTTTTTTCAGAACAAAATTTTATTCGTGCTGTTGAAGAGTTACATAAGACATGCAGCTTCCCGATCCCGGAGAGACTGTGAGCATTAAAGCAATAATCAAATAGCAAACAATTCAAACAGTCATTTTAAACGTACCGTAAGTTTCCCCCTCCCATCACCCCCCCATATCTCCCACCCAGCACCCCCTTTCCCCCCACCCCCAGCACAGCGTCGAAATAGTCCATGTATAGAAACATTGCAAGGTAAACAAAGTGTGTAGCCCTCTTCACACGGGCTCCGTGTCCAAATGTCTTACAGCCGGTTCATCAGGTGTCGGCGGCTCTAGCCATAACCCCCTGTACTCTGCCCACCTCTTCCAAATTCTGTAATGTTTCCGGGGGCAACCCCGGGCCTCAAAAATTGGGCGTTCCAGGCCCATATAAAAGTCAAGTCCCCTCTTCCACACACCCAACAGGGGGGCTCTGGGGTCTTTCCAGGCGCGGGCCACGTCCCTCTTGGCCACCACAAGACCCAATAATTACCTCCCACCTGTTCTAGGACATGAAGGAGGCCTAACTGTGGTGTACGGGGGAGGTCCCAGCCCAGCACCTCTGACAAGCAGTTCCACACTCCTGTCCAGAACCTCTGTAGACCATCACACACCCAAACTGTATGCAGGAATGTGCCCGTCTCTCTGCCACACCTCAAACATTCAGGGGACGCAATCAAGCCTGCCTTCCATAGCCGTTCCCTCGTGTAGTAGGCCCTGTGTAAGTATTTGAACTGAATAAAGCGCAGCCGTACTGCAATGGCCACCCCTCTGGGAGCTTCAAGTGCCTCTCTCCAGTCTCCCTCCTCAAATGCACCTAGATCGCGCTCCTACCTGGCCCGCAGCGTGTCTAGGGAAGTTGAGCAATGTGTAACTAGTGTTTGATAGATAGATGATATCTTTTTGCTCTCCAATTCCCCCATAAATACCTTAGCCTCCAGGGGGCTGAACACGGGCAGCGAGTCGAGGCCCTCCAGGGCAGGGGCGAAAGCGTGGCGGAGCTGTAGGTATTTAACCACTTGGCTGCTAAGGGGTGTGCGAGTGGTTCCATTGACTTTCCATTGAAATCAATGGAAACTCCATGACGAGTTACCCTTGTCATTAGCACTGAAGGGGTTAAAAAATTGGGTCTGGGGCATGTCATATTCCTCACGTAACTCCTGGAACGACTTGAGGGTCGTGCCCTTGACCACATGACCCACGGCAGAGATGCCGATCGCGTCCCAGCCACGGAAGCCCTGCAGGGACAGCAACTCCGGCAACTGCCCATTCTGCCACAACGGGGTCTCCCTCGTCATCCTATTCCACCATCCCATTCTACGAAGTGCGCCGCGCCAGATTCGGAACACGGTCTGCGTGACCTCAGGAAGCTTCTTCTTCTTAGCCGCCGAATATAGTATATTGTGAAGCGTGTCGGGATCCATCAGAAATCGCTCCAGGGCGTAGGCAGGGTCGTCTCGGTCCCCATACCACCATTCATTCAGTATTAACAGGTGGGAAGCCTGGTAATAAGACAGGACATCTGACGTTGCCAGGCCGCCACAGTACGTGGACAAAAAGCAAGTGCGAAGCGCCACTCTCGCCACTCCCCCAGCCCAAAGAAAATTACTAAGTTTTGAGTTCACCAGCCTGAACCACCGCGGTGAGATAGGGTATGGGTGGTTTTGTAGTTGATAAATGAGGCGCGGGAGGGCCACCATCTTAAAAATGGCCGAGCGGCCATAGACGTTCAGGGGCATGCGGACCACGTAGTAATATCTGAGCGGATACGCTCCCATACCGGCACCACATTGCGCGACCAGGAGACTCCACGAACATCCGTCAGAAATATCCCCAAATACTTAAGTCCCCCTATCGCTTCCTGTAGAGCCCTGGCCCAAGACCCTAAATCCCGGCGCTCCCCTAGCACCCACAGTATTGACTTGCGCAGGTCCAGGTGAAGGCCCGATGCCTCTCCGAAAATGCGCATAATGTCAAGGACCCGAGGCCCAGATCTATTCAAGTCCGTAAGGAAGAAGAGGACATCATCCGCATATAGTGCAATTCTGTCGGAGGGTCCTGCAGTCCACTCAAGGCCCCGCATCTGTGCATCTATGCGGACCCACGCCGCCAGTGGTTCCATCGCCAGGGCGAATAGATATGGTGAGAGGGGGCATCCCTGTCTGGTGCCTCTACCTATAGGAAAGGGAGCAGACACCGCCCAGCCACTCTCACCGACGCCGTGAGATCCGTGTACAGTGTAAGGAGGTGCTTTTGCCCCCACTTTTAGAGATCATGAACAGGGCAATGAGGGATGGGATTTTTCCATCACAATGGAAAAAAGCGTTGGTTAAACCATTGTTAAAAAAGCCCACGTTAGACCCGGGGGTTCTAAAAAACTTCCGCCCCATTTCGCTGCTCCCAGCACCGGCAAAGATGCTGGAAGCCCATCTTAACCAGCATCTTGCAGCCTTTCTTGAAACCTCTGGCCTTCTGGATCACTCGCAGCATGGTTTTCGGAGAGAGCATAGCACGGAGTCGGCCCTTACAATTGTGCTTGATAACATCCGCACAAGTGTAGATAAGGGTCAGACCACTCTCCTTATCCTATTAGATCTCACTGCTGCGTTTGATACCCTGTCTCCTTCTGTGCTAACATCTCGACTGAGGGAGATAGGGGAGGAGGGGCCCGCACTTAGACTGCTGGCCTCCTTTCTCGACCAGAGGGAACAGAGAGTTAAGCTGGGGGAGTTACTATCTCCATCCCTTCCTGTGCATTGTGGGGTCCCTCAGGGGTCGGCATTAAGTCCGTCCCTTTTTAACATCTATGTGACCCCACTTGCCAGGCTCATTAGATCTTATGGGATGGAGGTAGTCTCCTATGCCGACGATACCCAGATATTGATGTCTTTCGCCCAACCCATCAGCTCTGCTGCCTCCAATTTTAGACACTGTATGGAGGCAGTTGCTCAATGGATGATTAGCAATTCATTGAAGCTCAATGGCGAAAAGACTGAAATTCTGGTGTTCGGAGGAAAGGAGGATTTTTGGTCGGCAGAATGGTGGCCTACATCGTTGGGCGGGTGTCCGACACCCACTACCCTGGCCAGGAATTTAGGAGTCATGATTGACCCTACCCTGGGGATGGGTCAGCAAGTAAAGAGGACCATTTCTACATGCTGGGGCATAATAAACATCCTGCGGAAGATCAAACATTACCTGTCCCCTCAAGCCAGAAAGCAAATTGTAATTGCATTAATTGGCTCAAGACTGGATTATTGTAATGCCTTATATTTAGGCATCAACAAGGGTCTGTTAATGCGACTTCAAATGGTGCAGAATGCCGCTGCCAAGTTTGTATTGGACCTACCTAAGCGGGCCTCTGCCTCGGCTGCCAGAAAGTCACTGCACTGACTTCCAATTGAGGCCAGGATCTCTTTTAAGTCCCTCTGTCTGATCCATGGGGCTTTGGCCACTAATAGATCTGGAGGCCTTAGGGATCTGTTGGCTCCTTACACCCCTTCCAGAACTCTGCGTTCCGCTAACAAATCTTTACTCTCAGTCGCCCGGGCTTGTAGAGCCAAGTGGGGTGGCAGAGCTTTTTCAACGCTGGCTCCAAAGATGTGGAATACTCTGCCGATTGAGATTAAATCCCTCACCTCCAAGCAAGCCTTTAGGAGGGCTCTTAAGACGTGGCTATTTGCCAAGGCCTACCCTTAGTTTTGGATTTGCCTTTTTATGATTCCCTTTTGTTAGGCGCCTTGATGCCTTCGGGTTTTAGTCGCGCGATATAAATTTTATTTCATTCATTCATTCATTCAGTAGTTGTAAGTAGGATAAGAAACGGGCCCCAGGTTTAATCGGGATAGAAGCGCACGAAGGTAGACCCAGCTTACCGAGTCGAAGGCCCTGTCTATGTCGGCCAGTAGAAGGGCCACAAGGATCCCTGCTGTTCGGGCCGCCTCTATCGCCACTTGCGCTCGCCGAATATTATGCCTTGTTGCCCTGTGAGGCATAAACCCGGCCTGGTCTGGATGTACGAGATCTGTGATGTACGGGAGAAGGCGATTGGCTAGCGCCTTTGCCAAGATTTTAGCCTCAGTATTTAATAAAGAGATCGGCCTATATGACTCAGGTTGGTCTGGAGGTCTTCCTGGTTTGCAGAAGACCACGATCTCGGCGTGACGCCAGTCTCTCGGTAATCGTCCACATTCTCTGGCTGCTTCTAACGCTCTGCCATAGTATGGACCCAATTGGAGGTGAAATTTCTTAAAGAATTCACAAGGGAAACCATTGGGCCCAGGGGCTTTGCCTGTATTTAGTTCTCCAAGGGCCGTACCCATTTCCTCCGCTGACAGAGGGAGATCAAGTGTAGCCCGCTCCTCATCCGAAACCGATCGTGGCGGAAGGTCAGCCAGAAACTTATCCACATCGCTTGGCGAGAGGAACTCCCGAGGGGCATATTGAGCCTCGTAGTATCGTGCAAATGTGGCCGCCAGGTCTGTCGGGGCCGTCATGGGCTCTCCTGACTCGTCTCGAAGGCATGGCAGGGACTGCGCCTGGAAAGTGCTCTGACATAGTCTATATAGCATCTAGCTTTACTTATCGCCCCATTGGTAGATCCTGCTCTGAGTCACTAGCCAAAGCTGCCGGGCCTCGTCTAGCTGCAAGGAGGCATATGACTGTTGCATCAGCAGAAGACGTCTCACCTCCTCCTCACCCCCGTCTGTACTGCATCTATTTTCCTGATCCCTAACCTGGTCCGCCGCCTGAATCAGGTCTTTCCTACGCCTCCTGCGGGCGGCCGCGCACCAAGCAATGTCCACCCCGCGAAGCGTGGGCTTCAGAGCCTCCCAGAGGGTCGTGGCATCCATGTCCGGGTGATCGTTATCACTCCAGTAGTGAGCAATAGCCTCCCTCATGTGGGACTGATAGGGTTCTTGTTGTAAGTGCCATGTGGAAAGGCGCCACCTGAACGGCTGCCGTCTCCTGCCTAGAAGAAGGTCTAGCACGACCGGGGAGTGATCTGACAGGCCCCGTGGTAGTATCCCTGTGGCATCCACCCTCCCGACCCAGGCATGGGGAACAAATAGGTAATCAAGTCTAGAAAAGGACTTGTGCACTGGTGAGACGTACGTGTATTCGCGGTGTTGGGTATGTTGGTGTCGCCATGCGTCTACCCACCCCATGCCTCTTGCCATGCCATTCAGTTTAGTAGGTGTGTCCGACAGCACTTCACCCCCCAGCCTGCGCCGGTCCATCCGTGCATTCATCACATCATTCCAGTCTCCGCCGATAATTGCCATAACATTGGGGACCTCCGCCCATACACCAAACAACTTTTCTATAAGGGCACCCTGCAGCGGGGGCGGAGCGTAAACACTCCCAAAGACAATCTGCTCCGTCCCTATTTTGCCCTGGATGAACACATACCTGCCCTGTGTATCAACCCACTGAGTTTCATGAGTGTAGGACAGCCTGCGATGTACCAGGATTGCTACCCCCCTGGAGCCTCTCACAAACCCCGCATGAAACACTTGCTGATAGCCATATCGCTGTAGGCTAAGGGTCTTAGAACCCATGAGGTGGGTCTCCTGCAGTAGCAGCACGTCAGCCCCGTCCCTCTTACCTTGTCGCAGGACTGCCCCTCTTTTGATCCTATCTAACATCCCCCGCACATTCCAGCTCATAACGCGCATCAATGCCCTTTGCAGGCCCGATTCGGAAGCCTCAACCGCCATCAATGGATAGGAAATCGGACAGACCGCACGTTAGAGGCCACACACACACTCAACCTGCATTAAGAAGACCCAAAAAGACACTGTGCTGTAAAACGCAATCCCCTTCCCTACACCCCCTTGTAGAAACAACCCAACTACCCCTTTGCCCCACGCCCCACCCACAACACTCCCATCCCACCCGCACCCCCCATCCTGCCCACAACTCCCCCCACCCCTCCTCCCTATACCTCAGTAACATTGAAGTACCTGTCGCGGTATAGACGGTTACCAGCCCCCAACGGGAGGCCAATGGCCCACTATGCCAATGGATCCCAACCAACAGTCCACCCAATCCCAACTAACCCTAACCCAACTAACTACTCTACGTTTCGGGGTGATGTCCGCCTTCTGACGGGCATCCCCCAACCTGCGTCCTGCCCCCATGCCTTGGGAGTGAGTCATATAGCTTGACTGTAAGCCACAAGGCCGAGCGGCGCGCCTGGCAGGGTCCGGAGTCATTCGTATCCGGCCAGGGATACACACACAAAGAGTCCAGGGCAGCGCACGTCTTCATGGCCCCGGCGCCGGAGCTCATCTGCAACACTGTCCCCCGACGCCCCATCCTTAGGTGGTCGGTTCCTCTGCGAGCGTGCCCTCCAATTACTTCTGCTTCGTGACCTCCTGGGGGTCCGCGGGGGACCGGTCGCCGAGGAGGAATCAGAGTCTCTGCTCGGGGGTGGGGGGGTATGCACCTTGACCCTCACTGTCTCATCAGTCCATTCAAAGACCTCCTCCGGGGTGTTGAAGAATTGTGTCTTAGACTGGAACACCACCCGCAGGCGGGCCGGATAGAGCAGGGCATATTGGATTTTAAGGTCCCTCAATCGTGCCTTCGCCGCAGTGAAGGACTGGCGCTGTTGCTGTACCAATTTCGTGTAATCCGGGAAGATCAGTATTTTGTGATTGTCATACATCACGGGTTCCTTAGCCCTCGCCTGCCTTAGAATAGTGTTGCGGTCATGATAGTTAAGGAGTTTGGCAATGACCGGACGAGGGCAAGCTCCAACCGGCGGCTTCGGAAGAAGTGCACGATGTGCCCGTTCAATTATGAAGCATCGTGACAGAGAGTCCGGGGGGAGCCACCCTTCTAGCCACTGTGTTAGGAGTGCCTCCATGTTGCCCTCCTCACAGTCCTCCGGTAAGCCCACGAATCGCAGGTTGTTTCTTCGGGCCCGTCCTTCAGCATCCTCGGCCTGGCGTGCCAGGCCCTTCTGTATTCCCTCCATAGTCGCCACTTTCCTCTTTAGGATCACTACATCATCCTTAGGCTGTTCGGAATTCGGTTTAAACCGACTCTGAACGATAATACACTACCGGATCAAAATCAGCTGACTCGGTTTAAACCGAGTGTCACTGATTTGCATAGTTGTTGCCCCGTTGTTGCACCATTTGGCCACTTGGTGGAGCCAAATCCTTACAATGTGAATGTGTGCTTTAAAGATCTTTACTTTGTCTTAATGTGCGTGCAGCGGCTACCCTTTAACTTAAAGGCGCATTAAGACAAATCTCGGGGGTGGGCGGGCCATGCATTTTGCCTGTGGAAGGGCGAGATTTTGATCGATACCTTATCACTATTGATCTAAACCCCGATCTGGTCGACTGAACCTTTGTTGCCTGTCATTGAAGGAAGAAAGTGCCTCTGTTACCAAGCTAGTTCACCCAATAAAGGACCCCGCTCCAAAAGATCACAAACAACTTCTAGCTTTCAAAAGTTTATTGTAAGGATAGGATAAGCTGCAAATACAGGCATCTCAGAATGAGATTCACGAGATACACAGGTCCAACTACATACATGTGCTCTCTGAAAGCCCTCAGACGAGCAACGGAAATTACTAACACAAGTTCTAAGAATAATAAAGCTATCAGCATTGACGCATATTGAGATCTCTCCTTCATTTAAGTTGGAGGAAAAACGCACAGGTTAGGCTGTCCCTACCCTGCTCTAGATGGTATCCCTACTTAACCAAATCCCAACCTAACAAAGGTGTCAGCAGTGAATGACCCCCAAGGGAAGTCACTCACTCTTAGTCTCTTGGTGAAAACCTATAGTTCTCCAGTCATGACCCCTCTCTGCCTACCCATCCGCTCTCTAAAGGGTCCTCAGGCATCTGCTCTAACTCCACCCAGGGGTGCTGTCCCTAATACAAAACAGTCAACAACATTTGAGACGCCCCTCGTGAGACGCCCCTCACGTGGTGTAGCTTCTGGCTTTTTCCATGCTGCTTTGTATTGGGCCTCATACGTTGGAGTTGACCTTGCTTCTCAGACTCTTCTCCGGCCCGCTGATACCCCTTAAACATTCCGGAACCCTCCTCCATGTCTGGGCCGTCTCCTGAACAGACCTCTATTCATTTTATTTATAATTGGATTCCCCCTTTTCTCTTGCAGACAGACATCTGCAGCCAAGATCCCAACTCTCATAGACTTCCAAAAAGGTTCGCAACATTTCTTGGCCCAGACATGTACGTGTAAACCAACGTTAAAACATTTCAGACCTACAATATTTCTCATAATGATTATAGCATTCAACTTCTTCATTAATTAAAGCATGTTAATACTCTTATTCTATTATTCAGTAAACACATCTATAAATCATGGCCAATTAATGCAATGACCAAAACATTAGTACAATCTATGTCGTGAAAAGAAACTCCTTCCCCTTCCCTTCTAGCACTGGCCCTGAGGCCTACCACATTCTGCGTTTAACCACATGCCATCTTACATTTTAACAGCTACACGACATGGATTCAGGAATAATCACATCTAATAAAATCATATAGTGTCACACATTTCTGTATTAGTTCCACTTCTACTTAAATCTCTACATTAGCTATACATTCAGAATATAATTGCAGATACTATTAGCACTCATGGCATTTCTCCTCATGATTTGTGCTTACTACAGGTAAGTGTGATGCACTCATACATTTAGGTCAGTTTGCGCTCTCTCAGTTCCCCCCTTTGATGACCTCTCGGGGTCATCACTAACATTTAAACTGCAGTTATTGCTAGCATAACTTGTCTCTGCGCTTCCAGAGCCCTCAGACTCCTGTACTGATTATCTTGTATGGCAGCCAATCTCTGCAGCTGCTCTCTTTGGGCCCTTTCTGACCTTTTTGATCTGTACCATTTGAATACCCTCACCAATCCCCACAATATAATCCCACAGATCAATATTATGATGATAGGTTTTAGTATATACCACACAAAGCTTTTGCCTAAGGTGGAGATCCACCCTCCAACTTCACTCATTCCGTGGCCCACCTTTTCCCAGACATTTTCTCTACTCAAGTCTTCGATCTCCTTGTGAATATCAGTTATGTTCCTAATAACTTTCTCAAGGGGCTTCGAATTGTCTGGAATGTAAGTACAACATTCCTGGACCTTCAAAGCCTTACAGACTCCGCCCTCTTTTGCTAGTAGGACGTCTAACGCAAGACGGTTCTGAAGAACCATAGCCCTTATCGATTGCATCTCTCCTTCTACCAGCATTAAGGACTGAGCAGTGCTGGCAGACAACCTGTCGACGACTGTTGCCAGTCGTCTAATTTTAACATCATTAAGGATTAGTCCCAAAAGAGGGAACATAGCTCCAAAGACATCTCCAACCATTTCTGCATCTCCTACATCTCTCCTTCCCCTCGATGATGTCTTGCCCTCAATGATCTCTAAGTCTTGTGCATGATATATTTTGGGGAAGACAATTGCTAGGTAACATGATCCATACCAGTTGTCAGGTAGTCTCACGTAGGCATTTCTTCCACATACAAAATACACATTTGGAATCACTTGCATTCCCTTCAGGAAATCTTTAGTATAGTACTCTATATTGAAAGCATGTTCACAGTCGACTTCTCCCACGTATACATTTTCATAATACGTTTTGGCTCGGTGAAGACATAGCTTTCCTCTCTGCGTCTTATCTAAAGCTATTGGACCACTACTACCCTTTCTCTTGTGTGCCTTCTCTTCCTCGGTCCAATCTGTTTTCCATTGTCCTGATTTTTTCAAAATCTTTTGTCTCCTGTAACGATCATCCACCTGCCCTATGAACTTCTTCTCGACTTCTGACACTTTGCATGTCAGGTTATTTCTACGGGCATGTGAAGTATCTAAGGTAATCCAAGGAATGAAGAACTTGGCCAATCTGTCTTCACTCTTCCAGTAGTCCCATTTGTTCATCTGCTTATAATTTGGGACTTCTGGCAACACTGAATCATAGTTGGAGAAATAGTATTCAAAACTATCTCTCTCATAAAATATACTAAGCAATAAGCTACATGTAATGCCATATGTCAGCGGGAGGTGATGATATCTAATGCCTTCATCTACAGACGCCGGCAACTGCATGCAGACGTAACAATCCTTAACCTCCATGGCATCCACGTATTCATATAAGAGTTTGGCATAAGCATTTGACCTAAAGTCTCCTTGGGACTCATCTACGTGTAACCTGCGGGCTTCTGCAGCTAATAACGCTTTCTCTTGAGTGTTTTCCCTTTTCTCACCAGCAACAGTGGGTGTAAGCGTTTCTACAGATTTCACATCAGTTACCTTCGCCTCTTCCTCATGTCCCTTTACATAAGAAATTGTTACCACTAAAGCTATTAATATTATCACTCCTACTATTAGTGTACCTATTATACATTTAGCTCTGCGGTTCTGGGTGCCGGCTTCCATTTCGTCAGACAATATGGCTCTCTCTTATCTTGGCACAAAGTTCCTTTCTTCTCGTTCCTTTACAGTCTCTTTTTACTCCTTTTGTCTTTTAGAATCACACAACTGGAAGCTGACAACCTTTTTTGCAAAAGTCCTTTAACAGTTCAATAAAGACAACCCTAGCCCTTCTCCATCAACTCAAGGGAAGTTCCCTAATATTCTCTGCTTCCTGGGCGCTAGGTAATCTTCTTTTTCTGCTCGCTTTATTTACAAAGTCCTTTAAGCATCTACTATCAGGTTTGTACCTGCAGCTTCGATAGCAAAGTTCAGTATTTCCAAACGAAGATTGTGCTCTTCATGGGCTGTTATCGTTGTACCAAAGTCGGGGAATTGCAATTCTGAGAGAAACATATGTTTTAACTTGCTGAGGCGGGGAGGTCTGGGGAGCATGAATGTTAGTGACCCTTCTTGTTCGACTCCGGGTACCAACAGTCGTATTTCCACGGTGACGATGGGCTCAGAACTGGACACCACCACCGCTCGGATCCTCCCTGTCTCCTGTTTCACAGACATTTGTCGCCAGATATGTCCACTCAGGGGTGGAGTATCTTCTGCTAGGCACACGCACTCTTCTTGACCTTCTTCGGTCCGGTGCTTCAGCGCCCTGAACACCTTCTTCCGGGTCTGAGTCTTCTGATATCGGAGGAAGGGTTATCTCTGGAGTTGACCTCAAGCTAGAGCTCCTTCTTTGCGGCCAATTAGCTTCTCCACGTGCCCTTCTACTCCTTCTCCTTCTTGTCTGTTCTCGCTCTCTGTCAGACCTGTCAGTGTCTGACTCGTACTCCCAGCTACTTTCTCCTTCTGTAGCGTCGTCTGTTTCGCTGTTGTACTGACCGTCCTCAGCTTGGTCAGACTCGTTCCCTGCTTCCGCTGGCACCTCTACAGCTTGGCTAGCCCCCTCTATGGCTTCTCGGTCCTCTGTTGGACGTCTATCCGAGAGAGGAGCTGTTTCTTCCAGAGGTGCTGGAACCCTTCGCGTATGTGACGCGTGGATCCAATTGGGCAGGCCTCCCACCTTCACAGCCGTGTTCGTGATCAGGATGATCTGGAAGGGCCCACGCCAACGAACATCCAGGCAGCTTCTTCTCACATGTTTTTTCACCAGGACCCAGTCCCCAGGGTACAGGTCATGGCACGGGCCCTGGCACGATGGAACCTCGGCAGCCTGCACCTGAAGGGACACAGAACGAATGGCGTCAGACAGCCCCTTACAATAGTCCAGGATCATATCATCTGTGATATTTAACAGTGCAGTAGTTGGGACAGATGGCAGCCTCATTGCTCTCCCCATTAACACCTCATGTGGTGACAACCCCGTTCTTCTGTCTGGGGTACTACGAAGGCTCATGAGGACCAATGGCAGGGCGTCAGGCCAACTCAGGGTCGTTGAGGAACACACTTTTGCAATTCTGGCCTTGATCGTGCCATTGATCTGCTCCACAATTCCTGAGGCTTCTGGTCGGTAACTGCAATGCAATTTCTGATCTATGTTCAGAGCCGCACAAATCATCTTCACAAGCTCGCTGTTGAAATGCGTTCCCCTATCTGATTCCAAAAAGGCCGGCACCCCGAAGCGCGGAATGAGTTCCCTAAGCAGTAACTTGGCCACTGTGAGGGTGTCGCACCTACGTGTAGGGTATGCCTCAACCCATCTGGAGAATACACAAACAACCACCAGGACATAGCGGAGGCGGTTGCACCTCGGCATTTCAATGAAATCTATCTGCATTCGATTGAATGGACCTCCAGACCTTCCTATGTGACTCAGTGCAACTGGTGTTCTTTTTCCTACGTTCAGCTGCTGACAGGTCACACAACGCTGGCACACTGCTTCTGCTGCTATTCTAAACTTAGGATTGTACCAGGTCTGTCTAAACACTCTCAGCATAGCATCTCTCCCTAAGTGTACGGGACCATGTATGAGTCTGGCCATTGGACTCACCATCTCATTGGGCAACACTGCTCTGCCGTCTGCTGAGACCCAAAAATGGGACTCACCCATTACACATCCTGCCTTTTCCCATGTTTCTTTTTCAAAATCAGGAGCATTTTCTTGCATGTTTGACAGTTCATCCCAAGTATCAACAGTTTCCAATATCATGGCTAATTCAGTCCTTACATTTATTCCACCCACTTCCACCTCTGTGAAAGAGTACCCTTGCTCCGCGCAATACCGCGCAACTTCATCAGCATATCTATTGCCTTTCGAAACGAAGTCCTCATTTCTGGTATGTGCGGTGCACTTTACAACTGCGATACCTGCTGGGCATTGCAACGCCTCTAACAACAGGCGCACAAACTCTCCATTGCGAATGGGAGAGCCTGAAGAGGTCATGAACCCTCTTTGAGACCATAACTGCCCGTAATCATGAACCACCCCATAACCATATTGGCTGTCGGTGTATATGGTGACTCGAATTTGATTGCTTGCCAAGCAAGCACGTGTCAAGGCAATAATCTCGGCTACCTGAGCGGAGTGTACTCCTTCCAGGCACCCAGCTTCCACAACTCCAGTAATTGTACAAACAGCGTAAGCTGCTCTCAACTGCCCAACTTCGTCTCTTACACATGAGCCATCGACAAAGAAAATTTCGTCTGGGTCGGTCAGTGGCTCATCTACGATGTCGGGTCTGGGTTTGGTGCATAGTTCAGTCACATCGAGGCAGTCATGGTCTGTACATTCATCATCATCCTCGATATCATTTGGGAGTGGCATCAAGGTGGCAGGGTTCAAAACAGAGCATCTCCTGAGGGTCACATTCTCTGCAGCAAGAATAACTTGCTCATAGCGCGTGAGCCTGCTGTTGGTCAGATGCTGTGTTTTGGTCCTGGTCATCAACAGTTCAACAGAATGGGGCACGCACACCTCCAACGGGTGCCCCATGACGATATTTTCACATCTTTCAATGCTGACACCCGTTGCAGCAACGGATTTGAGACATCCGGGCAACGCTGCGGCTACTGGGTCTAAAGTAGCCGAGAAATAAGCAACTGGTCTACGGGCATTCCCATGGATTTGGACTAACACAGACAACGCGCAACCTTCTCTCTCACAACAGTAAAGCAAAAATGGTTTATTATAATCAGGCATTCCCAATGCCGGAGCACGACACAGGTCCTCTCGCAGCTGTAAGAATGCCATCAAACAGTCTTTGTCCCATGGTACCGGATCGCTCACCTCCTTATGCGTCAGTTTTTGCAAGGGCTTTGCTTTCAGTGAAAAGTTCGCGATCCACTGTCGGCAATAACCCACCATCCCTAGGAACATCCTGACCTCTCTCTGTGTCTTAGGCGCATTCATTTTCATGATCGCCTCTATCCTGTCTGGTGAAACCTTTCGTTTGCCTTTCTCTATTCTGTGTCCCAAGTACTGCACTTCTGTCAGGCAGTACTGCAACTTTCCCGGGGACACCTTGTGCCCATTGGCAGCTAGGTGATTTAACAAAGCAATGGAGTCCTCCCTGCAAGCTTCTTCTGTTTCTGACGCCACGAGGAGGTCGTCTATGTACTGGACCAGAACTGACTTCTGGGGCAGCACTAGACTTTCAAGATTTTTCTTCAAAAGCTGGTTAAAGATCGATGGGCTCTCTGTATACCCCTGAGGAATGCGACACCATGTTAGGACGCGACCTTCCAGCTTAAATGCGAAAAGAAAATGGCTTTCTTCGTCCAGAGGGATCGAAAAGAAAGCCTGACAAAGATCGATCACAGTGAACCACTCAGCTTGGAATGGAATCTGAAACAGTATCACTGATGGATTCGGCACCACTGGACAACACGAAACGACTATGTTATTAATCTTTCGGAGGTCCTGCACTATCCGAAATTTCCCATTTGGTTTCTGCAGACCCATAATCGGGGAGTTGCATGGACTACCCACGATTTCTTTCAGTATTCCCTGTTTAATCATGGACTCGATCACGGGTTTTATGCCTGCAATCGTTTCTGGAGTCAATTTATATTGGGGTGTTCTTGGGAACTCAGCATGCGGTTTCACTACAATTTTCACTGGGTCCACCCCTTTGACCAATCCTATCTCTTCCCCAGTGAAATCCCATACTTCTGGTGCCACTGTCTCTCTCAAGTCCCAGGGGAGCTCATCTACTGTCAAAGTAGGGTACAGCTCCACGCATATTCTTGAGTTTGCAACTTTGAAGTCTGCGTCATCATCATTGGTCAATACCTCCACTCCCTGAGGTGTACAGTATATAGTACAATTCAATTTACACAACAGGTCTCTCCCTAGCAGACACACAGGACTTGAATCGCAAACCACAAACTGGTGCTCATCGCTGTACTTCCCTATTTTCACCTGTACCGGTTCTGTCAATTGGCTGGTTATTCTCCTGTTTGCGACCCCCACCACTTGTATGGTCTCTCCAGACATGGGCAGGTCTGGAACTGCAGCTGATCTGATCGTGGACCTAGTGGCTCCTGTGTCCACCAGAAATGTCGTGGGGCACCCTGCTACTTCTGCTTCGACATAGGGTCCCCTCTGGTCCACCTCCAAGGCTGCCCCGAGGGTGCAGTCTTCTCTTTCCACTATCTGTCCGGTTAATGGGTCCACATAATAGCACTCTTCTCCTTCTACAAACAGGGGCATCTGTCTATAGGTCTTACCCATAGTCCCTACTCGAGGAGGTTGCGGGAACTGGGCTCGGGGAGGAGCCCCCCCCCCTTTGAGCACCTTTCCCTGGTATGGCGTCACCCCTCTTGTAGGCGCGCTCTGGACCTCTTCCTCCTCTATCTCTTGTTCTCCTATCTCTACATTGTAGGGACACTCGCGTTTCCAATGCCCCACCTCGTTACACTGGTGGCACCTAGTCGTTTTCTTCAAGGCAGCTATGTCTAATCTGGGTCTAAAGGTGGAACTCTCCTCATTGCCCTTGTTCTGACTGTACTGCTTCTTTCCTCCTGTACCTATTCCTTGCTGCTGTTGCTGCTGTCCCCCCTTTCCTGCTGCCTGCATCTGTACCACCATCAACTTTTCTTTTAGTTTCTTAGCCTTGGAGTCTATCTCATCACAGCAGTACCTGGCATACCTCAGTATTTCGTCTAGGGGTTTATTTTGCCAACAAATCGAGTGTTGCTGAATCATTAAACTAATATCCGGTCTCAGTCCCAGGACGAACTTGGACACGAATTGCCCTATGTCTTTTGGATCCATTACATCCAGGCCGCTATACTGTTTAAACGCCTTCAGCAATCTCTCGTAATATTCGTGGACGGTCTCTTTGGGTTCCTGTCTGGTTCGGTCTATTCTGACCCAATCTATGTCTTGCATTGGCACTTTCTCTTTCAGCCAAGTCATCACTCTCTCGAATTTTGCCATCACAATCTCGGACGGCCCATTAGTCTTAGCATCTCTCTCCGGCTCCGTTGTGGGCCACTCAGCGCTAACCTTGCATGCTGTCCACAGATCTCCTGGTACTACAATGTCGAACAGCGTGTTCAGATCTATCCATAGGACCTTTGAGATTTTTACAAATCTCTCGACTTGCTTGTACCACTCCACTGGGTTTTCCCGCAATTTGGGGAAGGAGGTGGTAAAAGCAGCTAAATCTCCCCTACTCCAAGGGACATGCACATAGTTCCCATTGGCGACTTCACGCAAAGGGTATGCTTCTATTCCCTGCAGCCTTCCTGGTGTCATACCAAGCGTGCTTCTCCTGACGGTCCCTTTCTTGGACCACCTCTCTTCCCACTTATCTAGTGCCCTCCATGTCCTTATTCCAGTGATCAGTTCCCTTATGTGCGTTTTCAGCCCAATCGTTCTCCTCTCATCTAGGTCTCGATCTGTGTAATGTAGCCTGTGGTTACCCTGTAATGCTTTGGTTCTTGACAGGTCCACCATATATTTGCCTGCTAGTTCGACTAACTTCTCATGGATTGCTCTCGCTTTTCGAGTGATGTCCTTTGCCATATACAGTATTTCATCCTGCTCATACATTTCTATTCTTTCTAAAGGCAGGGTACCATCTATCATGTCATCCAGGTCTGACCTTAAGCTGGCGACATCGAGTCTCTTAGCTTTTATCTCAGCTCGCAATATGTCTTTCGAAGGGGGCTCACTGGTCTCCCTACCATCCCAACTCCGAGCTCTACGTTTGGGCTCGGGAGAGTTAATGAGTGCTCTCCCTTGCTCCCATCTCTCCAGGTCCCATGCTCGGCCATCCGATCTTGGAAGGTGATGGAACACGGGCCTGTTACCCCCACTCTCTCCTGCTTCTCTCCTTTCACCATACGCCTCTCTGTTATTTTCCCTCTGTTCGCTACTCTCCCTTTGCCTAGTATCGCTCAGTATCCGATACGATCCTTCCTGGTTCCCCATATTCCCTGGGCTGCGCTCGTTTCCGTCATCACAGGGACTATGGTGCGACCTCTCACAACTCCCATTCTGTTCTCTGGTGCCGGGCACACAGTGTGGACACTTAAAGCTGTTTCTGTACTCTTGCGCTCTCCTCTCCCCTTCACTGAGTATTGGGCGCGCCACCCCTCCACTCCCGGGGCCCCCGTTTTCCAGGTCTGTTCTATCCCCACTCCGGGCCCAATGGGTGACTCCCCTACTATCTCTCTCTCTCCCGTCCCACTCCGGGTTGCTCTCCCCAGCCCCGCAGTGAGTCCGAGCTCTGCTGTCCTGACTTTCCCTTTCAGCTTCTGCAGCTATGATGCTCTTGTGAGCCTCCACTGCCTCATCCCACTTCTTCATGTACTCATTTAGCTCTTGAAAGGATTTTCGTCCAGATCCCCTCAGATCCACTGGCCATCTAGGGCCCCCAGGATCCCCTCCTGGATCCCCTGCTGTGTGCATCGGGGTGCTCCACTCTCTGGGTATCGGCATCTGACTTGGGGAATTAATCGTATCGTTCCTCCTTGCCGTCCCTGCTCTTTCTCTGTCCTTCCGTACCCGTTCTTCCCCTCTTGCTCTTTCTTGGTCATATATCGATATTATAGGACCTATGGTAACAGGTACCTGTAGTGCATCTGGTAATGCGTAGGATGTGGCGCTCTCCGTTTCCGGCGCTCTTTGTACCACAAACCTCCCGACTACCTGTTGCACCTGACTAGGCTGGGACAGCTCTTTCTTTGCCTCAGGATCCCACTCTGAACTGGGAAGCGGTCCATGCTCCCCTGCATTGCCCCCCTTTTCTCTTTCACTATGCTCGACCTCCCCCCCTGCTCTATTATACGGGGGTGGCCTGTCTGTCAATAGTCTGTTTATCAGGCTGTCCTCTGTTTCGCTCTCATCATCTTCTTCTAGGGGGCTTTTATTTCCGGGCACCTCTAACACCGGGTACAGTTTATTTACTTCCATGTTATGCACTCTCCATCTTTTAGCATCCGCATCCCACCTGGCATCCTGCACTGCCCTTACCGATCGTTTCACCCTTTCTTGTCGTCTGTTCATATTCTTTTCATGCGCTGCCCTAATCCATGCATCAAGAGCTTCAAACTGGGTCGGTCTAGGCAAGGGTCTCATTGAGGTCATGACTGATTTTAATCGATGTAACACCTCTAATCTGAACGTCCCGTACTTCGGGAACGTCAGTTCCTCATTTCCTTCCGTAATCTTACTCCACTCTGATATCCAAAGGATCGTATGCAACCCAACATTCACTGCCATGTAACGAGCCGGCGTACCCTCCGGCGGGGCTTCTTCCCCTTCATACGATCCCCGCTTCTCTTTTTTAAACGCCGCTCTCAGCCATTTAAAACACTTCATAATTATGCGCACAATATCCAGCCTCGCTACTCTGTTTACTTCCTGATGACAATCCACCAATCCTGTCGCGGCTTTGCTAACTTGGCCTATCGCAGCGCGGTCTTTCTCCGGTCGGCCAATCACAGAGCGACACTTTCTGACGTCTTTGCTAGCTGGCCTATCACAGCGCGGTCTTTCTCCGGTCAGCCAATCACTGCGCGACACTTCCTGACGTCACTTTTCTCCGCTTCGCAGCAGCACCCCTCCTTTCTCAACTCGTCTCCCGGTCATGCATGCGTCCCATTCATACACCGAAAAATGACTACTTCCGACCAAGCGGTCACTTCCCTCGACTGTACGTCCACAGTCTATATGTAATTGTCAACACAACTGACGAAATGTCTATCGTCTCTCTGATAGGTTGCTTACACACACAGTAACCTCCGACCAGCGTCCGTTACTCACGCACTCACTCTTACGTTCCCCCTATCTCGGTCTTTCGGGTGATCAATGGTACCTCATGACCCCCTTCACTCCAGTTGACAATTACTCTGGGTGTCCGATACACCCGAACCACTTAAGCTCTCCTTGAACTTAAGATTTCCACCGGTTGCGCGCGCTCACAACCTGTTCCACAGTCACTCTACAGACATTCAACTCCGCCAGACATTACAACATAGATACAATACAAAAACACCGCAATCTAACACGCATGACCCTTTATACTCACTCTCGACCGATACTGCTGCTTTTTCTGTCTCACGTCATCCGGATGTTCTTCGGCGGGCGGTTCTTCCGATCATCGATCTCTAGGGGCCTTGGGGTAAGCTAACCTGGCCTAGGTCACCGTCCTCAAGAAGGCAACCATCCTCTATAGCTACCAACTGGAAGGGCGAGATTTTGATCGATACCTTATCACTATTGATCTAAACCCCGATCTGGTCGACTGAACCTTTGTTGCCTGTCATTGAAGGAAGAAAGTGCCTCTGTTACCAAGCTAGTTCACCCAATAAAGGACCCCGCTCCAAAAGATCACAAACAACTTCTAGCTTTCAAAAGTTTATTGTAAGGATAGGATAAGCTGCAAATACAGGCATCTCAGAATGAGATTCACGAGATACACAGGTCCAACTACATACATGTGCTCTCTGAAAGCCCTCAGACGAGCAACGGAAATTACTAACACAAGTTCTAAGAATAATAAAGCTATCAGCATTGACGCATATTGAGATCTCTCCTTCATTTAAGTTGGAGGAAAAACGCACAGGTTAGGCTGTCCCTACCCTGCTCTAGATGGTATCCCTACTTAACCAAATCCCAACCTAACAAAGGTGTCAGCAGTGAATGACCCCCAAGGGAAGTCACTCACTCTTAGTCTCTTGGTGAAAACCTATAGTTCTCCAGTCATGACCCCTCTCTGCCTACCCATCCGCTCTCTAAAGGGTCCTCAGGCATCTGCTCTAACTCCACCCAGGGGTGCTGTCCCTAATACAAAACAGTCAACAACATTTGAGACGCCCCTCGTGAGACGCCCCTCACGTGGTGTAGCTTCTGGCTTTTTCCATGCTGCTTTGTATTGGGCCTCATACGTTGGAGTTGACCTTGCTTCTCAGACTCTTCTCCGGCCCGCTGATACCCCTTAAACATTCCGGAACCCTCCTCCATGTCTGGGCCGTCTCCTGAACAGACCTCTATTCATTTTATTTATAATTGGATTCCCCCTTTTCTCTTGCAGACAGACATCTGCAGCCAAGATCCCAACTCTCATAGACTTCCAAAAAGGTTCGCAACATTTCTTGGCCCAGACATGTACGTGTAAACCAACGTTAAAACATTTCAGACCTACAATATTTCTCATAATGATTATAGCATTCAACTTCTTCATTAATTAAAGCATGTTAATACTCTTATTCTATTATTCAGTAAACACATCTATAAATCATGGCCAATTAATGCAATGACCAAAACATTAGTACAATCTATGTCGTGAAAAGAAACTCCTTCCCCTTCCCTTCTAGCACTGGCCCTGAGGCCTACCACATTCTGCGTTTAACCACATGCCATCTTACATTTTAACAGCTACACGACATGGATTCAGGAATAATCACATCTAATAAAATCATATAGTGTCACACATTTCTGTATTAGTTCCACTTCTACTTAAATCTCTACATTAGCTATACATTCAGAATATAATTGCAGATACTATTAGCACTCATGGCATTTCTCCTCATGATTTGTGCTTACTACAGGTAAGTGTGATGCACTCATACATTTAGGTCAGTTTGCGCTCTCTCACCTGTCATGGGATTACGCTCTTAGTGGGAATATAGGCAAGTGGTAAACACAAATAGCAGCACGTGAACTGTCAGGCCCTTTGGAGATGGGTAGGTGGAAAGGGGGAGACCCGTGAGCTCGAGCAGCGCAGGGTAGGCGTCAAACCACGGTTAACACAGGACGAGTGGCAAAATGTGACAAGTGGCAGTATGTGTGACAGCAAGGGGCAGGCAGAATATGCATGGTGTGAGGAGAGAGGGCTGCGACTGTTCGTGCCCCGAGAGCGGGCAGCACAGGAGATACCCGTGAGAGGGTGTCAAGGACGTCCCACGCCAGGAAGCGTGAACCCCAGGCACGGCAATGTAAACACTGTGGGTCCCACCCCTGGGCGAGGGGGTCACGGTGTCAAGTAATTGTAGAGCGGGGGATCGTAGCTGTTAAACAGATCTGGGGAGGTCATGGCAGTTAGGGAAGTCTGGTGGGCGGCGGCAGCGACACTCTAAGGGACAGACACACAGCCAGCCATGCATGCATGTGGAGTGGAGGCCTGGCTGTAACCCCACGCAGCATGGTCACCACATGTCAAGCCTCTGAAGAGAGGGCCATGACAGCCGCGCCACACAGTGTGAGCAGCACAGGGCCAGGGGCATACCAGGCGCGTCTGTGGCGAGAAGGGTCGGGTGTTTTCTGCCTGAGAAGTGTGGGGCGCGGGCAATAACTGCTGCACCCAGAGGAACAAAGGAGTGGGGCACGCACGAGCTGCACGCCGAGCCCCCAGCTCCCCTCGGTGCAAGGGTGAGGCGAACTAATGTACACACCATGCAGCCAGCACACAACCCGCTGCGCTGCATGTGCAGGGCCACATACGGACTCAGTGGTGACGGGCCCCTTCTGTCCCCCGGAACCAGAGCCTGGTGTGCTGCAGCCCGCTCCACCCTATGGGGCAATAATAAAAAATAAATGAATCTCTGATAGCGAAGCAGCCAAACAGGCTTCAGGGACGGATGCCGCAGAAATACATTCTTCGTGAAAGCATTGCCGCTGTGAGCTGGTTGCTCCTCGGAATTCTTTCATTAGCATTCCTGATTAAATCACGCAGTTCCTCATTCCTGCTCCCAGCATGAGGCAAGGCAGACGGATGAGTGCCGGGGGTCCCTTTACAATTCACACTCAGGTTAATCCCCAAACCACCCACAGGTGAAATTGTCATGCAAACTACCTGGCTAAACACAGGCTGGGCTCTCCAGGCCCCTCTCTAAACACCGCACTCTTTGCCCTATTATTAGATAAAACCTCCCAGAGGAGAATGCGCCGCTCTGACATTAACTGTTTAGACTTACTATTGGTTGTGATTTTAAAACACGTAATCCCGCAGAAATTGCTTTTCTGAATGAAGAGGTAGATGGATTTGCACTAAGAAAGCTGCCCTGGGACAGGCAAATCTTTAAATTATTACTTTGCACCTATTAATGTAATGGCCCATACCCTCAAAGATGAAGAGTCTTTTCCAGGCGGCTCATCGCCGGGGTGACTTCTTGGTTTAGTGCTGTTAACTGATTCGGCACCTGTGGTTTTCTTTCTTCTGGGGTCATTTTACATTGAGATTTCACTGAATGCCGTGTTTTCACTGAATTCAAAGAATTCTTTAATTTGAAACGCAAAAAACAACACTATCCAGCTATTTCATTCATTCAAAATCGGGAATATTTGAGAATATTGCCGGAGTCTCCCCAAAAAAGTGAACCAAAGGTATCAGAGCGCTTTACATGAGCACCAGCAAGTTGCGTTACAACCTCTTCTGACATTGGACACCCCTAGGGCCAGCGCAACACCAGGCCCACTGCCTGGCTCACGTGGGGGGGAGAGGAGCTGTTGTGGTCTGGCATCTGTCTTACTGCACCCAAGCACTTCACAGGTCTTTAAAAGACCATTTAGTTAACGAGGCCTTGTTGTTCTTTCACCCCTTCGTGGAGCCCCTGCAACTTCACTCTGCCAATTGTTTGGAGAATTAGCCCCCCCCCCCCCCCCCCCGAAATGTTTTCTTAGCCGCCCCCCCCCCCCTATTTTTGACACTAGTTGCGCCTCGAGTTTCTTGGTGCACTCGATCTGTCTGTCTACGGCCTTTTGTGTCTGTATGGGTCAAATCACTCAGTTTGTCCTGTTTGGCCTTTGAAATAAAATGCACAAAAACACTGGGAGTAAAACAGATGGCCTTACAGAGCCAGGAAGTGCTCTGTGTAGGCGGGGACTGGAGGACGCACATGGATCTGGTCACCTCTTGTTAGCAGGAGTGCTGACATGGGTTGCTCTGTGCCGCATTGATGATTTCTGGCACCCCAGTATGTCACGGAACCCCTCTAGCAGGCACTGTACCGGGCTCAAGGGCCTGCAGGGCATCCTATGGTAGCTTAAGGTTTTTCATGGTTAAATGACGGGAGAGCCCCAGCAAGTTCTTCTAACCCAAGGCAGGCCCAGTAGTAACAAATCAGTGCCAGATTTTCTGTACTGTACTGACCATGTTACGGAATTCCAGTTATAATTGGTGTGTGAATTTTTGCTACTTAGCTATCATGAAAATCTGGCATGTATTAATATAAAATCTTCAGGGGGCAGTGTTTTATATAGCGACAACAAGAGCCAGAGATATCAGAGCGCTTTACATGAGCACCAGTTGCATTGCAACCTCTTCTGACCCTGTAACTTCACTCTGCAGATTGCTGGAAGAATTACCAACCCCAACCCCCCGACATTTTTATTAGCCCACAACCTCCTCGAAATTTGGGTCTAGTTGCGCCACTGCCCATCTCAAAAGAAATGGGAATTTTTTTCTGGTTATAGATGGCACTAACCCATGTGCGTATGAATGGAAAGGCACAGCTTTTTTTGTAACTAAAGCAGCATTTGGTGTATTTCAGTGTAAACTGCTCCCACAAGACTTATATAACGATTGCTTCATCTTAGCGCACACACAATGATTTCATGACATAACCGCTACCCTAGTCACTATGATCTGGGTACTCAGTTGAACTCCATCATCATTGTCTGACAAACAAAAAGCGCAAATCTGAAAAAATCTTGCTAGTGCTGAAGCAATTATGTAAAATGAAAACAAAAAGTAAGTCCCCACCAATTCAGAATTATGTTGTGAGTTAACGATAATAATGTAAAGCCCGTCTGCATACATTTGTATGCCTAGTTCATGAGGAGACAATATCCTTCATCTTCAAAATCCCTTCGGTCAGTTGGTGTCACTCACTTTGCTCATTCATTGAAAGTTGAAGATGACTGTTACACCCCATTACTTTCAAACATCACTAGCTACCACTGAGTGACAGAGACAGTATTTTAGTTCACTGAGAAAACTCTACTGGAATCCTGGTATCTTTGGCAAAAGCATGAAGCTACTGTCCAGCGAAACATGCGATACGTTCTAGCAGTACCCAAAAACATTAAAGCTAAGAACACATTACAAGATATATCCAGAACCAATTTTAAAAAAAGCACAAAATGGATTCTTATGCTATGCCGCAAAGATGTGTTCTTCAATTTCACCAATTGGTTGGCATGGAAAGCTACGTTAGTGGCCAGAGTTGGCAAATTGTGTACTGGCTGTTTTGGCGTTGCCAGTCACAAGTGCCAATGTCGAGAGGGACTTTTCACAAATAAAATATACATGGGAAGGAAAGAGAGAGCGCGAATGACCAAAGAATCACTGAATAAATATTGTAAGGTGTACTACAATACATTTGACTTGTAAAAATGTATTTGGCCCTCATATACACTGTACTGTACGTACACTGTCATATACCATGCATCAATGAAGAAAGCCAGCAATAATAAAAGCAAAGCGTTCCATAAACACTGGTAAAACACCGTTTCCATTGATTTTTATGGCGCGAAAATGAGTAACCACTGAAAAGCACTGTTTTTTTAAGGTATTGAAATCACTGGAAAACACTGACAAAACACCACCAGAATTTACCAAAAATAGAAACTGAAAACAGGAAAGCCTAATCATCCTCCACTTCCGTGATTCTGGCTTCTGTTTCGGTTATGCGGGCCACTGCGTTGCGTAGATCTTGACGGAGCAGCGTGACGTCTGCCCCAACTGCCCCAATTTTTGCGTCCAGGGCGTCTCTGGACTGCGTTATCGCCGCCAGTAAGGCCACGTTGTCCGGGTTCATCCCGGGTCCCGGCTGGCTTCCAGACGCCCCGGCCCCACCACTTGGCCCTGTAAATTTATCTATAGGGCCTTGTTTGGTAGCGCCTCCGCTGTTGCCGCCCCGCGTCATCTTGAATGAGGGTCCGTGTCACCAGGGCACCCCAGCCGCCGATAGGCGCCCGTATTCCTCCGGTTCGGAGCCTCCGGAAGGATCTGTCGCGCCCCGGCCGGGCACCGGGGGAACGCAGAAGGGACTCCCTGGACAGCAGTGTGGCCAAGCAGTGTGCTGTACCCCCTCAGGGCACCGAGCCCAGCGACGAGTCCCCAGTGCGCACAACTAGTCGGAGGTTCCGATGAACTTGTGTCCTGCGGAGGGCCCCACAACAGGGTCACCAAGGCCTACTCGCTCCCCCGGGACCCTGGCTGATCTGTACTCCGGTCTTCGTTAAGCACTGCAGCACAAGTCAGGTCTGGGCGCCAGGAATATCACCCTCCAGCCCCAATGAGCGCGCCTTCAGGTGCTCCCTTCTATGAGCAGTCACGTAGTGGCCGGTGGTGGCGGGGGGGGGGGGGGCGCAGGACTCCCGCGGTCCGATCCGGCCGCCGAATGGGTGCACCTCGCCATTGATGGTATCCCCCCCCCTTTAGTGCCGTCCGGTTCCCAGCAGTCACTCACCCTCAGACTCCGGTGATTGAGCTCCGGGCCAGCTCCAGGATACCTCCGCAGCCCCCGGTTTCTCCCACAGACGTCGGGTGCCGGTCCAGGATCAGCAGTCGACCCAAGCACCGCCGCACTTCCGGCCGGACCCCACGAAACTCAGGGTCCCGGCACGCGGCGTAGGCCTCACTGCGTCAGGGCCCGCTCTGTGGAAGTGCACGTCCTGCGTGCTCACAATGCTGCTGCCGGAGGACTCCCTCCACCATCGATGACAGGGAATGCCAGGCCTGGTCGAGTATCTGTCTGCTACTGCCGCTGTCACTCCCGGTCTCGGAGAGCCGGCCCAGGTCTTGCGGCCGCTCCCAGCGCCGTTGCACTTCCGGCCGGACCTCACTTAACTCGAGGTCCCGGCGCGCGGCGTAGGCCTCACCGCTTCAGGGGAGGTGTTGTCGGAATGGCCGCTCGGAGTGCGCTCAAGGTGGCACCGGAGCACACTCCCCGCCGCAGCAAAGCAGGGCTCGGTCAGGGAGTCCGCAGGTCGGGGCGATGCAGGAGATTATACAAGGATATTTCGCCGGCGGGACGGAGCTCACATAAGCCGCGTCCGCCATGCTTGCCGCCTTGGCCACGCCCCAACGTTATTGTTTTTTAATAGATACATCTGCATACCATTGTGTGTATCGATATATTTTATAATACAATATGAATGTCCTTCCTTATTGATCTGAAGTATCCTTTAACCACAATTTTTCTTACTCGGTTTCATGGCTTTAGTGGAGCAGAAGCCATTTTATTGTAGTACGTTTGCACATTTCTGCAAAAGCGTAACCTCATTTTCAGTGTAGGCAACTGGAAGCGGTTTTTAAGAGAATAACGAACTGGCTATTGCATTCACAGATGATATCTTCTCCCCAAGGACATCTTGCACTTTCTCCAGGAGAAGATCCTGCAGCTGCTAATTAAAAATGCTAACTGAAAGTAACACGTGTGTGTCATATGATTAGGTTCCATAAACTTGTATTGAGAGGAAACATATATAAACTGTAGGAAATTGGGTTACTTGATGAGGGGGTGAAACCCTACTCAAGCAAGGACCACAATTCTTGTTAGGGTGAAAAACAAGCAAACCTCAAATTTATGTGTGCTTAACCCTGTGGTAGCACGGCACAAAAGTACTCAGGCTTAAATTCAAGGCAATGAGTAAGGTATTTATGCAGCACTTCAAACAGTAATAAAGTGAGAACACAACACAAGTAAAATCACAAACCACTTTAGAAAAATTGAGTGAAATGTATTCACTTATTTGAGACCAAAATTACAAAAATGCAATCAGTAAAACTAGAGATATGAACTTTTAAAGATTTCAGGTAAGTAAAGCGCCTAAAAGCACAAGGTGCCTCCTGGGGCTACATGGTTGTGAGAGGCTAGGTGAAAGTCACAAGTTCAGGCCAACCATATTGGAGCGTGGTTCGGATACAGGGGCCATGTTAGCCTCACTGAAATAGTTACCTTCAAAGTCTAGCGCGAAGAGTGGAGGGGGCCACGAGGTGCAGGGAGATCATCGCGGACAGTCGCTGCTGTAGCACAAAGATCCAATCAGTCAATGTAGACCGTTGTTTCTGGAGATTCACGTTGGCATGCTGGTGTGGAGCTGTAAGAAGCAGAGTGGCTTAGAGTGAGGTGGTGCAGAATGGAATGACCATGTAGGTGGCATCCCGCTTCCACTCCTTCACCCCATATGGGCCTGTCCAACCATCTTGGAGAGCTCTTGCCTCTATAGGCTCCATGACGCATACCTTCTGGCCAGGCTTAACCCCCACCAGAGTGGGGGTAAGCCTGGTCAGGCTTCTTTTTTATTTTCTTATTGACTGGCCTCAAGATTCAATCCATCAATCAGCATTTGTATGTATGTATGTATAGCATACTTATATAGCGCGTACTGTCACCCAAAGGGTATCCTGGCACTTTGACTCCAAAATCGCAATACAAGCAGAGGAGGATCAGACAGCCCTAGGAAAAAGGTGAGACTTCAGACCCTTTTTAAAGTGGGTCAGCACTGTGGCTGTGACCACTCCCACGAAGAGACAGGTCAGAATGAGCAGAAAAGGAAAAATAAAGGGCAAAAATGAGCAGCAGGGGAAAAATAAAGGAAAAAAAAGCGAGCAGAAAGAGGAAAAATAAAGGTAAATAACAAGCAGAAAGAGTCAAAATAACAGGCAAAACTGAGCAGAAAGAGGAAAAATAAAGGTCAGAAAAGAGCAGAAAGAAACATACTAAAAGTCAGAAATGAGCAGAAGAGGCATAACAAAGGTCAGAAACGAACAGAGGAAGAATAATGGGCAGAACGAGCAGACAGAGGCAAAAATAGAGGGCAGAAGTGGGCAGAAAATTAACAGAAAGCGAGCAGAATATAAAACAGAAAACAAGCAGAGGAGGCAGGAGAACTGTTCTAGGGGGAGCTGGCATGAGGACTTGCTTAACGGGGTCACACTGTAGCCTCCATTAAGTCAGTTCTGGGGAGAGGGTGTGGCGCAGGGTGGTGGGAGGAGGGATATGGCCAGAGGAGAGAAACGGCAGGAAGAGGGAAGAAATGAGCAGAAAGAGGAAAAGGTAAAGGTCAGCAACAAGCAGAAAGAGGAAAAATAATGGACAGAATTGAGTAGAAAGTTGCAAAATAAAGGTCAGAAATGAGCAGATAGAGGAAAAATAAAGGTCAGAAATAAGCAGAAAGAGGCGAAATAGAGGTCCGAAATTATCAAAAATAGGCAAAATAATGAGCAGAACTAGCACAGAGAAACAGAAATAGAGGGCAGAAAAAGACAGAAAAACAAGCAGTAAGCGAGTTGAAACGAAGGCAGAAAACGAACAAACAATGAGCAAAGGAGGGACAAACCTAAGGCAGCAGATGATGCAGGCTGCGAGCAAGCTGGACAGGAGAACTGTTGCAGGGGGAGCGGGCACAAGGAAGGATTGTCTTTAGCCTTTTTCCAAAAGTACTGACTACATCCTGAGGGGGTTTCCTGAGAGCTTGCTCCTACCCCTCCCTCACAAGGCTACGAGGTCCCCTAACAGGGTGTCCATACAGTAGTTAAAATGGGCTAAACGAAACCGCTTTTTGTGGCACCTCACTGTAGGTGCACAGCAAGCATGTCAAGAGGATGCCCCAGTTCCACCTCATGGGCTCAGGCATGCCCATTAGCAGGACTTTCAGGGTCTTGTTTAATCTCTCAACAAGCCATTTGTTTTGAGGGTGGTAGGGTGTGGAGAACTTGTAAGTTATCCCACACTCATCGCACACGGACTTCATGTACACTGACATGCAGATATATATTCGGTCAGACACAACTTCTTTGGAGGACTTCATAGGGGTAAAAATCTCCATCAGGGCCATGGCAAGAGGCCCTGGCAACAGCAGGTGCAGTCACCAACCGCAAAAGCATGGACTTTGGGTACCATGTGGCTTGGTCCAACAAGACCAGGATAAACCTATTACCTAAGACTGTCTTGGGGTCCAAGGTATCAACAATGTTGATGCCCAATATTTAAAAGAGGGTGCTAATGACAGGTAAAAGATTTAGGAGAGCCTTAAGCTTTTTCTGTGTTTTTCCGCTGGCCTGGCAGGTGGGACAGGACCTGCAGAACGTGTCTGAGGCTGTTTTCATCCAGGTCTAATAGAAGTGGGGGGCAAGCCCCTTGAAGATTTGTTCGTCGATGAGATGTCCTACCAGGGTTATGTCATGTCATGAGCCAAGCCCAGTAGGAAAGCCCTGTAACACTATGGGACAACCAGCGCACAGGCTCCCCCAGGTCCACGAACCTTAGGCTCTCTGAATAGGAGGCCATCTTTCCAATAGATACCGTGCTCTCCAGAGGTATTATTTGTTGCCTGGGCCTCAGCTTGCCGCCTCAAGCTTTCTAGAGCTGGCACTCTTGCTGAACCCTGCAGAACTCCTCACTGGAGGGTCTACCTCCAACTTGCCATCCATCAGGCTCAGGCAAGTTTCCCATGGCGCCAATCTCCTACCCTGTAGACCGTGGGGCCCTGCCAGTTATTAAATGTTATTTATGTGTTACTTTTTCCTTGTTCCTTTGTGTTTTTATTTTACTTGTGTCATTTGTTTCCAGTAAATCCATCAAGGAGCATGGGCTACCAGGTAGGAGCGGAGCTGCTGAGCTCCAGTTTGTTTTAGTTTGGCCCCCCTTGATTCGGGTCGGACAGGCCTTAGCCATGCCCTTTTCTAGGCGAGCTATTTAAACATGATAACTGTGCAGACACTGCCAATGTTACCTCACTAGGTGTACTGATATGCCTGTATTCTCCTTCTGCAGAGCTTGTGTCTAATTTCCTTGCAGCGCACTAGGCACAAGAAGTTACCTGGCTCCTGTCCCAGTTGGCACCATCTTAGTTTAGGACCTGCAGATCTTAAAATTGTATTTATGTGTTGCTTTCAGACTGTTTCTTTGAGTTTTTATTTTACCTGCATTGTTTGTTTCCAGTAATTCCATCTGGAAGGGTAGACTGTCAGGTGGAAGCGAAGCTGCTGTGCTCCAGGTTGTTAGGTCTCGGCCTGACGAAGTCAGCGCATGCGCTGCCTCGTCATACGAGGCTTCTTGGAATTGATATGATTCCAGAAGCCTCGTCCCAGCTCCGCCTTAACTTTTGATTCATGCGCTTTGTTTTGCGTCACGAATTATACCAAAGGCAGTGCAATCATTGCACTGCAGGCATGTCACTCCCTTATTGTTGCCACCCTGTCTCCTTTTATCTACGCCCTGCGGGATTGGATCTTTTACCCGCAGCGTTACACCAGTGCCTTAATTTGCTGGGGAAGCACTATTTGTTTCCCCTTCCGTCTGTCTCTCTGAGACACAGCTGCTTGTATACAGCAGCTGACTGGCCAATCTGTTTTTCTGCCAGGGTGTTTTTGAGTGCGTATGTGAGATAGAGAGCATGTTTGTGTTGGTGCCAATGTATGTGTCTCTGGTCTGTGGTGTTCGTGTGAGAAGTGGGGCCTGTGTTGTGTGTCAGTGTATTCTCTCATTGAGTGTGTATGTGTGTGCTGGCGTCAATGTATGTGTCCCTGGTCTGGGGTGTTCGTGTGAGAAGTGGCACCTGTGTGTGTCAGTGTGTTCTCCCACTTAGTGTGTATGTGTGTGCTAGTGTGCTGGTGTGAGATGATGCACGTGCGTGTGTGTGAGTTGGTGTCAATATCTGAGTTGTGATGTCTGTGTGTGGGACGGTCACACATTGTGACCCCTGTGTCTCTTTGTCTTTAGCTGCGTGTTGCCACCTGATGCCACAGGCCTCCTCTCTGCCATGTCGGTGCCAATGGAACAACCCAATTGGCAGCATCAGATATGAGATCGCGAATGCTACCCTGGAATGATTATTCAGAAATGATGAGGGTTTACAGGAGAAATGAAGCATTAACTGAGTTAGAAATACCAGTATCTTTTGTGGGTCTCCGGCATACCTTTCGGGGCTCGCTAACGGGATAGGTGGGGGAACCTTGACTTGTATTTGAGGGTTAATAGTGACAATACATCAAAAGGGTTTCCAGTTAACTTATCCACCCTATCTCACAAAGCAGCTGCCTGAACCCCATCATCCATGGATGCCATATATTGCCACAACCAGACTGGGAGAAGTATTTTATCTTGTGTGCCTATTTCTGTCAGATTTATGTACTTCTCAGGATCTGGATGATGCAATAATGGGTCTACCCCTTGATATCCCAAGACTCCAACTGAAAAGTTACGGAGTATTAGGGTGATCAAGTGAGGGAAAGAAAAGGTTGGGGACAGCAGGGAGGAGAACCTATAAGACAAAACAACAGGAATCAAAAATACATACTTAATTATGACTACTCTCATTTGGTCTCACTAATGGGATATATGTACCTTATCCATCAATGTATACATCAAGCAAGTATTCTCAGAAAATCAACCAGTTCCTCATTTCTGAATAAACTGCTTCTTGGGCATTAATTCCCGAACAATTGAGCTTAGTTTCGTAAAATATCTCCTCAAACCCAAAGGAAATAAATGATCAGTGGAATTAAATGGATGGTGTTGTATCTGGGGGTCTCTAGTTGGCACAGGTAGGCACTTGTGACAAATAGGGACCCTTGCCTCCAGTTAGGGTAAGGGGGTACACTCCTAAAATGACCCCTACTTACTCCCTTGGTAGCTTGGCACGAGCAGACAGGCTTATCTCAGAGGCAGTGTGTAAGCATTTGTGAACACATACCGTAATCAAGTGATAACTCTACAGATGGACACCACACAGGTTTTATATCAAAAATAAGTATTCTTTATACATACTTATCACAATACCGCAAACGGGAAAAATCCACAATACTGTACTTAAGATGGAAGTTTTAGCTCAGTTCTCTTTAGTTCTTAAAATGCAACACTTTGAATCAATATACCTTAAGATGCGACAAGCAGGGCAACGAAAGTGTTGCAAAGATGTAAATGCGGCAAGATCTGGTGCAAAGAAATCAAGACGTCAAGTTCTTCCTGATGTGCCACACTTCTCTGATGATGTGAGAAGTCTCAACTCGATGCCTCAGCTGCTGCGGCGACACCCTTGTTTCGTGATGTGACAACAGCGGCTTTGGCGGCGACAGTCTTCTCTGACGTTGCGAGACGCTTCTGCTCAATGCGACAATTGCAGCAGCGAAACCATTGTTCCGTGATGCGATGACTGCAATTCCGATGGCGACATGCTGCTCTGTGGATGCAAGGCTCTTTTCTTGATGCGGTGCAATGCATTAACTACAGCGGCGACATCCACGATGCGACGGCAGCGACAGCGACACGCTTCCTCTTTGTTGTGAGATGCTTCTCTCGATGCGGTGCAATATGACAGCTACAGCGGCGCCATCCCCGATGCAATGGCAGCAGCAGCGATGGCGACACGCTTCCTCTTCGTTGCGAGACACTTCTCTTGATGCAGTGCAATACGACAGCTACAGTGGCAACATCCAAGATGCGACGGCAGCAGCAGCGATGGCGACACGCTTCTTCCTCTTGAGTCCCACTTCCAGCTCTTTGCGACACGCAGTCCCTCAGAAGGCCCAAAATAGCAGCAGGCACTTCCAAAGAACTCTGGGGAGCTGGGGGTTGAAGACTGTTGTCCCTGAGACTTCAGCAGGAGGCAAGCTCTTTTCTCAAGCCATTGGAGATCCTTCACAAGTTGAACAAAGTGCAGACAAAGTCCTTTCTCCTTTCTTTGGCAGTCAGGCAACCACTGCAGGCCAATCCCCCAAGCAGCACTTCGGCTTAGGGATAGTCTCTCCTCAGTTTCTTCAGGTTCCTCTCCTCAGCAAAGGTTTCTTCTTGAAGTCCAAAAGTGATCTAAATTCTTGGGATCAGGGTCCCAATACTTATACTCCAAAATCCTTTGTCCTCTGAGGGCAGAGGGGCCTTTGCCTAGTCCACGCCAGTTCTGGAGCACTCTGTTTACATGACTCCTTATTTCCTTTCACAGTGAAGATGCTGGCTTCCTCTTCCCTTTGCCTTCTGGGATATGTAATTTAAGAGCTAGGCAGGTGCTTACGCAATGCAAATCCTGACAGTATCAAGGCAAGGTCAGGGTTACAGCCCCTTAGGTGGCGGTACGCATGATTGTAGCAGTGAATTAGAATAGGTATTGAAATACAACGTGCAGTTTTCAGGACAGCAGTGTCGATTGAATACTAACACTGGTGGATTAAGGCATCTTAGTAAGCCACCATAGCGCAGTCCCGGTGATCAGTGCTGTACTCCTCCAGTCAAGGGCTAGGATTCAATCGACACTGCTGTCCTGAAAAAAACCCACTCTCTATGCGCCTGGGTTGAAATGTCAACACTTTCCCCTAGTGGACCTGTAACCTACTTCACCCCATCCTTACCTCTTTACAGAAGATTATACTCTGTACAACATCAAGAACCAGAAAAGTACTTTTGAATCCTTGAGAGACAGGCCTCATTGTACAACTGGTGCTACTGGAAACTACGACCAGTTTACTAAGAACATTACTATGTGTAATTCATTGTTTTAACTACTCTCTGATTTCCCTCTCTACACATCTGTTCTATCCTCACAAGCGCAATCTTTTTTCCACACTACCCCTGGAGCAACCCTCTTTTCTGTTTTGTAACATTTCCTACAGTGATCTGTTAAAATAACTGTGAGATTAAACAGTCACTATTGAAGCTATTTATGGTGCTTGTGTGTCTTTTTGAGGATATACTTAATTGAATTGAGAAACTAGTAGGGTACACTTATGATGTAACTTGAGTTCTATGTGTATCATGTTCATAGATTTTGATTTAATGAATACCTTCCTAAGGCAATTAGTCTATTACCATTGTTTTCAATACCGAGCATTACCCAGGTCCATGGACTAGTATGCGTTACCCCATTAATTTGTAATGGCAAACCGACTAGTATCATTTGATTTACATGTCTTCTGTACATGTAGTACCACTTTACTGGGGACTTATGAGTAAATTAAATGTTCCAATTGGGTGTAACAAATTTAGCAGTGTTTAAAGGACTGAGCACCTGTACTGTAGCATTGGGTAGCACTGGTACACAGTGCACAGAGTCTTAAATCCAACACAAACAAATTTCAGCAAGAGAAGGCGAAAGGCTGGGGGAAGACCACTCCAAAGCCTGTCAGGTCTAACAAGTACACAATGCCTGGATAAGAGCAATACTTTAGAGTGTGATGTTTCTGTGTATTATGAAGATTTAAAATAGTCCCTCATTTAATGCCATGCAAACAGAAGCAGGTCTGTGTGTCAGCGCCCCCCTCTGTGCCTTCAGCTCAATGCGTTCTCTTGGTTTTGTGTTTCATTTCCTGCCTCCATTTCTGTTGTTCTGTGCCTGGTTATTTGTCTATTACCGTTTCTGTTGTTTGTGTGCCTTGCTATTTTCTCATTATTGTCATTTCTGTGCCTACTAGACCCTTCCAAGGAGGTACCCATTCTCGCACAGGTATCCTGCCACTCTCTACCAAGCCTCAGTCAGTCTAGAGCTGCAGAGGCCAGGGATGTCAGTGGGCCGCCCAGGGCTCACTGCCAAGAGGAATCCCCTCATTCACAGATGGTGGTGGACCCCCACCCCAGTAGTACTAGCCAGGTGGATAATCCTCATCAATCTGAGGGATCCCTCTTACCCTTAGCAAATGACATCCCCCATGTGGACTTGTTGGGCTAGGTGACACCTGGGACCAAGCTGTCCCAAACCTTCCCTGGCCCTCCATTGTTTCAACCAGTGAGGATCAACCAAAAGCTATAACCAGCCAGAGGTTGACCCCCTGGATAGGTACAAGTTTTAAATTGCAGCGCTCTCTCTGCCTTTTAACCAATTTTTAAACATTTGCTGTGTAAATTGTATGTGCGTTTTAGAATGCTTAAAATTGCACTTTAAACAACTCCTACCTCATTTTCGCCACTCCCGATCCCTACTCCCTGCACAGCCGATTTAGGGCTCTTGCGAGAGAGGGGTGGACGCCATCTTGGGGGGTACGGACGGGCAGCGCTCTAGCTGTTGGCTGCCTCCCGCCCTGACAGGCTATTTAAAACGCGCTAAAGCATAGCTTACAAAACTTGTGACTTGTGAGTGTTTTATCCCTGAGGCGGAAGCCGGGGGCTGATAAACAGAAGGAGACACCTTTTATCTGTGTGAATTTTTTAAATTGCGGCGCTCTCTCTGCCTTTTAACCAATTTTTAAACATTTGCTGTGTAAATTGTATGTGCGTTTTAGAATGCTTAAAATTGCACTTTAAACAACTCCTACCTCGTTTTCGCCACTCCCGACCACTACTCCCTGCACAGCCGATTTAGGGCTGTTGCGAGAGAGGGGTGGACGCCATCTTGGGGGGTACGGACGGGCAGCGCTCTAGCTGTTGGCTGCCTCCTGTCTTTTCCTTTTCCTTTTACTCCAGCTATAAATGATCATTACCTACCGACGGCGCAGCGGGCGGGCACAGCGGGTGCGCCAGCGGCGCGCCAAAGGCAAGCCCATCTGCGCCCGTCCGCGACGGGCTGGGACCAGGGGCCACAACCCCTGGCCAAAAGCAAATCCTCTCTTATAGCTCGGAATCCCTACTACAGCTGCGAGGCACCGTCGCCACGCTATGTCTTGCTTCTTGGAACCTTACTACAAAGCACTTCCAATGCAAACACTGCGCATATCGGACTTTACCTCGGACTTCAGTACCGAGGTACCATATGTTCCTTGTAAATTGCAGATCCCTCCCCAAGCACTCTCTAGAAATTTCCCTACTTTTGTCCGACGAGAAACCAGATGGGCTGTTCCTCACGAAAACATGGCTACATAGGGAGTCATATCCCGATATTATTCGTGCACTCCCTTCAGGATACCAGATACTTCGAGTTGATCGTCCAACTGGGAAAGGCGGCGGTATAGCCATTATATATAAAAATTGCTATAACTGTCGTAGCTCTTCCAATCATTTGTCTAGCTGCGAAAATCTCTCCTTCTCATTAGACATGTCCCCTACATGCACTTTTTCGGGGACTCTTATCTATCGACCTCCTGGTACCCCAGGTAATTTTATAAATAGTCTACCATCTTCCATAGCCAGTGGAATCTGTAGTTTACCTAACTACACTCTGCTGGGTGATTTAAATGTACATTTGGACGACCCCTTGGATCCAGCTGCCACTGAACTATTAAACAGCCTCGAGGCACTAGAGCTCTCCCAGCGAGTTCTGGAACACACTCACTCCAGGGGACACCTCCTGGACCCTATCTTCAGTAATTGCACCCATCTTACAGCCGATCTACCCATCCCCCTTCCCTGGACCGATCACTTTTTTTTATCCCATTTACCTGGTCACCGTCAATCTCACATCCCGCTCCACCTCCGAAACCCCACAGGAACCGTAAGTGGTTAAAACTTAACCACATACAGTGGACTACCGCTCTAGATGCCTCCACTCCAGAATGTAATTCTGATCCCATAGTTGATAATGATAATTTTAATAAGTGGATCACTCAATCTTTGGATAGTATCCTTCCAATTAGAGACCTTGTACCTAAACACAGCCCAAGAAACGCCCCTTGGTACTCCAAAGATCTACGCAACATGAAGAAGGAATGTAAAAAACTTGAGAGGAAATGGCGTATTGATTATTCACCAACTAGTAAAAAAGCTTATCGAACCGCGATAAAACTTTACAAAAATACCCTAAAGAGTGCTCAATCCACCTTTTATGAAAATAAAATAAACGCAGCGGCGTCAAAACCTAAGGAGATTTACTGAATTGCAAACACACTCCTAAAACTACCGGACAAACCACCAGATCCTCATAGCGCTCTGGCCCGCTGCAATGAGCAGGCAGAATACTTCTACAGCAAAATAGCCACAATCTACTCCTCTTTTTCACATATCCCCAATCCCCAAGTAGGCCCAACAGAGATAGACCCACTCCCCTTGGTCTCCCTGGAGACTTTTCCAATACTGGAGCCCACAACTCTTGAAGCCATTGTGCTCCAGGTGAAGTCTGGATCCCCTAATGATCCAGCTCCAGCTCAGTCCCTACGTTCAGTCTTTTCCTCCATTCTGCCTACTATCCTGAACCTGATCAACACCTCTTTAACCTCAGGCACTGTACCACTAAGCTGGAAACAGGCAACAGTAAGAGCCCTTCTAAAAAAAGCCAATCTAGACCAAAAGAACCCAGGAAACTATCATCCGATCTCCTTATTGCCTTGGCTAAGTAAAATCGCAGATAAACATGTAAACAAAATCCTTACAGACTTCTTAGAAGCCAATAGCCTACTGGACATATCTCAGACTGGGTTCCGTCCCATGCATGGGACAGAAACTGCGCTCTTGGCTGTGACAGAAGGAGCTAGAATGATTGCGGACCAAGGCGGCACTGCGGCCATTATTTTATTAGACCTCGGTGCCGCCTTCGACACCGTAAACCATGACATCCTTATACAGAGGATCTCAGGGCTAGGAATTAGTTCCAGGGCAATGGCTTGGATTCAATCTTTTCTGTCACGAAATATAATCTCTAATCTAAGTCAGTCATAGAGAGAAAGGACACAATGGTGACCAGCACTCTGAGGAAGCAGAGACCAACCCTGTTAGGGCCTCACTTCCCTAATCAGACACCAGCTTCTCTCTTGGCTCAAACAGATGACAGATAGACACCCCAAACCTCCCACAGGGGAGGAACTTCTCAGTGGACCATAGTAGAGGGAGTTTCCATACTAGGTCAGGACCTTCCATATATGGCCACTTGGGAAATAAAGACTCAACTGGGCAATGTTAGCCTGAGCTCTTTTTGTTTGGGGGGTGTTATGTAGGAAGGTAGGATCCTTCTGCATGGTTACCTGATGCTAAGCTGTTATTGACTAGTCTGACTGATATCCTGCACCGGGTATGCGTTCCGTATCACTGAACCCAGTCGCACCCTGGCGGTGGCCGAGGAGTATAACACTCTAGTCCAACGCCGGAACCTGGTCCCCATGCCAAACCTCTCCAGTACTTTAGCTAGATATGCCCATTCCAAGCTATCGAATGCTTTTTCTATATCAATAGACAGTACTGCCGGCCATTCATCTCGATCCAGCTCGCTCCCCAAGACACGTACCAAGCGGCGGATATTAGCCGAAGTGTTCCGGGTGGGGATAAAGCCAGCCTGGTCCTCCTGAATCAACGTCGTCACATATGGTAGCAATCTGGTAGCCAGGATACGGCTCAAGATTTTATAGTCCACCGTCAGCATAGACAGCGGCCTATACGAAGTCACATCCGTGCTATCTTTCCCTGGCTTCAGTAAGGGTACAACCAAAGCCTCCCGCATGGAACTGGGTAGGCAGCCTCGTTCCAGTGCTTCATTATAGACTCCTAATAACTGAGGCGCTAGAGTATCAATGTATTCAGCATAAAATTCCACTGGGAAGCCGTCCACCCCAGGAGTCTTTTTTCTCGCCATGTGTTTCACTGCTCCCCTAATTTCGGCCAACGTGATCGCGGCGCCCAGTGCCTTAGCATCTTCTTCCTCCAACTGCGGAAATCTAATCTCCGTCAGGTAATCTTCCATGACTCCAACCCCCACTTCTATTCGATTCCGGTATAGGGTCTCATAATACTCCGTAAAGCACGAGAGGATCGCCATCTGGGAATAGATTGTGTCCCCCGACTCCGTCTTCAGACTCAAGATCGAGCACCCCCGCGGCTCTGGGTTCGCCAGTCTCGCCAGTAGTGTACCGACCTTGTCGCCCTCCTCATGGACCCTCGCCGTATACTGCTTATAGTCATAGCATCGTAACCTTTCAGTCTCCGCTGCCACTAACTCTTTAGCCTCCAAAAGCTGCGCTTGCAACGCTTCCTGCTCTGGCCTCTGTTGCTCTATCTTCCGCAGCTCCTCTTCCGCCTTCCTGACTTCCTCCAATACCACCTTCCTGACCCCGCAGTGTTTACCAATGCATAAGCCTCTCGCCACCACCTTAAAAGCGTCCCATTCTAGCCCTCTAGTAGAAGTCGACCCCTTGTTAACTGCAAAGTATGTCTCCACTCCCTCCTGAACCTCAGCCCGAAATACCTGATCTTCTAATGTGTCTGGGTTCAATCTCCAATTGGGAATCGCTGTCCTCACTCGCTGCCACTGGAGAGAGAGCAGCTGGGGATTATGATCTGAAATGGTCCTAGCTAGGTATTCAGTACGCATCGCCATGGTAGCGGTGGCATGGTCACAAAGGATCGTATTGATCCGGACATGTAGTTCATGGAGCGCGGAAAAGAAGGAATAGTCCCTAGCCCCCGGGTGTTGCCCTCGCCACACATCCACCAGCCCCCATTCAGTCTGCCATTCCATTCTCCGCCTCGCCACCCTACGTACCGAGGACTCAGCCAGTGGTGGATGCGAACTGTCCAAGGTAATATCTGTTATGGAATTAAAATCGCCTCCCAGTATTATCGGCCCTGCCAAATAATGTGCCAGTTCACCTGGGATGGCGTCAAAGAAACGAGGCTGTTCCACATTCGGGGTGTAAATGCTACAAAGCGCCACCTCTCGGCCATATAGTCTCCCCATCACTCCCACATATCTACCCTCCGGATCAATTATCTGACTCATAACCTGAAATGGAGTCCCAGCCCTCACCCAAATCAGTACCCCCCTCGCAAATGCTGAGTATGCTGTACCAAATACCTGCCCCCTCCAGCGCCTCTGCAGCGCCGCACATTCTAATTTGGTAAGATGGGTCTCCTGGAGCAACGCAATCTGAATCCCACGTCTCACCAAATACGCATGTACTTTATGACGTCGGGATATAGTGTGCAGTCCACGCACGTTCCAAGTGACGCACTTCAGTTCAGGTAAAGTCCCCATTGCTACCCTTCCACACCATCACCTCCTTCATTTTTCGCTCGCCCACACCAGCAGCGGATGTACCCACCCTCCCAACACCCCATAAAACCCCCAACTCCCATGCCCCCAGAACAGGAACCAATAGTCGTGCATCAGTCCCCATCCAAACCTCAGTAATCAAATAAAGAAATCTACCCTGCAGTAGCCACTACAGGTCGCCGTAAGGGCAATAGGAAAGTGGCAATGCACCGACAGGCGGCAACTCCCGCCCCAGCCCCTCGCTCTATGATCCCACCTCGTGGCATGTGATAACAACAGCGATCAAAAAGGTTACCATGCAGTCCCGCTCCGGAAACAATAGACCCCCTGCCGTATTCCACCTCGGAGGTCATGCAGATCACAAATCGTCCGCAGTGCGAGGTGTCACCTCCGGTCCTGCAGTACTATCCACATCGGATAATTCAGTCCCCGATTGTCCTTTGTCATCTTCCGACGCCGATCTCCCGGCCAAGTCCTCCGTCTGCGACCCTGTGATAGCTGCCGTTGCTGCCAGCGCTCCCTGTTTGTCCGCCGCCATTTGCGCCAGCAATAGGGCCTGTTGAGTTCTATGTCTCTTGCGGATGCGTTGTGATTGGCGCACCCTCACTTGCTTGGGCCGACCATCCGCACCTTTGCCCCTGCGATCCGTTCCCGCTCTGTAGGACTCAAGCCAAGACCAAACATCCTCAGATGTTGAAAAGAATTGTGTCGTGCCATCCAGGATGATTCGCAGCTTGGCCGGAAACAGCAGTGAGTACTGAATCCCCTCAGTTCTGAGTTTCTTTTTCACCGCTAAGTATGAGGCCCTACGTCGTTGTATGTCCTGGGTATAGTCCGGGAATATAGTGACCAAGCTGTTTTCCACCTTGAAAGGCCCCATGAAACGCGCATTCTGAATCAATAGGTCTCTGTCTTTATAGTGAAGGACACGAGCCACCACAGGTCTAGGTGGGCGGCCCAGCAATGGCGGCGTGGCCGGAACTCTATGTGCCCTCTCAAGAGTAAAGAAGGAGGATAGCCTTTCAGGGGCCACCTGTGTCCTGAACCAGTTCTCCATGTAGGAAATCATATCTGTCCCTTCAATTTTCTCCGGCAGGCCAACCACCCTCACATTGTTGCGCCGATTCCTACTTTCGGCATCCTCCGCCCTTTTCTCCAGCGTTGTCAGCTGTTGTAGCGCATCCTCCAGTTTCCGTTCTATAGTCACTAACGCCGCCTTCAGTTCTTGCACTACCAGTTCAGTGTCTTTCACCCGGTCCACCATCTTCGAATGATCAGCCTTCAATAGGCCCAGCCCCGTCGCGACCTGCGCGATGTCGTTATGCAGGGAGTCTTTGGTCGTTGTGATGGCCTCCAGGATCTGATCCAGGCGTTTGTTCAGCCTCTTTTCAGTCTCCGTGCTCTCTACCAGTTTGCGGCCATCCGGAGCAGTACTCTGCGCGGCACCGTCCTCACCTATGGTTCTCGGTTTCATCCCGGCAGCCACTCCTCCCGCAGCGCCGTCCGCGAATACCTTCTGCTACGGCCCTCTGTATGTGTGCAGCGCTGAGCTCTCCGTCTGATGCCAGGGAAAGGTCACCCATAGCGGGCCACGCGTCGTACTAGTAGGGCTGTAGTCCCTCCGTTGGTATTGAGCCTTGTCCGCTGTCTCTCCGTGCGCAGCACCACCAAGTTGGTCCTCGTGCCACCATGCCAGATATGGGTTCCGCCTGCAATGGTTACCGCAGTAATGTCCAGCTCTGTCACGAGTGGCCCACCCTGGTCATCTCGGGTCAGCACTATGCTCCAGAGGGTCCTGAGATCTGCCCAGTTATTCGTTGCTGACCTCCAGTCACAGGTGTTGCACTGCCACCGGTCCTACTCCTCACCCCATCGACTCCTGGCCGCAGTGCGAGGTATGCTGCGTCCCCGCACTATCCCTGCCGGTGGCTGCCAATGTAGGTCACTCTGTAGAACACGACGGCAGCAGGGCCACGGCGCTCTTCCCGGCGCCCCTCCCGGAGTGAGCCAGGCCAGGCGCTCAGCTATCACAGCCTCTCTCCCTCTTATGGCGTAGCGCGTGTCGCATCAGCAGGGCGACAGTCTCTGCACCGCTGTAGAGCCGTCTTCGCTGTCGTCCTCCGGGCAGCGCCTCCGAAACGATCCTTGCGCAGCTACGCCAGAAATGAGCCCTCCCAATGTCCACTGCCATGGTGACCTCCAGCCCTTCCGCAAAGGACCCGCAGTTACCGGGCTCCAGGTCGCCACTGCGCTGCACCCTCAGTAGTCCCTGGGACCTGCCTCGCCGTCCGTTGCGGGATTTCAATCACGGGCGCCGCACTGTAGACAACCCAACTCCTCACCCCTCTGGATCCCGGCTGCAGTGCGAGGGACGCTGCCTCCCCCGTCGTCCCTTCAGGCGGCCGCCATTTTAGATCGCTCGGCAGGTCCCGCCGGCAGCCGGTCAACGATGTTCTTCTCGGCGCCCTTCCTCAAGTGACCCGGATCCAGGCGCGCAGCCGCTGCAGCGTCTCTCCCGCCGTGCTCCAGTCGATCGACACGGCGTTGCAGCAGGCAGGCCAGTCCCGCTATGCGCTATCACTCCGCGCTCGCCGCTATATTGGGAGCTCCGCCTCCGCTCGCCCGGTCTCAGTCTCCGAGAGAAAGCTCACTCACTGGGCCCCTTCCCTTGGCGGTTTCGGTCTCGGGGTGCGCACCTGAGGCTGCGACTTAAGCTCCGGCAACATGAGCCAGTAAAGACCCCTTTTTACAGGATTAAAGAGGGATCGAGCGCGGAGCTATCGGCTCACGCCGCCTGCTCCATCGACGCCCAAGTCACGCCCCCCTGATGGAATCTCCCTTGAAGTGAAGGAGTCACTTTCCTGCATTCGCAGGCACCACAACTAAGTTGACCTGTCCGTTGACCATGAGCTCAAAATGTTCTGAAACACATGTGGTGGTTCTCCAGCGCTCTAGCGGCCTGCCCAACACTTCCAGCAAGCTTGAGTACTGTTTCCCTCTTGGGAGCCGCAGGAACAGAACCCCTGTGCACCGCATCAACTTGCAGTTGCAAAGGCTTGTTGACTCCCTTCCACCAAGATCTTCCGGTTTCAAGTAGCCACAACCTCAAGCTGTCAGTGATCAAAGTCTTTGTCCACATCGCATCGTTTGCACCATAGCCTGCATCTTTTAGTGAGCTGCTCGAGATCCTCTTGCGACTCAAGTGCCTCCAGCCTGTGGGTCCTGTTGAGGTTCATCTTTGCTTCTGTTGGGCTCCCCTGATTGCTCAGGGCCTGGCCCGACTCCCCAGTTTGTGGTGAGTCCCCTGGACCTTGCTGGTCCTGACATTACACCTTCTTTGACGTCTGCGTTGTTTGCATTTGCCAAAGCTTGTTGGTTCTCCTGCCAGACACCAACCCCTCAGCACTCGATATCCGACGTGGGACAGCTCATGCACGGCTCCTGTGTGGTGTTGTTCCTAGGATCTTCCAGGACCTTCGTGTTTTGGATTACCTAAACTGAGGGCTTGGTGTGCAGACACTCCCACAGGATGAGTCAGCCATCAGACTAGCTACCTCTACAGTGCCACTATCACCCCCCTGTATTCTACAGTGGTGTATTTATTTTCTGGCAACCACTGAACATGACAACCCTAATTCCTCAGGTACTGTGGAAAACAGTACAGGCCTTTTCGCTCAGTCAATAGTGCTTACTTTTTCTCCAGAAACACTGAATTACGATTGGAACGGTTTCAATACTCATTTATTCGTCAATCATCAATCTTGTGTGAAACATACTTGCTGCGACAATCAAAAGACAGGAGCAGACAAATGTAACCGCAAGCACCAATATCCTAAACAGTAGATACATTTCTACCATAGTGCTAAAGAGATGAATATAAACTGGTTATATAACAACGATAACATTGGCGTACTCTAACAAAGCATAGCCTACCTATAGGTACCTAGCCTAGATATGCAGGTGAAGCATGGGTATGTGCATATGTGAAAACTAAAATATATCCCAATATAGCCAAGTATCCCCCGGGGAAGTACTAACCCCTCACCTGATGTCAGGTTTCTACCTCTCAAAGGATCAGCCTGCAGAACCTCGTTCCAGTCTGGAAGGAATTCTCCTCTCTAATTTGTATGGGGGAGTGAGGGTATTTTATACTAAAGTGGTCACTTCATTTTTTTTTCAGAATCAATATATTTTGCAAACATTCACTGATCCTTTTCTAAACAAAAACAATCATGCGCTGCTGGCTATTGACCATGGATGATAAAAAGTGGCGACCCTTGTACAGAATGAATCTGCCGTTCCTGGGGACACGCTTATGTACGTCAGGTACAGGGATTTATGATAGCAAGCCAGAAGCAAGCCACTAGGTAAAAGGTCACATGTGCAAGGCCGCTATGGTTGTGTGGATGGGACAAAATGTAACTATCTTAAGGGACACCTGGTCTTCCTCAGCATCGCCTGGTCCTGACAGCTGCAGAACCACGGTCATCGTCAACTCTCCTGCAACTCCCAACATTGGTGGGCATTTGTCATCCAGATCTTCTGGTATCTCCTGAGCAACATAGACTCTGTCCCCTCTGCTTGCAGGTACCTTTCAACTAGAATTCACCTTTGGATTCCACCGGACACTTTCTCCTTCTTCAGCAGCTGCACTTTCCTGAAGTCCTCCATTGGGTTCAACAACGGTTTCCAAAACCACTTCACACCTTTGCAACTGGCTTCCCTGGTGTAGGTAAAGTGGGTACTAGGATATACACGGGTGGAGTGATTCTCCAACCTTCTGTCTTCCATGAGGTTTCTTCAGGGTCAACTGGGAAGTGTCCTTAGCCTTTAAAATCCAACTGTGACATACACGTTGATTTGTATGAAGCATGCTGTTGTGTTCCCACACTGCACACTTTCTATGTGGGGTTCCTATTCACTCGCCTTGTTTTTTGGGGTCCCCAGCACTTCTACATCCTCTCGACCTTGTCTTGATCCGAGTCGTGGTTCTACTTCTTATCCCACTTTCTTAGTATATGGATTGGTCCCCCCCGGGGCCCACTGTTTATTTTGTGCGATTTACTTGATTTCTATGCAAAGTATTGTGTGCATTGTGTATATCTTTGGATACGAGATATTTGTATATGTTAGAGAGTATTATATAATAAATACATATTTTTATAAATACCTTGTGTGGTTCTTTTTCACTTAATCTATACTATAAGATTGCATTCGGGTGAAACAAGCTGCTTTACACTCCTTCTGGACCAAGCCTGAAGGATGCTCTCCACAGCTACCACTTAGGGAGCTTTCTAAGGTTGCCTAAAACCTCTTGAATCACCATAAGGGTTGTATGGACTGGTGCAGGGTGCCCACTTACATAAGTGGACATCATATAGCAGGTCAAATTTTCACGGACCTCAACACTTTTCTAGGTGTAACAACACTTGTCCCTCATTTCCGATAACATGGATCTCAGGGATTTATGGCTGGGTGCCAGAAATCCATGTAAAAAGAGCGTCTTGTATGGAATATACAATAAACTTTGGAAAATGTCTCAACTGGAAGCTGCAGAGAGATTGTGTGTGATAGACAGAGTTAACATGGAAAAGGCGGGCGTGTCCAAGGTGGCGACATGAGTAGACGCTGCTTTAGCTTGCTTCGCATTGAATGAATGAATGAATGCATGAAAAGACATATATAAAGTGCATGGCTACCCGGGAGCATTGACCGCCAAATATCCTGTAACCGCCCCCACCCCCTCTCCCCCCCCCACGATCGTGCTGTGCCCCCAGACACCATCATTGTCAAGGGGTGGTGCGGTATGGATGCGGCAACTCGGGCCCAAGGGTTCACACCCCTTCCCCCGTACTCCTGTGGAGGATGTGCCCGGTGAAGTGCGCCTGAACTGGTGCGAACCGTGCCCCCGCCAACATCCTAGGTCTGCAGGCAAGCGGCTATACTCGGAGTTCGACACAGCAGGGCATGGTCCAGCCGGGCACCCCGCCGCCATGCCGGTACTGGAGAAGATCCCACGCTCGACCCATGGGGAAGGGTCCTTCACGCAACTCAGGTAGGCTGATCTGTCCAGTACCGGCATGGCGGCGGGGTGCCCGGCTGGACCATGCCCTGCTGTGTCGAACTCCGAGTATAGCCGCTTGCCTGCAGACCTAGGATGTAGGAATGCCTACATACAAGCCATTGCCGTAGTCAAGGCTGATCTGCGCCTAACACCTGCCGGAGCCTCTCACGACGAGACCCTCTGAACTACAACAACGCGTGAAGTTGAAAGATTTTGTAGAGCGCTCGCTCACCATGCGGTTTCTTGGCGCTACAGACGGATTAGCACTAGTATGGGCAAGGAGGTCACTGCGGCGGGAATGCAAGGGAAAAAAGGTGGGTTTTTAGGGCTCTCCGAAAGTCCATATAGATGGGGATGGACCTAATTGCAAGGGGGAGGGCGTTCCAGAAGGGGGGAGGGGGTAAGGGCAGAGAACCTCATACCTCCTAGCTTTTTCCTGCGAAAGCGGGGGACGCTGAGGAAAAACAGGGTGGAAGAGCGTAAATCTCGATTGGGTACATAGGCTTTGATTTTAGAGTTAATAAAAACAGGGCCAGTACCGGCTAAGGCCATAAAAATCAGACAGCCCAGCTTGAATAGGGAGCGCTCTAGGATGGGCAGCCAATGAAGGGCTTTTAGCAAGGGGGTAACTCGATGGGAGTTAGGAAGCCTGTAAATAAGGCGGGCCGCCTGATTTTGGATAAGTTGTAGGCGCCGGAGTTCGTATGTAGGAATGCCTACATACAAGCCATTGCCGTAGTCAAGGCGGGATAGGATCATTGCAAGGAGAATGAGTTTGAGGGCTGTGACCGAGAAGAACCGAGAGATCTTTCGAATAGATCTGAGGGAAAGAAAACATGAGGAGACTACGGCGCTGATCTGAGGGTGCATGGTAAGATCCTGACTAACTTTAAAGCCCAGAGTTTTCACAGAGGTAGAGGGAGAAGGGGAGGGGCCAAGGGCAGGGGGCCAATAGGCAGAAGTCCAAGGGGTAGAGGTGCAGCCAGTCAGTACCAACTCAGTCTTCTCAGGGTTCAACTTTAGATGATTACAGTTCATCCAATCATAAATAAACGTAAGAGTAGATTGAAACTTGAAGATAGAGTCAGGGGAAGGAGAGAAGTAAAAAATTAGCTGGAGGTCATCGGCATAATTGAATACCGTGACCTCCATATTTTGCAGGGCAGCTATAAGAGGATGGATATAGAGGTTAAAAAGGAGAGGGGAGAGCGAAGAACCCTGAGGGACACCACAAGGGACAGCACAGGTGGGGGCAGAAAAACCTTCCAGTGGGACTGGGCCACCCGCTCGGTGGCATTACCCTGCCATACCGACCAGCTTCACGAGTCCTGTGGGACTCCCTGCTTCTCCACATCAGCCACTGACTTAGCTTGGCCTGCGTAGCCTACCACATCTAAGCAACCACTAGACGCGGCACGGAGCAGTAGCTGGCGCAGCCCCGAGGCCCTGGTCCTGCGCCTACTGCGCGCAACCCTCTGCCACTACTAGGCCTGGGAGGCCTAACCACGTTTTGGGGGCAAACAGCGAAAGGCCCGAAGCCGCCCCTCACCTGGTGCAGCATAGTGTCCCACTACGCAGCACCCAATTGAAAGGACTCCTCCCGATAGTGCCTCCAGCAAACAGCACTGATAGGCTAGTTCACCTAAACATTGCCCTGTCAAGACGCCACAGGTGACTCGTGCCTTGCTGCCATTGTGGGGCTTGAAGCCTCCTCTACCTCGCCCGGCCACAAACTACATTCCCCGCTAACATCCAACCCACTAGCCTAGGTGCTAAACTCAGGTTAGGAGAAATGGACAAAGGCGACACCATCCTGCCTAGCAGTACAATCAATAGTGGTGCACGGACCAAAGGACCAGAATGCTTACTTTTCCCCTGTCCCTGGAACCTACGGAGCGCCCCTATCAGCAAGATGGGCAAGACAAGAATGGACTAACAGCAGCCTTATCTCAATGACTCACAGGACCCACTACCAGGTAACTCGGCCACCGAACAGGCACTAGCAGGACAGACCATGTCTCAGGCTGACCTCTCACATCGCCTCGACGAGCTTATGGCAGCGGTGATGGACATAAATTTAACACAAGTCCCTAAAATAGGCATGCTGTGTGCTGAGCACAGCGGTACAAAAGAGGGTGGTGATGGACGGAGCATCTGAACCAATCAAACACTCACGCCCAGTCAACAGATCTGGGTTTAATCCATCACCGTTCTTTAGCCCACTCTGCCACCCCAGTTCAGACATGGCCATATGCAAATCATCCTGACCCTGTGCCTCATGGGAACAGTCCAGCCCGAACTGCCAAGCCATGCCTTCCCTGGAACGGAAACAAGCTTCCTAGAACCGGTTTCTGACATTACAGCCGTCTTCAGCCAGGCTTGCTTGAATCCAGTGGCAAAGTGAGCAAGGGACTCACGTCTGAGCATACCCTGCCAACTTATGGCGAACAAAGCGGTACAAAAGGGGGTGGTGATGGACGGAGCATCTGAACCAATCAAACACTTACACCCAGTCAACAGATCTGGGTTTAATCCATCACCGTTCTTTAGCCCACCCTGCCACCCCAGCTCAGACACGGCCATATGCAAATCAGCCTGACCCTGTGCCTCATGGGAACAGTCCAGCCCGAACTGCCAAGCCATGCCTTCCCTGGAACGGAAACAAGATTCCTAGGACCGGTTTCTGGCATTACAGCCGTCTTCAGCCAGGCTTGCTTGAATCCAGTGGCAAAGTGAGCAAGGGACTCACGTCTGAGCATACCCTGCCAACTTATGGCAAACAAAGCGGTACAAAAGGGGGTGGTGATGGACGGAGCATCTGAACCAATCAAACACTCACGCCCAGTCAATAGATCTGGGTTTAATCCATCACCGTTCTTTAGCCCACTCTGCCACCCCAGTTCAGACATGGCCATATGCAAATCAGCCTGACCCTGTGCCTCATGGGAACAGTCCAGCCCGAACTGCCAAGCCATGCCTTCCCTGGAACGGAAACAAGCTTCCTAGGACCGGTTTCTGGCATTACAGCCGTCTTCAGCCAGGCTTGCTTGAATCCAGTGGCAAAGTGAGCAAGGGACTCACGTCTGAGCATACCCTGCCAACTTATGGCGAACAAAGTGGTACAAAAGGGGGTGGTGATGGACGGAGCATCTGAACCAATCAAACACTCACGCCCAGTCAACAGATCTGGGTTTAATCCATCACCGTTCTTTAGCCCACTCTGCCACCCCAGTTCAGACATGGCCATATGCAAATCAGCCTGACCCTGTGCCTCATGGGAACAGTCCAGCCCGAACTGCCAAGCCATGCCTTCCCTGGAACGGAAACAAGCTTCCTAGGACCGGTTTCTGGCATTACAGCCGTCTTCAGCCAGGCTTGCTTGAATCCAGTGGCAAAGTGAGCAAGGGACTCACGTCTGAGCATACCCTGCCAACTTATGGCGAACAAAGCGGTACAAAAGGGGGTGGTGATGGACGGAGCATCTGAACCAATCAAACACTCACGCCCAGTCAACAGATCTGGGTTTAATCCATCACCGTTCTTTAGCCCACTCTGCCACCCCAGTTCAGAAATGGCCATATGCAAATCAGCCTGACCCTGTGCCTCATGGGAACAGTCCAGCCCGAACTGCCAAGCCATGCCTTCCCTGGAATGGAAACAAGCTTCCTAGGACCGGTTTCTGGCATTACAGCTGTCTTCAGCCAGGCTTGCTTGAATCTAGTGGCAAAGTTAGCAAGGGACTCACGTCTGAGCATACCCTGCCAACTTATGGCGAACAAAGCGGTACACAAGGGGGTGGTGATGGACAGCTGTCTACGCGAGGACGACAAATAACTTAAGGACAGAGTGGAAGACGTGGCGTCCACAATCGCATCTGTGCAGCCTTCCGTGTTCTCATAAGTGGCCCAAAATAAACACTACAACAGGAGGTGGGATACCTTAAAACTGTATTGATGACCACGAGGGCAGATCACACCAGAACAATGTTAGCCTTGTGGGTCTGCCGGAACACGTTGAGGGGCAGAGTATGGAGCTGTACTTGGAAAACTGATTTTCGGAAGTCATCCTTCTAGGCAAACACTCCAAGTTCTTCACTGTGGAGAGTGCCTATAGAGTATGGGGGACCCCATGGCCCTGGCACCCCCCCCCCCAGACCGGTGGACGCTCGCCTCTTCAATTACCATGACAGGGACCACATTCTACATGTCACAAGAGCCCAAGTCCGTGGGTAATCAAGAACGCAGAGGTGCACAAATATCCGGATAATACACTGTTGGTGCAGCGCCGAAGAGTGTCCTTCATGGAACTTTAATGCTGCCTACGTGAACGCGAAATAAAGTATGCCCTATAATACCCTGCCTCCCTGCGAACACAACATAAAGGCAATGAGGTCTTCTGCCATTCTCCAGAGGACGCCTGGAACTGGATAGAACAAAATGGGCTGGCGCCGGCTCCAAAATCTACAGCGGGTTCCCGCCAGCAATGGAAAAAGGTCACACATCATGGACATCGCGACTTGGGTCACGGACAGTGCCCCACCAAAGCCCAAGCAGCACAGGAAAGAGAACAAGCTATCAAGCATGCTGAGAAGCACGGAGCCCCTACCTCCCCACTCCGCTCAGATTCAGAAACGGAGGCCCCATCAGAGTAGGAGTACTACCTAGCGAACTCACAGGAACAACTGATGCTGGGCGATGGCCCCACCATGATACCGCAAACCTCAGATCAACTGGGTTAATCAATCACGGCTTCGGGACTCATCTGGAGAGCGTTACTTGGATCAGCGGTACATTATATGCAGGCAGGAAGTAACCGCTTGCATAAGGAGTTCACAGACCCCTGATCGGCTCACTTATGAACATTTTACCATAGCGGTCGTGGAGAACACAGCGTGAATGAGCGAGCTACAACATGCCCCACACACAATAAGTGACTGTCATAGACTTATCTTGAGTTCTGTGATTCAGTTTTTCTTTTTTCTTTAGTTTAATATGTTTGCAAGCAAGTGCATCTGGCCCTTTGCCCGTTGGCAATTAGGCCTGGGGTGGGGGATTTGGTTTATTATTTGCTACGGGGTGCCAGTCCACATTATATGTCCACGTATTATGCAAGGATATAGAATTGACCTTTATACGCTATCTAAACTCACGATGTACGAGCTTATACCTGCATTCTCTTCATTACTGGTGTAAATGCAAGGGAATAATAATTATTTACTGTTGACCTGGAATGTGCGCGGCCTGGCCAGCTGTGTCAAGCGACACAAAGTTTATTCAATACTTATGCAGGCACAAAATGTCTATAGCTTTGTTACAGGAGACTCATCTAATGCTGAAAACATTGAAGTCACTTAAGAAGCGATGGAGGGGCACGGTGATTGGCACAACTTATTCTGGATATGCCAGAGGTGCCTTAATATGGGTGGCTCCAGGAACTCCACTACAGATACTGCACATACTTGTTGACCCCCAGGGCTGCTTTGCGATCTTAGAAGGCTTGTTAGATGGTCGCCCACTGTCACTATACTCACTTTATGTGCCTAATTCAGGGTAATACACATTTTTACAGACGTTAACCCCAGCAATTCTTAGTGACCCTCGGTACCCACCAACAAGGGCGGTGACTAAAATGTAATTCCCGACCTAGACCTGGATTTCTCCCGTCCTCCCCTCCCTGGGGCACAGGCTATTAGACTTGCTTATCACATGTCTACCTGGACTTCCCAGATGCAGTTGTCCGATGGCTAGTGCGCAAAACACCCCACAGACCAAACATATTCCCACTACTCCACACTTCATGACCTATACATGCGCATAGATGCTATTTATTGCACAGACGCAGTATTGGCACATGTGACCCATGCTGACTATTTAGCTCGTACATTATCGGACCACAGCCCCCTACAAATTCACTTAACCTGGGGCACGTCCAGACCTAGTATAACAACCTGGCCACTCTCTTTGGAGGCACTTTGTGACCCTGCTTTGAGTGCCACCATATCTCAATCCATAACCTCATATTTTCAAACTAATGACGGAACGGCCAAACATGCCGGTATTGAATGGGATGCCCTCAAGGTCGTCCTGTGTGGACAGATCATACATACAGTGTACAGCTCCTGAATGTCCCACTCTAGGGAACTACAAGAATTAGAAACTGAAATACAATTATGCGAACACAAAGCCCCTACAGACTCGCACATAATACCTTTACTTATCAGTCAATTTTTTCTTTATTCATCCTCTCAAAGACAGGTCATAAAAGATACACATAATAACAAACATCATTAAAACACATTTCAGAAAGTTACAAACACATTTTCCATTTAAAATGAGTATGACCGCAGGCAATAAAAGTAATTTACTTGCAACTAAAGTGACGGTGCAAAACGACTGGATCCGTAAATAGCAGCAAATATTATCCAGTAGTATTAAATATTAAAATAAGTCATATAAAGGAGTTAACAGCAGCAATAAACATTTTAGCAGCTATACAAATACAATGTATACAAAAACTGTTAAAATGCTTTGATATTAAAATGGCATGCTCCTTCTCTTTGCTAAAGTGCACTTAAAAAAACTCACAACGACAAAACAAACATCATGATCATTGAGTTGCTGGAGAAAATACAAAGCCGCTTCACACTTAGAAAATGTGTGTCTTCGCAAAAGAGGTATTAAAAATTTCCTAGTAAATGGAAGATGAAATTGACAAAAAAATACAAAATGTAAAATAGTTTGGCTCAAATGTTCATCACAAGAGCAAGTGGTAATAGATTCAGAAGAATACTGGCCCAGGGGGAAGCATATCAACCAACATAATGACCGCAGCCTAAATCTAGACAGCAAATTCCTTTCATGCACATTATTTACATATAAAAGATGAATATGTCTCTTTACAATGCGTGGTGTTACCACACGGTAGGTAACGACGCAGTTGTTACAACAACCGTGTTGTTACCAGCGTGGCTTTACATCGCAAGTCGTTTCTACGACTTGCACTGGGTGGCGCGCTGGATTTAGGAATAGTATAAATTACTATTCTTACTCCAGTTAGCACAACAGCAGGGAATGTGTTGGATTTAAAATCCAACGCTTTCCCTGTTGTAGCTCGCCATCTAGCATAAGTCATTGAAACAACTTGTGATGTAATGCCATGCGTAGTAACAACGAGGACGATGTAACGTACGTGTTGTAACCTACTCGTGTGGTATTACCTGCTTTGAAACCGCTGTTTCCCATAAAAGATACAGGGCAATGGAGAGAGGTACTTTTATAAGGCAATGATTCATGACAGTGGGTTTGGATACTTCAGACAATTCCCTAGACAATTCTTTGTGCTTTCAGAAGCTATCCAAAATCCTCTGTCGGACCCCTTTACCGATTGAATCTGGGTGTTCAAACAATGAGGCATAACCAAGTTCCATGAGGCAGGTTTTGATATATTAGAGCCAGGGGATAGAGAGGCCACGAGTACAACTTAAACAGTCTCTAATAATTGCCACTAATAATAATCTCTAAGTTCATAGCTATATGTCATAAACATTCTTTTCAATTTGACTCTTGAAATTTTGACCATATTACCAGGAGTGTCAATACAGCCTGGTAGCCCCAACTTCCCTTGTAGCTCGTGTATATACATAATCCAGGGAATTTTGTTGACGCAGTGCAGTTTCAAACAATCAGTGATTATAGCACGATTTAGGACAATCTCTTCTTTCACCCAAATACTGCGCCATAACAGCAGTGGTGATAACTGAAGACAAAAAGATAGCGGGGTTACACCTAATTCATTATGACAAATAGTAACAGCAGAACTTTTAGGTATTTTTAACAACCGTTTCAAAAACATATTTTCAACTCTCTGTAGACCAGCAATGTTACAAAACCCCCAGACACCAGTGCCGTACATAGTGATGGCCCTCGTGCGAGCCTTATATATGTCTGTGATGACTTTTATAGGCCGGGAGCCTAGGTTTTTTTTAACCTAAACATAGCCTCAACGTTACGATTAAAACCTCCAATTCTTGCCTCCACTAAGTGGGACCATGTATTTTTCTCATTAAAAAGAATGCCCAAGTATGAAAAGGTGGGTATACAAAGTAATTTTTCATTTTTAATAAAACATGTTTCTGTGTTGATGGGAGGTTTGCCCACCACCATAACATGGGATTTAGCAACATTTGTTTTTAGTCACGACTGTTCAATTCCAATATTGTCTCCAATTCCAACGCGTAGGCTGATACGAAGTGCTAGGGGAAGGATGTGGACACGAGTATTGGGAATTACAGTTCAGGTTTAGATGCAGGAATGGGGACACAGACGTTTTTCTTAGTGGCTCAGACTGTGAAGATGCCTTAAGTGGCTCCTTGGTTTGCAAGGACTTTTCTCTCCACAGGGCATGTAATGCTTCAATAGGGAACTTGTCTTGTTTTTCTGTAGGGTTTCCCAGCTGCTGTGCTTCTCTACAATGGGAGTTTTTTGATGCTGAATAATCAAGGTTGCTTTTGGATGGAACCAGGCATCGCTTTTCTGGTGACGGTTAATTTGGTAGTCACTTGCTGTGCACAAGTACTGATTCCACCTGCCCACACATTTAGGGAGGCAGATTTATGGCCTTATATAAATGGTTCCACCATTACATTTGACTCCCTAAGCAAACTGAAAGCCATGCTTTACAGAAGGATGTGGACTTAACTTCAGCGAAAGAGACCTTTGATCTCCAGGTTGCAAGGTTGTCATCTGAGATACCGACTTTACTCCTTACCAACTTTCCGCTGCATTTTGGGAGATGGTCTATTGTATCTTTACCATGTCTGCTACAAAGGGAATAGTGCACTTTTTTAATGTATTATGGCTGGTGTGGTTAGTACCTTTCAGACGATTTTTGGCTCCTGTTTGTCCTGCTTCCTGTGGCGGGAATTTTGATTTTATTTTTTCTGCTCTGCAATGGACGACCCAGTTAAAATCGGAATGGAGACAGCACTGGTGGTGCTGCATTGCATTGTGTTGCATTGTCTATGTATGTTGAATCTACCACATGGAACACATAAACAATTTGCCTTTTTCCGTGTGGGAAGAATTCGTTTTAAAAAAAATATAATGTACCAAAAAGTTTTTTTCCTTTTTCCCGGCAGCATGGCTTTCTGAGTTCTTAGGATCTCAAATAACATAACGACTGTTGAATAGTTTTGACATATTTTAAGCCTGCTTTTAGATGCTTTTATAACATTTTAAAATTGTCTGCTGGCTTTTTAAGGTATCTTTTAGATATCGACGCTTAGTTTGGGGAGTGGGTGTTATATCCCCACGTTAGGCCCAGTTAACAAAGCTGCTCATTTTCCAGCTGCGACCTTTAGCATACGTTTACATGCACAACAATTTCTCTGATACTAAACTTGTTTTACATCTAGCCTTGCACAACACTATACCAATGTCCTGTACATCATGTACAAGGTCTCGTTTCTTACTGCCCACAAATGTCATCACTATCATCATCCACTGGGTGACAGGACTATGTAAATACCCATAACATCACTAATCCATGCGCACGCCGCAAGGCTGCTCTCTATTATAAAAGATAGATATCCCAATAGATTAGTAGAGGAGACACTTCTGCTGACACAAAGGTCCTGCCTGCTGAGAAATCATCACACACCGGTCTGACATTCCATGAGGGGTGTCCAACTCGAGACCAACACGGGGTCCTCCACTCTCGCTCCCACCAGGTAAGGGGGTTGGATCGTCCCTTGAGGGGATTCTTGGCTTCACACCTGCACACACTCCAGGTACACTTAGATTAGGGTTTTGCACAGAATGAGTATGTCAGATTATGCCTTGTTTATATGCCTGCATATATACAACTGTTTACCACCTCCTATGTATGCTTTTGGTGCTTGTAATCACGTTTATCTGCGTCTATCTCCTCATCATTGCAGTGCATGCATTTTATGCAAGACGAATATTGGTGCAATAAATATTATTGAAAACATCCCACTGTCTATTCTCTGTATATCCTGAGAATAAGTGAGCATGACTGACTGAGCGAAAGGTTCTGTACTGTTTCCACGATCCCTGAGGGGTCAGGGTTGACATGTTTCGTGGTTTCTAGAAACCGTTCGCTCCTTGTTCGGTTAGGGGGGCTTATGGTGGCACTGTTTGATAGCTGGGCTATAGGCCAACATATCCTGTGTGGGTGTGTGGAATCAGTTTTGACACCAAGCACTTAGTTTATGTTGTCCAAACAATGTGCAGGCCCTACGGATTGGTAGGAACTACACAACACTGACTCGTTGCCTATCACAAACATCACTTCCTTGTCCTCAAGCTCCCATTCACACAATATCACAGCAAGCATGCTTTGCTGTGACCTTTGCTTTTCCAAGCCTCAGGCCACCTCCCGGCACACTACTAATCCTTTCAGTAAAGCCCTAATTCACCTGTTCCAGACATGTCCAAAAAATTACTACTGTCCAAGTTTGTCCTGGAATCACAACATCAGCCATTGTAATGTTCCAAAAATGTCAGCCGTGTTCATAAATCGCGTTTTAGTCTGCTTGTCATGTTTATCTTATGGTGTGAGTTTACTGCCACTTCCATGGCAAACACCAGCTGTCTATAGAAGGGCCTGCCTGGTGGTACCACCTTCCAGGCAAAATCCAGGTGTGCCTCAGCCTGTCTCAGTGTTCTCACTTTCCACTTCCTTGCACTTTTTCTTTTAAGTGTTTCAGTGTTGTCAGTTTGTTTGCTGCAAGTTGCAAAACAATGGCTGCTGAGGGTAGTTTGAGGCCTAGGAATGCCTGTACTTCGGCCTTCAGTTCTTTCAGTGGCTAAGGTATGTCAAACCTATCAGTTCCTGCTTGCAACTCACTCAGCAGCCTTTGGCACTCCCTCTCTGAGCCAGCTGGCTATTTGTAGGTCATGGAGATAGTGCAGCTGCTGCTCAGACCTCGATACCTGTCTCAGCACCCACTCTATAAGTGTCTTGAATCTTTCAGACACCGCTCAGGCAAGGGGACATCCCTTGGCTGGGCCTTGCTACAGGATACTTGCCTCTAAAGTGAATATATAGCAACAGGACATTGTCAGGATGCACCTGTTTAAGACAGAATTCCCACTATATATCAGCTTTTCTCATACCTGAGCCCTTCCCACATTCCACACCAACTCAACCACAGTGTCTCTGTTAATGCAGTTCACTGGAGACCCTTAATGTGATAATGCTATAATGATCTATGAAATTGTTTATAGGAGTGCCTACCTACCAAGAAAGATGGTGAATCAGCCGGAAATGGCACATCGCTTTTTTAGCTGCTACTCCTGGAGGAGTGAAGCCCAGCCCCAGAAGGGGAAATCCTCAAATGGGTGCACCATTATGCCTCAGTTTCAGACGGCTGCTCCTCATCCACTCAGCGACGGACTTCATTCCCTCGTGGAAATGTTCACTCATACTCTTCATACATTCTTTGTGAAAGATTCCCTCCAGGTCTCTATATTAATTGCCACTTTTGGGAAATTGGCTAACTCCTTCTCCCCCACCTTGATGCCCTCCTTCATCCTGGTCTCTCCCTGCAATAACTTAAAATGTCCATGTTCTCATTTGTCCAGATCCCTCCTACGGTGCTCAGGAAGTGCCCGCCTCAAGGGTCGAATACACCAATGTATGGCAGCATCACAGTCCTATCTGAATCTGACCTCTCTTTCATGCCATCCTCCTCCTCGCCATCTTCGGTCCAACCTCAGGGCCCTGTATGTTCGGACGCACCTTTTGGTCCTCTCCGTTGTGTTCGGTTCCTCTACTGACCTCCCACCGTCCCTTCCTTCTAGGGCTCTTTGACTGTGCTGTGCCCCTTTGGTGACAAAAACCTGTCCAATGACTCCCACCATCAAGGCGCAAAGCCTAAAAAACAGAAGTGGTGGACTAACCTAGTTAGACATCATGGCGGGCAACTTCCCGGCGAACAACATCCCGACGCACAACATCACGGCCCACGACATATGGCGCACGACTTCAAGGCGTATGACATCAAGCATGGAATCGACATCATAGAAAGTGGCATCACAAGCCACGACTTTACAGGAAGTACCATCACAAGAAGTGACATCAGATCTAAAGCCCTCACATATATGTGTAGAAGGTCTATTGGGTATGTTTGAGCGCATTGCGAGGATAATAGTACAGTGAGCTATGGAACATAATATGTGACTTCTACACCTTGTAATCCCCCAGTTTTATGTAACATATCCTATACATTCATTTACAAACTTATATAATTTATTGTACATGTAATATGCAAGTGTTGATGTAAAGCGCTCAGATACCCTGCATTGGGATGAGTAGGGCTATACAAGAAAAAAGTAGTGGTACCTAAATTATTTCAATGCCTCCTCAGAGGAAGTAAGCACTATATAAATGCTATTTATTTTGTGTATATACTGGAAAGACCAACACATCTGGCATTCTTACAGTGCATGTATATCTCCTAAACAGGGACTGAACAATCAATCAATCAATCAATCAGAGTACTTGTAAAGTGCGCTACTTACCCCTGAGGGTCTCAAGGCGCTGAGGGGAGGGGGGTGCCGCTACTGCTCGAAGAGCCAAATCTTGAGGAGTCTTCTAAAGGCAAGCAGGTCCTGGGTCTGCCGTAGGTGGGTAGGGAGGGTGTTCCTGGTCTTGGCAGCGAGGTAGGAGAAGGATCTGCCGCCAGAGGTCGTTCGCTGCATGCGGGGGACGGTGGCGAGGGCGAGGCTGGCGGAGCAGAGTTGGCGGGTGGGGGTGTGGAAGTTGAGTCTGTTGTTCAGGTAGGCTGGTCCGGCGTTGTGGAATGCTTTGTGTGCGTGGGTGAGGAGCTTGAAGGGGATCCTCTTGTTGACGGGGAGCCAGTGCAGGTCTCTCAGGTGGGGGGTGATGTGGCTGCGGCGGAGGACGTTGACGATCAGTCGGGCGGAGGCGTTTTGGATGCGTTATAGTTGTCGTAGCTGTTTGGCTGGGATTCATGCATTGAGTGCATTGCCATAGTCCAGCAAAGTGAAAAGCTGCTTCTCTTAAGAATGTGTGCAGTGCTAACAAGGTGTGAGCCTCTGTTTCCCCTCCACTTCATTGGCATCAGGTGTGAGGCTCCTGACTGCTCCCAGCCAAGAAACTCTGAACAAAAGGAGGCCTGATGACCCGTCAGATTGGGCCTTTGTTATGGGCCCAGCAGGAGTCTAAACTAAGAAAGCCCTGTTCACGCCTAATCATTGTTGCTTGTTGGAGATAGACAGCAGAAAACGTGCAGACGCTGCTGAAAGTGTCCCTGTGTTTGGAAATTCCACCAGTTCAGCACAGTAATCAGTGGGGCCCAAATTCTTGGCAGGGTAGACAGCGTACAGCCTGTGAAAAGAGTGGGTGGGCACCATCTACTTGTGTGTACCCCTAACTTATGCCCTCCCCACCATACTCTCTGCAATCTTACGCACTCTCTGCTTCTACTTTTCTCGCCCTGTTCTTGGCAGTGTCCACATATCCCACCTTCCCAGTGCCTTACAAGGCTCTGCTGCCTACGACCAATTGCCCCCATAGTCCCACTCTGACCCCCTTGGGTTTCTGAGCTGTAATCTTTTCCCTCTTCAGAGTCCTGGCTGTTAGAATTGTCTGACTCTATTTGAAGTTTGTTTTCCTCCAGCAGAACCTCTCTGTGCTCACCCCTGTAGCCCTGGTTGGGCCATCACTGCAGCTCTATCCTCCTCAACTCCACCGGCACCCTCACTGGTCGCACCCCCTTCTTCTGAGTCCAATAATCCACTGTTTCCTGATAAACCCTGAAGAAGCGACTAGGACAGAGGCAGAAGGGAGTGGCCAGAGAGAACTGGAGACAGAGAACGAGAGATAAGTTGGGGGCAGGGAGGGTGGTATTAGGAAATTGGACAAAGTGGCTTGGATGTTTGGTGGAATGGAACAGAGGACAGTGGAGTCAGAGAATACAATGGAATGGAGTTCATAAAGGAAAAAAGGACCATGGGTAGCTGGAGCAGAGAGGAGAGTATTAGAAGGAGAATAAAAGTGAAACGAGGAAGTGGGATGAATGAAATGTAGCACTGGCAGAAGGGAAAATGAGGGGTGTCGGAGACGAAACACAATGGCCATGGAACTAGATGCAACAGAATAAGGGTAGAAAGAAGAGAATAGGAAAGGGGACAGAAGATGCTAGGAAGGAAAGGAGAAGGTAACATGAAGAAAGAGGAAAGAATAGGAGGAAACTGCTGCTAAGAGAGAGAAAAAAAGGGACTAGAAGAGAGCAAAGGCAGGATAAGAACTTTGAGAAGAGAGGGTAGAAAAGATTGCAACAAGAAAGATAAGACAAAAAGAAGACGTTAGGAGAAAGAGGAAGTGAAGGAGACACGTAATACTATATCAGGAGAGCAAGGGTGGGCAGCGCAGAAAATGTGTAGGAAAGAAGAAGAAAGAGAAGCAAACATTTCTGGACAGTGGAAGGGAGAAGTATAGAGGGCAGGCAGATATCAGAATATATGAGAGTAGGTGCCAGTAGTGAGGGGGGAAAGGGGCATTAAAAGAGGGCAGGGTGGGTATAGGGGAAAAGAAGAGAGATTGTAGACGGTCTGAAGAGATGAAATAAGCTGTTGCTGTACCTAAGAATATTCTGCCAAAATATTGAAGAAAAAATATTGTGACATTAAAATATAATTTCAAAAATAGTGTTGACCTACAAATATTGTGGGACAGAATGCAGAAGGTAAGAATATCTTTTTTGTGCATATAATATTGCTTTTTTTAATATATTTGCAAATAATAATTAATTATTTCAATATGTTAGTTGTTGTATTATTATACGGGAAGTTAGGGAGTTTGGCTATCCGGGAGTCAGAATTGCGAATATATTGTCATGGGCTTCGCAAAGAATGAAAAAACAACTGTCACTGCAACATAAGGGTCAGCGATTGCGAACAAATTTAATGCATCTAATTTCAAACCAATATCACCTGCTTTAGAGATTTACCTTGCTAGATAACTTGGCACAGCACTTTATGGCGCAGAGATACGGGGCACAGATGACATTTAGCTATTGGTGAAAATTGAGAATGTGTTTATTCGATCAATCCTTAAGATGCTGCAAAGAATCCCTCTAACACCTATGCACCTAGACTTGTTCTAAGGAACATAGCAGATGTGGTCAATCTTATGCCATTGGACTATTGGATGAGGTTCTGGATAGGGATCAGTGACTTAATATCGAGGGACATAATATAGAATGCCCAAAATATCGAATCCAAAATATCTAAGTACAGAATATCGAATTTGTTGGATTGTGAGAGGGTAAAAATTACTATTCCCACTCCAGTGAGTGCAACAGTAGGGAAAGCGTTGGATAGGGTAGGGGCAAAAATTACTATTCCCACTCTAGTGAGTGCAACAGTAGGGAAAGCATTGGATAGCGTAGGGGTAAAAATTACTATTCCCACTCCAGAGAGTGCAACAGTAGGGAAAGCATTGGATAGCGGGGGTAAAAATTACTATTCCCACTCCAGAGAGTGCAACAGTAGGAAAAGTAATGATTTAATATTAAAATAAAATTACATTAATTATCAATACTAAGAAAAATGTATTAAAAATAATTACCAATTAATAAAAATTTAATTACCAATTAAAACATTAATTACAAATTAATACACATTAATTATCAATTAATAATTAATTATCAATACATATAAATAAATATTTACTTTATAACAATTAAATTACTTCCCACCCTAGTCCCTTATAAACCACAACCCGCTCCAAATAAATAATGCAATTAACATAATTATCAATTAATCAATTAATACAAATTATGTACCAATTAATACAAATGAATTACCAATTAATACAAATTAATTACCAATTAATAATGATCAAGCAATTAATTATCAAAACATATAAATAAAAATAAATATTTACTTTATTATAATTAAATTACTTCCCACCCTATTCCCCTATAAACCCACAACCCGCTCCAAATAAATAATACAATTAACATAATTATCAATTAATCAATGCATAAAAATTATTTACCAATTAATACAAATGAATTACAAATTAAAAAAATTAATTACCAATTAATAAAAATTAATTACCAATTAATAATTAATTATCAATACATATAAATAAAATGTGATATTTAATTTACTATAATTAAATTACTTCCCACCCTATTCCCCTATAAACCCACAACCCGCTATGGAATTAAATTACGCAAAAATTAAATTACATAACATTCATAACTTTTAAAAAAAGAAACATACATAACAAAATTAATACATAATTTTAATACATATACTACAATACATAACACTAAAAAAAATCAATATTATGGGAATAGATATTTTAAATTCGATTTTATGGGAATACATGTTTTAAATGAGATATTATGGAATTCGATTTTTCATACCCCAAATTAGATATTTTGACTGACTATATTTTGATAATTCGATATTCTGGGCAGTCTATGTTTTTCATTCGATATTTAGGGTGTTTACCCTGGATAGAGAGTCTCTGGCACCCTACAAACAAGCATTCATTTATTTAACAAGCAATTGCAATGCAATAGGTCTTGCATTTGCTAGAGGTTGAGCTATTGGCAATGAAAATGGCAATGTCTTTTATTTATGTGTTTGGAAAACCTGCAAACCTTTCGTAAACATGCACTTTGTACTTAAAGTCGTTGCTTGTGAGAAGCAAGGCTGGCAGTAACCGTGCCTCTTTAACTGTTAGCCTTCCTTCTCGTAAACAAGGACTATAAGTACAAAGTGTATGTTTACACTCCGATTGCAGGTTTTCAAACACATGAAAAATTTACAATGCTAATAGCTAAAATTCTCGCAAATGCGAGACCTAAATCGTTAATGTTTGGAAGTCCATTAATGCCCAATTTAAGGTTTGTGCATTCAGTTCCACTAAACAATCTACTTGCGAAACAACCTACCATTAATAATTGCGTATCATTGTTTGACGTTCATAAGACTGATTGGTGCCACAAGGAAGAAGAGAACAGAAAAGTATGGAAAACATAAAATATACTGCTCTTACTTTCAGACAATCAAAGGAGGTAATAACTCGACCACTGTCCGTGACGGAGGGGCAAACTTGCACTCTGCAATGGATCGACAACTTGTACCTCTGAAATTCTCGACAGACCTCCAGTATCAGCTATTTTGTATCTCGGACCAGGCATACCTTAGCAGCCAAGTTAAAAACCAGGGGGCATATTATCAAGGACCGGTGTTAAAATTATCGCCGTTTTATCGGCAGAAAACTGCTGATAAAACGGCATTAATGGGCTTGATAATACGCCCATGTTAATTCCCATAGTAGCCCATGTTTAGGCTGTCCTGTTTTCAGTTTCTATTTTTGGTAAATTCTGGTGGGGTTTTTTCAGTGTTTTCAATATCTTAAAAAAAAGTTGTTATCAGTGGTTACACATTTTCACGCCACTAAAAACAACAGAAAAAGTGTTTTTCCGGTGTTTATGGAACGTCATTGCTTGCTTGCTGCACTGAAAGAACATGCTATATAGACAGTACACGTATAGTGTATATGAGGTCCAAAGAGATTTTTGCAAATTAATCTTATTGTAGTACACCATACAAATAAAATACTACTTCAGTGAGTCTTTGGTCATTTGCACTTTCCTTCCCATGTAAATGTAAATGTATTTCGATTTATATAGCGCACGAATCACCCGGGGGTCTCAAGGCGCTTGCTTAGGGAACCCGTCCTGGTATTCCCCTGTGAGATACCCCGGCAGGGTATCCACAAGGTGAAAGCCAGGCATCCCGCCGCAAGGGGCCGTAGTGGAGATTAAGCAAGCTATTGCCCAGAGTCGCAGAGTATGACCCCGTGAGTCGAGTAGGCACCGGAGCGAGAATTGTCGAGTCTGTGGAATTTTTTGAGCCCGAGACCCGCCGAGGCGGGGAATCGAACCCTGGTCCACGGCCGATCTCAGCTTCCGGGTCTGCCGCCTCTAACCACTGAGCCACGCTTCTCCACTCCACTCCATGTAAACTTCTGTGAAAAGGCCCTCTCAGCATTCATATTCCGTTGGGCTGAGAATCGTCAGCTAAGGGACACAGTTGGGATGACTCTTTCTTTGATGCCACATAAAGCACGAAATGATACATATTTGAGTTGTAGTTCCTGGGCATAAGAAAACAGTGCACCAGAATGAACTAAAAAGTCAATAGCATCCCTCATTAACTCTGAATCACTACAAATACAAACAATATCACTCCAATCTTTGTTGAACTTGGAAAGAACTTTTTTTGCAGAGCATAACAAGTGACACTGCGTTCCATGTTTTCGAAAAGTCTGGTGTAACGTTTTCACCACTATCCCAGATGCTTGGTGATATATATACTTGTCACTATACCTTGCATTTAATGTTTAAAGCCTGAGGTGTTTGCAATTCATCTACTATCAATACTGACCCACTAGAAACTATGGTCTGATGTATTAATGGTTTTTACCCATTCTCTGTGGTTAAATGTGATGACACATATTAGGAAAGATTTTTATGAAACTACCCATTTTACCTATCAGTGAAAGAATCAAATGCAGCCAAAATATCAAATGTGAGTTTGATATGTCCTGATTCTCTACAGTTTATAAAATATTTAAACTAAACCTAAAACATGAAACTAAACCCTGCATCTTTAGACCAAAGGCCATAAAACTGAAAAAAGTTAAAGGAAGAAAAAACAATATTTTAGTGGCATCCCTAAAGAACAAAACTCAAGCAGAATAATGTTAGCCAGTCTTTCTTACTGCTAGCTTGTATACCAAAGTTACATTTTATTGACCCCTTCAGTAAGAACAAAATGACTCTTTCACTTTCTTTTTCCTTTCTTTGAATGGCATTTAGTTTGTGGTTGTGCATGTGCTGGTGTTTTTTCAGTGTTCATATGCTTTCACCGGTGAGGGCTATTTTTCTTTCAGTGGGGTTTTATCAGTTATTATAGGTTTAAACCTAAAACCCCACAGCCTACCCATGTTCTTGGGTTAACATGGGCTTCTATGGCAATTAGCAAGGGCGTATTATCATGCCCATTATCGCCGGTTTATCGGCAGTTTCCTGCAGCTAAAACTGCGATAATTTTAACACCGGTCCTTGATCATATGCCCCTAAGTTATAAAGCAGGCAATCACACCCTTTCAAAGGCCAGTGTTACTGCTTTTAAAGAGGGGTTACAGCGTGAATTTAAGTAAATAGTAAGGGAAACAACTAAAGTGTTGCTTCATTAAAATTTCAATGGGTAAGCACTTAAGATTTTATCTAATAAGAATGTATTTATTAAAACAATAATTGAACGTAGAGTTAATCACAAAATATAAATCTTATAACTGCAAATCAAATTCGAGGCAATCTCCTAAAAATTCAAACTGTTAAACTTCAGATCGAAGAGTTATTGCGTGCCACTGCCGAAGAAATTAATGGAAAATTAGCTGGCAGGCTTTCAAAAAGATTCTGTGCTCTTCAGATAATGGTTTCGATTATTTTTGCCCAAAAAAAGCACACGTTGTAGGCAGGGCTTCAGTGTTTGCAATGAACGTTTTGCACGGGTAGAAACTTCTTCTTTCTTTGAATTTCTGAATAGATCGTATCTGACACTGTTCACATGAGCAAAAAATATGTGATCACTGCCGACAAAATGTGTTTGTAATAAATATTTTAGCATAGTGGCAGGATACACTGACTGTTGAAGTAAAAAAGGATGGATGCATTGCCATTTGGTTATGAACTGCATGCATCGCCAAAATGAATTAATATATATATGTTTATTTGATGAAAAAAACAAAGGTTTCAGGCATGTTATAGTTAGAAATTAGCATTTAAAAAAACCTTAGAATGTCACTGAAAAAAACACAGGTTTCAGGGATGTTATAGTTAGTTGGAAATTTCACTTGTACAAAACCAGTGAAATTCGGCCGTTATAGTTAATTCAGCTAACTATAACTAGCGCCCCACTGCTGATGATGTCACATATTACATCACTCATGACATGGTCAGTTACACCACTGATGACATCTCAAACAACCTCACTCATTACATCACCCAGTGACTGTGTGTTTCTGTAAAGTTTAAATATGTAAGGTGTATTGAAGAATGAGTGGGTATGTGAGTCTGAATGAATGATTTAGTAGGTGCGTGACTGACTCTTTAAGTGAGTGATTAAACGTATCTTACTGAATTCATGGGTTAGTGACTAAACTGTGTGAATGTCTGTATCACTCTGTCTATTGGTGTGTAAACGGCTACATGGGTTGGTGAATAGCTACATGATTGTCTATATGGGTAATTGATTAGTTGTCTGAGCATCTGTAGGGGTGCCTGAGGGTTTGTATCGGTGGGAGGTGTTTGACTCTGTGCATAGATGTGTGAGTGGGTTATTCACTGTCTGTACGGATTCAAGAGTGCATCTGTGATGGACTGTATGGTTGGTGAGTGTGTGTATGGGTATGTTGGTGTTTGAATGGATATCTCAGTGGTACATGTGTGAGGAACTACATATGTGAAAGGCAATATGTTGGAGTGTGGGAGTGAGTGACTGTGTGGGAGTGAGTGACTGTGATAGTGGCTGTATGGATGAGTGTGTGCTTGTATCAGTGATTGTATAAGAGCATAAGTATGTATTAGTATCTGTATGTGTAAGTTAGGTGGCGTGTGTATAACTGTATATGTAAGTAAATGGGAGTGTGAATAATTCTTTGCATGACTGACTAGGTGTGTGAGTAACTATGGATGAGTGACAATGTGTGAGTGTCTATATAGGTTTATGAGTGCATATGATAGTCCTGTACTGATGAGTGACTGTATGGGTGAGTGAGTGGATGGGTGTGTAGGCCTGAGAATCAGTGAGTGAGTATGTAGTTATTGGTGTTGGAGTGTCTATGGTTTTGAGAATGGCAGTCTGTAATTTAGAGTGGGTGTATCAGTCAGTCAGTCAAATTCACTTTATTTGGTTAATTAAAACCATAGAAGTATACTAGAAAAATACATTACAAGGAAATTTACAAAAAATATTAAATCAACATAATCATCACAATTTATCAAAATTGACATAATTTAATTATTAATATACAGAATAAAAAGGGAACAAATTCATACAAGTCCTGACACCAGATGCCCATTATTAGCAGCACTTCCTTTCTTCTTAATCCTGACAGCCGCGGTTAGAAAACTAGCTATATTAAAAATTTCCCATATATAATTCAACATTTGGAAATAAATAAAAGCCGGTTTTGCATGAGTAAAACCTTTGCCTTTTAAAATCGGTATTATGAAACGATTACGAATATGCAAAAAATATTCACAAAATAAAAAAAAATGCAGAGAATACTGATTAGAGAAATTGTCACAGGTAGGTACATACATCCAGCTCCAGCTTTTTCCATCCCTTTGGCTCGGCAAAAAGCAAATGTAGTTGGTTTAACCTATATCGAACCAATAGGAAGCGATGGTGCTGGTTAGACACAATGGTATGGCTCAATCGTTAATGATGTATATATCAGCTGATGAGCCCCAACAGACGGTTTACTTAACTCATTCTGCTCTCTATCACTTTGAGAAACCTGAACATACATATTTTTAACCCACAATTTGTCTGCTTTTAACAATTTCTCCGGGGAACCAAAGAGCTCAGGTCTGCCTAAATAAGCTGCAGTCCTTTTGACATAATTTAACCATGCGATGTACTTGCCTGGTCAAGAGTTAAACAGTCATGAATGATGACACGGTTCATCTCCAGCTCCGGATTTGTCCAAATACTTATCCATTTGAGCAGAGGAGCCATTCCAATGGTATCTGTTATATAACCTATGCCCATTTCTTGATGAATAATATAGGTGGATGTCGATGACGGTACAGCTAGCAAACTTCTTAGAAATGTATTTTCCACTATTTGCACGTTCCCGGGATTTCTGTAGCCCCAAAGTTCTGAACCATAGCTCGCAATGGCCAGATATTTCGCCCTGTAGATATTTAACATAGCTTGTATGGGTTTAGAGCCCAATCTGCAAGCAAAATCTAAAACAGCAACAGTTGATCTTGCCATTAAATTTCTTTTGGCCTGCATTTGTGGGATCGAGAAGCCCCATTCGTCAAATAACACTCCCAAATATGAGAATGACGTTACCTTAGGGGAGATTGTTTCCCTCACAATAGTGACTTTTACATTTCTTTGGCTTGGCCCCCATGATCATAATGGCCCGCATGATCAAAATGTGGGACTTAGAGAAATTTACATCCAAGTCCAAGGACTTCATGAATGAAGCAAAAGTGGTTAAAAGCTGCTGTAGGCCGTTTGGCGTTCTAGCTAGTAGAGCAGCGTCATCCGCATATAACAGGGCTGGAATTAGTCTCTCTCCTATACATGGGATATCACTACAGGCACCCGATAGAACAATTTCAAGATTGTTAATATATAAAGTGAATAACAAAGGGGCCAAAATGCAGCCCTGTCTCCCTCATTTAATTATACGGATGCTACGTAATAGGTTCCCTCTTTGATCGTATCGTACTGTGACGCCCAGATCTTGATGCAGATCGCCAGAAAATTTACTATATTTGACTATCAAGAGGAAGTAAAAGTCGTAACATGGTTTCTGTAGGTGAACCTGGGGAAGGATCATTAAGGGCAGAGCGGCCCGAATGACTGACGGCTCCAGCCCACAGCCCTTGGCCGCCTCCTGTAAGCATGCACCATAGGCACAGGGCCCGACCCTGGTGCACCCCGGCTGCCGGAGCAGTCCATGGCTGCATGGGGCGCTCGGGTGAGGACTGGGACTTCGGCGGGCATCTTCGCCCAGGTAAGGACCGAATGACGTGGGAAGGACCAGGAACGGGGGCGGCCCCCATCCCCTGTCCCTCTCCGAGACAGAACCCAAGCTCACCCAGCACGACCATCCCAGCAGTGGGGGGAAACTGAATGGCAGTGCATCCCCGGGCAGGTACCACCCCTCCCTCGAAAAAGCCCTGGTGCCGGCTGGGCCCTCCCACACACGGGTCCCGGCCTGACCGGGTTCCGGGCGACTGGGGAGCGGCCCTTCTCGCGTGGCATGGCGGCCTAGAAGAGAAGATGCTGAGGGCCTGTGAGGGGACCCCGGCTCCTCTCGGTGGGATGCGTGCGGGAAGGGGAACCGTTTGGCTCTTCCCTTCAATCAATCAATCAATCAATCAAAGACATTTATAGAGCGCACTACCTACCCGTAGGGTCTCAAGGCGCTTGGGGGGGGGGGTGCCGCTACTGCTCGAACAGCCAGGTCTTGAGCTTCTTCCTGAAGGAGAGGTGGTCTTGGGTCAGGCGCAGGTCGGCCGGGAGGGAGTTCCAGGTCTTGGCGGCCATGTAGGAGAAGGACCTTCCTCCTGTGGTGGCTCTGCGGATGCGTGGGACGGCGGCGAGGGCGTGGCTGGCAGATCGGAGGTGGCGTTTGGGAGCGTAGAAGTTGATGCGGTTGTTGAGGTAGCTCGGGCCTTGATCGTGGAGAGCTTTGTGTGCGTGGGTAAGGAGGCGGAAGGTGATTCTCTTGTTGACCGGGAGCCAGTGCAGGTCTCTAAGGTGTCCGGAGATGTGGCTGTGTCGTGGGATGTCGAGGATGAGTCTGGCTGAGGCGTTCTGGATGCGCTGGAGTCTCTTCTGGATCTTGGCGGTGGTTCCGGCGTAGAGTGCGTTGCCGTAGTCCAGTCGGCTGGTGACGAGGGCCTGGGTGACGGTTTTCCTGGTCTCTGTGGGGATCCACCAGAAGATCTTCCGAAGCATGCGCAGGGTGTTGAAGCACGACGAGGAGACGGCGTTGACTTGCCTGGTCATGGAGAGGGAGGAGTCCAGGATGAAACCCAGGTTGCGTGCGTGGTCCGTCGGTTTGGGTGCGGTGCCCAGGGCGGGGGGCCACCAGGAGTCGTCCCAGGCGGAGGGCGAGGAGCCCAGGATGAGGACCTCCGTCTTCTCTGAGTTCAGTTTCAGGCGGCTCGTCGTCATCCACTCGGCAACCTCTTTCATCCCTTCGTGCAGGTTGGCTCTGGCGGCGGCGGGGTCGTTGGTCAGGGAGAGGATCAGCTGGGTGTCGTCGGCGTAGGAGATTATGTTGAGGTTGTGTTGGCGTGCAATGGCCGCGAGGGGGCTCATGTAGACGTTGAAGAGAGTCGGGCTCAGCGAGGATCCTTGAGGGACGCCGCAGATGACTTCGGTGGCCTCTGACTTGTACGGTGGTAGGCGGACTCTTTGGGTTCTTCCGTCGAGGAAGGAGACGATCCATTCCAGTGCCTTCTCCTGGATTCCGACGTTGCTGAGGCGCTGCACTAGGGTGCGGTGGCAGACCGTGTCGAAAGCCGCGGAGAGGTCTAGGAGGATGAGGGCCGCTGTTTCTCCGTTGTCCATCAGGGCTCGGATGTCGTCAGTGGCGGCGATGAGGGCGGTCTCGGTGCTGTGGTTGGCACGGAATCCAGACTGCGATGGGTCGAGGGATCCATTCGTCTCGAGGAAGGCGGCCAGCTGTTTGTTGACGGTCTTTTCGATGACTTTGGCTGGAAACGGGAGTAGAGAGATGGGGCGGTAATTCTTGAGTTCGGTGGGGTCTGCTGTAGGTTTCTTGAGTAGAGCGCTGAGTTCGGCGTGTTTCCAGCTCTCGGGGAAGGTGGCGGTGTCGAATGAGGTGTTGATGATGTCCCGCAGGTGGGGTGCGATGACAGCGTCGGCTTTGTTGAAGACGTGGTGAGGGCAGGGGTCGGTCGGAGATCCGGAGTGGATGGAGTTCATCGTGCGGACGGTGTCTTCGGTGCTGATCGGAGTCCAGGCGCGGAGGGTGGTGGTGGGGGGCGGCGGTTCGGTCGTGGCGTGCGTCGGTTGAGTGCTGAAGCTGTTGTGTATGTCCGCGATCTTGTTGTGGAAGTAGGAGGCGAGGGAGTTGCAGAGGTCTTGCGATGGGGTGATGTCGTTGTTTCCGGCGTTGGGGTTGGAGAGCTCTTTCACGATGTTGAAGAGTTCCTTGCAGTTGTGTGCGTTGTTGTCCAGTCGGTTCTTGAAAGCAGTTTTCTTGGCGGTGCGGATCAATTGGTGATGTTTCCGGGTGGCGAGCTTGAGGTTGGTCCTGTTGTCCGGCGTGGGTTCCTTTCTCGAGGTTTTCTCGAGGGCTCGGCAGTTCTTCTTGGAGCTCTTGAGTTCGTCGGTGAACCATGGGGCCTTCTTGCTGCCGGGTCTGCTGGGCGGGGTCTTCAGTGGGGCGAGTTCGTCCGCGCAGTTGCTGATCCACTTGGAGAGGTTGTCGGCGGCCTGGCTGGGGTTCGCTGAGCTGGCCGGAGGGTGCTGGCTCAGGGAAGCGGCGAGCTGGTCGGCTGTGATCTTGTTCCAGCTTCTTCGGGCAACCTGTTGCTGGTGGTGGTGGATCGTCGTTCTTCTGAAGGTGAAGTGGATGCAGCTGTGGTCCGTCCAGTGGAGAGTTGTGGCGTGGCTGAAGGCGATGTCTTTGCTGGATGAGAAGACGGCGTCGAGTGTGTGTCCGGCGAGGTGGGTGGGGGTGGACACCAGCTGCTTGAGTCCAAGGTTGGCGAGGTTGTCGAGCAGGGTGCTGGTGTTGCAGTCGTTGTTGTTCTCCAGGTGGAAGTTGAAGTCCCCCAGGAGGATGTAGTCATCGGAGGGTAGGGCGTGCGGGCTGACGAAGTCGGCGATGTCCTCGCTGAATTGAGTGCGTGGTCCCGGAGGTCGGTAGATCAGGGTGCCTCTGAGGGTGGTCTTCGGGTCGGTGTGGATCTGGAAATGCAGGTGTTCGGCGGAGGGTGGGGTGTTGTCGGTGCTGGTCGTGATGCGGATGGTGTTCTTGTGGATGATGGCGATGCCTCCTCCCACCTGGTTGGCGTTGCGGTCCCTCCGGGTGATCTTGTAGCCTTCTGGGATGGCGATGGCGATGTCGGGCGCTGAGGAGGCGTTCATCCAGGTCTCCGTGATGAAGGCAACGTCAGGGGCTGTGGTGTCGAGGAGGTTCCAGAGTTCGATGGCGTGTCTGTGGACGGAGCGGGTGTTGAGCAGGATGCACTTGAGGTGGTTGCTGCTGGTGTTCGGCTTGGCAGATGCTAGTGTCGGGCAGGTCCGGATGCAGGTGAACTTGCAGGTGTAGCAGCTGAAGGGTCCGTGGACGCGTCGTGGGGAGGCTCTGCAGCATCCCGGGACTCGGCCGGTGTTGAGTGCGATGAGGGAGGCGGCGGAGTACGACAGGCGGGTCGGTCGGGGTCCTCGAGGGCCAGGGGTCCTGGCGCTGGGCGCGGTCCGGTCGCGGACGGGCGCAGACGGGCTTACCTTTGGCGCGCCTTCGGCGCACAATCGGCGCGCCCGCTGCGCGTGACCGCTGCGCGTTCGCACGGTCGCCATATATGGCGAAGTGCGCGGGTGGGCGGAGCAGCTGGGAGGCGGGAGCGGGGAGGGAACAGAAGGAAAAAAGGGGCGGGGTCAGCGGTGGTGGCGGGAAGCGGGGAGCGGGGAGGGAAGACGGAGGGCGGTAACGGGCGGGAAAAAACAGGCAATACGGCGGAAAAAGCAACAATTAACACAGATACAATTCTACAGGCAGAACGGCGGAAAAACAACAATTAACACAAATACAATCTGCACAGTGAACCAGGGGCACAGGGAGAGGAGCGCTGATCACGGACCACGCCGCTCGAGGGAGGGGGCGTGGTCACGAGCCGGCAGTCGGGCAGCGAGGCACAAAGGGAGGAGAGGCACACGCAGCAGCTGGTGGCCGTGCGGCGCGGGGGTGTCCTAAAACTAGGACACACTCACCTGCGTCGCACGGTCGCCATATATGGCCGGGTGGGCGGAGCAGCTGGGAGGCGGGAGCGGGGAGGGAACAGAAGGAAAAAAGGGGCGGGGTCAGCGGTGGTGACGGGAAGCGGGGAGGGAAGACGGAGGGCGGTAACAGGCGGGAAAAAACAGGCAATACGGCGGAAAAAGCAACAATTAACACATACAATTCTACAGGCAGAACGGCGGAAAAACAACAATTAACACAAATACAATCTGCACAGTGAACCAGGGGCACAGGGAGAGGAGCGCTGATCACGGACCATGCCGCTCGAGGGAGGGGGCGTGGTCACGAGCCGGCAGTCGGGCAGCGAGGCACAAAGGGAGGAGAGGCACACGCAGCAGCTGGTGGCCGTGCGGCGCGGGGGTGTCCTAAAACCTTCAGGCACCTTCGACTCAGGCGAGGGTGGGGTGGGCTGATTGCCAGCCCACCAGCACGGCTCAGGGCCGCCTGGTTATGGGTGGCTGATGGTGCAGGTGGGGCAACCCTCCCTTGTTGCCAGGTACCCAGTTCGACCCAGTCCCGTGCAGCCAGGCCGAGACCAAGACTCGTGCGGTCCCTCCCGGTTACCCCGGGAGGGACCGCCGGCTGCGGGGCTGCCTAATATTCCCGCGGGTGCATGGGGGGGACTCCTGGGCCAAGCAACACCTGGAACACCTTACCCCTCACCCTGAGACAAAATTCCAATCTAAGTGCTTTCAGGAAACTCTTAAAAACACATCTGTTTCTGACTATTTAATCCTCGTATCCCTCCTATTAATTTTTTGGTCTCTGGCTTCTAGCTTATGGTAAGAACACAAGCGCGGAGATACCCCTTCGGGGGTCGAATTCCTGCGCTATACAAGCGAATAAATAAATAAGCACCTGGTAACTTTTTTCTCCCAACGGTGCAGTCTGACTCCCAGAGGGGAAGCCTTGAATGGGGCGCCCGGGCCGTCTTGCGCGCGTGCGGCGGATGGATGGCGTCACCCTCCTGCCTCCCTGCGCCCGCAGGTGGGCAAAATGTTTTGGCGGTAGAACACTCGGCTCGCGCATCGATGAAGAACACAGCTAGCTGCGAGAATTAGTATGAATTGCAGGACACATTGATCATGGACACTTCGAACGCACCTTGCGGCCCCGGGTTCTTCCCGGGGCTACGCCTGTCTGAGAGTCGCTTGATCGTCAATCACCCCGGGGCTTCCCCGAAACACGGCTGGGGCTGTCACAGGGTTGGCTCCGCTTCCCCTTCGTCCCCTCACAGGGTCAGACCCCGATCACCTGTGGCAGGGTCCCTCACCAGGTCCTGCTGCAGAGGTACGCCGCCGGCGCACCTAGCCCTAAGAAGGGGTCTGGCGAGCGGTCTGCCCCGGGCCCGTCCCGGGGTGCCTTGCTACGTGCAAAACCCCACCGGATATGATTCAGGGAAAAAGGACGTGCGCTGCCGGGATGCCAGAGCCCTGCTCCAGCAGGGGGCTGGCCTTCCCCAGCTCCCATTTACGCTCCGGTGTTGTCTTCCGACTATGACCTCAGATCAGACGTAGCTGAATTTAAGCATAATACTAAGCGGAGGAAAAGAAACTATACAGGATTCACCCAGTAATAGTGAGTGAAGAGGGGAGAGCCCAGCGCTGAATTCCCGTCCGGCGGCAGGCGCGGGAACTGTGGTCTGATCGAGGCGCACCCCACGGACGATGTTAGGCTGATAGTGGCTCCCGGCGCACCAGGATCGGGTGTTCTCGTAGTCGGGTTGCTTGGGAATGCAGACCAAAGCCGGTGGTAAACTCCATCTAAGGCTACGGGAGGAAGACCAGTAGCCAACAAGTACCGTAAGGGAAAGTTGAAAAGAACTTTGAAGAGAGAGTTCAAGAGGGTGTGAAACCGTCGAGAGATAAATGGCTGGGGTCCGTGCAGTCTGCCCGGGTTATTCAATACGGCGGGAAGGTCGGTGGCCTGGGAGTTCTGGATCCCTTCTGCAGGACCGGTGCCCGATACATACCCGGCCCCCGCAGGGCACATTTCCTCTGCGGCAGTGCGCTGCGACCTCCTCCGGGTCATCTAGGAAGGCTTTGGGGTGGTAGTTGGACCTCCGCTCCGGCGGAGGGTGTTACAGCCCCCTGGCAGCAGCTTCGCCGTGTCCGTGGGGCTGAGGGAGATTCGACCCCTCCGTGCCCTCCCTCAGGCACCTGTTCCCGGCCGCCCCTCGGGGCGGTTGAAGGGGGGATGGGGCCCCCTGCTCCCGGTGCGACTGTCGACTGAGGTGTACAGTTCTCAAGATGCCCTGACCGCATCACGCCGCAGGGCGGGGAGGCCCATGCCGGGCACCAGGGGTCTGTGGCGATGTCAGTTACCCCCAACCCGTCTTGAAACACAGACCAAAAAGTCTAACACGTGCGTGAGTCGGAGGGTCGAGCGAAACCCTATGGTGCAAAGAAGGTGAGGGCCAGCATGCACCGGCTGAGGTGGCATCCCGCCCGCTTCCAGCAGCGGATGCACCACTCGCCCGCTCTGTCAGGGAGGTGGAGCATGAACGTGCATGATAGGACCCAAAAGATGGTGAAATATGCCTGGGCAGGGCACAGCCAGAGGAAACTCTGGTGGAGGTCCGTAGTGGTCCTGACATGCCAATCTGTCATCCGACCTGGGTGTAGGGGCGAAAGACTAATCGAACCATCTAGTTGCTGGTTCCCCCCGAAGTTTCCCTCAGGATAGCTGGCACTCGGAGCCCCCAGTTTTATCTCGTAAAGCGAATGATTAGAGGTCTTGGAGCCAAAACGATCTCAACCTATTCTCAAACTTTAAATGGGTAAGAAGGCCAGTTTGCTGGCGTGGAGCCGGGCATGGAATGCGAGTGCCTAGTGGGCTACTTTTGGTAAGCAGAACTGGCGCTGCGGGATGAACCGAACACCGGGTTAAGGCACCCAATGCTGACGCTCATCAGACCCCAGGACGGTGGCCATGGAAGTCGGAATCCGCTAAGGAGTGTGTAACAACTCACCTGCCGAATCAACTAGCCCTGAAAATGGATGGCACTGGAGCGTCGGGCCCATACCCGGCCGTTGCCAGCGCTGAGAGCTGTGGGGGCTAAGCCTCAACAAGTAGGAGGGCTGCTGCAGTGCGCATGGAAACCTGGTGCAAGTGCCTAGGTAGAGCCGCTGCAGGTGCAGATCTTCATAGTAGTAGCAAATATTCAAAGAAGAACTTTGAAGGCCGAAGTGGAGAAGGGTTCCATGTGAACAGCAGCTGAACATGGGTCAGTCGGTCCTAAGAGATGGGCGAGTGCCATTCAGCAGGAACGGTTGATGGCCGTCGTTGCCCTTGGCCGATCGAAAGGGAGTCTTGTTCAGATCCCCAAATCCGGAGTGGCAGGGACGGGCGCGCTTGCGGCATTCAGTGCGGTAATGCAAATGATCCCGGAGAAGCCGGTGGGAGCCCCGGTGAGAGTTCTCTTTTCTTTGTGAAGGGCAGGGTGCCCTGAAATGGGTTCGCCCTAAGAGAGGGTCCCAAACCTTGGAAGGTGTTGTGGTTCAGGCGGCATCCGGTGAGCTCTCGCTTGTCCTTGGAAATCCAGGGGAGATGGTGTGAATCTCACGCCAGGCATACCCATATCTGCAGCAGGTCTCCAAGCTGAACAGCCTCTGGCAAGGTAAGGGAAGTCGGCAATTCAGATCCATAACTTTGGGATTAGGATTGGCTCTAAGGGCTAGGTCAGTCAGGCTGGGTTGCGAAGCGGGGCTGGGCGCTAGCAGCGGCTAGACGAGGCGCCTCCGTCCGGGGTGGCGGCGACTCTGGATGCGAACCAGGCCCTTCCTGTGGCTCGCCCCAGCTCCGGTAGTCACCTCTCCCCGTGTCCCCTCCCTGGGGGCGCGCGGGCTGCGTTCTGCCTCGGCCGGTGCTGACTTAGAACTGGTGCGGACCATGGGAATCTGACTGTTTAATTAAAACAAAGCATTGCGAAGGCCCGATGCGGTTGTTGACGCAATGTGATTTCTGCCCAGTGCTCTGAATGTCAAAGTGAAGAAATTCAATGGAGCGCGGGTAAACAGCGGGAGTAACTATGACTCTCTTATGGTTGCCAAATGCCTCGTCATCTAATTAGTGACGCACATGAATGGATGAACGAGATTCCCATTGTCCCTACCTACTATCTAGCGAAACCACAGCCAAGGAAACGGGCTTGGTAGAATCAGTGGGGAAAAAAGGTCAGCTGAGTCTGGCACTGGGAAGAGACATGAGAGGTGTAGGATAAGTGGGAGGCCCTCAGGCCGCCGGTGAAATACCACTACTACACTACTCTATTGTTTTTTCACTTACCCGGTGAGGTGGGGGGCGAATCCCGTGGGGCTTTTGCTTCTGGCTCCAAGCGCCCGGTGCCTGCCGGGCATGAACCGCTCTGGGGACAGTGGCAGGTGGGGAGTTTGACTGAGGCGATCCACCTGTCGAACGATAAGACCGGTGTCCTAAGGCGAGCTAAGGGAGGACAGAAACCTCTCATAGAGCGGAAGGGCAAAAGCTCGCTTGATCTTGATTTTCAGCATGAATACAGATCGTGAAAGAGGGGCCTCACGATCCTTCTGACTTTTTGAGTTTCAAGCAGGAGGTGTCAGAAAACCTACCACAGGGATAACTGGCTTGTGGCGGCCAAGCGTTCATAGCGACGTCGCTTTTTGATCTTTCGATGTCGGCTCTTCCTATCATTGTGAAGTAGAATTTACCAAGCGTTGGATTGTTCACCCAGAAATAGGGAACGTGAGCTGGGTGTAGACCGTCGTGATACAGGTTATTTGTACCCTACTGATGATGTGTTGTTGCAATAATTATCCTGCTCAGTACGAGAGGATCGCAGGTTCAGGCATTTGGTGTATGTGATTGGCTGGGGAGCCAATGGGGCCAATCTACCGTCTGCGGGATTATGAATGAACACCTCTAAGTCAGTATCCCCCCTAAACCGTAATGATATCGCAGTGCCGTAGAGCCTCGGTTGGCCTGGGATAGCCGGCCTCTCTTGGGAGGGCCGGTGCGTAGAGCTGCTCGCTTGGGGACCAGAGCACGGACGGCCTCCATCGCCCTTAGTGCACCGCATGTTTGTGGGGCACCCGGTGCTAAATCATTCGTAGACGACCTGATTCTGGGACAGGGTTTCGTAAGTAGCAGAGCAGCTACCTCGTTGCAATCTATTGAATGTCATCCTCTGAGCCAAGCTTTTGTCTCTCCGTGCATGGGCGCCTGCGGATGCCCTCCTCCACAACACCCAGGGGTCGTTCCCTCTGCCGCCGGGCGGGATGTGGAGGGGGTAAGGCGGGTTCGCGCTAGGCTGCCTCCACCACATGCCCTCCAGCACAGGGGCCTCCCTCTCCCGTCCCTGCTCCACCAAGATGCGGGGAAGGGGGCCACCATCATTGCGGGTCAGCAGGATGACCAGATGGTCTAGGGAAGGAGCCTCCCGAGTGGCTGTCTCAGTGCGCCTGGCCACCCCTCATTGGACTGCAAGGGTGACTGGTTACGGCACCCTCCCAGGCCATCCGGGCGCTGGGTAGTCCCGGGCCATCTGGTCGCCTAGCTGAGCGACCAGATGGCCCTGAGGGACGGGTGACCAGATGGTCCTGCAGGCCGGGTGACCAGACAGCCCTGCAGGCCTGGTGACCAGATGGCCAGCCTACCAGCCGGCCGGGCTAAATCCAACTTTTGTCCTTACCCAAAGTTCCGTATGTGGGGGATTAATAGTCAGGAAAGCCTTTGGGGAGAGGACGTGGCCTGGGCTTAACGCTCCTTGGTTCCAGCCAAGGGTCCGGGTCCTGGGGACAGGAGTCCACCAGGTCCCGGGGAGGCTCTCCCCGGCCATCCTAGGGTTTAGAAGCTGGACCTGGGGCTCGTGCTCTATCTCAGGGTGTGGGAGCCCCCAGTCCTGCAAGCCAGCCGAGGGTCCGGGCTCTTGGGATGGGGTTTCATCAGGTACCGGGGAGGCTTTCTCCATCCTGGCTAGTGTTCGTACGCTGGGACAGGGCCTAAGGCTTGTGCTCCGTCTGGCGGACCCCGGGGTACGGGAGACCCCATCCTACAAGCCAGCCGAGAGTCCAGGCGCTTGGGAAGGGGGTCCGCTGGGGCCTGGGGAGGCTCTCCCCGGCCTGGCTGCTTTCAGAAGCAGGGACCGGGCTGGGGAGCGGGGGTGGCTGGAGTTATTTGCTCCACCAGCGAGTTTTCTGCCAACCCCTAGTTTTGAGTTCCATAACCCTACAGGAATCAACAAGCCTGCACTTTGCACTTTCTTTTCTGTTCTTATAGTGCCTTAAACGTGTATCTACAGCACAAAACTGTTAACACTTTATGGATTCACCTTTATTTTTCCATCAATTGTATGTTACATCTTCTTATAAGTGTTTTTATCAAAAATTGCTGATAAACTGTATTCATGTGTACTCGTTTAACACGGTTGCACACATGTAATGATTTCAATTAATCAAACATGAATAAACAAAACTGTACCTCGTACTCTGAGGCATACATTTGTGAAACTTTGCCTAGTCGTAAACTAAAATGGCGCATACGCTGAGCACCAAGCCAGCTTGGTTCCTTAGCCACAGTAAAAGACATGCATGTGCCCCTTCTTTCCTGCCCCCTTCCCTCCCCTGACATTTCCACAGTATTTTGATTGCAGTGGCAACATTTCTGCCTTAATTGTGCACAATTGATGCATGGGAGGCCTTGATCAATTTGATTTCCGGGTATGCTGCACATAGAAAGCGCAGTCAAGTTAAACTTTCACCGTTCAATTGGCTCGCGCGTTTCAATGTTTTCAAAGAGGGCACACACAGCAGTCTGAACAATTTACTGGATCGGTTCCACAATCACCAGAGGGGTGTCACACAATGAGATGTCCTGAAAGCAGTCGGGTCAAGAGTGATTAATGGCCCGCTGATCAGTGTAGTAACACGATTCACCTTAGATGTGGCAGTGTAACATCATACTAACTTGAGAGCGAGGAACAAATTGTATCTCAAATCTATTATTAAGAAATTCAATGACACTGTGAGCAGCCTCCCGAGAGCATGTTTGGGGAAAAACAATGTCTTGGAATTATATCACATGAACAAAACATAAAAAAAAGATACAATTCTGTTTCTGTAACACGTTTTGTCACGTCAGCTTTTAGATACTGCCTATTTAGGCTCTCTTTTGCTAATCGCAGATTGACAAATTTCCAGTGATCTAGAGAAGAGCATTAAACTGAGTTGTTTCAGCAGAAATATACACTCCAAAAGTAAATACTCAAAAATGTATGTTGTAAAAGTAAAGTATGCATAAAAAGTACCTACCTATAAAAACCAATAATTTGCAATGCAATAGGACTCGCATTTACGCGAGACCTATTGCATTGCAAACTGGAGTGCGGGCAGGCAAGAAGGGCACGAACAATGGGGGGCACAAGAAGGCATGGACCATGGGAGGGGGGCACGGGAAAAAAGTAGTGCTATTCTACACTCAAAGTAAAGGGGCCAGTAGCCATAGAAGGACAAAAATGACGACATGGCCGTCAGAAGGAGGGACTAACAAGCCTAAAACCAATCAGAAGGCAGCATTTAAGATACAAGCAATTGGAAAAGATGGGCGGAGAGTGGGTGGTGCTTCCACTGAGCTTCCACTCTATACTGAATACTGCATGCCACGCAAAGCAAGCAGCGCATGCGCGCTGCCGCTATAGGCTAGACCTAAAAAAACACCAGCCAAGGGATAGCTATGGTCCCAGCCATACACTCAATTTATGAAGAAATTGTATTTGTTTCGGACAGGAGCCTTGGCGAACTGACAGTGCAGCAGGTGCATTGTAGAGAAAGGGCAGTCCCCATTCAAAGCTGCGCGTGTTAAGGGCAGCACCCAGTTAAAATAATCATTGCATCAGAGGGCTGGTCGGCCATCTTATAAAAGTGCTTGTATCACAAGCAGCCACCTGGCAGATGTTCCCATCAGTGCCTGCTGAACAGAAAATGCTACTTATTAGCCTGACATGACTGCCGAGGCATGGAATGTGTGTTTCTACATTTCATATACGGGACAGGCCACCGGGGCACCTTGCTGCAGGTTGGTAACAGTGATTTATGTCATGCTAATTGTGCATATATACCTATTACATTTACAAAACACACACTGAAAGGTATGCCCCCGGCAGCAAACACAAAGCAATTGCCCACCAAATACAGGTAATCGGGTCTGTGCCACAACAATCCAAATCTAACCAGATCGAGAAACGGTACAATGTGGCTCAGGGAGTGCACACATTTATGCTGAAAAGCATCTCAGCATCTACTGTGTCGAAAACGTGTTGGCCATCTTAAAGAAGAAAGTCGCATTATTTTAGGGAACCAAATGTAGTGTTTGAGAACTGGATGGCATGATCGGAACTGTGGCGTGTCCTAGCCATTACATTCAACTGTGATCATACTTGTGCGAGAGGCGGCAGCAGAAACCCTGCACCGAGGTTCATAGAAGTGGAAAAATATGAAAGCAGGTGGCATGCTTAAAAAACGCACGGCACCCGTGCACGTTAGGTGCATGGCTGCCATGGTAATACAAAAGTAATAATGTTGAAAGTGCTCTTGCATATTAAGCATAAGCGCATGGCGGCCCTTCAAGCGGGGGCCATGGCGATAAAAAAACCAACAAAGTAGTCCCTAAAAGAAACAGACACAGCCCTATAGCGTGACTAAACAGTAGTTGGTCATTGCTGCCTGCCATGAAGCGGAAGTGACGGCTCGGGAGCATCAGCCAATAGGAGCCAGGAAACAGAGCATGCTAGAGTGACCTAAAGGTAAGCAGCAGGCCACATTAAACTACGTATACAGATTACAGCAGGTCTTGCAGACAGCACATGCAAGCTGCCTAAGCTCGACCTAAAAATGCTAGATAAGCATGGATCCATAACTTGGTTTAAATATATCAAGTCCTGGATGCACAGTGTGGATTTGCACATAGCCTGGGATAACCCGGAGCAGATAACCAAGGAAATGCTGCAATAACTAAACTCTAGAGATTGGTTACAGGTACATGAGGGATGAATAGTGGAGTCAGCACTGACAGAAAGAAAGATGGCCTAAAGAGGATTTGGAATTTGAAGTGTTCATGGGCCCCATTGAACCATCATAAGCAAGATCTTTATATCTGAAATTTAGTTATGATATTTTAGCAGTAAATAAATTTTTTAGTGGATGGTGGGGGTATGCTGTGTCACATACTTGTCCTTCATGTAAACAGTGTCCTGAAGTGAAAGAGCATTTGTTGTTCCTCTTATTACCACCGAAGGAATACTTGGTGACTTCCTATCTGTTGCGTGGTGGGTGTAAGACACTGTCTAGAGGTCATTTGTATTTTAAGAACTGAGACTACGGAGCGGATATTTTTTACGGGTTCAAAATATTGATTGTGCGCCTGGCGGAAAAGATAAGGATTAACTGAAGCACTTTAAGATTCTAGAATTAAAGATGAAATAAGTATTTTTAAATATGCTTTTTAGGTTCTGCCTGCACATCGCCTGAAGTATGCTTGAGAAATCTATTGTTTTTGATATAAACTTAAAAGGAGATTACATCCCACCTCCTCTTTTTCAAGAATCTTAATTGGCTTTTGTGCGTGTCACTTACTTTTTCTCCATTTCTATTGGCTGTAGCATATTTTCTTGATTTTGCCAATGCTTGATCCTCATCTGCTTCTCTTATCAGTTTCCTGTAGCCAAAATACTGTTAACATCTGCTTTGGGAGAACTGTTTGTTTATAAAGCTTTGCCTCTTTCTGCTTTTTCGTCTTGCAGCAGAGAGATTAAGTGATTTGTCTAGATGCATAGGGCGTTGTGCTGCCGAGACTGGAACCGGGATCCCCAGATCTTGAGTCAGCAGCTCTGGCCACAGCACCACATCTTCCGCACTCCTGTGATACTTGTCAGTGAGCTTTTTCCTTCGTCCCGGGTGATGATCGGAAAATAAAGCTTTTTATTCATCTTATAGACAAAATCGATGCAATACCAATGCTTGTTAATGTTCTCCCTGCTCGAGCAAGCCACCTGAAATGCCCCTTCACATTCCCATACTTGTTGCTCTGTAACTGGTAGCAACATTTTTTGGAGAGCATTTCCCTTGGAAAAACCATGACCACATATGTCTGTCTTTGTTGAACTGTAAATATTTTGGCGATATGCACATGGCCAGCTTCAAGATTTATGCCCTTGTAGGGCACGGGAGGAGGTTTATAAGCATAGTAATTTTCATAAAATTCGTACTTCTTAGGCCACTGGCCCCAGTACTGGGGAAGGGCCCGCCCCGAAAGAATCCTTCCTTCAAAACGAGCACAGCCGGGTTGTGTTGCACCCATCCTCTTTAACCCCTTCCATGCTGGGCCGATTCCGCCGCTGTGCGGTAAACAAACGAACAGGGAGGGGCCGTGACGAACCCCAGCCGTCATCAGCACACGAGCACCGTGGAGCGTGACGGCTGGGGTTCGTCATCAGCATGGAAGGGGTTAACAAACACAAACTGGGGTTCAGGTTAAGATGCCAGATGAGTGGAGCCAAGAGGCTTTGGTCATGGAACTGTTTATGTGGTGTTTACCGCATACACGCTTCCCCTTTTACCCACGGTTTTAGTGACTGAGCGCTAAGGTGTGATCTGTGCGTTTGGGAAACCACAGACTTGTGTCTCTGGGTTCTCGGTCCAGAGGGTCAGGAGTGCGTTCACCCTCATTAAACACTGCTAGTGCCTACAGCCGCCTTTAGGGGGTTGTCTTGTGGCTTCTTCCTTAAACAGACCTCACACATGTTGTTTCCTCATAGCTGACAACTTCTGTGTATTTTTACAGTCTGTGTTTAAAACCCCTTGTGAGGGTTCACCTTTTGTGTGTTTCTTTGGCATTTATTTAGATTAGGAGTCCTTTTGAAAGTGACTGTTTAATTGAGAGAAGTGTTTACGTTCACATTTAGATGTGTTCTCTAACATCACTACAATCCAGTAGCTGTGATTGATCGTGATGGATGGCATGCACATTCCAGTAGCTGTGGTTGATGGGGTTGGATGGCATGCACATTCAGGTAGATGTGATTGATGAGGTTGGATGGCATGCACATTCCAGTAGCTGTGATTGATGGGGTTGGATGGCATGCACATTCCAGTAGCTGTGGTTGATGGGGTTGGATGGCATGCACATTCCAGTAGCTGTGATTGATGGGGTTGGATGGCATGCACATTCCAGTAGCTGTGATTGATGGGGTTGGATGGCATGCACATTCCAGTAGCTGTGATTGATGGGGTTGGATGGCATGCACATACACGTATCTGTGATTGATGGAGTTGGACGGCATGCACATTTGAGGAGCGCATGTCCTTTTGAAAGTGACTGTTTAATTGAGAGAAGTGTTTACGTTCACATTTAGATGTGTTCTCTAACATCACTACCATCCAGTAGCTTTGATTGATGGGGTTGGATGGCATACACATTCCGGTAGCTGTGATTTATGGTGATGGATGGCATGCACATTCCAGTAGCTGTGATTGATGGTGATAAATGGCATGCACATTCCAGTAGCTGTGATTGATGGGGTTGGATGGCATGCACATTCCAGTAGCTGTGATTGATGGGTTCGGATGGCATGCACATTCCAGTAGCTGTGATTGATGGGGTTGGATGGCATGCACATTCCAGTAGCTGTGATTGATGGGTTCGGATGGCATGCACATTCAGGTAGATGTGATTGATGAGGTTGGATGGCATGCACATTCCAGTAGCTGTGATTGATGGGGTTGGATGGCATGCACATTCCAGTAGCTGTGGTTGATGGGGTTGGATGGCATGCACATTCCAGTAGCTGTGATTGATGGGGTTGGATGGCATGCACATACAGGTATCTGTGATTGATGGAGTTGGACGGCATGCACATTTGAGGAGTGCATGTCCTTTTGAAAGTGACTGTTTAATTGAGAGAAGTGTTTATGTTCACATTTAGATGTGTTCTCTAACATCACTACCATCCAGTAGCTTTGATTGATGGGGTTGGATGGCATACACATTCCGGTAGCTGTGATTTATGGTGATGGATGGCATGCACATTCCAGGAGCTGTGATTGATGGTGATAAATGGCATGCACATTCCAGTAGCTGTGATTGATGGGGTTGGATGGCATGCACATTCCAGTAGCTGTGATTGATGGGGTTGGATGGCATTTACATTCAGGTAGCTGTGATTGATGGGTTCGGATGGCATGCACATTCAGGTAGATGTGATTGATGAGGTTGGATGGCATGCACATTCCAGTAGCTGTGATTGATGGTGATAAATGGCATGCACATTCCAGTAGCTGTGATTGATGGGGTTGGATGGCATGCACATTCCAGTAGCTGTGATTGATGGGGTTGGATGGCATTTACATTCAGGTAGCTGTGATTGATGGGTTCGGATGGCATGCACATTCAGGTAGATGTGATCGATGAGGTTGGATGGCATGCACATTCCAGTAGCTGTGATGGATCGTGATGGATGGCATGCACATTCCAGTAGCTGTGATTGATGGGTTTGGATGGCATGCACATTCCAGTAGCTGTGATTGATGGGTTGGATGACATGCACATGCAGGTAGCTGTGATTGATGGGGTTGGATGGCATGCACATTCCAGTAGCTGTGACCGATGGGGTTGGATGGCATGCACATTCCAGTAGCTGTGATAGATGGGGTTGGATGGCATGCCCATTCCAGTAGCTGTGATCGATGGTGATGGATGGCATGCACATTCCAGTAGCTGTGATCGATGGGGTTGGATGGCATACACATTCCGGTAGCTGTGATTTATGGTGATGGATGGCATGCACATTCCAGTAGCTGTGATTGATGGTGATAAATGGCATGCACATTCCAGTAGCTGTGATTGATGGGGTTGGATGGCATGCACATTCCAGTATCTGTGGATGATGGTGATGAATGGTGTGCACATTCCAGTAGCTGTGATTGATGGGGTTGGATGGCATGCACATTCCAGAACCTGTGATCGATGGGGTTGGATGGCAAACACATTCCAGTAAGTGTGATCTCTGGGGTAAGATTACATGCACATTCCAGTAGGTGTGATCGATGGGGATGGATGGCATGCACATTCCTTTAGATGTGATCGATGGGGATGGATGGCATGCACATTCTAGTAGCTGTGATTTATGGTGATGGATGGCATGCACATTCCAGTAGCTGTGATCGATGGGGTTGGATGGCATGCACATTCCAGAACGTTTGATCGATGGGGTTGGATGGCAAACACATTCCAGTAAGTGTGATCTCTGGGGTAAGATTACATGCACATTCCAGTAGGTGTGATCGATGGGGATGGATGGCATGCACATTCCAGTAGCTGTGATTGATGGGGTTGGATGGCATGCATATTCCAGGACCTGTGATTGATGGTGATGGATGGCGTGCACATTCTAGTAGCTGTGATTGATGGGGTTTGATGGCATGCACATTCCAGTAGCTGTGAATGATGGGGTTGGATGGCATGCACATTCCCGTAGCTGTAATTGATGGGGTTGGATGGCATGCACATTCAGGTAGCTGTGATTGATGGGGTTGGATGGCATGCACATTAAGGTAGCTGTGATTGATGGGATTGGATGGCATGCACATTCCAGTAGCTATGATTGATGGGGTTGGATGGCATGCACATTCCAATAGCTCTGATTGATGGTGATGGATGGCAGCACATTCCAGTAGCTGTGATTGATGGGGTTGGATGGCATGCACATTCCAGTAGCTGTGATTTATGGAGTTGGATGGCATGCATATTCCAGTAGCTGTGATTGATGGGGTTGGATGGTATGCACATTCAGGTAGCTGTGATTGATGGTGATGAATGGCATGCACATTCCAGTAGCTGTGGTCGATGGGGTTGGATGGCATGCACATTCCAGAAGCTGTGATCAATGTGGTTGGATGGCATGCACATTCCAGTAGGTGTGATAGATGGGGTTGGATGGCATGCACATTCCAGTAGCTGTGATCGATGGGGTTGGATGGCATGCACATTCCAGTAGCTGTGATCAATGAGGTTGGATGGCATGCACATTCCAGTAGCTGTGATCGATGGAGTTGGATGGCATGCACATTCCAGTAGCTGTGATTGATGGGGTTGGATGACATACACATTCCAGGAGCTGTGATTGATGGTGATGGATGGCATGCACATTCCAGTAGCTGTGATCGATGGGGTTGGATGGCATGCACATTCCAGTAGCTGTGATCAATGAGGTTGGATGGCATGCACATTCCAGTAGCTGTGATCGATGGGGTTGGATGGCATGCACATTCCAGTAGCTGTGATTGATGGTGATGAATGGCATGCACATTCCAGTAGCTGTGGTCGATGGGGTTGGATGGCATGCACATTCCAGAAGCTGTGATCAATGGGGTTGGATGGCATGCACATTCCAGTAGGTGTGATAGATGGGGTTGAATGGCATGCACATTCCAGTAGCTGTGATCGATGGGGTTGGATGGCATGTACATTCCAGTAGCTGTGATCAATGAGGTTGGATGGCATGCACATTCCAGTAGCTGTGATCGATGGGGTTGGATGGCTTGCACATTCAGGTAGCTGTGATTGATGGTGATGAATGGCATGCACATTCCAGTAGCTGTGATCGATGGGGTTGGATGGCATGCACATTCCAGAAGCTGTGATCAATGGGGTTGGATGGCATGCACATTCCAGTAGGTGTGATAGATGGGGTTGGATGGCATGCACATTCCTGTAGGTGTGATCGATGAGGATGGATGGCATGCACATTCCAGTGGCTGTGATCGATGGGGATGGATGGCATTCACATTCCAGTAGCTGTAATCGATGGGGTTAGATGGCATGCGCATTCCAGTAGCTGTGATTGATGGGATTGGATGGCATGCACATTCAGGTAGCTGTGATTGATGGGTTTGGATGGCATGCACATTCAGGTAGCTGTGATTCATGGGGTTGGATGGCATGCACATTCCAGTAGCTGTGATTGATCGTGATGGATGGCATGCACATTCCAGTAGCTGTGATTGATGGGGTTGGATGGCATGCACATTCCAGTAGCTGTGATTGATTGGGTTGGATGGCATGCACATACACGTATCTGTGATTGATGGAGTTGGACGGCATGCACATTTGAGGAGTGCATGTCCTTTTGAAAGTGACTGTTTAATTGAGAGAAGTGTTTACGTTCACATTTAGATGTGTTCTCTAACATCACTACCATCCAGTAGTTGTGATTGATGGGTTTGGATGGCATGCACATTCAGGTAGCTGTGATTCATGGGGTTGGATGGCATGCACATTCCAGTAGCTGTGATTGATCGTGATGGATGGCATGCACATTCCAGTAGCTGTGGTTGATGAGGTTGGATGGCATGCACATTCCAGTAGCTGTGATTGATCGTGATGGATGGCATGCACATTCCAGTAGCTGTGATTGATGGGGTTGGATGGCATGCACATACACGTATCTGTGATTGATGGAGTTGGACGGCATGCACATTTGAGGAGTGCATGTCCTTGCTTGTCTATGTACAGTGGGATTCGTTTAGGAGTACAAGTCAATACATAACTAGATATGCAGTAATGTCCAGCTGGACTAGTGCATTCAGCTATTGAAGATAACCACTGTATCACAGCCTAATATGCAATTAACTGCAACAGTTCACACTAACCTTACAAACTAGCGCACACATTAGCAAAGTGCATAAACACCTCGGCAGGCCCAGTGTGTGCTATTTAAATCTACAATGGAATGCTCTCTACAAGCTAAATTTTCATTAGGTACTTCTCCTCTCCCATTACATTTTCCTGCATATAAAGTACAGTTTCAGAGTTGCAAGGTGGCTCCTTCTGGAGACTTTTGAGGCCCTCGAAGTAAGTGTGAGGCCTGAGCAGCAGGATGATTTAGAGGAGGGTACGCTGGTACATTGCACTCAGTGGAACCATCCCCCCAAATCTTACTACTGAGTTGTCCTTTACCTGTTTGCTGATTAGATATTCTTTTTTCTAAGTTCAAGAAGAAATGTTATAAAAAAAAAGGGGTGTCCATATGCGATACATAATAACAGCTCATTTCAAGGCAAAATAAAACAATTACATTCCAAATTACATGGATTGTACTAATTAGTAGAATTAGAAAAAGTAAAACAATATAAGTGCAAACTTAACATCACTAGAATACAAAATTATTTAGGAACATATAGGGGAATCAAGGAGGTTTGAGAACTTCTTGTTGAGATGGCTGTAACTATGAATTTCTTTTAGCACATGAATCAATGTAATTTGTAACTGGGGACCAAAGATTTAGCCGTTTCATTGTCATTTGTAAAGGATAAACAGAAGAAGTGTCCATCATGTGTTAATGACAAACAGCGTAACACCAAGCCTTATAGGATATCTTTGTATAAGCTTTCCATTCAATTAATGGTGATCTGCTGAAAAGCAATTGCTATCAACAAATCAATGATTTTGACATTAATCGTAATATCATCCCAAATAGATGAGAGGCTTCCTAAGAATATATGAATAAGGGCAAAAGAAAATGTAGTAACAAAAATCAAATTCATTTGGCTCCAAACTTGTTTCCAGAAAGTCTGTACACATGGACAAGAAAATAACATATGAAATAAAACTGCATTTGGGGATGAGCAAGTCCCCCAGGTATCCAACATAGTCGAAAACCTCTGTCTATATTTGTGTGAGAGGATGGGGAGGTTGATTCCAGAAGTTTGGAAGTTAATTTGATTATGAGGGTGAAGAGGGACTGTGGTTTGCGTGAGAAGGAGAGGTATTCATGAAAGGAGAAGGGAGATAAGAATTGACATTCTATTGAGGTCCAAAGAGGACAATCTTCTGTGGGATCAAGCAACCAAAAAGATGCTTGACGTAAGAGGAACGCTTTCTGGTAAGCGGGAAAATCGGAGGAAATTAACTCCACCCTCTGCTTTAGGGCGCTTCAATTTTAATACAGACATTTGTGATTTTTTATTATTCCATAAAAAGGAAGAAAGGATGGAACTGACTTTCATAAAAAATTTGGTGGAAATGGGGACTGGAATGTTGGAAATAGTGGATAAAATTATGGGATATAACATCATCTTTATGGTGTCCAAACGTCCCCACCAAGATAAGTAAAGAGGATGTCATTTAGCAGTTAACTCTGAAATTTTATGAATGCATGTATTCATACATAGTGCTACTGTGTCTGTGATTGAGGTAGTGAAGTGTAGTCCTAAATATTTATTGGATGTGGGACTCCATGTGAAATTAGAAGTATTGAAATCTGAATTAAAATTTTATTTAGTTTAGGGCTGAATCTCACACTTATTGTTATTTAATCTGTAACCAGAGACAAGGGAGAAAGACCTTACTTCCTCTAAAAAAGCAGGAATTGAGTCATCTGGGTTTGACATGAAAAGTAAAATGTCGTCTGCGTAAGCTGCAAGTTTAATGTGAGAGTTCAAAGTTTGGAAGCTATGCAAATTTGGATTTTGGCGTAATTTGGAGAGAAATGGTTCCAAGGCCAAATTGAAAAGGAAGGGAGAGAGAGGGCATACTTGTTGCACTCCTCTACCTAAATCAAAAAAACGGGGAGATCAGGCCATTGACACAGACTGCAGCTCATGGGTTAGAATAAAGGAGGGAAAGTAAAGATATAAATTTGGGCCAAAACCGAACCACTAAAGAGTATGGAATAAATAAGACCACTCAACTGTATCAAACGCTTTTTCTGTGTCCAATGCTATTGCTGCAAGATCGGCCATCAGTATCTGATTGTTGCAATATGAGTTTAACTGGATGTGTTTTACGGCCAAGTATCATTATTCCATTACGTTTGCCATTTCCTTGTGAAAAGAAAACATCCCCCACCCAGCCCCTTTTTATTTTTAAGGATTCAACCTCAGTAAGATGTGTTTCTTGCAGAAATACTATATCAACATCTAATTTAGCTAGACGGGTTAAGACTCTCTGTCTTTTGATAGGAGAATTTAATCCCCCAATGTTCCATGAGATTAGTTTTAACGGCATAAGGTATCAGGAAAAGAATTAAATAAGAGCGTGAAGCAAAAGTCCAATTCTTTAAAGCTAAGATAGAGAGTGAAAAAAGATAAGATAAAAAGAAAATAGGTCAGGCATAGAGGGAGAGAGAAAACAGAAAAGCAAAAAGGAAAAGTGAGACGGACCTGATAATGCAAAAGAAGATAGATATGATAAATAACTATTGGAAGAATGGCAGGATAATAGAAATTGAATATGCAACGGTAAATAAAGAAACTGGTATGAGAATGTAAGAGGAAATTAAAGTAATGAGGACCTCAAATTAACAAATAGCCAAAAAGTGCAAGGCGAACCTAACAACAAAAGACATGATAGAAAAAAAAAAATAAGGAAAAATATTAGGAGATGAAGAAAGATAAGAAGATAAAAAGAAGAAAGAAATGTAGAAGAGTAACATACCTACATAAAGAAGAATCAGGGAAACACGAGGGGAGGGTGAAACCACATGGAACAGATGGAACATCCGGGTTCAACCACACGGAGGACCAGGGGGAAACCACGCCATGAGGGTAATAGATCTGTGGAAGCGAAGAACAACAAGTATTAAGACAATTAATAAAACGCACTATGAACGAGAGAACCAGTAAGAACGCATCAAGCAAGCTAACATGCTTTGAATCCAAATTAAAACATAAGCTTAAATAAATCCAACAAGTAACATTTCTTATGTGGGAAACTGCCACAAAGAAGAGAATAGAATGTGAGGAGCCTGTGAAGAGAATATATAAAATCAAACATTGAATGAAGATGAAGGCCCGGAAGAATCCATGACAACTGTTTTGCAAGCATTTATGAAGCTTTGTAGTCGCAACGGATCTTCAGAAGTAGTTCTTCTGTTGTACATGACCTTAAAAAGACAAGGGTGAAAAAGTCCATAGCAGGCTTCCATCGAACGATGATCAGGTCTCATATTCAGAAAAACCTTGTGTCTGTTGGCAGTAGCTTTAGCGTAATCCTTTGCAAAAAATAAGGTGGAACCTGACCAGGTGATTCTTTGAAAAGATTTGACTGCTGACAAAGCTTTTAGCAAATCTGTGTACTCTGAGAAGTATAAGATAACACTTCTTGGTCGTTTTGAGGGTGAAGCAATGGAACGAATGCGGCCCAATCTGTGTGATCGTTGAATATTAAGTATAGTTCCTTCTGGCATATGAAGTAACTTGGGGAGGAAAGATTTAAAGAAGGTAAGAGCATCTGATCCTTCAAGTCCTTCTGCTAAGCCGTAAATGCAGAGATCATTCCACCTATTTCAGTTTTCAAGTTCCTCAACCTGTTGTTGAAGCACAGAGACTTGGGAATGAAGTTGAGAAACATTAGCACATGTATCTTTGAGGGAGGAGACACTGTGTTCAACTGCAGAAACTCTTGTATCGAGTTGGGACCAATTATCCGTAAGGATTTGCAATTTAGCGTTTGTCTCTTCCAGGAAAGGTCGAAGGGCCCTAATTTCCTCCAGTAGCAACTCCATAGAAACAGGCAAGACTGACTTGGGCGGAGAAGGAGGGTCCTTTTTTAGGCGTTTAGTAAAGAATTTACCAGGTGGTGCAGATGAAGGGTCTATTTTAGTCTCCGGATTCTGATGCAAGGATAATAAAGAATCTTCTAATTTGGAAAACTCTGTGAAGATTTTTGAGTTCTTGACAAAAATACACTTTGTCTTTGGGAGCGCAGAAGTAGATGCCTTAGTTCTGCCCATAAAGCATATGTTTAGCGCAGCTGTCAGGTAAAAACGGGCTTATGTTTAGATAAGGTGACGTTTAATTCTTGACAAGGAAAAAACCTTGAAGAAAAGAGTCAAATCAACAATTATATCTGTGTCACCTTAAAATGTTAAAGAGAAAGTCATCATTACAAAAGCTTGAGGAAACATATTGTTAATAAAGATGACATGTGGATTTCAGGCCAGTTAGAAAAACGAAATGAAGCCTGTGACACAACGCTGAAGAGATATCCACAAAATGGCTGCAATAATTGTCACTCCATTGCCCTGGCAACAAGATGCTGAAAAATGCTGGAAAGTGGGGCATTCAGTCATTAAACGGAGGCTCAAGAGTAGAGAAATTAGGAATTACAAAGTTGTAAGCCTTTTGATAATAAAATTAGGTGCCTGTAAAGAGATGTGCCTTCATTATCAGAAACCTATGTGAACGCGATGGAAAAAGAAAATGGCAGCCGCAATAACGTGTCGCCGCGGGAGAAACTCACTGCCAGGAAAGAGCTTCTTTTGTTGTGTGAGCAGGAGCAGCCGGGTTCATGTTGCGCACAACATACCTTCCGACACTGCAAGTGCTAAGTAGCTTCGCAGAAGATGGCTGGATAATGCGGATTCCCCGAGGCGCATCGGGGAGCTTCACACAGACGCCACCATGCTCATCGGGCGTCAAGGCACGCCCCCGTTTAGATGTTCCGACATGTCCTTCAAAGCTCTTGCAGAGCCAGGGGGAAACAATTTAGTGTGTTCACCCTACTATGCTTTTGACTTATTCATATGTTCAGGCAGTAATGTGTAGTGCTGGAGACTAAGGCTACAAAACGAAACAAGCATTTGCAATGCTTTAGGTCTTTGTGAGAGTTTGAGCTATTGGCATCGTAATTGACAATGCCTTTTATTAATATGTTTTGAAAAATCCTACAAATGATGCATAAATATGCACTTTATACTCATAGTCCTTGCTTACGAGAAGCAAGGCTGGTAGTAAAAGAGGTACAGTTACTGCCAGCCTTGCTTCTTTTAAGCAACCCAATACGGGTTTTCACTACAATTCCAGATCTCTAAGATATAAGCTAAGATACTAATCTTAAGACCTATATTTTATGGCACTATTCACTGCCTCTTTTAAACAGGTCTATTGGAAAAACTCATATTCCTTATTTCAGTCTCTGGTAAGGAATATGGAGTCCGTTAGATAATTCTCTAATTGTTCACTTCAGTCTTCAACCTTGGTCCAAAAACCTCTATTTTATAATTCATCTGGTGGCATACACCACTCCTACAATGATTTTACAACTCCCACTTAGACTTGTTTTATGGTTACAATTCTCATTGTTTGATAGGTGGAACCCCCAAAAGGTAAGGTGGATAAATCCAATCGAATTGCTATGAATATAATTTGGCTTCTTTTTGCCCTCATGTAGGTAGAGAACTTAAAAAATATATATTGTATCCATAGATCATTTTAGGATGAATGCTAAGTTTTTTATTGAACCTACGCAAAGCAATAATTGTAAAAGGCATGGGACATAATGAAACTTGATTGAAAATTGACTCCAAGCAAAAGGTATCAAATTCAAAGTAGCGCAGAACTGCCTGTATTTTGTTCAGTTTCAAAAGTTGGGAAAATCTTTTCAGTGCTGATATGTTACATGGTAAAAAAAATTATTTTCACGCCTCGAAAGCCTTCTTCAAATTTTGACATCTTTAGAACTACAGAGTCTACTACATTGGGACTATTGCGTTACTATAGCAATTTGATGAGAACGCTTGGAAATTTCAACTCTTGGAGCGTGCCATTTATGTTTTCTTTTCCATTGTAGCATTCATGAGAAGATACACTTCCTATTTTCCTCTACTGAGGCAGCCATGTGAAGACTTGAGCATGCACAAGACATGCTTGCTGCCGCAATCATTGCGGTACAAAAAGGGGTGGTGATGGACGGAGCATCTGAATCAATCAAACACTCACACCCAGTCAAAAGATCTGGGTTTAATCCATCACCGTTCATTAGCCCACTCTGCCACCCCAGTTCAGACATGGCTATATGCAAATCAGTCTGACCCTGTGCCTCATGGGAACAGTCCAGCCCGAACTGCCAAGCCATGTCTTCCCTGGACCGGAAATCACGGCTCAGGAGCGAGCAGGCTGGTGATGTTCATGAAGCCTTCTGTGCCCTTCTGCCAGAGCACAGGTTTGTGCGCCCTAGAGAGGCGCGGCTGCAGCTCAGACTCTCCACGACAGAGCTTCCAGGCTCGAGACCCCGGTGCCAACCAATGGAATGGCTTGACGGGGTGTCAGGCGAACATGCTAATGATTTACTCACTCCATCTCGACACCAGTGTAGCGTCGTGAACAGTACTGTTGTTGCATACTAGCATTGGAAATTATCGGTCTCGCATTTGTTTGTGGTGAAGCTATTGGCATTGTATATGGCAATGTACTTTACTTATGTGTTATGGAGTGTATGTATGTGGTGTGTAGTGGAACTATATGGGTTGAATTGAATTAGTTAGTTGTGTAATTGTGTGTAGTGTAGATGTGTGGTGTGGAGTGGATTTGTGTAGTTGCATTATGTGGCATGGTGTGCTGTGGAAATATATGGTTAGCAATTTTGTGGCATTCAGTGTAGTGGCATTATGTTTAGGGATTGTGTGAAGTGGTAACTTGTACAGTTTAATTATGTGGTGTGCAGTTGAATTTTGCGGCACAATTTATGTGGTTTGGTGTTAAATTATGCGGTATTGGTTGGAAATGTGTGGCATGGAACTTTGTGTATAGCTTTGTGTTTTTGATGACGGAAAAAAACAAAAAGGTAGGAGCTAAGCATCAGATCTGTGTGTTCTAAAAAAAAGGAAAGAGTTGGAGCTATTGGCATTGTAAATGTCTCTTACCTATGTGGTATGGATTGGAGTGGATTTATGTGGCGTGTAGCATTTATGTGGGTTGGATTAGACTTGTTGGTTGTGGATTTGTGTAGTGGAATTATGTGGTATTGTGTGCAGTTGTATTATGTGGATCGTAATTATGTATTTTTGAGTGTATTGAAATTATGTTGTGTGAGACTGTGTGTAATGGAGTGTAAGTATGTGAAATGGTATTTTGTGCTGTGAAGCGTTATGTAGTGGAGTTTAAATCCAACATTGTATACAATTGAATGACTCTTTTAAAAAAAGAATTATCAAAAAATGTCTTCAAGTTTTTTTTTTGTCCTTGCAATGCTGCCAACCTCCTCGGACCTGTTGTAATGCTTGTTTATTATAGCTTTGTTTGTTATGCAGGGACAAACACAATAGGAGGTTGGAGATTGAGAAATAGTACCTGAATTACAACAAGAGCAGCAGACGGACACTAGAAGAGAGTCAACAGATGCCAGATTCTGAGGGTACACTGAGCTGGTGCTGAGTAATTCTGAAGTGGTGCAGAGGTGGTGGTGTGCTGGTACCGATGTGATACTCAGGTGATGCTGAATGAAACTCAGGTAGTGCTAAGTGATGCTGAGGTAGTTGTGTGCTGGTGTGGAGCTGATACTGAATGTTACTGAGGTGGTGCTGAGTGATGCTGAGGTGATGCTGAGTGATGCTGTAGCACTGAGTCGCACTGAGGTGGTGGTGCAGCGCTGGTGCTGAAGTGGTGCTGTGTTGAAGTGATGCTCTGCTGATGCTGAGGAAGTGCTGCATGGGTGCTGAGTTACTGTTAAGGTGGTGGTGGTGCACTGATGCAGATATGATGCTGTGCTGTTTATGTTGTGCTGTGCTGAGTTGGTGTTGAACTGATGAGGAGGTGATGCTGAGGTGATGATGCGGTGGTGCTGAATGATGCTGAAGTGGTGCTCAGTAGGACTGAGGTGGTGCAGAGTGAGGCTGAGGTGGTGGTGCTGCGCTGGGTCTGAGGTGGAGCTGAGCTGGTTCTCAGGTGGTGCTGGGTGATGAGATGGTGTTGTGCTGAGGTAATGCTACGCTGATGTTGAAGTTGTGCTGCACTGGCGCTGAGGTGCTGTTATCGTGCGGCTGCTTTGGTGCTGAGCTGGTGGTGATGCACTTGTCGTAAATAAATTATTTACACTATCATAATTTCTATAAATAAATAAATATCAAAAGGGTCAAGCATAAATGAGGAGCAGAGTCCGTGGTATTAGAGTCAATGGGCTTTATTGCATTAACTCGAGTTAAGGGAGAGTTCCAGCGCCAAGCGGGCACAGGAGAGTTCTGAGCTTTATTCACAGAGTACAATATTTATACATTCTTTGCATACATAGGGAGGAGCCCTCCAAGCAGAAGGAAAGAAAAAGATATGAGCATGTAGGCGTTCACTGTAATGAGTCATAGGTGGGTGGGTGCATAGAGGGGGCAGCAAGGTCAGCTAAAACTGCCTGTTTGCGTAACTTTATCAGACTTCTCCATGAGGGCTGTTTCCTTTCTGTTGGCCAGGGAGGGCCCTGGGTGTCAGAGTGACTAGCATGTCTGGTCTTATCTCTAGCTCGGGGCAGCATGCAGATTGCTCTCATCTGTAGAAGTGTTGCTGCTTCATACTAGCAGTTGGTTTGGCCCTTCCTGTCCACCCCTTGTGTAACTGTCTTGGAGGTTTCCCTTGACATGGGCCCCACTTATCTCTGAGAGCCGACAGCAAAACTGGGCCTTATCTCTGCAGAGGGGCTACTGCTCGCCTCCTGCTCGGGCCGGAATGCAGCTTTATCAGGTCGACCCTTGTTTGACACTGTTAAGACACCCCGGGCTGGGCCTTTTCTCCGTGACTGCTCAAAAAAATATCTAATGTGCTGCAGAGAAATGTAACGTGTGGCCTTTTTCAGGGTCTGGCATGGAGGGGCCTGGTGACAGAGAAATAAGGCCTCTGAATGTAAAGTAATGCAGGGGTTTTTATTCAACATGGCAGATGGTGAGAGGGTAGCGCGTGGGAGCACGAATACATATAAATATGTAATTTTCTTCATTCCCTCCTTGTCCCCAAGCGCACCCCTCTAATACACCTCTATTTTCATCAGGCCGTTAATGTGTTCTTGCAACATGATCTTTTCATTTTTTCTGCTCTGCACATGTGGACGGGGAATGCAGGCAGTGGCGCACAGACCGCAGATGGCCGGGCCGCATTGGATGCAGAGGCAACAACTGAAGATGATAAACAGTATTGATCCTACTACAGTCAACACTTTCCATCCCCATGTTGATACTAATCCCCACAACCAGCTGCTTAAGGACCATTCTCCTTTATCCATGTCTAGCTGACTTGACATCTTGTGTAGCTTGGCAATGGCTTGGTATACCGTAGGTGCGTTATTTGGAATAAACACACAACAACTCGTGGAGATCAATCTGCATACACCACCACGGTCAGCCAGAACGATGTCTAAAACAATGCGATGTTGTAGGGTCATGAGTCTATCCGCGACCACCTCGGCTGTGAGATTAGAGAGGGCACCTGCCGTTGCATCTATCGTGTTTTGCACCACTCGTGTGAGGTGGCGGATGTTCCTGCTGTTTACCATGGGACACCAAAATGGAATGGCTCCGGCAAAGAAGTCTCCCGCCTCCTGCCCTGCTGTATCTATGACCCCCCTTCGCCGTCTGTTATAGACAGTCAGAGGCTCAATTTCATGATAGTCCGCAGGGGCAGTGTAGGTGGGGGGAAGGAGAAAAGCAATGTAACAAGTGCCGGACCAGCCCTGTGGGAGCCATGTATAACCTTTATCCCCACATATGAAGTAGGTGCCCTGTGCGGCTATAAGCCGTGTATTGTTTGTTGCATTCAAATTGACTGTGTGATTACAGATGCTATCACCCATACGTATCTTTACTTTACTTTGGACACAAAAAGGGGCTTTAGTTGATGCCACAAAAACAGGTGAAACGGATCTTTTTCTCCTGTCCATATACTGATAATATAACTTATTAGATCTGTTACCGTGGTCAGCATAGGCTTCCTGCTCTAGTGGGGTACCACATGCCCTGTTCTTTTCACCTCGCCAACATAAAATGTATAGGTGATATCTGAGCTGAGACTGCTCTTTTGTATCCGTATTGGCCATATAGAAAGCTTTGTTTGTTTCCCACCAACCGGTACAAGAGCCTTCATAAGAAAAAGGGAGAGTGATGAAAGGCATGCCTTTGGCAACTGTATGGTGAAGAAGACCGCACACCCAGCAGTTGGATGTGTTTATGGCCAGTTGATGTTGTTGTAAAAGGGTGATGAAAGTATTGTTCTTAAATTCATTTCTTTTGTTCTCTAAGTGTACTGGGAGCTCAACATGTGAGTGTACTATCGTGGCGTTCTGTGAGACAACAGGTGGATAGAGAACATGTAAGAACCAGCCAATACTTATTACCACAATGCTCATAAAAAGTACAATAATCAGAGACACTATACATCTACTGTGTAATAGCTTGCAGTATTTCTTTCTCATATTAGTCCTTTTTTCTTTACTGTTCACTAGTTTATTCAAGTCAGACATCATGTTCAACCGCTTCACCACCGGGTGGACTTAGACAATCAAACGTCGACTGACCTTCTAGATCTCAGTTTGGAAGTGTACTCTTGCTGGGGAGTCTTTTCCAAAGAGGGGGGCTCAAAGTCTGTACTGTCTTTGTTTTTAGCAAATGTTCCGGTAGTCCCAAAGTATTTTTTACAGTGACTGGCATGCAGCCACTCCTTTCTTCCCTCGACTTTGATGGCCGTCCTCGTCGTCAGCAGGACTAATTTTGGTGCCTTCCACCTGGGGTCCAGAGGGCTCGTCCGGTCGAAATTCCTTATCAGCACCCAGTCCCCTGGGGCTATGGCATGGTCCTCGACCTGGGTGTTGTCAGGGAAGGCAGCGGCAACCTGCGAACGGCAAGAGAGTAGTGCAGACATCAAGGAAGCCAGGTAATCTGTGAGCATAGTACTGTCAACATCAGTTATTCTTTTAGGTATTGGTGTACCCCACATATTCGGTGGTCTTCCAAAGACCACCTCATATGGGGATAGGCCGGTTCTAGAATGAGCTACCATGCGCATGTAAAAGAGGGCAACCGGTAAGGCTACCATCCAATCCACGCCCTTTTCTGCACAGACTTTAGCTAATTTTGTTTTGAGGGTCTGGTTATGTCTCTCTACTAGACCTACTGCTTGGGGATGCCTTACACAATGGAACTTCCAGGTATATCCCAACAGAAGGGACACCTGTTTCATGAGCTCAGAGGAGAAAGGCTGGCCATTGTCTGATTAAATGACACGTGGCAACCCGTATCTAGGGAAGAACTCCCTCACTAACTGTTTGGCTGTTGTAACTGCAGTATAATCTGGGACTGGGTAAGCTTCTGTCCATCTGTTTAGGGCACACACCACTACCAGGACGTACTTGTGACCTCTACATCTGTCCATTTGGATATAATCCATTTGGAGAACCTCAAAAGGGTGATCAGGGGGATGAAATCCACCCTGTTCCACTGAGATGCCTTTTCCAGGGTTGAATTGGCAACAAATCATGAAAGTCTTCACTTTCTGTTTTGCTGCCGCTCGCAAGTGTTTGTTAAACCAGATATTCTGCAGGCCATCCAACATTCCCTTCTCTCCCAAGTGTGCTGGGCTATGTGCTGTCTCTATTATCACCTGTACCATAGAATCTGGGAGGAACCATGTCTTTTTATTTTTAGTCATCCAACCCTGGTCAGTCTGGACCCCTCCTTGTTCAGTCCATTTCTTTATTTCATCTGGAGTGGCATGGGTCTGTATATCTTGCACATCTTTGAAGGGATCCCTGACTGTCATAGTCCTTGTCAGTGGTAATACCTGTGAGTTTGTTATGTCAATTGGAGTCTGAGCTGTCTGTTTAGCAGTTCGGTCTGCCAGGTCATTACCTTGGGAAATGACATCTGTGGCCTTGGTGTGTGCTTTGCATTTCAGGATCGCTATGGCTGTAGGTAGGTGTATTGCTTCTAGCAAGGCCTGTATGAGAGGGCCATGCTGTATCTTGGCCCCGTGTGAGGTCAGAAAACCTCTCTCCCTCCATAGTACCCCAAAGTCATGAACTACCCCAAACGCATATTGTGAATCAGTGTGGATGTTAACCCTTAACTGTTTTGCTCGTTTACAGGCTTGCGTCAAAGCAATGAGCTCTGCTGCTTGTGCTGACAGGATATCTATTCTTTGTGTCTCTATGATCTCATGGTCAGTAGTTACGGCGTATGCTGCCACTAATTCTCCTGCCCCTGTTCTCATGCATGATCCATCTACATAAAACGTTATGTCAGGGTCTGGGAGTGCAACATCTGTCAAGTCTTGTCTTGGCTTCGTCACTACATTTATTACTTCCACACAGTCATGGGGTGTGGTGTCATCTGTGCTTGAGGGTAAAAGAGTGGCAGGGTTGAGTATGTTAAATCTTCTAATCTCTATGTGGGGTTGAAATAGTGTCAGCTCGTATCCTGTCAATCTTGCTACAGTCAGGTGTTGTGTCTGTGTCCTATTCAGGAGAACTTCCACTGCGTGTGGTACTTGTACTGTCAGGGGGTGTCCCAGCACTATCGAGTCACTTTGTCTTATGGCCAAAGCTGTGGCCGCAACAGATTTCAAGCATGCTGGCAAAGCCTGTGCTACAGGGTCCAGTGTACTAGAAAAATAAGCACATGGCTTGTGTTTCCCTGCTTGGTCTTGTGTGAGAACAGATAGTGCTGTTCCATCCCGCTCTGTCACGAACAGGGTGAAGTGTTTCTTGTAATCAAGAGTGGCTAAAACTGGCGCTTGACATAATGCCCGTTTTAGTTCCTCAAATGCTAAGGTGTGCTCTGATGTCCAAGGGAGGACGTTAGAGGTGGCTGCCTCCAATGTAGTCAATTGTATGAGTGGCTTGACTATGTGGGCATACTGGGGAATCCATTGTCTGCAATAGGAAGTAAGGCCAATGAATGCACGTACTTCTTTTTGTGTTTTGGGTTGTGAAATGTTGGAAATCAATTTAATTTGTTCTTGTGTCAGCTGCCTACCCTCCTTGCACAGCAAGTGCCCTAAGTAAGCCACTTGCTGGTCACAGAACTGTAACTTTGAAGGGGACACCTTGTGCCCCTTGTCCGCCAGAAAATGAAGGACCGTGAGGGAAGCCTCTTCACAGTCAGTTTCTGATCTTGCTGTGATGAGAATGTCATCCACGTACTGTATTAATGCTGTGTTAGTAGGCATACTAATACTGTCAAGTTGTCTCTTTAATGCCTGACTGTAAACACTTGGGCTTTCTGTAAAGCCTTGGGGAGCTCTTGTAAATTTAAAGCTGCGTCCTTTTAAACTGAATCCGAAAAGATATTGACTGTCAGGATGTATTGGAATGCTGAAGAATGCATTCTTCAGGTCAATGACCGTGAAAAATGTTGCCTCAGAATCAATGGCAGTAAATAATGAGGAAATGTCTGGGACCACTGGGTATTGTGGGACCACACATTTGTTCAGTTCTCGAAGGTCAACTACTAGTCTGTAAACTGGGGGTGCTTGAGGGTCTGTCCGTTTAAGAACAGGGAGGACGGGGGAGTTACACACATTCGAGTCTGTCTCCACCACCACCCCCTGTTCAATGAGTTCTTGAATTATTTTTAATAAGGCTGTTTCAGCCTCAGGTGGAATCCTGTACTGTCGTATTCGGGGTAGGACTACTCCTTTCTTAAGAGTGACCTCGTGTGGTGTTATATCCATTTAACCTACGTCAGTCGAACCTTGTGCCCATAGATACTGTGGGACATCCTGAAGTCTGGGATCAAAATCTCTAACCGTGAAATGCCCTTTGAAATCACGCAAAAACAGTCTTACTCCTTCTGGTGAGCAACAGATAACTGCTCCCAGTTCTTTTAGGGTCTTTATACCTAGTAAATTTTCTGGACATGTTTTAGTGAGTAATAGGTCTGTGGTGCGTGTCAGTGGACCCACCCCTAAAGAGACTGGTTCTGATACTTTGTTGACAATTGGCTTTCCAGAAAATCCCAGGGATATATTCTGTGAGCCCGAGAGAGGTGCCCCTGGGACCTCGTCATGACTGATGGTAGTCCTGCTTGCCCCTGTGTCAATCAGAAACTTTCTATCTTGCCCCAGCAAACGAGCATGTACATAAGGACCCTCTTGGTCCACAGGAACTGGGATAAGGGGCAAGCAATCTTCCCTCTCGAGGCTGTTTCATGAAAAAGATTGGTATTCTGGGTAGTCTGACTGCGTGTACTGATACATTTGAGGTGCAGCGGCAGCGGGCGTCTGGACCTGCGGCGGGGTGGGGACTTGTGTCTGTTGAGTGTTGTACTGTCTGGGTGTATAGGGCCGTTCCTTTGTTTTACCTGTGGCTATATTGTGCTTTAGGACGGGGCATTCCCTTACAAAGTGACCCTGTTGTTTACAATAATTGCAGGTCCCTTTAGTGGGTGCGGTACCATTCTTGTTCGTGTTTGCAGGTACTGTTTGGGCAACTAGCACCTTCATTTTTGTATCCTTCATGTGCTTCTTTTCTTGTTCTTGCTCTTCCCTTATTCTATTTTGGTGGTATTGCAACATCTGTAACATTTGTGAGGGGCTATTTGCTTGCCAAGTGCTCTCAACCTTCAGCACTCTATTCCTAATCTGAGGAAGGGCGTTATCTACCAGTTTGGTCACAAAAAGGTGGGGATAGGCCTCACTACTGTGTTTTAAACCACTGTTGACAGCGAAGCATTTTTCCAACCTAGTGTAGTAATCGCTCGTGTCTTCCTCTGGTTTCTGTTTACAGGCTGAAATTGCATCCCAGTCTTCCTTTTTGGTCGTCAATAGTCTTGGTAAAATTTGTATAAGGAGTTCGGGGAGCCCCTTAATTTTTTCACCAAGGCCATCCCCCGGGGCCCTACCTGCATCTTCAGCTTGCAACTCTGCACTCTTCAACATTTTATCTCCCACATCCCAGTCTTTCTCTTTAAGTTTCTCGTAAATGCCTGCTGGTAACAAGACCTTTAGTAACCTTAGGATATCAGGGTAAGTATAGTCTCCTATGCGGAGTATATCTTTTATTTCTCTGTGAAACCCCCCCGGGTCTTTATCATGGGAAAGTAACAACCTCTTCATTTCCAGTATTTCTAGCTTGGTGAGTGGGGTATAGACATATACCCGCTGGACAGTGCCATCTATTTTTCTTATGGGGTGGACCTCTCGCAGAGGGTACTTTCCTCTGGGGCGAGGGTCTGGTGTCATTGAGGCGGACAGGAATTGCTCATATTGGAGACGCAAGTCTAAAATGGTGTTAATCAGTTCTGGGCCCTGTTCCATCCATCTATCTAGTATTACCTTTTCCAGTATTTTATATAATTTGCCAGGGTGGTGATATTGGCTCTCATACAACGTGATCAAGTGTTGGACCAAATAGATGCTGGCCAGGCGTTGTTCGAGTGGTGGGAGGCTCAGGAACATCTGGGCCACTATGTCGGGATTATATACATGATGTTGGGACATCCACTGGGTGGCCGACCGAGCCAACTCCCTCTCATGTGGCGTGAGGGGTGGCTCGTCGTCCATCCAATGGTCTAGGGCTTTTTCAGTTGTTTGGAACAAATCCTCAGGAGAGATGTTTGTTTCCTTGTTAACCCTTGTTTTCTAAGGTCGATGGTGTTTGGCGCCATTACAGTGCCGTGCTATGCTCAGAAAGTTCATTTTGTCTGGCGTCTCGTTGTTGTCTCCTTCCTCTGACACACTATCCCTGCCTTCCCTCTCGGTGTTACGTATTGCTAGTATTTTCTTTTTAATCTTATTCGTCATTGCTTCTGTCTGCGCTACCTTATCATGTTTACCGTCATTGATGCTGTCACTCCACTCTATTAAACTAACCTCCACGTCCCCATCACCCTCATCACGTTCCCTGATCAGACAGTTGATAATAAAACGGAGGATGTTGTTCTTAGCTTTTACTTTTCTATTTTCCATAGCTTGAGCTACGCATTCATGGTTCTGTCCTGTTCTGATGAACTCATACAAGGCATCTAAATGTGTATTCATATCAGGCAGTCCATCTAGCTCTGCGATGGCTTGCCTTACTCGTATTGATATGGCGCGCATTGGACCAGTAATACCTGGCTGTAAATCATATATACATCTAGGGAGTTCGACGTCATCCTTTATTTCCTTATCCCCTCCCCCTTCCGCACCCCCGGAAGCCTGTTGTTGGTCCTGGACTGGCTGGGGCACGGCCTCTGATGGGAGCGGGGGAAATGGTGCGTCTATGTAGGCTGGGGGTGGCTCTGCTAGGTAGGCGGAAAGGAACGCCTCTGGTGCCGTTGGTTTAATTTTAAGGGGTACATTTTGGGGAACTTCCTCTGCAATCTCCTCTGAGAGTACAGGGTAGATACCAGCAACAAGAGCATTTCTTTCCCTATCCATTTGTTCCACTCAAACCTGTTCACCCTCTTCTAGTAACTCTTTTTCTTTTGCCTGTTCTGACATTTGCCTGCTTTTCTCGGCTTTGTTAAGTTCTTTCAGGGCCCTCCTATTAGCCTCTTTGCGCCATAATTCAATGGCCTCTTTCTGCGAGGGCCTCGACTTCCTTTTCCATAGTTGTTCCTCTACTCTCATAATACATTCTGAATCCCATGTGCCGGTCGCAGGCCATCTATGCACCGTCTCTAGATCCTTTGTGTAATCTACCCAGAGGTCTAAATAGAGAATAGCGCTGATGCCATGTTTGTTATACATAAAATGGCCGGGAGTATCTCTTGGCGGGACATTAACTGCCTCTTCTAATATTCCCTTTTTAGTGCCTATTTTACGCAATTTTGAAAACAACGGCATGCTGGAACCTAACTAAAACAATTTCAAACTCAAAACATATACAACATATACTTATGTACTGGAATACAGTACAACCATACCGGTCTCGTGAAGGAGACACGTCTTTACCGTGTTCATTAAATGAACCCGTCTTTATGCGTTCTCAGTGGTACTCACCGGGAAGCAGAACTTGAAGACCTGGTCATCGGACGCTTGACGCTTGCGCAGGAATGGCGGACCTCAGAAGACCTCGGACTCGGCTCTCTCACGGGTTGGGCTCTGGGTCAGGACGCTCCGCAATCTTCCTCACCGCCTCGTGTGGATGTCTGGTTGCAGTCCGCCTCCTCCGTGGGCCTGAGGGAGTTGGCAGGAAGTCCCTCTGGCGTGTACACTTGAAGTCCGTCTAGGCTGTAGAAGGGGGCAGGGGCCGGACCGTGGGGAAGGGGATGCGTCCCTATTCGGGCGCCAGATTATGTCGTAAATAAATTATTTACACTATCATAATTTCTATAAATAAATAAATATCCAAAGGGTCAAGCATAAATGAGGAGCAGAGTCCGTGGTATTAGAGTCAATGGGCTTTATTGCATTAACTCGAGTTAAGGGAGAGCTCCAGCGCCAAGCGGGCACAGGAGAGTTCTGAGCTTTATTCACAGAGTACAATATTTATACATTCTTTGCATACATAGGGAGGAGCCCTCCAAGCAGAAGGAAAGAAAAAGATATGAGCATGTAGGCGTTCACTGTAATGAGTCATAGGTGGGTGGGTGCACTGTTTGCGTAACTTTATCAGACTTCTCCATGAGGGCTGTTTCCTTTCTGTTGGCCAGGGAGGGCCCTGGGTGTCAGAGTGACTAGCATGTCTGGTCTTATCTCTAGCTCGGGGCAGCATGCAGATTGCTCTCATCTGTAGAAGTGTTGCTGCTTCATACTAGCAGTTGGTTTGGCCTTTCCTGTCCACCCCTTGTGTAACTGTCTTGGAGGTTTCCCTTGACATGGGCCCCACTTATCTCTGAGAGCCGACAGCAAAACTGGGCCTTATCTCTGCAGAGGGGCTTCTGCTCGCCTCCTGCTCGGGCCGGAATGCAGCTTTATCAGGTCGACCCTTGTTTGACACTGTTAAGACACCCCGGGCTGGGCCTTTTCTCCGTGACTGCTCAAAAAAATATCTAATGTGCTGCATGTGAGAAGTTGGCCTGGTATATGATGCTCACTAGTTCTAGTGATCACCTTGTACCATGCCAAGCAACCCTTATGGTGCAGGTTGTAAAGTCAACCTTATAAACAAGCTATCCTAGGGGTAGCATGGACTAAGCAGTCTTAGGCTAAACTCTGTAAAGGCATGTGAAGCAAGCTGTTTTACCATACACAATCCCTTGAATACCAAATGAAAGGACACCACACAGATATATATTGAAAATATATATGGATTTATTACTACAAATATCCCTGATACTCTTTATGAGCACAGAAGCAAATGCGTTAAAACAAAACAGTCAAAATACACAAAAGTTGCACAATTATGGATGAGCCCTAGGGGCCACCTAAACCATATACTAAGAAAGTGGTATAAGAGATGCCACTTGGACAGGAAATAGGCCTAGGGCCTGGGGAATCGCTGTAGCTGTTCGGGACTAACAGTGAAGAAGTCGGGAAAGGCCCGCGGGACTCGGGTGCAGTGTTTAAAGTGCACGCACTCACCAATGCAAAGTCTATGGTGCGTAAAAAGTACAAAGTTAGTTAGAAAGGAACCTTCCGAGTGACCTAGAAGGATGAAACTTCAGACACAGACACTAGAGGTGTGTACCAGTGTGGGAACACCGGCGGAGCTGAGTTACCTCACCCACAGGAAGCGGGTGCATAGGGTCGAAGTAGTGTCGGGTTTCGTCACGCAGGTCGATGGTGCTTGGAGCTGAAGATGCTGCAGGCGGCTCGATGTGAAGAGTTCCGGTGGATCCAAGGGTGGATCTGAAGAGGTGAAGACCTGAAAGCAGAGGGGACAATGTTCAAAGTCACTAGCCAGTGACTACCGTGGAACCAGATTGGAACCAGGCGATGTCGGGTGCAAACAGGCGTCGAGGTGTAGCTTCTCTCTGCAGCCACGTGGACACGAGGGGTCGAAGACGTCCAGGAGTCGGTCACGAGCTGTCCCACGCAGGCTTCTCGCTGTTGGCGGTGTCGGCAACTTGATTGAAGCAAACAGGCCTTGGCTAATGCAAGCCACGCAGGAATCGAAAAAGGCTTGTTACTCGGACCAGCAAGGTCAGAGCAGGGGCTCCTTTTTACAGGAGCAAGGGCAAGTCTGGAGCAACCAGACCTGCAGTGAAAGTTGTAGGTTTCGTCGCCAAGATGGCCACTAGCCGCATGGCAAGTGGACGGTTAGGCGCGTCAAGTGGCATGATGCAAAAGGGCCCCACGCAGATCGTGGAGATGCTGGGGGGCTGATCTTCGGTGCAAGGGCTGCTCGAGGTTGGGGCTTCTCAAACCCCAAAGCACAGCATCGAGGGTGCCTCTGATGCTGAGCAGTCAGCGTTTCGGGGGTCTTCCAAGAGGTCCGGTCCCACGTCTCTCGGTGCCTCCACGGGTCCCTTCTTTGCAGGGACTGTGGATCGGGCTGTGAGAAGTCTGGGAGTCTGGGTCTTGTGAGGCTCTGGGCTCCGGCTCCGGCAGGAGGCGGCGGCAAAGCAGACGTTGAGTTGCTGGATGGTGCCTGTGTGAACAGGGTGGTCACTCCTTGGCCACAAGGGAGATTCTCTTCCGTCTTCTGAGCAGCAGAATGTCGAAGTCCAGTCTTCTTCTGTATTTCAAGTTGATTCAGGATGATCTGAAGTCTCAGGACACAGCTCCCACTCTTATTCGAATCTGGGGGGCCGGATCACCTACTAGGTCCCTCCTCTGGGTGGAACCAGGAAGGGGAGTGGGTACACCCCCTTTCCTTTGTCCAGTTTCGCGCCAGGACTGGGGCTGGAAAGCCCCAGCACCGGTTTGAACTGGCCTATGCACAGGGACACCTTGTGTGCCCCAGGCATGTCTGATTCTATTCAGCCCTGTCCTACCCAATACACAAAATCCTGTCTGGGGTGGTGCTAGCACCTCCCCAGGCAGGAAACCCTTTGTCCAAGCTGCCCTCGCTGGAAGGACTCCCAGCAGCAGGAGGTCAGACTTGTGTCTGTGGTGGCAGCATCCATTTTGAGATGCTAAGGCTCTGTTTAACTTTAACCGGGGTTCAGGCTAGGTACATGTCGTGTCCCTCTAGAAGGGTGGAATGCTACCCCCGTCGCCAGAACTGGCGAGGGGGTAGTATTCCAATTCGTATGACACCTTACTCGACATGTTTTGATAAAGCCAAACCTAAGATAGCATTTAACCGCGAGGATTATAATGCACTTAAGAGTATATGGTATGGCAATATCATGGAACAGCTAAAGGACATGGTTCCGAAAGCTGCAGACAGGCTCAGCTCATGCCAGAGCACCATCTCACATATTTCCAAGCACTCTGCCTCCAGGATTGATGAGGCCTTCCATAGGAGTGACTGATAGGAACATATGTGTCCATTTTAGGTTAGGTATAGGCATACTACACCTAAGTAAGGGGTGGTTACACCGACTTACCCCAGCTGAGTGATCAACCAGTTGTGTCAAAATATGGAGGCCAGGCCAGGGGTGGCATAATACATGCTGCAGCCCCTGGTAGGCCTTGGAAGCACCTATGCCCTGGGTACCTGGGTACACTGTTACAGGGGCCAATAAGGTGAGCCAATTCCAATTGTGTATGTACCTAAGGTACATGGAGTCCATTTTAAGGAGAGAGCAATTAGCCTGGGGCCCTGAATAGCAGGATCCCAGGCCAACTATGTCAAAAACCAGCTAAACACCAGGCAAAAAGTTTGGGGGTAACCATAGTCAGATATCCACCTTCCTACATAACCCCCCCCAAACGAAAGGAGATAAGGCTATCCTTGACCAGGTAAGCCTATATTGCCTAAGTGGCCATATAAGGAAGTACCAGCTCTGGCTTGGTTACCCCCTGTCTCATGGTCCACTAAGCAATCCCTCACCCTAAGGGTATCTGAGGGTCTCCACCATAGGGAATCTCTACCTGTGGTGTGTCTTTGCAAAGTTAAAGGCTGGTGTTGGGTTGGAGTACTGAAGTGAGATTCCTCTGTAGGACTCAGCTTCCTCCAATCACTCTCCACCATGTGTGCCTTTCTTTCTTTGACTGAGTTGCACTGTGCTCTCAGGGTCAACCTCTTGCTACCTAAAGCTGGAGGCTGGGTCCCTCTTATTGGCTTACTGGAGGGACAGGTCAGGTTTGGGGCCTTGGGGTCCCAGGTTTGGCTGTGCCCAACAGAATCCATCTGTGGGAGGTCCCTAGCTACTTTTAAGGGGGCTCCCTCAGGAGTTTTTAAAGTTTTCACCTCACTAGGGCTACTAGTTTTGGTGCCCATAATCTGTTGATGGGGGTGCTTTATTTGACAGGGGGCCCTTTGGGGCTCACTGTCCTTCTTGTCCTCTGCAGCCCTGGGCTGAGTAAGGCAAGGTAGAGAGGGGCAGGATACCTGCTCCAGACTGGGTCCCACCTGAGAAGGGTCCACTGTCATCAGAGGCTCTGTCAGGCCAGGCCTAACAACCTCTGGGACAGTTCCTTCATCAGGGGTAAGATCAGTTCCCTGAGGAGGCTGATCCCTTCCTAAAGTCTGGTGGGAGGGAGATTTCTCTTCCTCCTCAATGCTCTCTGTTTGTGTGGAGTGATCCATCTTTTCAGGCTTCACAACACACATATCAGTTTGAGTTTGGGCTGTGGCCATCACAGCCCCACCAACCTTTTCAGGAGGAGACTCAGTTTGGGTATGGGCTGTTACCATCACAGCCCTTCTAATCTTTTCAGGAGGGAAGTTAGCTAAAGATGGGGCTGAGGTTTGCTCAGCCCTACCAACCTTTTCAGGAAGGACATCTTGAATTGGGGCTGTAGCCATCACAGCCCCACTAACCTTTCCATGGAGATTTACCATTCTAGAATGGGTTTGTTGTTCAACCTCAGCCCAGGCTGAGATTTCTAAATCATTCCCCAGTAGACAATCTACAGGCAAGTTTGGGGACACTGCCACTCTCTTTGGGCCAGTGACTCCTCCCCAGCTGAGATTTACCACTGCCATGGGATGATTTTTCTGAACTCCATCAATGTTTGTCACCTGATATCTGGCATCAGGTAAAAGTTGCCTTGAGGGGACTAGACATTCAGCCACCATGGTGATGCTAGCCACTGTGTCTCTAAAGGCCTCAACTTTCAAGCCATTGATGAGGGGCTCCTGTCTATACTTGCTCAAAGTGTTTGGGCAGGTAGTGAAATTGGCAAACCCCATGCCAGTCTCATAGACAAGAGTATCTGAGGTAGGGGACCTGGTTAGGCAAGAGTCCACCTGTCCTCCAAAAGTAAACCCACCCAGATTCCTGGGTGTGCTCCCACTTCCTGAGGGATTACTGCTGACAGTAACAGGAGGTGTTGGAGCTGGCTTTGGAGGTATATTCTCTTTATTGCCATTCTTGGGACAACAGCTGTCTGTTTTGTAATGCCCAACCTGTTTACAGACATGACAATAAGGCTTTTTCTGGGTTGAAGAAGTGTCTTGGGACCCACCCCCATCCTTGGAGTTTTGGGGCCCTGGGGAAGTCCTTTCCTTACTTTTATCCCCACCCTTCTCTTGAGGCTTGGTAGTCTCTTTCTTTTGGTCACCACCCTGGTTCTTAGGCCTGATCCTGGTTCTGACCCATTTGTCTGCCCTCCTACCCAATTCTTGTGGGGAGGTCAGATCAGAGTCAACCAGGTGCTGATGTAGAAGCTGATTTTGACAATTACTTAAGATTTGCTCTCTCATAATTAAATTATACAATCCTGTATAGTCAGTAACCTTACTTCCCAGCAACCAGCCCTCCAGAGCCTTAGTGGCACATTCAACAAATTCAGACCAGTCCTGAGTCTGTGTCTTCTGGGTGTCTCTGAACATTAACCTGTACTGTTCAGTGGTTAAGCCTAACCCCAATCAGAGCACTCTTCAGGACCAGGTAGTTTCTAGAATCCCCATCACTAACTGTGAGGAGTCTGTCTCGGCCTCTACCTTCAAAGGAGAGCCACAAGATTGCTGCCCACTGCTCCTGAGGGACCTGCTGTACTTTGCAAGCTCTCTCAAGTGCAGTCATCCACTTGTGGATATCATCCCCAACTTTGTAGGGGGGCACAATCTTACTCAGGTTTCTATTGTCATAGGACCTGTCTTTATCCTTAGGGATAGTGCTGCCACCAGTGGAATCTAATCCACTCTCTCTAGGCTGCCTTGCTCTAGCAAGTTTCTCTTTGGCCAGGGCAACTTCTAATTCTTGTCTCTGGATCCTAAGTTCAGCCTCTCTCATTTTGGCCTCATGTTCCCTTCTCTGAGGGCTAGTCAACTCCCTTCTGGAGTTGCCATGAGAACCTCTAGAAACATGGGAAGTATTGGATTCACCTGAGTGATTCCTCTTCCTCCTATGCTCCTGGTTAAGTCCATTTGGGGGTCTGAATGGGTTGGACCCACCTTCAGTCCCAAATAAGCTTAGGTTAGCCTGGTTAAGCCTGCTGACTAACACCTGGCTATCTCTATCATCATCAGACTCACTTTCGTCTACCTCCTCCCCCTCTTCTTCTTCCTCAGGCTGAGTATTCCCAGTGGTCTGGTTTTCCTCATCTAACTGGATGACAGGGGCAGGGGCATCAGGGTTATCATCTTCAGTGGGAGAGCCTCCATCTCCAGTCCCTGAGGGGCCTGGTTTGGAGTTCCTTAGAGCTTCAGACTGGTCTAACAGCTCTCTGAGGTGTCCTGCTGTAGGAGAAGGACCTGTTTTGATTCCTCTCATGGAACACAGTTGCCTCAGTTCCTTAAATGGAAAGGTAGCAAATTTAGATGGTGCCCTTGGAGGGTCACTCTCAACAGAGATGGGTCCAGTGGATCCCTCTGCTCCAGACATTGCTCTAGTGTGGTGGATGTGTTGCAATCTACCTACACTTGTGTTTTCCTACAGAACCTATCTAGTAGTTGTAGTCAGGGTGTGCTACTCCCTATCCTCTACAACAACTAAGTTCAGTAGAACTTAAGTATATCTAGTCTTGTTTTAGTGTACCTATCAGGTACCTGTATGATCTTTCAAATGATATTTTCAAAGATTGTAATGGTAAAACAACAGCAAGCTCAAATCCCAATCCGCTGCTCACCAATGTGAGAAGTTGGCCTGGTATATGATGCTCACTAGTTCTAGTGATCACCTTGTACCATGCCAAGCAACCCTTATGGTGCAGGTTGTAAAGTCACTGTAGGAGAGTAGGGTCTGCAATCCTATGATCACCCAGATTTTTGCTTTTTGCTGCACTGGTTTACGACTTTCCCTGGCTGTGGGCCTGCTAATCAGACCCACAGCCTAGCTGTTCTCTCTATCCAAATTGTACTCAGGTATTGAATTGGCACTGGGCCCTCTCCAAGTCCCTGTACCCAGGGCTGAGGTGTACCCAGAAGTCTCCCAGGGGCTGAAGCATGTATTATGCCACCCCTGGGCTGACTAACTAAACTGACACAACTGGCTGCACGACAGCTGGGGCAAGGTGGTGTACTCACCCTTTGCTTTAGATATAGTATACCTATATCTAACCCTAAAATGGACACACAGATCTCCTATCAGTCACTCCTATGGCAGGCCTTAACAATCCTGAAGGCAGAGTGCTGGGAATCGTGTGAGATGGTGCTCTGGCATGAGCTGAGCCTGTCTGCGGCTTTCGGGATCCATCCCTTAGCCGTTTCCCTGATATCGCATACCATATACTCTTAAGTGCATTATAATCCTCGCGGTTATATGCCAACTCTGGTATCGCTTTATCAAAACATGTCGAGTAAGGTGTCATACGAATTGGAATACTAACCCCTCGCCAATTCTGGCGACGGGGTTAGCATTCCACCCTTCTAGAGGGACACGACATGTATGTAACCCCTAACCCCGGTTAAAGTCAAACAGAGCCTCAGCTCCACAAAATGGATGCTGCCACCGAGACACAAGTCTGCCCTCCTGCTGCTGGGAGTCCTCCCAGAGCAGGAGATAAGGACAAAGGGTTTCCTGCCAGGGGCGGTGCCAGCACCGTCCCAGACAGGGTTTTGTGTATTGTAGGTAGGCAGGGCTTTAGAGGAAGGTGACTGCACGTGGCACCCCGGTGCTCACTGTGCATAGGCTGGCTGGAACCAGTTCCAGGGTCACTCCAGACCCTGTGCTGGGGAAAAGCCCGCCAAGGAAGTGGGTGTAACCACCCCCCTCCTAGTCCCACCCATAGGGCAGGACTTAGTCGCGTGCCAGCCCCTTTTTACAGGATAAAGGTAGGAACTGGCCCCCTTCCAAATCAGATCATCTTTGAATCCTGAAACTACTTTCCACGAAAGGAACTCAAGACTTCTTCCTCAAGATTCTCCCTTGTGACTAAGGAGTAGTCACCCTGCATCCGCAGGCACCATCTAAGAACACTGCGGTCTGCTGCACGTCCTTCCTCCGGAATCCGACTGCCCAGCTCGACGAGACCCGGCTTCCCTGGCACCTCTGACCTCTACCCACCTCTTCAGCACAGCTGAGAACCGTGGGTGCGACGAGACCTCGAGGGACCGGCCATCGCCAAGACTGCACGACTTCTGCACAGCAAGCCCACCGAGTAATTTCCTGGTGAGTGCTTTGGGGTCCGAGAAGCCCCCACCCTGAGCAGCTCCAGCACCGAAGAGCAGCCCCCCAGCATCTCCACGATCGGCGTGGGGCCCTTCTGCTTTTGCTTTGCTCACCGCGTTGTTTGGCTACTAGCCCGCTGGCTTGTGGCCTTCCGAACGACGCCCGACGACAACACTGCTGCTGGTCTGGTTGCTCCAGACTGGCCCTTGCTTCCCTTCATCGGAGAAGTACCCTGGACCCTCCTGGTCCGCCCAAGACGCCATTTTAGGTCCACCGCGTGGGCCTTGCATTTGCCAAGACTTGTTGCCCAATCCTGGGTCCAGCGACGTCGACAGCAAGAACCTTCGTGGGACAGCTCGCACCTCCATCCTGGTCGCCGACAACGCCTCCTGGTCCGAGAGACTGCAGAGCCCAGCAGCGCCCACTCACCTGACTGCGGTGACTTCGCCCGGTGCCATCCTGGTGCCCACTTAATCACTGGCTAGTGATTCAAGAACTTGGTCCCCTCTGCTTTCAGGTTTCCTTCTTCCTTGATCCAGGCTTGGATCCATCGAACTTTCCTTCACTGGTCGCCTGCCAGCAACTTCCTTCTTCCAGGCTCCTGGTCCGGCAACGAGATCCCCGACGTCTTTTCAGACCTATGCAGCTGCAGCCCCTGGGCTAGGTAACTTCGGCACTTCGGTGTCCCAGCATAGCCTCACTATCCAAGGGTCAGGATCCACTGTCGTTTTCTCCCTACCAGGTCGGGTTCGCCCGTGAACACTAACTTTGCCTTTACTAGCCTCCATAGACTTTGTCCCGCATCCCGCGTGAGAGTGCACACTCTGCACCCGAGTCCCCTAGGTCTCCTAGAAGTAATCTAACGATTCCCTAGTCAAGTCCTAGCGATTCCAAAGCCTATTAGTACTGTACTTACCTGCTAGTAATTTCGCATTCCACTTTTAAAGTATATGGTTTTTCGTGCCCCTCGGGCATTTGTGGATAACGTGCTAACTTAAGTATTTTCGTAAGAGTTTTGTTGTGTGCTTAGCACCCTGTCCTCATAAAGAGTACAGGGTTGTTGTGATTCTAATAAATACATTGTTTATTTTCATAACACTTGTGTGGTGTCCTTTCACTGGGTGTTCAAGGGGTAATGTGATGGTAAAACAGCTGGCTTAACACGCCCTCTAGAGTCTTAGCCTTAGACTGCTCGTATCCATGCTACTAGGATAGCTGGTCTATAAGGTTGACTTACAACCAATCATCAATAAGGGTTGTTTGGACTGATATATAGTGATCACTAGAATAGTGAACACTGCACATCAGGCCAACTTCTCACATTGGTGAGCAGCGGTTGGGATTTGAGCTTGCTGTTGTTTTACCACACATGCCCTAAGAATATCTTGTGAAAGATCACATAAGTACTAAAGGTACATATAACTTAGCTTAGAATACTCTGAGTTCTACTGAACCAGCTGTTGTAGCTCCTAGGGCCTAGCACACCCTAAACTACAACTCCAGCAAGGGATCAGTAGGCAAACACATAGTGTAGGTAAGTGCACCACTTACACCTCACTAGAAAAGCATGTCTACCCAGGGAGAATCTACTGAGACTCCCCTGGTCAGTGTTGACCCTCCCCAGGTCACTTCAAGATATGCAGCTCTCAGTTTCCAGGAGATGAGACAGATCTGTGTCTCCAGAAAACTGAAGCAGGGGTCTAACCCCACCATTCCCTTTCTGATAGGTCTCTTAGAGACATATGATGCCAGAAAGCTTTCTCAGTTACATGAGAACATGCCAGCCTTAGAGGGGACCTCTGGGGATCCAGACCTCCCCAACACTGCTACTGCAGTTGAGGAGGAGGAGGATCAGGAGGAACTCTCTGGGGATGAGGTAGACAAAGGTCTTGAGGTAGTCAGAAGGCTAACCAGGGCCAACTTAGACTTACTTGGGCTAGGATCTGGGGGACCCCCAGTACTAACCCGAAGTGGGCCTAACCTTGGAGTTAGGAGAGACAGATCTCTTTCTAGGGACTCCAATAGATCTCTGCACTCTAATGCCTCTTCTCAGGGGAGAAGGAATCCTCCACAGAGGAGATTTACTTCCCCTCAGAGAAAGGAGCATGAAGCTAGGATGAGACAAGCTGAACTGAGGATTGAAAGGGAAGAAATTGCCCTGGCCAAAGAGAAGCTTGCCCTGGCAAGAGAGCAGCAGATGAGTGGGTTAGCTCCCACTGGTGGCAGCAATCTCCCAAGAGATAGAGAGAAGGGTTTAGATACTAAACACCTGACTAAGATAGTGCCCCCCTTTAAGCAAGGGGATGATATCCAGAAATGGATGGCTGCTCTGGAGAGGGCCTGCACTGTGCAGTGCATTCCCCAGAGTCAGTGGGCAGCTATACTGTGGCTCTCCTTTGATGGTAAAGGTAGAGATAAGCTCCTCACTACAAGAGTGGAGGATGCTAACAATTACCAGGTCCTGAAGAATACACTGGTTGATGGGTTTGGTTTAACCACTGAGCAGTACAGGTTGCTGTTCAGAGACACCCAGAAAACTCAGTCTCAGGACTGGTCTGACTTTGTGGATTGTGCCACTAAGGCTTTGGAGGGCTGGTTGCTGGGTAGCAAGGTTACAGATTACACAGGATTGTATAATCTAATGATGAGAGAACACATTTTAAACAATTGTCAGAACCAGTTGTTGCACCAGCACCTTGTTGATTCAGATCTGACCTCTCCCCAAGAATTGGGAAAGAAGGCAGACAAATGGGTCAGGACAAGGATCAAGCAGAACCAGAACCAGAACCAGGGTGGTCAGAAGAAAGCAGACCAGAAGGGTAATGTTAAGAATGAGCAAAATGACCAGAAGTCTTCACCAGGTCCCCAACAAACCAAAGAGGGTGGGGGTCAGGCTTCCCAGAAGAAGAAGACTCAAGAAGGCCAGTCAAAAAGGTGGTGCCAGTACTGTAAAAGTAAATCTCACTGGTTTAGTGAGTGCACCAAAAGAGGAGGACAAACTCCTGCCACTACAGCCCCTAAGGCAACTGCACCCCCTAGTACAGTCAGTAGTGGTAGTGTACCTCCCAAGGCATTAGTTGGGTTAACCTTGGGTACTGAGGGGTCTGACAACTTAGTTGGCACACTCACTCAGGCTGTCCTTGTCTGTACAGGGGATATGGATATAACCCCTGAAATAAGTCCCAATACTTTGGGCAAATACAGGCAGACACCTTTGATAAATGGCAAAATGGCTCAGGCCTATAGGGACACTTGTGCCAGTGTCACCATGGTGACACCTAACTTTGTGGACCCTGGACAGATCATGCCAGGTACTGATTTCCTGGTGACCAATGCCAGCAATGTCACTACTAGTCATAGTGTGGCAATTGTGGCTTTCTCCTGGGGTGGAGTGAAGGGACAAAAGAAAGTTGTAGTCAGTTCAGACCTCCCAGTTGATTGTTTGTTGGGCAATGATTTGGAGTCATCACAATGGTCAGAAGTGGAGCAGAGGACTCACATGGAAATGTTAGGCTTGCCAGCACATGTGCTTGCTGTGACTAGGTCACAGGCCAGAAAATGCCCCACTGAACAGGTGCTGGATCCTGAAATGATGGACCAGACACCTTCCAAGAAGAAGAGCAGTAAGGGTAAGGCTGTGCCTTCCCCCTTGCCCCAGGTTGAGGATCAAGTCTCTGAGGAGGCTGATCTGGAAGAGCTGAGGGAAACTGAGCCTAAAGAGCTTGAACTTGATCAAGTTGAGTTTCTGGGCTCAGGGGGACCCTCCAGAGCAGACCTGGGGAAGGAACAGTTGAGCTGCCCTTCCCTTGAACCCCTCAGACAGCAGGCTGCTGCTGAGGCTGCAGGGAATGCCACAGGTGCCCACAGGGTATACTGGGAAGATGGACTCCTGTACTCTGAGTCAAGAGACCCCAAGCCTGGTGCAACCAGGAGGCTGGTCATCCCCTTGTCTCTGAGAGGTTTCCTTCTCACCTTGGCCCATGAGATTCCCCTTGCAGGTTACTTAGGTCAGACAAAGACTTGGGACAGGCTTGTCTCACACTTTCACTGGCCCCATATGAATGAGAATACCAAGGAGTTTTGTCGCTCCTGTGTCACTTGCCAAGCCAGTGGTAAGTCAGGTGGCACAACAAAGGCCCCCCTCATACCACTACCTGTGGTGGGGGTTCCCTTTGAAAGAGTGGGGATTGACATTGTTGGTCCAATGGAACCCCAGACAGCATCAGGGCACAAGTTTATACTGGTGGTGGTGGACCATGCCACCAGGTATCCTGAGGCTATTCCCCTTAGGACCACTACAGCACCTGTAGTGGCAAGAGCCCTAGTTGGAGTGTTCTCCAGAGTGGGTTTCCCTAAGGAGGTCGTTTCTGACAGAGGTACAAACTTCATGTCAGGATATCTGACTGCAATGTGGAAGGAGTGTGGTGTGAACTACAAGTTCACCACACCCTACCACCCACAATGCAATGGGCTTGTTGAGAGATTCAACAGGACCCTGAAAGGGATGATTCATGGACTACCTGAAACTCTTAGGAGAAGATGGGATGTCCTGATCCCCTGCCTCTTGTTTGCTTACAGAGAGGTCCCACAGAAGGGGGTTGGCTACAGCCCTTTTGAGCTTCTGTATGGGCATCCTGTAAGAGGACCCCTGTGTTTGGTGAAGGAAGGATGGGAGAGACCTCTCAAAAAGCCTGCAACCAACATAGTGGACTATGTACTTGGTCTCCGCTCCAGGATGGCTGAGTACATGGAAAAGGCATCTAAAAACCTTGAGGCCAGCCAAGAACTTCAAAAAGCTTGGCATGACCAAAAGGCTGTTCTGACTGTGTACCAGCCAGGACAGAAGGTGTGGGTGCTGGAGCCAGTGGCCCCAGCAGCTCTGAAAGACAAATGGTCTGGGCCCCACACCATCATTGAGCAAAAGGGAGAGGTTACCTACTTGGTGGACCTTGGAACTCCCAGGAGCCCTCTCAGAGTGCTCCATGTTAACAGGCTCAAGGCATATGTTGACAGGAAGGACATGAGCTTGCTCATGGCCACAGATGAGGGACAGGAGGAAGAGAGTGACCCTCTCCCAGACCTGCTCACTCAGAATCCTGATGATGGATCAGTTGATGGTGTTGTCTTTTGTGGCAGCCTCACTGAACATCAGCAACAGGATTGCAGGCAAGTTCTGCAATCCTACAGACATATGTTCTCTCTGACACCCAGCCAAACTGATTGGTGTACCCATGATGTTGACACTGGAGACAGTCTGCCTGTCAAGAGTAAAATCTACAGACAGCCTGATCATGTTAGAGACTGCATCAAAACTGAAGTGCAGAAAATGTTGGAGTTGGGAGTCATTGAGCCCTCAGATAGCCCTTGGGCTAGCCCAGTAGTTCTAGTGCCAAAGCCTCACACCCAGGGTGGTAAGAAAGAGATGAGGTTTTGCGTAGACTACAGAGGCCTCAATGCAGTCACTAAGACTGATGCCCACCCAATACCAAGAGCAGATGAGCTTATAGATAAATTGGCTTCTGCCAACTTCTTAAGTACATTTGATTTGACAGCTGGGTATTGGCAAATCAGGTTAGCTGAGGAGGCCAAACCCAAGACAGCATTTTCTACCCCTGGAGGGCATTATCAATTTGTGGTAATGCCCTTTGGACTGAAAAATGCACCTGCCACCTTCCAAAGGTTGGTGAATCAAGTCCTCACTGGGCTGGATGACTTCTGTGCAGCTTATCTTGATGATATTGCTGTCTTTAGCTCCACCTGGGAGGATCACCTGGTCCACCTGAGGAAAGTGTTAGAGGCCCTGCAAAAGGCAGGCCTCACTATCAAGGCCACAAAGTGCCAGATAGGGCAGACACAGGTTGTGTACCTGGGCCACCTTGTGGGTGGAGGCCAGGTTCAGCCACTGGAGAGTAAGATACAGGCCATCAAGGACTGGACTCCTCCAATCACCCAGACTCAGGTTCGAGCTTTCTTGGGCCTGACTGGGTACTATAGGAAGTTTGTCAGAAATTATGGGTCCATAGTGACCCCTCTTAATGACCTGACAAGCAAAAAGATGCCAAAGAAAGTTCAGTGGACAGCAAGCTGTCAGAAAGCATTCAATGACCTAAAGCAGGCCATGTGCACAGCACCTATCCTAAAGAGTCCAGATTACTCCAAGCCATTCATTGTCCAAACAGATGCTTCTGAGTTGGGTGTGGGGGCTGTTCTGTCTCAACTGAATTTTGATGGTAATGATCAGCCTATTGCTTTCATTAGTAGGAGGTTGACACCCAGAGAGAAAAATTGGTCAGCTATTGAGAGGGAGGCCTTTGCTGTGGTCTGGGCCCTGAAGAAGCTGAGGGCCTACTTGTTTGGCACTCACTTCACCATTCAGACAGACCATAAGCCCCTCTTGTGGCTAAATCAGATGAAGGGTGAAAACCCCAAACTGCTTAGGTGGTCCATTTCCCTACAGGGGATGGATTTTACAGTGGAGCATAGACCTGGTACTGATCACAGCAATGCTGATGGGCTCTCCAGGTATTTCCACTTAGAGCAAGAAGACTCACCTGGTCAAGGTTAGTTTATTGTCCCAAAGTTTGGGGGGGGGGTCATGTAGGAGAGTAGGGTCTGCAATCCTATGATCACCCAGATTTTTGCTTTTTGCTGCACTGGTTTACGACTTTCCCTGGCTGTGGGCCTGCTAATCAGACCCACAGCCTAGCTGTTCTCTCTATCCAAATTGTACTCAGGTATTGAATTGGCACTGGGCCCTCTCCAAGTCCCTGTACCCAGGGCTGAGGTGTACCCAGAAGTCTCCCAGGGGCTGAAGCATGTATTATGCCACCCCTGGGCTGACTAACTAAACTGACACAACTGGCTGCACGACAGCTGGGGCAAGGTGGTGTACTCACCCTTTGCTTTAGATATAGTATACCTATATCTAACCCTAAAATGGACACACAGATCTCCTATCAGTCACTCCTATGGCAGGCCTTAACAATCCTGAAGGCAGAGTGCTGGGAATCGTGTGAGATGGTGCTCTGGCATGAGCTGAGCCTGTCTGCGGCTTTCGGGATCCATCCCTTAGCCGTTTCCCTGATATCGCATACCATATACTCTTAAGTGCATTATAATCCTCGCGGTTATATGCCAACTCTGGTATCGTTTTATCAAAACATGTCGAGTAAGGTGTCATACGAATTGGAATACTAACCCCTCACCAATTCTGGCGACGGGGTTAGCATTCCACCCTTCTAGAGGGACACGACATGTATGTAACCCCTAACCCCGGTTAAAGTCAAACAGAGCCTCAGCTCCACAAAATGGATGCTGCCACCGAGACACAAGTCTGCCCTCCTGCTGCTGGGCGTCCTCCCAGAGCAGGAGATAAGGACAAAGGGTTTCCTGCCAGGGGCGGTGCCAGCACCGTCCCAGACAGGGTTTTGTGTATTGTAGGTAGGCAGGGCTTTAGAGGAAGGTGACTGCACGTGGCACCCCGGTGCTCACTGTGCATAGGCTGGCTGGAACCAGTTCCAGGGTCACTCCAGACCCTGTGCTGGGGAAAAGCCCGCCAAGGAAGTGGGTGTAACCACCCCCCTCCTAGTCCCACCCATAGGGCAGGACTTAGTCGCGTGCCAGCCCCTTTTTACAGGATAAAGGTAGGAACTGGCCCCCTTCCAAATCAGATCATCTTTGAATCCTGAAACTACTTTCCACGAAAGGAACTCAAGACTTCTTCCTCAAGATTCTCCCTTGTGACTAAGGAGTAGTCACCCTGCATCCGCAGGCACCATCTAAGAACACTGCGGTCTGCTGCACGTCCTTCCTCCGGAATCCGACTGCCCAGCTCGACGAGACCCGGCTTCCCTGGCACCTCTGACCTCTACCCACCTCTACAGCACAGCTGAGAACCATGGGTGCGACGAGACCTAGAGGGACCGGCCATCGCCAAGACTGCACGACTTCTGCACAGCAAGCCCACCGAGTAATTTCCTGGTGAGTGCTTTGGGGTCCGAGAAGCCCCCACCCTGAGCAGCTCCAGCACCGAAGAGCAGCCCCCCAGCATCTCCACGATCGGCGTGGGGCCCTTCTGCTTTTGCTTTGCTCACCGCGTTGTTTGGCTACTAGCCCGCTGGCTTGTGGCCTTCCGAACGACGCCCGACGACAACACTGCTGCTGGTCTGGTTGCTCCAGACTGGCCCTTGCTTCCCTCCATCGGAGAAGTACCCTGGACCCTCCTGGTCCGCCCAAGACGCCATTTTAGGTCCACCGCGTGGGCCTTGCATTTGCCAAGACTTGTTGCCCAATCCTGGGTCCAGCGACGTCGACAGCAAGAACCTTCGTGGGACAGCTCGCACCTCCATCCTGGTCGCCGACAACGCCTCCTGGTCCGAGAGACTGCAGAGCCCAGCAGCGCCCACTCACCTGACTGCGGTGACTTCGCCCGGTGCCATCCTGGTGCCCACTTAATCACTGGCTAGTGATTCAAGAACTTGGTCCCCTCTGCTTTCAGGTTTCCTTCTTCCTTGATCCAGGCTTGGATCCATCGAACTTTCCTTCACTGGTCGCCTGCCAGCAACTTCCTTCTTCCAGGCTCCTGGTCCGGCAACGAGATCCCCGACGTCTTTTCAGACCTATGCAGCTGCAGCCCCTGGGCTAGGTAACTTCGGCACTTCGGTGTCCCAGCATAGCCTCACTATCCAAGGGTCAGGATCCACTGTCGTTTTCTCCCTACCAGGTCGGGTTCGCCCGTGAACACTAACTTTGCCTTTACTAGCCTCCATAGACTTTGTCCCGCATCCCGCGTGAGAGTGCACACTCTGCACCCGAGTCCCCTAGGTCTCCTAGAAGTAATCTAACGATTCCCTAGTCAAGTCCTAGCGATTCCAAAGCCTATTAGTACTGTACTTACCTGCTAGTAATTTCGCATTCCACTTTTAAAGTATATGGTTTTTCGTGCCCCTCGGGCATTTGTGGATAACGTGCTAACTTAAGTATTTTCGTAAGAGTTTTGTTGTGTGCTTAGCACCCTGTCCTCATAAAGAGTACAGGGTTGTTGTGATTTTAATAAATACATTGTTTATTTTCATAACACTTGTGTGGTGTCCTTTCACTGGGTGTTCAAGGGGTAATGTGATGGTAAAACAGCTGGCTTAACACGCCCTCTAGAGTCTTAGCCTTAGACTGCTCGTATCCATGCTACTAGGATAGCTGCTCTATAAGGTTGACTTACAACCAATCATCAATAAGGGTTGTTTGGACTGATATATAGTGATCACTAGAATAGTGAACACTGCACATCAGGCCAACTTCTCACAGTCACTCACTCACTGGACCCGTCTAAGCCCGAAAGTTACCGTCCCATCTCGTTGCTACCCTGGCCGGCAAAGATCACAGAGGCCCATATCAACTCGGCCCTGTCTGAACATCTTGTCCAGACCAATGCCCTCGACCCCACACAAAACGGCTTCCGTGCTGGTCACAGCACGGAGACCGCGTTACTTGTGATGGTGGAACATCTCCGTGCAAGGTTGGATGCTGGTCAAACGGCGGCGCTTATATTGTTAGACCTTAGCGCCGCCTTTGACACGGTATCTCATAGCATCCTCCTGCATCGGCTTGAGGAGTATGGCATTGGCGGCCTGGCGTTGCAATGGTTCCGCTCCTTTCTTGATGACCGCTCCTTTTGTGTTGCCATTCCTCCCTTCAAGTCCAAAATCCAACCGCTGGCCATGGGGGTTCCGCAGGGGTCCTCGCTGAGTCCCACGTTGTTCAATCTCTACGTGAGACCGCTGGCTGATGTCGCTAGGCAGTGGGGCCTAACTTTGGTCTCATATGCCGACGACACACAGCTGGCGGTTACTCTCAGCGGGGATGCGGCGACTGAGGCCCCTAGGTTTCAATCTGGACTGAAGGCGGTGGCTAGCTGGTTGACAGGTAACTGTCTCCAGCTAAATGCCACTAAAACAGAGGTGATGGTTGTCGGTAAGGGAGTGGAGCTGTGGGGCGACCAATGGTGGCCTTCAGAGCTGGGACCCACTCCGACCCCGGTGTCGGAGGTGAAAAATCTGGGGGTCTGGCTGGATGCGGGCCTCACCTTTGTAGGGCACACCAAAAAAACTGCTGCCTGCTGCTTTGGTCTGTTAAGAGGCTTGAGACCTGTTCTCAAGTTCTTCGACGCCCCGACCAGGCAGCTGATGATCCAGGCAACTATCATCTCTCGCCTGGATTATGCTAGCTCTCTTCTGGCCGGGGCCAACCAGGCCGAGTTAACTCGCCTGCAGCGGGTTCAGAATGCTGCGGCTAGGGCGATTGTCGGCCTGCCCAGATTCTGTTCGGTGACAAATGTTCTGTGCTCCCTACATTGGCTTCCCGTAAGGAAGCGTATCCTCTTTAAGGTTTTGTGTCTTGCTTTCAAGATCTTGAGAGGTATTGGCCCGGAAATTTTATCCAGTTGTCTTTCCTTTTATGTTCCCACCCGTACCCTCCGTTCTCAGGGTTTGGCCCTTGTCGTGGTCCCCAGATTCAGACTTAGCCATATGGGTGGCCGCTCTTTTAGTGTAAAAGCTGCAGCAGCTTGGAACTCCCTCCCTGTGGAAATTCGCCTGTTGGAGGACCTTTTGACCTTCCGGAGGGCTATAAAAACATTCCTGTTTTAAGGTTTTTTCTGTATCATCATTTTCTTGTTGTGTTATGTACTACCTTGTCTCTGCGCCGGGACGCTCCTTGGCTGGAGTATCTGCGCGCATAATAAATTAATATAACATAACATAACATAACCTTATAGACAAGCTATCCTAGGGGTAGCATGGACTAAGCAGTCTTAGGCTAAACTCTGTAAAGGCATGTGAAGCAAGCTGTTTTACCATACACAATCCCTTGAATACCAAATGAAAGGACACCACACAGATATATATTGAAAATATATATGGATTTATTACTACAAATATCCCTGATACTCTTTATGAGCACAGAAGCAAATGCGTTAAAACAAAACACAGTCAAAATACACAAAAGTTGCACAATTATGGATGAGCCCTAGGGGCCACCTAAACCATATACTAAGAAAGTGGTATAAGAGATGCCACTTGGACAGGAAATAGGCCTAGGGCCTGGGGAATCGCTGGAGCTGTTCGGGACTAACAGTGAAGAAGTCGGGAAAGGCCCGCGGGACTCGGGTGCAGTGTTTAAATTGCACGCACTCACCAATGCAAAGTCTATGGTGCGTAAAAAGTACAAAGTTAGTTAGAAAGGAACCTTCCGAGTGACCTAGAAGGATGAAACTTCAGACACAGACACTAGAGGTGTGTACCAGTGTGGGAACACCGGCGGAGCTGAGTTACCTCACCCACAGGAAGCGGGTGCATAGGGTCGAAGTAGTGTCGGGTTTCGTCACGCAGGTCGATGGTGCTTGGAGCTGAAGATGCTGCAGGTGGCTCGATGTGAAGAGTTCCGGTGGATCCAAGGGTGGATCTGAAGAGGTGAAGACCTGAAAGCAGAGGGGACAATGTTCAAAGTCACTAGCCAGTGACTACCGTGGAACCAGATTGGAACCAGGCGATGTCGGGTGCAAACAGGCGTCAAGGTGTAGCTTCTCTCTGCAGCCACGTGGACACGAGGGGTCAAAGACGTCCAGGAGTCGGTCACGAGCTGTCCCACGCAGGCTTCTCGCTGTTGGCGGTGTCGGCAACTTGATTGAAGCAAACAGGCCTTGGCTAATGCAAGCCACGCAGGAATCGAAAAAGGCTTGTTACTCGGACCAGCAAGGTCAGAGCAGGGGCTCCTTTTTACAGGAGCAAGGGCAAGTCTGGAGCAACCAGACCTGCAGTGAAAGTTGTAGGTTTCGTCGCCAAGATGGCCACTAGCCGCATGGCAAGTGGACGGTTAGGCGCGTTGAGTGGCACGATGCAAAAGGGCCCCACGCAGATCGTGGAGATGCTGGGGGGCTGTTCTTCGGTGCAAGGGCTGCTCGAGGTTGGGGCTTCTCAAACCCCAAAGCACAGCGTCGAGGGTGCCTCTGATGCTGAGCAGTCAGCGTTTCGGGGGTCTTCCAAGAGGTCCAGTCCCACGTCTCTCGGTGCCTCCACGGGTCCCTTCTTTGCAGGGACTGTGGATCGGGCTGTGAGAAGTCTGGGAGTCTGGGTCTTGTCAGGCTCTGGGCTCGGGCTCCGGCAGGAGGCGGCGGCAAAGCAGTTGAGTTGAAAAACGGTGTTGGATCTAGCCCTGATCTCTTGACTGGGTGAGAGTACTCTGCTTAATTCAGAGACTCTGTCCATCACCACCCCTTGTTGTAAATAATTTTGTCCACCCTAAGCGTGGAAGGGTATACTCAGATGTGAGTCCCTTGCTCATTGCACCATCAGGATTCAAGCAAGCCGGGCCGAAGACGCCTGAAATGGCAGAAACCGGTCCCCGGAAGCTTGTTTCCTTCCCAGTGTAAGAATTGGCTTTTGTAGTCTGGTCTGCCCTGTTCCCATGATGCACTGGGCCGGGGACAGACTAATTTGCATACAGCCAGGTTCTGAAACTGGGATGGTGCAATGAGCTAAAAAACGGTGTTGGATCTAGCCCTGATCTCTTGACTGGGTGAGAGTACTCTGCTTAATTCAGAGACTCTGTCCATCACCACCCCTTGTTGTAAATAATTTTGTCCACCCTAAGCGTGGAAGGGTATACTCAGATGTGAGTCCCTTGCTCATTGCACCATCAGGATTCAAGCAAGCCGGGCCGAAGACGCCTGAAATGGCAGAAACCGGTCCCCGGAAGCTTGTTTCCTTCCCAGTGTAAGAATTGGCTTTTGTAGTCTGGTCTGCCCTGTTCCCATGATGCACTGGGCCAGGGACAGACTAATTTGCATACAGCCAGGTTCTGAAACTGGGATGGTGCAATGAGCTAAAAAACGGTGTTGGATCTAGCCCTGATCTCTTGACTGGGTGAGAGTACTCTGCTTAATTCAGAGACTCTGTCCATCACCACCCCTTGTTGTAAATAATTTTGTCCACCCTAAGCGTGGAAGGGTATACTCAGATGTGAGTCCCTTGCTCATTGCACCATCAGGATTCAAGCAAGCCGGGCCGAAGACGCCTGAAATGGCAGAAACCGGTCCCCGGAAGCTTGTTTCCTTCCCAGTGTAAGAATTGGCTTTTGTAGTCTGGTCTGCCCTGTTCCCATGATGCACTGGGCCAGGGACAGACTAATTTGCATACAGCCAGGTTCTGAAACTGGGATGGTGCAATGAGCTAAAAAACGGTGTTGGATCTAGCCCTGATCTCTTGACTGGGTGAGAGTACTCTGCTTAATTCAGAGACTCTGTCCATCACCACCCCTTGTTGTAAATAATAGGAGGCGGCGGCAAAGCAGACGTTGAGTTGCTGGATGGTGCCTGTGCGAACAGGGTGGTCACTCCTTGGCCACAAGGGAGATTCTCTTCCGTCTTCTGAGCAGCAGAATGTCGAAGTCCAGTCTTCTTCTGTATTTCAAGTTGATTCAGGATGATCTGAAGTCTCAGGACACAGCTCCCACTCTTATTCGAATCTGGGGGGCCGGATCACCTACTAGGTCCCTCCTCTGGGTGGAACCAGGAAGGGGAGTGGTTACACCCCCTTTCCTTTGTCCAGTTTCGCGCCAGGACTGGGGCTGGAAAGCCCCAGCACCGGTTTGAACTGGCCTATGCACAGGGACACCTTGTGTGCCCCAGGCATGTCTGATTCTATTCAGCCCTGTCCTACCCAATACATATAATCCTGTCTGGGGTGGTGCTAGCACCTCCCCAGGCAGGAAACCCTTTGTCCAAGCTGCCCTCGCTGGATGGACTCCCAGCAGCAGGAGGTCAGACTTGTGTCTCTGGTGGCAGCATCCATTTTGAGATGCTAAGGCTCTGTTTAACTTTAACCGGGGTTCAGGCTAGGTACATGTCGTGTCCCTCTAGAAGGGTGGAATGCTACCCCCGTCGCCAGAACTGGCGAGGGGGTAGTATTCCAATTCGTATGACACCTTAGTTGACATGTTTTGATAAAGCCAAACCTAAGATAGCATTTAACCGCGAGGATTATAATGCACTTAAGAGTATATGGTATGGCAATATCATGGAACAGCTAAAGGACATGGTTCCGAAAGCTGCAGACAGGCTCAGCTTATGCCAGAGCACCATCTCACATATTTCCAAGCACTCTGCCTCCAGGATTGATGAGGCCTTCCATAGGAGTGACTGATAGGAACATATGTGTCCATTTTAGGTTAGGTATAGGCATACTACACCTAAGTAAGGGGTGGTTACACCGACTTACCCCAGCTGGGTGATCAGCCAGTTGTGTCAAAATATGGAGGCCAGGCCAGGGGTGGCATAATACATGCTGCAGCCCCTGGTAGGCCTTGGAAGCACCTATGCCCTGGGTACCTGGGTACACTGTTACAGGGGCCAATAAGGTGAGCCAATTCCAATTGTGTATGTACCTAAGGTACATGGAGTCCATTTTAAGGAGAGAGCAATTAGCCTGGGGCCCTGAATAGCAGGATCCCAGGCCAACTATGTCAAAAACCAGCTAAACACCAGGCAAAAAGTTTGGGGGTAACCATAGTCAGATATCCACCTTCCTACACTGCAGAGAAATGTAACGTGTGCCTTTTTCAGGGTCTGGCATGGAGGGGCCTGGTGACAGAGAAATAAGGCCTCTGAATGTAAAGTAATGCAGGGGCTTTTATTCAACATGGCAGATGGTGAGAGGGTAGCGCGTGGGGGCACGAATACATATAAATATGTAATTTTCTTCACACTGATGCAGAGATAGTGCTGTGCTAATGCTGAGGTGGTGCTGCGCTGATGCTGAGGTGGTGCTGAGTCATGCTGAGGTAGTGCTGCTATACTGAGGCTCAGTGGTGCTGAGCAGGTGCTCAGTTTGGGCTAAGTGATGCTGATGTGGTGTTGTGCTGAAGTGGTAGTGCACTGATATTGGTATGATGCTATGCAAATGTAGAGGTGGTGCTGTGTTAATGCTGAGTTGGTGGTGCACTGAAGAGGAGGTGGTGCTGAGTAATATTGAGGTGTTACTGAGTGATATTGAGATGGTGCTTAGTGAAGCTGTGGTGGTGCGGAGTGATGATGAGCGGTGTTGAGTTATGCTGAGGTGGTGGTGCTGTGCTGGTGTTGAGGAGGTGCCGAGTGATGATGTGTTTTGCCGTGCTGATGCTGAAGTGGTGCTGCATGGGTCCTGAGTTGCTGCTTAGGTGATGCTGCGCTGGTAGTGGTGCACTGATGCAGAGATTGTGCTGTACTAATGCTGAGATGGTGGTGCGCTGATGCTGAAGTGGGGCTGAATTGGTTGTAGTGCACTGATGCTGAAATAGTGCTGTGCAGTGCTGATGTTAAGGTGGTGCTGAGCTGATGCTGAGTTGGTGTGGCACAGGTGGTGCACTGATGAGGAGGTGGTGTTGTGTTGATGCTGAGACGATGCTCCGTGATGTTGAGGTACCGCTGAGTGGATTTCTTCATCACTACCGCCCTTATACAGTGTCCCTTAAGGCTCCATACCACTGATGTTCAGATGCATTTAATTAGTTTTAAAGCACCATTCATACCAGTGTAGGGTGTCAAAGCACTTTGCATCACACACAGGTTACACAGAGGCAATCATTTGTATGTGCATAAATTAATGTAAAGGAAATGTTACATAATACAAAGGACTTCAGGGTGTAGGAGTCACAAGTCATCCATATTGGTAGGCAGCATTGCTAAAGAGTGCTTGAGCCCCAGAAGCACAAACGCAGAATTGAAAACAGCCCTCATAGTTGGGGGTTCTCTTAAATAAAAAGAATCAATTTCCATCCAGATGAACCCTTTTTGCAACGTTAATATCTTCTCTAATCTTTACTTTGCAGTGCATGCAGTTCTTTGAAACGCACCCACGGACCCTTCTGCTGCAACTCCTGCAAATTCACCTGCATCCGGACCTGCACCACCCCAGCAGTGCTCGAGACCTCGACGAGCAACAGCAGCAGCCACCTGAAATGCATCCTGCTCAACACCCGCTCAGTCCACAGACACGCCGTCGAGCTCTGGAACCTGATCGACACCACAACCCCAGACGTCGCCTTCCTCACGGAAACCTGGATGAACGCCTCCTCAGCGCCCGACATCGCCATCGCCATCCCGGACGGCTACAAGATCATCCGGAGGGACCGCGTCAACCAGACCAGAGGAGGCATCGCCATCATCCACAGGAACCCCATCCGCATCACGACCAACACCGACGACACCCTCACACCCGCCGAGCACCTGCACTTCCAGATCCACATCAACCCCAAGACCACCCTCAGAGACACGCTCATCTACCGACCCCCGGGACCACGCACACAATTCAGCGAAGACATCGCCGACTTCGTCAGCCCGCATGCCCTCCCCTCCGCGGACTACATCCTCCTCGGGGACCTCAACTTCCACCTGGAGAACAACAACGACCGCAACACCACCACCCTGCTGGACAACCTCGCTAACCTCGGACTCAAGCAACTGGTGACCACCCCCACCCACTACGCCGGACACACACTCGACCCCGTCTTCTCCTCCAGCAAGGACATCGCCTTCAGCCACGCCACCGGACTCCACTGGACGGACCACAGCTGCGTCCACTTCAGCTTCAAAAGGACCACGATCCACCACCAACAGCAACAGGTTGCACGCAGAAGCTGAAACAAGATCACAGCCGACCAGCTCGCAACTTCCCTGAGCAAGAACCCACCCACCAGCGCTACGAACCCCAGCCAAGCGGCCACCAACCTCACTGAGTGGATCAGCGACTGCGCAGACGACCTCGCCCCCCTGAGGACCCCGCCTAGCAGACCCGGTAGCAAGAAAGCCCCATGGTTCACCGACGAACTCAAGAACTCTAAGAAGAACTGCAGAACCCTTGAGAAAACCTGGCGCAGAGACCCAACACCGGACAACATGACCGCCCTCAAGCTCGCCACCCGAAAACACCACCAACTGATCCACACCACCAAGAAAACTTCATTCAAGGAACGACTGGATAACAACGCACACAACAGCAAGGAACTCTTCAACATCGTTAAAGAGCTCTCCAACCCCAACGCCGGAAACAACGACATCACCCCGTCGCAAGACCTCTGCAACTCCCTCGCCTCCTACTTCCACAACAAGATCGCGGACATACACAACAGCTTCAGCACTCTACCGACGCACGCCACGACCGAATCACCGCCCCCCACCACCACCCTCCACGACTGGACCCCGATCAGCACCGAAGACACCATCCGCACGATGAACTCCATCCACTCCGGATCTCCGACCGACCCCTGCCCTCACCACGTCTTCAACAAGGCCGACGCTGTCATCGCACCCCACCTGCGGGACATCATCAACACCTCCTTTGACACCGCCACCTTCCCGGAGAACTGGAAGCATGCCGAACTCAGCGCCCTACTAAAGAAGCCATCAGCCGACCCCACCGACCTCAAGAACTACCGACCCATCTCTCTGCTCCCGTTCCCCGCTAAAGTCATCGAGAAGACCGTCAACAAGCAGCTGGCCGCCTTCCTCGAGACGAACGGATCCCTCGACCTCTCGCAGTCTGGCTTCCGGGCCAACCACAGCACCGAGACCGCCCTAAACGCAGCCACCGACGACATCCGAGCTCTGCTCGACAACGGAGAAACAGCGGCCCCCATCCTCCTAGACCTCTCCGCAGCCTTCGACACTGTCTGCCACCGTACCCTAGTACAGCGCCTCAGCAACGTCGGAATCCAGGAGAAGGCACTGGAGTGGACCATCTCCTTCCTCACCGGAAGGACACAGAGAGTCCGCCTCACCCCGTTCAGATCAGAAGCCACCGAAGTCATCTGCGGCGTTCCTCAAGGCTCCTCACTCAGCCCAACCCTCTTCAACGTCTACATGAGTCCCCTCGCAGCCATCGCACGCCAGCACAACCTCAACATCATCTCCTACGCCGACGACACCCAGCTGATCCTCTCCCTCACCAACGACCCCGCCACCGCCAGAGCCAACCTACACGAAGGGATGAAAGAGGTAGCCGAATGGATGAAGAACAGCCGCCTGAAACTGAACTCGGACAAGACGGAAGTCCTCATCCTGGGACCCTCACCCTCTGCCTGGGACGACTCCTGGTGGCCCCCCGCCCTAGGCAGCGCCCCCAAACCAACAGACCACGCACGCAACCTGGGCTTCATCCTGGAGTCCTCCCTCTCCATGACCAGACAAGTCAACGCCGTCTCCTCATCGTGCTCCAACATCCTACGCATGCTACGCAAGATCTTCCGGTGGATCCCCACCGAGACCAGGAAGACGGTCACCCAGGCCCTCGTCACCAGCCGACTGGACTACGGCAGCTCCCTCTACGCCGGAACCACCGCCAAGCTCCAGAAGAGACTCCAGCGGATCCAGAACGCCTCAGCACGACTCATCCTGGACATCCCCCGTCGCAACCACATCTCCGGACACCTGAGAGACCTGCACTGGCTCCCGGTCAACAAGAGAATCACCTTCCGTCTCCTCACCCACGCACACAAAGCCCTTCACAACCAAGGCCCAGGATACCTCAACAGCCGCCTCAACTTCTACGTTCCCAACCGCCAGCTTCGATCGACCGGCCACGCCCTCGCCGCCGTCCCCCGCATCCGAAGAGCTACCACAGGGGGAAGGTCCTTCTCCTACCTCGCCGCCAAGACCTGGAACTCCCTCCCGACCCACCTCCGCCTGATTTAGGACCACCTCACCTTCAGGAAGCAGCTCAAGACCTGGCTGTTCGAGCAGTAGCGGACCCCCCCTCCCCAAGCGCCTTGAGACCCTCCGGGTGAGTAGCGCGCTATACAAATGCTTTGATTGATTGATTGATTGATTTGATGACAGTTATAAATTCACTGTTCCATTAGGATTTTTATTTATAAACTGCAAGTAATAGAAGAGCAGTAACCCGTTGACCTATTTACATTTTATGCACTCTGTGATCTGCATGCTTCACTTTCTTTGTAGCTGGCATGTTAGCCCTTTGGCTACCTTGCAATGAGTTAAAACATTTCCCACTAGACAACTCTGATCTCTCCAGCAGGAGCATTAATCACAGGAGTTATCTTGACATTTTTATTGTCTGGAAATTGCAGGAGGCCAGGAATGTGTGGAGTGCTTTTAAAGTAAATTAAACTCGGAAACATTGCCCCTCTGAAGTCAGTATCCAGGGCAATCAATTGCACAGCCCTTGTGCTGGTCCTGTGCTCTTATTCTGCTTTTATTTAATGTAATACATTCAAATGCACATTTTAAAGGGGACGTTTTTCCAGAAGGAAACATTTTTGCCTCAACGCAAAACTGATGAGGAGTACTTCCAACTCCTCAGCCAGCAGCCAAGCACAAGTCCTGGAGGGGAGGAAAAAACACAAGCAACATGCATATTAAAGTATTATTTCAAGCTGTGTTTAAGTTTTGGTTTCACTTTTTACATGATTTAGAGCTGCAGTAGCTAGAAAGCATGGCTGGTTGCTGCTGGCTTCGGACAGGAAGGACAAGAGGTGAATGCTGCAATAAAATTTAAGCAGTTACATATAAGCACCCACAGTGTAACAAGAGGTTGAAAACATAATAAAATAGTCGCCCCCATGAGCAGATCAACAGTACAAAGTGTAATGATATTGAACTAAGTCTTTGCTCCTTGAAGGAAAAAGGTCACTAGTAAGCAAGGATTTTTAAAGGACATTGAAACAAACAAATGAGAAGCAAGGAATGGCATTTGGCCCACAGAGATATATGTATACTAAAGTATACAAGAGGTCGTACGCTTATGCTTGACCTAAAAATGGAAGCATTATTTGTAAAACAAGAAAACAATGCTGTAAATAAAAGATGGCGCCGATAACATGTAAATAATCTTACCAAGTTCCATTATACTGTTGAATTAACATTGGCAAGGGCCAAAAAACAAAAAAACACGCAACCTTCCTGATGTCATGTAAATAACTTTTAACAGCATGTAAACACACATAACTTTACAGAAGCTTTAATAAACAAGGAGGCGCTGCAAAAAAACACATTCTGCACATACAACAAACAAGCGCGACATTATCAACAAAATAAAAACAGACATATAACCCTGATGATTACATTACACATAACATTACAACAGCTTAAACAAACATGGAAGTGCTCCTAAAATCATGTCGTGCTGATACAACAAACAACAAACAAGTGTGACATTAACAAACAAGTGAAGTCATACTTGAACGCGCACCATGCACAGGAGTCACCAGAGATAAATAAAAGGTCACGTTTGTGTGCAATGCTTAATGAAAAGAAGTCTTCAGCTGCAAAATCAATGCAAAACAAGTAAAGCCACACTTGAAAGCTCGTCATGCATAAACAAAAGCAAGCAGCAGGTACCATACTTAAAAGTGAAAGTGCACCGTGCCACACACGAGCATGAAATGTTATAAACAAGTAGTCCTCAAAGAAAACACAACACTTAAGCGTGTAGGGAAACTGTAATTTACCGGCGCTCCTTGCGTAAAACCGGAAATGATATATCTGAGCGCTAACAAATAAGAAACCAGAAAATAAAAGCAACACAGAAGTGAACCAATTGCAACAGCAGGCAGGATTACACTCAGCACAATTGATTACAGCAGGTCTGATGCGCTGATGCTCAGCCTAAAGGTATCTGAAGTGTTTCATCACCACGATGCTGTGAAGTGTGTCAGTCTGCCCTCAAAGTGAGTCCTTCGGGAGGGTACATTTGAATTTGTATAGTATATCGATGCATTAACGTACATTTTCACTTCATTTCAGAAAGTTGATCTTGTGGATTTTGCAGTGTTTCTAGTTTGAGTGCAAGCAGAGGAAGTGTTTTCAGTACAGCATGGACGTTATAGTTAATAGTTTACTTATATGGTGTGGGAGCAAGTGATAACAGTTGCCAGCGCCCTCCCACTGTCATCTGTGTGGGTGGCCTGTAAAATGTGGTTCAATTTATACATTTTCCCATTTTGGCCTTGCCTTGTGAACTCCTACTATAGTCAAAATGAAATCTATGGATTCTAGTTCTCTAGTAGTAAGTCTTTGCTTGTGTGTCTGTCTTTTGGCTTATGTCTGTGTGTCCAGGGGATGTACGTTGTTACACCGCATGCTTTTACCACGCATGCTTTTACGACGCAGGTTTTTCAACGCAAGTCGTTACAACGACTTGCGTTGGGGGGTGCTGGATAGTGAATAGTTTAATTTACTATTCCAACTTCAGTCCCCGTGGATAGTAGGGAAGGTGTTGGATAGTAAATTAAACTATTACCTATCCTAGAGCGCCCCCCAGCGCAATTCGTTGTAATGGCTTGCGTTGAAAAACCTGCGTTGTAAAGGCACTGCGTGGTAAAAGTTGCGTCGTAAAGGATGTTTCCCGTGTCCAGGCCCACCATGTCTTGGTGAGTGCCAGAGCACGGTCCTCTCCACCTTTTTGGAACATCTCCCCTGTCTGAAGAGAAGACGACTGATGATGCAGCGAGGTGGTGTCTCCTGCCTGACGGGTCTGCTATGTTACTGCTCCGCGTAGCTTTTCTGTGCCAAGTATCTCTGCAGGCTGCAATATTTTCTCATTAACCCAGCCTCAATCCTACCAACAAAATGTACAGGACCACACCAGTCTTCCTTTCCAATGCCTCCCCGTGAACGATACAGGTAGGAATGTGTTGGCTGACATACAAACAATTTGGCCAATTAAGCCCAAAGAATAATCTATGGGCCCGATTCACAGAACTAACTTAAGACAAAATCCTAAACTTACTACTTTCGGTATTCACAGAAGTTAGGATTTTGTCTAAAACAAACTTAAGACAAACTTAAGACAAAATCCTAACTTCTGTGAATACCGCAAGTAGTAAGTTTAGGATTTTGTCTTAAGTTAGTTCTGTGAATCTATGTATCTTAGTAAAGTTGTTTTGTGCCTGACGAGAAGGGATTGCTGTTTCATTTATTTGTGATTTAAAACAGAAAACTGGCTGCAGAGTGAAGTGCCACGCCGCGCAGTGCAATTTAAGGGCTCCTTAAATGCACGCATGAGCTTCCTTCCGCATCAAAAGGCTGTCTTTTTTGTGCTGTCTGGGAGCAGCTGCAAGCATTGCTGCATGGATCATCACAGACCTGATTCTTAAGAGTGCAGCATCTGATAAGGGCATGTCACCACCAGCATTCCTGTGTGAGGTGGGAACATAGATTGCGGGTGTCCAGCAGTGTCCTGCTGGCCACACTAACAATTTGTTGCCACCCAGTGTTGGAAGTTGTAGGATGGTAGGATCCTTCTGCATGGTTACCCACACTTTTTGCCTGGTGTTGCTATGTTTTCTGACTAGTCTTACTATTATCCTGCTTAATCAGAACCCCAATCTCTGTGCTTCTTCCCTAAATTGGACATGGTGAGTACTTAGGTACACTCCAGATTGGCTACTGGTGTACCCTGATAAGTCCCTAGTAGATTGTACTAAGGTACCCAGGGCATAGTAATAATAAGTAATACTTTATTGTACAGTTAATAAAAACCATTACAAACCAGCAGCGATAAAAACAGTTATGAATATCTATAGCTGCTTGGAAAATAATACTTGTGGTAGGTTGTAAAAAAAGCTTCAATTAAAAAATACTAAAATCAAAGTTAAAAAGCAGATAGGAAGGAAAATTGGTCCGCCACTAAGGCACTTCTATGTTCCTCTTGGGGGTTTGCTTATGGTTAACCTAACCTGCTTTCCCCTTCGAAGTGCGTTGCAGTCCACATTCCATATGGGAGGCAAGACATTCTCTTCCCCATATGCTCGTACTGTATAGCAATCTGTCCTCGTGTGCTCCTGCAACCCTGCTGTGCCTCTGTATAATATTATTTTAGCTCTGGGGATGCAGATAGTGCGCTGGCTTTAACCGTTTATTCTTTCTTTTTGCTAAGTCGGGCTTCTACAACTTCAATATATTTTATCAGTCTGCAAGCCATTTGAAATTCGTCACCCGAAAAACATGCCAGGACCGCTTGCCTGCAAGACCTGATCCCTTGTTTGTTAAACAGTGGTCTCAGAAGGTTCCGGCGATCTTGCTGCTGCTCCTTGCAGATGGTAATGGGGTGTAAGATGTTTTCTTCGTCATTCCCACACAGGCGGCACTTTGCTGGCTTTGGGGGATGCAGCCAGGGAGCCATATGGTCTGCTGAGGGCAATAATCCTTGCCGATATTTCAAAAATGCCTCTTTTGTTTTTTTGGTAAAGCTGGTCTGAAGATATGTTTGTCGTCTGAGTTTGGTATAAGTTTGTATAGTTAGCCAGCCATGTGCTCGCTCCGTCAGTGAAGCTTTGTCCTGTAAGAGAGATTCTTTCCTGACAATGTTATTTACTGCTTTTTTAAAACCTGCCAGAGGGCCTTGTAGATCCCACAGTTCTCGCACACCCAGTTGTTTTATTGCGTCCTCCAGGAAAAGCCTTGCTGGACAGTTGTCTTTACTTTGTAGATCTTTCCAAAGGAGAGCATTAAGGGTATTTGCTTCTCCCGTGCTAATTTTATACCAACTTTTAAGCTATACTCCTTTGCGTGCCAGCTCTTCCATTGCCAACCCAAATTCGAGTCAAATTTGCGCCGGTGAAGTGTACCTCGGGAGGCCAAAGATCATGCGCATGGCTCTTGTTATTACTCCGTCTACTGTTTCGGCGTCCCTACCTCTCATCGCTTCGCTTCCATAGGTAATAAATGGAATCAGTTTTGCTTGAATCAGCTTTATTAGAGGGGCAAGGTTTGGCCCAGCGATCTTATTTTTTAAGTTTCTTAGAGATACAGCTGTCATTAGTCCTCTCTTTTTTATTTCCTCGCGTTGTGATATAAAGCTGCCCCTGTGGTCTATGGTGACCCCCAGATATCTGTATTTATTCATGACGTCCAGTTTCCTTGTATCCAGGAACCAGCTGGGTGTTGATTTCTTTTTGCAATGATTAAGACACATAACTTTTGTTTTTTCGTGATTAATGCTGCGTTTATTTGTTTTGGAGTATTGCGAGGTGATTTCAAGCAGCCGCTGTAGGCCTATCGGGGTCCGGCTGATCAGCACCAAGTCATCCGCATAGAATAGATTGGACAGCTGGATGCCCCCTAACTTTAGTGTGTGGGAATTGTTTTCATTCAGCGCGATTGATAGTTCAGCCATAAAAAGATTAAATAAAGTTGGCGCAAGCACGCATCCTTGCTTTACTCCTGTGCTTGTTGGGATCTTCTTAGATAAGAAGTCCCCTGCTCCTAGTTTAACCTGGTCCCAGGTATCGCTGTGCAAGAGAATTAGTTGGTTCAGCAATAATGGTGGAATTTTCATTCTCTTTAGTTTTTGCCACAATAAATTTCTGTTTATGTTGTCGTATGCGGAGCTATAATCAATGTAGCACAAGTATAGAGGTGGTTTTGCCTCTAGAGCAGAATCAATCAAAAGCGATAAGGCAAGTATGTTAGTGGTCGTCCCCATGTTTTTCCGGAAGCCGGTTTGATTATATGGTATTGCTGATGTTTCTTCCACCCACGATATTAGCTCCTGGAGTAGGAGGCCAGCGTAGTATTTTGCCTCATTATCGAGTAAGGCTATAAGGCGATAGCTTCTTGGATCATTCCTGTCTACGTTTTTGAAAATTGGGGAGATAATTGCTCGCCTCCATGATCGTGGGATTGTTGAAGTCTGCCATATTTTTTTCGAACATTGGTTTAAAAAGGAAGGCCCAGTATTCTGGCTCTTGTTTGAATATGGCTTGGGGTGTGCCGTTTGGGCCTGGGGCTCGCTCTCGTCTCCCTTTCGAGATTCTGTTGCATATTTGTGAGTTTGTGATTGAGAATTCCTCGTCACTTGCAGGAGTTTCTTTGTATGGGGACTTCTGTGCTTTGCAGCTGGTTTTAGGATTGCATGGTTCTTTCCACAGTTCTTGGGCATCGTTAAAGTGTGTACCAAGGAAAGTTATCCAGGCCTCTTCCGTCGCATGGGATTCAATCCCCTGGCTTCGCTCGGTGATCAAACTATTAATCTTTTGCCAAAACTGCGTGCTGTCGTTCGTATTGGCATCGTGTAGGAGATTTCCCCAAAAGGCCTCGTCAGCATCTTTTTTTAGTTGCCATATTAGTTTCCTGAGGTTATCTTTTAACTGTCTCAGTGCATGCCAGACGGTAGGGTCTGTCCTTGCTCTTCGGAGAGTGTTGTTAATCTTTTTAGCCGGATGTCGTTTCTGAAATTATGATGGATCTTGTATTTTGCGGCGATGTCCTTTCCACCCGTCCTTATACTTTTGTTTCTTTCGGCTTTGTCTCTCAAATTTTTTGTAAACGCCTCCCAGCATATAATTACATTTGAGGATACAGATTGTGCCTCCACTAAAGCTTGTTTCGCTTGCAGTAGGAGGCTTTGTGGGTCATTGGATTTGCACTTTATCTGTCTTTCGTTTGCTGAAAAATCTAAGCCAAATTTGTTAGCACCAGGAGAGCTTAGTGTTATCGGTGCCTCGATCGTGGTTTCCTGGGGGAGGTGGTCACTTTAGTCCATCGTGCTGATATGGAAATCTCTTACCCTTTGATACAGACTGCGAGAGAAGAATGTGAAATTGAATGTAGAGCTAGCCGTAGTGCTGTGAAATGTTGTGGATTGTGGTCGGTCACCTGGAAATCTACAGTTGAGTGCTCGAAAGCCCAGCTCTTCTAGTTTGGCCAGTAGACTCCTAGCTGTTTTCGTGCTTCTGCCTCCCGAGGTGCCGTCTTTGTGGCTTTGCTCCCAAGCAAAGGGGTCCTCGTCGCCGGTGCTTTTGGAGGCTGGGTTACTGAGCATATTTAAGTTGAAGTCCACTGTGATGATCAAACTGTTCGTTTTCTCAGTTTTTATTAGTTTTACAAGTTCTTCCTTCAGCTGTTGTGGTTCCTTGGTTTTTTCTCTAGGGTGTAAATAGAGGTTTATTAGGGTTATATCCTCTTTTTTGTTCTGCTCGCAGAATGTCAGTCGGAGTGCTTACATTGCGTTTGGGGGGGCTAGCTTGTAAGCCAAGGGTACTGCTTCAACAATCGATTGTAGCCCACTGTATGTGGCAAGACCTCCTTTCTTGTGGCCAAACGGTGAGCTCTGTGTAGAAGGCAGAAAGTTTGAATTGTATCCCAACAGTGCTGGTGGAGAGTCGGACCAGGTTTCTTGCAGTGTAATGATGACAAATCCTTGCAAGTATATGTTTAATTCTGTGTCCGAGAATTTGTCTCCTAGGCCATTGATGTTCCAGGAGCACAAGCTGAGAGTGCTGGGTGTATTGTTTGTTTTTGAGTTACTGGGTCATTGATTTGTTACTTTGACATTTAGAGTTCTCGGTAGCCAGCTCTAATTTTGCGAGATTGGACTACAATTGACAGATGGTCTCTTACTGGACTGTTCTCGATGGACTAAGTTCTCAGGGGTTTTGCTTAGAGCCCCTCCTAGAACTGTGTTCAGATTTGGCTGCTCATTTACTTTTTTCCTTTGTTGGCTATCAAGTGTCAAAGGATCTGGATATCTTGGTTTAAAAAAAGGATGGCGTTGTATTCCCCATGAATCGAACTTTGCTTGTTCTTTTAGCAGTCTCTCCGGAAATTCTGCTGTGGCCCATACTGTTTTTGTTGGTTCTACTCCTGAGGGTTCTATAAATTCTAGCGATTCCAAATCGCTGGACGATATGTTTTTGAGGCTATCGATAGTTTTCAGTAGCCGTAATATGTTCCCCCTATTTAGGGTGTGTATTGTGCCCCTTGATTTGTACTCCGGGTGGAAGACTACTGAGGTCGTACCAGTTTGCCCCCTATCTTGTTTCCGACTGTTATCAATATTATTAGTTGGGTCATCCCCTCAGCCGTGGCGTTCCTCGATTCCTACTGCATATCGTTTTTAACTCATTTCACTACTCTTCATTAATTTTTGTCTGAGAGGACTTGTCATAGTTGCAGCCCATTGGGGGCTTCCTCAGGGTTGTCTATCTGGCTTTGTCTGGGGAGGGTTAGTAATAGGACTTCGATCTTGGGGTGGGTTCCTTTCGGGGTTTATCCTGTCTTCCAAATTTCCAGCTTCCTGTGGGTTATACGCCCTTTCTATGTTATCTCTCATTGCATTCTGCCTTACTTGTGGTAAATTCGATGTTGCTTTCTCGCTTTTGGGGGTGGGGGGCAGGTGATAGGCCTTCTTTCTAGTGACGAATTTCTTCCAGGTTTTTTTCCCCCTTTTCAATTTTTGTTTTCTAAGGTGATACATTCTGTGTCTGTAACGTCTCTCGTCTCAATCAGCCTATCTTGTGATGGATTAGGTGTCGCTTTCACACTAGTGGTGCCCTTGCCCCAGGCTATTACCGCTGTTGTTTTATTTTGGTTTCTTCCCTTCCTTTTCTGTTTTCTTTCCTTTGTTGGAGGTGTACCACCACTGCGTCTTTTTAACGAGTTTTGCCAGGTTGCGCTATGTTCTCAATTGGAGACATTTGGGTTCCTTCATATTGTTGTCCATTGCTGACCGTTATCTTCTTTGCATCTACTGTTCCCCTAAGTGGGAGTAGGTCTAAGGTCATCTTTGAGTTCTCCTGGATTGGTGGCTGTAATCCAGCTTGCGTGGGCAATGCCGTTTCGCGTCTCTTTTTGAAAGAGGTGCTCGGACGGTTGTTTTTAACTACCTCCCTGATGTCAGAAAGGAGGTTGTCCATTGCCGTTGGGAGTGTTACCAATATGTCCACAATTGTTAAGCATGAGCAGTTAGATTGTATTAGTTGGGTCTCGGCTTGCGCCCTTTTAAACATGCTATTCAGCTCTGCTAGCTGATGGCATTTACTGATAGTTGCATTGTGCGCAGAAGGGTTACCCAGATGTCTTCCTTTGCATTTGGTGTTTCCTTCCCCGGATTTGCACTGATGGTCTCTCCTGGCAATTCCCTTTCGAAGCCATGGGGTAAGATGCTACCACTTCTTCCCACTCTTCCGGGGTGAGATACGAGGTTTCAAAGTTGTTTGTCCGTGGTGATGTAAGTCGTGTGTTAGATAAAGTAGATAGGTTAGGAGGATCTGTTTCAGTTGGTCTTGGGGTACCCCCTTGTTTAGCGAGATCCTGTTGATTCTCAAGTTTCTTGCATTGTAGGTCATTATATTGGAGTGAACACTGTCCCTGGACTCTAACTTCCTGTGTAGTTATGGTGTTTAGTTGCCCAACTACATCTAGGTCTGCCCTTGTTGTGGGTTCTCTTGTGTCCCTGGGTTAATGCCTTGCCTGCCTGTCCTCAGGCGTTGTCACTGTTGTCACTGTGTGTTTGCAGGTTGTTGTTTCTGTTTGTATTATTGAATCTCCATACTGCGTGGGTTCACTATTCTGCACGTCGCCCTGCAGGGTGTAGTTCTGGGGCCCCCAGTTTGCTGCCCCGTCTGGTCCGCCTTGTCCCTCCGAGTTTCACATTGGTCCTTGCCTTCTTTTCTTGCATGCTGGGGATTTGAAGTGTTCTTCATCTGTATGATTATAGTGATTATTGTGTCTTGTTGAACTTGTGGGGGTTGTGGGGCTCCTCTCCCTGTTGGCTATTGATGAGAGGTTAGGGTTTGGGATCGCATTTTGGCCCTTTATTATGTGTTCCTTTGTGCAGTCATGCTCATAGCCGTTTGGGTTTGTTTTTATACTTGAGTCTGCCAACTCCTGTTTTTGTCCCTGAACCTGTGTTGATTGATTCCACAATAGCCCCTTATTCAATTCTTCTTTGCTTACCGGTGCAGCACCTCTGCGCTGCATTCCCCTTTTATGGGGTCAGCTGGGTCCTTTTCTTCCTTCGCCTGTAATTCTTGCTTCGAGGGGGTTACCCTGCTTACTTTAGTTGTCTGAAGCGGAATTGGTAGATCGCTTATATTGCGACTGTTTAGATAGAGGGCCAAGCTGGAATCTTTGAATACATTTGTGGTTGAAACCCAGATTTGCTCCCCGGGGTGCTTTTTGAGCACTCACGCACTTTGGTGTCTTTGGGGCTAGTATGCAGGGGGGAAATCAGGGAGAGTTCTCCTTCCTCATCTCCATTCTTTCCCTTGTTCATCCCCCCCGCCTTCGTTACTGACATCCATTAGATCTTTTTTTAGGCTTTTCTTTGTTTTCCTTGCTCTTTTGGGAGGATTCGCAGGTGCCGTATAGTTCCTTGGCTTCCCAGACCTCATTTCGCAACTTTAATCTTTATTCTTTTATCTCCTTTTTCCCAGGGTTGCTGGGGGCAGAGGCAGAGGCAGGGACAGAAGCCGGGCTCCTTCGGCTCCTCCGACTCCCTCGTCCTTGATCGGCAGCCACTGCTGGTGACCCCTGCTTGCCCCCCCCTTGTGACTCCCGCGGTTCCTGTCTCCGGTGACGGAGTAGTAGGAAAGCAGCAAGGTGGGGACCCATGGCTTCAAGGCACAGCTCACGACCCCTTCCTTGTAGCAACAGCGGACTCTAGCTACTCCACTCAGCCGCTGCTGTAGGGTCAGGGTTTCAGGCTCGGCAGCCCCTGACTTGCGGCTCCTCGCCGCTCCACCCTGCCGCTGGCTCAAGGTTCTGCGGCTCTCGGCCCCCTCGGCTCCCACGGATCTGTGGCTCATGGCTCACGGCTCTCCCGCAGCCCTCTCAAGGTTCTTCACGTCTCCTCGCCGCCGCTGCTGCTGCCCCCCCGCCGCGCTGCACACGGCTGGTTTGGGCACCCCCCGCAGCTTGGGTCTCCCGTCTTCTGCAGGGAGCGAGGGCTGCGCGGGGGTCAGATTGGGCGGGAGGCAAGAACACAGGAACGCCGGCAGGAACACCGGCAGGAACACCACAGCAGCTCGCAGCTCACAGCTCCGCGACTCTCCGCGACTCTCAGCAGCTTGGCACTCTGCACTCTGCACTCTGCACTAGGCATAGGTATACCAGGGGTCTCCCATGGGGTGAAGCATGTATTATGCCAACCATGAGAGACCACCAAAATTGTGACTCCAGGCCGGCCATTGCAGCCTGTGTAAGCAGATGCTAGCACCACTTACAACAGATATACGTTTCCATATATCTGTCACTGCACTTAAAATCTATAAGTCATCCCTAAGGCAGGCCTTTCAATCCTGAAGGCAAGGTGTTTGGCTCTAAGTGTGAGGGTTATCCTGCATGAGCAGGACACCCCTACAACCTTCGGAGTCCAGTCTTCCGGTTTGTGAGGGCATCAGCCATTTCTATACATAGAGTGGCCAAGCGTCGTTAAACTGGCTGCAACAAACCCTGTTGGGTTTGATATTAAACATGCTGGAATCACATGTGGGAGGTATCAAAGTCAAAAGCAAGCTTTATTCGATTAGTTGAAATCATAAAAGCAACAAGACAATACATTTTTTTTTTAAATTTGACATGTAGCATAGTTCATATGATTAAAAATATTAAAAAGTCAAGCCCGGTAGCAGTATCTAGTGCATTCAAATAGTTAAACAAAATTGGTACAAAAACAATTCAATCACAATGTAGTATAGAGGAGAATAATTTACTTAAAGCATTTAACAGAATCTACAGTATAGTCAGGTCACCATTCCAAGTACCTCGGGGATAGCTTCCTGGCCTTCGTACGCATCGCTGCGACCAGAAAGCTAGCAACCCCGAAGACTATCCTAGGGCTACCTAGTAGCTGTAAGTAAAGTAGGGCTGGGCGTACTTGTACAAAACCTGCTTCCCTTAAAATAGGGGCCAAAAACTGCATTCTACACTTCTTGAAATGATCACAAAACATTACAAAATGCATGAGGGACTGCTCAGAAAAGTTATCGCAGCAGCATGGGATTGACTCGTCTGGGACCCCCCATACGGGAAAGTTACCTAAGGAGTACTGTATGATGTTGAACCTAAATCTAATAAGCAAATGTCGATGGTATGGGCGGCTTACAATTTTTAGATACGGTTCAATTGAGGGCGTAGTCAGGAGGAGGAAATTGGCTCTGGCTCTAGGTTTAATCAGTTCCTCGCTCTCCCGCGTTTGCAATGCCCTCCTCAAGAAGTTATCCTTAATCCATTTCACGTCCCCCCTACAGATTGTGTTTGGGTGACTGAAAAGGTTGGGTCTACCAAGACTACCCAGTGCGCCTTTTACGTAAGCCAGCCACGAAATTTTTGAAACATTATCCAGAGCCATGCAGTCCCTGAGAATGGTGTGGTTAAGTGTAATGTCCTTGTTCAGCCAGGTTTTGGCCCAACATACCAATGGGGCCAGAAGAAGAAGGTCAGTAATGTAGCCTAACCCTAACTCGGAGTGTAGTGAAAAAACTGGTGTCGATTGTGGAACACTTAGTAGAGATCTAAGGAACTGGTTTTCCACAATCTGCAATTCGCCAGTTGAGGAGTAGCCCCACAGTGGTGCACCGTAAGTGGCTATGGATAGGCATTTAATTTTGTAGACTTTCAGTAATGCCTCCATTGGTCGTGAGCCAAGCCGCTTTGCGAAACTCAACAAAGCTGAGGTTGATCTAGTTGCAGCTAGTGATTTCGCAGACACCTGTGGTTTCCACGAACCCTTCTCCTCAAAAATCACACCCAAGTATGTGAAAACTTGCACCCTAGATACCCTCTCTCTGCAGCAGGTAAAGGATTTTAACTTTTTTGGCCTTAGCCGTCTCCCAGCCACCATGACATGTGATTTTTTGTTGTTGATCAGAAGGTCTAACTTTGACATAAAATCGCCAAACGCGTCCAGAAGCCTTTGTAACCCCACGCCCGTGCAAGCTAGGAGGACCGCGTCGTCCGCATATAATAAAACAGGGACTGCGCAACACCCCACATACGGGATATCAAGTGTGGACCCCTCCAAGGCTTTATCCAGGGAGTTGATATAGAGAGTAAACAAAAGCGGGGCTAAAATACAGCCCTGCCTCACACCTCTTCTGGAGTTAAAAGGTCTGGTGGTGTGTCCTCCTCGGGTGATTCTAATGGAGGCTGATAGATCTTCGTGGAGTGCGGCCAAGAAGTCTACCAGGGGAGGATCAAACCCAATGCCAGCCAATATAGGCCATAACTTGGCCCTATTGACCAAGTCAAAGGCCGAGGAGAGGTCCATAAAGGCCAGATATAAGTGGCCCTCCTTCGCCATGGTGTACTTACTGACCAGCATATGAAGGTTCAGACACTGGTCAATTGTACCTCGTTTCTCACGGAAGCCATACTGAAGATCAGAGAGGACCCCTTTCTCTTTGGTAATGTTGCCCAGTCTGCGTAAAATGACTCTGCCAAGAATCTTAACTGCAGAGTCGATTACCGAAATCGGCCTATAACAGGCCGGATCGCTTCTTGAGCCCTTCTTGTATATAGGGACAATGGTTGAGGTTGACCAGGATTTAGGAAACCCTGCTGTGACCGTTGCATTAAAAACGTTGGTGAGTATTTTAGCCCACAGGGGTGATCTTGAGCTATATAGGTCTGCCGGGACGCCATCGGGTCCCGGGGCCTTGTGCTTGGTCATCTCGTCAATATCCCTGCTGACCTCTAATTCAGTAAAGACAAGGGGGGATGCTTCTGTCAGAGGCTGTTGGGATCTACCGGGTGCTGGAATCATATCACTGTTATAAATTTTACTAAAGTGATCAACCCAAAGATCTTCGGGAATCACACAGTCCATGACAGTGTTAGTTGATGCAGCAAAATAAGAATGGTTTATAACCATCCAGAATTTAGAGCTGTCCTTCAGAACATTGGCCGTTGTTAAGCTGTCCCAAGCCTCACTTTTTATTAACTTTTTACGAGACTCGATGGCCTGTCTATATTCTTTCCTAAGCCCTGCCACCAAAGCCCTGTTTCTTGGCTGCTTTTTCAGGGCATGAAGTAAGTCATTGTGTGTCTTTGAGCACTCCCTGTCAAACCATCTTGGGGTGGAGGAGTCTACTTGCTTCTTCGTGCTTGTTAAATCCTTGTTAATCTTAGAACATATGGTGGAAAAAGAGCTGATAATGGCAATATCCTCGGATGTGCTATGCATACAGATTGACATATCATCTCGTGAGTTCAGTACGAGGTTATCCATAAAGGTATCTGGCACAACCTTTGCCCAATTCAGTCTACGGCCCTGCTCCTTAGGAACAAGGGTATCACCACGGCCCCCCAGACGCTCAACCTGGGTGACGATGTTGCGACCCACGTTCAGGAACAAGACCACTGGGTTGTGATCGCTAAATGGGGAAGAACTTACTTCATAGGATACCACTGTATCGATTAACCCCGGTGAAATAAAGATATAATCAATAATAGTGTTAGCATCCCTACCAATAAAGGTCGGCGTTCTCACATCCCCCCAAGACCCTTGTGCCTCGTACATATTTTGGTTGGCTAGTAAGTTTTCCAATTCCGCCCCCTGTGAGGTGTGCTCAAAGTGAGTGCTGACTGCTCCCGGAGGTCCCAATTGCTCATTTTCCTGGCAGCCCCAGCTACATGGGTGGACATTAAAATCTCCCAATAACAGGGTTTTCGAATAAAGCAGGTTGCTGTGACTTATATGTTATTAAAAAGGAAGATAGGGAACTCAAGTGTGAACAGTTTCTGTCCCTATCGGGTGCATTATAAAAATTAATTATCAAAATTAACGGGGAGTTTGGCCTAGCCCACTCTATACCTAAGATGTTTTCCGATGTGTGAACAATTTTCCGTGTAGTACCCACCAGGTTTATAGAGAAGAGTATATGTGGGAGGTATGATTCCATGCGCCGTAAAGCCCCTCTGGGTGGCCCTCAGTGCTCCCTGTACCAGTCTTCTAGACACAGAAAGCAAACTATAGTTGTTGCCGACCAGAGACAAGATTCTGCCCTCCTGCTGCTGAGCCAAGCTCGAGCATGGGAAGGCAGGACACATGCTTCCTGTCACAGGGAGGTGTGACCATTGCGCAGACCGGACTTAGTGTATTGAAACAGGGTGGGACTCTTGCCAGCACCACTGAGACTGCTTGAAGGGCACTTAAGGTGTCCTCCTTGCATACTCCAGTTCAAACCAGTTCAGGGAGCCGTTGGCTCCTGCTCTGGTGCGAAAACTGGATAAAGGACATGTCCCCACTGTCCAGCCTCTCCTCTGGGAGGCACCCCTGAATCATCCCAACCCTTTTCTCAGGTCACTTAAGGGCTTACCCATGGGTGGGTCCCTAAATTCGTAGTGAGATAAGATTCAGTACCAATACCACTTCAGCTTCAACCGTCTGGGCACTTTCGACTTCGCTGGACTTCACTTTGGGAACCAAGACTGCAACTGGGAAGACTTCTGCTGCTCCTGGTCTTGTTTTCCTGCAAGTCTGCTGCAACGTCTGTGTCTGTGCTCCATACAGGTTCTTCACAGGGCCTGTGGACATGCAAGACACCCTACGGAATCTCCCTTGGAGTGAAAGAGACACCCCCCTGCATCTGCAGGCACTGCAACACAGCTGACTGGTCCGCTGATCCTGGGCTCCCACGGACTCCGAAAGGCTCAGCAACACAGGTGGTGATTCTGCAAATCCCTTGAGGCCTGCACTGTTTTCTCACTGAGTTATGAGACCAGAATCCCTCGTCGGAACCACTTGAAAGAACCCCTGTGCAATGCGTACACTTGCTGTTGCCAAGGCTTGTTGACTCTCTCCTCCAGAGATCCTTGGGTTCCAAGAAGCTCCAGCCTGAAGCATCTCCTACAGCCCAGATCTTTGTCTGCACCCCATCCTTGGGGCCTTCATCCTTTGGTGAGCTGCTCGACGTCTGTGCCTCTGACTGTGGGTGCTTTCGAGGGTGTTCTTTGGCTCCAGTGGGCTTCCCTGCTTGCTTGGCACCTGCTCTGACTTACCTGCTCATGGGTGAGACACTTGGACCTTGCTGGTCCTGACACTGCACCATTTTCTACAACTATGTTGGTTGCTGTTGCCAAGGCTTGTATCGTGTTTTTGAGTGTTAATAATAAAAACATATTTTTTATAACAACACTGTGTAGTTCTTTTTCGTTTAACCTCCACTATATAATTTATTCTGGTAAAAGAAGCTGCTTAACACTCCTTCTGGACTAAGCCTGAAGGCTGCTGCTCTCCACAGCTACCACTTGGAGAGCTTTCTAAGGTTGTCTACGACCACTAAAGTCACCATAAGGGTTGTCTGGATTAGTGCAGGGTGCTACACTTATATAAGTGAGCACCATATACTAAGCAAGCCTCCTACAGAAAAAGACCCCATAAATTGTGATTCAAGGTGTGGCTGAAAGAGGCATGCTATTGGGGATGGTGGAGTCGTTAAAGTCAGAGTTGGACCATCAACTTGTGTTCAGCTTTTAGGTCTCGCCTACAGTTTGCTTTTACTTCCCTGTAGGCAAAAGCTTCTTGTGGACCAATCTAGAAAATTGGTGGCCTTAGAAGCATAGCCATTGCTTATCATTGATTGGCTTTATAATGACTCTCTCTTGCTTGCCTATTCAATGGCTTGCATTTCTCTGCTTGTTTTTATCCCCTGTCCAAGAGCATAGCATCTTTACAATTCATTTTTTGGCTCACTTGTATCCTTCTACTGTTCTCATTAAGGGATTTTTTATTAAACACTCCATGAGTGCATGTTCCTTATTCTTTCTTTCTTCACAGGGCCTGTGGACATGCAAGACACCCTAGGGAATCTCCCTTGGAGTGACAGAGACACCCCCCTGCATCTGCAGGCACTGCAACACAGCTGACTGGTCTGCTGATCCTGGGCTCCCACGGACTCCGAAAGGCTCAGCAACACAGGTGGTGATTCTGCAAATCTCTTGAGGCCTGCACTGTTTTCTCACTGAGTTATGAGACCAGTATCCCTCGTTGGAACCACTTGAAAGAACCCCTGAGCAATGCGTACACTTGCTGATGCCAAGGCTTGCTTACCGCCACTCGCATCGCTACTCAAATAACTTCCACCACATCCTTCAATTACAATAATTTAACTTTTCAACTTTTTTTAAATTTTCTTTTGCCGCTCCCATTCTTTTTCTTTTTTACTTTTCATTTTTGAAGAGTTTGGTCGCTGCCAATTGCTACTGTTCACTCAATTACACAAAGAAACACTTTAGACTAATTAAAATTCCATATGTATTTTTTTTTATTGATCTGAGTGGTGCCTGCCATGTTAGATTGGTAATTTAAATTAAAAAAATATGGCACCTGCGTCCTTCAAAAAGCATCGCTAATAGATCTACAAGGCAAGACCTGGTGGCTTTGCCAGTGCTTGTTGAGAAACTCCACTGCAAAGAGATTTGCAATAATGAGCAATGTGACAGTAGATCTGTTCTCGCTTACTTCATTGGTCACAAACAGGGGAATTTTAGCACCTGATGAAGAGATCTTTGGGGCATATGTACAAGCTCCTGTCGCCACCACAACGTCCCTTTTTACAACATAGTGGTGGCGATAGGGGCTCTGCGCCTTATGTACAAGGCAGCTTTAAGCCATTTAACGTGGCTTAAAGCTGCCTTGTAAATAAGGCACCCTTTCACGGTATGCTTTGCGTGAAAGGGGTGGGCAGTGGGTGTTGTGGTGGGCGTTCCCCCGCAATACCCATTGATTTTGACACTGCCCCCTATGTACAAGGGCAGCGTACATAGGAGGGAGCGCCAAAATTAAGACCAGGTACAACCTGGTCTTAAGTTGGTAAACGAGGAGAAAGGCATTATTTCTCCTCGCTTTTGCTTTTTCCATGTGTGCTGCCTTGAGCAGCACACATGGAAAAAGCAAAATGCCATGGATTGTTTATGTACAGGACGGTGTCCCTTCTGTACATAAATAATCCTTTTTAAAAAATGCCATTATTTCATGTGTATTGCACAAGGCAGCACAAGTGAAAGTGACAAAATGGCACTTTAGGATTGTTTATGTGCAGAAAGGGATACTTTCCTACACATGAACAATCCTCCCCTGCACGCAGACACCCTTGCAACAGGTGCCTGCGTTGGTGCTACACTGCTAAGTGTAGCACCAGCGCCGGGGGAAACGCAAGGCTGCACCATATCATTGTAAATATGGTGCAGCCCTGCGTTGCAGAAGTGGCGGAGTGAGGCGTTAAGCCAGGAAGACTAAAGCCTCTCTCCGTCAGTTCTTTGTACATATGGCACTTTGTGTCCAGTAATGCTGAAGGGATAATAACCTTAATATAACTCTGGTGATTTATCAACTTACTGGTGAGATCTGTATTGTGGTCTGGTCAGTTTTGACTCCTCATGAAGCACCATGGATTGTTAATGTGTCTGCTGCAAAGCACCACATGTAACATGTCGATCAGATGTGTATTTTATCTAGAGTGTTACTGCTTTTGTCAGAGATCCTGACTGCATTCAAACTGCAATACTTAGGTTCTCATTTCCCCCTCAATCTTTCGTTATTCTAAGTTTCTAAAGACTGTTCCTGTGGGTAGTTATACAGTTGTATTAGTTCACACAGCCCCAGCCACTGCTTTACGTTTTGAACCCAGACTTTGCTTTCCCAGGTCAAGCATTCTTACCTGTGCGATGATGGATCTTCTGAACCTTGTAACTCGTAACATTTCTTGTACTTTGAGTTACTCATATGGTTTATTGTAAATCGCTGTGACACCCCACATAGGGATGAGTAGCGATATCAAAGAAATTCAATTAAGAGTAAAAGCTTTTCAGTTCTTATTAATGTGATTACTCAACAGTCAGATACAAATACTATTCTGATTCTGCATGGATATATCTTACATGCAGGGGTTCAACAAAGTCAAGGAACTGTTTCCAGATTATAGTTTTTCTTAAAAACTTGTAAGGTTTCCCTCCATCGCTTTGGCATTTAGGCGTTAGTCTCCGGATACCTCCCAGCCAGGATGAGACTCCTGAAGGAGGGCTGATGGCCCTTAAAGTGAGGCCTTTGTATTCAGCAAAGCTGGAAGTTAAAATTATAAATCCCTTTCATCATCATCATCATCATAAACTTTATTCGACAGTTAAGTCATTAAAGCACAAGATAAAATCAATCATCAATAGACCACACAGTCTAAAAGCAACCATTATGCACATTCTATATAAATAAATAAAATGGAATTAAATTCTATATGACAACTATCGAATAGACAGGTTAAAAATATATAAGCATAAGATAATTGTTGTATAAATTTAAAAAAAGCATTATTAACATGCTACTAATTCATGTTATCAGATATAAAGTGATTCTATAAAACTCAGCAACAGGCAAACAATCAGATTAGACATTCCCCTCATACATATACAAGCAGTTGTTAAAGCTAATGTTTAACTTGGACCTAGACAGGTAACAAAATGGGCTGTCCGCTAACTAGCCGGAAGCTTTAGTTTTGATCGTATTGCCAAGGCCCAATTCAAAATCTTCGCCATTACAATGGCTAAGGGTGGAGTGGGGTCCGTGCTTAGAATTCTCAGAGCCTCAACATGTCTACGAGTGCTCATCTGTCGACAGATTGGTATAATCCATTTACGACGAGGTGCAGCATATAAAGGACAGAAGAACAGAATGTGACTTACAGATTCTTGCTGGTCCAAGCACCAAAGGCACCTATCATTAGATGACCCCACCCACGTGCCCGTGAATGACCTTGTTGGAAGGGTACCCAGCCTAAGTTGAAAATACAGTTTACGGTCATGGGGCTTTTCAATAAAATCCCAAAACTTTTCAAACCTTGGACAGGGCTTGAATTCAAGGAACCGTCCTGTGAGGTGCGAAGAGAGACCTTTCGAAAATGTCGATGAAAGGACCATATCCCAATATCTTTCCTTCAAGACTTTTTTAGAAGGAAAGACTGCATTCAGAGGGTCGTCCCATAACTCAGGCATACCCAACCTCACAAGCAGAGATCTAATCTCCTTCAGCCATTTTATTTTATGGAAAGGATCGTTTTTGATGATATCCAAAAGGCCTTGGGCGTAGTGGGAGAGTTCCTCCGTGCTCCATAATCTACGTCAGTAAAGTAATGGGTGAAGTATTGCCAGCTTATCAACTGGTTTCCTGCCTAAATTCCAAAGTAGTGGTGTCAGTGGGGTGCTTTGTGGGACGCTGGTAACTTTATGAAAACACTCATTCTCCACCAAGGATAGACATTTTAGGTTCTCAAACCCCCACAGTTCTGCTCTGTATAGGGCCGAACTCAAAACCTTCATCCCATAGATCACGAGTACTGGGGTAACTGGTTTCGTAAAAGAGGTCTTAAATTTGTGTAGGAGAAACCCTGATTGCTGTTGGTGCTTCAACACAGCTAGGTCGAGTTGGCTTTTCCACCGCATGTCCCTCTGCAGTGTTACACCCAAATATGTAAAGGCGCTAACCTGCTCTAGTGGGAGGTTATTCATAAACACACTTCCTCTGAAAGATTTGTGCTAGTTGACGGACATGAATTTGGTCTTGGCCGTATTTATTTCCAGACCGCGCAGGAGACAAAAGTCTCCGTACCGCTGGAGGGCCCGCTGGAGACCGCTAGGTGTTTTGGAAATAAGCAAGGTATCGTCCGCAAACATGAGATTGGTATGCGAGTACCTGCCAGCACTGGGGCATCCGTGGGGGTCAAGGAAAGGAAGTCTGCCACCCCATTGACGAAGAGCGAAAACAGGGTAGGCGCCATAACGCATCCCTGGCGCACTCCCCGCTCAACGGGAAAGGTTTCCGTCACCTCACCCTGCATCCCCCACCGAACTCGGGCAAAGTTGTCCTCATGTAAGCGGACCACCAGTGTCAGCAGCTCCGGGTCCATCCCTAACTCGTCCAAGACTCGTCATAGTTTGCTACGCGGGACAAGGTCAAAAGCTGCCCTCAGATCAACGAACACAGCATACAGCATATAGTAAGTTCACTCTGTGAATCCCGAAAGTAGTAAGTGCATTCTGTGAATACCAAATAGTAGTAAGTTTAGGATTTAGTCTTAAGTTCATTCTGTGAATCGGGCCCACAGTGCCCTTTTTCCCAACACCACTATCCGCCAATAGAGGGTAATGAAATGAAATACTTGGTCTTTTGTGCTTGTTTGAGGGCGGAAACCAGCCTGCAGAGGACTCAAAATATTATTTTCGTCCATCCAGGTCTGCATCTTGCCCAAAACCAGTCTACCCATAATCTTCTGGATTGAGTCGATAAGGCTAATGGCCCTATAATTGCCTGCGACAGACTTGTCCCCTTTTTTATGCACCGGAATGATTTCTGCCCCCTTCCAAGAATGTGGAATGTCGGCCCCCAGGCCAATAGCATTAGCCAAGTAGGCAATATAAACTCGCCAAGTTTGCTTGTCATTTAGGAAAACATCGGCTGGGATGCAATCAATACCCGGTGCTCTTCCCACAATTACCGTCTCTAAAGCCCTGTCAATTTCTTCTATGGTAAAGGCCTCTCCTTCATAATGTTTGCAAGAAAATATTTCATTGTACTCAGAGCTATCAGGGCAGGCATACTGTGGCTTGAAATAATCAACCCACTCATGCTGGGCAACATTATTCTGTGGGCGGTCCGGGCACCCGCCGCTATCCCATTTGTATGTATCCCAGAATAATTTTGGATTCTTGGCCAGACAAGCTTCTTTGAGTTCCTGCCACTTGCTCTCATCCCAGATCTTTTTAGCCTCAGCCTGTACTTTCCTATAACTGACCCGTGCCACTTTTACCTCACTTGGGTCCTTCATTTTTAGGGCTAAACCCAGTTTAGTCCTTGTTTGTCTACAAGCCTCATTGTACCACCCTCTGGGTTTCTTACTAAATGTACTTCTCTCTGGGCCTACCTTACAGAAGTGGGTTTTTAAATAAGCAAAAAGTTTAGTATGGGCAGTGATCATAAGGAGATGAAAGTCCTTGCTAGTGAAACTTGTCCTCAGTTCATACCTTACTTGCTTCATTTTGTATGGTGGCCAGAATATCTGGCTGTTCCATGACTTTGCTCCACTTAAGGTGGCGCATGTCATTGGTTAGGGCAAGAGCTGGCACTGATCTACCCTGGGTTGCTGCTACAGCACCAACTATGTCCAACTTAAACAATGAAGCCATAGGGTTATGGTCGCTCTCAATGCGTCCCAATACCACCATATCGACAAGGCAATGCCATAATTTTAGGTGAACAAGAAGATAATCTATACAGCTAGACCTATGGCCATTATCATACGTTCTTATACCCTGTCTATCCGACAGCGTATGGCCGTTGGCAGCCCTTAACTGTTTTGCCATGCATAGCCCTTTCAATTGAATTGCTGCCTAAGTCCATTTTCTTATGGGAGACAGTTCAAGTTGTGGGATACCCCATCTTGGGTCTTCCTCCTCCGTTAGGCTCTGATCATCATGCCCTAACGGCTTGAATGTAGTGTTAAAATTTCCTGCTATAAGTGGCAGTGTATTTCTAGGCAAATCCTCGATCAAATCATCGAGGGCAGATATTACCTCAGACCTTTTCCCTCCCGGATGACCTCTTGCGTAAATGTTAAAGATGGTAGTACTTTCCCCGGCGGCGGAGGTCACTCTTACAGCTAGGATATCATCATTTAAAACAGGAAGCTGTTCGATATTACAACCTAAAGCCTGCCTAGCCCAAATCACTAAACCCCCTATTGGGCGACCCTTTTCTTTCTTAACTGCGGAAACATAATAGTTAAGATAACCCAGCCTAAAGACAGGATCCACCGACCAAGTCTCTTGGAAAAGACAAATATCACATTTTTCCATAAAATTAGCCCAATCTGGCGAGACTAGTTTCGAGCCCAGGCCCGCTAGGTTCCAGGATACCAGTGAGGTTGGACAATTTGAACCAAGAGATCTTCCATCATTATCCAGCCAGCTAATAAATGGAGGGCGTCCGTGCTCCCTGTTCGAATCAGATATCGATAGGAATATCTCACTCAATGGTTGGTTTGGTATTACCTCATGCCCCGTCTGGATCGTAGCTGATCTCTCAACAATTGGCTCGATTTCATTGGGCTTAGTACCCTTATCCCCGCCCTGAAGACAAGTTTTAGCGACAGGAGGAGGTTGGCTCTTGTCTAGTTTATCCTCCATGGAAACCACTGCATTTTCGTTAAGTAGTCAGTCACAGTCTTTCAACCCAGACAACATGTCATACCTGTTAGATAACCTTAGATCCCCGGTGTTACTCCAGTTCTGTAGCCCCCTGTCTACGAGCTCGTTTGAGGGGGCAAGGTATACTGTAGATAAACGTAGGTCAGTGGTAGAGACTGGATTGAGGTCACTGGGCCTCCCTGGACCCACCTACATATGTAATCAACAGCCCTACTATCTCTAAAATGAATTATTATACTGTCTCCCTCTATTGACTTTTTCCTTGGCCCCACCCAATCTACCCATCTTGCAAACAGAATTTCTGCAGATACCTGGGTGGGGAGCGGCCGGTTGGAATTAGGCCAGTGGATACCCTTATTTTTTAGATCCAAGTGCGACTCCCTTTTAGCCTGACCCAAAGAGGTTATCCCCACTAGGACCACAACATATGGGGTAGATTCAGGGGGGATCCCGCCTGGACTATGCAAATGCACTTTTTGCAGGCCTACCTAAGTATCTGCTATCTAGACTGCAGATTGTCCAGAATTCGGCGGCCAGAGCCATTTATGGCCTGCCCAGGAGAGCCAGTGTTTCTGTGCTCCTGGCTAAGCTGCACTGGCTGCCAATCTCTGGGAGAATTAGATTTAAACTCCTCACTTTGGCGTTTAAAGCCCTTCATGCGACGGGACCTAACTATTTGAGGAAGCGAATTGCTTTCTATGTGCCACGGAGGTCGCTGCGGTCGGCGGACCTGGCCAAAATGGAGGTGCCTGTGGTCAAACGTGTCCGGATGGGAGGCCGTTCCTTTCAACACGTGACAGCATGTTTCTGGAACGAGCTCCCACTCTCTCTCCGGAAAGCGAATAACCTCCTGGCTTTCAGGAAGGAGTTGAAGACTTTGCTCTTCACCAAATTATCCGCTGTGACTGTAGTGTGTATGCCTGTGGTTTCTTGTTTCTCTGGGCATCTTTGCTAAAGCGCCGGGACACCCTTTTGGGGTAGCCGTGCGCTCAAAAAGTGCGGCCTAACATTAACATTAACAGATCTAGGCATAGTGAAGTTTTTGAAGGTTGGACCCGAGAGGGATTATTCGTTAATGATTGTCGAGTCACAGGTCTGCTGTCTTCTAATATCCGTTGCCTATCTCTCTGCGAGATTGGGGTGGGCACTACTAAATTATCAGAATTGGGTGTTGGGGAGGAATTTATGGGCCCCACAGAAGCAGGAACATTGGCTGAGTTGATCACATTCTGTATACCTGTAGGGTCAGCAACCACATTTATGGGCCCGGTCAAGCTTGCTTGTGCACGGGTTTCCCCCTTGGACCAATTTCCACCCCGAGCCTGGGCCGATGCAAGCGATAATTCCAGGCACACAAGCCTGTTCTCAATAGAGTCCAATCTATCATAAATTGGAAGACAGGTCTTTTAAAAGATGAGTTCCAGCTTAGTCCAAAAGTCTGATCCCGTCTTAGCTGGTAGAACATCCCCAGGACTTGGAGACAACGTGGTTGCATCGTTAACAGGTTGACCTGCTACAGGACAGTGGGAATTAGTTAGTGTCTCACTTTCGGTGACTGTATTTACTTTCAAATGCTTTGCTTTTCTTCCTTTTGCTTGGGCCCCACTAAGCTTCCTTTTTGACATTGATGTTAACGTAGGGCCTGCCGTAGCTTGAAACCCCCCTAATTTGGAGCTATAGGCAGAGCGGGTCTTGACGCTAGATAACGATGGTCTGGGGTGCGTGTTAGAGTTGGAGGTATCCTTGGTACCCTGAGAGGCAACGTCACTGTCCACAGGGCTTACCAAGCATCCATCAGGTTGCAAGATCTGTGGCCCTTCGCCTTCTCCTGAGCTACCTTGCAAGATAATGTTAGTAGGTTGTTGGGGGATAGGCGGTCGAGCTTTGGCCAATCTTCCCATAGAGGATCTTTTGTCGAATGCAATATCCAACGATAATCTCTTTTCTGTCATCTCAATTTCATGGGCAAAGACAGAAGTTGCTCTTATGAGGAATTGGTCCAAAGTACCTATTACCGATCCTCCGGCTATAGATTTCCTGGCGTTCCATCCCCTGGTGGAAGACATGATAGTAGAGCTGCCAACTCCACCATACACTGTCCAGTTACTTGAGGATTAGTTCGGTTGAAACATACACGCACACTAACCTTAATATAAATGTTAGGGGGGGGGAGCCGTCCCGTCCTCGTCTGTACTCGAACGGGCTCAAACGGGCCCGCCCTTGGCCTGGGCCGGTACGCGCCCGCGCGCGTTCCGCACAGCGGTAGCCACGAGCAATTAAATACGGGTAGGTGGGCAGGAAGAGGCCCACAGCTGCAGGGTATTACGGGGCTGCTGGTCCTCGCAGTCCCATCACGGCAATCCAGGCAGGAGCAACAAGTTCCAAGTCACTGCTGCGAGCGGCACCCCCTTTCAGCTCTGGGTGTAGCTCCAAGCTAAAAGCAGACATGCGGGGGCTTCTGGGTGTGTCATGGGGTCAGCAAATTTCACTGAGAATAATTCAGCATATTTCACTGGGACTGGCCTGGGTCTGATGGGTCTCGAATCCAGCTGCACCCCCACCCGCCCTCCTCCTTTCATGGATTGCGTCACATTTCAAGGCTGCATGTGTCTGTGAGTGCAGCTTCAATGAACCTCCCCTCGCCCGGCGCGTTTTTACCTGAACGGGCCGTCATATCCTATGAGCTTCTTGAAGGTGTATATCTGAGATGGTTCACGCCTGGACGTCACCAGGGACAAAGACGTCACTGTGGAAGGTTCCACCCCAGGCGTGTTATTACCAGAATGGGCCCTCCTATCCTATAGAGCTTCTTGAAGGTGTACCTGAGATGGTTCACGCCTGGTGTCCTTAGTATAAAGGTCTATGAATAAGATATTGAATCAGACTTTTAGAAGCAGCAGCTGGGTAGTTGGCACTTGGTGTCACACACAATGATCGGTGGTTTCCTCATAAATGCAGATACACTGCACAAAACCCTTTCATAACCAGAGTGCTTAAAGTACACTTTAAGAAGGTGAATTTCCTCCACTGATCTGTTAAAGTACGTTTTGTAGAATCCCGTTCAGTGGCCGACCATCCCTTCTCTTTTTCGGTTTCACCTTCACTGCGCTTGAGTTTTGCTTGTGAAATCTATTGTATTTAATATTTCTCAAACGCAGCTTCTCATCACTTCACAAGGCCCAATCCGCTTTAGTGGGTAGAACTTTTTTTCTTATAATAAGGCTGCACACCATTTACTGTTTACAGATACTTATCTCCCCCCGTCTGCATGTATGTACCATACGTATCTTCTACTAAAGCTGTTTGCACTGTTTAAGCCCCATTCACTGTTGAATCTCCAGGCACTGTTAAACTATACGATAAGATCTCTTCCCACAGAAAAGGCCGACAGCTTCTAACAGTATGCTGGAATGCTTGCTTTTTATTACTTCGTTGAGTAAAGGAGATGCTTTAGCCTAGGAACGTTTGTGGCATTTCCTATTCATGCATCAGTACCTTTCTTTGCAATTTATATGCATTAGCGGATCGATTTTACTACTATTCAGGCACTCACAATTCCACTTCAAAGGGGCTTGATTGAAAGGGTGCAGCAGGTGCAGTGGCACCGGGGCCTACAGTTGTCATAACTCCACTTAACATCTAATATTACTGTATTTAACTACTAAACAGGCAGTCAAAAGTGCAGTTATCTAGCAAACACTAGGACTATGATGTCAATAGTTCAGCAGGTGCAGTGGCACTGGCGCCAAAAGCTCTAGACACATACACCAATTATTGCTAAATTTTACAAGTAAACAGGCAATCACAAGAGCAGTTATCGTTCAGGCACTAGGTCATTATTTGAACGGTGCAGAAGGTGCAGTGGCACCAGGTCCAGAAGTTGTCAGAACTCCTCTAACACCTAATATTGGTATATTTTACTACTATACAGGCAGTCGCAAGTGCAGTTATCTTGCAGTTAAATGAGGCTTGATTTGAATGGTGCAGCAGGTGCAGTGGTACTGGGGCTAAAAGCTCTAGGGACACCACTAAATGCAGAATATTGCTAAACTTTACTACTAAACAGGCAGTCACAAGCGCTGTTACCTACCAAGTACTAGGGTTATGGTGTAATGGTGCAGCAGGTGCAGTGGCACAGGGGTCAAATGTTGTCAGAACTCCTCTAAACACCAAATATTGCTATATTTTACTTTTAAACAAGCAGTCACAAATGCAGTTCCCTTGCAGGCACTAGGGACATGGTGTCAATGGTGCAACAGGTGCAGCGACACAGGGGCCCAAAGCTCTAGGAATCCCTCTCAGCACCAAATATTTAAATATTTAACTGCTAAACAGGCAGTCAAACGTGCAGTTACATTACACGCAATAGGATCATGATTTGAATGGTGCAGTGGCAGGCACCTGGGACAAAGTTTTCATAACTCCTCTAAACACCAAATATTGCTATATTTGACTGCTAAACAGACAGTCACAAATGCAATTATCTTGCAGGCACTAGGGCCATGATTCGAATGGTGCAGCAGGTACAGTGGCACAAAATATTGCTATTATATCAATTCATTATATTATTTACCTCTTTCATTTCGCTTTTTTAAATGTTGCTTTTACTTGCCCGTGCTATACAACTAGTCACAGCTCAATATATTTCCTTTTTGTACATTAACAGTTATAACACTTTAACAGACTCTCTGTAACTTATATTGTACAACTACTCAGCAGGCTACAACATACACAACATACAACAAAAACAGCTTATTGTTAATCACATAGGCGGAAAACAAATGCATTTACCAATGCTTGTTTAAGTTTGCATGGAATGGTGGATTGCATTTTATGGAATGCTGTCACGGTAAAATGTATGTCTCATTTCTTGTGAGACCTCATCCATTGCCTCCTACATACATGTACATGCAGTGACGTCACCGGGTATGCAACTCAGGTGCTACTTCTCCTTCCAGGACCTGTGGAGGGCAGAGCCCCCCGTCATGCTTTCTCACACAAAGGTCAGAGTACATCTCTTGTGTCAGGGTGGGGCGGCCTGTGCGGCGAGGGCTTCAGTCATTAGCAGCGCTGAGACACGGGGAGGACATTCCTGCCAGGAACAAGGGCAGCAGTGCCGTGAATGGGGCCGAGAAAGTGCGTATTCCCACCCCCCCGGTCCCCCGAGGTCAGCGCCAGGTGCGGCTGCACCTGTCGCACCGCCCTGAAGCCGGCCCTGGCTATCGTGCCCTTCGCTAAGGCCACCCACTCTCTCAGCAGCTCCCCGAGCGCCCCTCTGCACTGAGCCACAACAAAGGGCGCCTAGATCAAATGTAAATGCAAACCTGATCGGCGCTATACAAACTAACCATACAGCGTACGTGTCAACGGCGACAGAAAGCAGGGGGGCCCCGCCGGGGCGGGGGATGAGGCAGCGAGCAGAGGTCGGAGTTGGGGATGGGAGGGACACGTGAGCGCTATCCACAGAGGGCGCCTCCCAGCGCTACTCACCTGCTGCAGCGGGGTAGGTGTCCTAGAGCCTGGAAGCCGTGAGTGCAGCGCTGGAGTCCTAGTGCCTGGAAGCCCTGAGTGCAGCGCTGGCGTCAAGTGTCTGCGTGTGAGCTCCTGGAAGGATGAAAGCCAGAGATGAAAGTGAAAGAGAGGTTCAGGACAAAGGGCGTTTATTGCTGCTCTCTGCCCTAGTACTGAGCAGAGCCCCAGTAACTTATTATCGATTTATTACAAGGAAACGTATCTGTGCAAGCAGCATCGGCAGATTGTAAACGAGCCTGAGAAGGGTGTGACAAACACGCTACTGAGCCCAGACCTCGACAGTTTGTGAAGAAGGAAACTGCTGTCTTTTTAAACATTAAACTATACAAAAATGTGATGACGGGAGTTCTTGAATTAATTTCAGCCACTGGTAATTACTCGGGCCGCTTCCCAATCCGTTGTTATTTTGTACACCATATCACCTCAGTTGGACCCAGACACGGGTCTCGGCTCACTGGTTGAAGAGCCCTAACCAGGGTGAAGCCGGCCCTGGGCTGCTTGTGTTCGGGTTCAGGCAGGACCTGGCCTGGCAGCTCGGGCGGGGCTGTCCCATGAGGAGGGGTATTGAGATATTCAGGGACCACGCCATCTTCAAGACGGCACTCAACCAGTACCACCGCCTCCTGACAGAAACAAAAAAAGAACACCCCAGCAGACCGCATAGAAGCCAGCACCAACCACAGCAAGGAGCCAGGGCCGGACTGGGAACCAAAACCAGCCCTGGCATAGTGCTCGGCCGCCTCCCCCCCCACCCCCTACCCCCCCTCCAGGAGGGTTGGAGGTGCCGCCAAGCTCTTTGCCAGGGCCGGTTTTCGGCCAATTTTGTTACGGGGCCGATTTTGCCGCTATGCTGCAAAATTGGCCCTGTAACAAAATAGGCCCCCTGGGGCCCAAAACCGGCCCCCACCCGTGCGGCGCAGCGGGGGATTGCCCGGTGCCCGCTACGGGCAGTCCAGCCCTGCAAGGAGCTCTTCGCCATCGTGAAGGATTTTTCCACCCCCAGCCACTGAGAATGACATCATCCCCTCCCAAGAACTGTGTGACACCCGGGCGGACTTCTTTCATGACAAGATCTCAACCATCTATGAAAACTTTGTACCGCAACCTCCCCATGCCCCCCCCCCGCCACCGACAGCATCAGCCTGCTCACTTCCATTTCGTTTTGACCCTCTCTAGATACGGGGTCTCTTCAGGACTGCGTTTCTGGGGACTATAGTAGTACAGGGGTATAAATCTGGATATAAGATCCTGTCATTTTAGAGTTGACTTGGACAGGAACCTCTATACAATACAGGGTTGCGGCCCGATCTGTGTGAGCAGTCATCAGGATCCAATCGTGGCGGTGTGGTGAGATCCTATCTCTGATGGATACCGGAGTAGTACCGGTGTAGGAGGATGTTAACCCGCAGGGTTGCAGGTTGGATTACGTCCCGTAACGAGTAAAGCGTTGTCGGGCCGAACGTCATCGACAATCACAAAGAGAGAGCAAGTAAAATACATTACAACATTCATTGTACAAAGCTCTTCCTTTTGTTTTTTAACAATAACCTTCCCTTGCGTACTTCTCACTTCGTTTTTCACCACGTTAGGTTATGATCACTTCACTGGGGCTCACTAATCACTATGTTGTGCGAGTGGTGTAATACTCCAAATGCATATGTACTGAGATACACATCTGTGGTACAAGTTGTAACTACAGAATAAACTATATTCACTTCAGCTAAAGTGAATATTCTTCTGACTTATTCTTCTCTTGGGCTTTTTATGAAATAGTATTGATTACAAATATTATTCCTTTTGCTAAAATTGCAGTGACCAGATATAATTAGGGTCCCACTTTGATTACATATGTTTTTGACTAAACCCGATGCAAGTATTTATAGCTTGCAAAATCTACAATGTGTTTTGAAATGAGTACCTTGTGAACATTGTTCTTTGCTCCCAGAGTCTTTCAACGGCGCGTTGACGCGCTCCTGCACGTTTTTGAAAGGCAGATCCCCCCAAGGAATTGGAAAAGGAACTCTGACCCTCTCAACTGCTCTAGTTCGTGCTTCAGTGCATTATCTTCCCCAAAATCAGCAACGGAATACAAAAAGAACAAGCATGTACAATGCAACAGTCTCGCCTTTGCAAAATGTGGAGCTATTGGCATTGTAAATGACATTTTTTTTGTTTATGTGTTGGTTTTGAAAACAGATAAATAAATGGCATTGTCATTTACAATGTCAATAGCTTAATCTCTCGCAAATGCGAGACCTATTGCATTTGCACCTACACAAACACACAGAGCCACACACACACACACACAGTGCCACACACACACACACAGTCACACTCACACACACACAGAGCCACACACACAGAACCACACACACAGAACCACACACACACACACATGGTGGTGGTGGATGTGGTGGTGGTGGATGTGGTGGTGGTTGTGGTGGTGGTGGTGGATGTGGTGGTGGTGGATGTGGTGGTGGTGGATGTGGTGGTGGATGTGGTGGTGGTGGTGGAAGTTGTGGTGGTGGATGTGGTGGTGGTCGTGGTGGTGTGGTGGATGTGGTGGTGGATGTGGTGTTGGATGTGGTGGTGGATGTGGTGGTGGATATGGTGGTGAATGTGGTAGTGGATGTGGTAGATGTGGTGGTGGATGTGGTGGTGGTTGCAGTGGTGGTGGTGGATGTGGTGGTGCTGGATGTGGTGGATGTGCTGGATGTGGTGGGTGGTGTGATGGTCTTGCGCCAATAGCAAAGGAGAGTGCATGGACGAGGCGACGCCCCACTTCAGTGGCCACCCACTGTCAGGTTCCCTAAGCAGGGTCTCTGAAGTAAGGTTGAGGAAATTCATCTCACTAAATCAAGTGACGCACCGTTTTCAAAGCGAGGTACTAATCAGATCTACCTGATCGCCATCCTGACTTGTTACTGGGTCATGCTGATATTTGCACAGGAAGAACTAGGAAGTAGCAAATCTTACGAGCAAAGATCGTCAGAGAGGCGAGAAGAGGCTGCAGCGTGGAGAGCCAGTGACGCATCTGAAAATAACAGCCCTTGTCAGTACACACACGAACACTGACACGGAGAGCGAGCTCAACCACTCCCCCCATGGACAGGAACGTGATGCGTGACCCCTTAACATGTAATGTGCATTGTAGGAGTAATGGATTCTCAGTTCAGAATTTTAGTTCTCCTTTACCTCTTTCGTGCTTAATGGGGATTTTCCAAACTTAAATGCAGAGAAAATCAGAGAGTTAATGAAAGACAAGGAGGCGGATATTCTATCAAAGCAGTGGCGTCAAGTCCTAGTTGGTTTTATACTGAGGTGGGCAAACTATCTAAGAAAGCGCAGTTTTTCGGAACTGGAATATGTACTGCTGTAACTCCCTACGTCTCAGCTGATCGGAGAGGCTGGGATAGTTAGTGCGAAACTCTTAGAGGACCGCAACAACAGAGCCCTCGATCCGCCATTCATAGAACCGCCTTTGTTCTTGGCCGTGTGCGGAGCGGTATCGCTTTCGCTTCCTTGAAAGGAACCGCCGCCTTAGCCACTTTGACTGCCGCTCGCGGTAGAGCCTTCATTCATGCTTGGGCCATCGGTGATTTTTACCGTTCAGGATCGAGGGGTCGTAGTGTAGACAGCCCCCTAGTGCCTCACTGAAACCTGTAAATGTGCCCACGAGAAAAGCCCCAACACAGTGAATGCTTAGAAAATGCACAGGGTCACTGCACAGCTTCGTCAATCGCCCTCTCGATTGTGTTCTGTTCACTGCAAGTCACAAATATATTAAAACCAATCATTATACTTTTTACAAATATCAGTTTGTCAAGAAAATATCTGAGAGTGGGCTACTTTCTATCCACAGAAAAAGTCGTTCGTTCTGTTAAAAAGACGCATCCCTGATCCGGAAAAAAAAGACAATATTTTATTCCCTAAAAAAAATGGAACTGTTGCCTAATAGGATCCAAGTGGCAGAGCGAGCAGATTGACATCACTGCCCGAGAGAGAGCAGCGGTGCCGAGCTGCAGTCAGGGTGCAAGGCGCGGAAACCTCACGCGAGCGATGCGGGTCTTAGTATGACTGTAGCTGGGCCGGGCTGCGCTCTCCCTGCCGCGCCATGGTCCCAAAGGCTTCCATGCCCCAACCGCGGTCCTGTCCCTCTAGCTGCGACCCCAGGCACTCAGTGCTTCAAGGTCTGGTACCTGCCGGGCTCCCCTCCGCTCCTGCATGTGACCTTTCGCGGCACTCTTCCCGCAACAACAGATTGCAGGAGGACTCCCAGGAGGGGCTCCAGGCGGGCACCGGCACAGTACTCCATCCAGTCACCAAAATCGACACTGGACTCCTGGACACTGCGAGCTGGAGAGACCTCCATGAGAGCCGCTGCCACCATAAAAATAAATAAATAAAGCAGTGTGGAGAGGAGGCAGAGTCTGCTCACGCTGCCTGCACGCGGCAGTCGGCCCTCTGATTGGTTAATAATGAACACCAATGGTAGTATTTATTTGGTAGTTGTCAACCAATCAGAGAGCCGACTTGGGCGTGCAGGCAGCGTGATGGGGGGCGTGTTTCGGAATGAGGACATCAGAGAGAGAAAGGACCTAAAAACACCCCCCAAATCCAAAAAAGACGGGGCTTAAATGGACAGATGCCCCTCTTCTCCAATGGCTGGCCTCCGTTTAAGAAACCAGCCAATGGAGAAGAGGGGCAGGTTCAAGCCCCACTCTGGAAAACTTAAAATCTCGCCAGCGAGACTGCGCAAGCGCAGCCTACGCAGGCTGAGACCTAAAAAGGAGCTCAGAGCCTCGTAACGGCTCGTAGACGCGCTCCAGCGCATTTGAAACAGAAGAGCCTGGAGGCACACAGCTGCTTACTATTGTGGTCCAGCGCATCTTGGTATCCGCGAAATGCCAACAGGAAGGGAAGGGACATAAGTTAGGAAGGAGATGTGGAAACTGAAGTCTCCTAATTCAAGCGTGCTGTAACTCAAGTTCAGGAAACAGCTTGTCCAGGTGTCACATTTTTCACGATTTACAAGCACTGAGCTGCTTATAAGTGGTGCTTATGTAGATCCCTGAGTGCAGAACCCATGTGATCCTCTCTTCAGGGATTATGGGGGATGTAGTCCTACCTCACTTACACATTCATTCATCCTGTATTTAATATGTGTTCCCCTCCACACCATCTGCGCCTAATCGTGACACACCTAGACAGCCGTATTTGCAGCTACAGGTGACAAAAGGGCCCTCCCGTACCGTGGCAAAACAGCAGCCCTCACCCTCCTGGACCTGCCAGCCGCTTTTGACACCGTTTTCCATCACGTTCTAATCAACAAACTACACCACATCAGAACCCAGGGAGACGCCCTCAAGTGGATTACCTCACACCTCTCCAGAAGGACTCAAAGGCTCCTCCTCCCACCGTTCACCGTGGAACCCAATAATATCATCTGTGGTATCCTCCAAGGATTGTCTCTCAGCCCCACCCTTTTCAACACATAAATTACCTTCCTGGCTGACACTGTCAGATTGCATGGACTTAAAATCATCTCCTACGCCGACGACACCCAGCTCATCCTCTCTTTGTCAGAAGACCCTTCCACAACCAGAGCCAACTTCCCAGATGCATGATGAACGTCGCCAAATAGATTAAGGACAACTGTCTTAAGCGCAACACGGACAAAATGGAAGTCTTCATCTTAGGGAACAATACCTCGCCAAGGAACGACGCGCGTTGGCCTACTGAACTCGACCCATCCATCACCCCGCAGACCACGGCCGCAACTTCGGAATCATTCTGGATAGCAAGCTGTCTATGAAGAAAAAGATAAATGCAGCCTCACCTGCCTGCTGCAACACTTTACACATTCTCTGCTAGATCTTCAGGCGGCGCCCAATCAATACCAGAATGACCATCACGCATGCCCTTGTCACCAGCAGGTTGGACTATGGAAATACGCTTTAAATATGAATCACTCCACGCCGCCTATATAGACGACAGATCATACAAAACTCAGCTGCCAGACTCATCCTTGAACTCCCCAGATTGGCCCACATCGCACCACACATCAAGAAGCTACAGTAACTCCCGATCAAGAAGAGATGCCAGTTCAAGATGTTGACCTATGCATACAAAGCCCTGCATACATCAACAAACGAATGACCTACCACCATCCGACCTGACACCTGCGCTCTACCTACCTCGTCCTCATAGACACCCCCGGATACGCCAAAGCAACAGCGGAAGACGCTCCTTCTCCCACATGGCAGTCAAAGCCTGGAATGACCTTCCACTGCACCGTAGAACCTCTCCATCGCGCAGGAAATTCAGGAAAGTACTCAAGAAGTGGTTGTTTGAATGAAAGAGAACTGTGAAGCAGCTACTAACTCCAGTGCCTTGAGACCCTCACGGAGTGATTTGCAGCTCTCTACAACTCCTGACTGTGACCACGTAATGTTTTCAAAATGTTTAAATAACTTTGTTGAAAAAAAGAGGTACACATCAAACCTTTTAATTACAATGTTAATATGGAAAAACATGCATTCATGGATGAAAATTAAATCTCGTCCTTATTAGCAGAATCTTTGTTGGTGAAATTTACATCAACTTTGACTCGCAAATATGTAGTCAAGAAGGCCTTTAGACGAAGGCCTGGGATTGCTGATTGATAGGTCACTAGTGGGAGGGTGCGTAGCTGACAGGTGAGCGCTCAGGTAGGGAACTCTTGATCAATCCTACAGACAGGTGCTGCAACATTACAAAGGGTCAAGGGAGATTGCCCCAAAAAAGCACACATGGCTGGAGGCCATAAAAGTCACAAACAATATGAATAAGGAACACATAGCCAATCAGGAACTAGCACACATAGTGATCACGTGCCGGACATCTGGACACGTTCACCACTAGCCACATTATGTCCACATGAGGTTGAGACCCACTGTGGTAACCATTACACAATTAATTTATGACTCCAAAGCGGCAACCAACATTTCTCACCATATCTGGTAGACCACAAACCTTTTATAACCCAACATGTTTGAGGGAGAGATGTGGCGCAGCGGTCCGGGTGGCAGACTCCAGAGAATGTGGTTCATGGTTTGATCCCCGGAACTGGCGTCAGCTCAGACCAGCACCTTGTGACTCTAGGCATTAGCTCGCTTAATCTCCCCGATGGCCCCCAGCATCTTAAGACCCTTAGGGATGATTAGTTTGCGCTTTACAAATACCGGGTTATTTATATATTAAAAGGATACCTATAGGTTTTTAGTTGAGACAGTCCTTAGACCCTGTGCCTTTAACTGTTCTCCCAGCCATAATATTTATTTAAGCAAGCTATTCCTGTTTTGCCCAACACCTCTTGACTTCTATTTTTCAAGGGATTTTGAACTCAAGCACCATTTTGGCGAGCCAGCATAGAAGCTGTTTGGGTCCTCAAACCCGACTGCAGCCTAAGTGCTAACAGGTTTAATAACACCTTTAGTAGTTGGAAGGCGTGTGGGAGGTGCATCCACCTTGGACTGGGCATTTGACAGGGTGGAATTAGGACATAGGGAAAAACTTGGACCCAGATAACTGGGAGTAACTTGTGTGTGGCCAAGAGGAACAGGTTTCTCCTGAGTTATTTCAATATGGTTTCTGTGATGACCACCTTTGTCTAGGAGTGGGTGTTGGCATACAATCCAGCTCAGTTAGGAAAGCGTTCCACACAAACCTTCTCTGTTTAGAGGACACCCTATGCTGAAAGCGTACACATTTGTTTGATAAAGTAATTTTTTCTGTCAACTATTATTGAACTGTGTTGTGGTTGTGAGGATGTTTAGGTCCTTTATCTATTGATGGGGCCACTTGGCCCGTTTTGGCTGGGTATACCCCCACCCCGATATATGGCTCTCCAAATTGCAGACCTTCATATCTTACATACCTCTTTGATACAAATACATAGGGCTGTTATACAGTATATAACTCGCAACTTACAGATGGGACCACCTGGTGCTGCTGCACAACGTGCGGGTCCCGGTGGTTATGTTATGTTATTTGAGCTTATATAGTGCATGGTTACCCTAGGGTGTCCTGACACTGAGCGTACCTGTAGGTTATCAGTGATGGGGTTTTACTGTGTGAAAAGCCAGGTTTTCAACCCCTTTCTAAAGCAGAGGAGATCTGCTGAGTTCCTCAGGTGGAATCAGTCCCCTTATGGTTAACTGTGGTATGGGCAACCGCCCTCAAAATAAGGAAGAATTTCCTTATTGGCTTGCTGATAAATTTGGATAGTTAGAGGCTGTATTTCCTAATACTAGTCCTGTGGAAAAACACAGGATCTTAACTATTAGTTTACCAAAAGACTTAATTCCCAAAGTGGCTGATTGTAACACCTGGGGCAGGGTGTTCGTAGCAATATATTCGATGTGCTTCGGCACCCACTCCATGACTGTTCTACCCTATGTGATCAAGCGTGCTTAAGATGAACACGGAGCCAAAGCGGCTGTCGAATTAGGGATGCGTCTGGTGGGGGTGTTCGATGTGGTTGCTGATATGATCCTTGCAAATGTCAAGGGCAATGCAGTCAGCTTTCAGGTGTCAAACCGCTTGGAGGCTGTTCAGGATACAGACAAACCACACAAACTACCAAAGATTATTGCAAAGGCTTATAAGACCATAGGCTGCAATAGTTTGGGAATTAAGCATTTTACCCAAACACAGACACAGTTTCAAAATCAACAAAAAGCCCAGATTGGTAATGATGGGCATCCTTTCTTTGCTAAAAAGATTTGGAAAAATAAAAAACAGGGGCAGCAACAACAGAAGCAGAGTTCGCATAATAGCTCACTGACACCTCAATCTTCTGAGTATACTTATGAATAGCGCTATCGCATGACAATTAAGTCTCCTGATAGATTTCAATTTCCTGATCAGCGCTCTCCTCATCCTTTACAGGACCTTTCTGGCTCTCAAGTTGGTGGAGGAGAATGCCAGTATTGTGCCAAAAGTCAAACTGCAACACAGAGTCGTGAGCAGCCTCAACAGTTTGAGGTCAAAGGAAAACCGGAGGATTTACCTCATTTTCGACCCCCATTTCAAAAGAAGAAGGTTGCCGCTTTAACAGCGACATACGCCTCAGTTTGTGAGAATGCGACTCCTGGGTTCAGGTGTGAGGGATAAAAGTTAGATTTTCCCTACACGAGAAAATCTCAGACATATATATTATGTTAGCATGATGTATCTATATATCCTTTATGCTCAATATGCACCCTTCATAACCTCTATTCGCTTTAGTTAGTAGGAAAAGGTTTATTCTGTCCTTTTATCCTACACTAATAGAGTAGGCCGAGAAACCGTACAGACGCCATCTTTTCTCTGCTTGTGTCAGACCTTAGCTGTGATCACATGTACTCTGCATTAGTTGTCAGTACCCAGTCCATTTGAATTACTGAGAGCAGCTGAAAGTAGACTGTTCTCCCTCTGTCCTTCCTGGGACTCAATGTCGCATCTGGGCTTTGTGTGCGATAAGCGCATTCCTGGAGGCGCTGTGCCTACACTCCCAGGCACCAGGACGAAAGGGAGTCACCCCTCCTGACCTTCCCAGTAATAAATAGTAAAGCTTTGAACCAATCATGTGTGCCATATATGGTCTTTCCTTGGGGCCCAAGGGCCGAGTGGTGTTTTTCCACTTACGGTGACTTCATGTGTTGAACTGAAAGTATATATGTTTGGTTTTGACTGTAAGCCAGCAGTCTTCTCCGCGCACCTGATGGGTGAGGGTTGGAGAGGCTCCTCTATAGAGTATTTTGCATAATAAATGATTGAACTTTCTTCACTGCCAACTGACTGGTTATTTGGTAAATTGGTATTGGCGCTATTGGTAGGTATAGCTCCTTATGTTATTTTTTATGGCACGTCACGTGGGCAGTGACTGCTCAATAGCACAGCGGAGGTTACCATAGTCCGGTAGGCTCTGCGGCCCGTCTGGATGCGACAGAGACCGACATTTATAACTATCTAGACTGCTGACACACAGGTTGCCCCCCAGGATTGACTCTATGAAGTCATTTTTCTGATTGTCTGATTGAGGGTGATATACCTCATGAAATCAATGCGGTTTTCTGGGAGAATCTGACCTCCTCATATGACATTTTGTTAGCAGAGGCGGATTGGCCCCCACCTTTTCTGTTATTCTCTTCTAGAGGGGAGTGTTGTATATGAATTTAGGACACTAGTGTAATTTTCCTGATTCATGCCCATATATAGGTATAAATCACCCTATCCTTATATAGGCATAGAAATCATAACCATATTTAGACTTAGCCTATGCAGTCCAAATACGGCATGGCCACTAGTTCCGAAAATCCACAACGATTTCTTGGAAAAACCCGCCTTCAGCAGTCAGGGACCTCCCCTTGCTTTAATACTGATTTATCCAAGAACTTATGGAGTTTTCAAAGAACTGAGTCTTTGATGACGTTATTATGTCCAACATTACGTCAAACTCGGCACCTTCAAGGTATAAATATGCCCACACTTGCCCATGCAAACACAATGTGGTTTGGTGCAGTGCTACTATCTACCTACACGACACAGCTCGCCGAAGCAAGTGCAGAAGGAAGCCGACCCTCCAGCAGACGCACTGAGAGAGACACTGTCTTTTCTCTTGCTGAGAAATCCAGCTCCAGTGTTTCCAAGCTACCCTTGCGGGTTGTTGGGAAATCGAGTCCTGAGAGAGAGATACCAGACCTCCTTTATTCTAAAACCAAGGTACAGAGCTGATTAGACCCTTAGAGAATTCTTGGATAGGTTCTTGGCAAAGGAATACTGAAACTAAGCTACACCTCACTTACTTCTACCCTTGTACTAGACCTTGGTTAGGTACACCGGGGTAGGTGTATTTTAGAAGCACCAGTTGAGTACTTTTAGTCTTTATTTATTAATGTATGTATTCTATGTATTTTATGGCTTAGAAACCATATCATGCTTTTACAGTATTATTTTATAATACTCTTCGTACTGTACGCATTGTACTTTGCAACCAGTATTACTATTGTAGCATTTCATTTCCTCTGCATGAGAAAGAAGAATACTTTTTATTGAAAACGCCTGTCTCTCTATTTCTCTGCACCTCTGGTGTAACGAAGCATGCACGATTGACTGAGTGAAATATCTATCTATTGTTTCAGCGACTCTGGAGATACATTGCTTATTCTTGGGAAACAAAGTTGTCATGTTTATGCGGTTGTCAGAAACAAATCCCTTCTTGTTCATTCGAGAAAGTTTCTAGCGACCTCTGAGCTAGCTGGCACTCACAATTAAGTCTAATATATTCGATAGAGACCTAGTGGTCCTCAGTCCTACGTCAAATCTATAGTATATTATTCCAATGCGCAGAGCCTATCAGGAATATAGGCACTACACTACAGGAGGACATGATACTTCCGAGTTTTTCGCGTTAAGTCCCTGAGGAACAAGCGATGGCTTTTCGCAGAGGACTGGGCTTTGGCCTTAGCCCAAGCGGTGTTCGTAATCAGGTGGTTTGGGATGTTGATTCATTGGCTCATTCAATCCCTTTACGCTCTATACCACAACCACAGAATCCCATCAGGTATGAAGCAAAAGCTTCCGTTTGTGACATTCTAACACAGCTGGAATATCAATGGGTGATTGAATCATGTACATCACCTATGACTAATCCTCTCTTTACGGTATCAAAACCTGATGGTACATATCAGATTGTATTGGATTATAGAAATTTGAACAGTCATTGCCGCACTTTTGCGGTGCAAAACACACACAGCTCTGCGCTGGTGAACAATTTGGCTCATAAAAAAATATAAAACCACACTTGACATTTCCAATGGATTCTACAGTCAAAATCTCGACTCTGAGAGTAGTAATGTGACGGCATTTACAACCGTCAGGGTTCAGAAAAAATGTACACGTTTGCCTATGGCATATAAGAATAGCCTCGGGGCATTTGCGGTGCATATTGTTTCTTTGTTACATGAAATTGATCCCAACGCGTTATCGTACGTTGATGATACTTATCTGACGGACAACAAACTCATGCTGCATCTTGACCGTGTCGACAGAATAATCTTGTCCTTTTCTGACTACGGGTATTAATTAAACTTTTCAAAATCGCACATTGCACATCTGGCGGTGCTCCTTTTGAGATATGAGCTCAATAATGAGGGAAAGGGCTTACCCCCTCACTTCGTAGAAAAATTTGCACATTTGCAGCCACCTTCTACACTGAAGAAACTTCAGTCTTTGCTGGGATTTTTACATTTCGGGAGGACATACATTCCCAATTATGCCCAGCGTATCAAACCGCTTTACGCTTTGATACAACCCACCTTTTCTTCTGCCAGCTGGCTTCTGGAACATACCTCAATTCTTCATTCCTTGCGATCAGACTTGCTTGCAACCAACTACTTGTTGACACGTGACAACACCACCAACCTCGTTATACGCATTATTTCAGGGGCAGTGGGTTTTACTTACTTAACTTTTAATGAAGGGGACACAATACCAATTGCATACAAATCACATTTATACACTGCTTCGGAAATGCATTTTCTTCTGTTGAAAAAATCTTGAGGGCAGTACAAAAGGCAATTCTGAAAGAACGCTCACTGGCGCAGGTCAAACGCATTCTCATGGTCACACCCTTCCCTGCTTTGAAAGCGGTGACTAAAGCCAGTGTACCTGACGCGAAAGCACTACATCTCCGTTGGATGCAATGGACTACTTCCTTGATATCCTCAGATGTCACTTTATCTTTGATCCATCTCTCCAGACACAGGGGTTTTTACAGTATGAACATGTTCATCCTCCTCCCTTGTCGCTGCTTCCTGTTCAGGAATATGAATGCATCATTTATACCGATGGCTCGGCGCACCCGGCCACGGGTTCTTAAACGTGCTTTTTCTGCCACTTGTGTGATTTTTGCTGGCTCAATAATTAATGGAGAGTTTAAGTCTTCTATTGTGCATACTCAGGCATGGGGAGACTGTACAGCACAATTGGCTGAACTGTTTGCTCTTGTTCTCGAGTTTGCAGATCCAAATGTGAAAACTCTTAGTGTGCGATTCCTAATATTGTGTCCAGTCCTTCAATGACAACTTATTATTTTGGTCGCAAAATGACTACCGCGTTTCTAAAGGCAGCGCAATAAAGCATAAAATGCTTTGGGTTCGGGTGGCAGACCTTACACAACATCTGCCACTCACACATGATATACATACTTTAGACCATCAGCGTGTGGGAGCACATGCTCTTGGTAATTCTTTGGCTGATGAAGCTGTAGTGTAGTTCCAATATTCCCAATAGGCTCTGCGCATTGGAATAGTGTTGGACTTGGCCCTTCTGGCAGGTTCACCCCTGAACTTTTTGCCTTTTAATGTTACATCAGTATAGTGATTTCTGGTCTTTGCGCACTATGGCGCAGTGTAAAGTGCGTGCGCTCTCTGAGTGCGTGTGTGAGATTGTCCAGCCCTCCCATAGGAATGCATGGGGAATGTGTGTGTCCATTATAATTCCTGATGCTTGGGGAGTGCAAGGTTGAGTTTGGTATGTGCGGACTCATGTGATTAACTGCTGCGCGATGATGTGTGCGGTGTTCATGTGTCTAGTGTGGAAGTGTCACTTCTAGAAGTTGGCATGTCTGTGCAGTTAATGTGATTTGACTGTCTGTCTTGTGATTGGCTAGAGCTGGCTGGTGTGCCTGGCTCCATTAGTCAGGATCGGTCTGCCCCGGTGGTGAATGGGGAGATCTGCATGTTGATGGCAGGGAGGGGCTGCACCTGGGACCTGAATATGGCTGGGCTTTCCCTCCACAATGCTGGCTCCGCCCCCTGTGGTGCGACTGATGACCCTAGCCTGTCCAGTGAATGGGGAGAGGGGCTGAGCAACAGAGTGCTTCCCCACCCTGCACCTTAGAAACAAAGAGATTTTGTGTATAAAAAGAGGCTGTGACCTCCTGTTAAATGTTCTTGTTTTCCTGACTAGAATCTACCAGGGGCATGCTGCTGCTGGGGCCCAGGGGAAGGCTTGCCTCCCTGGGCCCTGCCGAGCCCCTGGATGCCTGGATACCTGGAGTTCCAGCTTGGATCATTATAGGAGGGGGCTGCTGCTAGTGGGGCCCAGGTGGGACCGCCATGGGGGCTGTCTCCTTGCTGGAGCACCCTGTGTGCTGACCCCTGGGCCCTACATTGCCCTCCCTGATGCCCTAGGACTAGTGTTGCTCTGTTTTCGTCCTTTGGGGCTGGGTGTCAGTCCCTTTAGAGCCTGGAGCGCTGTATCGCCATTTTGCGAGCTTATTTAATTGTGCCCGGTGCGCAAGTGCCCACCCTGCGTCTTTGAATTATTTTATACATTTATACGGGTGCCCACCCCGCTACTGGGAGCTTTAGCAGTTGCTCACCCCACTTCTACTTTTTATTTTCGCACCGAGGGAGCCTACCCCTCATTTGCCGCCCTGATTGCCGCCGCCGTCCGCGGCCTGCCTGGTTGTGGGCGGGGCCGCCAGATGGAAGTGACGCCGGCACCAGGAAGGGTGGCCGGAAGTTGTTTTCTCAAGAGAGGAGGTCGGGAGCCCACCCCGCCTCCTCGAGCCCCCGGAAGAAGAGAGGAACGTCCTCCCGCAGCCCGGGGATCCCGTGAAGTGGGGAGAGCCCTGGGGCCGCCAGCAGAAAGGAGGAGTCAGCCCGGAGCTGTAAGCGCTCTGCCTCCCAAGTCCCAGTCCCGAGATGGGGGACCGGGTGAAGCGTGACGCCTGCTCCCGCCGCCCTTTTTCCAGCAAGCGGCGGTAGTAACACTGATCTTGTTCCAATGATTGCTAAGACAGGTACTGCTTTTCTATAAGAAGCCCCAAATTCCTTCTTTACCGCAATTTTTTCCCTGACTAGATCTCCAATCTTTGGAATCCAGACAGGTCTTGCTGGGAGAGGTGGTTTTTCTTCAATGGTCGTTGGGCTTTGTGTTGTGTTACTCAGACTTCTTCTTGTTTCATTTAAGTCCTGTAAAACAGCCAAACGGTCTTTGATATCAAAGGGTTTTCTGTTCCACCACTGAAGTTTGACAATCAATATCTTGGATGAGCATTCTAGTACCAAATAATAATTCATATGGAGGGATTCCCCACCCAGAGAATTTCTTGGCAGATTATTAAGACTACGTTGGACACTATTTAGATGTTTTACCCACCCGTCACCCGAGCCTAATACCCTAGCTGGTATAGATTGCATTATGTCACGTTTTTTTTTTTCCACTACCGCATTTCCCTCAGGATGGAAGGAACTCGAAAACAGCAATGCAACGCCCAAGCTGGCCATGGCCTCCTTGTAAGCTCGAGAGCTAAACGCAGGACCCTGGTCAGAATGTAGCGTGCCAATTGCATATGAGCCGATAAAGACTCGCAAATCTTTCATAACAGTTCTGGCGTCAGCCGAGCGCTGGGGCCACATCCAAATGAATCTTGTCTTAATATTTGTGGGACTGCATTCGTCTATAATGACGTCTGCGTGTAGATAGTCTAAAGCTGTCTAACAATGGTGTCTGTACTGGGCTGGCTACACTGTAGTCAGGAATCTATTTGTTTTCAAAGCTATGGTCCTCGTGACAGGTATCGCAGTTAATTCCAAATTCGTAGACTTGGACGCTCATTCCTGGCCACCAGTACCTCTTTTCTAACTCTATTAGAGACATTAAGATCCCTTGATGTATCAGACCCTCTCCCATATGTGCCTCATGAACCAATGCACCTCTCTCATTCCTGTTTAGAAATACTCTATCCCCCACTCCAGGGATTCGAGCAAATGGAACTGAGTATGCATCAATTATGTATGTATTACCGAGTGGATAATTCAGTGGTAATGCTGCATAGTCTCCTTTCATTGAGGAGTTGACTGCTAGCATTGTTTCACCGTCTGTTTTAGTTTTTGAATGAGTGATTGCAGCTACGGAAGCCGTTTGCACAGGTGCCTTCACATGAGTCGTTTGTAGTTCTTTTTGTAAAAGAACTACTTGTTCCCATAGCAGTTTATGCTTAATTGTGCCACCTTTAGCGTCTCTGAAACCGTTTTGAAACCAATTCTGCAAATATTCATTGTAATACCGGACACAGTAATACGAATCGCACACTATTAGTCTGGGGAATTCACGATCTGTATTTTCAAGCGCAATCTTGAAAGCCTGTAGTTCAGCTCCCTGAGATGCAGGCACGGCCCGTGCAGGGCCGTGCCTGCCTGCAAAAACTAATTTTGTTGCCCACGCTGCATCACATTTGGCGATGCAGCGCAGGTAACGAATTTTTTTTTTTTTTTTTCGGTACTTACCTGTAATGGTCCATATCCCGCATTTTACAACCACCCACCCTGACACTCCCCCGCCTGATGTCACCGCCCCGGTATAACGCCCTGCACGGGCCGTGCCTGCTGAGATGTACAGTCTCCGAGTGATTGAGTTTTAGTGACCATAGGTCTAAATTTACCTTCTCGCCAGCGACCTTTACAATCGCGCACGCAGCACTATAGGCTTGTTTACCCGTAATTGCGGGTTGTGCTGAGCAGTCTGTATATAATATACAGCCGTAATGTTCAAGTGGCAGAATTTCAGTCGGCAGAGGACATTCTAATTAGTATTGTAGGAATTCTTATTTTTTTAAATATGGGTCAAAAACGTATTCAACGTCTGTTGTGGCAAGAGAATTAACCCATTGTATCCATCTTGGATGTAGAGCTTTAGCATTTGGAATGCTTGCCTTTTTCACTGCCTCTAAGGCAGGTACAGGTGCAAAACTGTTAATGTGTTTACCCTGTGCGAGGGCTCTTTCTTTTGCTACAGCAGTCTGAATCGCTGTCAGAATCTTTTCTGTTGAAGTGAATTTCATTTCAGCTTGTGTGTACAAATGTGATTTGTGTGCTATTGGTACCGTCTCACCTTCGTTAAAGGTTAGGTATGTGAATCCGCATCTCCCTGGGATGATTCAGATCACTAGGTTACGCACGTTGTTGCGTGTTTGTAACTGTGTTTTTGCTAACATGTCTGTTTCCACTGAACGCAAAATTTCTGTGTGTTTTTGTGTCCAATAAGTAGGTTTGAAATCAGGTTTTATTAGTTCGTAGAGAGATTCAACCCTTTCTGCGTAATTTAGAATATAAGTTCTTCCAAAATTCAGGAAACCTAGAATCGACTGTAAGTTTTTCAGCGTTTTTGGAGGTTGGAGCAGCGCACATTTCTCTAAAAAGTTTGCTGCCAGGCTTTTGCCTTCACTTGATAACTCATATCCCAAAAATAGGACTTTGAGGTGGGCAATTCGTGATTTCTTAAAATTGAATTTATACCTTCAGAAGCGAACCCCAGTATGATAGTGTTCACTCTCTTCAAGTGTACGTCCAAATCATCATCTGTAAGATAGATATCATCTACATAAGATAATGCCTCATCATCATACGTTTGTAGTAACTCTGTTACTCTAGCTGAAAATAACCCTGGACTATTCTTGAATCCTTGGGGGAGACGGCCAAATTGTCCCTGTATCCCCATAATTGAGAAAGCGATAAAAAATGCCTGCTTTCCGGTGCAATGTTTTGACAAAAGAAATCATTTGAGATAGCTAATGTAGTTTTATATTTTTTGTGCACAATGTCATTCATCAGTGCTGCACTATGTGCGTTTTGTACTGCAAAAAATTTGCAACAAGAGTTTAGATGTCTGTAATCCAAAACTAGACGATATGAATAGTCCGGTTTGGAGACAGGAAACAAAGGATTGTTCATTGATGAGGTGCATGTTTCAATCGCCCCTTGGTATTCTAGTTGATTTAAGATCTCCCTCACCTGTTTTTTAGCTTCCTGTTTTACAGGATATTGCCTTGGCATTGTTGGTTGAGTTTTCAACTGGATTTTATGGTGAGGGGAATCCTCATCATATCCTACATGATTTTTGTATAGTGCTGGGGCCTGGGCTACAGCCCTTTTCCTGGCATAGGTATAGTTTTTATGAATTGGAATGTGATTTGAGAAGGCTGGCATAATGATCTCTTCACCATGTGGGCACTTCCTGACAAATTCAGGTGGCCAGTCTTGTTCAGCTAGAAGGATGTCATAACCCTTAGAGAGCTTCTCCCAAAAGAGTGCTCTAATTTTTCTTGGTTTGTCCCCCTCCATCCGGAGTGTTACTTCATATAACTTATGTGGGACACTAACCCTGGTATCTGCAGTTTCAACTTGGATGCTTTCATTCAAGTCCACTGTCTCCAGATGATCCTTCAGGATCTTGCGAGCTATGGTGACCTCTGCTGCGCTGTCTAGCATTGTCTGAGCCCACTCCCCGTTCTTGAGTTGTGTCCTCAAGATCCTCGGCATGTCTGATCTTTAGACTTGCTACCTTCTTTTGGGTGAATTGAATTATTTTTTGGAACGTGTTGTTCGTCTTTGGACTTTAATCGTTCTTCTTTTTGTTCTGATCGTCCTCTTCTCTCGGATTTCTGCGAGCAAGTCTGAAAGGTACGAGAGGAACGTGTATCAATATCTTGATATCTATCAGGTTTTCTCAAATTATCCCTATTTCTAAGGTTATATAACTTTTCAGAGGGCTCCTGTTGAGGAGACCTTCCTCTGGCCTGTGAAAGCTTCTCTCTAGGAAGTGTCTGTTTAGTGTTTTCCCACTTCTTTTTAGGAGTATTGAGATTATTTTTAATAAAACCTTTTCAGTATTTTCAGATAGTTGGGGTTTTACTGGTTTCCCACCCAAACTATCTCTACCTAGTTCTTCATATGATTTTTCAATAATGCTGGCAAGTTCAAAAGGTGGCTCTGTTATATCTGTTTCCTTTAGTTTTTGGCGGATTGCCACTGATGCTGCTAATTGTATAGCCGAGACCTGTTTGAAATCTTTGAGTAATTTCATACCCAGATTTAAGGCCGGTTCTGGACCGTATTCATTTTGAGTCTGTCTCAGAACGTCTGGTATTACCGCCATAGACGGGACACCGTGTGTTTTTGTGTAGATTGAAGCAAAGACTGTACCCCAAGTGTCGCAGTCCTCTACGGTTGGTGCAATCTCAATTAGTAAACAGATTGTCAGAATCCTGTGTTTCTCATGAGGTGTACTATCAGGGAATACTGCCTCTAATTGAGTAATCTTTTGGGCTAACCAGAACAGAATTTGTTCCCGTTTTGCGGGTAATTTACCAATGACTGACTGTACAGTCTATGGTGTCATTTTGTTTGTGTTCCCCTGTTGAGGGGTGTGCTGTGGAATTCTTACACCAGCTTGGATTGTTAAAGTCCGCATGACATATTGAACCAATTGTCTGTGTATTTTTATTAGCTGTTTTAGCTGAGCTAATAGTGCTGGACCTGTCATTCTTTCAATGTCAGGATGTGGTGTATAGCTGGCTAGTACCGGCCATGTGGCTCCTGGTTTACCCAGTGGACCGAGCCTGGTAATGTGATTTTGATGTTGTAGGGCGCCATTAAACCAGAGCTGATGCTCTTGGTAAGTTAGTGGAATTTCAACGTCCTCGAAAGGAACGTATTCTGCTGGAGGTTCCTCTACTTTGTAGTAGTGGAACTCGTGTGTTACTGCATTTGCTGCAGGAAACAGGATCCATGAATAGAATACCTCTGTCTGCCGATTTTCATGTGCCTCTATAACAAATATTACTTTACCACCTCTCGATGATTTTCTATAAGTTTTATAGTGATTGTTTTCCTTATATTTGCCGGGATGAGTATAGCATCCGCGTCATTTTGTTGGAGATTTGTGTCGTCTAAGACTGCCTGAGCTGTTGCTGCTCCCTTTCGTCGTCACTCTCCGTCATTTTGTTGACCGAAAGTTTGCAGTGCAAGTTTCAAGGATACAAAGATTAGGTGCAAAATATTTTGAAACACTGTATCGTTCAACGTCGCACAAACTAAAAACGAATACATAGGATTCTTTCGTCCTGCTTAGTTTAAAGCTGATATTTTATCCTTTAACCCACTCCAGACGTCTATTGGAGTATTTTACGGGAAAAAAGGGGTCTGTGTGAAAAGCACGACTGAGTTACTCTAGTATCTAGCGTTAAATTATCGCCTTACCAAACATTGGGCGCCATGTAGTGTAGTTCCTATGTTCCCAATAGGCTCTGCGAATTGGAATAGTATATCCTGTAGTTTAGACGTAGGACTGAGGTCGACTAGGTCTCTACCGAATATACTACACAAGAAGAGATTAGTTTCTGATAGCCGCATAAACACGACAACTTTGTTTCCCAAGAATAAGAAATGTATCTCTAGAGTCGCGGAAACAGTAGATAGTTATTTCACTCAGTCAATCGTGCATGCTTCGTTTCACCAGAGGTGCAGAGAAATAGAGAGACTAGCGTTTTCAATAAAAGGTATTTATTGAACAGTCTTCTTTCTCAAGCATAAGAAATGAACTGCTACAATCGTAATACTTGTTGTAAGTACAATGCGTACAGTACGAAGAGTATTATAAAATAATACTGTAAAAGCATGATATGGTTTTTAAGCCATATAGTACATAAAATACATACATTGATAAATAATGACTAAAAGTACTCAACTGGTGCTTCTAAAATACGCCTACCCCGGTGTACCTAACCAAGGTCCAGTACAAGGGAAGAAGTAGGTGAGGTGTAGCTTAGTTTCAGTATTCTTTGCTAAGAATCTAATCCAAGAATTCTCTTACGGTCTAACCAGCTCCGTACCTTGGTTTTTAGAATGTAGGAGGTCTGGTATCTCTCTCTCAGGACTCGATTTCCCAACAATCCGCAAGGGTTGGTTGGAAACACTGGAGCTGGATTTCTCGGCAACAGAAAGTACCGCGTCTCTCAGTGCGTCAGCTGGAGGGTCGGCTTCCTTCGGCTCTTGCTGCAGCAGGGCGCTTCGGGCAAGTAGATAGTCGAACTGCTCCAAACCACCGTGTGTTTGTTTCGACAAGTGTGGGCATATTTATACCTTGAAGGTGTCAAGTTTGACGTAATATTGGACATAATAACGTCATTAGAGACTTAATTCTCTGAAAACTCCATGAGTTCTTGGATAAATCAATATTCATGCAGTGGGAGGTCCCTGACTGCTGAAGGCGGGTTTTTCCAAGAAATCGTTGTAGATTTTCGGAATTAGTGGAAGTAGCTAAGCCATAATAGGACTACTTGAGTTATGTCTTAATATGGTTATCATTCTACTGCCTATATAAGGATACGATATTTCATACCTATAAAAGGGCATGAAATGGGAAAATTACACTAGGGTCCTAAAACGGTATACAACAAAGCAGCCAAATCTGCAGTAGCCATGTGTACAGTAGCAGCAGTTACAGGATCCTTGACAAAAATAGATATCGAGATTCTGGCAGCAGTCGCTGCTACTAGGGATGGAGGTTCTTTTCCTCAGGGTTTCCCTTTGAAATACTGTTATAACATAACTCCTGAACAGGTTCTTTATCCTTCTGCTCCTAATTTTGGAGATTGGTTGATTCCCAACTCTAACCGCAGACAATCCTTGCTCAAGGACACAAAGGCCTTGAGCAAGGCAGACACAAAGGCATCGTGTCTGCACATGCTGGTGTGTCTGCAACAGTTTCCATTAGACAGGACCGTTACTGGGGGCATGGTTTATATAAACAGACATGTAATTATGTCCTTTGCTGTGACGTTTGTTAGCAAATTAAGCCTTCTACGGTCCCATGTCCACCACAAACACAGCTGTGTATTTCTAATCAACTATTTGGCTGTGTATATCTTGATCACTTCGGTCCACTCAGTTCAGATACTGCGTACAAATACATTTTTGTTACAGTTGATTTGTGCACTAGATTCCTATGGGTTTGGCCACAACGCAGTGCTGACGCTCAAAATGTCATCAGGGATTTGCGTGGCCTTTGTAGGGATGTTTGCCTGTGGTACCTTTCATTCTGACCAAGGCCCAGTGTTCGCGTACAAGGATTCGGTGAAGTCTATAGTTGTACTAGTGCAGTTTTCGTCTCCATACAGGCCAGAGTGCAATTCAATTGTGGAGCGAATGAACCGTGACTTAAAGCAATCCTTCACAGCTAGAGTCGTAGGTACTGGCAGGAACTGGCTAGCCCACTTGTATGGGGTTCAACGTGCGCTTAATAATCTCCCTAGAAGATCTCTGGGTGGGCGGACCCCATACAAACCGCTCTTTGGCATTAAAATGTTTGTCCCCGACCTTGATGGTCTAGACTTTGTGGCGGCAGCCGTAGCCTTTGACTAGATAATCATTCTGCTCTGTTACAGGTTCCCCAAAAGACAACTTATCAACTGAACATTTACCCTCATCTGCTAATGCAGCAATGCTGATTCCAGTAGCCAGATGGCTTCCAAAAATCGAAGATCTGGTGCGAGAGAAAATTCAGAACAAGAAAGAATTTGATCCCTCTTACCGTGCTCCGTTTCCAGTGCTTGGGCTAAAGGGTACTCTTACAGTCATTTTACCACCACTACCTGGTCGCAAGGACAACAGATACATCTCAGTGGACAATGTCAAGTTACACCGTGTGACTGATTCTGAATAGTGTCACGCCTGCAGTTTCATTAGATTCACTGACTTCGTCTTCTTCCATTTGTCCAACAGTGGCTAAGCAAGTGTTGGACACTATAATTGATCTTTCACCAGTTCGATCTTTGTCTTCCACCATGGCTGTCGAGTATGCATATCACGTTCCTGAGACCATGACTGAGATGCCACCTAGTCCTCCTGTGTATCTTGTACATCCAGCACTTCTGCCTCTGCTTGTTCGTCCTACAAGTGGATGCTATGGAGAACATGCCGGCCTTTCTTCTGGTTCGTCCTCCTCGACTTCCAGTTTGGCTGACCGACCAACTAAATTTAGTATTTTCTTTTCTTGGTTCCGAAAGTCTTATCTGGTCCCTCCATGGACTTATATTTGGTTGGTGCTTACCCTGATTTTCCTCTTCACGTCAATTGGATATGTGACAGTTTTCTTTTTGCTAATCAACGGTCACTACCTCCCAGAACGCTCTGCATTGAACTTGGTCGATGGTATCCTAACCCCTCACACATTGTCCCATATCATGAAATGTGATCAGTCCCTTGTGAACATTTCAGCATTCCTGGTTGCAAATGGCATCGTTTGGGACAAAGTGGCTTTCGAATTTCACGGGCCGACTGAGGTCTATAGAGTTCCATACGTGTTTTGCATCTCACTAGGATATGTGGTGACACGAGACCTACATTCTGATAATTAGGATGTTCAAGCAGTTCATGCATTGTTTTCTGATTTGAAATATTATGCTGCTTTTGATGCTTAAGATTTGCATTTAAATTCGGCCAATTATGGTGATATGTATTGCTATCCACATTATGGGTATCATTATTTACACAAAATAAACACAGTGAGGACTGTGTTTAATTATACCCAATGGAAACATTGTCCTACTCCCTTAGATAGGAGTTCTAAAACTTGTAGCAATAAATACACCTATTTTTAAGACTATGATACCACTAATCTGGAATCATATTTTTTTAAGATTCACCATGGTTCACAATCCAATTTTCTGTTGACTCACTAAATTAATTTACTTGAATTTATTTAGAACACAATTAGCTACACAGAGTTAGAATCACTGGAAAAAGACAGCTGATTTAAAATCAATTTGGGGAAAAAGCCTTGGCAGGTTAGAGGCACTGAGGCTTTACATTGTGCTTGCCTCATACCAGCTCAAATTTTGTTTCTAAATGACACTATTTACCAAACCATTTGTTTTGGACTGGCAGCTGTAAAATATGTAAACACCCCCTATATTCCGTTATTAGCGGATTATGAAAATTGGCGTACTCACACAAATTACACCATTGAGGCATTGCAGATATTACTTACATTAACAATTCTTTTAATGTCTCTGAAATTGATACTTCAGGCGGACATGCTCTGGGTTAAAAGCACGTACTTGCAGTTTTCACAAATCGATAGAGAGTCCAGGGAATTAAGGAAACCCCTTGTGTGGGCACACCAGTTGTCATGTACATCACACACGATTGAGCCATATTTATCTATAGTTACAAATCAGCATCGTCATTTTGTTCTGCTGAGATTTAGATTGAATCAATTACATTTGCTCCTTGCTGAACCAATGGGCTGGAAAAAGCTGGAGGATTTGAATGTTTGTACTTGCGATAATGTTTCCACACAGGACTCAATGCATTTTGTATTATTTTGTGACCATTATTTGCACATCCAAAACCGGTTCATTTTACCCATTTTAAAAGGCTAAGGATTTACACAGGCTGGACTGGCTTTTATATATTTAGAAATGTTGAACAACGTTTGGGAAATTTTTAATATAGCTAGCTTCTTGAACGCAGCTATCAGATTAAGGAGAAAAGGAAGAATTGTTAATAATGAGCATTCCTTTTAGAAATCTCATGAAATTTCTATGTGTATATTGATGATTTAGATCTTGCCATTGGTATTCTGTAATGAATGTGATTTTGTAATATTTTTAAAAATATTTTTACTGTGTTTTTTGTAGTCTGCTGTGAAAGAACATCTTGCACTCTTGTCGAATGACATCCGACTGGCAGATTCCATATGAGGGCCTAGGAACCCTAGAGCAAAATGATTTATGTATGCCTCTTACAGTGAACTTCAGAAACTTTCATCTGTGCCAAATTGATCAAGCGAATCTAGGAAAAGTCCTTGCTGTTGTAGACAACAGCATTAACAATCTTTCCTTACGCATTTACACCTTGGATAATATTGTTTCATCTGTTATCGATATTGTTCAAAATTATGTTTCTGTCTTATATCATGGTCAAAATCAGTTGCGGTCAGTTATGCAATTCGCTTGGACATTGCAAACTTTGAAAATGGGGAAAGTACCTTGGGATTATCTAAATGCCACTGCTTTGTTTTTACCATTTAACCTGACTGATAAAAAAGGTTTATGCCCATGAATGATGCTGTATACACACTTTTGCATATTGAACAATTAGAACCCTTGCCGTTCTCCGTGGCGGAGATGGACTCTGCTGTTTGGTTAATCCATGGGGTTAGCAATTGTAGAACCAGCTTTTTGGTGACCCCTCCCCACTAGGAGAGTAAAAGCCAGCGGTGCAGGGGACACCTAGGGCCTCATTTATGAGGCCTTGCGTCAGTTTTGCGCTTCCGATGCGTCACTTTTTGTGACGCATCAGCCGCGTAAAACATGCCTCCTGTTGCGCAATATTTACAAAGTGACCCATCTAAGCAGATGTGTCACTTTGTAAACCCCTGCGCTACATTATACCTGCGTCAGGTATAATGTATGCAGAGGGGGCGTTCCCCCGCAAAAAGCCTCGTAATAGTGACGCAGTGAAATCTATGAGATTTCACTGCATCACTTTTAGGACGCTGTTGCGTCGAAATTTTGCGCCTGCCTCACAGCAGGCGTAAGACTGACGCAAGCCCTTTCACATGGGGCTTTCCCCATGTGAAAGGACGCATTGCTGGAGTTGCGTCACTTTTGTGACACATTCCAGCGATGCGTGACTTTTGCGCTTACAGATACGTCAGAAATACTGACGTATCTGTAACTCCTTGCGCCATGATGCGTCATAGTGTAAATATGACGCATCATTGTCCGCGCAAGGAGGGCGCAGTGAAAAGTGACGCATCGCTGTTTTCACGCAGCGATGCGTCACTTTTCATAAATGAGGCCCCTAGAATCTACGGGTTCTTCTTGCTTAAATCATACATTACCAAAGAGACCTGGACAACCAGCCGTGGAGGGAAGTAAGTTATTTATTAGCTCGAGCTAAGGACATGGTCCCAGAATGGTACAAAGACAATTCTACGGAGACTGCTGCTTTACTCCGCAGCCTACACATATTTATAGAGCTAGCCACACCCATTTACACAGTACAAGTTCCTTATTCAGATAAGTTCCTCATCTGATAAGTTCTTCGTCAGTCTTGTGTGGTGCAATCGTGGCCAGGGAACATCTGTCCCTGATTGCACAATGTACGCAGCCCGTGCTTCCTTGCCCAACTGGTGTGGTCATGGGGCACAGCCTCGTGCTTCCTCTATCAGTTGGTGTGGTCACAGGGCACAGCCTCGTGCTTCCTCTATCAGTTGGTGTGGTCACAGGACAGCTGGTCGTGAGAGGCTGAGTTACCAACACTGGACAGGATGTGGCTGAGTCTCTGGCACAACTGGGGGGTGAGGCACACAGGCAGCTTCTCGGAATCAGCTCGGCCACAAGGAGCAGGGAGGGTGGGCAAGTTTCAACAGGGACCTGGAAAGCAATTCTTCATCAGGTTGCCGAGAGCATGGCAAAACAAAATGGAGTCATGTGGGTCATTTTAAAATACAGTTCAACAGTCCCTCCTTTTGCCATGCAGAGGCAACAATCAGTTGTCATCTAGGTCAATGTCCATCATTTCCTGGACCTCTCTCTCGATCATCATCATGGCATTGTGATGGCGTCATTTCATTTGCTTGGGTGTCAAAGAAGTTGCACAGAGCCCACATAGCGAGGGCATGCATTGAACACAGAGGCAGCAAGAGAACAATGCTGCTGCACTGATGGCATTGAAGATCATTATCTTCCATCCCCATTGAGATACCATGCTCCAAAGCCAACCACTAAGGGACCATGAACCCTCGTCCTGATGAATGTTGAAAGCTATTTTATGCAGTCTCTGCATTGCTTGATAGACTGTTTGTGCATTATCAGGGATGTAGATGCAACAGATTGTCCTGATCAATGTACAGACTGCCCCACGGTCTGCCAGTATGATGTCAAGCTCCATTCTGTTTGATAAAGTCATGAGGCGGTCTGCTTGAAGTTCTGCTGTGATGTTACTGAGGGCACCGGCAGTTGCGTTTATGGTGGCCTCTACCACCCTTGTGAGGTGTCGCAGATTGCGACTGTTGACCATAGGGCCCCAAAAGGGGAGGAACCCTTTAGCAAAGTCCCCAAACTCTTGGCCAGCTGTGTCTTCAGCGTCAATCACACCTCTCTTCTGGATGTGGTGTGTTGCATCGGCTGTGTAGGTGGGGGAGAGTAACTATGCAATGTAACAGGTGCCGGCCCAGGACTTGGGCAGCCAGGTGTAGGCCTTGTTCCCACAAACAAAGTACGTATTCCTTGAGGACACCAGAGCTGGGAGAGTCGAACCATTGAGCTGGAGCGTGTAGGCGCAGTCACTTTGCCCCACCCACACTGTTCCATTGCCTTTCCGGGATGTGGGTAGACAGGGAGATCCCTGAGAGGTGGCAGTCTTTTCTTTCCCCCACCATTGTAGATGTTCGATGGATAAAAGGACCCATGATTGTTCTCATATTCATTCTTTTCTGCTGAATCTTTATCCATGCTTGGCCACTCCGCAGCCATGATGTGGCGGAATGCTTGTCTTCTACTGATCTTCCCCAGGGATCGTGTGGATGTGTCATCTGAATACAATACGTCGAAGAACACAGTGTACCAGCTGTAGGCTGAACCAGCTAGAGAAAAAGGAGCAGTAATCAGGGACATCCCAGTGCTTGCAGTATGGGGCAGCAACCCACATACCCAACAGTTTGTTGCGTTCACCACAAGCTGGTGCTGGTGTAACATTTGAATGAAGGTGTTGTGGAAGAAACCTGTCCTTCTGTTTTTCTCATGGGTGGGTAATGACACATGTTGATGAGGTGATTCTTTAGAGGTAGGAGACTCAGGTGCTGGAAGGGCAGCATGTATTACCCACCCGATGCAGGCCAGTACCAGTGAAATAGTCATTAGTATGATTAGACAGATCGAGTACCGGCCACATATTGTCTTTATGTACTCTTGTTTTTTCATTTCTTTGCTCTTCAAGCTTTCAGTGTTCATTTTGTTCATCATCTGCTTCACCTGGTCTTCCCTAGTTGCTGCCTGTGATTGGTGGTTGCTTCACCGGTCAGTGATTAGGTCAGTCCTATTGGCATGCTCCGGTCTGCTGTACCGGCTCCGGTCAAATGCGCCGGTGTATCACAGCCCTGCAGCGATTTGTCAGACCATGTCAAGCAGAGGGCAGAGACCTTTGTCTCTTCAGTCCTTTTTTCTGGGTCGGAGGTTGTATTGGGTGGACCTGGGCGTTGTTTGATCAGAAAACAAAGGCTCTGGCTGTTGATTGTCCCGCAACCTCAGATGCGGAGGAACGGCAGATTGCAGGATGTCGTTGTCCTCTCGCTCAGATGAAGCCCAGGCAATATTGGTGTCACTGAAGGGTATAAAGCGCGGGACTTTCTCACATCCGTTGTCTCCCAGGCCTTCCTTGACCCACCGGTCGTATGGTAGTGGTAGAGGTACCTTCTTGCAGTGTACTCCGTGAACCCAGTTTTTTCTTCCTGCCACCTTCACTGCAGACCTGGTAGCCAGCACCACTTGCTGGGGCAGCTTCCACCTCGGCTCCAAGGATAGTGTGACCAGGGCCCTCGGGTTTGGGTGGCAGGATATCTTGTATCTGACGATGATTGAGACGAAAGTTAGTGGTCAATTCATGTAAGTAATCAATCAACAACGGGTATTCAATATCAGAATATCTTTTTGGGCGGGGTACTCCCCAAACATTTGCTGGCCGACCAAACACTATTTTGTATGGAGATAGTCCGGTACGAGAATGTGCCGGTGTCTCTCGTTGATAGGAGGGCAAGGGGCAGGGCATCCGGCCAAGACATTTCTGTGTCAGCCTAGATTTTTGCCATTTTCAATTTCAGTGTTCCATTGTGGCGTTCAACCAAACCCGATAACTGGGGGTGATCGGCGGCATGGAATTTCTCCTGTAAAGTGGCTTCCGATGTCGCTCCAGATAATTCTGGGCATCCCAAATCTGGGAAAAAATTCTTTCAACAGTATTTTGGCAGTGCTTATAGCAGTGTTGTCCTTAAGGCCTCAATCCACTTACTAAAGGCACACACAACTACCAGGACATATCGGAGATTGTTGCATCTTTCCATCTCTATGTAATCTATTTGGAGCACTTCGAAGGGGTAAGATGGGGGTGCAAAATTCCCAGCAGGTGTTGGTGTGCCTTTTCCCGGGTTATGCATCAAACAAATCACGCAATTCCTGACTAACCTCTCAGCATATTTTGGGATGTGTTTGTTTTGCCATACCGGAGCTAGCAATTTGCAAATACCTTTTGCACTAATGTGAGCCGGGCCATGAGCCATAGTGACCACTGGCAAAACATAGGCATCGGGTAACAACCATCGCTGTTTTTCAGACAGATCCGTCCAACAGCCATTCTCATTTAATAGGCCTGTTTGCTCTTTTCCTCTCTAGTTGACTCTGCCTGTATTTCCTTCACATTCTCAATAGTAGCCTCATGCATCCCCTTCTCCGGTATCCAGTTTGAGGGACCAGCTACATACATACGGGTAGAGACATCTCTAGCTGTTTCCTTCGCAGTCTGGTCAGCAAATGCATTACCCATTCCTATGTCATCAGTCACTTTCTTGTGGGCACTACATTTGACCACAGCTATCTTTGAAGGAAGAGTCAATGCTTCTAACAGCCTGCTGATCAGATGGCCATGCTGTATTTTTTTACCGTGAGAAGTAAAAATTCCCATCTCAGCCCAAAGGCGCCCAAAATTATGGGCCACGCCAAAGGCGTACTGGCTGTCAGTGTAGATGTTGATAGCCATCTCCGTACTCAGTTCACACGCTCTTATCAGTGCTACTAACTCAGCGGCCTGTGCTGATTGGTAAGGTATTCTCTCACTCTCCACTACTGTTTGTAACGTGGTGATAGAATAGGCAGCAGTTGTGCTACCATCAGTAAGTTTGAAGCAAGAACCATCCACATACAGGTTACCATCAGGGTCAGTGAGGGGTATGTCAGTCAAATCCACACAGCCTTTAGTCTCTTCCTCCGTCCGGAGGACACAGTCATGTGAATCAGAATTAGTGTCACTATCAACAAAGGGTAACAATGTGGCTAGATTCAGCGTAGTGCAGCGGCGGATGGTGATATGACTGGCTAAGAGAGTCAATTCATACCCGGACAAACGTGCACTAGTGAGATGTTGAGTTTTTGTCCTATTTAATAAAGTGTCAACTGCGTGAGGAACCATAACTGTAAGTGCAGTATCGAGGACCAGGCCAGCAGATTGGCGAATGGATATGGCAGCTGCAGCTGCTGCTCTCAAGCAACTGGGTAGTGCGCAGGCTACGGGGTCTAGAACTGCAGAAAAATATGCACAGGGGCATTGTCTGTCACTAAAACACTGTGTTAGCACTGACAATGCGCAACCATTATGCTTGTGTACAAAAAGAGTGAAGGGCTTCTGATAACTCGGGGTGCCTAGCACCTGGGCCGAACACAAGGCTGTTTTCAGTTCTTCAAATGCATGCTGGCGCTCATTTGTCCAAGGGAGTGGGTGGGGCACATCTTTAAGTGTGAGGCTCAATAGAGGTTTAATGAGTAAAGAAACATTGGGTATCCACTGGCGGCAGTAGGAGGTGATACCAATAAAAGCACGTACCTCTTTCTGCGGTTTTTGGTGGGGGCATTTTACTGATTGTTTGTATTCGTTCAAGGGTGAGGCGGCGTCCCTCCTTCGACAGGAGATGACCTAAGTAGGTCACCTCATGTCGACAATATTGGAGTTTGGAGAGGAAAACTTTGTGATTGAACTGTGCCAGATGCAGGAGCAATTTTATTGTAGCTTCTTTACATTATGCCTCGGTGTCTGCTGCTATAAGCAAATCATCACCGTACTGGAGTAATGCGGTACCTTGGGTAGGGTCAGGGAATCAAGTTGGCCCTTGAGGGCCTGACTATAAATTGAGGGGCTCTCTGTATATTCTTGTGGAGCTCTGCAGAACCGTAAACTTCGTCCTGCCCATGACAATCCAAAAAGATCCCTACTTTGTTCATCGACTGGTATACTAAACAAGGCATTTTTTTAAGTCGATGACAGAGAAAAAACATGCAGACGGGGGAACCATAGTAAGTAGGGTGGTGATATATGGGACCACAGGAAACTGGGGAACTACTGTTTTGTTTCTCTCGCGTACGTCGATGACAAAGCGATAAACAGGGGGCTTGGAAGGATCTGTGCGTTTCAGGACAGGCAAAATTGGGCTATTGCACACATTTCCTCTTGTCTCTTCAACCACACCCTTGTCGACAAGTTCAGAAAGGATCTGGAGTAATGCCCTTTCCCCTTCTTTGGGTATTTTGTATTGGGGAAGTCGGGGAGGGCGAGCATTTTCCTTCAGGGTAACAGAAAATGGGGGTATGGACAAAAGGCCGACATCAGTATCATCTTGGGCCCAAAGAGCAGGAGGGACATTCTGAAGTTCATGGGGAATTGGATCTAAGGAGGCTAAATATACTGGATGTTTGGTAGGGGGACCCATAGTGTTGTAAACCCCATCAGGAGAACAGTATATGGTTGCATGTAATCTTTTTAAAAGATCTAAACCCAACAAATTTTCACCACATGTGGAAGTCAAAACCAAAGGGGAATCAACTGTGTAGGGTCCTATCGTTAGTTCCAGTGGTTGTGAAACGGGGCTAAATACTGGGGTACCAGAAAATCCCACAGAAATGTTATTTGCACCAGACAAGGGGGTCCCAGGGACTTTAGACCTAGCAATAGAACTTTTGGTTGCACAAGTGTCGACCAAAACTTTCTCCGTAGAGCCCAGTGTTGTAACATGGACATACGGTCCCTTCTGGTCAACACGAATAGGTACGGGTCCCTTCTCTTGTCCTTGGCAATCCTAGTGGGACAGGAAACCCGTCCCTTCTTCAGACTCATAATCCTCAGTAAAATAGTTACGGTCTTCATAATTAGCGGTATCAAATCTATTCTCTTGCATTAGGGGGCGCCTGTCCTGTAACTGCGTTCTAGGTCCGTCTCGCCCTCGTCCTCTCTGGGGTTGTTGGCCTGTTAAGCGGTCAGCAGGGGCAGAGTTGTTCTGAGCCAACAAGGGACACTCATTGCGCCAATGACCCTCCTAGTGACAATAAGTGCACTGCACTGGTTGGGTCCCAACAGCGGGCGAGGAGTCACAGGGGCAGGTCTCTGAGCTATTTGTTGAAACTTAGGGGCACCTCGGTTTTGGATCGGGGTCGGGTATGCTTGTCTTTTTATCCATTCCATCTCACTCTTCATTCTCCCTATTCTTATAGTACTGGGTCATGGTCAAAATGCCAGACGGGGTGGAGATGGGCCATGCACTTTCTGACATTTTGAGCTTAGTCCCAAGCTGTGGTAACAGATTAGACACAAATTTATCCACAAACAGTCGCTGTCCCCCTTCTGAAGTCATGTCCTGTCCACTATAGTCGTTGAATGTGCTTTCGAACCGTGTGAAAAAGTCAGAGACACTTTCATCTTTCTTTTGCCCGCAAACAGCTAATCTGTCCCAATTAATACGGTGAGGTGTCAACATCTTCTTAATGGCGATAAGTATCTGGCCGGAAGGGCTAGGATCATGGGGTCAGGTTTCTCACCACCAGTTCGAGCTCTGTCAGCTTCCTCAAAGTCTTTCCAGGTATGGCCAAATTCTGCCTGATCATTATGGCGTATTTTAGACCATAATTCAGTTGGTACTACCTGTCCCATTAACATATCTATATCTGCTTAATTCATCACGCAAGATTGGAGTGTCTGAGTTAATTCTTTGTAATAACCTGCTGGGTTTTTAAGCGGGTCCGGCAATTAGTTTTTAAGTTGGAGGACGTCAGACCTTTTCCAAGGGACATGAACCCACATTTGTCTAAAACCTGCGGGTATTTCAGGCTGGCCATCTGCGCCAACAATGCGGTCCCTCCAAACAGGCTGTACCTCCCTCATTAGAAAACCCTTATTTAACGTAACACCAGAGAAAGAGTCTCTGTAGGCTACTAGCGTGATCAGATCGCATAATAGTGCTGGGCCCTGTATGTCCCCTTTTTCAACCTTATGGCGAAGGTCAGACACACCTGGGGGTGGACCTGATTCTACAAAATCCTCCCACATTTGGATCAGTATGTCACACATTTCACAAAAAATATTAATCTGTTGGATGCGTGTCCACTGATCCATTGTCATCCATATATCCTGAGCGGTGTACATAGTGTTATTTTCCATCCACCTACGAGCTTGTTGACTCATAGCGAGTTCTTCCTGTGTATTACCTATCAGTTTGCGCAAAGTGCATCATCTGGGAGTGGGTGGTCTAGGCGGAGTTACATAAGGGATATAATCACAGACCACTGACCAAGCATTCGCTAATAGCCCTGCACTGGGGGAAGGTGTCAGATGACTGTCAACAAGAAATGTGTTGGTTGCAATGGGAGTTGAAGGCATATTAGGTTGGACAGGTACGGGACCAGTGGAAGGTGCAACAAGGGGAAGGGAAGGGTGTACTTGCATTGGTACAGTGGCCTGAATAGTCGGGGCGTTGGGAACAAGTGGCTGAGGAATCGGACAAACCAGGGCAAGGGCAGGGGCAACAACTGGAGCAGTGACTGGAGTCAATTGTGCAGGATCACGGGCAGGATACATGGCGGGGGTATAGGGTGGAGGGGTGCTCAACATAGAGGACATGAGAGGGTCATCCTCCTTGTGCCGGGCCTTTTCGGGAACCTTCTTTGTAATGTAACATCCATCTATCTGCATTCGATGTAATCTGTCATGTATTACTATATCCTCTTCTATTCTCTTATTATCGTGATTCTGGGCTTTCTGAATCACACTCATACGTATTATTTTAGCTTCGTTCTTTTTGAGTTTGATTTCTTTCTGTTTGGACTCCTTGCGCCAAACCCGAAAGGAATCAAACATCGCAGGTCTAGCTTTCCTTTGAAACAACTTCTCCTCTAAATTATCTAGCACAGGAGGTTCAAAACTACCGTACATTGGCCATTGTAACTCAGCATTACCTTTTGTATACTTGTGCCAAAGTGAGCAAAACAATTGGGCCAACACCATGTTTAGCATAAACTTCATGATTAGGGGTCCCCAAAGGAGGAATCAGACAAGATTCCTCCAATGCGGAGTCCTGTGTACAATAACAACAACACCATTTCCGAAACTTACTAAATCCTGGAATTTCTAGACGCGTATCGTGGTTCCAAACATCAAAGGGTAAAATCTAACGTTTACAGCATATAACTGTACTTACCCTTTGGTTTATGGCTTTTGCAAAAGTCAAACAATACCCAAAACAAAGATACAAATCACCAAAGAAGTGGGCCACTCCCCCTCTTACCTGACCATTAATCTTCCATCACACAGCAGGTGTCACAAAAGTCCCAATCTCCCAAAACTAGGAACCAGAACTGGGGAGTCAGTCGGGGACGCAGTCGGGTAGCCCACTGGAGGGAGGAATCACGCAATCGGAGTCCTCAGGCCTACAAAGACAATTTTCAGCCAATGTAGTGGCACGCCTCCCTTAGAGTTCGATCACGGACTTCTCACGACCACCAGGCTCGATGACGACCACCGAAGACGCCCCACGTTGGACGCCAAATAGTAGAACCGGCTTTTTGGAGACCCCTCCCCACTAGGAGAGTAAAAGCCAGCGGTGCAGGGGACACCTAGAATCTACAGGTTCTTCTTGCTTAAATCATACATTACCAAAGAGACCAGGACAACGAGCCGTGAAGGGAAGTAAGTTATTTATTAGCTCGAGCTAAGGACAGGGTCCCAGAATGGTACAAAGACAATTCTACGGAGACTGCTGCTTTACTCCACAGCCTACACATATTTATAACACTAGCCACGCCAATTTGTACAGTACAAGTTCCTTATTCAGATATGTTCCTCATCTGACAAGTTCTTCGTCAGTCTTGTGTGGTGCAATCGTGGCCAGGGGACATCTGTCTCTGATTGCACAATGTACGCAGCCCCGTGCTTCCTTGCCCAACTGGTGTGGTCATGGGGCACAGTCTCGTGCTTCCTCTATCAGTTGGTGTGGTCACAGTGCACAGCCTCGTGCTTCCTCTATCAGTTGGTGTGGTCATAGGGCACAGCCTTGTGCTTCCTCTATCAGTTGGTGTGGTCAATCAATCAATCAATCAATCAAAGCATTTATATAGCGCACTACTCACCTGGAGGGTCTCAAGGCGCTAGGGGAGGGGGGGTCCGCTACTGCTCGAACAGCCAGGTCTTGAGCTGCTTCCTGAAGGCAAGGTGGTCCTGGGTCAGGCGGAGGTGGGTCGGGAGGGAGTTCCAAGTCTTGGCGGCCAGGTAGGACACAGGACAGCTGGTCGTGACAGGCTGAGTTACCAACACTGGACAGGATGTGGCTTAGTCTCTGGCACAACTGGGGGGTGAGGCACACAGGCTGCTTCTAGGAATCGGCTCGACCACAAGGAGCAGGGAGGGTTGGGCAAGTTTCAACAGGGACGTGGAAAGCAATTCTTCATCAGGTTGCCGAGAGCATGGCAACACAAAATGGAGTCATGTGGGTCATTTTAAAATACAGTTCAACACTCTCTACCTTTTTTACTTTTTCAATTCAAATCTTGCATGCAACATTTCACTGTAGGCTGCTTTGAACCTCTAGGTAGTGCCTTTCTCCATGAATTATGCTCCCTACCTTTTACTTATCAATTGTCAGAGGGAGGGAAAAGAGGTTTTCTTACTGGTGATGACTGCGATTCCACAATAGGTCACTCACTGGTGTGCAATCAAGTTAAATTGCACGGCACATGCAACGTATCAGCACCCAATCTGGCTTGTTTTTTTAAAAGGGACACCAACACCCTCAATAATTCCCAATTGCACATTGCTTACAAACATCAGTTATCTTTTTTTAAACAACCAGGACTGCTGTGGTTTGCGGGCTGGAGTCCCATATTTAGTAACTGTTTCCCGGCGCGTAACATGTTGTAGCAATGTACTTTTTCCGCCCCCGCATGGGAGTTTAGATAGTTCACTCTGGCCTTCCGTTCTGACTTTGAAAACAGACTTTAATAAGTTGAGCAGGCTCAAAGCACTATTATTCCAACAGGAGGTGGCTCTCACTTCCGCCCGAGAGACCTTCAAGTTACAAGAGTAACAGTCCCTTCTAAACACTAACCTTCCACTTCCTTTTGGGGAGCTTATGCACCAAATATTTAATGCATCTGAAACTACAGGCCTTGCACATTTTTTTAAACATGTGGTCTCTGGTCTTGTGACTTCTTTTCAGACAATATTTTGAGTAATGCCAGCATTTATTCATTCAATTTTTTCTAGTGTCTTCGGCGGTTACCCATTGATATTGGCTGTAGTAGCTGGTTTCCTGCTCTTCCTTTTACTGCTCCACAATGGCTGCTAGACATGTGGTCCTGGCCAATCCAGCGCAGCTACACCTGTACCGTGATCGCATTCAACAGGCGTTTGGATGCTTGCCATTAGCTGCGCTTGGAGTCAGTTATGGCTTAACTTTTCACTTTGCGTACTTTACTTGCGTGCAAACAGTCTTTTACTGCCTGTGATGTCCTTTTCATTGGGTGATGGATCTGTGCCTCTCCAACACCTCCTGTCCAATCCCTGAGTTTAGCCGGTTGATTGGTCCCTTAGAGGCGCATGATGAGGCTTGTTAGGTGGATGGCCTAATGGCGCATGCGGCTGCACTTGGAGTTTTGGCTGAATGGGATGTCTGTGCGGCTACACAGAACATCCTGCAATGGAGTTTCATCGAATATCACACAAGTACTCCACCAATGCTCTTCGAAGCATTTAGTTATGAAAAACACGTTTGTTCCTTCAACTTACTCGCTTGGATGGCATCCCTTTTTACTTCCAACGATAGGAATGAGCTTTTGGAGGGAATTGCATTCCTCCACTCGCAAACTTTTATGGATTGACTGACTTTGTCACCTTGGTTCTCATTCCCTTTGCAAATATCGTCAATATTGAAATACACTTTTTTTAAAAATTCTTTCTATTGAAATATCAGCCGTGTTAGCAGACAACATTTCCACAGAACAATCTTAACAGTACACATCATGGAGCAAATTACACATTCTGGAACATATTATCTCTTCCGTCTAGACTGGACTCCAGGCGAGCTGTTTCCACATCAGTCGTGATCTCCCACCCCCTCCCGCCACTGCCTCCTGACTTCCTTCACATAACCCTCTACATTTCCCACTGATTCCATGCCTTTTCCCATTTCTTCTGGCAACCACGGCTCTCATATATCATTTTCTCTGCAGCGCAGCACCAGTCCATGTCCGTTTTCCAACGCACCACTGTTAGTGGCTGGTTAGCAACCCAAGCCCCTGCAATATTTCTCTTGGCCACCATTGCAGCGTCTAGAACCCGATTCTTTGATATTTGGGCCATGTTTGTTCCATGCATACACATAGAACATGCCACTGTGCCTCCAGAGGAATCACAGTTCCAAGGACTTCTAACATTACTCGCGTCACCCTCCCCCAAAATTGTTGTATATTCGGGCAGTCCCACAATATATGGAAGAAAGTGCCCTTCTGTTTACAGCCTCTCTGGCATTTGTGGAAAAGTAAATTTTGCCAGGTTCTGTGTCCCTACGCCTCATCCATCATATGTTATGTGTGCATGATTAAATATGCATATGTACTCCCCATGTCTGATTAATGACGCAATTACAGTTGTGTCCACCTCTAGTATGTCAGTTTCCAGTCCTCGTGAATAATACGAATATCAGGCCTATGTAAAGTAATGTTGCCACGTTTCTCAGTGTGCACGTTATTCCATTATAAAGTCCCCGTTTTTAGGCCTCAAAAGGGCCTGGACATCAGATTCAGCTCCTGTCTCCTGAAGCCTCGCTGAGGAGCGATGTAGCCCCCACCTGTATCCTCGACCTTTCACTTACTTCCTGCCTCGCAGTGCCCGGTGTAGCTTGGCTCTGCCTCTGAGTCTGCCAAAAGTATGTTATAGTTCCAGTTATCAGTTCAGTCCTCCTTCTCTGCATTCCTAAGCTACTGAACTGCATCAATAGTTTCCGTCATTGTCTAGCCTATGCGGCTCCACGTTAGAGAAATACTGCATTTACTGGTCATTTAATATTCTTCATCACGCACTACATGTAGAATAATGCATGGTCCAGTCTCAGAATCGAGTTAGCCTCTCCCCTCATGACTTCTAGTTTATATCAACATGTTCCCTAAACATCAGATACTAGCTAGGGTTTAGGTACATGTCGCTCCGACCCTCCAGACTTTAGTCTCTGCTCCTAGCACAGAGTTCATAGCCCCCAGCTTCTCCTAGTAATACGTCATTGCCAGTTTGCGCGCACCACCAGGTTAGAGGTCCCGGCTCCTTAGGTAGCCCCCTCCAATGTTTCCGCCCCCTTCATGACATATTCTGTTACGTTTGCACCACATGTCTATGTATACGCCCAGTTACACCTACTTTTACTCTTATCTTTCGCGACTGCTACGCGTCACGCCTTCTGCTCCACCCACTGTTACGCCTACTGCAATGTAATGCTATGTGTTTGCGTTATGTATATAAGTTCATGTATTGTTATTAAAGGTCAGCGCGCTCATCCCAGATCCCAGCCCCGGCAGCTGCTGGGCCCTCTTTTCCCCTGCTGGGCCCCTGTTCCTATGCAGGTTGTCCTGATCCTGTCCTTATGCTGTAATAAACCTGCAAACTCCTTCTACCTCGAATCTTGACTCTTATTTTATTGAGCTATCTGTTATGATATATGCCTAGTCAAAAATAGGGTATTATTTATTTATTTACCACATAATGGCGCCCGAATAGGGACTTGCCCTTTCCCCACGCGTCGGTGAAGCCACGCCGACCCCCTGACCCTCTGCAGCCGTGACGGAACCATACCGGCCACGTGCAGATATTTCTGCTTCAAGTATCCCTCAGGCCCACGGAGGAGACGGAGGAGGCGGTCCAGCATCCAAACGAGACGGTGGAGGAACGCGGCGAGTCCCGACCAGAGCCCAAGCCAAGAGTCCAAGGTCCGAGGTATCCGGAGGCCCACCCGTAACTGAAGTCCGAAGTTCGTCGTCCGTCCAGTCCAGTCCGAGGCCTTCCGTTCTTGCTGCCCGGTGAGTACCATTGCTGGGGTAGTATCTAGACAGGGTCAATCTGAATTGACTCTGGTCCGTGGGTTGGTGGTACCCAGGCCCACTAACGAAGTGTTCACCTAGGTGGATACGGGTCTTGATGCGTCCTTTTATGGGACCGGTATGTTCCGTACTGTTTCAGCAGTGCATCCAGTAATTCCAGTCTGTTCCGTTCTCGAGAAAATCTGTTCTGTTTCTGTTCTCAGTATTTTCAGGTAGTATTCTGTTCGAACTGTTATTTATAATGTTCTTCATGTATTTTAATGTTGTGGTATGAGTGCGACGTGATTTCGTGTTTTCATTGTGTATTGTATTGTGCCTAGATTACAGTTCAGTCATGCCCATCTTTTCCAAGTTACGTCAGTTAAAAACTAGAAAGGGTCTGCTGGAAGCAGCAGTTCCTGTTCCGCCTAGGGACAGTCCAGGTCATTTTATGTATCAGAAACATGGCATAAGCGCCATATTGTATTTAGATTTATGGGTAGATTATACCAAACAGCTAGAAGAAAAGTATAGATGGCCCGTATCGGGCACATGGGATCCCGAATGCATCATGCGAGTAGAAGAAGCATTATGGAAAAAGAAAGCCAGACAGTCACAGAAAGATGCCATCGAGTTATGGCGCAAAGAAGCTCATAAAAGAACCGAAAAAGAAGTCAGAAAGTCAGAGTTAAGTAGAGAATCCCAAGAACGAGCCCAAGAAAGAGAATTAATCGAGATAGGTGAACGAGTCAAAGCCGAACAGTCAGATAGACAGAGACATGCCCTCATTAAGGGTATGTATCCTCTTCTTGCCGAAGGCTTGCCAAAAGCGACCCCAGAGGCATCCAGTAATTTCCCGCCACCATTAGTTCCGACCAAGCTACGTCACAAACCGACCGCAGCTGATATTTTTATTTCGTCCTATTTGGACGACACAGTCCCCGAATATGCAAATCCTGTTCGCGCTCCGCCAGTCCCTGTAAATCAGGTAATTCCTGCTCCCCCAGATACCGGGGTGCCCTTAACAGCTCCCCCGGGTCAGCCCGCCATACAAGTCCAGCCCACGTTACAATTACCGACCCTGTCAGGACGGAAAGCATCAGTTGATGATTCTAGTTTAGGGGCCGCAGGAGGAGGTCTTCCTCAAACCCCGCCGCCACACAAGCGTTTATCAGCACTCGAATTACATGCTCAAGCATCACAGCGTACTCCTAAAAGTAATAAGTCTGTTACAGAGATCAGGCAAACCCTTGGCGAATGTGCCTATGACCCAGTTCCAGGCGAGTTTAATATGGTTTTATATTCGGTACGCGTAAGGAGGGTGACCGAGTATCTAGTCACCCTACCCAATATGAAAGAAGATCTAGACAGAATATATCGTTTCATCCGTACAGGGGATGATCCAGAAAGTATTAGTGATGCCATGTCTCAAAGGAAAGCCGAGATTCAGCGTATGATATTAAAGTTTTTAATTAACTGTCTAATAAGAGAACAAGATAACCCGTCTAAAGATCCAGCCGAAATGAAAATCCTGACAAAGTGGAGTGATAATATAGCCGAAGGAAAGCACAATACTATTGGTGCCATGGAAAGTATGTACAAGAAAATTCGTAGAGAGATAATAAAGATACACGAACAGCGTAAAGCAGCACAAGTAAGCGAGAAAGAAAGTATCTCTGATCCTGAAGAGGAAGACGACGAGAATACCGCCAGAATAGCGTATGTAGGAAAACCTAGATTTCCAGATCGCCATTTACGTCCAGAACACAAGTCTATTTTCCATCATCCAGCACCAGAACAAGGTTCCCTAGAACAAGTATTTCAAGCTACCGATCATATTCTGAAATCACGAATCGGTTACAGTGAGTTAAGTACCATGCATGAACAAGAACTAGCTCGATCAGCAGTCCGATGGATTACTGATTCTACCACTTTTCCAAACGAAATAGTGGCACAAATGTTTCTGAAAATACCCCCAGCCGAGCAGCGACTGGTGGGTATGTATATGATCCAGCACCTCATTACTCTGTATGAGGGTCAACACTCTGATCCAGGTCCGTTACACGATATCCTGAACGAGTTACTCCAGTATAGATGGAGAGGTCTAGGTACCGATTTAATTAGTGTCATTCTAGAACAGCGCCACAAATATAGAACGTTTCTGAACCCGCATTTTGTTCATGTCTCACCCCCAGAAAGTAAACCATTCTACATAGCCAGACAGAATCCGTTACGAGAAGTCCACCCAGTTAAAGGAACGGGTGGCGAAATGCAACGAGTGTTTGTATACACTCCAATTACAAAGATGGAACTTCTTGAAATGAAGAAATTAATTCCCTGTCATGACAAAGATCCAGCAGGGTTCCATAGAGAATTAAAAGACATGCTCCGTATGGGAGAATATACTTACCCAGATATCATTAAAATGTTAAAGGTCCTGCTACCCGCAGGGGTGTATGAAAAGCTAAAGGAAAAAGAATGGGAGGTGGGAGAGAAAAAGATCGATTGGGCAGTTCTAGAAGCTGAAGACAAGGCACGAGTACCAGGTACCGGTCTTGGAGATAAATGTAAAGAATTACCAGAATTATTGATTCAAGTTTTACCCAGATTATTGACAACTAGAAAGGAAGACTGGGATGCAATCTCAGCCTGTAAACAGAAACAAGATGAAGATATTAGTGATTTTTATTCTAGATTTGAAAAATGTTTCAGTATCAACAGTGGTCTCAAGACAAGTAGTGAGTCATACCCTCACCTTTTTGTTACTAAATTAGTCGAGAATTCAAGTCCACAAATTAAAAATCGAGTTTTGAAAGTCGAAAGCACCTGGCAAGCAAATACTCCGTCCCAGATGCTCCAGATGCTCCAATATCACCAGAATAGAATCAGGGAAGAGCAAGAACACGAGAGAAAACGTATGAAAGACACGAAAATGAAAGTGCTAGTTGCACAATCTGTTCCTCAAGACAGTCAGAAGAGGGGTCCGAATCAAGCCAGTCATCCTGCAGCTCCCGTTAAAGGAAATTGCAATTATTGTAAACAGCCAGGTCATTTTATAAACGAGTGTGCCGTTCTGAAACACAACATAGCTACTGGTAAGACTAAAGAAAGACCACGTCCGCCTAGACAAGAGCAAGTTTCACAGACTTCTCAGCCACAGAATGCACAACAGACAGTTACAGTACCGCAGCCTATTGCTGCAACACAGCATGTCACATCGCAGATGTACCAGTATGCACAGTCTGAGTATCCAGAGTACCAGCCATATTCATGAAACAGCCTAGAGAGGGAGGTAGGCTTGCCTCTCATCGAGATACCTGTAGATCAAGAAGGTCCCTATGTTCACAGTCAAGTATTAGGGAAAGACAGAAAGTTTTTGATTGATACAGGGGCAAGTAGGACCACAATTAGTCATGCCGAAGTTCCAGGGGCTCCGCTCTCAGGCTCAAGAAATGTTTCCCTTGGATTTTCAGGAAAGCCAATAGTTAATGAGATTTCCAAGCCAGTTACTCTAGAAGTAGGTCCATTGTCCCGTACTACTGATCTGTTACTTACTAAGTCATGTCCAGAAAATCTATTAGGCATTAAGACACTGAAAGAATTAGGTGCAGTTATATGCTGTTCCCCAGAGGGAATACGTCTGTTCCTACGTGACTTTAAAGGTCACTATGTATTACGAGATTTTGATTCAAGATTGTCTAATGTTCCGCAGCACTTATGGGCGCAAGGTCCAACTGATGTAGGTTACATGCAAATCACACCCTATCGGGTGACTCTCAAGCCAGGTGTAGTGTTACCACGAATCAGGCAGTATAGATTGCCACCCGAGGCTGTAGCAGCCTTATCCAAAATTATTGACGAGCTCATCGCTCAAGGAGTAGTTGTAGAAACTGACTCCAATGTATGTAATTCTCCGATCATTCCAGTCATGAAACGTACTGATCCAAATGCACCCCCAGTATATCGATTAGTGATTGATTTACGAGAACTTAATAAATGTATTATTCCGCAGTACCCAGTTGTCCCAGACATCTCTTCCCTATTGACAGCCATTGATTCCGAAGCCACGTTCTTCACTGTCATAGACCTTAAGAACGCATTTTTTAGTGTTCCAATTCATCCAGACAGCCAGTTTCTTTTCGGATTTTGTTTAAATGGAAGGAGCTATATGTTCACACGCGCTCCTCAAGGTTTCACAGAAAGTCCTAGTATTTACAGTCAAGCACTCAAGAGACAACTAGATAATATTCACATGCCAACTGACACTGCCCTGCTCCAGTATGTCGATGATCTCCTGATCACAGCCCGTTCTGAACGTGATTGCGAGCGAGCATCCCTCACAGTTCTGTATTTCCTAGCCGAGATGGGGCACAAGGTGTCCCCTTCGAAGCTTCAATTCTGTGTCCAGCAAGTGGTATACTTAGGACACTTGCTGTCCAAGAGGGGTAGGCAGTTGACACCAGACCGTATCCAGTTAATAGCGAGTCTTCCCCAGCCCAGAACCCAGAAGGAGGTACGTGCTTTTATCGGCCTTACTTCTTATTGTAGACAATGGATTCCCCAGTATGCATTTCTAGCCAAGCCACTGATACAGTTAACGACACAGGAGGCAGCCGTATCGACTGTTCTCCCTTGGACATCTGAACATACACTTAGTTTCAACGAGTTAAAGAAAGCCCTATGTCAAGCTCCAGTTCTAGCAACACCGAACTACAGTAAGCCTTTTACACTTTTCGTTACTGAACGCGAAGGTACAGCATTATCTGTTCTCACACAAGATCAAGCAGGACAATACAAGCCCTGTGCTTATTTTTCGAGCACACTAGATCCAGTCGCCCAGGCGTTGCCTGCGTGCCTCAAGTCAGTTGCAGCCACAGCACTAGCTATCAGACAAAGTGATTCCATAGTTTTAGGACATACCTTGACAGTACAAGTCCCACATTCAGTAGAAGTTCTTTTAAACCGAACACAAACTCAGCACTTGACAATTGCACGTTTAACAGGTTATGAATTGACACTGTTCCAGCCACACATAGATATTAGACGCTGCAACGTCCTGAATCCTGCTACACTGTTACCATCAGTTAGTTCAAATCCTGACCCACATGACTGTGTGGAAGTAGTCAACATTACGACAAAGCCAAGACAAGACCTGACAGACATTCCGTTACCAGATCCTGACCTGACACTTTACGTGGACGGTTCATGTATGAGAACTAGTACAGGAGAACTAGTCGCCGCGTATGCAGTGACTACTGACACTGAAGTTATTGAAACACACCGTATTGATACCCTGTCCGCTCAAGCAGCAGAGCTAGTTGCTCTGACACAAGCCTGCATACACGCCAAGAACCTGAAAGTTAATGTTTACACAGATTCACGTTACGCATTCGGAGTTGCACACGACTTCGGAGTGCTCTGGCAGGAGAGAGGTTTCATGACCTCTCATGGAACTAAGATTCAGCATGGTCTCCTTATTCAAGCTCTGTTAGATGCCATACATTTACCGACATCCATTGCTATCATGAAATGCAAAGCACATACGAAAGTTACTGACATTATTTCCCAAGGTAATGATCTAGCAGATCGCACAGCCAAGCTTACAGCACAGACTCTAGACATTCCAGTTAACATGACACATACTCCAGATCCGATTACATGTATGACAGTTAAGGACCCTACACAAGATGTCATAGATATCCAGTTACATGCTACTCCCGATGAAATCAAGAAATTGTCCGAACAAGGAGGGGTCCAGACAGATCAAGGATGGTTAACGAAGGGTAGAGCCGCATGGTTTCTCCCCGACTCTATGGTTCAAGTCATTATTAATACCGCACATAGTCCAGCACATTTAGGAGAAAAAGCTATGTTAGACAGTATCCAGAACATTTGGTTCAACAAGCATTTACGAGCTGCAGCCAAGCAGAAAGTCCGTACCTGTATGATATGTTGTCAGTTTAATCCAGGTAAAAGTGTCCCGGTGGAACAAGGTGGTTTCCAGCCTCCTGACCACCCTTTTGAAGTCCTCCAGATGGATTATATTCAGATGGAGCGATGTCGAGGTTTCAAGTATGTCCTTGTAGTTGTATGCGCTTTGTCCAGGTGGACAGAAGCATATCCAGTCCCAGATTACACAGCCGCGACCACTGCCAAGCAGTTGGTTCGTGAATTCTTCCCTCGATATGGACTCCCTAGAGTCGTATATTCTGATAACGGTCAGCCATTCTCATCTGAACTCATGAAGCACGTTTCCCTGTTATTAGGGTACCAGTGGAAGTTTCATTGTGTACGCCATCCTGAAGCAGCCGGTCTAGTCGAGAGACATAATCAGACTCTGAAAATCCGCATCGCCAAAGTTTGTAAAGATAAGGGTGTGGACTGGCTAGTAGCTCTGCCAGTCGCTTTGTTTTATATGCGCATGGTCGCACATTCCAGATCAGGTCTGTCCCCGTATGAGGTCGTATTCGGCCGCCCCCCTAACATGTGGGGTACTCCCAGACCCCAAAGTATTACTGATGTTTCATGTAATATGCTGACAGATTACCTAGCTTCCTTGATGTCTGCCCTCAACTCATGTCGTTCACAGGTTGCCGCCGCATTTCCAGACAATACCGAGGTGGCACCGCATGAAATCGTTCCAGGTTCCCTGGTGATGGTCCGAAATTTTGACAGATCAAGTCCGCTGGAGCCCCGATGGAAGGAGCCCCGTCAGGTCCTCCTCACCACCCGTACAGCCGTGAAGTTGGAAGGCCGAAAAGGATGGTTACACCTTTCTCACGTTAAACTTTTTAAAGGACTGAAACCCGTTTCTAAAAACATTTCCAAGGATTCCCAGGATTTTAAGGACTGCCAGAATATTGCTCTCAAGGACTGTCCCGCAAATGACATTGATACAACCCCTCCCTTGGTAGAGAAAACTCCGCAGCAGGAGTATAAGTTAAAACTACGGTCTAGTAAATAAGTCAGTCAGTTTGATTGTATAAGTCCTCCCCTAGGTGAAACGGTTAGACTGTTTCTGACATGTATAAAATAGACCCCCATAGTGAGAGAGCTAGTAAAAACTCAATTCAATGTATCGTTTTTCTAAGTTTCATATTATTCATCAGCATTATGATTTCCTGCACTAGTTACGCTTTTTTCCTATATTTTCCAGTTCCTCATGTAAATAAGTCTGCTAATGCTACAGCAGAGCACACGTTTAGTGATCTGCCTCCTCACGAATATTCATACCGCCTCGCTATGCGTAACAATTCTTTTATCCGTATGTTACATTACTCACACCAGACCAGCAATGCCACTAATTGTTGGGTGTGTGGTCGACTCCCCCCTTTCCAGACACTGAAGGGAGTTCTGCCACTCTTTCCTTATCCATTTTCACATAATGGTTCGTGTGGAGCATGGTCCACGTTAACGTCATCTTCAACAGATATGTCTTTTCTTAACAGCACATGTTTCCCAGACAAGCAAGGTCTCCCCCACAGAACAGGTTTAGATCTAGAAAATGAAGTGTATAATTTAGGTAATTATTCGTCGAATTTTATGGTCCTGAATGTTCAGTCTGATACTACTCCAGACTCACCTGCTATTTCAGTACTACCAGTCAAAGGCGAATTATGTGTCCGAAATTATGGTTCCGTACATGTAGGACATAGTGAATGTACTACTGTTGTCAAGTACAGTGACAGTGGGAAATCTATTTTCAAAGCTTCACGTCATTCATATTTTGTTTGCGGTCAGACCGCATATGTTCGTCTGCCCCTCGATTGGGAGGGAACCTGTTACATTGCCTTCCTACTGCCACCAGTTTTTCTAGCCCCACCTGACTACCATAGGAATTCCTTCCTAGTACATACTAGACACAAGAGAAATCTCCCGATTGTCGATTATACTGAAACTGCTGCAGAGCAATTTATTGATATTGATAAAGGTGTGTTCCCTTATTTAGGTACAGTTGTAAATAGTAAGCTAATTCGTAGATTAACAAGAACCCTTGAAGCTGTAGTAGATGAGACTGCCTCCGCTCTAGGTAACTTAACTGAAGAGCAATCCTTTATGAGAATTGTCGTTTTACAGAATCGTCTCGTCCTTGACGTCATACTGGCCGATAGGGGCGGGGCCTGTAGAGCCATCGGATCTAGTTGCTGCATTTTCATTCCTAATAACGCGCCGTCTGTTTATTCAGCTATAACCAGACTCCATAAAATTGCCCATCTGTTACACCAAGATCCAGGCACCTGGACATGGTCCGGTTGGTTCTGGAATATAATTTCCGCATGGGGATGGAAAGTCCTGTCCTTTCTAGGTATTGCAGCAGCGATCATATTTAGCTGCTGCCTCTGTATACAATGTGGCCCTGCGATTTGCGGCATGTGTGCTACCTCTTGTATTCCTAGTCTCAAGCCCCGTTCTAAATCCCGTTCCAAGACAATTCGAGACGAGCAAATGATACTGTATGAAATGATAGACGGTATCATGAATATTGATGTTTCCTGATGAAAACGTAGTGACAAGGAGGGAATGTGGAAAAGTAAATGTTGCCAGGTTCTGTGTCCCTACGCCTCATCCATCATATGTTATGTGTGCATGATTAAATATGCATATGTACTCCCCATGTCTGATTAATGACGCAATTACAGTTGTGTCCACCTCTAGTATGTCAGTTTCCAGTCCTCGTGAATAATACGAATATCAGGCCTATGTAAAGTAATGTTGCCACGTTTCTCAGTGTGCACGTTATTCCATTATAAAGTCCCCGTTTTTAGGCCTCAAAAGGGCCTGGACATCAGATTCAGCTCCTGTCTCCTGAAGCCTCGCTGAGGAGCGATGTAGCCCCCACCTGTATCCTCGACCTTTCACTTACTTCCTGCCTCGCAGTGCCCGGTGTAGCTTGGCTCTGCCTCTGAGTCTGCCAAAAGTATGTTATAGTTCCAGTTATCAGTTCAGTCCTCCTTCTCTGCATTCCTAAGCTACTGAACTGCATCAATAGTTTCCGTCATTGTCTAGCCTATGCGGCTCCACGTTAGAGAAATACTGCATTTACTGGTCATTTAATATTCTTCATCACGCACTACATGTAGAATAATGCATGGTCCAGTCTCAGAATCGAGTTAGCCTCTCCCCTCATGACTTCTAGTTTATATCAACATGTTCCCTAAACATCAGATACTAGCTAGGGTTTAGGTACATGTCGCTCCGACCCTCCAGACTTTAGTCTCTGCTCCTAGCACAGAGTTCATAGCCCCCAGCTTCTCCTAGTAATACGTCATTGCCAGTTTGCGCGCACCACCAGGTTAGAGGTCCCGGCTCCTTAGGTAGCCCCCTCCAATGTTTCCGCCCCCTTCATGACATATTCTGTTACGTTTGCACCACATGTCTATGTATACGCCCAGTTACACCTACTTTTACTCTTATCTTTCGCGACTGCTACGCGTCACGCCTTCTGCTCCACCCACTGTTACGCCTACTGCAATGTAATGCTATGTGTTTGCGTTATGTATATAAGTTCATGTATTGTTATTAAAGGTCAGCGCGCTCATCCCAGATCCCAGCCCCGGCAGCTGCTGGGCCCTCTTTTCCCCTGCTGGGCCCCTGTTCCTATGCAGGTTGTCCTGATCCTGTCCTTATGCTGTAATAAACCTGCAAACTCCTACTACCTCGAATCTTGACTCTTATTTTATTGAGCTATCTGTTATGATATATGCCTAGTCAAAAATAGGGTATTATTTATTTATTTACCACACATTCCTCTGTGTGGATGCGGCCAGTCTGTACATGAGTGTGCTGGTAGAGTGGGACCTACGTAAGATTCTCAACTGGACCAGTCGAAATCGTGCCCTGATTGCGATCTCCTTAGGGCTTTGCACCACCTCCACCCAGTCATCATCCTCTAGCAGGCCCACATCTGTTTCCCATGCCTCTCTTAACTTCACAAGGGGGTCGGGTGAATTGTTAATGATTTACTTGTATGTATAAGACAGTGCCTTTTTGGGTATCGGGTCCAATAATAGTCTATATTCCAGTGGGCTGTATTTAGGGAGTTGTACCCCTTCCTTGATATGTCTGTGTATCGCATGCCCCAACTGTAGGAATCTATACTGCTCTGTTTCTGTTAGCTGAAACTCCTTTTGCAGTGTAGCGAATGGGAACAGGGCCTGTCCCCGCCATACATCTCCCAAATGCATAAAGTCAATCATTTTCCACTTACCAAACCCCTGTAAACTACCTACAGCGTTGAGCATAACACTTTTCCACAGGGGGGTCTGCTCTGTCAAACTATTATCACACCCAAGACATCTAGTGGCTTTTGCCCACATGCTGATCACTGTATGTGTATGTGGTGACATATGATTGTGAAAGACACCTTTTTGACTTTCAATTTTCTTTTATTATTTCAGTTTTTTTTAACTAAAATGTTAACTCTGCTTGAATTTGGACCTCTGTTTTCGAATTATGTCTGTGCCCTATGGACTTACCAGAGGGAGGGTTTTTATTTGGCCCTTGGGGACATTCTCGGCTTTGCTAAGTTAGCATAAGCTTTGCTGCCATGCTGCCGCTTTTGTGCACGTTACTACATGTATTTACTATTGCAACATTTTATCTGCACCTTTCACATGAGAATAGACTGGTTTCCACGTACTCTGCCTTTCCAGGAGTTTAGTCTGAACACGATGTGCAAGGTTGATAAACAATGCCCTTTGTTATTCTGTTCTGGTCAGCCCCTAGTGCCAAGCCATAACATGCTACACACAGCTGCAAGTCCGAGGAATACTGCTTTGATATTACTTTGATGCATGTTTTCTAACACTCTTGAAGAAAGCCGTTCCATGAAGTAGAGCTCCGCTGTTCCTATGATGTAAATCTTACATTCAGGCATTCAGGTATGGGGTCTGCTGTCAAAGCCCAGAGGTCTTCTTTTTTTATAAAATAAACATATCTGCCAAGGGGAGGGTGGTTAGGCCTCCAAACCGTACATTTTCCACAGTCTTTGCAAAATGACTACTCCTTTTGTGTTCTATGGGATTGTAACAATGCTAACGGTGCTAAGTTTATGTATTTTGCTGCTAGTAGTGGCTTGCATACTGTATTGTAGAGCACAATAGTTTTAATAAACATTATGAACTATTTCAGTGAATCTGACAATTCTCTTTGTGGACAGGTACAAGTGAGTGAGCGAAAGAGTGTCTTGCTCCCGCGATTCCTGAGAGAGTTGGGAGTGTTGTGTTCTGGGTTGTCTAATCATTGGTAGCTCCTTGATATTTGGAGGAGAACGAATGAGACACTATAGCTAGTCGGTTGGCATTTGGGTACTAATGTGATCGGTTGGCACACCCCTTATTCACTGTGGTCCTCTTTTCCTCCACATAGTTCTGTGGATGTGCAGAATCCCTGCAACACTATTGTGTAGGTGGTTCTTGAGGGAATGTGGGGTATCTTTTATCGCGGTTCATAGCCTAAAATATGCAAAGAGCATTAGCGGTGTGTGGTTAGAATCTGGCAATACGTACGGTTTGGTTACAAATTGGTAGTTTTGGAAAATGTCATGCATTGTATATAGTCCCATTTCGCCCAGTAGTTTTTGTGTTTTTTTTTTGTTCTTGCGTCACTGTTATGTGCTGGTGAGATCGTAATGGCATGGCAGGAGCATATGCGGGTAGCTTGTCGGAGCGTCGCGCCAGTGCATGTCATGCTGCTATTTTGCTATGCACTGGGTTTAGCTCCGAGCGAGGAGTTCTCTGTTTCTGTTGCAATATTAAGACAGCTGAGGGGATTGGATGGGCACTGTTGGCTGCCAAGCCTACATGTGGAATATAATTGTGTTTGTGTATCTAGTAGTGTGCATATTGTGCCTGGGCACAGTGGTAATATAGCTGCAAATCTGGGGCCCCAAACCTCCGCTGTGTGTAAGGTTGTGTGAGCTCTATCCACCGTATTCTGGGTTGTCTGCCCACCCATGTAAGTGTGTTCATACAAGAGCGCAATTTCGGGAAGAACTGTTGTGTGAGTATGATGGGTATGTTCACAAATTGGTAGTGAAAGCGTGGTAGCACTACCATCTCCTGGATCTCAATTCTGTCTGCCAGTGATAGTGGCAGCCGACCACCTGGCTTTCAAGTTTCTTAAGGGCCATAGTTTTCCCATATCACCTGTTCAAGATCTTGGTGTATCCAAATGCCTAAATATTTGACCGGCTCTGTTTGCCATTGTAGGAGGAAATATAATAGGATATGTTTTGTGTCAGAGGAATTACCACTGCTTTGGACCAGTTTATACTCCGTCCAGAGTAGCGCTCAAATCTTGTGTATTCTCGTATTAGTGGGTTTAAGTTGTCTTCTGGATGGAGGGTATATAGAACCATGTCACCTGCATATAATGATACTCTGATGGGCGTAGGTGGAACCATAGTGCCGAATTTGCATGTCTGATTTTACATGCCACTTGTTCATGTGCTAATGGGAACAATAGAAGTGATAATGGGCACCCTTGTCATGTTCCTCTATGGATTTGTATGGAAGCGGGAGTGTTAACATTAATCTGAAGCCTGGTGCTTGGTTCTGTGTATAACAGTTTGATCCAGGGTATGAATGGTTGTGGGAATCCCATTTTTTGGAGGACTGAAAACATAAACGTCCACTCCATAAAGTCGAGCGCTTTGGCTGTGTCTAGTAGAGCGGCCGCTGCGGGCAATTCTGGCTGCAATCGGTGGAACAGTGAGAACATAGTACGCAGGTTGTGTGTTGTCGATTGTGCTAGAATGACTCCAGATTGACCTTGCAGAATTAAATGCTGCATTAGGGGTTGTAATATCAGGGCTATTATTTTTGATAGAATTTTAGCATCCGTATTTATAAGGGACAGGGGTCGGTAGGAGTCACAGTGAGCCAAGCTTTTTTCTGGTTTGAGTAGCGTGATTAATAATGCTTTTTGTAGGGAAGGGGGGAGGATCCCGTTTTCGTATGCTTCCGAGTACATAGCAAGTAGAAGGGGGGGGGTCAGTAGGTCACTGAATTCTTTATAAAACTCACTCAGAAGGCCGTCCGTACCCGGGGACTTACTGTTTGGGAGAGTTCTGATTGCCTCTTTTACCTCCTCTTCGGTTATTGGGTGCATAAAGTCAAGAGGAGCTACTCACCGCTATTTACTGCCCGGCTGCTGTCACTCTCTTTGGGCGCCAATTCTGTTGCTCATTACTCCTGCGGGGCGCCGAACCTGTTGTTGGCCATTCGATTATCAGTCCGGGGGACTGCAACGTTACTGCTCGCATTTCGGGACTACAATTCCCAGAGTTCCCGGGCGCGGGCTTACCGCGTCACTGACTGCGACGGGAGGTGCTTAAGAACACCTCGGCCCTCACACAGCGGGAACGCGCGCGGGCATGCCCGGGCCAAGGGCGGGCCCGTCCACACCTGTCAGCGGCAGGCAGTGGCTGGGCTGGGCCACCCCCCTTTCATTACTGCAGAGGAGCCCTAACAAGCTGGTCAGTGAATCGGGACACTTTTCAAGGAGATTTTGAACTATAATTGCTAGATTTTTTTAGCATTCTCAGGGTGCAGTTTTAAATAGTGACTTGTAATCTGAAAAAGGGATTTGTTAAATTTGTATATATTGTGGGGGAACTGTCCGATCTAGATAACTAGAGGTCCCTGATATCTAAATTAGAACCATGGGGAGATGTAAGACCCAGGTAAACCAAGATGAGGTTTTGGGCAATGCCAAAGTAACTGTTGGACTTGGCCCGCAGGGCTGGTTCACCCCTGAACTTTTTGCCTTATGTGTGACCCTGTGTCAGTGATTTTTGGGTCTCTGCGCACTTTTTCCCTGGGTCCCAGAGTGAAAGTGCGTGCGTGTAGCATGGCTGGCCTGCCCTCCCATAGGAATGCATGGGGAATGTGTGTGTCCCTGGTAGTTCCTGATGCGTGGGGAGTGCAGGCTCGAGTTTAGTATGTCTGAACTCGTGAGAGTGAATGCTGCAAGATGGTGTCTGCGGCATGTGTGTGTCTAGTTGGGAAGTGCTACTTCTGGACATTGAGATATGTGTGCATGTGCTGTGAGGGTGCTGGAGCGTGATTGGCTGGAGCTGGCTGGCATGCCAGGCTCCAGGAAGTCTAGATGGGTTTGCCCGGTGGTGAGTGGGAGATTAGCATGAGTGATGTGTGGGAGGAGTGTACCTGTGTCCTGGATGGGCTGGGTTTTCCCCACACAATGCTGGCTCCGCCCCCCTGTGGTGTGTCTAACGACCCTAGCCTCCCCAGTGAAAGAAATGGGTGGTTGGGCCATCAAGGGTACTCCAGAGCCAGCTGAAACTGGTTTTCCCCCCACCCTGCACCTTGAAACAAAGGATTTGTTACTATAAGAAGGGGCTGTGTCCCCTTAGAAAAGGTTCTGCTTTTGGATCCTGCCAGAGGGGGCTGTTGCTGCTGCTGGGGCCAGGAGGACCGCCACTTGGGGTGTCTCCCTGCCTGGAGACCCAGTGTGCTGGCTCTGGCCCAGCCTTGCCCCCCTGCCTGCCTCCAGCCCCTGCTGGAGCTTTGTCCTGTCCTCCAGTGCAGGGGAGCACTGAGGACTCCTTGCCTGCAGCCTGAGAGCGCTGCTCTCTGCCCTTCAGCGCTGGGGAGCGCTGGAATCGCCTGCCTAGCGCTTGGAAGCGCTTTATTTTGGCCCTAGCGCTGTGAGCGCTGTATTTTGTCCTGGAGGCGCTTGGGAGCGCCTGCCCTTCGTTACTAGCGCTGCTAGCGCTTTGAGAGCACAGCCGGTGCCCACCCGGCATCTGCCTGCCCCGTGTGGCGAGTTAGCGGCGCGGGTGCCACCCCGCTCATTGCCGCTTTGGGTTGCCCGTGAAATTGTGAATCACGAGGGAGCCCACTCCTCGGATCCTGGGAAGCCGCCTGCCTGCCTAAGAAGCGAGCCGCCGCGCTGCCCGCGGCGACCCGGAAGTGGTAAGCGGCCCGGCCAATCCCAGCGCGGCCCAGGAAAGGCCGACCGGAAGTCCCGCCTCCTCAGCCGAGCCGGGGAGGGAGAAGCTGCCGGCCGGGTCCCCGAGGCTCCCCGAGTGGAGAGGAGAGCCCCGGGACGAGGGGAAAGGAGCCCCGCGGCGAGAGGAGCCGCCCTGCAGCCCAGAGCCGGTGAGTGTTGCGAGAAGCAAGGGGAGGGGCGCCGGGACACGTTGTCGGTGTCCGCCCCCCCCTGCCCCCCTCAGCAGCGCGACCTCGCGCCCTTGTGTTTAGAGCCAGAGAGGCTCTTAGGGGGCAAATCTCGTCCTGAGTCCCCAGAGGGGGGGACTCCAAGCGCCCCCACGTGTTCGAGGGTCCCCCGTGAGGGGCCCTGACGCCCGCATCATTGTTGAGGAGCCCGGAGAGGCTCCTGGGGGCCATTTTGTTCGTTGAGCCCAGAGAGGCTCTGAGGGTGCCATCCCCTCGTGTAGGAGCCCAGAGAGGCTCCAGCCCTTTTGCGTGACGAGCTTGAGAGAGGCTCCAGCCTACATTTGATTTACGAGCCTGAGAGGCTCCAGGCACTATTTGTTGAGGAGCCCAGAGAGGCTCTGGGGCAGTGGTTCTGGAAAGAAGTCCCTGAGCGAGGCTCAGGGCGCCATTTCTTGTCCTGAAGCCCAGTGAGGCCCCACAGTGCCACAGCAGTGGTTCTTGAGCCCAGAGAGGCTCCAACTTTGCCCTAACTTTCCCTGAACCAGTTGCCCAGCACTTTGTGGGCAACTGCTACGTTTAGGCCCTGACATTGGGACACAGGGACTGTCACAGGTGGTGACTGATCTAAGTTTTGCGCAATGTTATTGCTACACCTCTGAATGTTAATGCATCATGTGTTTTGTCTTTACACCCCTACAGGTAGTGTGACATGTAGGTGGTTGTTTTTCTCCCTAGTACAGGTGGTGCTAGTGAGGTCCTGTTACCAGTAATTACTGGTTGTGTTATATTGTGTGCTACAGTGATTTTTATTTCTACAAAGTTCTAAAAGTGCTGATACCCCTGACAGTGGTCCAAGTGGCCCTGTCCTGTGCAATATCCCTTGTAAATTCCGCCCGTGCCTGTTGGCACAGTGTAACAAGATGTGTGTTTTATCTGATGTATATTTATTATAATACAGAGGCTATTTTTATATAACCTTGTGTGGAGTTTCCTTTGTGGTGGGCCTTTGGTTGTTGTTGCTGGGGTGCATGCGCAAATACTTAACTTACATCGCCTCCAAGTTTAGCCTTGCTGCTCGCGCCACGTTACCTAGAGGGTGAGTAGGGGTTATCTTGGCGTGTAACTCCCTTGCCCTGACTTGGGTGTGGTGGTCTCTGACTGACTTTGGCGAAAGCCCTGGCCAGCCAGGGATCCCATTTCCAACAGTAACCGTGACCACGATGGTCGCATTCTTGACCAGAGCAGTTACAGTGATAGATAGGGAGATTGAGCTGGTAAACAGACGTCTTTCAAGATCCCCAATTGATGGCTCAGTGGCGCTCTTGGAGGGGGAAACAGCTCATTCAACTAACTGCACCGGTGAAACTGTGAACTCTACTCTTACGCAGGGATTGGAGAATGGTATCTCCATTTCGGGAGTGCTCTCTCTGGTCTTGGAGTCTCAGGTGGACATTATTTCTGCTTCCCTATTTCCAGTTGTTACTATAATTAACAAGGCGGGGGCCGCTCAACTTATTCATCCGGCTCCCGGCGACATGGGTGGGGTAAAAGGCCTGACCAACAATTCTCGCAGCAATACAAAGGCTGCTAGCAAGCCTAATTCACTGCAACAATGGGGGGGGGGCATGTTGCTCCACTGATAGTACCAAGAGAAAGGGAAAAAAATGGGCAGTCAAGCAAAAAAATATAAAATTACTGTCCCATTTTCTTCAGGCGGGGGAGGCCCGCCTGTGCCTGATCTTTCATTAATAGAAGTATTTAAATCTACCCTGATCAGTATACTGGAGAATAAACTACGCCCAATCATGACCAAACTACATAATATTGAGCGTAGCGTAGCCGACCAGTATCACCTTATACAATCTTTTCAACGCCATGGGTGTATAGCAGCAGCCTCCCCCTCCGCTGCAACCACCACTGATCTCATGGAGGTGCCTGCGGAGGGGATGGTTGTTGCTTCTTGTGATCAAAATAATTGTGCCCCAAGGCCTATAGACCTGGTTACTAGTAGTGTAGGGGGGCGGAGTGATAAAACTTCAGGTCGTCAGCCATTGTACGGCACTTGTGTAGTAGAAAGCTCAGGTGTAGCAGCTAACGTTGTGAAAAAAAAGGAGGCACGCCTCAGGATCAATTTATTGCTGTCCCACAGAAATTACCAATCATTGATTTACCACCTCAATCAACCCCACTGGTGGTAATTCTAGTTAATGTTCCACCCCTCCCAGATGGAGCAAAGGAGGATTACGGCCAACTAAAAAACAAAGTAACTCATTGTTTGTCTCGCAACACAGCTGTAGGACCAAATATTGTACATAACATCATCATGGTTCGGTGTGTTGCCTGGTTAGGAGGCTCCAGGAAAACAAGAAGGGGGGATTGCGTTGTGGTAAATTTTAGTAACCCCCACCCGGTTGAGAGAATTTTTATGGAGGTCAATGCTGGTTTGTTACACAGCGAACAATGTATTCAGATACTGCCTTTAGGATTCTTTTATAGGGCAGAGAATCCTAGGCCGAACTATTTGAACCTGGCTCCATAAGCCTATGGATCATAGTAGGAACAGCAATCCCATTCACTGGGTGGAAAGGGTAAATCCATGGGGGGCCTTCCATCCTTCTCCTTTTACCCAGGGACAGAACAGATTTGCAGCTCATTCGGGGCTGAATGATTGTGATTGACTGAGTGAGAGCATAACCCAATTAGATCAGATACCCGAGATACCTGAGTCCATCAATCCAGTTTTGCCGGGTATTGAGTCTTCACCTAAAACACCAACAGTAACAACGAGTGTAGTACTGCCAGAAACCTTTATAGACAAGAGGGTAATGGAACGAGAGCTGCCAGGAACTCCTATTATTGCTCCAAATCAGGATACAAATATCGTCCCGCTAGAGGATCTAGGGCCAGATGTAGGTAATTCTATTTTACCGACTCATAAATACCGAATTTTACCGATTCGGTATTTATGAATCGGTAAAATAGAAGTACCGAGATGTAGGTAAATCCAGATGTGGATTTACCGAATCTTTAAAAGTCGGTATTTACCGATTCGGTAAATACCGACCGGTAATGCTCCATTCATTCCTATGGGCTTTGAAGCCCATAGGAATGAATGGGGCATTACCGGTCGGTATTTACCGAATCGGTAAATACCGATTTTGACAAGGGTGCAGGGGGTGTCACTTTGACACCCTCTAGCACCCCCACAAAAGGTACGGGGGCCATGTGGCAGGCATACCTGCCCTAAGGGCAGGTCTGCCTGTCATATGGCACAGGTGTGCATGCACACATGTGCATGCACACCTCAATCGGTATTTCACCATCAAATTGAATTTGATGGTAAAATACCGATTTCTTAGGCCTTGTGGGACTCATAAGAGTCCCACCTACATATCAATTTTACCGATTCTGTAAAAATACCGGTCGGTAAATTTACCGACCGGTATATTTACAGAATCGGTAAAATTACCGATTTGCCCAGTTTCTGTCCTCCTACATCTCGGTAGCCAAATACCCTACCGACCGGTATTTGGCTACCTACATCTGGCCCTTACTTAAGACCCATGACTATAATGTGTTGTCATGGAATATAGCAGGGTTTGCAGAGAAGTTCGCAGACCCGGTATGGGTGCAGTTCGTTAGCAGCTTTCCTGTCTTATGTCTCCAGGAGACATGGCTTGTTAACTGTAACCTCTTTTTGGAGGGGTACAAAGCTTTCTTTGTTCCTGCAATTCCAGCATCTAGTGGGAGAGCAAAGGGCGGCCTAGTCATTTTTACCTCTTTGTCTTTGAAATGCAGGATTAAGCCCATTTCCTCCTCCCATTGAGATTTCCAGGCAATTGTTATCGAGAGAGGAAATCTTAGCTATGCCTGATTAACTTTTACAATGTAGTACATAGAGAAGAGGAATGTAAGATAATTGAGTTGGACAACTTTGTTAAGCAACACTGTGGACCCTACAGAAACAGTCTTATGATTGTGGGAGACTTTAACGTCCACCCATGTGGAGATCCTGGACTTACCAAAATGTGTGACTTGGGGTGCCCAAGGACTCAGGGCCTTCATTTTGAGCACTCTTTACAGGGAGATGTCCTTAATGATATGCTCAATGAATTTGATTTGTTTTTAGCTATGAGCTTTGTATCCAAATCTATTAAACAAAATGTACCGACCTTTAAAGGTCGTAGTGGTGGATCGTTTATAGATCACATTTTGATCGCCACAAACTTTCACACCTATCTATCGGGTTACACAATTCTAGCAAGTCCTTTCAGTGATCATAACCCCGTGTGTGTGCGCCTAGGGGAGAATGTATTGAAAAGGAAGGATTCTGTAATAACAGCGGGAACACTGAAGCTAACCGATGGTAGGCGACGCCTCAAAAACACCGTCCCTCTTTTATAAAAAGCTTGAAGGATCTTGTGAGGCAGAATTCTCCTATTGTATGAATCCTGAATCTACAGCCTTAGGTACAATCAACGCCTTTAAGGGGATTGTTTCTGTAGTAGGGGCACTGTTATCTGTTCCAGGACAAAGCAATATTACTGGTGACCCCAAGTGGTTTAACCCTTCTTGCTCTAAAGCCGCCAGAGAACTAAAGGCTGCCCTAAAAGTAACCCCTAGGGACAACTCACAGATCTGCACTTTACGTACCAAATATAAAAAGCTGTTGACCATCCGAAAAAGGGAACTAAAGGAGGACACTTGGTGGGAGCTCTTAGATCCCCTGACATTATCCAGTAGTTCCAGATTTTGGAACATCTTTAATAGACCTCTTTTTATAAGGGAAAGAGCCGAGGATCTTGTGTCTTTGTTATAGTTTTTTCACCTTGCTGTCTGCAAATTCCTGATATGTATTGATTTTGTTTCTGATATCTGCAGTGGTTGGTGTACGTTTACACTCCTTTGCTAGTGCCTGAATTTCTTATTCCCCCTTATGTAGCTGCTGTCATGTATCTCTTAGCACACCAGTGTGTTTACAAATGTAGTGTCCCCAAATTGTTACTTTAAAGGCCCCCCAGAGTGTTTTGGAGGCCTATGTGCTCTGTTTGTGATGGTGCTTGCCCCTTCCCAGGGTCATTCCTGAAGGTTCCAAGCTGGCGTTTCCGCATCCTCTGCCTGGGTACCGACAAACACAGGTGTGCCGGGGGAGCACAGTTCCTGCTTCTTAGGCGTCTAGCCGGCCCCAGGCAGATTCTGTATCATCAAAGAAATATTTAGAACCATCAAGGGCAATCCAGAGTTTCGATGGAAACATCAGAGAGTATTTGATTATATTATATTAGAGTATTTATAGAGCGCATGGCTGCCTCGGCAAAAAGGCGTCCCAGTGCTGAGGGCAGGTCCGAGTGTAGAATTTAGGAGAATTTTAGGAGGGAACTAAATTTGAGAAAAGAGCCAGGTTTTTACATGCCGTCTGAAGATGTAGTGGTTGGGTTTAGCACGAATGTAAAAAGGAAGGGAGTTCCATAATTTAGGTGCCAGGCATCTGAAAGACCGACCACCAGATCTGGCCTTGCGTATACGTGGGATGTGTGCAAGACGCTGGTTTGCGGAACGCAGTGCTCGACCTGGTGCATACAGGTTGCATAGGCCGTTGAGAAAATCTGGAGCTATGCCTATCAGTATCTTATGCATGATACTGAGTGTCTTAAAACATATCCGTTGTTCAATCGGTAGCCAGTGAAGGCGGTGGAGAAGGTTGGAGGTGTGGCTAAACTTTGGTAGAGCAAAGATAGCCCGTGCTGCTGCGTTCTGGACTGGTTGCAAACGCCTCATCACCGAGTTGTTAGACCCGAGGAGGAGAGCGTTGCAATAGTCCAGACGGGCCAGGATAGATGCCTGAACAATCAGCTGGCGTGTTTGAGCATCAAAGAGACCCAGAACTGGTCTCAGGCCACGGAGTATCCCAAAACATTTTCCGGCCACTGTTTTAGCATGCGTCTCATAGTTCAGATTTTTATCTAGTAAGATGCTCATGTTTTTTACCATGGCTTTAGGGTCCAGGGGGTCGCCAAGTGCCAGAGGCCACCAGTCATTAGTCCACTGATGGGAATCTTTGCCCATTAAGAGGATTTCCTACTTGGAAGAGTTCAACTGCAGACAGTTATTAGTCATCCATTCCGCAATAGTTAAATATCTTCTTTAAATTTTTGTGTGTCTTGGGTGGGGTTGTTAGAGAAGGAGAACACCAGTTGGGTGTCATCAGCATACGACACCAGGGACAATCCCCTAGCCTTGGCTAATCTAGCCAGAGGGCTCACGTAAATATTAAAGAGCGTAGGGCGCAAAGCTGAGCCCTGAGAAACCCCACATCGCAATGTGTGGGTCTGCGAGGCAAAAGGGGGAGCTGTCACTTGGAACGTTCATTCTGAAAGGAAGGAAGCAAACCAAGCAAGTGCCGTATTTCCTATTCCAATTTCCACCAAGCGTTGGAGTAGTATTTCATGTGACACTGTGTCAAATGCTGCGCTTAGATCGAGCAACACCAGAACAGATGTGCAGCCTTCATCCAGCGCGGATTTGAGGTGTTCGGCCACCGTTAACAGGGCAGACTCAGTGCTATACCGAGGGCGGAAGCCGTTCTGTGAGTTGTCTAGAATGTTATTACTATATAAGAAATGTATGAGTGCAGTGTTCACATAGGCTTCCAGAATTTTAGACATAAACGGGAGCAGTGAAATAGGACGGTCGTTTTCTGCTTTAGAATCATCAAGTGTGGGTTTTTTAAGCAGGGGTATCACTTTGGCGTGCGTCCTAGTTTTTGGGACTGTTGCAGTGGAGAGGGAGAGATTAAGTAATTCTAGGCATGTAGGCAGAAGATCAGATTGGATTTTCCTAAAAGCTTCAGGCTTGAGGGGGTCAGCCGGGGAGCCAGATTTGATTTTGTTAACTAATTTATCTACCTCATTAAGGGTCATAGGGAGGAAACATGGTAGAAGAGGAGGTTCAGCGTCAGGATTTGAGTTCAAATTCCCAGCATTGGGGGCTATATTATATCCCAATTTTAGGTATATATCTTCAACTTTCTTCACGAAGACAGTGGCCAAGTTCTCACAGTGTGCGTTAGAAGTGATAGTATTGCCAGATTTTGCTGAAGGAGAGGTCAGGTCCTTCAGGAGCGAAAATATAGTTTTGCTCCGATTCGAGCTGGTCGAGATCAAACTGAAGTAGTGAGCTGCTCTTGTTTTACGTACCAATTTGTGGTATGAGTTAATAGCAGTTCTATATAGTACTTTCGCTTGTGTATCATATGTTTTCCTCCAAGATCTTTCCAGAGTTTTAAATGTTTTCTTCGTCAGCGTAAGTTCTTCATTGAACCAAGTGTTGGTGCGCGTACTTTTGGCGTAGGTGAGTTTGGTGGGAATGCATATGTCTAGTGCTTGGATAATCCATTTTTGAAAGAGGGCATCAGCCTTGTCCATATTGTTGGATGTAGCTGTGGTTTTGCTCTTAAGGCTGAGCTCAGATCTGCTTCCTTAAGTTTGTGCCATGGTCGTTTAAGTGATGGCAGCTGGTTGGGCCGAGATTTAACGCCACTTATTTTTAGCCTCATAGAGATAAGGAAGTGGTCGGACCATATCATAGAGAGGGGAGTTAATACTTCCAGAATCTCCAGATTTGAGAATATTGGATCTAAGAGATGACCTGCTCTGTGTGTTGCCCCGAGGGTCAGCTGGACCATCTGACACGCTGCCAGATCCCCAATGAAACTGAGAATCTCTGGTGCGTTCGGCAAGTCTAAATGGAGATCAAGATCCCCTATGATATTGTTGTGTAAGGCAAGGGCTGTCACCATATTAGACAGGGCTTCTCGGAAGCGTTTAGATGGCCCAGGCGGGCGGTAGATCAGGAGGCCGGAGAAGGTAAAGTTTGCTCCTAATGTGATTTTAAAAAGTGCATTTTCACAGTCAGGTAGATCTACAGGAGATAGGCTGCAGGAGTGGATTGACTGGTATATAATCGCAATGCCACCTCCTCGCCCCCCTGTTCTGTCCAAGCTTTGTATGGCATAGCCAGTAGGCAAAGTGAGAGCAGGTATGGCCACCGATGATGTACATAACCACGTTTGTGTTAGGAAAAGGATCTCCGGGGAGTGGTCCTGAAGGAGGTCGAAGACCTCAGCGTGGTGTTTGGCCAAGGAGCAACAGTTTATATTCAGTAAAGTGAAAAATGGCATTGTGTCTATATGGGGGTAGAGTGTAGCGCTTTTGCCGGATGGAAGGCACATAATTCACATGTAGTGGGGTGATCTGTTGGGGCCCACTCATGGGTCTTACATATAAGTGTCCTGTGAAGTGCTCGTAATTCCTCCCCCGAGTAACAGAGTCTTGAAGTGTTGGGAGGGGCAGGGTCCCTGACTCCTGGCGCTGGCCCGGTGCAGACGGGCTTGCCTTTGGCGCGCCCACTGCACGCGTCCGCTGTGCGTCCTGGGGTCGGTGTACATATAGGCCCACATGCATCAAGCATTTTTGTAGTCGCAAACGGTGCGATTCCTTAAAATCGGCCATTTGCGAATGCAAAAGTGCTTTTTGGGATGCATGAAGCAATTTTAGAATTCGTAACATTGTTGCGAGTTCTAAAATTGCGGGTGCTTTTAAGAAGTCGCATATGTGCGACTTCTTAAAAGCAATGCATCATTACTTTGACAAGTGGAAATTCGCAATTAGGGTGCCAAATTTACCGAGTGGTTGAACCACTCGGTAAATTTGGAAAAGTGTTTAAAATGGTGAAAATGTTTTTTTTTCAACATTCATGTTTCACACACACATGTCCTTAGGACATGTGTGTGTGAAACATGATGCGAAAAATACATTTCAGGGGTGCATGGGGGGTCCTTTGGACCCCCCCCTGCACCCATGAAATTTTCAAAGTGCCACTCGCAATTTGCTGATGCCTTCCCATTGACTCCTATGGGCCTTTTGGCCCATAGGAATCAATGGGAATTGCGAAAATTTACTTAAGAATTCGGTATTCATTTGGGATTCGGTAAAAATTGCGATTTTTACCGAATCCCAAATGAATACCGAAAATAATGATGCATAGCATTTTGCACTTCTTAATTTGCGATTCCTTATTTTTCGCAAATTAAGAAGTGCAAAATGTTACAATGATGCATGTGGGCCACTAAGCCTCGGGAAACAACAAGCTTGGCCGGGGCTGTTCGCTAATTGGCTCGCAATCAGCCAATCAGCAAGAGTATCAGCAAGAATTCTCCAATGGCGGCAGCCACGCGAACAAACACAGCGTGTGAGCCGAGGAACAGGTAGAAAAAAAATTACGTGCGCAGTATAAAGATTCACGGGTGCAATTTAAAAGTTTAAAAGGTATACTTAAAAATTGTCCCCCCAACAAATTCCCATTAGTGTTCACCACAGCGGTTCAGATAGTGTTCTCATGGAGGGCTTTCTTAACCTCCAAAAAGGAGGTCCGCGAGCTTGCACTGCTTCTATGAAATCTGGTAATATAGGCACCTTACTGGTATTCAATAATTAGGGACCTTCTGAGCACGCTTTACGAATAATATTATCCCTGTCCCTCTAGTGCAGAAGCCTAGCTACCACTGGCCTGGGGGGGTCGGCCCAGTGCCAGAGGCCGCACTGGCACATAATGACTGCGTTCCAGCATGAAAAAAGTAGTGAGAGAGTCAGCGGCCACCTTTTTTCAGAACAATGTCTCCAACTAATCCACCATGTTGCACCCTCTCAAGTCCCTCTGGAATTCCCACCGCCCTAATATTGCTAAGCCGATTTCGACCTTCAGCACCCTCAGCCCGTCATTTCTGTGCTTCCATTGAATTTCCATTGAAATCAATGGAAACTCCATGACGAGTTACCCTTGTCATTAGCACTGAAGGGGTTAAGAAGCAGGGCTCTGTCCCGCAGGTCAGCATTCGGGTCTAAGTACAGTAATGGAATACTCCACCTCCTTGACTCAATCTTCCAACCTATGATGCTCCGCTCGGAGTAGGCCAAGTCCCGCTGACGCCATGCCGATGTCTTGCTGTAAAGAATCTGTAGTGGAGAAGTGTGGCTCACTGGTTAGAGGCGGCAGACCCGGATGCAGAGGTCTGGCCCGGGACCAGGGTTCAATTCCTGACGCGGCAGGGTATCGGGCTCAATGTCCGCGGACTCACTCTACCTCCTGTGTAAAATCTGGAGGCCCTCGTCTCCTTGGAGGCTTCAGGGACCGCCACTTCCCACAGACCCAGCGAGCAGTCAAAATGGGGCCTCACCAGATCCAAAGGCTCCAAACATAAAACAGGGTACCAAGTTGAAGAGTGCAGTCATCCATCTGCCACTGCACTGCGCAATCCCGCTCAACGGACAGCAAGAGGGGTCTTGTCCACGCTGGAATAGCTCCACACAACACAGGGGGGGGGCATGAAGGATAGCCACTGTTGAAAGGAGAAGCGTGGCTCAGTGGTTAGAGGCGGCAGACCCAGAAGCTGAGATCAGCCGTGGACCAGGGTTCAATTCCCCGCCTCGGCGGGTCTTGGGCTCAAGAATTCCACGGACTCGACAATTCTCGCTCCGGTGCCTACTCGACTCACGGGTTCACACTCTGCGACTCTGGGCAATAGCTTGCTTAATCTCCACTACGGCCCCTCGCGGCGGGAAGCCTGGCTTTCACCTTGTGAATACCCTGCTGGGGTATCTCACAGGGGAATACCAGGACGGGTTCCCTAAGCAAGCGCCTTGAGACCCCTGGGTGATTCGTGCGCTATATAAATCGAAATACATTTACATTTACATTTACCCCTCCCCTTTCACCTCACATCCATGGGGCCCCAGCCTCAGCAGCGGGCCACAGGTAACAGCACTCTGCCTCCATGAGCTAAACCCTTCCGGTGGGTATCACCCCTCAGTACCACCAGCGGTAGACTCCAACAGCGGTGTGTATCACAGGAAGCGACCTCCCAGCGCCCTAGGGTGTGATCTCCCAACAGCAGCATCTCGGCGTCCGCTCCTAGACCGACAGCCTCCTTAGAGGGCCCCACTTCTCTGCTCCACATGAAGACACTCACCACTGCACCCGAGACTACGCAACCCACCACTCTCCAGGGTCATTCAGGTCTAGGACTCCGCTCCAGGCCTCAGGGTCAGTCCCAGCACACATTGAGGGCGAGGAGGCCCCAGGTCTGTCCCATTTTAGATCTACCAGCCCTCCAAAGGCTCTCTCCCCCAACACCACCTGCAGATGGGGCGGTGTCCGCAGAGGATTGGGTCTGGCTTGTGGCAGCAATCACCACTTCGATCAGCCATTCCGTCCTCTGCCACCATCCAAATTGATCCATGGGGCTCGGAGTGCGGTCCCCAACATAGTCTGTATAGCCCGACAGCAACCCCAGCTCGGCCTCCAGGCTCCAGTCCAGCCTCATCCACTCGTGCCTCTACCCAGGTTATCAGGGACCTCCCCAGAGCCCGGCCACGATGCAACGAGGGGGCGCCACAACCTCCAGGGGTATGGCTCTCCCAGCAACATGGCCGCTCCTTCATTCAAATTCCCCGGTCTACCCCCGGAGTCAGGGGCGTAACATAACCTGATGAGGCCCCCCTGAGTTTTAACGCCGGATTTTGTGTTTCTCTAGTCCATGGGTACTCGCAAACTTTCTCTCTGGCCAACTTTACAGTGTGGTTTGTGGCCGAGGGCCGCAGCGGTGGGGGAGGGGGCGGGGCTCGCGCAACAAAAAAAACTGGTACCATGAGGTTGAACACAGGTCCCTGCAGCGGACGCCTTCGTCCACTGATCCACCAGACCCGGCATACACACATCTCTCTTTCTTTATCTCTCTCTCTCCCTCCCTCTCTCCCTCTGTCTCACTCTGACTGTCTCACTCCCTCTTGTTGTCTCTCTCCCTCTCTCTGTCTGTCCCCCTCCTCCCTCTGTCTGTCTCCCTCTCCCTCCCTCCTCCCTCACTCTGTCTGTCACCCTCCTCCCTCTGTCACCCTCTCCCTCCCTCCTCCCTCACTCTGTCTGTCACCCTCCTCCCTCCCCCCTCTGTCTTCCTCCCTCTCTGTCTTCATTTCCTTCCCTTCCTCGCTCTCCCTATGTCTGCCTCCCTTTCCCTCCCTTTCCCTCCCTCCCTTTCCCTCCCTCCCTCTGTCTCAACTCCCTCTACCTCCCTCTGTCATCTCCCCCTGCCTGTGGGGACCCGGGCTGAGACAGCTCCTGGGCACACACACACAGCTTGCATATAATTCACAGACAGGCATATGTATTTGCATATAATTCCTTGCTTGGCCTATGCATTTGCATGCATAGGGCCTAGTAATGAGTAAGCCTGTATTGCAACAGAAATTCGCGAGAACAGAAAGGGTTGTGTGTCAGATTTTCATCAAACATTTGTTAATGCAACATGAAGACTTCATACTGTGAGACTTTTCAATCTCTGGATCGCAAGTGTGACGTGTCTAACAAATTAGATAGATAAGTTCCTGGAAGGACCTTGTTCCATTTGAACCTGCAGCCTTCACAGCATTGCAGCAAGCCGCCCATGACGGATCTCACCTTTTCAATAACTGAAGTCCAGGTGAGACTGAGCGCCTCCCCTCACTCTGCTGACTTCACATAACATGAAAAGGCTTTATTTATTTTGAAAGAGGGGCCGAGGTAAACATACGTAGCAGGTGTATTTGTAAAGCGCGCGAATACCCGAAGGTGTCCTGGTTACCCAACTCATTGGTACTTATTATATCGACCTCAGAAGGATGAAAGGCTGAGTGGACCCGCCGGGATCTGAACCTGTGACCATGAGGTCGAACGCAGGCCCCCCCCCCGCAGTGGATGCATTAGTCCACTGAGCCACCAGACCTGGCATATAAACTCTGTGACGCCCACGGCGACCCCCCCCTTCACAAGCTTGCTGTAAATGCCAGATCCAATCAAAATATAATATATTCCCCAGGCGACATATGTTCCCTGTGTGGTAAATATTCTACGGCGCGTTCTTCCTCGTTATCATACATATGGCAGGATTCGGCCCTCAGATGTATTTTAAGACCCCTCAAAACGACCCCTTGTGTGGGGCGCTGCCGTCGTCCCCTCAAATGTTCACTAAAGGTGCCAGGCCAGTGAAGAGGGGACCCCGGTCGAAGAAGATAGTTTCATTCTCAAGAAACCAGTGTAAGAATACCCCCTGCTGGGAACAGGAACAGCAGGAGCGAAACAAGAACCCGAAACTGTCAAGAAAGGGGAGCAGAGAAGCCCCGGGTTTCCTGTGGTCCAACTATAGTAGAGTTCTCGAAGAACCAAGCTAAAGAATGTCATTCGTCAGATGGCCCGATTCACAGAACTAACTTAAGAGAAAATCCTAACTTAAGTCTGTCTTAAGTCTGTTTTAAGACAAAATCCTAACTTCTGTGAATACCAAAAGTATTAAGTTTAGGATTTTGTCTTAAGTTAGTTCTGTGAATCGGGCCCTTCGTTCCCAAGCCAGCTGTATGGCAACGCAGCAGCTCCAAAATCTATTGGCTGTGCCCTGAGGTGCGGTCCCTCTCCGTGATTTCTGGGGCTCTGCAGGCGGCTCAGTTGTTGAGGTCACTCAAGAGTCCTGAGAACGTCTGACCGGTCACACATGAGTGTGAGGGGATCTGCTTGACCCCGGCTCTCCCTCTCTTGATCTTGGTCAAACAAATCACAGGTACCATGGGGTGGACATTGGGTGGGGGTGAGGGGCAGGTAGAAGACCCTAACATGAGCCTGTGTCACTGGGGTGGGGGATGGGGGGTTGAGCCAGACCTAACCTTACCAAGAGCCTTCCTGTCTAGGCTGGTCAACATTAATGCCCGTCGAGTGCCCCTCCAAAGATGTGGAGTCAGGTCGGTTCAATCAGCCCCCTTCTATCCATGTTGATGTATTTAAATAAATATTTTTCAACCCTGATATCTGCGTAAAAGCATCGTTCTCAGCTCGTGACGGCTTCCTTGGCCCCGTCCTTGACCGGCCGGACATTGACTGAAGTGCAGCCGGCGGGGCTGGTTTCAGGGGCAGCTTCTGTTCTGGTGATACCCTGGATAGAGGGGGCCCTCCTCCAGGAGTCACCCCCTCATTCAGTCGACCGTGACGCGGGGAGTCATCTAGTTAATCATAACTGGACGTTCACACTTGACCTTCAAAGCGAGGTCAGGTTCAGGACCAAGATATCTGCAGGATACACTATGCCCCTGCCTTCCTGAAAGAAACCTCAGATGAAGGAAGCAGCTCTTCTCCAACCCCCATGGATCCGAACTCTAAACTATGGTGGTCACCTCTCTCATACCTTGCCACTCGCCATTGGAAGAAGCTCCCCGTCCACATTAGGGCACGACCCGAGTTATCAAGCTTTACAAGACATTTGAAGACCTGGCTCTTTTAATAGCACGTGGCTAACTACTCTGCTATCCAAGCGCCGCGAGGCCCTTTCAAGAACGAGTCGCTGCGCTATATTAAGTTATTATAACATATCTAGGCCCTTGTGGCCTGTCCCACCAGGAGCGCTTTCCTGGTTTTGAAAGACACCTTGTGCCTTCCAGAGGGCGGTCTCCGAGTGGACATTGAGTGGGCTTTGTAGAAGGATCCCCCACAGCTCGGCCAGATGTAACTGTTCCCCTCTAAGCGCTTCTTTTTCCGACTGAGTCTTTCTTTTTCCTCTTTCCCAGACAGAGCTCGGTATCTGGAGGCGGAGGTGGAGGGGGGGCGATATGGGGGGGGGGGGGTGCACTGATGTGCCTCTCCCACCAGTCAGAGAGGGGGGCCCTCGATAAAGTGCTTACATCATCCATTGCATAGGAGCCCCTGATGCAGAGGAAGTGTCCCAAGGTTAGATTTAATAGGTGGCAAGAGGAGTGATAAATGATAAGGAAGGCAGGCTGGCGTTCCTCCAAACATAGGGGCATATTACCAAGGGCCTTATCGCCGCTTTAGCGGGAATTTTTCCCGCAAAAGCGGCGATAATATTATCACCCTATTACCTAGCTGTGGCTAATACCAGTTAGCGACAGCTAGTAGGAGATAGCGATCATCTTGGGGCCCACTTTGCATGTCAGCGATTTTTATCGCTAATGACATGCAAAGTGGGCGTGCCAAGATGTTAGCGACTGTAAACAGGCGCTAACATCGCTATCTCCTATTACCTACAAAGGCGTACTTTTGGAAATATTCGTGATAAGCGCGAATATCTCCAAAAGCTAACGCCTGCCCTGAGCAGTTCTTAGCCATGTTATCCAAGGAGAGGTGGATAACATGGATAAGAGCATTCGCTCGGTAATGCATGAATATTGCTGACTTTTCAGCGATATTCATGCATTACGGCCGATTTTTATCGCTTTTGAGATAAACCTTGATAATAGCATGGTTTATCTGCGGTAAAAATCGGCGGAGCTCGGCGATAATAATATTGCCGCTAACCGTATTAAGCGATAAATATCGCTTAATCTTGGTAATATGCCCCATAGAGGTTGAGCCAAGATCACAACGTTGAAGGATGACAGGTGGTAAAAAACAGGCCAATGTTTTCACATCTTTTTCAAGGGAAAGAGCAGGCATGGAATTGCAACCCTCAGTGGAAGACTCAATGGATTTAACAGTCAATTTTGATTTGAAAAGATTTTTTTCCAAAGAAAAAATCCTCTTAAGAACAATGACTCACTGCTTCAATTCTAGAAGCAAAGCAGTGCCAGCAGGCAGTTTCATTTTCTTCTAATCATTTGTATCTGCATGTGCTAGTGTGTACCACTTCCTTCCCCCCTCCAACTTTCGTTTACCCCCGCCCACCCCAATCCTACAACAATAACGCGCCCCCAGCATGACGGGGCTGAGCTGTGGGCGAGTCAGTGACTGAGAGAGATGTTTGTGGTGGGAGGCCAGTCACTGCTGGGATGTAATGCAGCAGGGATGGACCTGTGAGGACAAAACCAGCCCCAGGTTGCCTTATTGGTCTCACCACTGGCATCAAGGCAACCGAATTTGGGGGCATATTAGCAAGGCCGTTTTCGGCCACTAAGCGGCAATAATTTCATCGCCCTATTAGCAAGCTGTCGCTAACATCAGTGAGCGACAGCTTTGAGGGGATAGCGAGCGGTTTGGGGCCCGCTTTGCACGTCAGCGATATTTATCGCTAATGACATGCAAAGTGTGCGTACCCAACCTGTTAGCGACTGAAAGCAGTCGCTAACATCGCTATCGCCTATTATAAACGCAGGCGTAGCGATAAAAAAAATCGCACTAAGCGCAAATATCGCTGTAAACGAACGCCCGCTCAGACCAGTTCTTAACCTGTATATCCAATGGGAGTTGGATATTTATGGTTAAGACCCTATTGGCATTAATGCCTGAATATCGCTGGATTTCCGGCAATATTCACGCATTAAGCCGCTATCGCAGGAATGTTATCGCATTTGAGAGAAACGCTGCTAATAGCACGTCATCTCTGCAATAAAATCCGGCGATGCATGTTGATAGAAAACATGTTGCAAAGCTTACTTAGCGATAAATATCGCTAGTTGTTGATAATATGCCCCTCTGTTCATCAAAGGAACTATCTGGGAAAGGCCAGCCCTGCTGGACACATCAGTGCTCATAATGTTGGCAAACACAGACTTGGATCAGGTTTGGAGCACACTGCAGAAGGAAGGGTAAGTACTTTGAAACCACATTTTGAAGAGGACAGCACTGAGCTGACTGACTCTATACTTTACCTCACTCGACATCTTGACACCCAAGGGGGCACCAACATTGGCAGCATTTGTGAGTACAGTTCTAACTTTTTGACAGGTTTATTGTAATTGTGTTCAACCATTTGTTCTGTATTGGAGAGCTAACTTGACATGAGTCTTTGTGCATTTGAGACCCGCCCCTTTTCGCTGCCCCTGCTAGACAGGCAAGCTTGATACGTGTGAAGGTGCCAAGGTGGATGTACTTTGCTTTTGGAAAATGTCTTGCAGATGCGTTGAATGGTGCCAAAGTTATTAAAGAAACAAAACAAGCCTTTCCTTTGGAAACTACTGGGAATGAAGAAATCCCTTCAGCTTTTGGTGGACTAAAGAATGATGCCAACAGAAAACCACAAGATAAACCGAGTTTGACATAATTGAGGGAAAATTGAAGTCATTATGGAACTCTTCAATACTTCCGGAAATATTGGAACATCTGAATCAACTAAAACCAAACCTGGATGCCTACATACTCAATCATTTCCATTTCGGACCTAAACTTGAATGCAGGGAACAAAGGAGCAATCGCCTAGGTAAACAAGACCAACTGCATTCCCTCATAGATACAGGTTCCTAATCTAACTTCATTCCTCACACAATTACCAATAAAATGAATAAGAAAAGAGATCTTATGGTTTAGGGACCCTATTGCATAAAGCGCGCAGAGCAAGTGCTAAATGAAGTCATTGTCTCTGCTGGTGGGTTGGGCAGGAGCAGAGGGACTTTACCACAATACATAAGTTTGCAGCTGTCACTGGAAAGGGATGGGCTACTTTCGGCTGAAAAAGTAGGAAGTATTTTGAGGCCATCTGCTGTGCACAAGTAATGGACCCACATTCACCCTACACTGGGAACCAAACCCCCCCCCTGTAGCGCTTGACTCCGCAAGGGTAACAAAGCGGAGCAGTCAATGGCAACTCAAGGGGGGTGGGGTGGGCTGGGAATGACCATTCACTGGCAGGCATTAATAAAACTCCATAGATAATTATCCAGTCTGTGCTTTTTCTTTAGAAGTACATTTATTACATACACACCACTCAATACTATGCAGTAACATACAAATGCAAATATACATACGACTAGTGGAAATAACTTTGACAACATTACATTTGACCCGTAAAGGATTATAACCCCAAATCTTCTCAGCACACCCTCCTTTATGTACAGTACAGCACGTGGTCATATATAGGGGAGTCAGTTTACATCAGGTCAGTGTCACCACATTCCAAGCCTAGAATCACAGGTCATGACAATATTTCATTTGATCACTGACCTTTGTAACCATAGTCCCTCTCTCTGCACGTATTATGATGAGTCAAGCATTACAATCATGAGCCCACATTATCAATAATACAGCATGACATCCCTTTCTGTCCTTATTATGATTGATCAGGCAGTGCAAGAGGGTGCTCACATCATCATTAATAAAACAATGCAGTCATTTAGGAATATGGGTTACTGTCAGCATTAACAAACCTCTTTGACTGTTGGTATTTTTATTGACATATTCAAATGTAATTACTGTGAATAATCCTTATAAAATCAGTATTGCCAAACCATCATGAAGAACACCTTTCAATAAAGTAGAATATACAATCATATCAGAATAAAGCATTGCCTAGCATTCACTATGTTGCTGTGTCTTCTTTAACCATTTTTAAGCCAAAGAAGCTGCAGCCTTAACCTCCACCTCTAGGGGAGCGCTACACTCCCAGCTGTAGAGCACATGCTCCAGCTTGGGGAGTCTTCAAAAAGAAGGGAAGTGAATCCCAGGTTGGTCACATGTCTTTTGAACCTTCAAACTTAGGGTCAGTTTCTTGACACAAATTCTTTGGGGACTGCTGCAGGGCTTTCGCCACTCCCCTGCACTCTCTTCCACTTGTTGGTGGTGGCCCCCGCCACAAGCAGTAGAAATTGCTTAGTTGGTTACAAGTCCTGCAGGGCATTATGGGGCACTCTGTCTGGGGTATGAATATTGCTCCGGCCACTTGCTGTGTTGCACCTGGTGCTTCCTTTGGTGATGGCCCCTGGCTCCCCCCACACATGGGCACGGGGAATGGGGCCGGCTCACTACAGATGTGGGGGGTGCGGCAGCGGCACTCCGCTGTCTTCTTCCATTTCTCTAGGGTCCAGAGTTGGTATCTCCAGCCTCGCCTCCATCTCTCTCACTTAGGGAGCGCAACTGTGCTCACCTATTCTTTGGTGCTATCAGGGGCCAGGAGTTGGGGTCCTGGGCCCCCCCAACCCATAAACTGGCCTGGGGTCCCTGGGCCACTTGAGGGCCACAAGCCTCAGTCACCTGGAGCACTTTCCTTAGAACTCCTGGCCTCTAAGGTGGGAAGCTTTGCAGAGAGCTGGTTTCTCTTATGGGATTTCTATCATCCTTGGTGCAGAGACCCAGCTCTTCCCCCAAATAGTCCTTAGGGGGTGGAAGGAAGTTCTAGTTTCTTGGAACTGGGGAGAGCCCCCACTGGTTGTTGTGGCAAATGTAGTCAGAGTCATTAATCCAGATGGATATTGGGGGTTCCTACTTCCAGTTGTCCATGGCTGCAGCCTCCATTCCTAGGGGGTCTATTAGGATGATGGGCAGATCGTCACTGCCCGGATGGCGGTGGGGATCCGCCCAACATCATGCCCTGCCCGCCACCCATTCCCCCCCACCATATTATGATTGCGGGGGTACTGCGGAAGACGGGAAGACCGTTCGCCACTTTTCCACCCGGTCGACCGGGCGGAAAAGGGTTGAATATGGTGGCGGTGTCTGCTAGACACTGCCTTCCATATTACAATGTCAGCGGGAAGCAGCCTTTCCGTGGCAGTGTTGCCACCACGCAACGGCATGTAGATTCCTCAGTTGGGGGCCCGTTGTGGTCCCCCAGGATGTTGGGAGGTGGGGGGGTACATGGGTGGTACCTATGGTACCACCTGCATTTGCATGGACAACGTGGCAGGCACTGTACAGTGCCTGCCACGTTGTGCATGCAAATGCACGAGTGCCTTTTTTGTATTGTGGCAGGTACTGCTGACAGCACCACCCGCCGCAATGCAAAAAATACGTAATGCGCCTACCAATGTAGCGGGCGCAGCCTAATTGCGCATGCGGGACTGCTGCACACATAGCGGGCGGTCCCATTTCCCGGGGTCATGGCATCGTAATAGACCCCTTAGTGTCCATCAGAAATACACCTCCAAAAGAGAGCTCCCCCCGTATGCAAGACCTTTTATGGTGGGGCGGAAGGGTCTAGAAGCAAGGCACCTCTGGCCTATCCTGGGGTGCCACTTCACCTCTACGCCCCTGTCCCAACCCTCCTGTACAGCATGTGTGGAACAACTCAAAATGGCATCACCGAGGAGTCACTGGTCACATCTCCTCTGGGATCCTCTGCTCTGCCCCTCTCTGACATCAGTTCCAGGGCCTATCCCACCAAAATCTGAAAGAGGAGCTTCTACCAGTGTTTGCTCCAGAGGTTTGGGCCCCCTTCTTTGTTTAATGAGCTTGGGCTGACCCATCCCTGGTACAGTGTGACAGCTAATTGATGGGTACAGATCCTTCATCCCCAACCCTTTCCTCTTCAGGAGAGCAAATTAATTTGATATTCCCCTATACTTATTCATCACTAATCCTTTTTGGATTCCGGAGTAGCGTGCTACTCACTGAAAAGTGATTTGAGGCCCCATCAGAGGCAGTAAGTGCCACATACATGGAATTACACTTACAATTACAAAAGCCTGGCTCAAATCCTGAGATGAGCCAGAGAAATATGGCAATCCTGAATGACCCATAAACTGTACAGATATCTTCTTTTAACTCTCAGATTTGGGTTTGGGATACAGGTTTCACCACATTTTGATATTTCACTTGTCTTTGTAGGCCAAAGGAAAGCAAAACTGCTCTCTAAGGTAGTCTTCACCATATGTGTATATTAGAGTGTCACTGCACACAAGACAGTAAACCACACTGGCTTTCCCTATGAGTCTACACTAACATCATGAGGCCATCTCCAGGTCATTTTCCAACTCTGCAGAGTCCCCTCTGCACCGGGCTACCTGTGTGCAGTTACCAGGCTGTGCACAACAGATGTCTCAAAGGTGCATCACACGTGCTCAAGTGTACCCAGTCAAGTTCCCCTTACCCTTGCTGTCGCAGAGGCTTTATCTGAAAAGGCAGACACTGGCAGTAAACATGCACATTCAAATTACCATGTGTTTACCATGGGTGAGTCACCAGTTGTGTGGCTTATCCTACAATAAAATAGGCAAAACCAGGTGATCAAAAAACATCTGGAGTTGGCGGCTCGTCCAGCCGGCTGACAGCCTGACAGCCGGTGGCTTGTGTGCTTCTGCACCTCGAGCAAGTGCTGGTGCCTGAACTCGCTCTCACGTTGCCTGACTGCTGGCCGTCCACGCAGCCTCATCGCACCACGACAAAACAATGGCCCAGCCATACCATACGGCAAAGAGGGGGTAGACAATGGTTGCAACACCTCGCAAACCTCTCCTCCAACAGTGGCGCCCTGTCAAAGCTCACCTCCGGCCGGTCCCCACATGTAGATCAGTGGCAACACCTAACATACTCCTCCACCAGGCACGCCAATGTCCAGAGAAGTCAATCAATGTTTTCTTCGCCCACAACTGAAGAATTGTCCAGGACCTGCACCCTGCCTGATGAAGATGACAAGATCTGGGCCCAATTCATACAGGGTTGTGCCCCGTCCAGATTCCGAGCGCATGTCCTTAAAACTCCCATGATGCCAATGAAGGATATATTTGCAGTGGGTTGATAGAAAGAGCTGCCCAACGCCATGCGATCACACATGTAAACGGTCTTACAACGGTCTATGAAAACCGGGTCAGTTAATACAATCCATTAAGATGCCGCAAAAACCCAAGCACAGCCTAGCAATGCACCCTTGACAGTACACTCATGTCGGTAGTGCGGAGGTCCATAACTAAACCTGGGGAAATGCCCAGCACCTGGAAAGTAATGCATGGCATGTGGCAAGCCAAATCATTTTGGAAATGTGTGCCACTTAAGCCAGAAGTCAACAAAACCTTGCCAGAAGCAGGTGCGAGCAGTCAACGCTGCACCAGAAGTCTCAGAAGACTGTGATATGAATGATGATGACCAAGGTAGTCATGCTATTCATGCAGTGAAAATATGCTCCAAGCACATGCTCCAAGTGCAACATTGAGAAGCCAGCTCTGCTTCCAGGGTGCTCCAGTTAAGGCCCTCATAGGTATGGGGGCATCCATCAACCTGATGCCCACAGAAAAATATGCATCACTACCAACACCAACAGCTCCCCAGCCCATGAGAATAAGGGTCATGCATTTGGAAATGCAATATCTCTGCAAATATCTGCTTACCGCAGCCATTGTGACTCCAACACAAGAGCTAAGGTGTACGTCTCACAAGAAGGGACGAGGTTCCTACTCAGCTGCCAAACTGTGCAGGATCTGGGGGCCTCATTTATGAGAAATGACGCATCGCTGCGTGAAAGCAGCGATGCGTCACTTCTCAGTGCGCACTCCTTGTGACATACCTGATGCGTCATTTTTAATGTATGACGCATCATGTCGCAAGGAGTTACAGATACGTTAGTATTTCTGACGTATCTGTAAGCGCAAAAGTAACGCATTGCTGGAGTGTGTCACGAAAGTGACGCAACTCCAGCAATGCTTCCTTTCACATGGGGCAAGCCCCATGTGATAGAGCTTGCGTCAGTCTTACGCCTGCTGTGAGGCAGGCGCAAGATTTTGACGCAACGGTGTCCTAGAAGTGACGCAGTGAAATCTCATAGATTTCACTGCGTCACTTCTACGACCCTTTCTTGCGTCAATATGCCCCCTTTGCATACATTATACCTGGCGCAGGTATAATGTGGCGCAGGGGTTTACAAAGTGACGCATCTACCACGAACAGCGAGTGATCCCGGAGTGGTAACCACTCCGGGATCACTCGCTGTTCGTGGCACCCTTAAGTAAGTACCTTCACCGTGGGGACCCGTGTACATCTTGTCACGCAGCTCCTTTAACTCGCTAACCTCCGTTTCTTTTATTTCTTCACACAGCATCGGCCATTATCGGCGAACGAGTTACGCCACTTTGATCAACCTCGTATGTACTTCGAATATCCGCTTTACACCGCACACTTACTGCTTTAATTTATGGCTTCTCTTTATTCATGGCTGCCAGCGTCTGTCTAAACTTTTCACATGGATTTTACGTATAGAGATCACGCTTGTCACTTTTCTTTCACTGTTCATTTAACTCGTTTACAGTCACACTGCGCTTACCGTTTTTGAATGTAACAGCACTTTTTATCACTCTTCATGTTTACAATGGTCCCTTTCACATTTACGTGTACCACACAATCTCTTTGACTGCATTCATTTTTCACATGCTTATTTGCATGTAATTGTGGATTTTGAATCAGATTTCGCTTTGCACTGTTATTGTAAGACTTGTAGGGATCCTTCCCTCACTCAGACCACACACTTTGTTTGTTACAGAATCTTCCCCTGATGAAGGGCAGGAGTCATGCCCGAAAAGTATTGGGACTGAATAATGATTGATGCATTTATAAGTTATAGACCCGTGGAGCACCATCTACGTGATGTTTTGAAATACATATTGAAGATGACTACTGGTCATTAAAAGAATTCAGGAAATTGAACTCTTTGATTGCATTTTTTGGTTTGAACTTTATGAAACCATTTTTGGTTCCTTCACGCTGTGCGCAGGGGCACAACTCCTAAAAGGAGTTGCATTAGGAGTTTTTCATAACGCTTTTGGTACAGAAAGCGAAGCCCCATCAGCACGCGACACTTGAACAACGTTCTTCTTTGATAACGCAGCGGTGCGTGTCTCCCTTCACATGTTCTAAATGAGGATACCCAACCTGGAAACCAAACGAGAGAGACATTTGACCCCCACTATCAATTATATCATAGAGGAGCTAGCTGGTTCAAAATGGTTCTCTAAGATGGACCTGTGGGTTGGGTGCAACCAGATACCCCTGCACCCCAACTCATGCCACATAACTACTTTGTCAACTGACGTGGAGTTATGGCAATACTAGAGACTGAGTTTTGGTATCTCCAGCGCACTGAAAGTTTCCAGAATATCATAAAAGAAATACTCTTGAGGCTCACAACTGTGTTGAATGTCAGAGACATTACCCTGGTGCATGCCCCTACCATCGAAAGCCATCTAACGTGGCTGCGGTCAGGCTTCTTATGGTTACAGGATCATGGTCGCATTCGCCACAAGGAGATGTGTAAATTCTTTTGGGAAGACATATTTTTCTTTGGCTACCACTTCATGAAAAATGGGGTTGCCACTGACTCAGAAAAAGTATGCGACATATTTTATTTATTTATTTATTTATTGGGCTTGTAGAGCGCGACAGCTACCCAATGGGTTTCCCGGCGCTGAAAGAGACAATGAGCACTAGGACAAAAGAAGACTAAAAATTATTGATTAAACAGCCAGGTCTTAAGGCTCTACAGAAACGAGCGTAGCAGGTCTTAAGACGGATGTTAAGGGGAAGGGAATTCCAAAGTCTAGGGCCTACAAAGGAGAAAGACCTTTTACCCATTCTTGCAAGTCTGTATTCAGGCACGCAGAAAAAGCCCTGTGATGAAGAGCGGAGAGAGCGTGCAGGTAAGTAGGTTTTAACAAGAGATTGCAGGTAACTGGGTGCACAACCTGTCTTTATTTTATGCATATAACTCAAGGCTTTGAATTTGACTCTGGAATCTACTAGACACCATCTCTCCGGACGTCGCATTCCTAACTGAAACATGAATGAACGCCTCCTCAGCCCCAGACATCACCATTGCCATCCCGGAAGGCTACAAGATCATCCGAAAAGACCGCAACAAGCAAACAGGAGGAGGCATCGCTATCGTCCACAAGAATTCAATCCGCATCTCAACCAGCTCCGACGTCAACCTCGCTAGCGCCGAACACCTTCACTTCCAGATCCACACCGACCCCAAGACCACACTCAGAGGCACCCTCCTTTACAGGCCACCAGGACCACGTGCACAATTCAGTGAAGACATCTCTGACTTCATCACCCCACACGCCCTCCCCTCCGAGGACTACATTCTTTTGGGAGACCTCAATTTTCACCTGGAAAAAAGCAACGACAGCAACACCACCGCCCTTCTGGACAATTTCGCCAACCTCGGACTCAATCAACTTGTTAATACCCCCACTCACTACGCAGGTCATACACTCGACGCCATCTTCACCTCCAGCAAACATATCTCCTTCAGCCACACCACAGCTCTCCCTTGGACGGACCACAGCTGCGTTCACTTCATCTACAATAAGATCGCAACCCACAACCATCCTCAACCTACTCTGCGAAGAAACTGGAACAAAATCACCATCGACCAGATCTCCTCTTCGCTTCTTCAAAACCCCCCTGCCCACTCTTCGAACCCCAACCAAGCAGCCATTAACCTCACCCAATGGCTAACCAACTGCGCCGACAACCTAGCACCCCTGAAAAAACGTCAAATCAAACTAGGCAACAAAAACGCCCCCTGGTTCAACGATGATCTTAAGAAATCCAAGAAACTCTGTCACTCCCTTGAGAAGGCCTGGAAAAAAGACCCAAACACCAGCACCAGGGACGCCTTCAAAAACGCCACCCGTCTACATCACCAACTGATCCGGATTGCCAAGAAAGCCGCATTCAAAGACCGACTAGACAACAACGCCCACAACAGCAAAGAACTATTCAACATCGTCAAAGAGTTTAGTAACCCCGCTGCCAACTCCAACGACATCACTCCCTCTCAAACGCTTTGCGACTCCCTAGCTTCGTTCTTCCACGACAAAATCGAAGACATCCACAACAGCTTCGACAACCAACCCGGAGACCAACCCACCCAACCTTCTGCCGCACCTTCACCCCCCTTGAACATCCTTAATGAATGGAACCCAATCTCCACTGAGGACACCATCCGCCTGATGAACTCCACCCACTCAGGTTCCCCCACAGACCCATGTCCTCACCACATCTTCAACAAAGCAGACTCCATCATAGCACCCTATCTCCAAGACGTCATCAATTGCTCCTTCAAATCCGCCACCTTCCCGGAAAGCTGGAAACACGCCGAACTCAGCGCCCTCCTGAAAAAACCCACAGCTGATCCCACCGAACTCAAAAACTACCGCCCCATTTCGCTCCTACCATTCCCGGCCAAAGTCATCCGAGAAAGCAGTCAACAACCAGCTTGCCGCCTTCCTCGAAGCCAACAAATCCCTCGACTCATCACAGTCCGGCTTCCGAGCCAAACATAGCACTGAGACCGCCCTCATCGCAGCAACAGATGACATTCGAACACTACTGGACAATGGACACACAGTCGCCCTCATCCTCCTTGACCTCTCCGCAGCCTTCGACACAGTCTGCCACAGCACCCTTTTACAACGCCTCAACAACATCGGAATCCAAGGAAAAGCACTGGACTGGATCACCTCGTTCCTCGCCGGAAGAACTCAGCGAGTCCACCTTCCACCGTTCAAGTCGGAGGCCACCGAAGTCATCTGCGGCGTGCCACAAGGCTCTTCACTCAGCCCCACCCTCTTCAACGTATACATGAGCCCCCTCGCGACCATCGCACGCCAACACAACCTCAACATCATCTCCTACGCTGATGATACTCAGTTGATCCTCTCCCTCACCAAAGACCCAAACACCGCTAAAACCAACCTTCATGAAGGAATGAAAGAAGTAGCCGAATGGATGAAGCACAGCCGTCTTAAACTGAACTCAGACAAAACAGAAGTCCTCATCTTAGGTACTTCCCCTTCCGCCTGGGACGATTCTTGGTGGCCAGCTGCCCTAGGAAAAGCACCCATTCCAACGGACCACGCACGGAACCTGGGCGTCATCCTGGACTCCTTTCTCTCGATGTCCAGACAAGTCAACGCAGTTTCCTCATCTTGCTTCAACATCCTCCGCATGCTCAAAAAAACATTTCACTGGATCCCCACCGAAACTAGAAAAACGGTCACCCACGCACTAGTTACAAGCCGCCTGGACTACGGAAACACCCTATACGCCGGTACCACCGCTAAACTTCAGAGAAAACTCCAACGCATCCAAAACGCATCAGCCAGACTCATACTACACATCCCGCGTAAAGACCACATTTCCGGTCACCTAAAAGACCTCCACTGGCTCCCTGTCAATAAGAGGATAACGTTCCGCCTCCTCACCCACGCACACAAAGCCCTATACGAACTTGGACCAGAATGCCTCAACACGCGACTATCCTTCTACTCCCCCCCCCCCGCCAGCTACGTTCCTCCAACAAAGCCCTCGCTGCAGTTCCACGCATCAACAAATCCACCATGGGGGGAAGATCCTTCTCCTACCTAGCGGCTAAATCATGGAACTCCCTTCCCATGCACCTCTGCCTCACTCAAAACCACCCAGCCTTCAGAAAGCAGCTTAAAACCTGGATTTTCGACCAATAATTCCCCACCCTTTCTCAAACGGCTTGAGACCCCCTGGGTATGTAGTGCGCTATATAAATTTTTTTGACTTGACTTGACTTGACTTGACTCGATTCTCCTCTTTAAGCCAGTGGAGGTCTCGGAAGCGCCCCGTGATGTGATCAGTTTTATGACTGCCGCAAAGCAAGCACACATCAGCGTTTTGAACTAATTGGAGGCGTCTCGTAACTGCCTTGGTTGCCCCTAGGTAAAGAATGTTTCCATAGTCCAATGGTCACTCCCAGATTGTGCACGTGTTCCGATGGGGATGGAAGGGGGCCCATCTCTGATGGCCAATGCTTTGAACTCCAGAGGTCTTGCTTTTGACCAAGGACCAAGACTTCAGTCTTCTCTCCATTCAGTTTAAGTAGGTTAAGGTTCATCCAGTTAAGCGCCTTGAGACCCTCCCGGGTGAGTAGTGCGCTATACAAATGGCATGATTGATTGATTGATTGATTGATCCAGTTGTATATTTCCCTAAGACCTGACTGAAGGAGAGAGGTGGAGGCTTGGTCGGATTGTGATAGAGAGAAAACAATCTCAGAGTCATCGGCGTAGGTGAACAGAGTAAGCCCTATACATTCCGCAATGTGAGCCAGAGGTGTGACATATAAATTAAAAAGGAGGGGGCTGAGAATCGAGCCCTGAGGAACTCCGTGAGGAGACGCATGGATTCTGGAGGTGGCCGTGTTGGAAAAAATCTGAAAAGTCCGATTGGTCAGAAAAGATGCCAGCCAGTCAAGGTCCTGGCCACCAATGCCCGTAGAGGCGAGGGATCTGAGGAGTATGTTGTGAGAGATGGTGTCGAAAGCTGCACTGAGATCGAGTAAGATCAGTACAGCTGTGACTCCTCTATCTAAAAGATGCCTAAGATTCTCAGTAACGCCAAGGAGAGTAGTTTCGGTGGAAAACCCGGGGCGAAAACCAGATTGGGAGGAATGAAGTATGTCATTGGTTGCAATGAACTGGGCTAGATGGAGATGGATATGTCTCTCCAAGACTTTGGAGAAGGCAGGCAGCAGAGAGATTGGGCGAAAATTCGAGGGAACTTTGGGGTCGGCAGTGGGCTTTTTCAACAAGGGAGTTACCATGGCATGTTTCCAACAAGCTGGGACTATAGCATTATTTAAAGATAGGTTGAGCGTTTTACAGATCGTGTATAACTGTGAGGTGTCCAATAATCTGAGTATGGGAATGGGAAGAGGGTCGGTAGGTGAACCCGATTTTACTTTACCCAGAATCTCAAGGAGAGTTTCAGGATTGAGGTCAGGCCATGAAAGTAAAGGAGCATGAGTGGGGATTGAGAGATGATTTATTTCTCTCAGGCCTGTGGCCGGCCAAAGTGAAGAGCTGCTACAGTTCTGATCAGGTATGCCTTGGTAGATATTATCTATTTTCATTGTAAAAAACTGTGCAAGTTCGTCACATTGGTTGCTATTCAGGGGTGGGGGTTTGGCTATGGTATGAGAACCCGCAAGATCTTTCACAAGACCAAAGAGTACTTTAGATTTGTTAGATGCTTCTGAAATGGTTTTCGCAACATAGCTGGCCCTAGTCAGGGCACAAGCCTTATGGTAAAGCTATAGTTCTCTTTTATAGGCGGAACCTGCTGTGGGGGAATAGTCCTTTCTCCAGATATGTTCTAGTCTTTTACATTTAGCCTTATCTGCTTTTAATAGTTTGTTGAACCAGAGTGTGGGTGTTTTATGAGTTACCAATTTTTTATGGGAGAGGGGAAGGCAGACATTAATAGCCTCAGGGAGCCAGGTGTTAGCCTTGGCGGCTGCTGCTTCCACATTATCCAACATGAGCAAGTCAGTAGGAAGGTGTGTGTCTAGGACATTGTGGTAAATAAATAATTAATTACCGGTACTATTTTTGACAAGATATAAAAATAACAGGTAGCTCAATAAATAAGAGGCAGGATCCGATGTATCCGAGTCAGAAGGATTTTATTCAGGCAAAAAGGAAGGGACTGGAACGGGACAGCCTGAAATAAAATAGGAAGGAAGACAAGAAGGCAAGAAGGCAGCTGCCTGGGGCAGGGAAAATGGCAGGGATGGCATGAGCAGGACAGTGGGTAAAGGAATGGGAATGGGAATGGGATACATCATATTAACAGTACATTGTATATATACTAGAACAATTACATTACATTCAATACAGTAGGCGTAACTTGTAGCAGTCGCGAAAGATAAGAGTGAAATGGGTGGAGAAAGAAAGCGTGTACAGGGCGTATACATAGACATGTGGTATGAACGTCACAGAAGTGTCATGAATGGGGCGGAAACATGGAGGGGGCTACTCGAGCAGCCGGGACCTTTAACCTAGTGGTGCGCGCAAACGGGCAATGACGTATTACTAGGGAGAACTGGGGGCTATGACTTCTGCACTAGAAGAGGAGACTAAAGTCTGCGGTGTCAGGACGACATGTACCTATATCATATCTGGTATCTGGTGTTTGGAGTACATGTTGATGGAATCCAAAAGTTATCAGGGCAAAGGCTACTTGACACTAAGACTGGTGCATGCATTATTCTACATGTATTGCGTGTGCTAGGAATATTCTATGAATATTAATACAGTATTTCTCTTACATGGAGACAGAAAGGCTAGACCCTGGCTGAAACTATTGATACGATTCAGTAGTTTAGGAATGCAGAGAAGGAGGGCTGGACTGATAACTAGAAGCATAACATACTCTTGGCAGACAGGCAGGCAGAGCCAGGCCGGGCCAGGCACTGTGCTGCGCGAAAGGAAGTGAAAGGTCAGGGATGCAGGTGGGGGCTGTATCGCTCCTCGGAGAGGGTTCAGGAGACAGGAGCTTGAATCTGGTGTCCGGGCCCCTTTTGAGGCCTAGAAACGGGGACATTTTACTGAATTAACGTGCACACTGTAAAACGTGGCAACATAGGCCTAATACTCGTTGCTTTCACGAGAACTGGAAACTGGCATACTAGAGTTGGACACAACTATAATTGCGTCTTTAATCGATCATAGGGGGATACATGCATATCGATCATGCACATATAACATAGGATGGGGAACACGTAGGCACATATAACATGGCAAAATTTACTTTTCCACATTCCCTCCTTGTGCCCTACGTTTCCATCAGGAAACATCAATATTCATGATACCATCTATCTGTTCATATAGCATCATTTGCTCGTCTCGAATTGTCTTGGAACGGGATTTAGGACTAGGAATACAAGAGGTAGCACACATGCCGCAAATCGCAGGGCCACATTGTAAACAGAGGCAGCAACTGAATATGATCATTACTGCTATACCCAGGAATGACAATACTTTCCATCCCCAGGCAGATATAATACTCCAGAGCCAACCGGACCATGTCTAGGTGCCGGGATTCTGGTGTAACTGATGGGCAATTTTATGAAGTCTGGTTATAGCTGAATAAACAGACGGCGCGTTATTAGGAATGAAAATGCAGCAACTAGATCCGATGACTCTACATGCTCCTCCTCTATCGGCCAGTATGACGTCAAGAACGAGACGATTTTGGAGCACGACAAATCTCATAGCAGATTGTTCTTCTGTTAAATTACCTAGAGTGGAAGTAGTCTCATTCACTACTGCTTCAAGGGTTCTGGTTAACCTACGTATTAACTTGCTATTCTGGATAGGTCCAATGAAGAAAAAGAAACCTCTATTGAAGTCTGTATACTGTTCTAAAGCAGTTTCAGTTTGATCGACAATTGGAGACTCGATCTCCCTTCTATGTCTAACGTGTACTAGATGTGTGTTTCTGTGATAATCGGATGGGGCTAGGAAAACTGGTGGCAGTAGGAAGGCAATGTAACATGTTCCATCCCAATCGAGGGGCAGACGAACATATGCGGTCTGACCACAAACAAAATAAGAATGACGTGAGGCTTTGAAAATAGATTTCCCACTGTCACTATACTCGACCACAGTAGTACAATCACTATGACCTACATGTGCGGAACCATTCTTTCTGACACATAATTCGCCTTTGACTGGTAGTACTGAAATAGCAGGCAAATCTGGAGTAGTATCGGACTGGACATTCAGGACCATGAAATTCGAGGAATAATTACCTAAATCGTACACTTCATTTTCTAGATCTAACCCTGTTCTATGGGTAAGACCTTGCTTGTCTGGGAAACATGTTCTATTCAGGAAGGACATATCAGTTGAAGATGACGTTAACGTGGACCATGCTCCACACGAACCATTATGTGAGAACGGATAAGGAAAGAGTGGCAGAACTCCCTTCGGTGTCTGGAAAGGGGGGAGTCGACCACACACCCAACAATTAGTGGCATTGCTGGTCTGGTGTGAATAATGCAACATTCGGATAAAGGTATTGTTACGCATAGCAAGACGATAGGATAACTCGTGAGGAGGCAGATCACTAAATGTGTGCTCTACTGTAGTATTAGAAAACATATGTACATGTGACATCGGAAAACATAAATGTAAAGCATAACTTATGCATGTAACCATAAGGCTTAGAAACAATAAAAAGAATAGAATGATAATACATCTTTTAGAGTTTTGACTAACTCTCTCACTGTGTGGGTCTGTCTCATACATGTCAGGAACCTGTCTAACCGTTTCACCCGAGAGGGACTTAGACAATTAAACTGGCTGACTTATTTTACTAGACCTCAACTTGGCTTTATACTCCTGCTGCGGAGTTTTCTCTAACAGAGGAAGTTTGAATTCAGAGTCTGTTTTTAGGCAGTCTTTAGGAATGAGGCAGTCTTTGAAAAATGTCCTTGGCTTAAGTCCATGAAACTTCTTAATATGGCTGGTGTGGACCCACCCCTTCCGGCCCTCTAGCTTGACCGCAGTCCTTGTTGTTAACAACACCATTCGAGGCTCTTTCCACCGGGGCTCCAACGGACTTGAACGATCAAAATTTCGCACCAGGACAAGCTCTCCCGGAACGACTTCATGCGGTTTCACCTCAGTGTTGTCTGGAAATGCAGCGGCAACCTGTGAACGACAAGATTGTAGTGCAGACATCAAGGAAGCTAGGTAATCTGTCAGCATATTACTGGAAACATCGGTAATCTTTCGGGGCATAGGTGTACCCCACATATTTGGAGGGCGGCCGAATACGACCTCGTACGGGGACAGACCTGATCTGGAATGTGCAACCATTCTCATGTAAAACAGAGCAACTGGCAGAGCTACTAGCCAGTCTACACCTTTTTCTCTACATACTTTAGCAATTCGGATTTTCAGAGTCTGGTTATGTCTCTCCACGAGACCGGCTGCTTCAGGATGGCGTACACAATGGAACTTCCACTGGTACCCTAACAGAAGGGAAACTTGTTTCATGAGCTCGGATGAGAATGGCTGGCCGTTATCTGAATACACGACCCTAGGCAAACCATAGCGGGGAAAATACTCACGAACCAACTGCCTGGCAGTGGTCGCAGCTGTGTAATCTGGGACTGGATATGCTTCTGTCCACCTGGACAAAGCGCATACAACTACAAGGACATACTTGAAACCTCGACATCGCTCCATCTGAATATAATCCATTTGGAGGACTTCAAAAGGGTGGTCAGGAGGTTGGAATCCACCTTGTTCCACCGGGACACTTTTACCTGGATTGAACTGACAACAGATCATGCAGGTACGGACTTTCTGCTTGGCTGCTGCTCGTAAATGCTTGTTGAACCAGAGGTTCTGGATGCTGTCTAACATAGCTTTTTCTCCTAGATGTGCTGGACTATGTGCGGTATTAATAATGACTTGAACCATAGAGTCGGGGAGAAACCATGTGGCTTTTCCCTTCGTCAACCATCCTTGATCTGTCTGGACCCCTCCTTGTTCGGACCATTTCTTGATTTCATCAGGAGTAGCATGTGACTGTATATCTATGACATCTTGTGTAGGGTCCTTAACTGTCATACAAGTAGTCTGATCTGGAGTGAGTGTTTGTGTCGTGCTAACTGGAATGTCTGGAGTCTGAGCTGTAAGCTTGGCTGTTCGATCTGCTAGATCGTTACCTTGGGAAATGATGTCAGTGACTTTCGTATGTGCTTTGCACTTCATGATAGCGATAGCTGTCGGTAAATGTATTGCATCTAACAGAGCTTGAATAAGGAGACCATGCTGAATCTTGGTTCCATGAGAAGTCATGAAACCTCTTTCTTGCCAGAGCACTCCAAAGTCGTGTACGACTCCGAATGCATAACGTGAATCTGTGTATATGTTTACTTTCAGGTTCTTGGCACGTATGCAGGCTTGGGTCAGAGCGACTAGCTCTGCTGCTTGAGCGGACAGGGTGTCAATACGGTGTGTTTCTATAACTTCAGTTTCAGTAGTCACTGCATACGCGGCTACTAGTTCTCCTGTACTTGTTCTCATACATGAACCATCCACATAAAGTGTCAGGTCGGGATCAGGTAATGCAATATCTGTCAAGTCTTGTCTTGGCTTTGTCATGGTGTTAACAACTTCCACACAGTCATGTGTGGCAGGATTTGAAGTAACTGACGGTAACAGTGTAGCTGGATTTAAAATGTTGCAGCGTCTGATGTCTATGTGTGGCTGGAATAGTGTCAGTTCATAACCTGTTAAACGTGCAATTGTCAAGTGCTGAGTCTGGGTTCGGTTTAAAAGAACTTCCACGGAGTGTGGGACTTGTACTGTCAGGGAGTGTCCTAACACTATGGAATCACTTTGTCTGATAGCTAGTGCTGTGGCTGCAACTGACTTGAGGCACGCAGGCAGAGCCTGGGCCACTGGATCTAATGTGCTAGAAAAATAAGCACAGGGCTTGTACTGTCCTGCATGATCTTGTGTGAGAACAGATAATGCAGTACCATCGCGTTCTGTGACAAAAAGTGTAAAAGGCTTACTGTAGTTCGGTGTGGCTAGAACAGGTGCATTACATAAAGCTTTCTTTAACTCGTTAAAAACAAGTGTATGTTCCTGGGTCCAAGGGAGGACAGACGATACGGCTGCCTCCTGTGTCGTTAACTGTATCAGTGGCTTGGCTAGAAATGCATACTGAGGAATCCATTGTCTACAGTAAGAAGTGAGGCCGATAAAAGCTCGTACCTCCTTCTGAGTCTTGGGCTGTGGAAGACATGCTATTAACTGGATACGGTCAGGTGTCAACTGCCTACCCCTCTTGGACAGTAAGTGTCCTAAGTAGACCACTTGCTGGACACAGAATTGTAATTTGGAAGGGGACACCTTGTGCCCCATCTCGGCCAGGAAATACAGGACTGTAAGTGACGCACGTTCGCAGTCACGTTCAGAACGGGCTGTGATCAGTAGATCATCGACATACTGGAGCAGGGCAGTGTCAGTTGGCATGTGAATATTGTCTAGTTGTCTTTTAAGTGCTTGACTGTAAATGCTAGGACTCTCTGTGAAACCTTGAGGAGCTCGTGTAAATTTATAGCTCCTTCCATTTAAACAGAAACCGAAAAGGAACTGGCTGTCTGGATGAATGGGGACACTGAAAAATGCGTTCTTGAGATCGATAACTGTAAAGAATGTGGCTTCAGAATCAATAGCTGTCAATAGGGAAGAAATATCGGGAACCACTGGGTACTGGGGTATGATACATTTATTAAGTTCTCGAAGGTCAATCACTAATCGATAAACTGGAGGTGCATTTGGATCAGTACGTTTCAGAATTGGAATGATAGGAGAATTACATACATTGGAGTCAGTTTCTACAACCACTCCTTGAGCAATGAGCTCGTCAATAATTTTGGATAAGGCTGCTACAGCCTCAGGTGGCAATTTGTACTGTCGGATTCGTGGTAATACAACACCTTGTTTCAGAGTCACACGATGGGGTGTGATATGCATACAACCTACATCAGTTGGACCTTGCGCCCATAAATGCTGTGGTACATTCAATAATCTTGGACCAAAATCACGTAATACATAATGACCTTTAAAATCTCTCAAGAACAGACGTACTCCTTCTGGAGAGCAGCATATAACTGCTCCTAATTCTTTTAGTGTTTTAATGCCTAACAAATTTTCTGGACAAGACTTCGTTAGTAACAAATCTGTAGTTCGGGACAATGGACCAACTTCTAGAGTAACTGGTTTCGATATCTCATTAACAATAGGTTTTCCTGAAAATCCAAGGGATACATTTCTAGAGCCTGAGAGCGGAGCCCCTGGAACCTCGTCATGACTGATAGTAGTCCTACTTGCCCCTGTATCAATCAGAAACTTTCTGTCTTTCCCCAATACTTGACTGTGTACATAGGGACCCTCTTGATCCACAGGTATCTCGATGAGAGGCAAGCCTACCTCCCTCTCTAGGCTGTTTCATGAATACGGCTGATAATCTGGATACTCGGACTGTGCATACTGATACATCTGCTGTGTAACGTGTTGTGTGGCAGCGATAGGCTGCGGTACTGTAACTGTCTGTTGTGCATTCTGTGGTTGCTGGGAAGTCTGTGAAACTTGTTCTTGTCTAGGCGGACGTGGTCTTTCTTTAGTCTTACCAGTAGCTATGTTGTGTTTCAGAACTGCACATTCACTTATAAAATGACCGGGCTGTTTACAATAATTGCAGGTCCCTTTAACGGGAACTGCAGGATGACTGGCTTGATTCGTACCCCTCTTCTGACTGTCTTGGGGAACAGATTGTGCAACTAATACTTTCATTTTCGTGTCTTTCATACGTCTCCTTTCGTGTTCTTGTTCTTCCCTGATTCTGTTCTGGTGGTACTGGAGCATTTGGAGCATCTGTGACGGAGTATTAGCTTGCCAGGTACTTTCGACTTTTAATACTCGATTTTTAACTTGTGGACTTGAATTCTCTACTAGTTTCGTGACAAAAAGATGAGGGTATGATTCACTACTTGTTTTCAGACCACTATTAATAATAAAACATTTTTCAAATCTAGAATAGAAATCACTAGTATCTTCGTCTTGTTTCTGTTTACAGGCTGAGATGGCATCCCAGTCTTCCTTTTTCGTGGCTAATAATCTTGGCAAAACTTGTATCAATAACTCGGGCAATTCTTTAGCTTTATCCCCAAGACCGGTACCTGGTACTCGTGTATTATCTTCAGCTTCTAGAGCTGTCCAATCTATCTTTTTCTCTCCCACCTCCCATTCTTTTTCTTTGAGTTTTTCATATATGCCCGCAGGCAACAGGATCTTTAACATTTTAATGATATCTGGATACGTGTATTCTCCCATACGGAGCATGTCTTTTAATTCACGGTGGAACCCTGCTGGATCTTTGTCATGACAGGGAATTAACTTCTTTATTTCTAAGAGTTCCATCTTTGTAATAGGGGTGTAAACAAATACTCGTTCTAGACCACCACCCTCTTTCTTGACTGGATGTACTTCTCGTAACGGATTCTGTCTGTCTATGTAGAATGATTTACTTTCTGGGGGTGAGACGTGAACAAAATGTGGATTCAGGAACGTTCGGTATTTGTGGCGCTGTTCTAGAATGACACTAATTAAATCGGTACCTAGACCTTTCCATCTGTGCTGGAGTAACTCGTTTAATACATCATGTAGAGGACCTGGATCGGAATGCTGATCCTCATACAGTGTAATGAGATGCTGGATCATATACATACCCACCAGTCGCTGCTCGGCTGGGGGCAGTTTCAGAAACGTTTGAGCCACTATTTCGTCAGGAAAAGTGGTAGAATCAGTAGTCCACCGGACTGCTGATCGGGCTAGTTCTTGTTCATGCATGGTACTGAGCTCGCTATAACCTATTCGCGATTTCAGAATATGATCGGTATCCTGAAATACTTGTTCCAGAGAACACTGTTCTGGTGCTGGAGAGGGAAAACCTTTCTTGTAGTCTAGGCGTGAATATCGGTTGGAAAGTCTAGTTCTACCTACATACGCTATTCTGTCGGGATTCTCGCTGTCTACCTCTTCACTGGAAGAGTCATTCTCTTTCTCGGTTGTTCTACTTACTCTCTCTTTCTCATGTATACTTACAATTTCCTTACGTATTTTCTTGTACATACTTTCTACACAACCTTGTGTCTTGTGTTTTCCATCTGCTATATTGTCACTCCACCTGGTCAGGACTTTCATTTCTTCCTTGTCTTTATCAGGATAATCTTGTTCTCTTATTAAACAGTTAATCAGAAACTTTAAAATCATGAGCTGAGTCTCGACTTTTCTTTGAACCATGGCTTCGTGAATGCTTTCTGGATTCACTCCTGTACGGATAAAACGATATATTCTGTCTAGATGTTCTTTCATATCGGGCAGGGTGTCCAAATAGCTGACAACCCGTCTTAAACGTAATGAATATATGACCATGTGATCATCGCCTGGAACTGGATCATATCGACATTCAGTAAGGTTTCGCTTAAGATCTGCGTATGTAGTCACTTTTGGCGTACGCTGTAACGCTAGTTCATGTAGCGTCATACGTCTTGGTTGAGGCGGGGTACGAGGAGAACCTCCCCCCGCGGCTCCTAAACTAGAATCGTCGGGGAATACTGTACGGGCTGGTAGAGTGACTGGCAAAGCGGGTACATGTACTATGGACTGGGCCGGGGGTGCTGTAACATTAACTGGGCCCACGGGACCAGCGACTGAAGGAGCAGGAATTACATTAATAACGGGAGCAGGCGGGACAGGATTTGCATATTCTGGGACTGTGTCGTCCAAATAGGACGAAAGAAAAATATCAGCTGCGGTCGGTTTATGACGTAGCTTAATCGGGACCAATGGCGGTGGAAAATTACAGGGTGCTTCCGGGGTTGCTTTTGGCAAGCCCTCGGCAAGAAGAGGATACATACCCTTAATAAGGGCATTTCTCTGTCTGTCGGACTGTTCTGCTCTAACTCGTTCACCTTCTTCGATTAATTCCCTTTCTTGGGCTTTCTCTGAGGATTCTCTACTTAATTCTGTTTTTCTGAATTCTTTTTCGGTTCTTTTATGAGATTCTTTGCGCCATAACTCGATGGCATCTTTCTGGGACTGTCTGGCTTTCTTTTTCCATAATGCTTCTTCTACTCGCATGATGCACTCGGCATCCCATGTACCTGATACAGGCCATCTATATTTCTCTTCGAGATCTTTGGTGTAATCAGACCATAAGTCTAGATATATTATGGCATCTAAGCCATGTTTGTGATACATAAAATGTCCTGGACTGTCCCTAGGAGGGACAGGGACTGCTTCTTCAAGCAGCCCTTTTCTGGTCTTTAACTGACGTAACTTGGAAAACAGAGGCATTACGGGAATACACTTGGAATACAATATACAATAATCACAGTAATAACATAGCAGACAAACTTTCATACCACGACATAAAAATACATGAATAACAGTTCGAACAGAATACTACCTGATACACTGAAAACAGAACACATGAATTTCTCGAGAACTGAACTTACTAGAAATACTGGATGCACTGCTAAAACAGTACAGAACATACCGGTCCCATAAAGAGACACGTCTGGACCCGTACCCACCTAGGTGGATACTTCGTGCTGGATCTGTGTACCCAAACCCATCGGACCAGGAGCAAATTAATGCTCCTGTCTAGATACCCCCCTGTGACGGTACTCACCGGGAAAGCAGAAACTGGAAGGCCTCGGACTGGACTGGACTGGACTGCTACGACGTCGGACTACGAACTTCGGAAACTTCGGAAACTTCGGTTACAGGTGGGCCTCCAGATACTTCGGACCCTGCACTCTCGGCTTGGGCTCTGGTCGGGACTCGCCGCGTTCCACACCGCCTCGTCTGGATGCTGGACCGCAACCTCCGTCTCCTCCGTGGGCCTGAGGGATACTTGAAGCAGAAATATCTGCACGTGCACGGTATGGTTCCGTCACGGCTGCAGAGGGTCAGGGGGCCTGCGTGGCTTCGCCGGCGCGTGGGGAAAGGGCAATTCCCTATTCGGGCGCCATTATGTGGTAAATAAATAATTAATTACCGGTACTATTTTTGACAAGATATCAAAATAACAGGTAGCTCAATAAATAAGAGGCAGGATCCGATGTATCCGAGTCAGAAGGATTTTATTCAGGCAAAAAGGAAGGGACTGGAACGGGACAGCCTGAAATAAAATAGGAAGGAAGACAAGAAGGCAAGAAGGCAGCTGCCTGGGGCAGGGAAAATGGCAGGGATGGCATGAGCAGGACAGTGGGTAAAGGAATGGGAATGGGAATGGGATACATCATATTAACAGTACATTGTATATATACTAGAACAATTACATTACATTCAATACAGTAGGCGTAACTTGTAGCAGTCGCGAAAGATAAGAGTGAAATGGGTGGAGAAAGAAAGCGTGTACAGGGCGTATACATAGACATGTGGTATGAACGTCACAGAAGTGTCATGAATGGGGCGGAAACATGGAGGGGGCTACTCGAGCAGCCGGGACCTTTAACCTAGTGGTGCGCGAAAACGGGCAATGACGTATTACTAGGGAGAACTGGGGGCTATGACTTCTGCACTAGAAGAGGAGACTAAAGTCTGCGGTGTCAGGACGACATGTACCTATATCATATCTGGTATCTGGTGTTTGGAGTACATGTTGATGGAATCCAAAAGTTATCAGGGCAAAGGCTACTTGACACTAAGACTGGTGCATGCATTATTCTACATGTATTGCGTGTGCTAGGAATATTCTATGAATATTATTACAGTATTTCTCTTACATGGAGACAGAAAGGCTAGACCCTGGCTGAAACTATTGATACGATTCAGTAGCTTAGGAATGCAGAGAAGGAGGGCTGGACTGATAACTAGAAGCATAACATACTCTTGGCAGACAGGCAGGCAGAGCCAGGCTGGGCCAGGCACTGTGCTGCGCGAAAGGAAGCGAAAGGTCAGGGATGCAGGTGGGGGCTGTATCGCTCCTCGGAGAGGGTTCAGGAGACAGGAGCTTGAATCTGGTGTCCGGGCCCCTTTTGAGGCCTAGAAACGGGGACATTTTACTGAATTAACGTGCACACTGTAAAACGTGGCAACATAGGCCTAATACTCGTTGCTTTCACGAGTACTGGAAACTGGCATACTAGAGTTGGACACAACTATAATTGCGTCTTTAATCGATCATAGGGGGATACATGCATATCGATCATGCACATATAACATAGGATGGGGAACACGTAGGCACATATAACATGGCAAAATTTACTTTTCCACAACATTCTTAAGGGAGACAATATCTAGCTTTTTCCAGTCTCTTTTGCTAGAAATTAATGGCACGCTAGGATGGAGTAAAACATCAGTGAGAGTGAGATTGAATTTGACAAGGAAGTGGTCAGACCAGTGAAGGGGTAGTGCGGAGAAACAGTGTAAATGGAGGATGTTGGAGAATATAGGGTCTAGTAAGTGACCGCCTATATGCGTGGGGCCACAGTTATGTAATGTAATATTCATAGCCACAAAATCAGCGATTAGATTTTTACCCGCACAGTTTTTAAGATCTTCCAGATGTATATTAAGGTCACCCACGATCAGGAAATTTCTGGACTTCATAAGTATAGAGGCTATGAAATCTGATAGTTGGGACGTCCAAGTATTTACAGGGCCCAGAGGGCGATAGACCAATAGTCCTGTGAGGGTGAACTTAGAGTGAAGGGCAAGTTTAAAGCGCGCTGCCTCGCAAATACTCAAAGTAATAGGTTCAAGCATGACCTGACCTGACTTGACCTGGTCAGAGCCGGTCGCTCCACCCGCCGCGTGGCCCATCCTTGGTGTGCCCTGTCTCCGCTTCCGCCGCCGCTGCCCGTTGTGCCTCTGCTGTGCCCCTGATCTCTCCTTAAACCGTATTGTATCTGCCCTGTTGTGCCCCTGGTCTCGTTTTGCCCGTTTTTGCATGTTGTGCCAGTAACTTTTCTGTTTTGACCGTATTGTATCTGCCCCTGTTGTGCCCCTGATCTCGTTTTGCCCGCATTGTATGTTGTGCCAGTAATTTGTATTTTATTGTGCTCTCGCCAACTGTTGTGCCCCTCCACCCCGCTCCCCGCCGCTGCTCCCCGTGGCCCCACCCCTGTCCCTCCAGCATTACCGTTCCGCACCCCTCCCCACTCGCCACCCCGCTCCTCGCCTCCCAGCTGCTCCTCCCTCGCTCCGCACCCCCCACTCTCCATTTATGGCAGATTCCGCACGTACTCGCAGCGGGTGCGCCAATGGTGCGCCAAAGGTGCGCCAAAGGCAAGCCCGTCTACGCCCATCCGCGCCTGGCCCGCGCCCAGCGCCTGGACCCCTGGCCCCCACCATCGCCAGACCTCACGACAGACCTACAACACCGCCACCCTCAACGCACTCAACACCGGCCGATCACCAGCATGCTACCGTGCTACCCCGAAACGCACCCACGGACCCTTCACCTGCCAAGCCTGCAAATTCACCTGCCTCCGGACCTGCACCTCACCCGCCAAGCCGAACACCAACAGCAACCACCTAAATGCATCCTCCTCAACACCCGCTCCGTCCACAGACACGCCGTCGAACTCTGGAACATGCTCGACACAACATCACCAGACGTCCCCTTCCTCACGGAAATCTGGATGAACGCCTCCTCTGCTCCCGACATCGCCATCGCCATCCCGGAGGGATACAAGATCACCCGGAAGGACCGCGTCAACCAGACTGGAGGAGGCATCGCCATCGTACACAAGAAAACCATCTGCATCACGACCAGCTCCGACGACACCTTCACCGCCGCCGAACATCTCCACTTCCAGATACACACCGACCCCAAGACCACAATCAGAGGCACCCTCATCTACAGGCCCTGGGACCACGCACACGATTCAGTCAAGACAACACAGACTTCATCAGCCCGCACGCCCTCTCCTAAGCTGACTACATCCTCCTAGGGGACCTCAACTTCCACCTGGAGAACAACAAGGACAGCAACACCACCACCCTGCTGGACAACCTCGCAAACCTCGGCCTCAAACAACTGGTGAACACCCCCACCCACTACGCCGGACACACGCTCGACCCAGTCTTCTCTTCCAGCAAGCACATCTCCTTCAGCCACTCCACCGGACTTCACTGGACTGACCACAGCTGCGTCCACTTCAGCTTCAAAAGAACCGCGACCCACCACCGCCCACAACAGATCCCTCACAGGAACTGGAACAAGATCACCGCCGAACAGCTCACCACCTCCATCAGCCAGAACTCGCCCGCCAGTACCACGGACCCCAGAGAAGCAGCCATCAACCTCACGCAATGGATCAGCAACTGCGCAAATGTTCTCGCACCACTAAAGACCCCCCCCAGCTGACACTGCAGCAAGAAAGTCCCCTGGTTCACCGACGAACTCAAGAACTGCAAGAAGAACTGCTGCACCCTTGAGAAAGCCTGGCGCAACGACCAGACCACAGACAACTGGACCGCCCTCAAGCACGCCACCCGCAAACACCACCAGCTGATCCACACCACCAAGAAGACAGCATTCAAAGAACAACTCGACAACAATGCCCACAACAGCAAGGAACTCTTCAGCATCGTCAAAGAGCTCTCCAACCCCAGTGCCGGAAACAACGACATCACTCCCTCGCAAGACCTCTGCGACTCACTCGCCTCATTCTTCCACCGCAAGATCGCCAAAATACACAACAGCTTCGACGCTCCAACCACGTACCCCACCACCATACCATCGCCCCCCACAACCACCCTCAGCGCCTGGACCCCGGTCAGCACCGAAGACACCACCCGCACGATGAACAGCATCCACTCCGGATCGCCAACTGACCCCTGCCCCCACCACGTCTTCGACAAGGCCCACTCCATCATCGCACCCCAACTCAGAGACATCATCAACGCCTCCTTCAAAACCGCCACCTTCCCGGAAAGCTGGAAGCACGCCGAGTTTAGCGCCCTCCTGAAGAAACCGACAGCGGACCGCACCGACCTCAAGAACTTCCGCCCCATCTCGCTCCTCCCCTTTCCTGCCAAAGTCATCGAGAAGACCGTCAACAGACAGCTTGCCGCCTTCCTCGAGACGAACGGATCCCTCGACCACTCGCAGTCCGGCTTCCGAGCCAACCACAGCACCGAGACCGCCCTCATCGCAGCCACTGACGACATCAGATCCCTGCTCGACAGCGGAGAAACAGCGGCCCTCATCCTCCTGGACCTCTCCGCGGCATTCAACACCGTCTGCCACCGGACCCTAGTGCAGCGCCTCAGCAACACTGGTATCCAAGAGAAGGCTCTGGAGTGGATCATCTCGTTCCTCGCCGGAAGAACCCAGAGAGTCCGCCTCCCCCGTTCAGATCCGAGGCCACCGAAGTCATCTGCGGCGTACCACAAGGATCCTCCCTCAGCCCCACCCTCTTCAACGTATACATGAGCCCCCTCGCAGCCATCGCACGCCAACACAACCTCAACATCATCTCCTACGCCGATGACACCCAGCTCATCCTCTCCCTCACCAACGACCCAGCCTCCGCCAGAACCAGCCTACACGAAGGGATGAAAGACGTCGCAGAGTGGATGAAGAACAGCCGCCTGAAACTGAACTCAGATAAGACAGAAGTCCTCATCCTGGAACCATCGCCCTCCGCCTGGGACGACTCCTGGTGGCCCCCTCCACTCCCAAGCCAACGGACCACTCACGTAACCTGGGCTTCCTCCTGGACTCCTCCCTCTCGATGACCAGACAAGTTAACACCGTATCGTCATCATGCTTCAACACCCTGCGCATGCTCCGAAAGATCTTCCGATGGATCCCCACTGAAACCAGGAAGACGGTCACCCAGGCACTCGTCACCAGCTGGCTGGACTACGGGAACACCCTCTACGCCGGAACCACAGCCAAACTGCAAAAAAGACTCCAACGCATCCAGAACGCCTCCGCCCGACTCATCCTGGACATCCCCCGACACAGCCATATCTCCGGCCACCTGAGAGACCTGCACTGGCTCCCCTCAGCAAGAGGATCACGTTCAGACTCCTCACCCACGCACACAAGGCCCTCCACGACCTGGGCCCCAAGTACCTCAACGACCGCCTGACCTTCTACACGCCCACCCGCCAGCTACGGTCGACCAACCACGCCCTTGCCACCGTTCCATGCATCCGCCGAGCCACCGCCGGTGGAAGATCCTTCTCCTACCTGGCAGCCAAGACATGGAACTCCCTCCCCATCCACCTCCGGCTAACCCAGAACCATCTCTCCTTCAGGAAGCAACTCAAGACCTGGCTCTTCGAGCAGTGACGGCCCCCCCTCCCCCAGCGCCTTGAGACCCTTCCGGGTGAGTAGTGCGCTATACAAATGCCATGATTGATTGATTGATTGATTGAAGCATGCATTGAAAGATATTCTTAAATATAATGGCAATGCCCCCTCCAGTTTTATTGGGTCTATCGATCCTGACGATGGCATAGTTGGAGGCTAGCGCTTCAGGGATGTCCGGACCGGAACTATCGTAAAGCCATGTCTCAGTAACAAACAATGTGTCAGGTAGCTCATCAACAAGGAGGTCAAAGATCTCTCGTTTATGATTAGATAAAGAACGGCAATTAAGGCTAAGAAACGTAAAAGTGGGCTTTAAAAAAGCAGTAGAACGAGGTGCACAACATTGACATAACTGAGGAGCATCCAGAAAGAAAGTGCAGTGGGGGCAAGACCGAGGGTATTGCACATCCAGAACGAGGGTGCAACAGTCCTGTGTGTCCATGGGTCTTAGCGCATGAAGTTGCGCTGCGGAGTAAGTTAGACGGCTCATAGAATTTTGAGCAGGGGGCATAGCCCTAGGGCCCGGTCGGGCGCGGACGGGCGCAGACGGGCTTGCCTTCGGCGTGCGGCCGCTGCACGGCCGGATAATGATGGTCATTTATGCAGAATAAGGGCGGGAGGGTCCAAGCAACTGGGCCGCAACCCGGAAACTACCACCAAGATGGCGGCTTAACCCCGGCGTATCCCGCAACAGGGCCTAATCGGCTGTGAGGGAACAAGGGTGGTGACGCGGTACGTATGCGCAAACAATAGTGCAAATGGCAATTTTTTAAAAAGCAAAGTTAAGATTTAACGTTCAGTGCCTAGCTTTCCTGGCTTCCGCCTCAGGAAAGTGCACAGGGTCTAGTCAGCGTGCGAGAGTGCTAGTGCGATTTAAGTACGAGTGAGGGCGGGAGGTCCAAGCAACTGGGCTGCAACCCGGAAACTACCACCAAGATGGCGGCTTACCCCCGGCGTATCCCGCAACAGCACCTAATCGGCTGTGAGGGATCAAGGGTGGTGATGCGGTACATATGCGCACACAATAGTGCAAATGGCAATTTTTTAAAAAGCAAAGTTAAGATTTAACGTTCAGTGCCTAGCTTTCCCGGCTTCCGCCTCAGGAAAGTGCACAGGGTCTAGTCAGCGTGCGAGAGTGCTAGCGCGATTTAAGTACCAGTGAGGGCGGGAGGTCCAAGCAACTGGGCCGCAACCCGGAAACTACCACCAAGATGGCGGCTTACTCCCGGCGTATCCCGCAACAGCGCCTAATCGGCTGTGAGGGATCAAGGGTGGTGATGCGGTACATATGCGCAAACAATAGTGCAAATGGCAGTTTTTTAAAAAGCGAAGTTAAGATTTCAAATTGAGTGCCTAGCTTTCCCGGCTTCTGCCTCAGGAAAGTGCTCAGGGTCTAGTCAACGCGCGAGAGTGCTAGCGCGATTTAAGTACCAGTGAGGGCGGGAGGTCCAAGCAACTGGGCCGCAACCCGGAAACTACCACCAAGATGGCGGCTTACCCCCGGCGTATCCCGCAACAGCGCCTAATCGGCTTTGAGGGATGAAGGGTGGTGATGCGGTTCATATACGCAAACAATAGTGCGAATGGCAATTTTTTTAAAAAGCAAAGTTAAGATATAAAATTCAGTGCCTAGCTTTCCCGGCTTCCGCCTCAGGAAAATGCTCAAGGTCTAGTCAGATACAAGAGGCGTCAGCCCCCACATCAGTGTCCTGAGTCCAACGCTTTCTGGGGATGATCATTTATTGTAGCCATTTCATACAGAACCTCGCTGATCCTACAACACTGCTCTGAAAGCTCACTTAGGGTTCAAACCCCCGGGTCGGGGTGAATCTCAAGATATAGTGTTCCAAAAAACCAAATCAGCGCTGTCTGCGTAAAACACAAATGCATACTTTGGCCCCCAGAGAACATCAGAACTGGCGGTCGATGCAGTCGGTACAGGGTTAGGAGGCATGCTGTCACAATGCCAAAGAGTTGGAGAATAGGCCCCAGTCGCATACTCAAGCTGCGATACTGACTCCGACTGAACAAAGGTTATTGTAGTACACTAGGGATGCTGCCATTTCCATTTCTACCTGTATCTGCACCCTATTATGGCCTACACCGACCATAAGCCACTGATTTCTCTCTTTAAAGGATCTGCTTCTCAACCCCTACTGCAATTCGAGAAATGGATCCTGCAGTTCGAAGAATATAACTTCATTGTGGAGTACAAACATCCTCTCAAGACAACAGTGCCAAAGTGTACGGAGTACCTAGCGACCAGCCTCCCAGACTCACTAGCCATAGTGTTCACTGAAGAAGGTCTAATTGTCCTGTGACAAAAAAGTCCCTGCCGACTAATGGCAAGTATCTGAAAGTCAATCTAATACCTTCCACATCCACAGGAAATGTTATTCCAAAGATGCAGAAGTTCATGGCGGCGCATCTACTATTGGCGAAATCCGCACTGATTATGGACGTCCACTCAACAGCGCTGGATGGGAAAAGTACCTCCAGTCCAGGGACACCCAACACCGACACATCACGCTACGGTGGCCCCAAGCCAATGTGGAGGCAGAACAGCTTGTGAAGAGCCTAAAGAAAGTGATCCGCATTGCAGAGGCAGAAAGGAAGGCATAGAGAAGGTGATATACATGGTTCTGCAAGAGTACAGAGCTACACCACACTCCACCACCGGCATGGGGGGAACAGTTACGCCCGCTATTTCCCATCATCGTCAGTAGGTTGATAGTCATGAGCCACAGCAACAGTTATTCAGCCAGAGGCAATGCCATAATGACTATGCCAGTAGAAGACAGTGAGCCTGGTACAGAACATTTGAGCCAGGGAACAAAGTCCTAATCAAATACCGACACCCTGGAAGAAATTTCTAGTTGCCTTTTGAGCCCCATTCATGGACAGTAACTGAGGTGAAGGGAGGGCCGGACTTTCCGTAGCGGGCATTTCCCCGGTGGGCCACCACGGTTAGAGGACTGTTTTGGAGTCCTGGGGCAGATTTTGTTACAGGGCAATTTTTGCAGCATAGCTGCAAAATTGGCCGCTGTAATGAAATCAGCCGAAACCGGCCGTGACTAATAGCTCGGGTGCACCCGCAACCCCCCGGGTGACCAGTCGAGCACTTTGCCAGGGCCGGTTTTGGTTCCCAGTCCGGCCCTGAGTGAAGGGAGCCAGGGTGACAGCTCAACAAGGAAGAGGCAGTGTCTCAAGGAATATATAATCATCGACAGCTAACTCACCATCACCGGCCAAGTGAATGCCATTCCATCTCCGGATTCCACACATTCAAAAATGGGGGAAAACAATCTTCAAATGTCTTCCCACCAACAATCATAGAACTGTCACTCAAGCCCTCCTACAGCAATGCACTCTATGGTGGAATCAATGCTCAACTGACCAGAAGACTTAAGATATTACAAAACTCAGCCGCCAGCCTCATCCTCAACCCAGCAGCCTGCATGCATAGAATGTTACACCTCACCAACCTCACAAAACTCAGCCACCAGCCTCGTCCTAAACCCACCAGCCTGCATGCATAGCACGTTACACCTCACAGACCTTACAAAACTCAGCTACCAGCCTCATCCTCAACCCACCAGCCTGCATGCATAGCACGTCATCCCTCAAAGAGCTCCACTGACTCCCGATCTGCAAATAAGCATTAGCCTTATATACCTCAACAAGAGCATCAACTTGCACAAACCTACCAGACATCTCTGTTAAGCCAGACTCCTACTTGCAACCCTCCTCCTTCATACACAGAACCAGATCCAGAGTTTGCGCCTTCTCCCATCTCGCTGATAAAGTCTGGAACAATCTGCCCTTTTACAGAGCCTTCTCCTCAGTTCTTGAATTTCCCAAGAAACTGAAGTCAAGTCAGTCAAGTCAAGTCAAGTCAGAGAGATTTATATAGCGCACTACATACCCAGAGGGTCTCAAGGCGCTTAGAAAGGGGAGGGGGATTACTTGTCAAATATCCACGTTTTAAGTTGCTTTCTGAATGCTAGGTGGTTCTGGGTAAGGCGAAGGTAAGCGGGGAGTGAGTTCCATGTTTTAGCAGCTAGGTATGAGAAGGATCTGCCTCCCATGGTGGTCTTGTTGATGCGAGGTACCGTGGCGAGGGCTTGGCTGGAAGAACGTAGTTGGCGGGAGGGGGTGTAGAAGGACAGTCGTGAGTTGAGGCATTCTGGTCCGATGTCGTAGAGTGATTTGTGTGCGTGGGTTAGCAGTCGGAAAGTGATCCTCTTATTGACGGGTAGCCAATGGAGGTCTTTAAGGTGACCAGAGATGTGTTCGTTGCGTGGGATGTCTAATATGATCCTGGCTGAGGCGTTTTGGATTCGTTGGAGTTTCTTCTGGAGTATAGCGGTAGTGCCTGCGTAGAGGGTGTTTCCGTAGTCCAGTCGGCTCGTGACCAGAGCATGGGTGACTGTTTTCCTTGTTTCGGAGGGGATCCAGCGAAATGTTTTTCTGAGCATGCGAAGAATGTTGAAGCAGGAAGAGGATACGGCGCTGACTTGTCTGTTCATAGATAGTGAAGAATCCAGGATGACGCCTAGGTTCCGTGCGTGGTCTGTCGGGATGGGTGCTTTTCCGAGGGCTTCCGGCCACCAGGAGTCGTCCCATGCAGAGGGGGATGTACCTAAGATGAGGACTTCTGTTTTATCTGAGTTCAGTTTCAGACGGCTTTGTTTCATCCATTCGGCAACTTCTTTCATTCCTGCGTGTGGGTTAGTTTTGGCGGTGCTGGGGTCTTTGGTGAGAGAAAGGATTAGTTGAGTGTCATCCGCGTAAGAGATGATGTTGAGGTTGTGTTGGCGGGCGATGGCCGCGAGGGGGCTCATGTATACGTTGAAGAGGGTGGGGCTGAGTGAGGATCCTTGTGGTACGCCACAGATGACTTCAGTGGCCTCGGACTTGAAAGGTGGGAGGCGGACTCTCTGGGTTCTTCCGGAGAGGAACGAGGTGATCCATTCAAGTGCTTTTCCTTGGATTCCGATGTTATTGAGGCGTTGTAAAAGGGTGCTGTGGCAGACTGTGTCGAAGGCTGCGGAGAGGTCGAGGAGGATGAGGGCGACTGTGTCTCCATTGTCCAGTAGAGTTCGAATGTCGTCTGTTGCTGCGATGAGGGCGGTCTCAGTGCTGTGTTTTGCTCGGAAGCCGGATTGTGAGGAGTCGAGGGATTTGTTGGCTTCGAGGAAGGCGGCGAGCTGGTTGTTGACAGCCTTCTCGATGACTTTGGCCTGGAATGGAAGGAGCGAGATGGGGCGGTAGTTTTTGAGTTCGGTGGGGTCCGCTGTGGGTTTTTTCAGAAGGGCGGTGAGTTCAGCGTGTTTCCAGTCTTCCGGGAAGGTGGCGGAGTTGAAGGAGCAGTTGATGACGTCTCGGAGGTGCGGTGCTATGACGGAGTCTGCTTTGTTGAAGATGTGGTGAGGACATGGGTCTGTGGGGGATCCTGAGTGGATGGAATTCATCAGGCGGATTGTGTCTTCAGTGGAGATTGGGTTCCAGTTGTTAAGGGTATTCACGGGGGGAGAATGTTCAGCAAATTGTAGGGTGGGTTGGTTTCCGGGTAGGTTGTCGAAGCTGTTGTGGATGTCTGCAATCTTGTTGTGGAAGAATGAGGCTAGGGAGTCGCAGAGGGCTTGAGAGGGGGTGATGTCGTTGGAGTTGGCCGAGGGATTGGAAAATTCCTTGACGATGTTGAAAAGTTCCTTGCTGTTGTGGGCGTTGTTGTCAAGTCGATCCTTGAATGCTGTTTTCTTGGCCTTTCGGATTAGTTGGTGGTGAGTGCGGGTGGCGTTTTTGAAGGCGTCCTTGGTGCTAGTGGTTGGGTCTTTTTTCCAGGCCTTTTCGAGGGAGCGGCAGAGTTTCTTGGACTTCTTAAGATCATCGTTGAACCATGAGGCCTTTTTGCTGCCAGGTTTGCTTTGACGTTTTTTCAGTGGTGCTAAGGTGTCGGCGGTGTTGGATAACCATAGGGTGAGGTTGGTGGCGGCTTGGTCGGGGTTTGAGGAGTGGGCTGGGGCGTTAAGAAGGAGTGAGGCGGTAATCTGGTCCGTGGTGATTTTGTTCCAGTTTCTTTGCAGAGTTGGTTGGAGGTGGTTGGTGGGTTTCGGCTTGTTGTAGGTGAAGTGAACGCAGCTATGGTCCGTCCAGAGGAGATCCGTAGTGTGGCTGAAGGAGACATGATTGCTGGAGGTGAAGACGGGGTCGAGTGTGTGACCTGCGATGTGGGTGGGGGAATTGACTAGTTGTTTAAGTCCGAGGTTGGCGAGGTTGTCTAAGAGGGTGGCGGTGTTGCGGTCGTTGATCTTTTCGAGGTGAAAGTTGAGGTCTCCCAGAAGGATGTAGTCTTTAGAGGGGAGCGCGTGCGGAGTGATGAAGTCCGTGATGTCTTCACTGAATTTTGCGCGGGGTCCTGGTGGTCTGTAGAGGAGGGTGCCTCTGAGTGTGGTCTTGGGGTCGATGTGGATCTGGAAGTGAAGGTGTTCGGAGTTGGCGAGATTGGCGTCAGAGCTGGTTGATATGCGGATTGATTTCTTATGGACGATAGCGATTCCTCCTTCTGTGCCGGTACGGTCCTTGCGAGTGATCTTATAGTCTTCGGGGATGGCAATGGTGATGTCTGGGGCGGAGGAGGCGTTCATCCAAGTTTCTGTTAGGAAGGCGACGTCTGGAGAGATGGTATCTAGTAGATTCCATAGGTCAATGGCGTGTCTGTGGACCGATCGGGTGTTGAGAAGGATGCACTGTAGGTGGTTGGGCTCGAGAGTCTGTGGTGGGATCGTAGCGGAGATGTTGTCGGTGCCGCTGAATTTGCAGGAGTAGCATGAGAAAGGTCCATGGGTGTGACCAGGAGCGGCTTGGACGCAGTTGGGGGCGCGACCAGGGTCAAGGGCTAGGAGGTTGGCGGCATCGTAGGTAATGCGGGAGGGCTGGGGAGCGCGAGGGGCAGGGGGTCTGGAGCTGGGCGCGGTCCAGGCGCGGACGGGCGTAGACGGGCTTACCTTTGGCGCACCTTCGGCGCGGGTTGGGCGCGGTCGCTGCGCGCGGGAGAAACTGTCATATATGGATGGTGGAGGGGGAGGGGCGAGGGCGTCTCAGCTGGGAGGCGGGTCGGGCACACGAGGACGGCAACAAACAAACAAAATGGAGGCGGGGGGAGGAGCAGAGCGGAGCGCTATAGGTAAATGCGCAAACAATGTAAGTAAAATACCAAATTGAAAGCTAGAGTGCTAAATACACAAAGCGCTAATCAAAGCACAAAGCAGGCGATAAACAAATGTAACTTTGGAGGGGATAGACAAGCAGAGCAGCGCTACGATATTTGGAAGCTAATCAAGGCACAAAGCAGGCGATAAAAAAATGCAGCTTAGGAAGAGATGGACAAGCAGAGCAGCGCTACGATATTTGGAAGCTAATCAAGGCACAAAGCAGGCGATAAACAAATGCAGCTTTGGGAGAGATTATTAGGCAGAGCAGCGCTACGATACCAGGCTTCAGCCAGGGACACAGGGAGCGACCACTCAATCCGTGAGGAGGAGCGAGTCACAGCTTCTACAGGATGAAGAGCGCTGTTATGAGTCTGTGGGAGGGCGTCTCAGCTGGGAGGCGGGTCGGGCACACGAGGACGGCAACAAACAAACAAAATGGAGGCGGGGGAGGAGCAGAGCGGAGCGCTATAGGTAAATGCGCAAACAATGTAAGTAAAATACCAAATTGAAAGCTAGAGTGCTAAATACACAAAGCGCTAATCAAAGCACAAAGCAGGCGATAAACAAATGTAACTTTGGAGGGGATAGACAAGCAGAGCAGCGCTACGATATTTGGAAGCTAATCAAGGCACAAAGCAGGCGATAAACAAATGCAGCTTAGGAAGAGATGGACAAGCAGAGCAGCGCTACGATATTTGGAAGCTAATCAAGGCACAAAGCAGGCGATAAACAAATGCAGCTTTGGGAGAGATTATTAGGCAGAGCAGCGCTACGATACCAGGCTTCAGCCAGGGACACAGGGAGCGACCACTCAATCCGTGAGGAGGAGCGAGTCACAGCTTCTACAGGATGAGGAGCGCTGTTATGAGTCTGTGGGAGGGCGTCTCAGCTGGGAGGCGGGTCGGGCACACGAGGAC